>NC_071404.1:39932500-41165625 GCF_017976375.1 Cuculus canorus
ACAGTGAAGAAACTGTTAAAGGAACCAACATTTGCTTTGTTGTGATTTATTTTGCAGTCAGCACTGAAGGCTTCAGTTTATTCAGATCAAGAGGAGTAAGGAGCTATTAGTTTTGTCTTTGCTTCTGCATGTTCTTAATAAAAGTAAGCACAGCAATCTTTGCTTTTAAATTTTGTGAAACATTTTTTAAATGTTTCTCTTTTCCACGTACAGTGTTTTATATCAATCTCCTGGATAAGGAAGAGCAACAGAAAACTAATTCAATTGTCTGAATGCCACAATAAAGCTTAAATGGAAGTAGTTAACCAACAGGAGTTCTTCCCTTACATAATCACTTGGGCCCTGGCAGTAACAGGATTGTAACACACCATGCTGGTGTACATTCAATTGTTTATTACAAAGACATTAACCTCAAGAAGTAAAAAAAAAAAACCAAAAAAACAACAAATATCAGAAAGTGGAGACAGGAGAGATTGTGCAAAAAAACCTCCTTTTAGACAGACTGCTTAGTCTGTCTAAACATTCAAGTATAACTATTTTTATGCTCCTGTAAGGGACAGGTAGAAATTCGGATGTCTTGAAGATACTATAATGACTGACCTTGAAGAGGCAAACATTATAACAAGTCCAATATTTGCTATTATGAACCAGCCTGGTATAGTCACCATAATGATGAAGGCTTATCAGCTTTTTCACTCTGTTTTGGCAAGACTTTACCAGTTACCCTCATTTACAAGCACAGTTACTAAAACCTGTGGTTTTGGGATTCTATTGGGTATCCAGAAGAGATGTCAAAAGGCTCAATACACAGAAGATCTTACACATATACAGTTTACTTGAAAAAAACTCCCAAAACTGAAGACTTGAGTTGCTGAGCAGCAATAAACCACTCATTTTTTGTTAAGGTTAAAGACAACACCGTGGTAAGTCAACCACCAGTATAACTGGACAGCTCCAATTCTCCCAATATTTGGCAATCCAGCATCCAATAGTGCAGAGAAGTTTCCTTTGCTATGCTGGGGTTTATTTGTTTGTTTTGGCAAACAGTAAATAAGGACTGACATTCCAGGTCTGATGGGGGGAACTACTACTATGCTAAAAATTAAACGATGACTAGGATTGTATCAATGACTATGGTAATGGCCATTAAGAAGGTACGAAACGTTGGTAACCAGGAAACATTACAAAATTAAATGACTTATTACCAATGCAATTTATCTAAAGTTCAGGTCAGGACACGATTTCAAAGACTTATTTTTTTACATCAGGAATAAGTGCTGTATGTTAGTACACAGTGTAGAAAACAGCATGAAGAGAAACAAGTTTTTAATTGATCCTGAGCAATACTCAAGATGCAGTTTGAATAATTTAATGTAACTTCCAAACAGATTTTTAAATTCCCTATATTCTGTATTTTTTGCAGAAGGCTGAAGTAAGATAGTTAAAGAAAAATTACATCAAAATAAGAAAGTTCAGGAAAAGAATGTTAAGGGGAGCCCCTGAAGCACTGAGGGATTTTTAGTTTTGGTAGTCTTTATTCTGTCTGAAACTAAATACATTTCAGTCTCAGAGCAATTAATGCACAACAAATTAAAAAAAAAGAAAGTGAGAAGTAGTTAACCTGGTTGAGCAGTAAGATATCAAAGCCTGTTGAAAAATATGATTATACTCATGTAAAATCTGAATTATTAAAAAAGCCCCGTGGCTGGAAAATGAAGTGTCCTACCTTGAGAAGGTAGGATAAAAAAATGCTGAAGAACACCTTGCAAACATATACCTGCCTAATAATAAATTATTTTCCAAAGAGAGAATCTTGCCAAAAAGTAAGACTACTGTATAAAAGTAATGAGAAAGATGGGACAACAGCAGAAGTTATGCAAGTTATGTTGTATCTGCATCCACTGTAGAAACGTTTGTGATGACTTTTACATTATAACTTCTACTTATAAGAGATACAGTGGAAAATCTGTATCAAAAAGGATCATTAGTAGAAGCAGCTGTAATACAAGTTCCGAATACAATCATTATCAGAATATCAGAAGCAGAAGCTATTGCACTTGGAGTTTAGGGAATTCTAGAACGACAGGGATGAAGTGCAGCTGCAGCACATGAACTATCACCTAGCACTTCAAACATTAAAGAAAAAGTAAGTGGCAAATACAGCCTTGATATTTGAGGAGAGTGTGTTTGCAGGATCTGGAAAATCACAGGTCCTAAAAGTCTGATACCAGTACCAAGAAAACTAACAGCAGAAAGTGCAAGAAACTACAGAATTTATGCACATATTAATAGTATACCATCCTACATAAGGTGCTGTTTTTACTGCACATAAAAAGAGAAATAAACTAAGATGCCAGGGAGCAAAAATTCCTTTAATGAAAGACTTAATGCCTAATCCCAACATTAATGGTAGGCAGATTGCTGGTTTTCACATCAGAGAGAAGGCAGCAAAGGGAATTACACGGAGACTTATTTAAGACTGCTTTTCAACCTATTCATATATGATGCAGAGAAGAGTTAATAGTGAAATAACTTGTTTTTGCTGACAATACACACTTTCCAGGCTAGTAAAAAAGATTTTGAATTCTTGCATCAATAACCGTTAGCAGACGTTTTTCAACACAGATAAAAACCAGACTTCTCACATAAGAAAGAAAAGGCTAACTTCAAATACGCATGATGGACTTTGAGCTGACTACTACTATGCAGAAAAAAAATATTGATACTAGATATAAATAGACATCTTTGTGGAAATTACAGCTCAATATTGACTAGTAATCAAAATAAGAAATAGGACAAAAATTAAATATAAAACCTCTTTATGCCGCTCAAATTTGTTGCATGCCTGGATCTTTAGTACTATCTACAGGTTGGTCTCTGCCATCATCCAAGGTGTAGTATAGGTAGAAAGAGAAAAAGAAAGAGCAAAGACACGGCAGAAAAAATATTTCACAGAATCACAGAATCACCAGGTTGGAAAGGACCCACTGGATCATCGAGTCCAATCATTCCTAACACTCTCTAAACCATGTCCCTCAGCACTTCACCCACCCGTTCCGTAAACACCCCCAGGGAAGGCGACTCGACCACCTCCCTGGGCAGCCTGTTCCAGTGCCCAATGACTCTTTCTGAACAAGATTAGTAGGAATGGCAGATAGACTAGGAGTTTTCAGCATAGAAAAGAGGTCACTGAAGACTGATGGCAACTCTTACGTGTGAAATCATGAATGATGCAGGAAATGTAGAGACAGAACTCTGCTTATGTTTGCTGATCCTTATACAAGAACCGACAAGTATCAAAGCAAATGCAAGTGAACTAAGAAGATACTTGTTTTACACTACAAGCATTTAAAAACAGAACTTAGTGCCACAAAGCATCGTTTGAAAGAACTACAAAAATGCCTAAGAGTAAAACCCACCAAGATAAAAAAAGAAAGAAGTTAGTACCTCTGCCTTAAAAACTTCCTAAGCCACAGATTGCTGAAAAGGTTTGGTTTTTTTTTTTAATATAAGTATCACTGCTCTTTTGACATGTTCTACTCTTTCCCTTGTATGTGTTATTGAGGGGGGGGTGGTGTTATGGGGGACAATAGGATGTTAAAAGTTACCTGTATGGTAACTTTTATATTCCACGAGTATTAAGAATTTAACTTAGTCCCAGTCATCTAGTACCACTTTAATGATAGATAACTATAAATAGTTATTTCCCTCAACAGGGAAAACAAAACAAGAAACTGCATGAAGATTGCTGATTTTCTGTGGATAATCAAAAGGGGACAGGGTAGATTTTGTTGGATTTTCAGATACTTCAGAATAACTGAAAGATCAACAGCAAGTAATAATACTTTTTGCTTCCTATATATCTGGTTGGTGCTCCTGTCTTTATAAATTTTAAATTAGATGATCACAATAAAGCCAAATTGGACACTGCATCTAGCATTGAAAAAAGCTTCATTTATAACAGCATTTTACTGTAAAGAATACAAGCAAGTGGAAAAGTGAATTCACTGACTGTTTAAATCTGTTTAAGATCTGAGGTGTCTGACAATATATTTTTTAGGAAAATTCAAGTTTGGAGTACACTGCCCAGATTAGTACAAAATATATGGAGCTGCTGATGTTGACAGTGTGATAAAAGGACTATATTTGGTGAAAAATAATTTAGAAAAGTTGAGAATAATAATGACCATGATATAGCCTTACACTCTTAATATTACACTGGTTAGTAATTATTACATAGTGGTGAATAAGAAACTATTCTTTTCATCTCATTAGCATTCAGACATTTTATTCTAGGCAGTTTTAAAGATACACATATTACTTTACTGTGTGATTTACATTGTGTAAAAATCAATATTTGTGTTTGCTGTTTTTGTATGATTGTAGCAAATACAGCAGCTCTTAATAAATTCACTTCGCTGCAATGAAGTTGCTATTACATCCCCCAGGCAAAAAGCAAACATTCTAAAATCCCAATATGAAAAAGAAACAAGAGTATGCTTTCTTCAAAGCCCATCTCTAATAATACTGATTTACTGATGAAACTTGCCTTAAAAAGACCTTACACGTTTTATATAAGCAGTGGGCTACTAAAGGTGTTTTGTAACAGTACAATCTAGAGACTTTTGCCAGGAGTCTTTAAGGAGTTACACAGAACAGTAATTCACCAGAAGAGTATCTGCAGTGCAAAACTTTCAGCTGGGATTAGGCAATACAATCAAACCTGGGAGACACTAAACTTGCATATTTGCAAACCACAAAAAATACAAAAAATGGCAATGAGGTGGCAGACGGGTCATTTATTTTGCTTTCAATTAAAACTCAAAACATGCAGATTAGCAGAGATGATAAAGTACTTTAAAATCAACTAAGACGAGTTACTAGGTTTGTTCAATAGATATACTCATATGTAAACAGCTACATAAATAAAATCATTATGAAGATCAATAAAAAAATTGCTACCTGCACAACGAATAATAATTTTAAAAACAGTAAAACACATCTGTAGGGATGCAATCCTAATGTACCAATTTAAAGAGAACAGTCTGATGCCTACAGGTTTGTTTTATACCTCAATAAATATGAGAGCAAAGAGAAACTCAATTGGTGCAAAGTGGACCCGGGGAAGTGCAAAGGGTAGAATAAAAGGTTACCAGGCTAAGAGCTGTATTGTTTTTTTTTTTTTTCAAAAAAAGGTATATTGTATAATTCTCCAAAAAATGCTGTCTATGCAAAGGTAGGTGTAGAACTAGCAGCCAAAAGATATATAATCACACACATAACATTAAAATAAATTCTGATTTTATTTTCTACTATATTACTTACCAACTAACAGGATACTAAGTCAGGACTGAATTTCATAGCAGCTTTATTTTTATGCAACTGCAGTTCTGCTTTGAAGAAAGCTGACTGCTTTTTCCTATTTTTTACTTTCTGTGTAAGTTCACCCTGAAGGTTTAAGTTGGTTTTGTTTTTCACACATACAGAAGACGCTCTGAGTTCTTTTGCAAAATGTCAACAACTTGCTACGATGCTGCCGTTCCTTATCTCTCCCAAGTTCACATCAGAAATAAAGTAATTCTTTCACAGTTTCTTATAAAGAAAGTAATTCACATTAACCCTTTCGGTGATCTTCACAATACAAACAAAACTATTAACGAAGGTATGAGGTGGCAGGATGCACTAATATACACTACTGGCTTTCACCTCCCGAAATTCACTTAGACTCATGTTTCATAATTGCAATGAATTTTGTCTGGGTTGTGACAACTAATCCTAGGAAGTACAAGACAAAATGCACAACATTCACTAATCTAAGGAGTCCAGAAATTAAAGTCCGTACATATGTAAATGGGGAATTAACAGAAATGGAATGAAGTTTCCAAACCATGATCTAATTCTAAAAAAAGTGCTCAAAGAAGTAAGAGACTGGTGCTATGTACATCAACATTCACACTCCTGAAGGAAACTTCAAGAGAAGAGCTAAAAGCACAGGATTAACAGTGCACATTAGCATGAAACAGCAGTTAACTGCTTTAAATAATCATTTACTACTTGCAATATCATAGTTTTTAGAATATATTGTAGTACAAAATTTCTATGGAAAATTATACGCATTTCCAAGAAGGTACCACCTGTCACACAAAATGAGAAAGGAATTAAATAATTAATGAACAGAAAAGCATAACTGCCTCATATAATGCCACACTTCATTCAGACTAAGCAATTCTTTAATACTCAAGCCATTGCTACTGGTTACCACTAGAAGACAGAATTAATATTAATTGTGAAGCAACCTTTTTCTTTGAATTTTTATGTGTGTTGTAGTAATTCCTATACACATCAGTTGATATCAGGACCATGCTATGTTTGTTTCTGTAGACATACATAGACTCATACACCCTCAAAATACTTCTTGTTTCAGAGAGTCTGCAACTGACTGCAGGATCAAACAATAACTGAAGAAACTTGGCCCTAAAGTGGCCATTGGCATTTATTTCTTTTCTTATTCTACCTTACTTTTGCAATAGTCTCATCTATCTGTTCACTTGCATGACATTTGTGTGCATCTAAAAACTTCTCGGAAAAGTATTAAAAAATAGGCTCAAAGACATTTTAAGATAGTTTAATTAGGCTTAGCTAAGTGAGGAGGCAGCCAAGACAACTGTACTGAATTCAGACTCCTATTCTCCTGTTTCCTGCTTAGCTGTCACAACACCTGTGCAAACACATACAAGTTGGAGACTGTCTCTTCATCTGTAGCATTACTGCAGAGGTGTTAAGGAACACATAGGAGTGGAAAGGCATAAAATCTGTACTTTATTCAGAAATTTACTTTCTTCTACTACGTAACTTGGCCAGGTCAGAAGCCCCTAGCATTTCACTTTCGTATACATTGTACCATCATTACAAATTTAGATTTATTTTAAGGAAAAAAAAAAAAAAAACAGAACAAAAACTAAAATGACGTACAAGAAGCAGGGGAGGGACTGCTTACAAATGCTTGTAGTGATAGGACTAGGGGCAATGGGTATAAACTGGAGAGGGACAGATTTAGACTAGACACAAGGAAGAACTTCTTCACCATGAGAGTGGTGAGGCACTGGCACAGGTTGTCCAGGGAAGCTGTGGGTGCCCCATCCCTGGAGGTGTTCAAGGCCAGGTTGGATGGGGCCTTGGGCAGCCTGATCTAGTGGGATGTCCCTGCCCATGGCAGGGGGGTTGGAACTAGATGATCTTTAAGTTCCTTTCCAACCCAAACTATTCCATGATTCTGTGATAGAAGTACAAAGCTTTAGAAACTGCACATAAAATAATGTATTTTCACTTCCTTTCTTGAAAGTTAACAGCAAAAGACTCCAGTGTCTGAATGGCTAAAATAAACATTCACCTCACAAGACAACTGGATTGTTCATGATGATGCCTCTAGAAGCACTTTCCAGATGTGTGACCACATTTAATACAGAAATTATTCTTGATCTGCAGCCTACAAGTCTGGTAGACGCCTGATGTATAAGAAACTTATGCATAGTTTCCGTTCAGTTTAGAAATAGCAATATATTACAAATTACAGTATACTTTATCATTAATATAACTAATTGTTATGAAAGCATCTGCTTTAAAAGTTAAGATGATATTTTAAGTAACCATAATGGTCAGAGACAAAACTTGTTATTTGTTATGCCTTTTTGTCCTTTAAGTTTTCATTGTCTTTTCTTGCCTCAGTAATGACCTACAGTCAACTTAAATCACACCTGACAACCCAGGAGAAAGGCTGTAAAAGCAGCAATTAGGAACACTGAAAACACCCAAATAATTTATTGGCACCCTGGGAACAATTTGTGTCTGCTACTAAAAACTGCTAGAGTCCATCACATCACAAGACAGTCCCAGACCATGCTGTCTCTCAATATTAAGAAAGAAAATCTGGGAAGTGCTGGCACTGGCAAGAAGGAGAGAAATGAGCAGAGCCTGTGGTAAAGCCTTTCTTGAGGCACTAGGAAAAAGGGAAGCATTCAGAGTAACTGGTCCCCTTCTTCCAGTCACAGGTAACTCCTTCCTGCCACCCTCATTTTACATTGCGGCTGCAACGCACAACTTTTTGGAAAAAAGCCAAGCAGAGTTAAACAGATTTCTGTAATGAGTGAGGAAACACTGGGACAATGATAACTGGTTTTAATGCTGCTGTATTGGTGTAGTCACTAATATCCTGAAGTGTCACTCTTTTGTGACATTTACTTTATGGAAAAATTAAACTGACAGTTGAATAATTTACCCCATTAAAACAAATTTCAGTGCTCAACTACAGTTTTACGACCAAAATAACTTTACCATCTTAACCCTTTGGGCATAATCTACTATTTTAATGATTTATCAAATTCTTTTCAAGCCTGACTTTTATGCTGAGGGCTGGACATAATCTGAAACTGCAAATCATTAATATAATGCAAATAAGGTCAGCCAATTTTTAGAAGCAATGTGCCCTTCGTAGCTACTGATCTTCCAGTTCAGTGTATATGTGGTCAATCAGCCTAATGTGATTCACCTCAGTGTTTATCCTGCATTAAGCAATAAAGGAAACCCCTTAAAATGGTGATTGTATCACTTCAGTGCAGACAGTTTTATTATTATAATAACATTTATACCATTAACTTTTTTCCAATAAGATACTTACCTAAGTTGCCATAACAGCAGTAGAACAGCACTCAAGGTAATGTAAACCGCAGGGAAAATATCATCCCTAGACGTCTCAATTTGCTGAATATTGCCTTAAGAAAAATGTATGCCCTGCTTTAATTCCTGCAGTGGCCTAGCTAAGGCGTGCCCACTCAAAAAATATTTTCTTAAGGTTTGCAAATTCTACAGAACCGGGATTAAAACAGAAGCTAAAACTCCAGTCAGCATTTAAACAAAAGGAATGGAGAAATACACAGTCATTCAAGTAACAGTAACATTCCCAAGGGAGCAGCTACTTGACAGTAATAAAACATTGGCATAAGGGGAAGACCCGAACCTTCTCCAACAAATTGTGCAACAACAATTTAAACTTTCCTTATTATTCATGGTTTGTATTGTGCCACTGGAGTACACAGTGCTTTACACACATCTTGTTTTCATTGCATCCCAGAGCCAACAAACATTTGTCTTACTGTTCAAATGCTGGATTCATTAACATGTGCTCTGAGGCACCACAAACTGAATGTTTCCAATTGGTCTGTGATAATCTTCTGGCAAGGCAAGAGCGCTAGGGAAGAGTTTAAAACAGAAAACAAGCACAAATATATGCAAATCTTGAGGCCCACCTGAAAATGGTCCCACAGCAATTCTCTTTTTCCCTGCTCCTATTATGTTAACAATAAGATCTTAATGCAAAATGCTCTGTGTTTGTGCAATATCGCTGGATACTAACAGCAGTAATACCCATTTGGCATGAAGCTTCTCAAATGCATAATCTTATCTGCTGGATTAGAATTCCAGCTGGCTAGAGGTACTTCTGAGCAAAGTAGTAAATGAGGTGCTTTCTCTGGTATGAGTCCACTACACAAAGCAACAGGAATTATAAACAGGCTGTTCAATTAGGTGAGATAATATTGGTTTCCCTGTTGAAAAGTGATTGGGAAAAGATAAAAATAAAATTAGATTACGAATCTGATGAAGAAATTTACTGCATGATAACAAAACGTTAGGCTTACAGGGAAGGCTTCAGAGCTAAGTGTGCTAAAGCTGAAAACAGGATTAAGGTAAAAGTCCCTGTAAGACATACCCCAAATAAAAATAATTATTATACTGGATTGCTCAACTGAAAATGGAATTAATTATATACAATTGTCTTGTACTTTAATTTTTGCTCAACTCTTTTGAGTCTGAAGACTCCATTCACACTCAAATTCTTCTTATATTTCCTAAACCAGCAAAAGTCACAGTATTTAGCTGCACTGATCAGACAGAAAATACAGTTTAACTAAAGCAGCTATTGCTCATCAGTTTTCAGCCTAAAATTAGACAGTTTTGTATACCAGAAGTCCCACTGATGCAGAGGAAGTATTTAATCAAAGTAAGAATCAGTAAGATATATCATTCTCTAATTTTGTCTTTAAATATAAAGCTTTCTAAATTGGTGTTTGTTTGCATTTTTTTTCCTAAATAAATTTCAGAAGGCAGCCACCTAGCACTAAAAACTTAAAAAGCAGAGCAGAAATCATGACGCTTTATTTGACAACTTTGTATATCCACAGAATGTAATTCATATGAATGGTGAAATTAGAATTAAATTGGTAATTTTTCTTAGCAAGATACCTAACATAAAAGCAACAATGCCATCTTAATGCTTTTTGAAACTCTGCTGTCTAGGTGCCATCACATCCAATACCGTGTTCCACAGAGCTGCCCAACACAGAAGGAACAAACATTAGGCAGACCCATGTATAGCTGAAAACAAAGGTTCCTGTTGCAATAAATACAAAGATAACTTATTTCTTCTTGCTTCCACACAATAAATTCCTTGCTTATGCTTCACCCTACGGTTATTTGCTTTTGATTATCATCACTCACATAGATTTTTCGGGGTTCAATTTTAAAAGGAAAACTGTCTAGATGAATATTATACTCTTGGCTAATTTTTCTAGCTTACTCTTCCTCATACATAATCAATCTACTCTAAGCCTTTCCTTGTAAAACAGGTGATATACCAAGAAAAAACATGCCTTCTGGGACAAAGATTACATCACTGACTTTTTACCTTAACACATCAATCACAGTACTTCAATTCTCCTTGACAACTACTAGTCCCCTAAAGCCATGCAGAAAAACAGCAAAGAACGGCATTTTATATCATCCCAGAGCTGCTTCACCAGAGACCCAGAAATGAGACGTTTTGCATCTCTCTGATTTCTCATGGCTTAATCTAAGTATTTTAATTAGCCCCTGCACTTTCTCAGTCTTACGCAAAGAAGGAATATTAAATTTACAGGTCATTATAATCCATCAAGTTAATCCATTTTCATTTGCATTTGCTGTGCTTGGCCAGGTCTGGGTGTGAGCCAGCCAGCCATCACTTCCATGAGAAACAGGGAGGCAGCTGTTAACTCCTGGTCAGAGATATTGACCTCAGTCCTTAAGCAACTTAGTTCTATTTAAATACAAAAGAAAACAGAAAATGCCCATTTCAGCACTTTTCAGTAATACTGCTTATGAAGCTGGTAAAAGGAAGTGTGCTGCTCATAAAAGCCTTAATGCATTTCTTTGCACAGAGCATTTCTTTAAGTAATTTAAAGGAGAGAATTGGTGTGCCACAGAAGGAGTATGCTCATTTTGGTAATTTCAGAACTACTTATTCTTTCAAAAAACATACATGTTAAACATCTTTCTTATTTTATACATTGACAAACCAATAAAAGCATAAATGAATTCAAGAACAACTTTCATAAATCTAATATTACTGGTTTTCCTGTGTAATAGTGCTAAAAGCAATAGTATTAAAATAATAAATATACACATATACTTGGCAGCAACCCACAAAGCTCTATTTGAGCATTCAATAAGGATCTTTTTACAGCAAGATACTCTCTGAATGATTTAGAAAGCATTATATAATACTTTTCAAAACATGGCTTTGAATAAAACTGTTGGTTAAATAAATGAACACGCTACTGTCAAACAATCAAAAATTGTTCATAGTTCAGTACTTGGTTTCTTTTGAAACATGCCTCTAATCAGGAAAAATAAATTTACTTCATTGTTTGTTTATATTTACATCTAACACTTAAATAATTCCATTTACACTCATAAATAGGTTAGACATATTGTACCAATGAGAATTATATATCACATACTAACCAGAAACACTAGCGTAACCTTATCATTCCAAAGCTCTGTCCATCTATCTAAAGCAGATAAGAAGATTTGCAGTTATATACTGGTTTATGTATAAATATCAACAGAAAATCTGCTTTTACTTTTACAGGTGATACCTGATCAGTATTCTATGAGTCATCAGCCGATTCATCTTAAAACGCAAACTTATAGAGAAAGATGTATGTCAAAGTTCAGAATAACTTAATCAGAATTATGTTTCTGGTCTGACTTGAGTTTTTCTACCAGTCGCCCTTTTTGCTATTATCTCCCTCTCTGCACTTCCTGCAAAACAAATTCTCACTTACGTCCCTCAGCTTCCTCCAGGTTGTGCTGAACAAGCTGATCTTCAGGTTCCTATTTTTCCAAGGACTTCACCACCATCCCTATTTCTTCTCCTTTGCTACTGAAGCCTTGAATCATTCAGGTTCCCTGGGATTTTGTAGCCCATTCCATAGCTATTAGGCGGTTTCAAGGTATTTCAGTTTCAAGGACACTTTTTGTTTGGAGAAAAATCTAAGAGAAGTGAGAAAATCTGTTTCCTGGGATGCTAAATAACACAGCCTGAAGAAGAGGAGTGAAGACTTCAAACAGAACAGACAGCTTCCATTTCTCCTCCACTGCTTATCTGTTGCACGCATGCAGTGACGTAACTTTGTTTGCAGAGTTCTGCTACCTCATCTGAATTTACCCTTTTACGACAAGAAGATATACACATTTAAACGGCTTTACAGAAACACTCTGCAAGGGTGCAAAAGAGCCATGTACGCACCTCAATATAACTTACAGTAGCAAGAGAGACTAGCAGTTAAAAAACCAGAACATTAGAGTTAAAAATTATTTCATGTGGACTAGTATGCTGTTAGATAACTGTACTCCTCACTTGCCTCATAGCTCATGCTGCTGCTTGTGTAATGCAGGAGTGCTGTGTAAGTTATGATTTTCACAGCACAGAGAGACTGTGAAGCAGCAAACACGCTGGAATAGAAGGTGACTCTATCCTGCAGGCTGAGTTAATAGGCAGTTGAAATAAAACATCATCTGCCTAGAGGAAAACTGATTGTGAAACAAACGGAAAACAAAATGACTGTGCCGCTTTTATTTTGAAGATTTCATAATACAACATAGAGTTCTAGGGGTGGTTTGGTTGTTGTGAGTTTGATTTTGTTTGACCTAAAGCAGGTTGCTAAAATTCAACCCAGTAAGTGCCAGCTTAACCAGATATCCTACAAGAGATACAAGCCATTCCATTATAGATCTTCAGTAAACATAACTGTTCTGGACTAGGGCAAGCCCATCCATTCTGCTGGGCTTTATGTGAATCCTAAAAGTACTCAAAGAGAACAAACTAAAACCACTACAGCACAGTCATTATTCACATAAAAAATGAAGACTCGACACTGTGACCAACAAATGGGCTAGAATATTTTATAATTTAATATTTGCATATTGTTAATGGAATTTCATATCTCTTAGGCTCACAGGCTCCATTCCCCATATATTCACAGCTGCCACCCAGATTGTTCCTCAGTGGTTAAAAGCATGTTTATCTTTGTTCCAAAGATAAAAAAAGTCAGGGAACATGTCAAAATAGGATATTTAAGGTCGTGTTAATAACACTCTGACTAGATGCACATATTTAAATTTGTCCTGTAGCACACTTCAATGCTGTGTTCATGTATTATTACAGTTTGTAGCACAAAATCTATTCCCTATGATTAACATCGAACTGCCAAATGAAAAACAGTTTGCAGTGAAGAATGCACTTCAATTAGTGTTTTCAAATACATTCAAGGACAGTAAGAGTTTTAGACTCAAATATAAGTTTGGATTATTTTCATTTTTCTATTCATTAGCATAATCTACCGTTGCTTTCTTCAGTTAAGAATTGCAATAGCTAAATCACTCAAAGAACAACAAGACTAATATCTGTTATTATTTTGCAGTGCTAAAGGATACTGTCTTCAATATTATTATGATTATTTGCACATAGTACCTCTTTTGTTTTTATGTACTGGGATCTACTTTATGGAATAGACTGTGGGATTGAGATCCTTAAGTAATTTTTTTCAATTCTCATTTAGATGAATCAGTTGTACTTGACATGTTTTTAAGCACCATTATTTTTCATTAGAACTGCATAATTTAAATAGAAAATTTATGAAATTAGAGTACTTACAAAATTCTCTTCAACTTGATCATCTTTACTTTTTTGACTAGAAATATTGTATCTCAAATGTAGAAAATGCTGCAAAAGGCAAAGGTAAGTTGCTCACACCTACTCTGTGGGGTTGCAGCAGAAACGACTGCTACATATATATATATATATCTGTGGAAATTAGAATTCATGCCTTATTAACTTTCCTTTAATTCATCTTCTCAATCAATACTGATTTTCAATCTGAAGGATGATATATTACATGACATTTAAAATGGAAGTCATATATAATTTCATTTCTATCAGAAAGGAAACTTCAACAGTATTTCGGCCTTTAAGTTTGCTGGATACAGATGATACCCAAAAAGGTTCCCCACTTCTATAAAACACCACCTTCTCATCCAGGTTGCCATTACATGGGCTGCATTCCTTACAGGCAATGATAATTAATCAGTTGGTCATAACATTCAGAAATCCTTAAAGAAAAAGTATCAGCATCAAATCCTTACAATAAAATACTGGACTCAACAGGCAACGGCTTCAGTCAGCATAGCGAGAGGACATCAGAAAAATCTGTGAGGCATGGGAGGGCTCACTTCAAAATACTTTCACACCTGCAAACATCTAAAGACGACTAATTTGGGTCTCTTCTGTGAATCAGAAATGAAGTAAGACAGTAAAGTTCCGTGTATACTGCTAAATCTAAAGCAACAAGTTTACTATTTTGATATCAGTGCAAAACAGCACCTTTACAAAGAAAGTCAACTCTGTTATCAAAATCAGGTGTTGCACTTCAGATGAAGAGGAAAAACAAATCTTACTCAGACATTCTCTTCCAGCTTTCTTGAGATTCCTACCTATTAAAGATTATTAGGTCTCTAATAAAGAATCAACATTTTGCCTGCAAATTAGTATTGTGCATTCCCTCTGATTATTTTTGCAGACCTAGAAAATATTTAGGAAAGTATCCTGAACAAACCAAACCAAACCCTACAAAGCCCCACACACCTCTCTGACAATACCAACACTCATTCATGCTTCCAAAACCAGAAATCAGCAGAGACTGGAAATCTGCATCCTTGAATGTCATGCATGTACTTGCAGTATGTTATATAGGTGTAATCAGAAGTTCTTTTTCCATCACATAGAAGTGAAATCTTTAACAATTACATTTTCAAAATTTTTAGAACTTTCTATATTGTGCAGTGCACTCCACTTTGCTGAAACACTGGTCACCTATCCAGCCAGTGTGAAAAAAATTACACTTTTCTTTTTTTCTTTCTGTCTTTTTTTTTTTTTTTTTTTTTAAGACACATTCATTTTATTTTCATTATTATCATCATTTCAGGTTCATTTATCCTAATGCATATTTCTTGAATTTGTGCATGGGGAAGACATACATGGGAGTTCCTACAGGACATGAACAGAGCTTGCTACATCACTGACCATAGATGAAATCAACAGATTTGTTTGCCTCTGTGTGTTGTCTGCATCTCCATGGCATTATGCAGCAACCCTGTGAAGCTGAAGAAAACGAAGTGTGTACTCTCACAATGCATAAGCATACAACAGAATAAAAAGGAAAAAAAACCCCACCACTATCCCAGGTAAAAACATTTTGTATCTATGTCTTGGAAATGCGTGGGGGGAATGCTGAAAGCTCATGACATGTACCAAATCATCTTGCTTCTGGCACTCTCCTCCTCACCAAAACCTCCCACTGTACATGGAACTAATTTAGAAAACCCGATTTGCCCACTGCTATAAAAACAAACCCTTTATAATTGTTAGATACAATTTATTAATGTTTTGTTCAGAAATCAGTAACATTGAAAAAACAAACTCTGCATGACAGATCCATTAAAGCATTCAGCCATTTATAAACTTCATAAAATTGCCCATCTGTCTGAATGATGCATGAGCTCAGTTTGGGAAAACAGCACATACAGAAAAGCCCCCAAATTGACTCAAATGTCTGGACAGTGACTTCCAAGAGCAACACAATATTCTTTTTCAAGCTAATCAAAATTATAATTCTATTTTTGTATAGGAAGATTTGTAACTAGACAATTCCTTATGTCATTAATGCCTCCTGTGAGACACCCACAATGCACAGAGCAATGAAAAAACACGCATAAGTACACTTTTGATTTTTGACTGCATAAAACAAAAATCTGCATAAACACATACAACACTAAACAAAATAGATGCTTTTGGCAACAGGGCTTTCATTTATGCAGGATAAGTAAATTAAATAAATGCAGATGATGGTGGAAGCGCTTGCCATTAGCCAGGAAAGAATCATCAGAAACAAGTGCTGTCAAATTATGTATTGTGTAATCTCAACAGGAAAGAATCAAGATTAAATGAATGCAAATGAATCGCAGCTCTTCTAATACTCATAAAAATATTCTCTAGGCTTTTTTATTTGTTTGTTTTGACAGAAATACTACATATCAGAGCTTTAATGGAAACTGAAATTATTTTGTTTTACTCTATGGCTCAAGCAAGGTCAGAATAGCTATTAGAGCTCTTTAAAAATTTATGATTTTGTCAAGGTTACCAAATTAATAGAACAGGACAAAGCTTTGTTCCTTACATATAAAGCTTTGAAGGCATTCATTTGCTAAACTCATTATAGGATTTTTCTTTCTCTGGGTCATGTTAAGATTTGAATGTTAAAAAAATAGGCGTCCTACATATAAGAAGCAGACTATAAAAGACCCTAGCATTTAGTTCAAAAAAACCCCACAGTTATCAACATTCACCTTACCTCACCTAACCATCTCCCAAAGAAATTATTAGAAGCTACTATCCACACCAAGTATTGACTGTAAGGGCTTTTAAAGGTCAGTACACAGTGTTTTACCACCAGAACTGTGGACTTAGAATTCTCTTAGAAGTGACAATCATAATTTCCTGCATTGGTCATCTCAGTTTTCCTTGCACTATCCACATTTGTTTCTTAAATGCATGTCAAGTTTGGTACTAGCAAATGAACAGGAGAATAACTGCTCATTTATACTACTGGGAATATATTTGGAATAACGTCAATAAATCTCAGGCTTGCTCATGATTTGCAAGCAGGAAGAGAAAGAAAAAAGGACAAAACAAACCACTAAAGATAATATGATAAAATAATTAAAAGCTTTTCTGAAGTTGTTTTCTTTAAAATGCATAAAATGTAATTCATGGCATGCACAATGCTATTGCCCGTTCTTTCAAGCATGTTACTGTTTTGCTGGGTGATTATAGGCCTACTTGAAAACCTGCATTCAGGAAAGGGGAAACGCATTTTTGAAGTTTACCTAGGCAAACTCAAATGCTGCAATTAAGAAAACCCTGGCTGTAAAAAACTACTATCTTCAGAAAGACTGCTAGACTAGCTAAAAAGCTTGTCGCACCTTATTAAACTACATTTAACTTTGAACACTGAAAGCTGTTAGCCCTTTCTGTGCACAACAGGAAAATAATGAGTTACCTAAAGTAAGGATAACATTGAAACAACAGCCAGGTATAAAAAAGACAATGAATAAATTTTGATTTTACATTAAAAGAAAGGCTCTAAAAAACAGACAGCTAATGTTTGGTGAGAACCCTTTATGTTGATACTAGGGCAAAACCTAGTTGATTAGCTCATGAAAAACAGTACTATATAAAAATCTCAGGCCTGTAGTGCTGACAACTAATAACAAAGAACCACACAGAAAAGAAAATTTGATCACTTAAGATGGACTATTTGCAGGAAGTCCAAAGCCACAGACTTCAGCTGCTATTTCACATCATCTGATTACAAGTTTTCATGCCAAATACTTTATTCAGGAGACATATCATGAAAAGTTGTAAAAGATAATTAACACTTTTGTTACACTACTCACTAAAGTTGTGGAAGTAATACATTTGGAGTACTACCTAAGAACCACTAAATGCCAGTGAGATTCCCAAGATCACCTAATTCATAGCATCAACTTTGATATTAAAAAAAAATAAAAATTTTTGAAACTTATAACACTAAAAGAGAGGAAGGAATGTAGGGAAATGTGCAAGGACTATGTCTTTTCAAGTTTTTCAGCTACTAATGTGCATCTTTTCCATAGTTCATTAATTTTGATAGCTGAAGAATGTAACCGTGAGCTAATTGTTCAAGTCTCTTGTCAAGTTGTTTAATGTATCACTGCAACATAATAATGCTTGTTCAAATGGAAAGTTAACAGCTGATGTTTTAAGTGAAAAAACAAAGTATAAAAAACCCCAATGTTTACTAAGGTTTAGAAATTTTCTTTCCTATTTATCAGATTGTTCTAGTTTTCAACTAAACCAGAACCAATTCTTCTACTTTTCAGTTAAAACCTCTTCTGAGTGACCACAATTTTGAAGTTACATGTTTTTCATACAATGTCTGCTTCTAGAATTCAGAACATCTGATAGTTCTAGCTATTGCTAAGGACAAACAGTATGCAAAAAGACCCTTGTTTATATTTATTCCTACAGAAATAAAGGCCACTGCTAAAGTTGTTGGAACACTGTAAATGAGAGGGCAACCAGGGTTGCACCTGTGGAGAGGACAGGTGACGCAAATCTGACCAATGAAGTATTTCATTCCATATACCTCGTGCTCAGTATGCAGCTGAGGGATTGAAAAGGTCAAATTCTCCTGCTCTATGGCCAGCCATCCACCCTTCTGCCTTTGATTGCACTCCGTGTATTCCTGAATCCAGTTCCCGAATCCAGTTCCCATCTGCTGTTGAAGCCATTCTGGGACATCCCAGTGCCTGCCCTGAAGCGTCTGTGATGATGTGACTGTCATGGGGGAACTCAGTATTGGCTTTGCATATATTTAATATCTTTCATTATTTTCTTATTAAATCAATCAGTACGTGTTGATCAGTAAGTGTTAATTGGCCCTTGGCAAGGCCACTTCTGTGGTCAGAAGCAGGGACTGGGCGGTTCACCACACCTTTGAGGCAGGGAACTTAGTACATGCTTTTAGGTGCATTTCTGCTCTTAACTGAATGAACACCAGGCTGTGAGGTCTCGATCTCACCCCAAGTGTGACTTAGTTGATATAAGCATTAGAACACCACCCCATCTATCTGTTTTACCAGACGCAGTTGCCAGCCCCTCCTGCCAAACTACCCTCTTTTGCAAAACCAAGTTCTTTGCCATCCACAGGGCCTAGCAAGTCTATTACACCACAACTACATGAACACACTTCAAGTATTTCAAGATTATTCAGAGTGCGTATACTGATTTATTTCAGAATCTGCTTCAGATGACTCATGAATGACATTCCATACAAGTATGACATAAACATTTCTAGAAGTTGACAGAGGACACAATCTTGCTAAGTACGGGCTGTCCATTGCTACTACCTTGTTCATATCTTAAAAATTCTGCACATGTTCATGCAAGAAGGGGTTGCAGCCTACATCCATCAGCATAATGCACAACCAGCAAGCGTTTCATAGAGTAGGCAAGCCAAGAATAACTGACCAATACATACTTTGTTGAAACACAACCTTTGTATTCTGACTCCATAACCACTCAACAGTGAAATCACTTATCTTTTATAACCCAGTCAAGAAAACATGTGAAAAGTAAAAGCTAGTTTTCATACTAATATTGCACTACTGCAATTTTCATTTTTACAGTTGAGTTTTATTTGGGTTGTCTGAATGCAGGTAGCATTGGGATGTAGGGATACTCCTAACCTTCTCCCTCTGCAGCCACATTCCCAATCAATTCCACCTAGGTGAAGTGTACACTTTCAATTATTTGAAGTCCTTCTCAGCTCTCCCTTTCGCACAACACGACAATATTCTTTCACTTCAGCAAATAAAAAGCATTTTGAGCTGGGCTGCAGGTGCCTTCAAGATGGCCATTATTCTTGCGAGTTGAACTCTCCTCAACCTTAGGGCAATCCTTTCTTTTCCCATTGGTAAAGCTGTTCTGTCAAGTCAGAATGCCCTCAGTAATGAAACTGCTATTGCAACGTATGTCAAGGTGCTGAAGGCAAAAGCTTGTACTCTGTAATTTCAGAATAAAAACCCCATAACAGAAATCATGATATTAAATAATCAAAATTGAGAACAGACAGGGAAGAACAGAAAACTTGGTAATAAAGATTCAAATCAGTTTATTCCAAGTCACGCACAGATATCTTTTGAAATGCACTTTTTGCACTGACAGTATATTATTTTGACCAGAGGCAAGTCCAATTTTAATAAAATCCAGATAACATCTGTGAGTGCATTACAGAGGAAATGAAGAAGGCATTATATAGTTCAATGTCCCAAGTATAAAAATATAAATCCTGCGTTTAGTTAGATCTCTAATCAATACACACATCTTCAAATTGGATTTGTTTCCTTTTCTAGTTGGCCTTTTCTTAAAAAAAAATAAAAAAATCTTTTTAATACAGCGATATATCTCTTCATCAACTTTTGAGAAAAAGACCTATATGAGGGTCAGTCTCAGTTTTTCTGATGCAGTGTATATGAAGCAGTAATATGTTAACACTAAGGTCAAATTACTTCAAAATTTTGCTGCATTAAACTATACTCCTCTAGAGATTTGTTTACCTTATCACTAACATAAACAGTCAGCTGAAGTTCCTGGATGTTACATTAAGCAGCACCGAGGCCACTGTGAATTCTTTAGGGAGCAGAAAACATCTATCTTTAGCTTTGTGCTGCTTCACTGCAGCAATAGGTTTCCTAGCTGATAAGGCTGTGAGCTAGAAGTGTATTCAGCTATAAGCCTAATAGGTATGTGGATTCATACTTATTTTCTCACACGTAATGTCTAGGTGAGTTGGGTCTAGCACTGCAAATACCTGTCAACATTGTGGCTAAGGAGAGAACACTTGACCAGTGTTCAAGATGACAACGTTAGCTCAAATTTACAGTTTTCAAATACCTAGGGTGTGAGCAACTATGTTTGGGATGACTTTCAGATGACTCCGATTCCTTCGCAAGTGCTCTTTCTAGGTATTGTCTACTGCAAGAATCATGCTGTAACTGATAGTAATAAGGCTGCTTGGTGACCCCAACAGTTCATTAAGCCTACTCAGGTTAAGAAGCAAAAACTGGCCTGGTCTAGCTGACACAGAATTGCCTCTTGTTCTCAGCAGTCTCCTTTCTCTCCATGACACACCACAAGAACAGATACCTCAAGGAAGCAAGAATGGTAAACACCGAGAGCTCTCTTCTATGGCAAGGTGTTCTGTATGCTTTACCTTTCACAGAAGGCTCGCTTTACATCACAGGCACAGACTACTCCTTGAAAGTCACTTCCAGGTTCCTCAGCCTTCAGTTACTTTAAAAGATTGCAAGATCTGGCCTAGCACTTTTGAATGACCGGAAATTCACTTCAGTGAACCACTCCCTACTGATATAACAATGTTTTTCACTAAAAAGTTTTCTGGCAGAGCCGTATTTTGGGTAAACCTAGGAAGGGGGTGGGCAGTAGCGGATGGCAAAGGAATAATAAAATTCCATTTGCAAAAGCATATACTTGTTTAACTCCTGTATTCATTACAGTTCTAGACAGACACTCACAACAGTTAGTTCCCAGTAAAAAAAAAAAAAAAAAAAAAAAAAAAAGACCAGTAAAATATTTCAGAACCAAATCAAGTACCAGGCCTTATCCAATGACTTATATTAGCATTTATTTTCCTGTTATCTGATGTTCCTTTATTAATAATACCCAGCAGTTTGCCTCAGAAAGTTATAATACCAGACTCAGACTTTGGTGTTGGTATAAGAATAACATTGGTTAGCAATTCTACCCAGCTCATTAACATTATTCAGCAGCAGTTGGGTACTTGGGCACTTTTAGTACAGTAATACTTGTAGAAGCAGGAATGCTCCTGCTTCTGCCTTTCTCCTTCCATTTTTTTTTTTTTTTCCTTTCTGTCACTATTCTAATCACATAAGCAATGCTCAATATTCCATATCACACAGCATGGAGAACAAGAAGACACCAGCTCTCTTCATCAAATACAAAACCATCAGTTTATCACAAAACATTGCCATAAAATTACTTGCATAGAACTACATTTCTGTGTTTATAAAACCTTGTTTCTCAGCTTTCTGAGAAGCCACACGCAGTCAGACAGCTGTTAACTTGCCATGGTCCTCAGCCCTGCCATTTGCCACCACTGCATCCTCCACATATACCACTGATAACACCTGAGGCTCCTCTCTGACTTCAAGGTCACCTTATCCAGTTTCTGACTTCTGTTCCTATCTAACACATTTTAATTATACCCTTTCTGTTCAAAGGAAAGGCACATCACAGAACATTTTCTGGGCTGCAACCATTTAAGCCATACACAGAACCAAGAGGCAATCCTAGACATCTTCTGTTAACAGTTAATAGTGCCCCATTTCTTGTCCTACTGTCTGTCTAGGAAAAGTGCTAAAAATCTGTATCCATGTGCTCATTTGGATGTGTTCAACAATGGATGTTGCTGGAAGCATTATGTTTGGCGCCCCAGTCCCCACAGGCTCACATTTTTTGAAGTTAAGGGTAGTTACTTTTCAGGGACAGGCAGACGCCCAAGTTCAAAAGTAAAGTCTCTGGTATATAGAGGTGGAGAATTATTAATATTGAAGAAAACAAATCACTTGCATAACTTTAAAGAGCTCAGCTTGAAAGTAAATTCATTGAGAAATTATATACCATCTTGAAAAACAGGCTCCTAAACTTAAGGAAAGGGACAGACTTTGGTAGAGGTTGACTTTCACAACATTACAACACCCTCTTCCAATTTTCTTTTGTAAATGTTGTATATTTTGACAACAAGGCCAATTTTTAGAGAAGTAAGCTTTCACCACATCAGAGAATTGCTGTCTGTAGCAGAGGTTTTCTGTGACAAGACAGTCATTCATACAATAAAACTTTCACTTTCATTTCATCAGAAAAGTTATATCCAGCCATGATCTGAAGCCAGACATTCATAAATTGGAATTACAAGTGACATGCTACATAAACTAGCTGTCTGCAAGCAAAATATGTAGAATATCATCTTTATGCAACAAACAGCACGTATTTCTTGAGTAGGAAGTTGTGCAATCTGACACTTAGATAGAGCTGCTTTTCTTTTAGCACAAGCACTCTCATCCTACTAAAACTGTATAATAACAGTAATATAATTTACAGAATTAACAGTTTAAAAAAAAAAAAATCAGACAACCTCTATAAGGCCAAAAAGAGGTTGGTAGGCTATTACAGTAATTGGGCCATAGATCAGATCTTCCTCCACGTTCACATAAAACAAAGCACATCACTAGCATTGAAATTCACTGAGCAACTGAACAACTGAGCTCTAATCAAGTAGTCACAGGCTGCTTTTGCAGACTGACTTGCATGTTATTAATCTGAGCTCATTAAAGATCTGTCACAAAGCATATGGTATCTGATATGGGACAGTATCATACTCTCAGATGAGCAGTGGTATAGAAAACAGAGCCATGGAAGGTGAGAGAAAGGGGAACATAATAGATGACAAAATGAGAAGGGGCTGGCTCATTAACTGAAGAAAAAATTCCCAGTTTGTCATTTTCCACCTAAACAGTAGTTCATTGCCAGTGGCAGAAACCAGTTCTGCCCTGCAAGAACCTGTTAGCTGATAAGTTTTCCAATCTTTTTTTCTTGGCAAATCTGGTTGATGCTTTTCAGGTTAAAAAAAAAAAAAAAGCCTGATGATTGTTACTGCTAATAAATTAATTGTTGGCTGTGGCATTGTTTATTTTTTCTTATAATAGGTGTTGTACCAGTCAGAGAACCATGGGGTAAAGACACTTGGAAAGTCAATCTTACACGCACTGCTGTGTTAGTAATAGTTCACAGGCTTGACTACGCTAATACAGTCAATAAAACACAAGAGGAATAAAGGCTGATGTATAAACCTATCACGTGCTGGCAACCTACATGAATTGTTTAATTAATTATGCAAATTTACATTTCCCCAAAGTTCTAAAACACTAATTAGAATTTTTAGTATTCCTTTTTAAATGCAAACTGTTCTGTAACAACAGTGAAAACTTGCTTGCTTTTCCATTTTGTCCTTTCCTCGAAAACTAATGCCCATGTTCTCCTTCTTGTCATGTTTCTAGACATCTGCCAACAGACTAACTTCAGAGCAAACTACGTTAACAAAATATACCCCATCCACACACAAATGTGCAAACTGAGCCCCCTACCCCCGTTTCAAAAACCCCCTCACACACCAAAAAAGAAAACCTCCCAGAAAACAAGTCACTTTTCACAGGCTCAATTTTCCAGAAAGCAGGCTCACAACATCAGAGCTGCACAAAAAGCCACTGCAAAGATACCTGACGCAGAAGCATGTTGGTACCTCCAACATTAAGGTGTTCATTTTTCATGACAGGCGATTCTTACTGAATCTAAGTCTTTAATTTAGGTACAGTCTGGAATAGAGGGCTTGCATAAATCAGGTATTAGAACTGCAACTCAAAATCCATCACAAAGTCAGATACATTCTGCATACCTTCATATGCAAAGGTCTGTAATACCACTAAACTTTTGCAAAAACCTGTGGTACTTGGACCTAGGCTATATTTCAGTAGAAGTCTCTAGTGAAGAACTAAGTGCTAAATCATTGGGAAAAGGAAAAAGATTCTTAAATCTAAGTATCTGTCAGCACACAGAAAAGCCAGTTACCTCATCAATAGCTTCCTGAGGCGAAGTAAGTAAAGTCTAATACTTGTCTCTCTCTTATAGAGCTCGTTAAGTGAGACTGTATTCCTTTCATTGGAGTTTAAACTCCTGTAAGCTCTCGGTTCAGTTCCCTTCCATCTTGACATTACACTACCATTTGACCATTTGTTCGTCAACTGTAAATCAAGAACGTTAGTTTTGTTGAAACAGAGTTTCAATAACTGGATCAATTTTCTTCCTCCCATTCCTACATAAATTTAAAATATAGAAACTCTTATAAATTATATGAATAAAGATATTTCGCAGCTTGGGATACCTATATTTAAATCTACATTTCCTTCTGTCATAGATGACTTTTTATATTCATGTAGGATTTTATATTAAATTTGTCCGTAACCAAGTATTGCACTTTCAAATTCCATAACATTTGCTCACCTCCCTCTTTAATACCAAGCCTTTAGACTGCATTATATTGATATTTAAAAAGGTGCCGCTGTCCTTTTACTTTTATAACATCTAAATGTCATAATTTACGGTGAATATTATGCAGGAACTATCTAAAGTTTTGGAGTTTGATCACAAAAGCCAAAAGATATGGATATGAATAAAATGAAGGCATACAAGTTATTTTGCAGACAAACCAGCAAGCAGCTTGGTTCCTGGCTGTGCACTAAAACATTTTTATCTTCCTTTATCAAAAGTTCTTTATTTGCATTTCAGTATTTGTATTTGCACTAGTTAAGAAATGGAAAAAGCTCCAGCATTTTTATTCATCTTTTACACAGCTTACAAGTTTCTACTTTTTCTCACCTATTCTAACAAGGACTGGCTTTTCATGACAACCTCTTAGACTTTTTAAAAAAGGAAAAGTTTGATTAGTTGAACACCCTAGAGAAAAACATTTGTCATTTAATCACTATTTTTAATATATCAGTGCTGTTGAAAAAGCCTATTCTTACTTTCAACTACCTACAAATGATTTTTAGGTGACTAGCAGAAAACTCTCTCCTTATAACACAAAGTTGTGAAACAAGTCTAGCATGCACAGTACTTCTTAAGTAGTATATAACTGATTTCACAAAAGAAAGCAATAGTCATTTCTCAGCCGCTTGACATATGAAGCTTCATGGAGAAATTATGCAACGAGAAAACAGGGATACAGATTTATCACTAATCACTACACTGCTTCAAAACTGAAGTAAACTTTGCTTGCAATGATTCTATCAGTTTTGACAACTGGAGACACTTTTATTTTTTTACCTAATCTGTCTTCAGTATCTTTCATAGAGCTCTACTGCTCATCAGTCTACGAAAAAGAAAATAAAGGGTCAAGGACTAACAACAGTAAACAACGCATCTAGTCAATCACTTTTTAAAAGATTGTTTTATGAACTGGGAGTGAAGGAGGATAGATATCAGTCAGCATTTTTTCAACATAAAATAACCTAACTGTATTATATGTGATGACTTCATGAAAAAGAAAAAAGTGCACAGGAAAACATGATATACCCTCAGTTAAATACAGTTTGGAGGATCATAAATACAAGCATTAAATCTGCCTCAGAAGCACCAAAATGATTCACCTGACTTGAAATTCAATGTTACTGAATTCAGAGTAGAGAAGCCAGCATATTTTTCTTGCATTTTTGCTCTTCTCAAAACATGCTGTACCAAATATTCTCAAGCTTAGAATTGGTATCTATTAAAAAATACATTTCTAATTTTATTTTAATAATACCAAAAATGTATACATAAGTCTTCCTATTGGTACAACAGTTCTAGGCATAGCTCTGTGCAAATCTTGATACGTTTCAGATTTTCAGATCAGACACTTATGTTAAGCATTTCCATGCATATGAACCACTTCTTCCTGCTGAAGGCGGTTTTAATGAAAAGTTAGACAGGTTAATATAACTGGAAATGAAGAGGAATTGGAAGATTTTGATAGTATTCTAGGAATTAATGAGGAATTAATATTACAAGTAATATTTACTCTCGAAATACTTGCAGCCAGCAGCAGAAACTAAGGGCAGGCACAAAAAAGAGCAGGAAAAGTTACAATATTCCTTTTTAAATGGCATTAATTCTTTAGTAACTTGGAAGCGTATAAGTTTTCTAAAACGTGAACACATTTAAAAGTATATTGACAATAGTTGGTACGATGTTCATTAAAAAAATGCTGCAGTATCATCATATTGAGCAAGCATAGCCTCAATAGCTGCTCTAAAAGTATCAGAAGCATTTTTACTTGTCAGATATCTCATAAAACCAACTTATAGACTTCCCTGTAAGTTGTTTACTACTAGGAAATTGTTAGCCTGCAGAAAAATTGTTGTTCTACTTTACACTTCTTTCATCCAGGGTCTAGATTTTATAAATGTACAATAGCCAGAACTGTACTCACTTTACAATTTCACTTAAATTGCATCAGAGCTAGAGAGGCAGTTCATCAAAGGACATATTGCAACTAAACCAGCAGATGTGAGAGGGTAAGATAGATGTGTGCAGCATTAATCTTCTTAACCCCTGAAATATCAAGTTAAAAATCTTACACAAAATAATTCCACTGCAGTGCTCTACTAATATTCCTCCTGGTCACCCAGAGGCTTTTCACAATAGTAGGTCAGAAATCTGCTCGTGTAAGTTCCCAGCTGAGACAAAAGTTTACCTAAAACCCTAGCAAAGGGTACAATTCTCCTTTTTATTGTCACTCCATCTTCTCAGAACAAGCACATACACTCTAGCAACTGAAGCTTCAACAGAAACAAAAAAAACCAATGCCAAAAAAGGTCAAAGCTCATCATGCTAGAGAAATCCGACAGAAAACTGATTTCCCAGTTCCATATCATTGTTACAGATGAATTTTACCTAAGAAATTGTTAAATTTCATTTAAAGAACTTCAGAGCATTCATTTCTCATGTTGCATCCAAGAAAAGATGGTGGCAGAGGTCATTGACTGCAGTTTTCTTAATTTTACTATACATGGATGATGTAAACTTTGATTAACTATTCTAAAGCAGTTTTTCACATTCTATATAACAGTCTCATTTCTCTGTACTGCTACTTCGCACGAGTATATAAAGTTGTCTAACTCAATAAAATTCCATGATTAAAATTTAATCAATTGCATCCAAAATGGTTAAAGTTAATACGTTTTCTGAGTAAAGGTAAAGCTTAAGAAAAGCATGTTGAAACACTAAAAATGCAATATTTCAGAAATAATACAGTAAAACCACTACATTAAGGAAGGCCAATGAACAGTTCAGTCTCTTCCCTTTGACATTAATATTCACCCAAAGTAGAACTAAAGCCACTTTATATATGTTTATTGCAGATAACAATCAAGACAGTACTTCAAGGCAAACTGTCCAGCAGGTAGAATCTCCTCATTTTTTGCTTCCCTTTAGTTTCTATATGGACTACGCAAGGAACAATTCTAAGTTAAACCAAAACCATTTGGGTCTTACCTCTGTCACTGAAGTCATCCACAAGAATGATTTCCGCTATCAGGCTGTCTGGAGTGCGGTTGATAATACTGTGTATTGTTCGCAAGAGTGAAGTCCAGCCTTCGTTATGGAACGGGATAATTATACTAGTATTTGGTAGCTTTTCCAAGTACACCTTGTGCTTACAGCTGAAGGAGAAGAAAATAATTGTATAAGCATACTGGAAAGTCTGAATTAGCAAATACTGTCATCCATTTGAGCCACTCAAATATCATGGTTTCTGGTATGAAATCCAAGAAAGTGTAATGAACCAGTACTGTCACATGACCATAACCAGTTCATTTAAAATATTTCCATTGATTACAACATACAATAAATCTGAAAAATGACAAAAGTTTAAGTACACTAATTAGATACTCTTCCCTCACTGGAATTCTTTTTTCCCTGCAAATTGACAGAGGACATATCTTCTACAACATTATTCTCAGAAAACACACGCTCTTGTCAAAGAATTCTGAAACATAATACTAAGCAAAAGACCCGAAATGATCCTTTTTTTGTCCATAGTGAACAAATTTGTAAAAGCAGTCTACTATACCAAGAGGGAAACTCTAGAAAACAATTCAGTACTACCCCGGCTGACATCTGCTCACAGTATGCAAAACAACATAATCCACAAATACAACTCCAACTTCAGATCTAGATATCCAAAAAATGACTGCTGTCACTGAATACAGAGCTAAACCAACACATGATTCTGAAGATGCATACTTATACAAGCAAGAAAATACAAACAACCTTTCATCTTTGCAAAGAAATTCACCAGCTTCGTTGCTCTTCTCTGGACACGCTCCAGAGCCTCAACATCCTTCTTGTGGTGAGGGGTCCAGAACTGAACACAGTATTCGAGGTGCGGTCTCACCAGTGCCAAGTACAGAAGGAGAATAACCTCCCTGGACCTGCTGGTGACCCCATTTCTGACACAAGCCAAGATGCCATTGGCCTTCTTGGCCACCTGGGCACACTGCTGGCTCATGATCAGTCGGCTGTCAACCAGCATCCCCAGGTCCTTCTCTTCTGTGCAGCTTTCCAGTCACTCTTCCCCCAGTCTGTAGCACTGCATAGGGTTGTTGTGCCCCAAGTGCAGGACCCGGCATTCGGCCTTGTTAAACCTCATGCCATTGGTCTCAGCCCAGTGGTCCAGCCTGTTCAGATCCCTTTGCAGAGCCTCCCTACCCTCCAGTAGATCCACACTTCCTCCCAGCTTAGTGTCATCTTGCTGAGGTCATTGATAAAGACATTGAACAGGGCTGGACCCAGTACTGAGCCCTGAGGAACCCCACTTGTGACTGGCCTCCAGCTGGAGTTAACTCCATTTACTACCACTCTCTGGGCCCGGCCATCCAACCAGTTTTCAACCCAGGAGAGTGTGCGCCTGTCCAGGCCAGAGGCTGACAGTTTCTGCAGCAGAATGCTATGAGAAACTGTGACAAAGGCTTTACTGAAGTCCAAGAAGACTACATCCCCACAGACTTTCCCCTATCCAGTAGTCGAGTGATTTTGTCATAGAAGGTGATCAGGTTAGTTTGGCAAGATCTGCCCTTTGTAAACCCATGTTGACTGGGCCTGACCACCCGGTTCTCTTGCATGTGCTTCATGATAGCACTCAAGATTACCTGTTCCATGACTTTCCCCGGCACTGAGGTCATACAACTACCTAAAAGGAGGTTGTGGAGAGGAGGGAGCTGGCCTCTTCTCCCAAGTGACAGGGGACAGGACAAGAGGGAATGGCCCGAAGCTCTGCCAGGGGAGGTTCAGGTTGGATATCAGAAAAAATTTCTTCACAGAAAGACACTGGAACAGGCTGCCCAGGGAGGTGGTTGAGTCGCCTTCCCTGGAGGTGTTTAAGGAACGGGTGGATGAAGTGCTGAGGGACATGGTTTAGGGAGTGTTAGGAAAGGTTGCACTCGATGATCCAGTGGGTCCTTTCCAACCTGGTGATTCTGTGATTCTATGTGATTCGGCATCTTAATCCAACAGTATGTATGTAACAAGAGTTCTTAATCCTACCATTTCCAATACTGACTTTTTTACACATTTGAGCAAAACCACACTCTTTAAAAAACAAACAATGGCCTTGCAATTTAGTCTCTCCCAATAGCTGAGAGCATTCAATGAATAATGTTTATGTTACTGAAACTGATAGGATCTCATCTTTCATGTTTTATTGAAAAAGTGGGAAAAGGGACACCTTTCTCTGTTGTTAACAAGGCATGGCATTTTCAGCTCTGTGGACAAAGTAACTAAACGATTTCTTATTCCCCAAGAGAAATGCACATCCTGATAAAGGTATCCCTACAAGCAGCAACATGTCAGCTTTGCGATAAACAAACAAAAGCAACAAAAAAAGGAAAATGTTTAGACTCAACATCTTCTAGGTATAAAAAAGTACAGATCTCTTTGCTGCTTTTCAGAAAGAATAACTATGCATATCAAGTACTGCTGTAGGTTATAATGTTGATATACATATATTTGCAGCTTGGTTTGTATTTCCACTTCATAAATGTCACTTAGAAATCAATATTTACCAATCTTTTGTACAGCTACCACACTGAAGAAATCTCCAAAGTAGCAGCAAAAGCACATAGCCACTACAGTTGTATTTGCAAAATATTATCTGTTCTGCAGCTGTGAATAAACAATCAAGTTTTTGTATGCCTTCCTAAAAAAATAAGATTTAAATTTGTAATTCAGACATTTCCTAAAAAGCAGTGACAATGACTTTAAAGACAAGCCATTTGAAAAAACAATAATTTTTGAAACTGTCATAAGTAGTTTGCTGGTAGAACATATACGCACACTGGAAAAAGGATAGTGGCTTTGCAAGAATGAAGCTCTGGAGTGAACAGTGCTCCTTACCTAGAGACAGAAAAGTTGAAGTATATATTCTAATATTTTGGGAGGGAAAAAAAAATCCACTGCAGCAACAGAATTAAGTAAAATTTCTTTTTCTTATCTGCAGAAAGATGTACAACAAAGGAAGTCCACTATTAACATGTAGCTGTTTCAGCTGCAAATTAAGAAAATCACCCACCAAAACTGCCACCTACTGCTGCCAGCTGTTTGCCAACAGTGATGCTTCTTGAACTAGAACAAATGCAAGTACCATACATACATATAATTCTTACACTATTCTTGAAAATAGGATTTTTCCTTCAGCATTTTTAACTCTCAGTATGATTTAAAACTAATAAGTCTCCATCTCCCCACAAGCCAACAAACAAAAACCAAACCCACCATACAACAATAAGCAAAAGAATACACACGGTCACACTATAATTTCTAAAAGGTAAAGAAAAAAAAATACCCCAACACACAAATATATTGGAATGTAGTTTTTTAAAAAGTCATCCCTTGCGTAGAACAATATGCCTTTTGAAAGGGCTTGTACTGAAATTTGTATATTTGCATGGTCAATATTACAATCTTATGGGTATACAGATGGGGAAGGTCATTGGATTTCAATATTGTCATCAATAATTTAAAAATAATTGCATATTCTATGTGATCAGAAGGATAAGCACCATCAATGGACTTAGTTTAAAACCTTCATTCTTCCTAGAGAATAGATTTTTCTATTAACCCTAAAAGAGAACCATGCTTTGAGGACACAAGAGGAAAATATCTTATACTTTCTTAACATGTCTCCATCATTCTGCTTTGATCTTTAATCCTCGCTTATCAAATTTACTTTTAATTTGATAGTCATTGCAAAGGTACCTATCTACACGTGAACTGATTTCTAGTAAGTCATCACTTTCTTACTTTCCTCAAAAAAGCCGGTCAGAGTCTCAAATTTACAAAAATGAAAATTTAAATTTCATCACCTCCTACTGTTAAGATAGTCTGTTAGGTTCCATAGCAGTGGCCTACTTGCCTTTCTTCAGCAAGTTAAATTCCGCTCATGTTTAGCCCCTTGCTCTCTGACATGAAACTAACTATAATAGAATATCCCCGTTTTAGAAGATGTACCAGAAATCCATTTTATTTGAAGTTCTCTTCGGCATCATCTAGCAGAATACAGCCTCCTACGTGTTGTGATGGGCTGCAGGACAGATCTGATGCACAGTTGTGATGCTCAGGAAAGCCCTGTGAGCTGCAACAAAGATGCAATTAGATACCCACTGCTGAGACACTGGATTTACCAAGAGAATAATCACATATGCATGCAGCATTTGTTTAGAATCCATCAGTGTGGTTCTTTATTTCCTGCATTTAAGAAGCGATAGCAAATACCCTGGTGGCAAGAAGACTACTTGGAAGCACAGAAACTGCTTCTTGTAAGCCATTGCTAGTCTTTGAAATAATGATCAGGGCTTTCTGCCCAGAACAAAGGATCAGTTATCATGTCATTAGGTCAGAGTGAAGTCCATAGTCATAAACTATTATTATATTTAAATCTATTAATGGTACCCACAAGACAGAATAAACCAGTCTGGGTAGACGTACGATTCTGATTATTCCTAGATTTACACAGTGCAAGACTAGGGTGGTGAATTAAAGCAGCTTGTCCGTTTCACAGCCAGGACTGGAATCTGGCAATACATGGGAACGTTGTCTCATTCTCACACCATGTAGTCTCATCACTCCCAGGTAAGATGCCACCTCTCCACTTAAGAGCTTTAAAAGACAGTGAATTTTAGTGATAAGGACTATTTTGCCTATACTTTTAATCATCTTAAGTTAATGTCACAAACTCTCCTCAGTACTTACTTTCTTGCAGCCAGGGTCTCCATCTTATTACTAGTCACAACAACATTTTGATTTTTAGTTCATTGTAGGAGTATCAGTATCAACCACGTACGCTGTACTGATATGCCTATTCTCCTTCCTCCCAATAAGTCTAAAGATATAACTAATACACAAGTTACTCCTAAGGATATCTTCTCCACACCTAAACGCCCTCCAACAGTAACTGCTTGTACTTAGTCAGATCACACAGAACAAGGGAAGGATCTAGCTTACCATCACTCCATATGGCAAGTTAGCTATTACACCAAAATAATTTGCTTCTGCAGTATAATCCTACCGCATTCTGGTACTGTTATACAGGTAAACTGGGAAATGGGAACTCATTGTGTTCTCCAGCTGTACTTTTGTTAAAAAACAAAAACAAAAACAACAAAGTAAAGGAAGTGGGTAGTTAATTTTTTTTTTTTTTAAACCATGCACATGTTGCCCCACATACTTGAAAATGCAGAATTTTTCAGATAGAGTTTAATCAAATAATAACTAGTCTTTCACCTTTAATTTTCAAAATGACTAAGTGCTGCTATTTTGAGACCCTGGAAAGCAAGGTCATTTATTTCAGAACTGCAGCACTCAAATGCCTGAACCAACAAGCTGGGAGGGGGTAAGAGAGAGAAGAAACAACATCAGATATTTAAGTGCAACACACCAGCAATTATTCATGGAACAATGCTGAATAACAGGGTTCGCAGCTAAGGCTACAAGAATGATAATTTCTTAGCATAAATGTTAATAAATTTCTGTAAACTTATCCTTTAGTAAGCTCTTAAATCGGAATAATTTCTGTGTTAAGTCTGAAAATAATATACAAAACTGTATTGGCAGAAATACCTAGGAAGAAAATAACCATGATAAGCAGCTGACATCCTGCTAGGTAAGTAGCTCGCATCCGCATTTTTGTGCTGAAGATATTACATTAGCATTCAGAATAAAGGGAGTTTAGAAAGAGCAGAATGTGCAAGGGACATTATGCATTTCCCTTGCACAAATCCTCAGAATAATGAAATAACATTAGGAATATGTACTTTGCCAGAAAGATATTTCTTAGAAACAAACACTTGTGTATGGCTATATGACAAAATTGGCACCAAATAATAAATTTATTATCAGATACAATAACATTTTCAAGATTATTATCATGAATCAAAAGTTATGAACCTTGAATTATGCTCTCAAATACTGTTATTTGTGACCAATCTTGTCCTTCTTTCCATGATATTTCAGAACTTAATCTCTGATATGTCTTATCAAAGACTACTACTATATCATTAAATTTGTCACTTAGAGATTTTCAGACGAGGTTTTCATAAACAGAGGTCCTCTCTACCAGAGCAAGAGCTGTTTACAAATTAATTTTCAAAGCAGCAAGTACATCTTCACTACCTCTGGACAAAGAACCTCCTCTCTCCCTTTCATTATCAGATACGTTACTAAGCACTAATCATATGTGTGATTCAAGTATGTAGTTTATTACTGCTTTGGAAAACTGAACTGCACAGAAAGCTGCACAATATTGTTTACTATACATATCCACCACAGAGTCACCACAAAACACCTACTATGAAATCAAAGTTCTTTACAAAAAGGTACAGCAGAATTTCTTTGTAAATAATTTCTGAAAAATGTTAAATATACATAACTGACCAAGTGGAACTTTTTATATCAGCTTTGTATTTGACATGTTGCTCCTGAAGTTGTTATTGCAGCTGGGCATTTGGCTCCACGAGTTCAAGGCTTATTCATGTAAATGATACACTGTCACACCATTTAACTTCCTTTAAAACCCTTCATACTGATTTAGTTATTCCTTTGAGATACAGTACTTTGCTGGGTTGAAACAAGAATCGAACCCAAGTTTTTGAATAAAACACTTGTAGAGTCAGTTTGAAAGTCAGAGAGACTTTCAGAAGGTTAAAAGTAAGAGGTTCCTCTATTCCAGAAATACTAACTTACCCTAGAAAGAAACAAAAATTGTCACAGAAACATGTGGAAGCTATTTGCAGCAGAAAATAATAAAACACAACTTGAAAAGAGGACCACTCATAAAAAGAAGAAGTAGTGAAGAGGAGTGTAAAGATGCAGAACTGCAAAATTCTCCACCTTTACAGTGTCTCTGTTAACAGAAACACGCAGAAATCAACTGCCTCTGTAGAAGAGCAAATGAAAGAAAAGGGCTTCTAAAATGATGAGAAAGGAGAGCAGTGCTGGCACCATTTCGGCCACTTCATAGCAAAAGCAGATTCATAAAAGCAGCAATTTTTTTGATCCTGTGGATATAACAACAATATTTTAATGCACGTTAAGGGATGCCGATAGCAATGCCTTGGCCAGTTACCGGGCTCTGTGCCTTCTAGACACATCAACAACCTTGTAAACTGCCTTTTCTGATCGATAATAGCACAGCATAAGTTAAATGTCTTGCAGACATGCCTTTGCTGCATTTAGGAAGCAAGAGAGCAGCCTACTACAGCAGTTACGGCATCATAAAAGTAGCCCACCTCCAATTTTCTCCTCTTACAGGAAGCGCCAGAGAAAGTTAGAGCAAACCAGAAAGATATTTTCAACCTTTTTTTCCCCACTGTCTTTGTCAGCACACGCTCTCTTAGCTGAGCTGCTTTTTCAGATCTGACCTTTCCTCTCTTTTAAAGGGGAACTACAGCTCCCACTGGGCTCCCAGCTACAGACAAGCCCTCTACAAAGCTACTAGAACAAAACATTTTCCAGTAAAGATTTACATAACAATTTTCTTAACATGTCAAAGTATTCAATTTACATCAACAAGCTTCAGTCACACCATGTTTGTGTTCTAACCTAGCCCGGACAACTGGGCCTGATAAAGCACTGATAACTAGTAATTCCTGCTGCCATTTGAAAAGGCTATAAAATTAATTTAGGTGTGAGCTGATGGAGGACAAAGTAATCTTTATTTTCAGCAACTCACAGCTGGGAAGCAAGCAGGCAGTACAAGGCAAGGGCCTTAATGTCACAACACTTCTCACTACTAGAACAAAAAAAAAAATCTCCAACATATTATTGCTATACTCGTGGTGGTGCAAGATTAAATTGTATAGTAGAAAATTTACATTACTGCTATCTAATGCACTAACATCATCTCTTGGAAACTAGGTAAAGCTCTGTGTTCTTTATGTAGGTTCCACTCAGCATGGACTTCATTGGAGCTGATAAAGTAACAGACACCTAATTCAGTTCTATGTCAAATTGCATTATTTTGGCCTGTCATGGACAATCTCCAGCAGCACCGCATGTCTTCAAAGAAATCAAAGCCAATGAATTTGCCTCACTTCGTCCTTCAGATGGAAAGTTTTCTCTAACTAAGGGAAGAACATAAGAGGCAGATAAGCCTTATGACACAAACAAAAAAATAAATTAAAAAAATAAAATCACTCTTTTACGTGCTTTAAGAGACTTACCTACTTACACATATGCATTAAATCTAGTGTTGGGGAAAAAAAATGAATGCAATAGTAATTTTATACCACCTCAACATCCCTCATAAGCAAGCTTACATCAGCAAGCATCTCAGTACTCTAATTATATTTAGTGTTAAATATTTGCACTATAGTTATATCGCAGCACAATTAATATAATATATACACATACACACAACCCAAACCCACTTTTTTTTTTTTTTTACAGAGAGGATTTCATAAATATCAGTACACTCAAAATTCATACATTCACACAAAGCAGGCTTATCTGGTTGTCTCTCAAAAGTCAGTCAGACCTTAACACAATCAATAAAAAGCCTCTGTTCTGAGTGTAGGTTCATTTTCCTGGCTGAAGGAGAACAAACAGGATTAGAATTCTATTTTTTCTTGCCATCTTAAAGTGCTTTTTTAGGATATTACTTCAGGAACAAACCAACTTGTGACATTCAACTACCCTTTAACTTCTGTTTCAGAAATTCTAATTATCATTTTACCATTTGTCATTACATTCTAAAGCTATTCTATAGGCTTTTAAGAACCCTCTGACATATCAGCCGCTCCTTTCAGCTTTGTGCCACTCCTCAGGCACATGTCCCATTTGCCACAATTATTCAAAGATAGTTAAGAGTGGCCTCAGAATGGTACCGGCATTTATGAGTGCATCCCATCAGTGCCCATGGACTTAACACATGCAGTTTGCTTAAGTATGTTGAGATATTCCTTGTGTGATCTACCTACATGTCTCTTCCACTGCCTTTCACAGCAATATGTGACCAGGCTCACATCTGCCTCTCAACATCATCTCCCATACACCACGTATGAGACTAAATAATGGGTGATATACTACTATGTCTGACCAGTTTCTATAAGACCGAAATCACCACTAGTAGATGTGGGAATGAATGCTGTGAGAGTGCTGATCTAAGGCCCCCCAGACCACAGGCATCGGTAAATTCTCATAGATGCTACCACATCTTGTGGCTGTACAGCCTTTGGCAAACTAGAGCTTGATGAGGCCATTCATAACCAAACCAGGCAAAACAGAAAAAGTCATTGTTTGTTCCAGCCTTGCTGTACATTTACTCTCCTTTTTACATGAGGCATAACTGCAATTTCTGTTGCCAGAGAGAATGTACTGCTGGCACTTGCTGTTTTGTTAATATCGGAGTTGAAATTTGATTTGCTGAAGTAGCATTCAAGTCTATTCACCTCAGATACGTGCCTGATTGTATGAAAAAATACTTGGAAAGGAAGCAAGAATGGATATGTAAGAGAAAGGAAGATATACCGGGGCTTTTCATTGAACTATTAAGCAGCATAAATTGTCACTTTCACCTGTGAAATGCAAAGGTATGTATCCTCAGAATATTACACATCTCTCGGATTTTAGTGAAGTTACACGTACTTTCCTGTTTTAGTACTGTATTATCTGCGAGTTAAAAGTTCTGAGTTTACCCATTGCCAAATGCTAATAGACTTGGCTATCCCAGATGCACAGAACTGGCTGGAGGGTAAATATCTTTCAGTATTCTTGTACCTATTAAGTTTAGATTTCACAGTTATGTTTACCGCAGTCTGCTATTTTCTCAGCAGCGTGGGAGCCTTTGCTGGGTTCTAGGTACCATGCAAGGCATCTAAATAGACAAGATCCACTTTCCTCCGCTTGTATAAACAGCCTATTTCTTTTATGAAATTCTTTTCAGCAAACAAAAACAGACCCATCAGTCTTGGGCTCTCCTCACTGGGCTATTTCACACCGTAGCCTATTTCTCATCAAAAGTATGGAAGAGGAATCATCAGTCTTCAGCCACATTTTACGTGCTACTGCCATAAAAAAAAAGGACATGCAAAGCACACAGAAAGCACTTAGGAATTACTCCACGTTATTTGTTACTATCGATACAGATCATGCAGAGGAACTGACAGCAGGCATGACAGAGACAGAAGGCTACAAGTTTCCTTGAATATAAAATATTCCTGATCCTGTTTTGAGGAGCTGCACTTTGAACGCGATGCCCTGAAGCAATTGCAGAGAACAATCTGGTGAGGCTTGGAAATGGGGACATTGCCTATAAAGTTTCGGACCACATGACTTTCCACCTTCACTACATTATTCAGTAACTACAGAAAATGCTTTAAAGAGCAGTCAGAGCAATAACCTACAGGTTTCTCACTACCCCACTAAAAACATAATTTGAGTTTAACCATTTGCTCTGTGGCTAGATGAGGTTAAGGTAATACTAGTAAACAGCAGTATGAAGCAATGCAGTGCGTATGTGTGCATGAAGACCTTTCTGATTTCCTAAAGTGAATGAGAACTAGAAAGAAACCTTCTACTTTCTTTGTTTCTTCCAACATACAATCAATAACTCAACAGAAGATCGATCCAAACAACTAAATACTTCCATGAGCTTTATTAGATATTATGAAGTTCAGCATACTTAAATTAGGCTCTGCAATTTTTCTGTTGGTTGAAGCGCAACAACTTAAGCCTTTCTTTAAGATCATAGAATGGTGAGGGAATTCACTGGAATCTATCTTGGAGTACTGCATTAAAGATGGACTTTTAAGTTTCACTTTTAAGAACAACATACATAGCTTAAACTGTGACATATGCACTGTATTTATAGAAAGAAAGCAATTAAATACATTCAATGAAATAACTAAAATTTTTTAGATCACTTCGTGACTGTATAACTAGATTATTTATATTATATATTCCTTTCCCATGCAAGTCTAGTAATTCTAGCCTTTCTGCAAAGTTAACTGAAACGTATTAACAATAACTCTGCAACTATTCCAAAATTACAAAATTACAGTTAAACAAAAAAAAACACCCCATCCCCCAAGAAACACCACTGCATATTCGTTTTAGCCTTTTCTAAAATATACAAGGGACAGCAGCCACATTGTATTCAAATATTTTGAAAGAGAACCATTCAGGCATTTTCTGAGTTTCTGCCCTGATAAGGAGGGAGAGTTGGAGAGTTTCAGTTATGCAGAACAGGTAGAGTGAAATTTGCTTTTTTATTATTAAAAAGAAAGAAAATCTCATTAGTGTTCAGGACACAGAAGATCGCACAGCCTTTAGCTAAATACCGGTACTCCTTTGAATATGAAAATGCATTTCTTCTGAGGCCTGTGAAAAATATAATATGGAAGAAAAATGAGCATATCTCAGACTTCTGAAAAGGAATACTGCTGGGAGTGACAGTGAAAGGCCACCACCCCACATAGCAACAGCAAAACCAGCAGTGAATGCTTGGAAACACTGACTCTAGCCCATATGGGGTAAAAAACAGACATTGCAAAAATTAGATTGGGCATACTTAATGTGCAACATAAACATTAAGAATTTCAGTACAAAACGAATCTATGTATGCCCAAGGCAACCTAAAAAGGATGGGATTTCTCGTGATAACTATTCAGGAAAGCCAATGAGAAATTGTGCATCTGATCTATGACTACGCAAGTTATAAACAATTAATCTACAAATAGTATATAAAAGGAGACCTGTTCTTGAAATCGACCTATACGAACAAATCAAACCCAAAGGTTTTAAATTCTAATGCTCTCAACTCTATCAGTATCAGAAATTAACTTGAATTCCTTGATTCAGTTACAAAAAGCTAAAAAATTGGATACTCAAGTCCATAAGGACTTTGGAATTTGAAAAAAAAAATTATATTCACTGTTCAGAACAGATAATTGCAATAATTCCCCCAAGTCTCATTAAAATCACATTTTGAACACTATTCAAAATGTGAATCAGATTCAGTTTTGGTTTTTGAACAGAACTGGTATGAATGACAGAATATTTAATAATGTTGAGAAGATAAGAAGTAATGCTAACTACTATATTAAATTAAAATAAGTAGCATTTGTCTGTCTACAGTAGTAAACAATACTGCCAGCATTTTTCCTAGCTATAGGAGGCTTGTTGTATTCTAGGCTACAGAAAGTGGCATGAAGCAGGTGAAAAGAAAAAGCAAAATACTATTCTTGCAGTGTTTGAAATAATTCTCATATTGGCATAGTTCTAACTCTTAAGTAGTAATTCCACTGCCAACTCTCAATACTACCCAAAACTCATAATGTTGCCTTCCACTTTAGGTGGGGACCAGAACTCTTATCTTCACTAAATCAGACCCAAAATCCAATGAACTGAAATGATAATACAGTTTCAGATTTTTTTTTTTTAATAAAATAAAGAAAAAAAGAAAAAAACCAACTTGTTTTGTTGGGTGGTTTTTTTTAACATAAACCTGGAGATGATTGTTGCAAAGAACAGAATTAGCTACTGTAACTTGTCACGCGCATCCACCATGAGAAGACTTTTGCATGAGAGTGGGACAGAAACAAGACAAAGACCACTCAGAAATGGAAAAAAATATTCCTGAAGTGTAGCTATGAGAGACAGAAAAAATGGGAGATGTTAGGGACACAGGGGAGCTGTTCAGTCAGCATTAAAAGAAAAGTTAACTGTTTCCTATCTCTAGGGATTTTTAGAGCACACACATTTTAGTCTCTTCAAAATAAAAGAAGCCTCAATCTGAATACATCTTGCTTAAGTGCCTTAAATATATCACATATACATGAAAAAAAAACCCAATCAAAATTATAAAAGAAATCGAAAACCTGAGTTTCTCAGAGCTCAATCATCTAAGCATTTGTTTAGTTTGACTCATCCCTTCCCCAGATGGATTTTGCAAATCCTGAGCCCAGTTTCTAGAGAGACCACAAAGAAGAAAGTTCATTTGGATTGAAAAGAACAAGTTTTCATTATCTGCTGGTTTTGCATACTTCCCAGAAAACCAAACACTTAGAAGTGGGACCTGACATTTCTTCGGTCTAAGACTTGGGAATAAAATATTTTTTATTAAATTATTTGAGAGAAATGTGCAAACTATTGTAACTGCTCTTTCAATTTTTCAGGAAATTAATCTTTAGGACAGACGAGCCTCTGTGCATACAGTGTGGTATACACTAACAGAGACAGAAGATCAAAGACTCAAATTCTATAATAACAGTGTCCTCCACAAATATGCAAAAGGTAGTTAAAAGCTGAAGGGTGGTTAGAAGCTCCACAAAGCAAAAGCCCTTTATAACACTCAGAAGCTGACCAAACTAAATCTTGCTTGCTATACTCACTTGACTTACCTACTCTGATTTTATTTCAATAAGAACACCTTTTATTCTATAGTCTTCACAGGAGTGACTCTCAAAGCAACCTTATGAGGTATGAACTACTTCACATTTCACACATGCTTCTGAAGAGAGCACACATTTCCAAATATGAAGTGCAATCTAAGACTGGTCTGCATCATATTTAACACAGCAGCTGAGAGATGGGTTTGTTTCTGACAGTAGGTCGAAAAGCACTGTCAGTCTTCCATGTGCCTTTGAAATTCAAGACTTAGACTTACCTTAGGCTGTAATCATAGGAAGTATAGAGCCGAGCTTTGTTACCTTAATCAGTGTACTACTTAGTACAAAAGTTTAGTGCAAAACCACTTTTTAATCTTTACATTTCCATGATAAGTGATACAGTCAATTAACTAATGGAACACTGTTGTTACAAGCGTTTAACATAAGGAAGGTTAGAAGCACCTAACACAATTCACTCAGGACACTACCAAACCATTCACCATAAAGGACTTCAATGAATGCCCTAGGAATCTCTCTGAACTGAACATGAAAATGATGCAGATATCCAAGGATTCAAGGTACCCAGATGAGAAACTTTGGTGAAAGTCACTAAAGGGTTTGTTGGGGGGGGGAGGAGGGATCGAGCAAGGCTGGTGTAGCACTGATTTATTCCCAATATGTCACTTCTAACAACACATCACTCGCACTGCTTCTGGGGACATGAATGGAAATGTCATTGACTGTGCGGACAGTAGCGGGTGAGAAACAAATTGCCAGAAGATCAGCTTACAAAAAAAGAAGGGAGGATAAACATGCCGGTTTCTTTTTGTACTTGGTAATTGCCCTCTGCAGTTTTGCTAATAGAGAAGGATGCTTGATGAGCACATTTATTATGCCAAAAATGTAACTTAACACAGCTTTGATGCTGTACAGCTGTACATTAAAGCTCAAATTTCCAGGAAACACTCTTTCTATAAATAATTTAAGGTAAATTGGCAAAGTAGAAGGTATACAAAGCATATAAAACATACAGCTTGTTATAAAACATTATTGCTTTTGACTTAATGCCATACAAACAGTACTGTGTCCAGTTCTGAAATCCTCAATGTAAGAAGGATATGGAGCTGTTGGAACAGGTCCAGAGGAGGGCTACAAAGACTATCGGAGAGCTGGAGCACCTTCCCTATGAGGACAGGCTGAGAGAGTTGGGGTTGTTCAACCTGGAAAAGAGAAGGCTCAGAGGAGATCCTATAATGACCTTCCAGTACCTGAAGGGGGCTACAAGAAAGCTGGAGAGGGGCTATTCATAAAGGCCTATGGGGATAGGATGAGGGGGAATGGGTATAAACTGGAGAGGGACAGATTTAGACTAGACATTAAGAAAAATTTCTTCACCATGAGAGTGGTGAGGCACTGGCACAGGTTGCCCAGGGAAGCTGTGGCTGCCCCATCCCTGGAGGTGTTCAAGGCCAGGTTGGATGGGGCTTTGGGCAGCCCGATCTAGTGGGGCTGGAACAAGATGATCTTTAAGGTCCCTTCCAATCCTAACTATTCCATGATTCTATGAATACGAATTTATATAAATTAACAGATAAAGTATTTTTGTAAAACAATGCAACATGGCAAACACCACCAACAAAAGATTTTATTAAAAAAATGGTTTTGTGGCTAATTCCTCCACTGAGAATTTTTTCTTTTAAATCTTACTATGCAAACATTTATATACTGCTTGTTTTTTGAAAAGGACAGTTCCACATTTGACAGAACAAGAAGTGTTATTTGCCATGATATTTTCCTTCCCCTCCACACCTCTGAGAGCTTTTATCAAGCTCCCAAGGTCTGCTCTGTTCTCTGAAGAATTTCAAACTAATTCACGCAGCAAAATTTTATAGATTAAGTAATGAATAGTTCTCAAACTGCAACATCTTATAATAAATGGGACTATATCCAAAGGAAAACACAAACTCCAGCATGGAGACAGTTAATTTGTCGCACTCCTATACCTTTCCCCCATGCACTAGTTGCATAACACCTAATTAAAAGAGGAAAAAGCACCACACAAAGAGACCTACCAAATCACCCCTTTGGAACTGAGAAGGACTCCAGAAGACTAGAAAGGCACGCATGCCCTTTCCTGTTACAGATAGAAAGGTTTACTCTTCATATAAGGGAACCAAAAATTACGGAACATAAAAAGAAAGTTATGTTTGCTGAGAACTGCATGACCTTCTTTAGCTCAGTGGTTATTTTCCAGAACTATCTTTATCCCGTTTCTCTGTAGGATATCACTGATATCAAGAAACAATACCTTTATCCACACACATTCCCACTACTCCAAATTCTGGAGTTGTATTTCATCATTGCTAATTCTGGGGTTTTTTTTATTTAATTCTATACTGCATAAATCAGCTGTAGTATCAGCACCTGAATGACTGTAGCTATTGGATTGCTTTTACTTTTTTTTATGTAACCAAGCCAAAAGAAATATTTTTGAGATACTGGTCCAAACGTTTCACCAAAAAATTTATACCGCTTGTCACTCTGCCCCCAGAGCCCACAGATTTGCAACTATTACAAAATGAGAAACTGAAAATCTATGGTAAATGTTGTTTGTCACTACCTAACAAATCACTACCCAGAAACACCACGAAAATGCAACTAAAAGAGGACTTCCATAGTCTTAAACTTATTACTGATGAGAGGCCAGTAACAAACAAATTTGTTTTTACAAATACATTAACAACAGAAAGAGAGCCAAGGAGAATGTCCATCCTTTACTGGATGCAGGATGGGGGGAATATTGCCACTAAGGATGAGAAAAAGGCTAAGGTATGCCTCAGTCTTTAATAATCACACCAGTTATCCCCAGGGTATTTGGCCCCCTGAGCTGGAATGATAGAGACAAGAAGCAGAATAATACAGGAGTAAGCACTTAATGATCTGCTACACCACCTGGGCAGTCACAAATCTACAAGGCTGGGCAGGATCCACCCAAGAGTACAGAGGGAGCTGGCAAAGGAGCTTCCTAAGCCATTTGCCATCATTCATCAGCAGTCCTGGTTAACATGGGAGATCCCAGATGACTAGAGGCTTGCCAACGTGATGCTCATCTACAAGAAGGGCTGGAAGGAGGATCAAGGGATCTACAGGCCTATGAACTTGACCTTGGTAGAGGGTAAAATTATGGAGTGGTTCATCCTGAGTGCGCTCGCCAGGCAACTGCAGGATGACCAGGGAACCAGGCCCAGTCAGCAAGGGTTCATGAAAGGCAGGTCCTGCTTGACCAGCCTGATCTTCTATGATCAGGTGACCTGCCCAGCAGGTGAGGTAAAGGCTGTGGATGTTATTTACCTGAACTTTGATAGAGCCTTTGGCACAGTTTCCCACAGCATTCTCCTAGAGAAGCTGCCGGCTCAAGGCTTAGACAGGTGTACTCTTTGCTGGGTAAAATAAACTGGCTGGAGAGCTGAGCCCAGACGGTAGCAGTGAACAGAACTAAATCCAGCTGGCAGTCAGTCACAAGCGGTGTTCCCCAGGGCTCAATGTTGGGGTCAGTCTTGTTTAACACCTTTATCAATGATCTGGATGAGAGGATCGAGTGCTCTCTCAAGTCTGCAGATGACACCAAATTGGGCAGGACCTTCAACCTGCTTAAGGGTAGGAAAGCTCTACAAAGGGATATGGGCTGGCTGGATAGATGAGCCTAGGTACAATTTGATGAGATTCCACAAAGCCAAGTGCTGGGTCCTGCATTTCAGTCACAATTCCATGCAACGCTTGGGGAAGAATGGCTGGAAAGCTGCTTGGCAACAAAGGACCGAGCTGAACATGGGCCAGCAGTATGCCCAGGTGGTCAAGAAGGCCAGCAGCATCCTGGCTTGTATCAGAAATAGTGTGGCCAGCAGAAGCAGGGAAGCAATTGTCCCCCTGGCTCTGGTGAGGCCACACCTCCAGTACTGTGTTCCATTTCAGGCTGCTCAGTACGAGAAGGGCATTGAGGTGCTGGAGTGTGTACAAAGAAGAGCAACAAAGCTGGCGAAGAGCTTGGGGAATAAGTCTTACGAGTAGCAGCTGAGGGAACTGGGGCATTTTAGTCTGGAAAAGAGGAGGCTGAGGGGAGACTTTATTGCTCTCTACAACTACCTGAAAGGAGGTTGTAGTGAGGTGGGCATGGGTCTCTTCTCCCAAGCAAGAAGTGATAGGACAAGAGAAAATAGTCTCAAGTTGCATCAGGGGAGGTTTAGAATGGATAGGAAAACATTCTTTACTGAAAGAGTGGTAAAGCATTGCAAAAGGCTATCTAGGGAAGTGGTGGAGTCACCATCGCTGGAGGTATTCAAAAAGCACATAGACATGGCACATCGGGACATGGTTTAGTAGGCATGGTGGTGTTGGGCTGATGGTTGGACTTGATGACCTTAGAGGTCTTTTCCAACCTTCATGATTCTATGATTCTGATTAACAACGGTGCTAAATTCTCTATTTCCTATTTAATGAAATTGATTATTTCTGTTGGCTGAGGGTTCATGTTTGACCTCCCAGAGAAAAACAGGTTATTTAAAGATATGCAAAGATAAAAGCTTAAAATCAAATTAGTCCAGGAAACAATTTACGTACTTAGGATGTCGGATGTCTGGCAGAGATCTCTCCAGTGCTATATTGTTGCTGACAAATATGTTGAAGCCATTTTCTCTATAAGCAGAATCATCATGGTCTTCCTCTGTAAGAGGGTACGGCTTTCCATGTTCACCCTTCCCTACAAGGAAACAAAAGCGTTATTTGCCTCACTTTGACAGCACAGAATGGACTACAAACCCAAAAATAAGAGTATGACTGGATTTCAATTGGTACATTTGTCTGGAACATCTCTGAAGATTTCTTGGTAACATCTTTAATGACATTCCTGTTACTTCTAATAGAAAAATACAAAACAACTACAAAGAATGGGACTCAGAAGTCCCTCCTAATTTACCCAGTTATTCTAGTTTTCATTCTTTCCAGTGACACAATCAGCTTAAAGACATTTTACACATAAAAATTTGAATTGTGAATTAAGCTAAGGCCTTTTTGCATCACAATAAAGCTTTCATAGCAAAATTATGGACAAAGAGATCAGTACCAGCAATACTCATTTTGATTGGTATAAGGAGCTCAATTACTCAGCTACTCTACATTTTAGCACTCCTCCCCACTCACCATTTCCAAAGCAACATTGAAGTTTAGGGTGTTTAACTTTCCAGAACACATGGTAAGGAAACCAAATGTTTTGCTTGTGGCTCTGTGAACACCCTTGCACTCCAAGGGACCAGCCAGATGTACTCAGCACTTCTAATGTCTCAGCACTGCTGATTTGGTTTCAGAAACTGGTCACTTTGGTTCCCTAGAGAAATCATTTGCTTGTTCTCTGGCAAAGCACTTACTTTCTGTTCCAGCTTTTTATTCCCAAGTTAGTTCTCATCATCAGTCACTTGGCTTGCTTAGTACCTACCTCAGGCAACTGTACCTCTATCTCTTCCAGTCAGAGAGCAGAGAACAAACAAAAAACTCTTCAAAGAAAATCAGAACATAGAAGCTTTCATTTCTTCTCCACTATTTTTATCCTCCTCATTCTCGCAGAGAATGAACTCTGAAGAGTTTCTAAGCCCTTCATGCTTACTCAGGTACTCAAGAAGATATACTTTCCTCTACATCTAACTGATCAGTTAATAACCTCTTCATTCCTCTCCCTCTGGGTCCACTTGTAAGAAAACACCTCCTTTTACTTGAGCTGTGTTAGAGAAATTAATCAACTTCCCAGCTGGATTTGATAGGTGACCAAGCCCACCTGATCCTCAGCTAATCAGGAGCAGCTGCAGGAGGCAATGGAAAGGAAAGCAACTGTGACCTCAGAGAAACATCCAGTGGTATCCTTAAAGCCTCTGTCAATGCTCTATTTCATATTGTGCATACACAAAATATTAAGAACACAGAATATGCATTTAAAGATGTTTAGTTACTAAATTTTAGATATTTTTGCAGATAAAAAAACTTTGTGTATATAATTACAATTTCATTTATATTCTTAATTAAAATAATATTACTGACAAGGAACAAGTTAGTTTGTATTATGAAATAGTCTTTGTCTATGTTATTTTATTACTAAAAGCTATCTTGTAATTTTTATTTTAAATATCCCCAAAATGCACATAACTAACATAATACAAAATCTGAGACTAAGATTCTATGTGAACTTTTCTGGTTTCATACTAAACATGGGGAGGAACCATAATATTAATGAAGCAGCTGATGAGTCAGAGTGCTACTCAAAATTCAATTGTACAATTATATAAAATCTTTTTCATATTACAGTAACAATAAAGTAATGCAGTTCAAACTCCAGGACAGATATTTTAGCCCCTCTCTTTCAGCACATATTCTAAGTAGATCCAAAGTAACTACTTTAATTTGCTTCTAATAAGAGATTTATCTAGGTAGCTACTAATATAATGAAAATATAATGAATAAATTACCTATATGACTAAGACATCCTATTAGTAATAGATGTTTTCACAATATATATTCCAGCTACTTATTCTGTATTAAGCTAAGTGTCTTTGCTTTACTTTTCTTAAACAAGTTCATCTTGGTGGATAAGTATTTTTCATAGTATTACAATTTCTTCACATTGTCCCCTCCTAATGAAACTGAACACAAGTACTTTTAAAGAAGTCTTTCACTCTACCTCACTGAATATGGAGCACTATCACTGTGCATGAGTTAAAAGAATGGATACCATAGTTCTTACCTACAGCAACGGGGTGAACTTTCTCATATCATGCTGCAGAAGTATTTCACCAACTGCAACACAGAAATTGGTTTTGCACTTATACAGTAAGTCAGGCCATAATTTGTAGTAGAAGTTGTGAAGCATGAGTCTTTCCTAACACTGTACTAAAATACACATGTAACATATTAACAGAACCTTGTGCACTTTTAGGAATCCTATGGATATTTCTCCCAGCTTTCTTGTTTGCTTGCTCACTCACACTGTAACTCCTCCTAGGAGGATTAGCTAGGAATCAGGTAGTCATCTACTAGATGCAGCTGAAAGCAGTTGGCTAATTTCTCCATAAAAGCTCAGGCAGAAAGCAATCATTTCTTGAGAGACCTTTGGAGAGGAGAAGTAGAGAGCTTAGAGGATAAGGATTTAGAAAGAACGAAGTACAACTTTTGAATAATCAGTAGGTCTGCAAGGTTTGGTTTGTTTTTTTTTTTAACAAAGAAAATTGCCATGTATGAGTGTCCCTAGCGTTACAAATTATCCTAAGCAGAGTAAAATTCTCTTCTCTCACTGGTTTTCTTTCCTAGGTGAGTGAGGGCAATTGGCATTGCTGCACGTTGGTTTGGAGCTGGACTATCTAAAAGTTTATCTAAAATGATTGTGGGTGACAGTGGGAAGCTTCATAACGCAAGAAGAGTAAAATTCCGGTGAAAAGGAGAATGAAGGTGTTTAATTTTGTGTTACTGGCTACAGAAGATTACTTCAAGCCCAGTGATAGCCAGATATAAGCCCTCCCAGACTGTTTGTTCTGCCTGAAGGCAAAATATCAATTCAAAAAGCGCATCAGGGCAATAAAGAAAGTATTGTATGGAACAGAGAGAGTGAAAAAAGCCCAATGGTGAATTTTCAGCTTCTGGGCTTAAGAGGGAGCTCACTCAAATGTGATGGATAAAACAAGCCCAGCACTAAGTTTTAATACTAACTCTCTCTGAGGCTGGTTTACAACTGCAGTGTAAATAATGCCAGAAAAAAAGGACAATTGGAAGTTTTAGTTCAGTTACTTGGATTTTGATTTTTTCGAAGGTAGGAGGGGAAGGGAGCGGAAGACCTCAAAAGCACGAGAACTTCACATGTATTCAACTTCGGCCCAAAAGTCCCACCAGAATGCTCCATTGCACGGGAACCCTAACAGTACTGCTTAATTCATACAGTGCTGTCTAACCTTTGTGATTACAGAGTTATTAAACTCCGTACATCAACTCAGTACTCAATGTAAAAAACATTTTGAAAATATGCTCTTTTTTTTTTTTCCTTAAAACTTTATGATGGTTTGGGAGTTGACATCTCTACATTGCTTAGCATTTTGTTACTGTAAGCGTTTTAATACACCATCTCAAAAGGCTTCACCATAGATATTCAGATAAAAAATGATCAAGATATTATAGCTGTTCAGATAAAGTACTGGCTTGGCCAGATATTTGATGCTCTATAAGGCTTTTTTAATCCCACTCAAGGATATAGTCTCTCCTAGGAAACAATAAAATCCATACCTAGCCCTAAGGATATGAAGTTTTATGCTTGACAACTTGTGATAACTCATAGTTCAAGAACACCTCAGTTAAAGCATCTTCTGCTTATATTAAATTCAGATACAGCAGAAGGAGAATAAATCCTTTGGTTCAGCAGAAGGTGCAAAAGGAAGAGGATTAAGTGAGACAAGAAAACTTAAGAAGTGTTCTGTATACTTATTACAAATGTGTAGTAGCAGAATAATAGCTCTGGATCAGCCGTGTTGCTACAGTTGCCAGGTATGATAATTACATAAGGAAGACAGGGCTGTTGTTGGCAAAATATATCAGCTGTAAATCAATCTGAACATGCAATAGAAGAGGAGCTGTGCACTACTACTGCATGCAATTGATAGCAGACCTTGCTTAAAATTATAAACAATAGACCACATTGCAACAGGTTCTGATTTCAGAGTCTTTTGGGTTTTGTCTTGGGGGTTTGTTTTTGAAATTTAGATGAACATTATTTATAATTCAACAGACAGTAAAAAAGAGTCTTTGCCATATAAGTCAAAAAGTTAAGCTATTGCTTGACACCTTAATACAGGAAACCACGTGGGTAAAGAACATAAGCCACTCAGTGTCTGTGGGGAAGGACTGTGTACAAATTATTGAACACAGTTAAATTCAGTTCACAATTATTGAATATTACTGTGAATTATTTACTGTTTATGCTCACTGCTATTAGTTTATTCAGGCAAGACTTCACAGTCACCCCAAGTCAAGACTATAACTTGCAAAACTATTTTAGCACATCCTTTAATTCAAGTATTCAAGCACCCTTCGATCCAGTAACATTTACAATCAGGAATAAGTATTCTCCATGTGCTAAATGCTTTACTAAATAAAATGAGTTTATTTTAATACACGAACCTAAGCAAGTCTTACTTACAGTGCATCTTATTATTTTATAGTTATAACAGATGACCAGTTCAGACTGCCACAATATTTTGCTCTATTGGGAAGTGAATTTCCATTTGAGTACAGAAAAATAATTCCATATTTTTCCTTATCCTCACAAGCAGGACAGTGGGGTGCAGCACACTACTAAAATATTTGTTAAATAATCATGGAACAGAGTCATTATTTGATAAAGGCACAGAATAGGATTTTTTTATTATTATTTTTTGACAGTAAATGTCTCAGCTTGTCCTGGACTATCTATACATGGTGGAGTTCTAATCCTGTCTGAAAATTTTGTATTTTGAAACCTTTGAAGAAGTGTGGGTGAACATTTTTTTATCTAAAATTATTATAGCTCAAGAATCAAGACAGGGGCTAATACAGAGTAGTCCTTGAGAAAAAAAAAGAGGGAAAAGGGAGTTGTTTTATCAACTTTTAATTATTCACTACAAAACTGTCAAGGTTCAAGGCAATATAAAAGGCTTTTCCTTAGCATTACAGACACAGATGTAATCAGTTCTTATGCAATTGGGAAAAATAAAAAACATACAAGGATAAATAATATCTTTATAAATAGGTAACAAAATTAATTTATCACAGTTTCAATATCAAACTACTACAGAAAACAAACAATCTAAAATTCACTCCACCCTCCTAGTAGAAAGTATTCAAAATCCTTATTAACCTTCTGACGCAAATAGCTTATACAGGTTTTCTTTTCAAGGACATCAGCACTGATGTGTTCCCCTATCCCTCCACTAAGAGAAACTACACACTGTGTAGGAAGAAGATAAAAGAAGAACACTTCCTGGAGAGAACAGAGGACAAGAGGGACGGACAAATGGGAAACTCTGAAATGCACTTATTTTACATATTCTATCTCCCTATGTTTGAGAAGCATTTCTATCAAAAGTAATACACAAAGTGAAAAAAAAACAAAACTGTAAAATACATTTTTTTAAATTGCCCTAGACATAATTCCCATAGACTAACTAGGTCTGGACTGACTTCTCATGTTAAACCAAGATGATAACTTCAGGTCAGACTGCAGGCAAAACAACGGCAAGAGATTTTTTGAGTCCATGAAGCAGGAGAAGCTCGTTACCAGTATTCTGCAAAAACACTAAGGGCATGGTGCCTCATGTGCTCTTAAAAGCTGGAACAACAGAAACTTTACCAGAAGACAGAGTGGTGAGGCAGGGCAGCTAAGAGATGAGAAAAGCAGCAGTGGTCATCAGCAGAAGAATGAACTAGCCAGCAAGTGGAGCAAGAAACAGCAAAGGCTAGCAGCGTGGCAGAAGCCCCAGTTTGCAGCAGAAAGCTCTGGGAACTTGGATTGGGCATTGTTGCATCACAGGACTCCACAGTTCCCAAAAGTAAGGAAGGTTCAGGCATGGGAAACAATCTACTGGCTTAACTGTTGCCTTGACTGCAAATTATTATTGTCATACTAAAGGAATTAGCCCTTATATGTTACTTATTTATCTTTAATAACATATTGTTTGCTGAGTCAATTAATTTGCAAGGAGAAAAAATGACCTCAATGCTCTTGAGATTAATTCTTTTAGCTATCACTTTAAAACCTGTTCTTTGCTATTAGCCATTGTGTCCTAGAAAAGGTACATTGTGCAGCTAACAGTTGGAACAACCCACCTTACAACTTTTGTGTTAGTCACTTCATTCTGATTGCTTTAAATCAAGGGGAGGGACTGTTTACAAAGGCTTGTAGTGATAGTTTGGGGCAATGGGTACACACTGAAGAGGCGCAGATTTAGACTTGACATATTGAAGAATTTCTCCACTATGAGAGTGGTGAGGCACTGGCACAGGTTGCCCAGGGAATTTGTGGCTCTCCCATCCCTGGAGGTGTTCAATGCCAGGTTGGATGGGGCCTTGGGCAGCCTGATCTAGTGGGATGTCCCTGCCCATGGCAGGGGGTTGGAACTAAATCTTTAAGTTCCCTTCCAACCCAAACTATTCCATGCTTCTATTCTATTCTATGATTCCAAGGCACTGTGCTGTATCTTGAATGTGTGAATTTTCTCAACCACTAATTCCTTAAAATCTTAAAGACTGTTTTATGGTACATTACAGAAGTGTATCACTCACCTTTTTCATCCATTTGAAATACTAAAAATGCAGCCTCTGAATCTCCAGCATATGCATTGTGAAGTAAAAATAGAGCGTGTGTGTGGGAAAAGCAATTGCTTTAAAATACATCATGAGTTTAACCAGTGGCATCGTTGTGTTTCAGCAGAAGGGTGACTAAACATGAACACTGAGAAGTAAATTGTCTGAAGGCTTAACAAACATCTCAAAACAATATATAAGAATATTTGTAAAAATAATTATAGTTTTTAACATTTGCTGCATATACTACAATGGCTTGGTGGGCAGAAAGATTCATTCTAGCCCCTTTCCCATTTCAATAAGTGTAGAAAAAGAAGAAAGAAAAAGAAGGCCATAGTATTTGGTATGTCCAGTGTATTTAGAATGCTGCAGTGTACAACGCAAGATAAGCAGCAACACATGCTGTTTTGATACGAGTTGCTCTATCACCACAGCAGAGCAGTAATATCCTCAGTAACATTCTGCAGGCTGAGCTGAATCTAATCATACTGCTGTAGCCAGGGATGCACAGTACATCTTCTATTTCGTCTAACTACTTATCACCAAATGCCACAGCCACTAGAATGCTTTTTGCATTTAACATTAGAACAGACTGGCTGTAGACTATTAATCAGAGCAGAATACTGAATAAGCAAGCATGTGAGAAACAGAACTCAACCGTAGAAAAAGGGCTTAGAGGTTGGTAATGACCTTCTAGTATAAAAAGTAACTTATATCGAACAAGATTACCTGAAAAAAAAATCTACCTATAGTAGTAAGGTGTTTGTCTCAGCGCTTAAATAAATTAATCCACACAAGCTGCATCAAGAATGGCATTTTAATAGTCTCTAGTGCCAGTAGGTCTTCTATATTTAATGCATGTGTCTAATCTGATCTCTTGAAAGAGCTCAAACTGGAGTGTTACTAACATGATATATATATATATATATATAGGAACCAAACAGTTCCACAAAGTTGATGCAAAATTACAGTTGTGTAAGTACAGTTTTAGAAAGCCCAGAAATATAAAATCATAAGGTTCTAACAGCTGTAGTTAACACGAGACTTTTCCTTCCCCCTATTTTTCCTGTCATTCTACGGCGTTTTACAACAATGTGCTGTTTACCTCATACCATCACAGGAAAACAAATACGATGTTCCATGGAACAAATATATTAATAAGAGTTCTTTAATTTTTTGTTTTCTTTTTTTTTTTTTTTTCCATGAATTTAATGTAAACTAGCTCTAGGAGCTCTCCTTGTGGCTGTAGCACAGAGAACACAGAATAACCTGTAAAGATTAATTTAGCTAAGTAAGAGTCAACAGTGTGTAATAGCACAGCCACTCCTGCATCAGAAGCACTGCTCCATGATGCATATCCTACAGAGAAAGAATACATGAGCTGTCACAGCTCGCAGCAAATGTAAATTTAGCCTGTAAGACCTCTACCAGGGAAAAAAAACAACAGCAACACAACCAAAACCCCATTATATCCATTCTTACATATATAGTAAATATTCACAGTTAAAGTTCAAGGCAGACCCAGGAACAAAAACTACGCCACCGGATTACCCACATGGTGACTCTGTGACAAGGCCATCCTTCTTTCTTCTGTAAAGCTAAGGAGAGTGCTCATAAGCAAACAGAGTTCTCACACTCAGGACCAAGAAAGTAACTTCTGCAGGTGGTATGTATATGTGTTTTATTGCTTTTTCAGGTCCACTTGGACCTATACATTAAAAAATACAGTGCCATGTTTCTCAGATGATAATTACTTTAATATGAAACGGAAGCTGAGTATGCAAATAACTACCTGGTTTAATAAAAAACCAGCTATTCCTCTCAGCAAATTCAGATATACTAGAATTACCCTCAAAACAAGCAATATAAGCCCAGGAAACTGTACTAAAATGTTAAGATATAGCAAGGTGCAGTTATGGCAGATAAACAACTGAAACTGAAGTTATATCATGTTCTTGGGTCTGGTCTACCTAAGTACTTCTGCTTTATTTAAAATATAATACATTTTTTTTTCTGTCACACCCAAAATGACACCTTGAATCACAATGTTTTTCTCCTTTTTATGTTTTGGGTTGGGTTTTTTTTGGCAAATCAGGCATATTAGTCTTCTGAAAATTGTTTCAATACTCCATATACTGCTGATTATACTCACTTCCCAGTGACTGTCTTTCCCTCTTATTATATGACTAACGCTGCAGTCAATATTGCCTTTTATCATTCATTTTGTGGTTTAAAACACATTCTTAATTTGAAAGAGCGTTGCGACTCACTGACATTCTTCTGGTAAGGAGAAATAAAATTAATGCTTGATCTGCTATGAGCACAGATCTACCCAGCCCTTTTCCTCCCTTCCCATCTATTCACTTCTTTTTGAGTAACAGGATCCTAATTAATGCCAACTATTTTTCAAATCCACGACACAAATTTGAGTAAATTTCCTGTTCTAAAGCCAACTGAAATTTCCAGTCAATATATGCTATAGAATTAAGCACAGACAGATGTGGAGACTAAAAAAACACCTTCAGCCATGAACCGAACAGATTTTCGACTAATTAGTTTAAAACATTTTCTATTCAAAAGGACAACTCATCACCCACGGAACACAACTAAATTTTTATCCCAAGGCCACATTTATGCATAATTCAGCATGAACCCACATATGCCCACTGGGAACTTTTTGAAAAAGTTAATTTGCTGGAAGTGGATGTCTGGATTCAGACAAAATTATTTGCCACTTTATTATTTTTTTTTCATTCGATGGATGTCTGGGTTAAAAGAGGAAAATAAAAAATATATTTTGAAAATAAAACTTTTAAAATTATAGGTTTTAATTTTCAAAATCTTATGTAAATGAAAAAAAACTTATCTATCAAAGGATAGACATTCAAGTTGAAAATCCTACTTATGAACCGAAACAATACTTTCTCATTTTATCAGACAGAAAAAAGTCTTAAGTATCAACCCAAAAAGTCTTACACAGCTTTAACTTTCAGATGTATATGAAGCAACTCCCTAAAAATTTATTTCTCACTGAGAAAGACTAATAAATGCTAAATTATATTATGCAGATTCATGCATTTATGCAGTACACTGCAATTCTCAATTCTACTTTTGTCTGCATGATCAAAAGCCCCTCAATAAATCCAGTTTTTGAAGATAAGGGAGGAGATCTTTAACAATCATGCTAAGAAAGCAAACACACACACTCCTCTCGCCTCCATAACCACAAACCGAAGAACAGAACATAAAGCAGAGATTAACTTAAATTGTAGGCTTTGTTTTAGAAGCATTGCCAGAAGTTCCACCTTCTAATTTGTCAGTGTATTTGAAACTAGAAAAGTAGAAGAAATCATTGTTCCTTATATTTTCCTGAGGAAAGAAAACCCGCTTATTTTGTCTATTTTGTTTCCATTAATTCAGTTCTGCATTAATTTGTTATGCTTTAACTCACAGAAAGTATTTCTGCACATTTAATTCATTTTTTTCCTGTAGTTTCTTAAATAGCAAACCTACATCTTTAAAATAGTTACATTTAAAAAATATTACAAGCCTCATTGTGTATTGTCAAAACTGAGATAAATTACAATGGAAGACTTGAAATGTATTAAGAGCTGATGTTACATTCTGGTGGGCTGTCTCTGGCTGGATGCCATGTGCCTGCCAAAGCTACTGTATCATTTGCCTCTTCAGCTGGACAAGAGAGTGAAAATATAATGAAAGACTCGTGGGTTAAGATACGGACAAGGAGAGATCACTCAGCAATTACCATCATGGGGCAAAATGGGATTTTGATTGCCAATCAAAATCAGAGGAGGATAATGAAAAATAAAACCAAATCTTAAAATACCTTCCCCTCACCTCTCCCTTTTTTCTTGTGCTCAACTTTATTCCTGTTTTTCTCTACCTCCACCTCCTGAGTGGCTCAGGGGGACTGGGAATGAGGTTGTGGTCAGTTCATCACACGTCTTCTCTGCCGCCTCTTCCTCACGAGAGGAAGGACTCCTCATCTTCTTCCCCGGCTAAAGCATGGGATATGTCCTATGGGAGACAGCCCTCCAAAACATTCTCCAACATGAGTCCTTCCCACAGGGTACAGTTATTTACAAACTGCTCCAGCGTGGGTCCCTTCCATGGGGTGCACTCCTTCAGGAAAGACTGCTCCAGCATAGGGGTCACAAGTCCTGCCAGGACACCTGTTCCAGTATGGGCTCCTCCCTTCATGGGGCACAGGTCCTGCAAGGAGCCTGCTCCAGTGCTCCACTGTGGACCTCCATGGGCTGCAGGGGGACAGCCTGCCTCACCATGGTCTTCACTATGGTCTGCAGGGGAATCTTTGCTCCAGCGCTTGGAGCACCTCCTCCCCCTCCTTCACTGACCTCGGTGTCTTCAGGGTTGTTTCTCTCACATATCCTCACTCCTCTCTCTGGCTGCAGGTTGTTGTGCCATTTCTTTCCCCTTTCTTAAGAGGTTATCACAGAGGTGCTACCATCGTTGCTGATGGCTCTGCTCAGCCTTGGCCAGCGGCGGATCTGTCTTGGAGGTGGCTGGCATTGGCTCTCTCAGACGTGGGGGAAGCTTCTTGTACTTTCTCACAGAAGCCACTCCTATAGCCTCCACTCTCCTACAGAAACCTTGCGATGCAGGCTGAATATATCCACACAGAAGACTTCCTGTATAAATTTACATTTGGCATTTCAAAATGTTTTCAATTTTTTATATATATTCTAATTACTGAATCTTGATTTTTTTTTCTTTTAGTCATGTTTTCAGAACACATTTTCCAAAATCCATGATGCTTTTTCTAAAATCAGATTTGTTGCTGACAGAAATCACTAGTAATGAGCTCACTTCCTTTACAATAGATTCATCATCCAGATGGCCCGTGAAAGTGCATGAAATATAGTTACACTTATCGAAAGTATTTATTCTTCAATTTGCCTTTAAGAGTCTTTGCTAAAAATAAATAAACAAAAAAATCTCTACATGGTACATTCAGGTCTTACACCAAGCAATGAAAAACCTTCCAATCAATTCCCTTCCTTCTCTCTTTTCCTTTCGCTTGTATCAGTTGACCAAAGAATATCTGAAAACATAAACTGTTCTACACTCAGATATTCAGAGACACAGCTACCCTCAAAGATTATCATTAAAGTAACATCTCAAACTGAGGATTTAGCTTTTAAGAACTTAGTTCTTAAAACTGTGAGATTAAGTTTCCCTCAAATGATAGGTCTGAACTGAACTATGCAAGAGGGTTAAAATTGTAGCAAAGGATCTACCTTTTTAACAGCATCCTTATTAGCATATTTTCAGCTGTGCAATTATTATCCACTAAATAAAACAGATACAAAATGAAAAAAAAAAGTTACTTTAGTATATGAGATTGCCAAGAAATGCTCAGAGTCTCACAACTTCCATGGAAAACTTCAGACATGAGGAAAAAACAGATGAAAGGATGGTCCTTATCACAGTTACTACAAACTTTAAAAAAAGTTGATGGTTGTATAAACTGGGGAAAAAGTCATTTAAACACCATACTGAAGTGGCAGTATGTTAGTAATATGCTTAACTTACTGATTAATAGCTACTAAAATGCCAGCCTTCTAGAACTTTGACAGCTCACAGCTTTCACTTTTCTTTCTGAAGCATGCAAAGTCTGGATTTCTTCCCAGTATAGCTGCTTTAGTAAAAGCTGGGAACAAAATATATCAGAAAAACAAATAAACTAACTTGTTATTTATTTAGAGGCTTCTTTTAATTTTTTGTATAACAATATTAAAACTAGATTAGTCTCTCAACTAATATAAATTAAAAATATAAAAATAAAAACTTAATTTAAGAGTAAATTAACAGAGAAATACCAAAAGCGAGACTGTCTCCACGTTTTAAGAATACTGATAATCCAATTTAAAAAGATGATTATTGTTTTTTTTAATCTGAGCTTACAAGTTAGCTTGTTTTGCCACGGAATTTCTTAGCAAGTCTTACTATTCATATTTTAGTATCATCTGCAGGATTTTTAGTTAAGATTGCCTAAAAAAAAAAAAAGTTTGTTTCCAACTCATAAACAGATTAACTTTCACACAGGTTGGCAGAACAAAATGTTACTCCTATAAATGTGTTTTTTTTTTTTTTTTTTTACTTTCTTTTTGTTAGAAGGAAGACAAATTCTCCTAAATAACTCCACTGCAAGCATGAAGGGTGGACAATTTTGTGTCACACACCCACAGCCAAAAGGTAGCCACATTCTTGAGAAGCAGTGATTACAGAGCATGATTTGATGAGCTAGAGTCTATAAGGCAAATCATAGCACAACAATCATATATCTCTGCCTTTTCACATATATCAACTGGGTGTCAGACAAATTGTTTCACCAGTCCAATAATCTTCCTCTGTCAACTTTTTTTAATGAAAAGAGGAAGAAAAAGAAAAGAAAGTCACTTTACACATATTTCAGTCATAAACTGCACAGAAATAACTATATTTGGGTTTTTTACTTGTAAACTTAATTCATATCCTCAAAAGCAAAAAGCTATGACAGGGAAGTAGGCACAATTTATTAATTTTTTTTTAGGAACAACTGTTAAATCCAGAGATCTTGTTTGCCTTTTGAAGGCCAAGATGTTAAAAAACACCCCAAAATTGCGTTGGTGAATTTAAGTATGTCCCCTGCTAAATTGTATTTTCTATGCATGAATAACCAAGGTTTACAACATCAAGTCAAACAGAAGCACATAGGTAGGATCACATAGCAATATGCTATATGAGAACCTCATGAGGCCAAGTGTAAGGTCCTGCACTTAGGTTGGGGCAATCCCCATTTTCAGTAGACAATGGGGGATGATGTGATTGAGAGCAGCCCTGCAGGGAAGGACTTGGGGCTGCTGGTCAATGAGAAGCTCGACATGAGCCGGCAATGTGCGCCTGCAGCCCAGAAGGCCAACTGTATCCTGGGCTGCATCAAAAGAAGCGTGGCCAGCAGGGCAAGGGAGGTGATTCTGCCCCTCTGTCCTCTCTTGTGAGACCTCATCTGGAATACTGTGTCCAGTTCTGGAATCCTCAGCGTAAGAAGGATATGGAGCTGTTGGAATAGGTCCAGAGGAGGGCTACAAAGATGATCGGAGGGCTGGAGCATCTTCCCTATGAGGACAGGCTGAGAGAGTTGGGCTTGTTCAGCCTGGAGAAGGCTCAGAGGGGATCTTATATAGCAACCTTCCAGTACCTGAAGGGGGCCTAGAGGAAAGCTGGAGAGGGGCTATTCATAAAGGCTTGTGGGGATAGGACCAGGGGAACGGGCATAAACTGGAGAGGGGCAGATTTAGACTGGACATTAGGAAGAATTTCTTCACCATGAGAATGGTGAGACACAGGCACAGGTTGGTAGTATGATACTATGATATCATCTTTGAAGAACCTTAACAACTGCAATGTTAAGCAGAGCAACTAGTGAATTTCAGAGTGTGAAGAACTTTCTAATTTCTTTGGAATGGCATGCTTGTGATTATCATCATTATGACTCTAGATGATGAAGACCAAAGAAAGTGTCTTGGTCAATCATTTGGCAAACCTTTAAAAATGAAGTTCCTCCTATGGGTCTTTTGACCTGGATTCAGGATAAATTAATGTCTTCCTTAAATCTTTAAATGACATAGTCTTTAAATGCGGTTGCCAGCTTCTTATTTTCTGTTTTAAACTTAAAAGATGACACAAAAGTAGTAAGGAAGAATTCCCTTTTGCCATTGCTTCTGAATTGAGAAGTATGGTCTTGATATGCTGTAACTGCTGTCAAGTACTTGTTCCAGCTCTTTTGCTACAATCTAGTCAGGATTCATTTCCCCCTTCTTCTTTGCAATGTGATTTTCATAGAAAAACAAGCAGTGAAAACTAAAATACAAAAGAAAATATGTTTCTTTGTGCCACTGAGTCAAGCAGTAATTGCCCTGAACTGACAAACTTGGTCATTTTTACACCTATCACAGGACGCAACCAACTCATTTTAGATGGTCTATAGTATTCTCCTCCTCCTTCTGCACAAAGACAGGTCTAGGCAGAAGGTCTCAGCTGTTTGTTTATTTCAAACTCTCTCTGCAATTGGGTCACATGTTTTAGAAGACTAATCAGATAAAATTAATTTCCCGACTACTTCAAAATACACTTCTCTTAAAAAAAGTACAGATGAACCCTTATTAAATTTCAGTTAGACAGTCCTGAAAAAGTTAAAGCAAATGGAAAAAGACAAGAGGGTGCTAACAGTGCCTGAAACCAAAACAACCTTGTAGATTGTAAGTGACAAATGAAAACACAGATTTGAGCTGAGACCTCCTCTCACCACCACCACCCCCTGAAAGAAATCCAAACTCCAAAACTTCTGAAGTCCAGCTTTCTTTCTTTTTCACTTACTTCCAGGCAGCAAATCTATTAACTCCCCAACTATTACACATTAAATACACTCAGTAACATCAGCACTTCATCACTAATACTGATGTGACTCCACTGACAGATCTTCACCACTGTACAGGAAGGATAATAATATACTTGGGACTACCAGAAGTTGATTGCCAGATGGTATCTGCTTCTTGTTGTTTTCACAAAATTTTTTTTTTTTTTTTGCTTTCGCTTGTTTGTTTCTTGCTTTCTTTTTAAAATTGTGTAAGCAATGAGAACAACATTCAAATACAAGCGTAGAAGGTAATAGAGAGGACAGTTTGGTCTGTTAAGGATTTGACATCACACTTTCCCACACAGATGAAAGTATAGAGAAAGACGAAAGACTGGTAACCTTAATAGTTTTTGTAACAGAGCACTTCTTGAAATTTGGAGATTAGTTTCAAACTAGAATATATATGGTTGGTCTACAGCATAGTGATAAACATTTCTTGCCGAGTTACTGGTAATAGAATTTTCTTTCTGCCTCTTGGAGTAAAAATCAACATGCCAATGCCCAGTACAGAAGGGTACACTGAAGATCATTTTCAGTCTTCTAATTAATATGAGTCAAAGGGATGTATTATGAACTCTGTTCCCACTTACTTGGCCTCTCTGGCAGTTCTTAAAAATTAGCTTACCAATTACTTTCAAATGGTATCACTGATGACTTTTCAAAGGCAGAAGGCAGGCAGGGAAGAACAGGGGAAGAATCTAGTTAACTTCAATCACACAAGTGCCTCAAATCTTTGCTGTGGGTACTAAGACTACAAAGTCACTATGCTTTAAAAAGGAAGCTGTAGTCTGACTCACAGCCACACATAAACTCCTTTTCTACACATAGATTTAAGCAACAAGAGTTCTATCGTGCACAGTTTTCTGACAGACAAAACACTATATAGCCACATCCTTACACTTCCTGGCTTCATCTGCAGTAGTATAATAGGTTGTAATTTGAGATCCAGTGGGGGTGTGTACTAACCCCAAATCACCAGTTAAATAATACTGCAAGATGACATTTCATTATCTGAGGAAGCAAGTTTGTAGCCATCCATGGAAAAACTTAAGCAAAACCCAAAATGAACCATGTCTTCTAGACATCGGGGTTTAAACTTCTGGAGAAGGCATCACTGAAAAGTGTCTCTTTCCAAATTAATATTTGATAGTATAATACGCTTTCATATTATGTATCCTTTATATGCTGTCTCCTTGACAAGTAATGATTAACATTATATTTTAGAATATTTTAGAATTTTTTAATCATGTCAGGCTTGCATTAAGACAAACTGATGAACGTTTTTCCCCTTTACGTAGCAAGACGTAAACTTCATGAAGGATATTAATGATTAATACTATGAACAATTAAGTTACGACTGTTTATTGAGACTTTGGCTATCACTATAGTTCCAATTATATTGCAAGTTCTCAAATTCTTTCTAAAGCAATTGCAGATTCAGGGGCCTAAATTAAATGTAGTAAATTTGTTTGATATATAAAGCTGACAGAATTCCAAGTGTATAATCCCATCTGAAATACAGGATAAGTAAATCAATATTTTAGTATATGCATCTTTCCCACTCAACTTTCATTATGTGTATCTATATAAGTATCACAGAAGTAATTTTTTTCATAACCAATAGGGAATTACACTTAATGTCGCTATCTGCATGATGCTGCCTCATATCTCCTAGAGGCACTCTGGCACTAGGCTTTGCATTGACGGGTTCTTTTGAACTTAAGAATAGGCACTGTTGAAAATGATAAAGATTAACCAAGGAAGCTTGAGGAATTTTTCTGCTGCACATCATTCTCAAAAAAATCTTGAACAGAAGTGATGGGAAAAAAAAAATCAATAGTGCACAATTTGTTTAGGTAACATAGAAGTCAAATCACAGATGTTTACTATTTTTATGGTGGTACAAAAGCACTCAATTCTTTTGCCCCCATTTAACACTCCACCCTAAGAATATCGTGTGATTTATTTCTGTTTTCATCACAAAGATATACAGCTCACTTCTTTTTCAATGTCTCTGTTTAGTTTGTTTATACAACTAATCTGTACGTATGATTACAGAACTATAGAACATACTGTCTGTTTGTTTATAGATCTAATCTTTATGAAACGGCTGCACTGAGGCATGTAAAGGTCAAGATCTTTAAAATCCTTTTCTCCCGGTCAAGATAACATTTCAAAGAAGCAGAAAGGTAAAGACTATACTGAATATAGGAAAGAATTAAAAACCTTCATTCCTTCCCTCCACATAAGTCTTCCTTGCTATTAAATTATACAAACAGGAGGGAAAAAAGGCTATGTAAATGGCTCAATAACTGCTGGGATAACCATTAGGTCATACAGCACATTCTAAAAGCTTTTCCCTTTGAGATCTTTTTACCAGACAGGAGCAAAATGACTTGACAGTCAAACATAGAAGTATCGACAAGCCACATCTTAGAAGTCATTTTATCAATTCCTCAACCAATTTCTTTTGGAAGACAAAGGTTTTTATAAATTCATAGTTAGTGCTATAAGCACAGCTCCTTATCCGTTACCATTCTCTCAGAAATTTGTTTTCAACTACACTGAATTTTCAATGTGCCTCATAGAACACAATCATTTCGACATACACATGCAAGCAGTCAAAAACATTTCCAACACGTTATAAAGAGAAAAAGAGGAAAAAAATGAGAAGGTATTTAAAGAACAGTTCTTTGAAATGTTGTCTTTCTAAAACAATGTGAAGGAGAAACTGAAAACAAAAAAAACACCTTGGAACTTGCAGTATGCAACCTTTCTACATCACTTTATAGGCTATTAATTTCATTAACAGAATTGATGAAAAAAGTTTTCAGAAATTAAATCTTACTTTTGTTTTCCATCAGTTCTGCTCAGCTGGAAAGTTTCCATTTTTCTACTCCTTCAGTTCCCCTTCTGCAGCAGTTCACAATGAGAAAGCTATCACTTGTAGTTAGAAACAGCCGGATCAGAAATAGCACCATGTTTAAATATAAATATACAATCTGTACTTCTTTAAAAGCCCAAGATTCACACATTTGAATACTTCCTTTTCTCTGAGAAGGGCTGTAATTCATCATTACTGCTATTACTTGTAATTAATGAGTACATACAGCTTACTACTTCTTGAGGGAAACAAGATACAATTTTCAGAAATGGAGTAACAATGACATTGACTGATTCTCTAGGACTCTTAGTCTCACTACCCAGGACATAAAGACAGAGGTGGAATCAACGGAATTTCTCCTCAAGGATGCTTTTGAATCACTGCCTTAGAGCCTTCATGGCTCTCTCCTGTGAATCTCATCAGTCGTGGGAGCATTCAGGGATCTCTGACTCCTAGTTCTGCACAGAAAGCCTGGAAAAATCAGAGGCCATCGGTACTACAATAGTTGCCATGATCCTGAGATGAACATATTTATGGACCTATCCTTAGAGCTCTTCCCAGACAACCAAAGGGAACTACGGAAATCTGATGAAACAAAAAAACCCTTGCCAAGTCAGTGCTGATAAATGGCAATATCAGGGGCTCCAGCATCCTGGATCTCTACTCTGTCCAGAGATTAAGGCAGACTTACACTGCCCTTTTACAATCAGTGTTGCTGCAGCTGGACTAATAAGCCTACAGATAGCTATCTAGGCTATTACTACACAAGCTGTGTTTACACAGGGTGCACTCACAGCTCTGAACTGCAAAGCAAGAATGCTCTGCTGATACGCATAAGACATTGTTTACTACTTGCAGGAACATAAACGATGACAGATGTAAGATTTGCATTTGTTTATAGGTCTCATATTTCTTCAATGCAAATTAAGCATATTCTTCATCAAGGCATGTCATCAGTTGTATTCCCAGAGGAAACTAATGTAATAGCTTAAATGCTGATTTCTTGTCAAAAAGATGGCCTAACATATCAGCTCCAACAAAGATCAGTTTCTCCGATTAGCTTATTCTGTTCCTACCCTCTCCATTGCAAGATGTGGGTTACTTCAGAGAGTGGAAACCTAAGGCATCTATCGGAACTGTTTAGTCAAGAAGAGGCTTTTGGTTTTGGTTGGGTTTTTTTAAGGTAAACTTTTGCTTTCCTATTTCTGTATTTCAGTCACTGGTTTTGAAGTAATGGCAGAATAATATTCAGAGAAAACTGGAAGTGATTGGGATGAAAGACTGAGAGAAATAATTTTTACTTCACTATGTCTATTCTGTACTGATGAGCAGTACATTTAATATAAGTCATTAAATGTTCCTTTCTTCCTTTGAGTAAATCAGGGCTCGGATAACTGTCAACTAATTGGCTATCTTCCCAGTTCTACCAACACTATAGCAATTAGTACTTCCAGAACGCAACAGCACATCCCCTCTATTGGCTTCTTGGATTCATGTCTTGGATTCATGTATCAAAATTAACATACTAAAATTCTTAGAACTGTTTTTCAACTTTCAGTTCTGCTCAGAGAGACCGAAAATATTGGAATCACATTAAAAACTTGTGAAAAAGTAATAAGCTGCAGGTAGGACAGCAAATTAAGTTCCAGTGTTTTTCCTAACTCATAATAAAAAAGCAGTAATAAACATCAGAGCATATAAAAACATACAGTTAACCTCAAATTCATTCTATCATAGAAGTCATAGAACTGTGAAGATTCCAGACAGAATTAGAAATTTTAAATAAAGAATACCTACAATGACAATAGGTATAGGATGGCAAACCTGGTTATTCAAAAGGTTATTTATCACATTATCTGAAAAGAGCAAAAAATTAATTTCCTAATGAACAGTGTATCCAGGTGCAGTCTTTCCTTCAGAGGGAACAGGCACTGGTTATTCAGTTTGTATGTACGTGTAAAATTGGGATGCTCTTTGGTTAGCTTTTTAAAGAAAACAAACCAGATCATGAAATACAGCACAAATCTCTTCGGCACTCTGTCTCAGTGACGATGGTGTTTTTGTTGGTTTTTTTTTCTGCATGTTTTTTGATTTTTTTTTAAAGGAACAACCATCAGCAATACAAATAAATATGGGGGAAATTCTGAAGCATAGCAGACTTATTTCTCAGTCACCTGGACCAATATCCTTCCTATCTCTCACCTGGCGGCCTTGTAAGTTTCAAAAGTTCTGTACAGATAAGGAAAGAAAAGCAACATGTGAATAAATGATTTCCTATTTTCTAGACAAAGAAACAAAACAAATTTTGGAAATGAAAGAATAAATACTTTTATAAAATTCCTCTATCTTAGGGACTTGAAAGCAATCAAGAACCAAGGTAAAGCATCATTTTGAAATAAAAATTGTGATGTCTTAATTAGAAAAGATCAACACCAAACATCATGATGCTTTCTTTTGCAGCAAAGATCTATACATAATTTCCCTCAGAAAGGTTGGGTATTCATCTACACTGAATTACTAAATAATACTTCTACCAGTATCACACAAATTAATTTCCTTACATATCTATCTAGGATCACTTTAGTCTTTTTATTCATGGCAGAAAATACATCACAAGTTACCTGAAGATCCCCAGGTCATTTAATCTTTGCAAGAAAATTACCTATCTAGGATGCCTGAATTATCTGATTCACTGACCTTGCATTTGACTACTAAGAAATCATTTATTAAATTGTAACCATTTATGATGGTACTGCATCATTATCATTTCTGGAAATGAAGGAATTACTCACGTGGCAAGTGTATCTGAAGATCTATCAGTGCGGAATTTTTAACCTACCTGTGTCAAGTTCAGAAAATGCAATTTCTTAATTCTAGTGTTGGCTTGTTTGGGTTTTTTTCTTCTGTAAATCAAAATGACACGTGGTTTGAAGCCGGGGGGAAAATTTGAGCGGACTGGATGACAATTTCCTTTCAGTGGTGGCTGTACAGTAGGTATTCTGTTACAGAAGATGAAGCTGGGCATACATGTAAGAGCTGATTGCTGTTTTCCACATCTGTGTATCAGATGTGGAAAAGCCTTGCTGTGATAAGCAAAAGCAATAGCAGTGCAGTCCTACATCACATGCTAATTCACTAGAGAAGAGAAAAAAATATGGCTGTTGGACAAACCAGCTGTTAAGAAATCAGGAGGCCAAAGACTACTTTGTATTTTCTCCACCAGTAAGAAACAATATCCTACGACATTGTTAGCAGAGCCAGAAAGTTATCTCTTTTCAAGAAATTGAGTCACAGAGAAAAGAAAATACCCATGAGTAAATCGGAAATGACTCTTAAATTTCATAGAATCATAGAATCCCTAGTTTGGAAAAGACCTTTGAGATCATACCTGTCTACTACTAAATAATATCCCTAAGCACTTAATCTACTCATCTTTTAAATACCTCCAGGGATCGGGACTCTATCACCTCCCTGGGCAGCCTCTGCCAGTGCTTGATAACCCTTTCAGTGAAGAAGTGTTTCGATGCTATGGCTGTCCATCAGATCATCATAAGTATTACTGTTTATTTTCCAAAACATATGTGGTCCACATTACATACTTAGAATCAAAAGCATATTGCCAAAGCATCAGTGCATTCCTCTCAAAAAGGTCCATTCTAACCAGATAACACTATATTCCTATATATGCATAACATTAACCTGAGAGCTCCTAAATACCTAGAATAATTTCACCCCCCTCCCCACCTTTTTTCCTCCTAACCACATGTGATCAAAAGGATTCAAAAGAAAAGGAAAAACACATTAGCCTACAGTTGAAATATTTTACTGTTTCTGGCCCCTGCAAAATTAGATACTTATCAAATCTTACAAATCTGTCAAATGAATTCAGTTTTGGAGGTATTTTGGAGGACATATTGCGTGTCTTCTGGTAATGGGATTAAGACAGTGTAATTTAATTTACAATAGTAGATTGGTCTTTGTAAAATAATAATTTTCAGATACAGATTAAGGTGCAATTCAACTGCTGTTTCTCTTCCTTTTAATTTAATTCATTTTACACTGAATAGTTGTAAACTATAAAATAAAAGAAAGATTCCAATCTCAACATGCTCTGATGACAGAAAGAGGAACACAAACCTCTCTTTGCATATATGGCATACAGCACATGATGGTACAATAAAATTACCTCACTCACTGTAACAAGGTGTCCTTCAGCGTATCTGCAAATTGCAGATTTTAGACTGTCAGAATGAAGTGAAGTAGCTTTAGCAAGAGTAAAGGATTGGAGCTTGACAATGGTAAAAGGGTTAAAGCTCATTCTTGACAATTATACATAGTGGACTCGGGTTTTAAATCAATTCAGCTTCAGTTGTAAGGTATACCCCTTTGGAAACTAACGCTTTTGATTATATTTGATCACAATGTAACAACTGATTTCAATCTGAAAAATAATTTGTTAATAATATTTGTGTCTGTTTCCTTGTACAGTCATTATATGGCTTTTGGCATGAAACATTATTTTTATTTTCACTTCGCTATTTTCAGAGATAAGGTATTCGTACTTGGTTTGACCCTTCAGTTCAGAACATTATGTCCTTGTGACATGCTGCAAGCAAAGAAAAAGGCTGTTAAGAATGCTTTTTAGCTAACTCAAAAGAAAAAACAACCACATGGAGAAAGAATGAATAAACCATTTAAATTTGCTCTGAATTTATGTATACCTGAGCGCATAGCATCTTTCTGAATGCTTTCATAATCATGCCAGTCCTTCCTTTTCAAGCCATCAGTCCAGGTAAACAGGTGTCCATCTCCTAGACCCAGTGGAAGCGTCTGTGAAAACAGTAAACAAACAAATATTTACATACATATATGGTTTGCATTATTACAGAACAAAACCTTCAGTGTGGCACAGGCAACTAAATGATCAGTTTATCCAACAAAAATATTGAAACTTTACCATGGTAAATTAAGCTTTTTTTTCTCAAGAGTGTGACAAAACCATGAATTTAGTTCTGACAAACAACTAATCAAAGTAAGTCACACAACTCGTGCTTAACATTTCTCTTTCCAGCAGTATCCTGCTGTGATTGCTCGGCAAGAAGCTCATGGAAGGAAGTGGACCACTAAAACTGAACAGATTTAAACAAATGCCTTCCCCTTCAACTCACTAAGTACCTTGTTTTTTCTTTCAACTATCACTTGTACAAAACTATGAGTTATAGTTACTCAGCACCTTCCAATGTTGAAGTTTGCTTTTTGGATTTTTTTAATACTTAATAATGAGTTATTGTTATTTATATAAGGTCAGTCTCACTGCATTCAGAGGCATGGAACAAAGAGACTCTTAAATCACTTTCAAATCCTGTAGCTCTTTCTTCATGGTAAGAGCTAAGAGGAAAAAAGGAACCCTATCGCCACCACCATCCCTCCAAAAAACCCCAAAAAATCAAAACCAACCAAAAAACCTCCATGCAACACACAGCTGGTAAGCTGACTTCACCTTTTGAGACTCTAGATTCTCAAGTTAAGCTACGAACTACTTCTAGCTCCCAAGCAAATTCATCTTTCTAGAGGCTGTCTTTTTCTTTCTCATTCTATCTCACTTCTGGTAATTTATAAAAAATAAAATAGAAAAGTACCTTTAGAAGTACCTTGCACGAACACAAAATTTAGATCTTTCAGAAGTAGCACAAAGCTGCAGAAGGGTTCAAATAAAGTCAGCCTTTTTCTAAATGCTTAATTTATAAAAAAATGTGGTAAAAGAAGCGGAGAAAATTTTGACAAGCAAAGATGATAATCTGTTATAACTGCACTGAGGAAAGTGAGGAAGAGTTTCATTGCTGCTTAGGAGTAACATGAAAACTCTAGTTCTGTTAATTCTAGGTTTGAACTAGTAAATTGTCCAGAATTAAGGGCATAAGCATAACGCGTGTTTCAAATGTTATCAAAGGGTATGCGAAAACACACTTGAAAAGCAGTTCCAGGTAAGCAACATTTGATCAGCCACCTACTAAGAAATGGTGAAAGCCCTACAAAAATCTGTTCATATGTAAAAGTGATGTTCTGAACTTCATGTACAAAATGTGTAAACCCAATACACATCGGACTCATCCATCTTCTCCTACTGATTTTACACTACTGGCAGCACAAAATCCAGATGATACTCAGTAGCTCCAAGTGAAGTTGTCCCAGCATTTTCTGTTAGCCTTTCTCTTTTTAGGACAGATAAATGTTTGCCAGGCTACATTATGTGGATCTGGTAGCTGAGCCACCTTTAAAACTGGGATTCAAAGACTTGCAGAGTTGTAAGCAATAAGTGAGGAATGCCAGGCACGGCTGGTAACCTTTGAGCAAAGGAATCTAGAAATCCCAGATGACAAATATTCATGCAAAAAATCTCTGCTTCTGGTCAGCTGATATTTCTACGGATGTTGGATATTCAGGGCAAGGTATTGTGAGGTCAGTGTTCACCAATAAATCCCTGAATTACTGAGAAAAAATCCATCCCTTTCAGTTAACATGATGTACCCTTTTTAGTTTTAATATTAAAGGTAACTTATATTACAAATCACCAAAACGCAATCCAGCCTGTGTTTATTCCTCTACCACAACTTTTGCAGACATAGTCCAAGAAAATACTCTGTTGTTGTGTTTTAATATAATACAAGTCAGAGGTTCACAGCTGGAAGAACTGAAGAACTTAAGATATCGTGGTAAAACTATTTAATTTTATCAAAGTATCCTACCTGTCATGTCCTTTAAATGAACTCATTAATTTCAACAATTTTTGAGTTCAAATAATGCTAACATTCTAATAGTAATATTAAATAGCTTGTTTCTGAAAGTTAGAAGTGTAAAGTACAACGCAGGCTGCGATAGTGTTAACCATGATGCTTAAGCATATACAGTAGGTCCAGTGGAAATAAAGTTAAGAGAAAGGAGAAGGCCCAGGCACCCCTGCCCCACCCAATACCTCACCCTAACATAGAAGCAATGCTTATATGTATTCTTTAGTGATATATCAATATATAGGAATGAGAAACCACCACAGCTGATTAGCTGAAAAATACTCAGGATTCTCCCTTCCTAAACATTTCTGTAAGACACCCACAAAGAGTGCGATCTGCCTCTACAGCCCTTAGCCTCTTGAACTTAAGAATTATTTTTATCATTGCAGCACTATTACAGTAGCAAATATCCCTCTGCATATGAAAAGCTGGATTTTGACTGGCTGTCAGAAAAAACCTACAACAATTTATCATCCAACCATTTGTTACACGTAGTGTGCAGCTGTGAGTTGCACATTTTTTGTGTTTCAGTCCAAAAGGGATTACCCACCTACAGCAATATTACACACAGCACCTGTCCTACTATTTCATTTACACATTAACCTCAAACCTTTTGGGATGCAAGGCTGATACACCACTACACAGACTCAGAAGATCTTCCTCCTCTAGAGAAGACTCAACATCTGGTTCAATTACAGAGAATATTATAAGTCTCCAAAATATTATCAAAAAACTCACTCACAGACTATTAGATCCCTCAAAGGGGGGAAAAAAAGCTTCTCTGCTGTGACATTTGGAAGCTCAAACTCAGAAACAAGTGCCTTCATTGAATAACTCGTTCATTTTAAATTTCACTTTGTGGAGGCAGACAATTAGAGGCAAAGGAAGATGATATACCAATTGAAATGCACCTTTCTGAAAAAAAAAGATGAGATAATTACAGATTCACTTGAGCCCAATAATTTGCTCCCTAGCTCTAGGGTTATTTTACTAAAAACCAATATACAATTAAATACCGCATTAAAAACCCATCATATGCTGATCGGCATAACCATTTCCAATTGTTTAATGAATTTTAGGAAATAATCTTACCTAAAACACAGGCACTTGTTCCTGCTCAGGAAACAGTGCAGATGGGAAAGAAAAGCAGTAAAGAAGTACTGAGACTAGATATCATAAGGGATGTTTCAAGAGAAGTATAAAAGTAACTGTTGTTTGATTCCACTTTGTTCTTGAAATAAAAGGTCCTGTATAGCATTTGTAAATAGCATTGTGTAAAATGGATAATTTATATTTTTTTGCCTTACTCCTAATAGAAATAAATCTCAGGATTCTAAGCTCTGACCAAAACAAACAAACAAACAAACAAAACATCAGAACACATAGAGTAAATTAAATTAATCCTTTTATCAGAAAAAGTTAAGGATTGCCTTTAAAGAGGTGGTATCACTAGATATACCACAATATGTTTTTTACAAATCCACTGCAATATCACAAGGTGTCCATTTCATAATTTTCTGCTCTGGTGTGGTTACAAGCATAGGGAGACAGACATTCTTATGAAGCTTCTTCCCCAAGAGGTTAAACAGTCATCAAAACTACTGATTTTGAAACAGTTCCCCTTTTTCAGTTGATGCTAAATTATAGCACAAGATTATCAGAGTGAAATATTAGCACTGCAGCACTAAAAGCCAAGTGCTCTCCCACTTCCACAAACCAGGAACATCCAATCTGTTGCAGTGACTAGCTAAGGGAATTAGGGATGAAAATTAAAATATTATTTCCCATAAGGATGTGCTGATCTATAGAAAAGATATAAAATCCAAACATTTCATCTCTACTCTTAAATTCCGAACACTGTGTGATTTTCCTTTCCTGTATCACTTCAGTATTGGGCTAAAAAACAAAAGAAGGGCTTACATCTGAACTGCCAAATATTACCGAGATCTGAATGTAAGCATCATGCAGAGCAAATAAGTACAATAGAGTCCTTACATGCCTGTGAAGCTCCCATTGCCATAAAATAAATGTATTGCAACTAGTAATTTCGCTCTACCATGATCTTTTCTAAAGATATCAAAAGCAGGCATCGCACAGCCTGAAAATATAAGCTGATAGTCTGGAACCTCCAGGCTACATGCTCCTACAGGTCCTCCATCTCTGGAATGCTGTCCCTTTGGGAGGGGAGCAGTGCCTGCGGTAGATGTGGTGTCAGGCTGTGGGGGGTGACCGGCAACTGCCCTGCCCACTGGGATACCCACCTCTCGATGCCCTCGCAGATGGTTCCAGTTGGTCCTGCACCACTTCTGGCTAGCCATTGCCTGCCCAAAATGCTGCTCATCAGAGCAGCACTTCAGGATGTACAAGAGATGTCCGCAGCAGAGAGATGAGAGTCAGAGGGACATTTGGGGGACCTAATTCTACAGTGCTACCCTCATACATACTTTCAACAACTGCTGTAGAACTGAATATCCTTATTAGGTTGAAAGACACAGAAAAGAAAGCAAAGGTTGTTCAATAAAATGCAGAGAACAACTATATATTATCAAGAGAAGGTGGTAAAGGCTCTAAAGCCCAGAATATTTCAAAATGAAGAAAAAACACAATACATTCAGATCCAATTACTGCTTTTTCATTCTATTTTTACTTTATTTTTCAGTACTTTTAAAACATTTTAAAAATACAATTGCTTTCTAAACCTTTGACTTCAAGCAATATAATAGAGTTGAGGACATGATTAATTTCTTCATATGCTCAGATTTCCTGTGCCATTTATTTGTTATGCCACAGCAAATAAGTCTTCATTGCACTGACATTTACATTAGTAGAAATAATTAGCCCAGCACATCAAAAAAAGGGCAGCACTTGATTTAGTTTGCGACATCTGAATGACTCAAGGTTATTTTATTTTTGAAACACTTATATCTGACTTTCTGTGCTTTTAGTTTCTCAAATATCATGGACAACCCAGTAGCATCATGCCATCAATTCAAAATTAAAGCTGTTAATAATGTTATTTAGAAAATGCCAAGCTCCCTAAGCATTTCATTACTGAGATTTTTATAGACAGGTATAAAAGCTGTTATTGCTGCACTATAGTTATATTGTTAAAGTCACAAAACTGCAGAAAAAACTAAGTTAAAACATGAATTTTAAAACCATCAAAATTTCCTATTGACTTAGTGCATGAGTGCACTGGGTGAACAAGAACTCTGTAAGGATGTATTTCCATGCTGGAAGGTTGTGATTTATCACATCAAATTATGGAAGATTACAGGTATTTAATAACATACAACAGCATGAGAAAACTAACATCTTCTTTAGCAGAGATACTCTCTGGCATCCATCATTGATTAAGAGCCTGCAGTACACACTGCCACTCAGCATGCAGAATCTTAAACACACGCATTTTATAATTTATCAGAAAAAGGGTTCATAGACTTCTACAATGCTAACTACATGGGTGATGCTCCATACATAACTACATACAAAACTACATCAGGTGATACTCCAAGGAAAGTTTCGAGCTTCGCCTGTCTGATATATGTTTAAACTATCTTCAAAAATTATTTACCATTTCTTTCAACATCTAACATTTCCAAAAAATCTGTTATCAGCTTGGCAAAAGGCCCAGGGTAACTTCAGTTATTTTGTCATATGAACAATAAGTTACATGCTGGAATCTCTTATTACTCTAAAAGAGAAGCAACCAGAGAGTTGATATTTGTATTTCCTCACTGCTAAAATTGACTTGGGTAACACAGGCAAAAGTATTCTAAATCCTCAAAACAAGACAGCAGAGAGGGACAGAACAGTGCTAACTAGCTATTCTGGGCACATCACAGTAGGTCTAAATGGAGTTTTTCTGTATTTCAGTTTGTGCCCACTGCTTTTTGCCTTTTCCCTCAGCACCACTAAGAATGGTCTAGCTCAGTCTTCTTTACTTCCTGCAGTCAGGTACTTATATACACTGATAAGATGCCCCCGATCCTTGCCTTACGTCAAAACAGACCTAGCTCCCTCAGCTTCTCCCCATATGAGAGATGCTCCAGACCCTTCGGGATGAGGGCATTACCAGTTCCACAGACACAGGATAAAATGCAGTGAATGCTGGAGTTTGGACTCCATATCTGTTGAACCTGGAACACCACATATTGCCAAAGGTGACCTACAAAGCCTGGTGGTGAACCTTGGCTTCCTGAACAGCACAGTTGCAACCAGCTGTAGGACAGGAGGTAGTATCTACACTGAATGGAGCAAGCAACTCTAATGTCTTTCCACCAGCTGATCAAAGCTGCTGAAAGATTAGCTCAATAACTAAAACACCTAAACCCGTTTTTTAATGTTTTATTTTCACTTGCGTCAATTCCAACTTGGTGAAAAGAAACTGAGCTTAAGTAACATAAGCTTCTATATAAGCATTCTATTCAGCTCTGAATGAACACACATGCTAACCGTGTGCTGCTTCTCCAGGCCTTCTCCTTCAACTCAACAGTGTTTTGCCAGCACAAAAGGTAAGCTTGCAGAAGACCCTGCATGCCTATAGGAATATTCATTTTCATCAAGTTTAAAAATCACACCTGATGTGGTGTTAATGCTGCTTATTTTTCACGATTGCAGCTTTCAGAATATATTTACATCAAAAAAAAATGTAAATGGTTTGTGGAGACTCAGTAGGATTTTTGCCAGCATCACTACTGGTTGGGTTTTGAACCAAAGGTCTCTAAGACCCTTCTGATGAACAACAGAAACAATGATTGTGAGTAATAGCTGAAAGAGTATACTATATGGTATGGTTTTGGGTTTTTTAAACATGCACCACTTGGTCATAGGAAATGATAAGTGTGTTCTTTTATATAAACAGCCTTTCTCTTCTCCTAAAGTAAAATAAACCACAAAATACCCAAATCCTAGGTCCATAGTGAAGAAGTAATTTGAAGAGAAGAGAGGAGAAGAGAAGAGAAGAGAAGAGAAGAGAAGAGAAGAGAAGAGAAGAGAAGAGAAGAGAAGAGAAGAGAAGAGAAGAGAAGAGAAGAGAAGAGAAGAGAAGAGAAGTGAAGTAGACAGAAATCTATTTACTGTTATGGAGCTGATTCATTTTTTTTTACTACCTGCAATTCACAATATTGCACAGATGAATAAAATGGTAAGATAGTGCTTACTGCTAATAGACTTTTCAGATATACACTTTTTTCTCAAGTTTAGAATAATGTCTTTAGATTTTCATTATGGAAAGAATCATGCTGTTTTGCATTGGCCACTGCGTGAACTCAAAAGAAGTGCTTCAATGGTGATTAACATTCATATTTTCTTATGCTAACTTACTTCTAAAGTAATTTGCCTTTGAATTTCTTTTAGCAAAAGCACATCCTCCTAGGTAATATCTACGGAACATATATTGAAAATATTTTATAAACAGCATAGAATACTCACTATACTTATACCCACTAATAAGAAAACCTATTTGTTGCTGCATGAGACAACAACAATTTCAGATGCTTTTCGTAATTTTTTTTCTCCTTTGGTGCACTTTTTATTTATAAGAACCTTCATTTTCTTCATGAACGTAACATTCTTCAAGTCTCAGCAGATAACAGCTTTGCATCAAATCTGATAACACTGACCTAGAGATCCCACAATACTAGAAAAAAATAGCTACCACTTATTATTTTTTAAAATAACCCAAGCTGACCAATATTTTCAATAGAAAAGGATAATTTTTTAAAATTTATTTATTTATTTATTTATTGCATACACTGTTGCAATAGAAATATTGTAAAAAGAGAAAGCTCAGATGCAGAAACTAACATGAGCCAAACTTGCTACCTGGCATGTTTTAGCATTAAGTAAAAAAAATTGCTACCAAAAAATCTGTTTTTCGATCAATAAGATAGCATTTTCTATATTTTTGATTGCAGTATAAATTTAGGTTCTCAGAGTATTTGTAAAAGCTAATAGATTTCTACACGTACATATTTTAATTGTTACAATAGAAAAGTAGGGTTTTTTGGGGGGCGTGGTGCTAATGACCTTTAAATTCTAATCTCTCTAGATAAATTGTCATACTATAAAACAGCCTCTAGCATACAGGTGAAATACAACAACTTTATTTTATGCAATCGTCTGAGAATTTTCACAAACATCAGAAGGAAAAGACTGATTTGTTTAAAACCTATTTGCTGATCCATGCCATGACAGAAATCATGTTCCAAGAGCACTGATTGGCAGACTATTCAAATTTCTGGCAATGCCCATATAGAGGAGGAACACGCTTTATGGTCTTGCTGAGTGTCACATAGTGTTAATCTGTTTACAAATACTCCATAGTATCTGTACTAAAAAGTAAACTTCCATGGGAAAAAAAAAACCCAAACAAACACAGAAAGAAATGCTGTTCCTATTATAAGTGTCTTTCTTCTTTCCTGCTAAAATACCCATCAGTTAAAGAACTGGCATTAAAACATACCAATTAAATGCATCATTAATACCCAATTTTGGAATTTGCACTTTAGGTTACACTGGAATAAAGAAAACAAAACATTGTTTAATTAACTAAAGTAATGAACACACGTCGGAAAAGAATTACTATCCTGCACTTTAAAGAAGACCTTGAATCAAACTAATCTACCCAAAAGCAAGCACCCACCCTTCATCAGCAGGCTTCTGATCCTGCAGCGTATGCATCATTACTTGATCTCTTGAAGAATTATTTCTTTATGTGGCCATTGGATAGTAATTTCCATTGTTTAAGAGATTTTCAAACAAATTCCACTGACTGCTACAGAAGGAAAGCTGATTAAACATAACTGACATGTTTGCATTATTTTCAGCCTTCTTAAGACACAGTGCTGAGAAGGCGACTTCTTCCAAGGCCTTTGGAAGCATGACAATTTCTGTGCTTTGAACGCAGTGCAGGTTTACTGATGCCAACAACAGTCTTGCTAGTGATTCCAGTGTGATGAAGTTTGGGACTAAAATTTTCAGGGACTGTGCATGTTAACAGATGATCAAAAGAAAAGTCTATAAGCAGCATCCATGTTTTAAAAATACAGTTCCTAAGCTATGAGCTCCAGACTGTTTTACTTCCCTATGTAAAGTTTTATTACATTTAGATTACATTTTATTCCAGCCTGCACTATAACTCTTGTTCCTGCTATTAATAAACTGGTTTTAGTTTTCTTAGGGAGCTTGGGATTTGGTTTTTGGTTCTCATCATGCCTTCTGAATCTGACTTATTTCCATGCTTGCTCCGTTCTCAATCCCATATATATTCCCATGATCACTTCCTTTCTCTTCTTTTGTGTTTTTAAGTCAAACCATTCTCACATAAACACAATTTATAGGTAACTCTCTAAAAATAAAGTAAATTAAAGGAGATTTGACAAAATAACATTGTTTAGTATACTCCTTTCTTGTGAGAAAAAGATTTTCTATCTCTTATTTTCTTCCAAATGAGCAATAATACAACGATATAGTGAATATCTTAACATACTAAAAGAGAATAGATTTTGTTCTCCTTAAACTGAATCCACTTATTTGCAAGAATGGGTTAACTAATACTGAAGAAGTTCTGAAGAATCTTAATACCAAGATATTATGGCAGCTCCTGCTGCTGCCCTGTTGCTGCCCTTCTCTGTTGAAACACCAACAATATATTCAGTAATACAGAAAAGTTTAAGCCAGTTTTTACTGTGCGAAATTTAACAATCAGTCACAGAATCATAAAAATATATCTGGAAGGTCCATAAGAGACATAATCTTGTCCCACCACAAATCAGGACTGGATATGCCTAAATCACTTTTCTGAAGTATTTAACTAATCTGCTCCTGAAGACCTTCAACAGCAGAGACTGCACAATCTCTCAAGGCAGTCTACTTCAGTACTTAATTATTCTTGCAATTAGAAAACTTCCCCTTTCATCTAACCTGCATTACTTGCTGTAATTTAAGGCTTTTATTTCTTTGTTCTTTTCACCAGGGACAGGAATAACGTATTTCCTTTCCAGCAGCTACATTTCATGGACATGAAAATTACTCTCTCCTCTAGATTAAATGCTCTTATTTTTTCTGCTTCTTCTCAGCTCTTGTTGCTGACCCGGGGAGTATATGAAACTTCAAAAAAGAACAGCATTCCTTTGCTAGTAATTGGATAAGACTAAGAATAGCAAGTATAAACTGCTTATTAAAACCCCCTAAACAAACCAACAAGAAACGTTAATACTAACTGGACAAAGAACTAAGACAAGTACCTGGAGGCAATCATTTCCTGAAAATAAGATTAAACCACTTATTGTAACATGCTTTTTCCCTCTCTGACAATAAAATTGCCTAGCATACCCACATTGTGCATTCATATACTTCATATTAATACTTCCAACCTAACCTCATAGTCTTTTATGAAGCAGCAGTGAATTCTTTTAATTAAAGTGGACAAATAACTGAAAAGTTTATAGATAATTAAGAGACTCAAGATAGAATTACATCACCAACCTGAAAAGATACCAAAGTTCAACAGGATTCATATCATTATCCTTAAAATTACTAAATTACTATCAATGATGATCTAACAGTTCTTGCACTTCTCCTGCTTGTGCATGAACGAATGTTGATGTTTCCCCTAGCAGTGAGAGCATATTTAAAGAGTTCAGACATGCACAGAAACTCTTCCCCAAGTGGGAGAATGGGAACAGGAGTAGAAGGAGAGAAGACTTATGAGAGGTTTTAATGAACTAATTCAAATTCAAACAATGACCTCATTTATTTCCTCTGAACCACAAAATTTGAAATTGGACAAACAGATTATCTTCTCTGTCTAATGCCATTTAAGCTGACCTTTCCATTTTATGCCAATAGTTTTCAATTACAGAACCAATGACAGTATATTTCACTAAACGGAGTACTGTGATTAATTAAATCTAATTTTATCAACATCCAGAATGTGAATAGCATATGAAAGTAAGGTGAAGGATAGCTTTGATTGATATACTGAGTTTTAATTTCTAATTCCTTGTCTCCCACTCTTTTGGTAGGAATTGAAGGTTACACATCATTGAACAGAGTAAGCTACTGTAACTCAAACATAGCTTCAAAGATTTGACCTTCAGTTTTCCTCAGACTTTTTTTTTCCCTGTAGTATATAAATACCAAATTGATAGGCCTGGAGTTGGAAATTTTTTAAGCATAAAATCCTTACTTAAAGAAAAACAAACAAGCAATAAGAATGACATTAAAAATAATTACCAACCTTTGCTACAGACTACTTTCATAGGTTTTGAAAAAGCCTTCTTTAAAATGCAAGATAATTCTTTTTCCAATGCAGGTTCATTGCTTGAGTTAATTAAAGAAGACCTTTAGTCGTCTAAGTCCTAGAACCACCCCATGTCCAAAGACAGGTATTTAAATTTGTGCTAAATTATTAATATACATATTCTTAATTTTCACAGGCACCCACAGCTCCTTACTGATGTCAGCACTTAAGTCTGAAAATGTTAGTCTACATCTAAGCATCTTGTGCTTGAGACCCTCCTGTGGGGTTGCACTGAGGAATTAATGAAAAGGTTGTGCTTAAGAGCCATGTAAGTTCTGAAAAAAAACCTATGGCAGACAAAGAAATGATATTGTACTTTCCATAGCCCTCATCTCCAAGAAAAGCTGCTGCAGCATGCCCTTACAGACCATTTCCATAACACCCTCCTCTGAGGGCAAGTTTTCCAGTAAATCTAAGACAATAGACCTTAATGCCAGCCCTCCCACTGGGTCACAGTTGCAGTGCTGGTTAACCTTGGCTCTCATGAAGGCTTTCATCCCAGCACGCTGATGCCTTCCTGCAGGCTGGTTCTTACCAGGCCTTCTGGCTGACAGCTTAGGAGAGTCTCCGTTCTGCCTTTGCTAAGTCTTTATGCATAAACATAAAACACACTTATTCCCTCCACGCTACCTTGGCTGAACTCACTATCCTTATGTTCCCCAGCAGACCTGATATGCACCTGCGCTTCACCGGCTCCGAGGCAAACTCCAGGGCTCCCTTAAAGGCCAATTCAGTCTACAACCAGGACCATTACTACCATATAGACACAGAGAAAAGATGATATTATCTCAGCTAGCACCATGAAGTAGCTGTTCTTTAAAAACTGACTTTTTGCTGATGACTGTTACAATTACAGGGTTTAACATTATTAGTCCCCTTTTTCTCTTAGTTGGATACTTCAATACTCAAAAAACCTGAACTTTAAAATGTCTCAGGTCTGGGGAGGAGTCAAAAAGGAAACACATTAGATTGTCAATTTAATATATATTAGAACCCATGGAGACTTTAAATTTCACTTTTCATCTATGAATATTAAACATTAATGAGGTCTCAGGTACAAAGACATTTAAGTGAAACATAAGAGAGCTATGACTTGGCTCATACATAGAGAAAGAAAGTTCACAAGGGAAGATAATAAAGGTCACAACCACAGAAATACCATAAAACCAAAACATATAATAGATGAAAAATAGAGATTCAAGTAGGCTTGATTTTAAAAGGGGTTATTAAGAAATGCATATGCCCTTCCACAAGCAGAAATTTCATGTAAAACAAAGAAAAGGGAAGTAATTAAGTACACAGTAATATTCATGTATGTATCCAGATTGAGAGTCCACCAACATCTCTTGGGTGACTTGCGAACAAATTGTAGAGGAAGCTGAATAACCTTAAAATGAAGAATTCATAAGCATAAGCACAAACAAAATCATAGTAATAGCTGCATCCTGATGTCTCTTGTTCCTCCCACATCTCCAATTCTGGAAACTCCAATGCCTATAGCTATAAACATAATAATTTAAAATACCCAATCACACAATGATTTCACAAAAAGAGAATAAAATAAGATGCACTATTTACATCTCAGCATACTCAAAATAGAAAGGGAAAAAAAAATTAAAGGAGCAAAAGGAAAGCAAAAGATCATAGGCCAATCAAGGGAAAATTTTGGTACGTCTGTAATTTATTTTTTTTAATTTATAAATTAAAAAAGTATTGAAGTATTGTATCCAATACTCCAATTTATATTTAGGAAAGCAAACTAAATATATTAAAATTATAGTTTGCTTTCCTAAAATTCAGTGTCCTGACTTTACTCTTCAACTGATCCATATCCCTCAGGACTGCAAACTGCAATAGCGTGTGATCACTGCAGCCCAGGCTGCCATCCGTCTTAACAACAATTGTGTTTGTGACCATCAGATCCAGCACTGCATCCGCTTTGGTGGGACTCTCTATGGTCTGACTTAAGAAGTTATCCTTGATGCACTCTAGGAGCCTCCTGTGTTGCCTACAGCTTGCCATGCTACTTTTCCAGCAGATGTTGGGGTAGCTGGAGTCCACCAGCAGGATGAGAGCCTGTGAACATGATACCTCCTGTAGCTGGAGTAAGACTCCTTCATCAACAGGCTCCCTTTGATCAGGCAGCCTGTAGTAGACACCAACCACAAGGTTCCCAATGTTGCCTCAGTCTTTAATTCTTACCCAGAAGCTTTTAACCTCCTCGTGGCTGCTCTCCAGGGACAGCTCCTTACATCCTATCTATTTCTTAACATAGAGGGGAACAGCTCCGCCCCTCCTTCCTCGCCTCTCCCTTCTGAACTGCCTGTAGCCACTGACAGCTGCAGACACAACCTCCCCCCTACAGGTATAAAAAAAGATAGCTATTCCCTCCACCCCTGAAGATAAACATTTCTAGTTACAAAATGAGAACCAACTTGGAAGAGATTAAGTATTTGGAGGCACAGTCTAGCACATTTGACAGAAACACAGTGAGGCAAAATTAAATACCAGATTATCCGTAGATAAAAACTAAAACTGTACATCACAGATCTCCCTAACTTTATGTAGAAACTAGAAATGTGTATCCAGACTATATTTAAATATCTAATTTTGAAATATCAGAGTTACTAGCATACGACGTCTAGCACAGCATCTTCTTAATGCGTATTATCCTTTTAACTGGAAAATTTTCATTTCTAAATGTTATATTATCACTCTGGCATAGAATGCCTTTGCACAAACACCATATAATGAATTATTAACAACTCAACAGTGATTTGTAAAATAGCTCAGAAATATATTTAAGGTCCTTTTATTATATTACAGCACCTATCATCACAGTAATAGTAAAAAGTCACCAATATATGTGACTTCAGGAGAAAGACGTCAGTATCTGTACCCTGAGATTTTGGATAAAGCCATTTCAAGAAAGATGTCACTTTCATGAAACTGATCAGGTCACCATGAACCCTAAATGAACAAAACCTCTGACAGCCTTTTACTTCAAGTAAAATCCGGGCAGCAAAATCTGAGCCCCCACATACATCTGTGCATAGTCACATGCCCCTGACTTTTCACACATGAAGTCTGTTAATCTTTTAATTGCAGGTGAATTGCCAAATCCAGTCAGGGTGAAGGAGATGCAATAAACTGAAGTTATGCTCTTAGCTGTGCTCAGCTTGAACAATGTTATCAAGAAGCAAAACAAAAGGATATGGTTCTGTTACTAAATTGAACACCCATACCTCTGCATTCATACTAACTGCTAAACTATTGAATAAAAGCTTTCTTATTTTTTTTTAATAGAATTTCAGAGTGAATGCACATCTTATTAAGCTTTTCCCATGGACATTTCAACAACAGCAACAGTATCGAGAACAGTTGTAAATTAAAATTTTATTAAAGATCTTTCACTATGAAGGTGTCTAATGGCCCTAGTTAAGAATCATAAGCCTACTGTGCTCAGCAGCAAAACCTAGTTTTTCCTCAAATGTTTTAACTATCTAAGCCTAAACAGGTGAACACATAAATATAAACAAGGAGACAGTACCATTCAGCACAGGAAATTATATTTTTATTGCATTAAGAACCTAATGAGTACAAAAAGTTTAGGCTCAGTTTGTTGGCTGATGAGAGTCAATGTCTCAAGACCTAATGAGAGAGCTGGGGTAATCTCCAAACCACTTGGAGATTAAAGTCAAGCAGAGAATGCTTCAAGTTTTATCTTAGGGACAACAGGGTGGCATAGGCAAGACAGTAGCCTTCTCCTTGTTCTCCTTGTTCTTCTCTATGTCCAGGGAGAAAGATACAACAGTAACTGAGATGCTGATACCTGAATAAATATTCAGCTCTATGGATGAAGAGGAAAGGTTGCATCTCCCTGAAGATACGGAGGAAAAAACTCAGTTTTCAGTTTGTCTTCAAACAAGATATCACACACTATGCTTAAATCAGAATTAACTCCTTAGCCCCTACTTCTTCTTATAATTGATCTGGAAATTTTATAAGATACTATTTTCTTCATACACATCCTAGTATATTAAGCATGCCTGTTGAGTTTTACACAGTCAACTAGACCCATGCATTCTTACCGTTAGTACCTCCTTCTCTCACACCCAGGCATGGCACCAATCATGCAGGTGGTAACACCAAACTGCACTATCGCTAAAGGCCTCATGCCACTGTGCTCTTCTTGGAGAATATGTGCATGATACAGTCCTTTGTCAGGTCTATAGTTCACTGATTACATGTATCAAGCCCATACGACACACAAACACTACAGAAAGTGCATTACTTGGGTACTGCATAAATTCCATGATATGTCCTGACTCAAAGAAATCCTACATGACGTCTCCCGTCATGCAAACATGCACCAGTCATGTGCTAACAATTTCATTTTCATCAGGTGCTCTGTATTCACTACCAGTTAGTAGTGATTCAGAATCAGTATTTGTCATTCATCTATGTTCAGGTACCCTTCTACATCAGATGATCTGTATTCAGCAACGCAAATAAATCGTTTAAGAACAGTTTCTTTTAATGTTTCCATCAGATGATCTGTATTCAGCAACGCAAATAAATTGTTTAAAAACAGTTTCTTTTAATGTTTCTGCCACCCAATTTCAGTTCAACACACAATTCTCACTATGAATGAGAATAGTTCCCTTTAACCTGATCTGAAGAGGAAATAAAAGCTTCAAAAGAAGTTATAACTTAGCTCTCCTCATATCAGAAGGGTAAAAAAATCCCTTCAGTTACTGTTAACAATCTCTTCTGAGGTGAAAAATGCCATAATTTCATCTCTAATTTATGTCTAATATAAATATCTGTAGCAACTGAAACTTAAGGAATTCATTCAATAAGCAATTCAACTGAAGTAATTCATTCAACTCAAGACTCATTCAATTTCTGCAGCAACTGGCTGTAACTTTTTCATCCACTAATGTTTTCTACATCTCTTTAAAGGATGGCATCATCTTTTGAATCAGTGCTTGATTAATCACTAGGTGCCTGTAGCTCATGCACAAGTGGACAGGGAAAACTCACTGCAGAAAAATCTTTTGGAAGAGTTTCACTTGAATTTCTCTAGATATAAGTTTCATACATAGCTTTCTCCTTTCCATCAATGAGTTAATATTATCTGAAAAAACTGTGATTCTCAAATAGAATTTAGATAATGTAATTGTTATGAATGCTATACTAAAATATTTCTCACAAACACTGTATCTTAATTACTGAAGGGTAACTTGATGGCAAATAATCACACAGTCACTCTTTGAACACTTTACAATTTTTTAGAATGAATTTGTATATTAAGAAAATGTACTATGTAAGGTACTTTCAATACTGAATACTCTGGTCAGGGCCCGAGTACCACGCCTGCTCCTCTGAGGTCTGGATTTGAGGGCTCAGGTGTTTCCTGAGCGACTGCTGCTGCCAAACTGGGCCCAATAGTGAACTGGATCTCACCCTGTCCCCTTCGCAGGGCCTGATCTTGACCCTCACCTGTGGGTTGGTGGCCCAGCTCAGCCCTGCCACCAGGCTCCTCGGGAGCAGCCTGACTCTCCTGCTGGGCACTTCTCCTCCCCGGCCAATCCTGCACTGAAAACGTTCCACACTTTCCCATGCTCACAAAGCCTGAAAAACAGTTTTAAGTACCTTATAAAAACACGTAACTCACCAGAAAGCTAGAGATACTGATTTGTATTCCTGAGGAAAAAGTAAGTGGGTTGTTATATAATGTGAATTAATACTTAGCATAATAATGATTGCATAAATTAATTGTTGCATAACATGAAGTGAGAACAGCATAAAGTCAGCTAAAACGTCAACAGATGCGGTCACACAACTATCTCTACAGGATCAGCTGGAGATTAAAAAGAGGTCACGACTTAGGAGTTTTCTCCAGAAAGTTGTTCTTGAAGCCAGAGAGCCATCCATCCACATGACAACCTGCAATACCAAAATCCCGCATCATCCATAGCAGATCATCTGCTCAAGTTGCTTGCTAAATGTTACCCAAGATTTATGGCAAGCCTGGGGTAAACTAAATCTAGGGAGCAAGAGATGAAGGTCATTTTTCTGTGGCTTATGGTGAACATGATTTTACAGTGGTTTAGAGCCTTCCTCAATGTGCCTCTCATGAAACCACACAGTCAGTTGACTTCTGGACCCAACACGAATCCTTTACAAGACAAAGACCATGGTGCTAAGGCCATAGTGCACATGATTAAATTAATGTACCTGAAAACAAATGCCATAAACAGCAGCCTGTGTTTGTAGAAAATATACTACAGCCATGCAGTGTTATCTACTAAAAAGTAAAAGAAAGACCACACATCATACTTGTCATAAAACATCTCAGTTGTAAAAAGGGGAACATACAGAAAAAGAAAACCAACAAGGGAAGGGAAATTCATGAAGAAAAATCATTCACACTGCATGTAAGTCAAATCAGTATTGAAAAAAAAAGCTGTCATCAATCAAAAAGGTCTAGATAACTGAGATATTACTAAACAAGGCACTACATGAAAGGACTGACAACTGATGTAATTCGTTGCTTTAAAAAGGATAATCTGACAGGGTGAATTGCAGCCTATTAAGGGTGACAGGCTATATCTGTGCTAATACATTTAAAAGTGCCTGGGAGTAATTTTGGGCAAGGGAACATGGCTCTTCCTAACTGCAAACCATTAGAATGATCTCTGTCACAGTTTCATCCCTTGCCAACTAGTCCACATACATTTTTTCAGTGTTCATATTCTGAGTACCAAATCCCACTAGGTAGTTTTCATTGAGATGTCCTCTTTTGGAGATCAGGAGCTACACAGAGTGGATGCTGGCCACACTGTGATAGCTGGCCACCATTCATGGCAGAGTTAAAAATTTGGTGTATCATGTACAAGAAAAGCATTGCTTGGACAGAGCATTAATGTGATGCAGTCAAGTACCAGTTGTCACACTGCACAATCTAATTTCTCTGTTCTAACATTTACATTTAACAAACATGAAAAATACTAGCGAACTCTTCTACCTGCAAAATACAGCTAACTGATTTCATGACAGAAATTTCTAATATGTTAGCCATAACAATCCCAACTTTCACTTTTAATCTCAGTAATGTCAAACCCTTGAAACATCTGCTTAGGAGACAAGAGGCATTACTTGTAGCATGTAGCTGAGCACTGAGCAGCACACATTAATTTTCATTAATGCAGTTAATTCACAAGGCTTGAATTATCAGTTGGTACATTTCAATTCAGATACAGTAAACACATATAAGAGACAGCAATATTATCTAAAACTGTAAAAAAAAAATCAGTCCATAAAAAGTCTCCGCAGATACAGAAATAAAACCTGTAGTTACATTGCTTATCATGTATTGATAACTAATATAGCTTGGATGTTTATTAACTGAAAGTAGAGAGAATTATTAAAGTGCCAAAGTTGTTTCCTATACCTTTCTGTTACTTATCACATCAAATACCCGCACCACAAAGGTTGTATGACAATGATTTAGTCACAAATACTGAAGCAATACAGCTACTATACACTAAAAAATGTAAGCAGACAGAAGAAAATTTTCATGGGGTCTAACTTACTCTAAATGCCACTTCATTGTTTTCTGCTTAAACCTCACAGTTAAGTATAGCAGACACATGCCTGTATACATCTGTATCAAAGTTTTGACCTTGATTTGACATTATTGCTGCCTTTGGAAAAGTGTGACCTATGTTTCAAGAACGTATTTCAACTGTGAGTAGCTGTCACAGTTAAGCTGCTGACAGATTATTGAAATGCCTGTCCCCTTCTTGGATGGCTTACACAACTGTCAGTGGCAGTGACTATCATCTCAACATAAGGACTTCACCCTTATTAAAACAAGGTTTTGCTAAAGAGTGTGGCTGAAGTGATGCTGAGTAGCAGTTGACATAAGGATGTAAAGAAACTTTTATTAAACAAGCCTTTCACTTGGTTAACCACCGTTACCAAAGACAATCTGTAGATGCAAGAAAGGGCCTGCCTGAAAGAACAGCTGGTTTAAGGAATGAGAACAGACGCAAGCAGGAGACCTTGATGTATTTTGTCGCTTTCCCTGAAGATCTAAAACTTTTACAAGCCCTGGACCCCTTTGCAAAGCCCATGTTCCTTATTTCACTTGGTATGCTGTCCACAAGGGATTGTACTACATAAAAACTGCTTATAAGCACGCTGTTCTGTTGGTGCATATAGAACTGATGGTGGGGACAAATGTTTTAGATCTAGTATCCTAAAATGGTGTGCCAGGAGGAAATTCATTAGCCTATGTAAATGAAATCAGTCCAATATGGTGCAGTACCTTTGTATGGAGGAGACCCAGGAGATGCCCATTTGAGCACAACATCCTTTCCTACAGAGTGAAAATGTAGGAAAATGTAAACTGTAGCTCAGACTGCAGTGGCAGAGTACACCATCCTTAAATGCGGTTTTCAGAAGCAAATATGGAGGATGCACTGGAGTTTAATTCAAGCAGTGCTGAAGATCTGTTTTTACATAACATTGTAAAGAAACTCAGTGAGTATTTATATTTTACCTGGGTGGTATGCAAGCAGTGTTGTCTTTAAAATTATTCTTGCCTTTGTGTCTGTCTGCTGTCCTGCGAAGCTACCATCTACAATTTTCATCAGCTTTTTAAATTTTCCACAGATACAGTTCTTGGGAAACAACACACTATTTTCTAAAATGCTGGCATACGGCAGAAATCTGTTTGCACGTCTAGCTACATTTTTTTCTGATGATAAGTAACATCACAAAAAACTCCAACATGTTCCAAGTGTCAAAAGACAGTGATTGCAGAGAGTAACGAGTATTTGCTTTTAAAGGGCGGCAGGGGAGTCATAATTATGCAAAAATACAGTCCCACCCACAAACTTCTAGCATTTCCAACTTGGCAGCAATCTACATGACCTAAGCAATGATGCATCCATCAGTCAGCAAAGGCTTTGTCTGTTTACGAAGGACCCCAAGTCTCCTTTTCCTGAGGACAGAATAAGATCCTTCATGTACTTCCACGTGCCAGACTGAATATTTTCTGGCAAACAGGTGGATGTAAGGGCATGTCATTTCCACACAAGGTTATCCTATGTGTTTATGGCATAAACTCCAACTATGTTCTACCTATTTGTTTCATCCATTAATTAGCCGATTCCTACCACAGAAAAATTAAATGGGTTCTACTTTGGCATAAATAATTGATGCCTATTTATACTAGGTTTACATATTCTGAGTTTATTTCTGAAAAATTTGCTGTTTGCAAACTCATTAACATGGATTTCCATTTCAGCAAGAGATACATTATTTTCACTATTTTCAGCAGAAAAATAAATCCATCTGTACTAAAAAAAAAAAAATTGGAAGCTTTATTCCACTGATAAAATAAATGCATTTCTTCTACAAAAGAAAAAAGAAAGTGTTTTTTTAAAGGCTTTAAATTTAATATAATACTTAACCATCAGAGGATATACAAGTTTATCTTAAAATAACTTCATAGTTGTAATAAGAAACCTTAAGCCTTCTCTAGACAGCTGCAGTATTGGAAAGTAGCAATTGATGATTCATACACTCTTTAAAGTTTTTCATGTTTCCTTTGTGGCTGCTCTAAACAGCAAATCTCAATGAAGTCTTATAGCAAACTCTCACAGAACCTTTGACTTCAACTAAAGGATGAATGTTATATCTGTGATACTGTCTATGCATCATCCTTATACATTTGTTTCTATAACTTTTTTAATCTAGCCTTGTTTAACAAGTTAAAAAGGATTCTTTTGATCATAAACTTCTCTTGAAACTAATTTGTGCATGATGAATATACTGTGCTTTCTGAGATTTCAAGCATTTTTAAAGTCAAATTACAAAAGGTGGATAGGTGGATTTTTTTTTTTATTTTTAGAAAGGTTTGCTGATTTTTGTTTCCAGAGCAAATATATAATTAGAAGCCAAATGAAAGAAAATTATAAGCACATACATAGGTATATATAGCATTTGGATAGATATAATTAAAATACAACTCGATACAGAAGGAGAAATTCTGGTAGGGCAGAATGGAGTCTGTTTGAACAGTACTCTGAACTCCATTTTTTGTTAGATGCAGAATACCAAGTAAACTCATATAACAGTGCTTGCTATATAATACTGCAGAAAAGTACCCTGCTCAAGAGACGTGAATAATCCAGGATGGGAAGCCCACAGCATAACAAAGTACAGCCACTGACTCCACCTGTTCCCTGGAGCAATACACTTTGCACAGATGGGATGAGTGGGACTAAGAAAAGGGAATTGAATTTCCCAGCTGAATTTGCAGAAATAAAGAGACAGATAAGTTTTAAAGGAAAATAAGGTTTTTTTTACTGACATCATATGTCGTGCATCACATATTGGATAATAAAGGGCAAGATGTCCTCTCCCCCCATTCAAAAAGCTCAGCTTGAACTATAAGGGTAATTTTTAACTATGCTTCTCCAAGTGCTTTTAAAATTGACTATTGCTATAAAATTCCTCTGCCTTGTATACACTGTTTGCTATGAGGCATTTCCACCAACAGGTTAAAGTTGATGCCCAAGGATCATCAGAGGCTAAGGGCATGTATGGGTGAGCAAGCATGGGGTAGACACTGATTTCGGAGTTTAAACAAGCTGACTGCAGCATTTCAAGAAAGGATATTGGACCAGAGTCCCAAGACTACAGGAGTGGCCAGAAACCCAGAACCGAAGCAACTAATGCTTCTCTCCTTAGACTGAGGATTTCAGAACACTTCAGATCAACAGCTCTGTGACCATATGGAGTGGTTCTAGGCCAGGAAGTATCATGTATGGACAAGTATTGAATGATGAATTTCAAGCTGCTAGACATTATTGATGCTTCCCTCCTATAGCCTCTGGAGCTCTGGTCAAAGACAGTTTGATTTTTATCACTTTTGTCACTCCTCAAGTCAGGCTAAATTTTAGCTGTAAGAGTAAAGTGCTTTGTTAGAATTGTGCAATACTACCTCAAGATGTGGCAAAACCTACTGTTTCTGCTTGAATTAAACCAAAGTAGAAAGAATTTACTTATATTTACTTTATCAATGTGCCAAGCCAGTGAGTAAGGAATATGGAGGGTGACTTGGGAGCTTTTAAACTGGAGCTGTGTAAATAGCTTAACTGCTATACCAACACTTTGGGCTGTGACAACCCTAATTAGCAGATCTTGTCCTCTCCACCTACGCTTCCTCCAAATCGTCTTGAGCATCTGTGAGTGTCTAAAGCTTTTAGCAGCACAAGTTCCCGGTACAGATACCAGGGTAAGTAAACTTGTGCTCTCATCTGCACAGGATTTAGTAATAAGTAAAGCCACAAGGCAGATTGCAGAGGATGAGCCCTAAAACATGATATTTATGGTCAAAATCTGTATTTAACATGACCACTGTAATTTTTTTCTTAAAACATTTGGTATTTTTAAAAATGGTATTAATTACATAACAAACCTACATTACCCTAATGTAACAAATTCTTTCAGAATGTTGTGTGTTGTGCTTATGTTGAGCTTTTTGTGCTTACACACATTTATAATAAGAATATTTAATAAATATATAGTGTATAAAATATATTTCAAGTTATGTCTGACCTTTATTTATGACGGTATTACTAGTTATCATAGCAGTACCTGCTGGATTTTGGTAGATTTTACTACAGAGCATATATTAATTTGTAAACTAACAAAAAATGAAACATGATCAATGTTTATGGAACTATAAAATGTACAGTCTAGTTCTGCTAGAATAGATCATGCATGACTGCATTTTTAAACTATATCACGAGGGCTTTCTTGTATTATTAAAAATCTTATGCATTGTGGCAAGTACGTGACCTCTAAAAACTAAGTGTGAATATTCATGATGAAAATGTTTATTTCTGTGATAGCAAGCAATCATAAATATATTTATTTGTCTGTAATTTATATTAATTGCATTACCAGCTTGCATTACATGTCCATATTTCACTTCTGTGTATGCACTTTTGTCTAAACATACAGGCTAAATAACATATTCCTTTATCATGTCATAGATTTTTAAGTTTAATTTCCTATAGTGTAAACAGGGCACAGTGATTGATTATTACAAGTACAGTAAAATTAAGAATACTCAAAGACACCTCCTCTAAGTTGCAGAATAGAAAAAAGGAGATCATGCAGCAGAACGCAATTCATTGCACAAACTTGGGGCTCAAAACTGATGGTCCGTCCAGCTCTCAATCACACTAGGATCTAGAAACTAATTGTGGGACATAAAGTGAGAGGACACCTTCAGCAATTCCCCATCTGCTCACAAGCATTAGTCACACCTGTGATAAAGTGACAGAAGTAATGAGCAGATCAGGTTCCAGAGCACAGTCCAGGTGCAGTGGATAGTCCAGAAAGCAAAGGGGGAAAAAAAAAGAGAAAAGAATATGTCCTACGCGTGCTGACAGTAGAGGAAAGGAGAGAACATATGGAAATGTTACTTACAACTGAGATTTTCTTGTCACTGTAGAAACTGTTATCCCTACTCCTACCATCATCACTAGGAATATTCCACTTATATGGTGTGAAAATACTGACAACTACGCATGGAGACATGGTGATCAGATGCATTATTATTTTTTCCCTGTTCATTGCCTGAAACAACAGATAAGAAATTCCAGATTGCTTGAAATGGAAAAAAATACAAATAATGATGAACCAAAACCATCTGAGGTCAGAGATTTCAAAATAAACTATCCTAACCTTTCAAAACCAATTTTGTTTTGCACTGTTCTGATGCTGTGCAATCATACTACTTACGCTGAAATATGAAAGATTAAACTAAAATATAGTCAAGGGATTCTAGAGTTGAAAGTGTCATCAATACATATGATCCCCAGATAAGACTTGGATGTCATGATCCTGTCTGAGACTGACTAAATTTCCATGGGCTTATACCTAAGAATATAAGTAAATAACAACAGAAGATAATCATGTCTAGCTGATAGAATTTGACCTAACTGAAACAACCTCTAATATATTTTAAACCAAAAACTTACCAGCTTCATACACCATAATATTTATATTATTATTTGTGAGTACATCAGTATTAATAACATGCTCTAGAAGTTGTAATAAGAACTGTAGATTGAGGAAATACAAATAGCGAATGAATAATTAGTGTGAGGGCAATAATTTTTTTTTTAATAAAAATGTTCTTAGCAGACAACTGCAGAACTTCACAGGAAGAGATAAATTGCACTTGAATATTTTTTTTGTTTAGGTCTTTGGTCATAAACATGTACCATCTCGGTGATGCTGAGACTGAAGCGTAAGATACGTTGTACATCCACGATCTGTTCCTGAAAGAACTGAATGGGCTGTACAGCAGATAGGCCAACCTTTCAATAATGAGTTCAGCTGCTTTAGTGACTGTTGAGATAGATTAGACAAGTTTTTCCACAGGCTTAGAGTCATAAAGATATACCATTTTCTTTATCAGAATTCTTCAGATGCCTTATTTTCTTCTCCGATAGCATCACTATACTCTTGAGAAAATATTTCTGCCCTCAGCCGTCACATTCCTGAATGATCCACAGCTTCCTATCTAATGGAGTTTTCATGTAATGAAAATAAATTATGCCTTTCTAGAAATATTGTGGAGCCTCTACCTTTTAAATGTTAGAGCCTTCCAATTTTAAGATTTCAGTCATTTGGTCTCAAGGTGTGTTTTATTATAATCAGGATGTTTTTCACATTTCTGTCTAAAAACTTTATCTTAAAAACTGAGGCTAGTCTCAAAAATTACATTTGCTGGAATGAAAATGATGACAACTGCCGACTCCAATGCTTCAAGTCCTCTATGTCAGGAAAGAATCGTCTCATATTAGTATTAGAAGTTCATTATAGATTCTTTCATTATGTATCTTCCCTGTTTTTTTTCCATCGCTGTACAAGTATATGGAAAAAGCACTGGTTTAAACTCTTATGCTTAATTCCTATTAACATTAGCACAGAACAAGCTTCAGTATAGTAAATTAGGAAAAAAAAAGACAATAATTTCAAGGGATTATTTACTGAATAAAACTTGACAGTGATACTGTAAACCTACTGAAAATGCATATTGGACTGAGTTTCCTTTGGGGTAAAGGTTTCAACAATTTCCTTAATTGTAAACTTGTCATAGGGACTACTGGTGCAATTATTTAGATCTTTCAAAGTAAGGCTCTACTCTAAAAATTTTCTGGGTTACAATGTCAGCGTTTTACAACAAATTATAGCTTAGTATTTTAATTAGAGCCTTGCTTGCCACTTCAATGGTGATAATTATAATTACCAAGATTTATTAAGAATATTGTTTCTAGGGTCCTATGAGCAATAAAATATGTTACATTATATTACTTTTTCTGCAGTAATAACAAAATTACTTAAAATCAGTTTCTAATGCCTTGATCAACAATTGAGAGTTGATATAAACATTTAATCATGACAGACAATATGAAGAAAACAGGATAATATCAGTGCTTTCAAGGTTTAGCATTTTTAGTGAAGATGATACAATAGGAAATAAGGGCTGCCCACGGAGCCTTATTCTGCCCATGACAGAGAAATATGCTTCAAGACTGGGACTTCTGGGGACTATGGCAATCCCAACATAAAAACTTAAAACCACAAAATGTAAAAGGAATTACCTTGCCAATGGCAATAATTTTATTGAGTTCCAGAATTGTAATTTCCCGTATCCAAAGAAAGAATAATTAATTCATGTGAGTTTCCAAGGTATTTTATCTCAGGTTATGAATTTGACTTTGATACATCCGGGCTATTGATTATCAAAACTCTCTTTGCAAATTACAGTACCTATCTTGTACCAGAAGCTTGACAGGGAGCAGATATTCTCTTTTTGGGAAAACGTGACAGAACAAGCAAGAACTTTCTGCATCAAACAGCTATTCTGTACTGGAATAATATGCTTCCTACCAGCATGGCTATTAACTCTATGTCTATTTACTCAAGAGCTGATGATAGGAAACTGGATAAATTTCATCAGCAGAGCAATAACAGGGACACATCCCATTTTGTTTTTTAAATGGGGTGTTTCTTTGCAGAATGGAGTCCATTCCACCAACAAGGGCAAAATAAGAGCAAGAAGGCCAGAAGACACCACAACAAATGACTGAGTGTCAAGACTGAGGTGTAGAGAGATAAGCCTGCTGTAATGACCCAGTCTGACATTCAAAAGCTGGATTTCAAAGTGCTTGAATGACAATATCTACAGAAAATAAGTCTCAAGCATCTCTAAAAAGCAGAAATGCAGCTTCTAGTCAGCATTTCTATTTCAATACAAAAAAAAAAAATACTACCCATCACCACAAAGTGTTTGTTAATAGAAGAATCCATTGCTAAGACTATGTGCTCAGCTTTGTTTTATCAACATGGTGACTTTCAAGAATGTAAATAGTTCAGAAGCATGAAGATATAGGATAAAACTGCACATATTAGGAGAACAGCAGCAGTGATTCCAGTGACAAAGCAGTTCACTTGCCACTGCCTATGATGTCTGTCAAACACGTGACTCCACAGAGGGGTCAGCTTGAAAGGCAGGTGAGAAATAGTCATGATGAAAGAACAAAAAAGACACAAGGTACTTAAGAGGTGAACTGTGATCACACCAGTTCTGGTCACTGTTAATTGGTCCTCATAATTTTGATACACGTTTCACTGTTTTAGTCTAGTGTTCATTTTAAATTAAGTGATTACATTACCATATCAATGAAAGAAGGTATATACCGCTAGACAAAACCTTATTTTAAAGGTAATTTTATCCCATAGCATAATCTGCATCTCTCAATAGTAATCTTGCTACTATTCTTCCTCACCCTATTTCCACTAGCACAAAACCTCTCTTGCCTTTCATCCCCTCTCCCCACTACCTCTGACATTGAATTAGGAGAGGACTGTCTCAATGTGTGGGCTCACTCAAGTGTGGGGTTTATGTCTAAAAATGATAACTACTTTACCTTAATTATGTACTCTCAGTTACCACTGGTACAGAGAATGATATGAGAAAGAACAAATAAATATTTTCAAAATTACTTTCACAGGTTTTCCCTTTTTTCACTTTACTAGAAAACTGAGTAGATATACTTCAAGAATTACTTAAAAGTGGATGAAGTATTACACTTCCACTCTTTCCACCAGGAAAGGTAGAAGAGGTGGTGGGGTAGCCCTCTATGTTAGAGAGTGCTTCGATACCCTCGAGCTCGATTATGGTGATGACAGGATCAAGTGCCTGTGGGTAAAAACCAGAGGAGCCCACACGAAGGCAGATAGTGTGATGGGAGTCCGTTATAGACCAACCAGCCAAGAAGAAGAAGCTGATGAGCTCTTCTATAAACAACTGGGAGAAGTCTCTAGATCGCTAGCTCTTACCCTTGTGGGAGACTTCAATCTTCCAGGTGTCTGCTGGAGTTACAATACAGCATAAAGGAAGCAGTCTAGAAGGTTCCTGGAGTGTGTGGATGGCAACTTCCTCAAACAACTGGTGAATAAGCTGACAAGGGAAGGTGCCCTCCTGGACCTGCTGTTTGTGAACACAGAAGGCCTTGGGGGGGATGTGACGGTTGGAGGACGCCTGGGGCAAAGTGATCATGAGACGGTAGAATTCTCAGTTCTAGGTGAGGTGAGGAGAGCGGTTAGCAGAACGGCCACAGTGAACTTCCAGAGGGCAGACTTTGTACTGTTCAGAAGCCTTTATCAAGTCCCATGGGAGACAGTCCTTAAGGGCCAGGGAGCCCAAGAGGGCCGGGAACTCTTCAAGAAGGAAATCCTGGCAGCTTAGGATCAAGCCATCCTCATGTGCTAGACAATCAGCCGGCAGGGAAAAAAAAACAGCCTGGTTGAGCAGGGAGATATGGTTGGACATCAAAAAGAAGAGGAATGTCTATGAACTTTGGAAGAAGGGACAGGCATTTTGGGTGGACTACAGGGACTAAGTTAAATGATGCAGAGGAAAAATCAGGAGGGCTAAAGCCCAACTAGAGCTCAGATTAGCCAAGTCGGTGAAAGATAATAAAAAAATCTTTCTATAAATACATTAACGGTAAAAGGAGAATTGGGGAGAATATTCAGTCCTTATTGGGTGCAAAGCGAATAACTGTGACAAAGGATGAGGACAAAGCTGAGTTACTTAATGCCTTCTTTGCCTCAGCCTCTAATAGTAAAGAAAGTTGTCCCCTGTGTACATCCCCAGGAACTAGAGGTGCAGAACGAAGCCCTCATGATGCAAGAGGAAGAGGTTAGAGACTTGCTTGGCCAATCAGACACTCACGAGTGTATGGGGCCGGACGGGATCCATCCAAGAGTATTGGGGGAGCTGGCAGATGTGCTTGCCAAACCCTTTTCCGCTGTGTTCCAGCAGTCCTGGCTGACTGGGGAAGTTCCACTTGACTAGAGGCTGGCTGATGCTATACCCATCTACAAGAAGGGTTGGAGGCCTGTCAGTCTGACCTCAGAGCAGGGGAAAGTCATGGAACAGGTAATCTTGAGTGCTATCATGAAGCACATGCAAGAGAACCGGGTGATCAGGCCCAGTCAACACGGGTTCACGAAAGGCAGGTCTTGCCAAACTAACCTGATCGCCCTTTATGACAAAGTGACTCGACTACTGGATGGGGGAAAGGCTGTGGATGTAGTCTTCTTGGACTTCAGTAAAGCCTTTGACACAGTTTCTCACAGCATTCTGCTTCAGAAACTGTCAGCCTCTGGCCTGGACAAGCACACACTCTCCTGGGTGGAAAACTGTTTGGATGGCCGGGCCCAAAGAGTGGTGGTAAATGGAGTTAACTCCAGCTGGAGGCCAGTCACAAGTGGTCTCCCACAGGGCTCACTGCTGGGTCCAGTCATGTTCAATGTCTTTATGAATGACCTGGACGAGGGGATCGAATGCACCCTAATGTGGATGACACTAAGCTGGGTGGAAGTGTCGATCTGCTGAAGGGTAGGGAGGCTCTGCAAAGGGATCTGAACAGGCTGGACCGCTGGGCTGAGGCCAATGGTATGAAGCTTAACAAGGCCAAATGCCGGGTCCTGCACTTGGGGCACAACAACTCTGTGCAGTGCGACAGACTGGGGAAGAGTGGCTGGAAAGCTGCCCAGAGGAGAAGGACCTGGGGGTGTTGGTTTACAGATGACTGAACATGAGCCAGCAGTGTGCCCAGGTGGCCAAGAAGGCCAATGGCATCTTGGCTTGTATCAGAAACGGTGTGACCAGCAGGTCCAGGGAGGTTATTTTGCCCCTGTACTTGGCACTGGTGAGACCGCACCTCAAATACTGTGTTCAGTTCTGGGCCCCTCACCACAAGAAGGATGTTGAGGCTCCAGAAAAGAGCAACGAAGCTGGTGAAGGGGCTGGAGAACAAGTCTTATGAGGAGCGGCTGAGGGAACTGGGGTCGTTTAGCTGTGAGAAGAGGAGGCTGAGGGGAGACCTTATTGCTCTCTACAACTACCTGAAAGGATGTTGTAGAGAGGAGGGAGCTGGCCTCTTCTCCCAAGTGACAGGGGACAGGACAAGGCGGAATGGCCTGAAGCTCTGCCAGGGGAGGTTCACGCTGGACATCAGAAAGGGTAATCGGGCACTGTCAGGGGCTGCCCAGGGAGGTGGTTGAGTCACCATCCCTGGAGGTATTTAAAAGATGGGTATATGAGGTGCTCAGGGACATGGTTTAGTGGTTGACAGGAATGGTTGGGACTTGATGATCCTAGAGGTCTTTTCCAACCCAGTAATTCTATGATTCTTCACTTCAGCTAACCTTTTCTTTAAATTTAGTATAACAGTTAAAACTATCTGGAATTGATTTGGCTTCAATGTCCCTTTTATAAGCATTTTCTGTAGTGTAATGCAACATTAAGGAAGCTTGTCTGGAGAAGATGTTCACAACTAGCAAGTCCCACAGATTCCTGTATGCTAGTTAGACACAGAAGGCACATTACAGCAGGTTTTCTCAAGGACCTTTTAGCTCTTCATTCTGCATGATGTTGACTTTCAGTCTCTTTCCAAAGCTCAACAGTTGAAAGACTGCCACACACTGAGGACTTGAAAGTAAAGCCTTATCTTTCCAACAAAGTGAACAGTCTCTTGAAGAAACCGAACAGCGCCATACCTGTTTCAAGATTCACAATAACTGAATCACAAATATCATAAAACATAAGCTGGATAATCACATTCAAAAGACAGAGTACTACACGGAGAAGTTGAATAATGTTTCTTGCTATATTGTTATAGACTTGGACTGCAATAATTTATTTGACCTCTGTGAATAAAGGCTTATATGTTTTGGCAGGTATGATTACTTCCTTCTATTACAAAAGCATTGTATGCATCACAGTTAGCATATTTACTGTAGGTATGAAGTCAAATTTGTACTGGCGCAAAATGGAAAGGCATGTATGCTTAGAAAATCCAAAACTATGTGGTTACCTTGCTTGCACAGTACATGTTTGTGCAATCAGTAGCATGGAGTTTAAAAATACCTCATATTTTTTGCACACAAGAGGAGAATGACCTTGTCTGCATTTCTGTTACTCAACTACGTTTTGAGAAGTCTCAGGATAAGGCATCATTACCAATGACTTTGATGGATAATATTTTGCAATGAGGTCCCCTCTATCAAATCAACCATTTATCATGCTGCACATAAAAAGCTTGTGACTCCTAATGATGTATTTGTATGAGTGTTTCTTAAGATACAAAGATAAGATGACTACTGCAATGAACACAGCAGAGTTGTCCAAACTGTGATGAAAGTATTAGCTGAAGAACACAACAAAGATTGGAATGGCTCCATCACATGCTAAAGAATGAAATGACAGGTGATAGCAAGCACGTTTGGATACAGAAGAAGGTTAAACACATTACAGGGAGAGTAGGAGAAATCATTTAGTCATTTTTTATTGAGGTTTTAAACCTCATTTTTCAAACTCTCAAACACTGAGTTTTTTCATCTCTTACCTGGTATGAATGAACTGAATGCAAAATGAGTTTAATTTTTCATGAGCATTCAGTTTAAAAACCCCCTTTCTTTATATGCTTATGTTCCTATCCAAAATAACAATTATCTATGCATAACTTGTCAATTATATTCTTTCATTGTTGTAAGTGTTTAAAAAAATGGCAAAATTTTATTGCCTAGAATGGCTGGCAGCAGGAAAGCAGTATGAGCTGGTACTTCAGACTTCATTGCTACTTTGTTGACGAATCAGTAGATTTTTTTTTTTTTTTCATCTTTAGTGTAATATTTCCTTAAATTGTCTTCCAGGGCCCAAGTCAACGCCCACTGATACACTTGCCCATCTTTAGAGATTCTGAATGCCAAATTCTTTCATTTTGTCTTATAAAACCCCCATAACTCATTAACAAATTGATTGTGTTGATTACATTAAATATAAAATGCATCCTTCACACTTGAAAAAAAAAATCTGTCTCATTTTTAAAAACTCATTTATTAAAAGGAGCTTTTCTTGTTTTCAGGGTTCAAAAATAATACAGAAAAACTGTTGTGAACTGCAAACTAAAATAACAATACATTGCCTAATGACTGACATAATCAGCACTTTACCATAATTTAGGTTTACAATAGACCTTACATTAAATTAAACAATGCAAAAGACACCAATTTTGACATAATTTTCAATATTTGCAAAGACTTACAGTAACCTGAGAGAAACAAAGCAAAACCTACCTCTTCTACATAAAAGGAAACACATTCATCTTTTCTCAAGTAAGAAACAAGACCATACACTGCACATTTAAAGAAGGTAACCTAAGTGACTGCAACGTCTAGACAGAGGTCATATTATTTAGGGTATTGAAGCAAGTCAATAATGCTAATTATCACAATGTACAACACAATTAAAGCCTCCTTGCTAGCAACTAGATTTTTATGAATATATTATTAAGTATTTTTCCTTTTATAAAATAAGTTCTACAAATTCAGAAAAATATTAACATTTGACATATACAAATCTTATCAAGTATGGCTTCAGATACTTAAATAAAAACTAACAACTTCATCACTTAAGCTTGGGGGAAAGGGCCAAAGAAAAGGGAAGTGCCCCAACTCCCACACACCTGCAAGGAAACATGCAGTTTTATTTTCAGGTGATGGCAGTATGGATTTATCAAGGTCTTGCTTACACTTTGTCAGGCAAAACTAAAGGGAATGAGCATTCTCAAAGAAGAAAAGTGGTCTCACCTTCTGTTTCCTATATTTCAAGGAAGTCTGAAGGAACCATATTGGTTAAGTTTTAAATCTGCAGATTGGATGTATCATTGTCAAAGCACTCAGTATATTTAAAAACAATGAATAACTATTGATGGACATTGAATTTTGCTAGAACTTACTCCTGAAACTAGGCAAGGAAAAGAGAGAGAGATTCCTCCTCTGGGAAATCATAGATACAGACAGGTGTTATTTCGCATTTTAAACTATTTTGATATTCTCACAGCATTAGCATTCCAAATAATCAATTTCAAGTATGTATCTCTACTCCTAAATCAAATCAGAAAATAGACATCTTGCCTCCACCAAATTAAAATTCATGCTGAAAGAGCTACACTTTGTAGCGATACCTCCATCATACAAATAAACTTACAGCCTCATCTGCAAGCTCATATAAGCTATCAGACAACAACGTACCATCCACACATTTGAACAGATATCCAAAATTAATGGTTCCTAATTGCTTCAGTGACAAGGGCAGGACCAGCAGGACTGATGATAAATTTCATCCAGTTATAAAATAAGTTATTTTCTCTCTTTTCCTTTCCATGCCCATTGTGGTCCTGCTTAGGATGGAACTTTATTCTGAATTTAAAACACATTCTTTGGTACTATCTGGAATGCAAGTCATCTTCAATGCTTAAAGACTACTTTTGAATCAGGTCTTGTAATATGAAGAAAAAAGGATTAATTAAAAACACTTTCCAGATCTAATCTTCAGCAATGCAGCTTAAATCAAAACTCCACAAAGTCATATGACTCTTTCCTTATTTGTACTTCATCCCGCTTTCACTCCCCTCTTTCCAAAATACCTCACCTATCACAGCGTTACCATCACCAGATCAAATGGTACAAATTCTCTTCCCACTATTAACCTTGTTCTGGTGCCTTTCCTTTGTAAATTTAGTCCTAGCTTCTTTCTTCCATATCCATCAGGTGTTATTCATCTTAATAATCCACCTCCATACCCAACCTAATATTATCAAATTCTATGCCGAATTTTCTCCTCTCTTTCCCCATGTCACTTATGAGACTGACTCTGTGTGCTGCTTTTTTAGTTCTAAGATTCCCTCAGCAGAGACCACATCATGCTTCTCTCCATCCTTCTCACCTACTAGTCCACAGGATTCTGTTCTGATGCTCCATGATTAATGATGCTAAGTGACAAAAAGGTTATATATCTGACCATGACACTACTGTGATGTATATAAGGAGAACCAGGTACTTAGGAAACTCACATAGTGGTAAACTCACATAGTAGTCGGCATACTGAGCACTGGGCATCTGTGCTAGTCATTGCACAAGGCTCACAAGAAAGTCCTCTTCCTTCCACAAGCTCAGGCAGCTCACTTCTCATAGAGGAAGGCATTTATCACCTTATTTGTAACTCTGAAACTTTCTTAAACAGGGTCCTGAGCTTCCTTCTGGAAATTAAGCAGCATCAATACTTTCAAAACATGTCTGATGGAGTTCCTGGTTTGCCTGGTTGCTCATTGGTTACAATGTGCATATGAGAAAAAAAGAAAGCACAGATTCAAAATCCCTTCAAGTAAAGGACATCCTAACATTTCCTTTCTGCTTTCTGCTTTCACAAGAGTACCACAGAAAGCTCATGATAACAGAATTTGCGTTCATCACTGTTCCCTCATAGTGCACCTCCCTGGAACCACAAGGAATCCCAAGATACTCTGGAACACTGCAAATACCAAGGAATTGCCATAACTCCACAATTAGGGTATTCACCTGGGAGGAGGGAGGACCGAGTTCAAAACGCTGTTTTAATGAATGCTTAATTTAGAATACTGAAATGTTCATTGTCATGGAACCTGAAGGCCTTATTTCCCATCCCAAAGGGCTGCCTTAATCACTAGGTTAAAAAGTTCTCTCCGGCTTAAAATATATTAAAGTACTTAATTCTAAATAGGACAGCTCCATCATTAAATTCTCTGGAAGGACTCGCGAGTTGGTCAGCACGAAAACCTGACTGTAAATCCCTCAGAAAAGGGAGAAGGAGTGACCCCAGCCTCTTCAATATTCCAGCAATTTTAGACTATCTTTTCTGCTAGCTCATTTCCCATCAGGTCATGTAAAGACATGTTCTGCATATCACCATGGAACAGGGGACACGAGCATCCATGTTGCATATACATTATTTCCACAAACAAGGCCAATGATTCAAACAGGTTCCTTGAAGTTCAGCTTATTGGTCACATTTTGTAATGCAAATGCTGAGGTAGCAAATTATCAGCTCGTACAGAAACGGAATTTGAAACTAAAAATCCAAAGGAGTTTTCTTCTCAGTATTTGACAGGTAAGGTATGAATACATTGACATTTAAATGCTCGATTTAGATGCCTGCAGGGACATTTAGGCTCTAGTATCCCTCTTGTAAACTTGTATTTTAAACACTTCGAGATTTACAGACAAACAATACTTGTAATAACAAATTTGGAGAGTTTAATAATAATGTCATCAGCTAATCTGTTTAAATTATATGAATTCATTCTGCTAACCTGAATTAAAATGTTAATACTGGCTTTCAAAGAAGCAGGATCAGGCTTATTTTCCATTACTAAAACAAGAACATTTAATTTACACATCTGTTAAAGATTGCTAAAAAGCATAAAAGTTTCTACTACATCATGCAGAAAATGACAATACTTGACAGAAAAGAAGAAAATAAATAGCTGAGTCTATCATATCTTATACTGCTTGCACACAATACAAATAAATACAATTTTACAAGGTATAAGTAATTGCTTTTTTCATCACAGGTAAGATTTACTAGTTTCCATTTCAACTTGCTGTTATATAGTGCAATAGCACACCATAAGCAGGTATGTAGAAACAAAAAAAATCCAACCCTAAACCAACACAATTTGAAGAAGAAAAAGAATCCAACAAAAATCTCCATTCACGAAGTTCTGACACAGTGCAAGACAATTTCTGCTTGAGTCAGTGGGCAAACAGCAAAGGTACTGATCCAGCAGCTTCTAAGGCTTGCTGCTCTGCATGCAGAGTCGCAATAGAATTGCTTTAGTAACAACCTCCATTACATTCTTCGTGCATTATGAACAAATAGTCTTCCACCTCACTAAAGTGAAGCAATCTGCTTTTCAGCTTGTTATGGGTGGGTTTTAAGAGTAATAATGTAACTAAAATCTTGCTCCTACACCCTGGGATCCACAAGCTGAGTTTCAGACTAATTTTTATCTACAGATTCTCTAATAAAAGACAACAAATGACATTCATCTTTTTTTTCCTTGAAGATCAGACTTTCAGACATGCTAATGACTGTGTTCTTCAAAGTCTTGTTCTCTACCTTTGTGAGGGCAGCATTATGTTCCCATGCATGCAAGCCCTGATAAAAATCCCTTTTCTTCAAATATAGAACTGTATTCTGTTGTGAAACTACTTTAAAGCAGGCTTCACATTACAGAGGAACACAGACAAACATTCCCAATTACTGTATCTTCACTTTTAAATATAATTAAGCAACTTACTTTCTTAGTACATTCCATATCACAAAGCCTAAGAGACTGCTGTTCTCCATGATTTGACCCTACCACTAACAGATTAATTACTCTGGAATAAAAGACAGAGCGAAAAGTGAATTTATTTCAGAACAAGTAAATTGTGTAGTAAACACAGAAAACCTTTCTTAGTTTAAGACCATCTTAAAGAGGCTGTTGAGGAATTAAAATAAAGTGCATTTTATCACTTACATTATTCTACCATTACTTACACTACAAATAAAGCCAAACTTCATGAAATTTGCAGTTTGGATGCTGTGTTTGGAATTCCAAATCCATAAAAAACCCCAAAACTCAAACAATTTCACTGACAGAGAAGTTCTTTATAAATCTGTGAGATAATTGACTGATGAAAGCATTAAGAATAAAGCTCCTTGATGTCTTTCACTATTATTATTATGTAATATTTCATAAAATTAAATAACCACTTCTTTAGGATTTCATTTCTTCATTATGAGAACATACATAAGATTTTCTGTGCTATAAGCACTTCCATGGACATACGTGGCAATAAACATCTTAACTGTTCTATTCTATGCTCATGATTAATGTGATTTTTGAAGAACAGAGACACCCCTAAAAGGCTTGAAAATTCCTATACATCTTTCTCACTATTTTTATACAAATCTTTGATTTGCATTATATGGTACAAATGATCTAATCACGCAGGTTGGAAGTTATAAATGTAAAAACAAATCACAAGGTGTAGGAATTTCATTATAAGAACCTTACTCCCAATACTGGGCACTAACAGACATCAAGTCATTGATAGACACTAGTATCATTGGAGATCAGCGCACTGAATTAGACATGTAAACAGCAATTAGGATGGCTGTGCGAGGCAACTACTAATAAACTATTGAAAGACAAAAGATCCTGTAATAATGAGATGAGATGCGATTTCCTGGAAGAGAAAATATGAAACCACATGTGAAGTGTGTGGAATGGAAATCAGCCTTTACCTGATATGTCTAGATAGCCCATGTCTAGATTTACTATATATTTTCCTTACATATTTGTTTATCACTTATTCATTACTCATATTTTTGAAGTAAATAACTACAAATGGAAAATAATCACATATGGTGAAGAAGATAAGTCTTTTATATAGATAATCTTAAGGAAAGCAGAGAACTTGTATGAAATTATTATAAGACGTAATTAAAAGTATGACACAATTTAAAGACATCAGACTGGATATTGAAAGGCACTTCATAACAGCGAAATTAATTAAATCATGATATAGTTTTCCAAAGGAAGTGACTATATTTCAATAAAATACCATGGGAGGAAAGGAAAGAAAATGTGGTTTATGTCTATAGCTACACGTTAGTCTTCCTTTGCTTGGGCTCCTAGGCTACATCTATATAGACATTTGTGGAGAGACAGTAACTAACTGCTCAGGCTCACAGAACTGAACTTTTCTACTAGCTAACTGCTCGTGAGTATTTAGTCTGTGGGACTTGTCTAGAGCTAGTCCAAAGTGAAACCCTCTGCATTGTGGGGAAAAAATAGACATGGGATCCTCAGCAGCAACTAATGCACTATCAACATCGCTTGTTGATATAAACTTAGCCATAGATGACCACCCGCCAAAGGCAAAACAACTAGCATATATCAGCTTGCATTCTGTGCAATGCAACCACAACTTCAGTTTTCAGTCAGTCATTTTCAGGAGGAAACTCATTTGCATCAGCCTAAATTATTGACAGAGTCAGCTTACATTAATCTGCAACAGATTAAGTGGATTTTCTGACAGAGTTTGAGCTACTGGCTTTAAAGGCTGATGGAACCGTAGCAGTCAGCCAGCTGCAGTGGCCCTTCCCAGTTAGACTCCCTCATCCCCAGACAGACTTCCCCGATTGTGATTCTGTAGCATGACATGGTGCTTCAAAGAGTCACTGAACCTAAAGCAGGTACAGCTTCAAAGAGGTTCAGCCACTCCCGCGCAGTGCTCGACTGACTGATAAGCTGAGCTAGCCTCCACATTTCTACATTAAGCAATTTATGGAAACCTTCATGACAGCTGTGAACATATTCACACTGCAAAGCACTATTACAGCACTTAAAATAAGAAGCTTACTTAAGTTTTATTTTTAGTTCAACAATTAGGACAATAAACTTTACCAGAATATAAAGAACAGAATACCTTGAAAAGCAAGAATTCCTCATCGTTCCGACGTACTTGCCAGCTGCCTACATTTCATGCTACTTTCCTATATTCACATCCATTTCAAAGCGGTTTGGAGGGAATCCAAAGAGCTACCAGATGCTGTTTGCTATTCCCCAAAGAGAACCAAAGATTATATCATAATAACAGACCGTAAATCGGAATTAAAAAGTGATACATCACAAATCCCTTTTTAGGGTTCCATTCTGTTAAGGTTTCTAAATATGATTTTAGATTTTTTAATATCTGCTTATATTTTCTTTTGTTTTTCCACAGCTAGTTTCTTTGGCTACTATTCGTGCCTCCTAAATTGCGGACAGAATATTCTGCCTCATATTGACCTTTGCAGCACTGCTTGCAGAGAGTTTATTTTAATTTAGATTTCCAGCACTCACAGAGAGATGTGGAAGGCTGATTACATTCACATTAGTGGACGGTGCCAATAACCACATAGGAGACATGACATTAGACATACCCAGGCCTAGCACAAGTGAAAATGAAGATAACTAATCTCAATCCCATCCCCCAAAAGATGCTTTTCATAGGGACTAATGAACATTTCTATCTGATCTATAGGCAGTTGTGTTTTGAGTAGGACAAATTTCTGTATTCTGACCATAACAGCAGAAATTCCTGAGCAGTGCCAGATCCTTCCACAGACCTACCAACACTACGGAGTAACAACATACAAGAACTATTTTTCTATTTACCATCTATTTTCTCATCAATGGACAATTACAACAGAAACATAATAAAAACCTTCCAAATTCCTCGCTACTTGTAATTTTTTTTTTCCCAAATGACACAGAGGACCAGACTCCTTGAGTACCGAGATGATCCTCTTTATAGTATTCACATGACCCAAAATGTTTCTTTGTCTCAGTATATATTTCTGCTCAACATGCTTCCAATATAAGCATACCAAAACACTGAAATCACACTGAATATCACCCCATCCACCAAAAGCATCACACAGGGCTTTTGAAGCAGATATATTTGAAAAACATTCAGAATGACTGACAAAGCTACTGCAGTGTTTTGCCTCCCCTGTGAATTGAAAGAAATAATCTTCATCATCCCCAAAGGAGAATGTTTTAATTAAAAATTTCAGGAAGAAATTTCTTTTGCTATTTGAATTGTAGCACACTGATTTCCTGAAAATATGATACAGGTAGTCAGTGTCACTTTATCACTTCTGGTCTTATTCAGTATCTCTGTTCACAGAAGAAAAGGTATATAATTAACAAATAGCACGACTTCTGCACCTTGCTTGCCAGCTTCTGTAAGGCTGATGTGATAATAACACACTTTCAATTCACCAACAGTAATAGGAGCAGCGAATTCTCGTACAGTAAAATCACAAATGAAACAAGGGAAAACTATGAATGTATTAAGATTAGCGAAGCCTCACATTTAACTTAAATGCCATGTAATTTTATTTTTTTTTAAATGTTAATAGTGGAGGACAATAATTCACAATAGCTGTTCTGCCACCCACAGAGTAAATGCAGATAAATCAGACAAGTATGGAAGTTTTATAAACCAGCCCATTAAGTACTCAAAGAACTCCTGTGCGTTACAGTTTTCTTTGCTCTTTCTTTGCATGAGAGGACACACAGAAGACCTACATTTTAATTTACCTGCTAAATGCAAAGCTGACACAAAAATAAAAATTAAAAGTAAAGCATAAAAATTCTTTGAAAGTGCTAGTGACATAATCCATTTCTCTTCCTGCAACAAGTAAAGCTGTACACAATGTCTCTTCCAGCTTTTTCTCCTCTTACCCAGCCTTTCTAATTAAACATTTACTTTTAAAACAATTCAAAACAACAATTCAAAAATTGCTTTACTTAATTATTCTGGTTTTGGGTTTGGTTTTTTTTTTCATTTTATTGCTATTTTCCACTGTGTTGTACCCTACCCCTTACATTATGTCTCCACAATTTTCTGTATAAAAACATTTTGGCCTTCATGTCTAAAGTTTTCCATGACATCAAATCTGGTTTCATCTAATTCTCTGATCAACTCTTGCTGTGAAATCTGCCTAAAGGCTTACTTTTAGTGCTGGTGTTTCTCAATACCTTTATATCTTGTTTTGGGGAGACGAGACTGCAAGGTTTTGGGGTTTTTTGAAGGGAGGTTGTTGGTGGTGTGCCTCTTCCATGCTAGTATTGCCATTTTACGCTTCATTGTCGTATGCTGCATTGAAGTATATGTCTCTTCAGCACAAATGCTTCCTGCATACTTATTTAAAAAGTAATATCAAAATAACATTACTAGGAAGAGATTTGAAAGTTATTTACTTTGCCAACTCAAGTGAAACATATAAATTTCTCTCATACTCATTAACCTATCTGTCATTTCCAAACTATTAAGATGTGCTTCTTCCAAAATGTTATGTTTTATGATTTGAACTAATGATTCATAAGTAATTTAATGTCTGCTTTGCATAGATGCATCATAGATTTTTGAAAAACAATGAATCAGCTCTGGTGTTAAGACAGAGGAGTAATGTTAATATATAAAAGGATTAGTGATAGGGTGACACATTTGGTTTTTATAAAAATTAATCCAAGCTGATAGTTGCTATCAAAAATTTCTATAGTATGCTATAATAATCACAGCACAAATCCGTTTGCTTTTCACAAATGGAATAATATTGTGACAAGAAAAGTCTATGGCAGATCTCTAGCAAAAATAACCCATTAGCTCCTTCTGCTTGGTTAGTTTTTTTCAGCTTTTTCCTTCAAATATGTTACTATGGCTGCTATTTGTCATGACATATTATTTATGAGACATATGTCTTTTGTTAAGTACTGTTCTTTTTATGTTTTTTTTGACAGGTTTTATTTACTGCCAGATAATATACTAGAGCATTTTACTGGCACTGGTCATATTAGAACTGTAAATTAAAGCATCTTGATAGGGAACTGGAGCTTAGTAACTTAAAATATAACCAGTGGATAATGGCAAACCTGTGATATTTAATTAATTACGAAAACAAAACTTCCAGTATTACAAAATATAGCTGACTATTGGTGATCAGACATGCCACAATAATCATGTCAAAATGATCCATATGCATCAAGAAGAGTATCTCCTCATAAAACAATGAAGGGCAGCCCTAAATACATCACTATTAGACAATTTTTTGTCTCACTGCTCCCAATACTTCAACTTAAATCTCATTTACTTAACAGGATGTTCAGAACTTACATTAGCATGCAGATATAAGAAAAGGAAAGTTTATTTAATCTTTTCTGCTTTGTTTAATTACCTACACTCAGAAGCAGAGTAATATAAACCCAGGTGGAGTACTGTGTTAGCTGCTAACATGCAGCTGTATGTAATTAACTTGTGCCATCTGAAAACAGTGCTCTACCAGGCTGAGCTAGCTTGAGTAGCTCTCTGCTCTATTGTGTTACAGAAACCTAAATAAACATTCTTCAACGAGCTTCTAATTTTTCAGAGAATGCATAGGACACGTTACTAACACACTGAACATCTGTTAGAAATTTCTACTTTAAATCAACATACCAACAATTCATCAGCAGAGGTTTTATCTAATTACTGACATGTGACTGTGATATCATATGACTATAAACAGCAGTAGCTGTGAATACACAGAAATTAATACATAGGGTCTAGTAAAGATAGTATAATCTAAATATAGTATAGAAATCCATGCAACCATGACATCATCGATGATCCAAGCCAGCTCAATTAAAGGTAGAAATGTATGCTTCACTAATCTGCTTGTAATGCATTCCGACTGCAGTACAGACATATCCACTGCAATAAGGAAAACCTAGGTGACACTTTAAATGTCATAAAGCTAAACTTTATGAAAACAGTACAGTATTATTATGTTTACTTTTTCTCTTTTTTTAAATTCTTTTTGAGCCAGGTGGATACAATTAGACCAGAATTCATCAGATGGAAGACCTGAAAGGATAATAAATCTCTTCACAGTTTAAATGCAATTACTCCAATTTCAGAAACAGTCTAAGCAGAAGGTTGAGCTAGCTCAAATTCAATCTATTTTAGGAGGACCTACAAGGCCATAAACTGGCTCAGTCTCAAGACACTTATTCTAGCTTTTGGAAGCTCAGTAGTTAATGAAAGCTTTTCCTAGCCTGGAAATGAAACTCACTTCAGAAGTTTGCTTGATGAGCTCATGCACTTGTGTATATATATATGTTCAGCAAACAAACAACTACTAAGCAGAAAAAGACCTATAATTATAATGTCAATTTAAAGACTTTCTGAAAAGATTTGATTTCAATTAATGTAACTATCATACAATTTTAGGGCCAAAGCAACAAAATCCCCACACCAACAGTTACTGCTAGTTACAAGGCAATAACTGTAAAACTTCTAAGCAGAGTTCTCCAGCTTTAAGTTGGCAATTGCTATTTATGGGGTCTCAGGAAAGACACCTTCAGGAAGGCAATATTTATGACTGTGTTGTTACCACTGCATCTCTTGGACAGACTGGCCTTGAAAGTCAATGCAGGGGGAGTGGAATACCTATCAGGCTTTATAAGATGCTGCATCTGAGTAACTCCTAGAAATTCATAGACTGACAGAATTGTTCAAAAACCCTCTTCCAATCTACTTCTGGTCTTCTCCCACGCATTTAGCTCAACAGCTATGTGAAGCTCTCCTGTGATTTCCTGATCTGAGGCCTAATTTTATATCTCACATTTTGGTGAATACTATATTAAGCCTTTTTTTGCTGTTCCTCAACAGGAAGTCTGGAACTATAGAAATAAGAGACCAAAGTGAGCCATTTAGCCTAAAATTACAGAATCCCCTGAACTGCTGTAACTAGGTCAACATTTCATACGCATTCTGATTTCCTTTCTGGATACCTACCATAGCATGCTTTTAAATAATTACTAATTACTAACCAAGCTCCTAGCTTATTCAAAAGAGAGCAATAAACTTCTTCAGAGGACAATTCAGAGCCTTAAATTAGGCTCTTGCTCAAGAATTGCTCTCTGGAGAAGTCATGTTCTCTCATATACTTTGAGGAGATCCTAGGGAGATTAGTTAGGTAATTTAGCCTGCTAAATTAGATACTAACAGCCATGCCATATTGATATCTTCTCCTCAGTTTGAATATAGTGTAACTCCACTTACATATATCAAGAACAAGTTTGTTGTGTTGCTCATCTGCATTTAAACCGTTCTCCAAGGCAAATAAAATTGTACACAGATTACCTTTACATGGACATCTTGTTAAACATAATGATTATCATTAATCTCTCTTACAATATTAGTACTTCTAAAATGGCTTACAGCTCCATAATAATCTCATATATCATGTTTGGTGACACGCTCAAGGATTCAAGTTTTCTTAGGACTCAGAAATATATAAAGAACTGAATAAATGTTCTTACATTTAACTGATTCACAGATAGTGAGTTTATTGCTGCTACAGAGTTAAAGACAGGTAAGGCTATTCTCAAAAAATGAAAAAAATCCACAACTTACAAGTTTCTTAAGCCAAAAGTGTCAGTAGCTGTTGATCAAAATATGTGAATCTACAGATAATCTCTGATGTCAATTAACAACCTGAACCTCATTTACCTAACCTCAAAGGGATAGAGGAAGGAGAAAGGAAGTTAGTGAACAACTGAGCAATAAAGAAACTGCTTGAACAAAGGCACAAAAATTATTAATGAAAGAGACTTGTAATTAGCTTCAAAATATTTCTCATCAACCGCCCATGGCTCCCTGGTAAACTCAATAATTTTTTTATTTTTAAAAAAAAAATCATAAAACTTACTCCAAAAAGATGTGATCCCAGTACTACACTTCCCTGTCCCATGCAAGAACAGAACCACCAGCAATAAACCAAAGGCACTTTCTGAGGCCTCACTCCTGCAACGTTAAAAATCATGAGAAGAGCACAGGTGCAATTACCTCAGAAAATGTGGCTGCCTCTTTATCCTTGGCCATCTCCACCCTTGCTGCAGCTGTATCATTGTTTGTAAAATGGTATAACATTTTTTCAGTTTACACCCTGATCTTGGCCATAAAACTGTTTCAAAGCCAATCTAAGGATGCTTATGATTTATTACCTTACTGTAACAAAAATCACATTAAATTAAGTAGTAGCATAATTCATTACTTTCTTAAGACTAAATACTGCTTCATATATTATTCTATTGGAAAAAACAGGAATAATTGAATCCTTGACACAAATTCCATGAGAAACATAAATATGGGGATTCCATATTCTTTACACTTAGCAAACTACGGACAGAGATCTACTTGTGTGACATTTACTTTCTGTGCCTTACATAATGTTTTCTCTTTATTGAGAAAATAAACTAAATATTCTGAGGGTTTTCAGCAGTTTACCTTTATTCTCCATGTTCATACTTCATACTGCAATATCATAACTGTCAATTAATTGTCCGAGAAAAAAATATCTAATACAACAGAAATACAGAAATTAGGTCCTCTGCCTACCACCTCATGGTGTTTCACAATACAGTGGATCTGTTATGGGCATAATCTTGTGCCGTATTCAGAGTTTTCTATGCCTCAAGCACTTCTCACCGATTCTGACTGGGATATATTCGGTTCTTCCCAGTTGCTTAAAAAGCTGTTGTAGAAACTCTATGCTTATCTTGGTAAGGCTGAGAAAAAGACGAAGAATTGAATGTGTGTACTTGTATTACACGAAGAAATGGATGTGTGCACTTCTATAACACTTCCCTCCATGATTCATGCCTATATGAGGATTCTGTAGCTGCATAAGTTAAATAGCCTTATGATTACGTTAATGGACTTCCACTTCCTCCATAATAAGTTAAATAACTCTATCTGTTTCTACTGTACTTACAACTGAAATATGTCACTGATTACCAGCAAGAGAGCCCAAATGATACTCTTGAACAGACTCAAGAGCTCTCTTACACTGAACTGAAGGGTTGCTGAAGAACAAATTGAGTAACATGGAACAGGTGGCAACACTGCCATGCATCTAACGCAGCTCAAATTCACAGTGCAGCTGAAGAGAAGTGCACACAGAAGGTAGCGCTGATTCAATGTCAAGTATCAAAGGAGAGCGTAAGCAGGATTTCTTATTTAAAAATCCAGCCCAAAAAAATACCATTGCTTGTAACATCTCTGCATGTGATGTGCTGCCGACACCCTCATCCTAGTTAGACTTGCTACTTCACGATGTCACCATCTGCATTGCTTCCTTTCCCCTCAGTAGTATACATTTCTATTAATTGGAAGGTTTTCAAAGGCAGTATAATAGATAAAAACTTGTGCCAATCCATGCCCTGTACACAATTGTCTTACTAAAATGCAAAGAATTGCTTGCACAACCAAAAACATGGCTACATTAAAAACAAGTATAGCTACATTTACGCTAATATACTTGTACTATAGCCCAGAACACAAAGTGTCACAAAAGCATAGAAAGCAACAGTCCCTGAAATTCAGTGGCAATCCCGGAATTTAAAAAAATAGTACAAAGCATCATCCGAAAAATGCACAGCATTAATACAAAGGTAATAAAAAGCAACATGTGTCTTAAACAACACTCGGTCAAATAGGAAAGATGCGGGGTAAACCAAGGATAAGGAGAAATCACAATTTTGTGAAGAACAAAGAGCAGAAAACATACTCTGTGTTCCCAACTATTTCTCTGAGGTGCTGATAGAGCTAAACACAGAATACTGAAAATTTGCTGCTAATCTGTACAGTCAGAACAGTGACAGCAAGAATGCATAGTAGTAAAGAGATACTCAATAATGTAAAAGCAGTAAGTGTGATAAAAACTAGAAGATACAGTGCAAAGTAGGTGAAATGACTTAATATACATTACAGGAAAAATACTATTGAATGACTATATACTGACTCTTTTAAATATATAAAGGAGAGCTAATGAAACCAATGAAAACCTCTACTTAAGTGATTACTGTCAGAATATTAAGAAATGGCCCTGGGAGCATAAAAAGAAAAATAAACCTAAACAAATGCGAGCATATTTAGTGAGGCAAATTGATTTGTTTTGCTGAAAGAAAGGCAACATTATCTTGGAAAGTGTTCACAAAAAAATTCGGGAGAGGTAGAGGAGGAGCCTAATGAGTATTCTGTAGGAAGCCATTAATAATTCTGAAGCTGCTGGAATGGAGTAAGTGAACCAGACTCTCCTTCCAACCTCATCATCCACAAATGCAAGCATTAGGAAGGATGCAACTATTAAGAAAAAAAGAACTCTCTAAAGTTGTCAGAAATTTACTGAAAAACAATACATGCAAAAGAACAAAAATTTCATTATACAGGGTCAGTCCTGGCTCTGCAGAGTACAGTAATATGACAAAATGACAGGCAGTAGATGAAGAAAAGAGCATATTATTCATGAAACTGTTCTCATTAACATGAAATAAAGTAACAAGTTATGTCCAGAAATAAATGTAAATAACTATGTTGATTCTTTTAATTGAATTGGAGCAATATTCACAGCCAAATGCCTGTGCCTGTTTAAAGCAAATGAAGCATTGATTAGGAAGTTAACCAGGCTCTGGGTCTGGCCTTAAATTTTCTGACATCAGTCATCTTTTGACTAGGTATTTTAGGATTAAATATCTTTGAGGATCTAGTTCTTTCCCTATTTCTTTTCGCTTCAACTTAAAATTTAAGAATAAGGAAAACGGTGTCATGGAACCATAGTCACTTTGTATTGAGTAAATAAAACTTCTTGGGAAAGAGATATTATTTTCATATTCATAGATTTTGGCTTGTTACTTTTTAACTAATACAGTGATTCAAATATCAAATGAAAGTTCCATACATTCTGTGACACAGTGCTTGATGTCATAGAAATGGGAAATTGAAGAACTCTAAACTGATAACAAGAAATTGCAAACTGCATGAAGAACTCCAAGCTGTGTAAGAATGACAATAAAGAACTTAAACCCCACCCATAAAACGAAAAAAAAAAATACAACCCACAAAATAGGACCTTCTTACATATGAAGAGTTAATGTTCACACATTTATCTTCAAGAAGTTTTGTATTTAGTCACCAAGATTTCAATTGATTGTAAATGTTCTCTCAATTACTTGAATTCTGGTTCGGTGTGATGGGTGTTTGTTTTGTTGTTTGCATTTTTTTTTTATTATTCTAACTTCACGTCAACAACACTAAATCTTGCCACCAGTTTTCAAAGAATTTTGAAAGGGTACCAAGGATATGAAGGAATTTATCATGTTGATGAGCTCAGCACCTTTTTGAGTTTTGCACACACCAAATGAAAATTAATGTCTCCCTAAATCTGCTGTAAGTCAGTTATGTGTGTAACTGGAAAATATTCTTTTCCAAGCTAACTGAATTTATCTTCCTCTCTTTCACTTTTATAAGTGTTTAAATGCTTATACTGTGACAAAAAAAAATCTTATAATCTATGCTAATAAAGAAAATAATGATAAAACTTAACAGACTCGGCAGTGACTGAGTTTAAAAAGTACGTGAGAAATATTGAATACAGCTGAATTCATGCATTTCTTTGGTATATCTAAGTCATTCACACATAATTCATTCTGAAACCTGACATTTGCACAAACCCATCAGATAACTGAATTCATAAACCAGAAATGAAAAAAAATATCACTTGGACAGAAATCAAAATTGCTGACCCTACAAATCAAAAAGTAATTATCTGCTTCTCTTTTTTGCCATCACACAGGTGGCTAAGAAGCATAACTTTCTGACACAAAAACTAAATTATTTTTTATTTTCTCTGTATTTGAAATACTATTCCAAATGAATGAGGTTTTGTCTTTGTGGATCACAGGCTTTGTCTGTGCCTCTCATCAAGCTAAAAGCATTCACAAGTGAGGACAGAAAAATGCCTTTTGTTCCCTTCCACTTTACTCCAGCTTCTTCCTGCAAGCATACAAAATAGTAAAGCATTTCAACAGCAGTACAGAAGCTGCCAGAACCAGAAGTATCATCACTTCTGAGAAATATTCACAAAAGAAGATTCATACTGGAGCAGTGGGACAACAGTTTGCAGAAATTATAGCTCTAATACACTTCCTACTGTACAATGACTTGCTTGCCCCAATGCCTGTTCAAAAGCAAAGACAGACAGAACAAATACTGGCTCCAAAGATAAATTAAAAGGTGCACAGAAATATGAAAACAGAACAGAACAGAATAAAGTGGAAAGAATAGTTTTTCCTGTTTGCAACAGATAATTTTAAAATTATATCAGGCCCTCTTCAGACTGTTACAATTCCTCTGTATACAGCTATTTTGAGTAGTGGGTATGTTGACGACATGCTGAATGGTTCCATCGAATCATTACAGACTGTGAGACTATTTAGAGGGATTTTAAAGAGAGACAACAGTTTCTGATTTGCTGAAGCAAAGGAAGTAAGAAAAATAAACAATTTGTAATAATTACTTTATTACAATTAAGAATATAAACTTGATTTTGGATTCCCTTTCTTTTTCCTTCTTTAAAAGGATTATTTTCTGAAAAGGACTGTATAAAGGATGAGTACTGGAAATCTTAAGTAAAGACTTTCTGCCTCCTTTTTCCAAGATGACCAATATTTAAAACAATGAAAGATACCTGTCTTTGGCTCTGGGAAAGTAAATGAAAGCACAGAGGGGGATGCCAATGACATGATTAATATAATGGTCTTAACTCCTAGCAATGAATGTGGGTAGAAAGCACTATTTCTTACATTCTGTATTTATAATACGCATGAATATTTTAGACTTCATAGTGTCAGATGTCAGTGCCTCCACTCGACACTCACTGAGGTGTAAAGTACTACATCAAAATGTTGGAAAGACTTTAATTTGGGGTTGAAAGATGAATTGTCCTCTTAATTCTTCACACTTCTAAATCTTACAGCCAAGCATATAGCTCAGCTTTCAGACATGCCCAGGAAATAGTAACACAGCAGAGCATAAATTCCAGCTCTATTTTAAATTAAAAGGAAAAAAAAGAAAAGTGAAGGCCATCGATCGGAATTATTTACAACAGTACTGAGAAATATTGTAGGTACATAAATTTCTAAACTATCATGCAATGTAGTAAGTAAATAAAACATATTATTTTCTGAATTCAAAAGATTATATTCTTCTAATACACGGGTTTGTTCTGATCAGCAACAAGCACACATTTTTTCCTCTTGATGCTTTAACTAAGTCTGCTTATATTTTCTTTTCTGTTAAGACACATCATCTTTACTAACTCCTTTGTACTAACTACACTGTATTAATACAATATAACCCAATTCAAAAATAATACATTAAATAATTTGTGCCATGTAAAGTACTTCTAAATTAGTTTAGACCTTCAAGTATTTAAAATATTTAACGTACAAAATATTTTCAAAAGGAGTTTCCATTGACATAATTAGCAATGAAGTAACTAATGCTCTAGGGCATCTATGTCTAAATTTCCTAAGTCTAATTATAAGCCTTCAGAAGAAAACTAAGTTATGCTTGATAATTTTCTCCTTTACCACTTGCCAACAGGGGCAAGTGTTCAAATTCAATCTATGGATATATAGTGTAAGGAGATTTCATTTTGGAAGTTCAACCAAGAAGGAACTTTGAACAAGCTTTTCCTTTGTTGATAAAAGAGTAGATACCATATAGGTAGGTCTTGCTAGGTAACCAGGACTCACAGGGGACCTGGCTGCATTTCAGAGCTTTGACAATTCCTTACCCTGGAGCCAATACAAAATCTTACATACAGCCCCCAAAAGAAGGTGATGCTCAAAAGAAAACACATAACGCAAACCCCACTTGGAGCTTTGAAGGCAGGAAGAATGCCCTTCCTTGTCTTCAGCCATGAGAAACATGACAAGATTAGAATAAAAAGGATTAACATGTTCTAAATGTAGTACTTCCTTGAGTGTAATAAGTTGAGAATGCTGTAAAAAGCATGTAGTAAGAAATTAATACAGGGGAATGCTCCTTAGCGCTAATTTCCTCTAATTTTTTAGAAAATAACTATACAAAAAAAAAGATTATAGTACTTATAACTACGTATTTTGTATCCAGAAAAAATTTAAAACCAACACAGCTCAAAAATTTTTCCATTATTTTCATTAATCTTTTCATATTCATTTCACACTTACTATAGTGAATGGCTTTCTAGTTGTTAGGAGTGTACGCTTCAGGCACCAGAAAATGCAAGGTTTTTTATTTTGTTGAACTAATAATTTAAAAATGTCCAGTTAATTTTTCAATATTTTCACATGTTGTGAAGGGCCACATGGCTCCAATAAAAAATTCAGTAGATAATGAAGAATTTAATAAATATTTAACTAGAACATTTAATCTCTAGAGGAGTTGCTTAAAAAGTACCCTGCACAAAAGAAGCAACTTTGTGCATTATTATTCGCAAAATAAAAATTATGAAATGAAAATCCAAAGCCCAAGTTTCCTGCTCTTACTGTCTGCAGAGTTTACAGACATAGCTTATTGCTGCTCTGCATTAATTGTTTTCTAAGACGTTGGTTAAACGACAGAGCTTGTAAACCTGGAAGGCTCAGCCAGTCTTAGCAACAGTCCAAGAATTGACTGTTACATATAAAATGCTAATATGTAAAACATAGATTTTATCTCCATTTACAGCTGACAGCAGGATCAGAGCACACCCTTCCATTCGCAAAGATGATGATTAATCTTTGTCTGACTAAAGAAAAACTAGACTGTGCCTGTACCTCTTTTTATTTAACAACTTAAGGGAATCAACTACGATCACCTTCAAGATAGTTCTCTTCTGAGTTGACACACAGCTGCATACAATGCTGCCAACATTCAAAGCAATTCCACAGATCATTTTCTGAAAGGCTGTTGAGGATCTCTCTAGTTTTTCTTTCGCATCTTCTACCAAAAAAAAAAAAAGTGTTCCTTTGAGCACCAACTTAATCTTTGGGATCTATTCAGTACACCTCAGTAAATAATCAGGTTTTTTTCATTTTCTCAAGAAACTTGATGTTAACTCGCTGTTCACTATTGCACACTGACATTTTCTGATCGAGGCTAGGAAAATTTCTCTATTTGAACACACATCCACTTACACTGAGTGAAGCAATCAAGCTGAGCCTTGTTTCACTATGACAGAACGTGTTCTATAACTATATCTTTGTGTCTCCCTCCCACTCTTGGTTCCGAAGCAATAGGGTTACTCTGTTTGGGGTTTTTTGTGTCAGATCTCATAAGTCAGTCTTTAAAAAATGAAATTAACATAAAAGACATGGCAATCCTTTTAAAATAGCACAAACTCTAGCAAGGTTTATGTCCTTTTGCAAGAGCTCATTCAATTGAAAATGTAACAGGTGAGGAAGCAGAAGCTTTAAAACTCCTGACTTGAGAAGGGTAGGTTAGATGTCACCGTTTATAATATTCGCAAAAAATATAGACATCAACTGGTTAAAATTAGCAAGACAGGTAGTTGTGGACGAGTATGACATTTGACTTATTTTAATCAGATAAGAATCATAGTAGGCACTGCTTAATTGTAAATGGAATTACGAGGTTCAATAATTGTTATGGCTAGAATCACTCTCTCAGTGCCAATGGGACAATTTTGTCATATGCTGTCATATCCAGGAAAAAACTCTTGGCTAGACACTATCCCTCTATTCAAACAGACTTAAATTGCTGCATTCTGTTCTACACATTTATTTTAAAATATTATATGTAGTGTGGAGTTTTAGAATTCGGATAAAGTAATTCTACTATTCTTCAGGGCTTTATGCTTGAGAAAGGCAGAACTGTTTAACAGGCTTCATAAACTCATGGCTTTGTAACAACTAAGTGTTTTACATAGTTGCTGTAGTGTTAGATTAATATTTGTTTTTATATGCAATTATACCATTACTGCATCCCATATACACACCAAAAATTCAGCCCAGCTGTCAATAAATAATATTTCTTTAGGCAGATATAAAAGACACTCAAGGTGCCCATCAGCTGTCAGCAGTAATGTGATACTGTCGCAATTCTCCTGCTCTTTTTCACGCTGTGCTCCCTCCTAATGTCTCTGCTAAACCTAATTGAATATGTCTTGATTTAATTTAATCTGGGTTGCCCTATCAGTAACTTTACTGCCACGCTCAAATTCTCTATTGATCTAAAGGCCTAGATACACAAATGATTTTTTTTACCAGGAGGTAAGTTATAGACCTGGATTGGGAAATTATATGTTCCAGTCCTGACAAGAATAAAGTGTTGTGAGATGTCAGAGGGAAGTTTTCTATAGACGCATAAAGAGACGGATTTGGGGTTTTCCAAATTCCTAGCAATTTGGAAAAACTGGATGTGTGGATTGGTGAGGAGCAGTGTCTTTCACAGATGCAAACTGAATGCGCCCAATCCAGAATGTCTTCTTTATTTAGGTGAGCAGTGCTGCTAGGCATGTGCAAGTAGAGATAAGTACAAAGCAAAAGTTAGACACTGAAAATATATTATTCGTTCTAACAAAAAGAAGGGTAATACTGTATAGAAGTTCCTTTATCAAGGAATCCACAAATTAGTGAAAAAATTAATTCCCTTTTCAGTTTTAAAAGCATTGTGCAAAAATCTACAAATGAAAAAAACAAATATTTCTATCAATTTATTCTTACAAAATTGTTTTCATGTAATTCATTCAGCAATTCATACTCATCTCAGCTGCTTTCCTAACAAACACTTCAAGGTCTGGAGTTTCTTTTCCAGGTTACAGTGCAAGAAAAAAAGCTAAGTAAAATTCCACTAAATATCTTTTTGACACATTTGTTATTTAGCTACTGGTGTGCAGCTTCCTATTGCTGATATAATAGATACTAACTGCATTTCAATTTTAATGCACATTTTAGGACACCACAATTGTTTACTATATTTCTACACTATACATCCATTGCGAGAGAAGACTACAAACTTGTCTGTTTAAACTAATGGGAAGCAAAATTCAACACCACCCCCACCTCCCCCCCAAGATTTAAGTGCAGCTGTCTTTACTTTTTTACCAGACAATCAATAAAGAGCTGCAGGGGACACAGCAACCAAAGAACAGCAGTTGATCAGTCGGTCAATTAAGCAGCAACAGTGCGTAGTGGAGGAAGGCAGACACCCTTTCCATGGTTAAGCTCAGTGTAATGATGGCAAGAAGCACTGTCCCTGATAAGGTTTTTACAGCCACACACGACTGTGACTCACTTCCCCCTCCAAAATTCCCAAAGTACATTTACTATTGAAAACTTCGAAGTGATGGCCTGTTTTTTGCCGCTTTGGAAAAACAACAGGCCTAGACAAAGACCAAGAGACTAAAATATTGGAGATTAATTTAGTATGCACCCTAATAAAGTCCTGACATTTAATAGCATATCTGATGATATTCGAAGAGAATATTAAAATATTGACCTTTCCATAAAAGACAGGATCTAGCCTTTATGACAATTTTTAAATTATACTTCTCATAATTTCTTCCTTTCATATCTATTTGTTTATTATTTAATTGTTTAATTTTTGCCCTGCTAACAAGTACAGCCACTGAATAATCATCAATAGTCCAGCTGAACTAATTTGAAATACAGTAACATAAATAATTAAGCAGGTAGGTACAGCTGGTTTTGAGAATTTACTAGTATTGTTATTAAACTATCTACAATGCTAGGATACAATATGAAAGAAAGAAATGAAATAAAAATGTAGTCAAAACTTTTTCATAGTGAAGGAATTTTAAAAAAAACAGTCACACAGGTCTGGCAAGAATGAAGAGATGCTATAAGATAACTGCTAATTGGATTTTTTTCTATTTTCAACTTGCTGATTACTATGAATTTAATTTGATCACTGCCATATCAAGACTCTTCTGCATTTAGGCAACAAGGAGTGGGTTTTGTAGTAACAAGGCTATCCCAACAGTTTCAGGAAGATGTGAAATAGCTGGAAAAGACCAATGCAAGTTTCTGGGAACACAAATTAGGAAAGAGGGAAAAAATCACATACTGTTGTGGATGACTGTGACAGAGACCCACAGCAATGAGTGGACTATGAAAAGTGATGAAGGGTGAGCAGGGTCTGAGGCAGGACAAGGAGCAGCGGTGCAAGAAGGAGCAGAAATGGCTGTGGTAGAGAGAGGGACTGCAGACCTGGTGAAATAAGTGCCAGGAGATGTGACTTTGAGGAGTCCGTCAAGCCTGAAGACCTTAATAAATAGTTGAGATGGTATAGTACTTTACTGACTCACAGCGTACATTAACCTGCACCATATCTTTCTAAAAGAGAACAGGCATATATTTCAGATTTGGGGAAATGACCACATAAGTGAACTATTTTGTACACAGGATGATCATTATTATTTAAACTCCAAATTTAAAATTCAAAGCACTGTTGAGGGTTCAGCACAACCATCTCAAACATCATAAACTGAAAATGTGTTATTTTCCTGCTATTCTGGCCGAGTTTGTTAACATTAAATTTAGCAGATTACAGCTAAAAGGGGTTAGCTTAGATTTACATCTTTAGCACACTCCCAAAGTCCATCTTGATTGACTCCAGAGCTAGTAACATTTAAGATACTTCCTGAGAACCCTTCCTCATGCTGCAAAGGAACAGAGAAGCAAAACATGCAAACTGCAATTATTTCTCCTAAATCTGCATTTTTACCTTCATCCAGTTTCAACAGTCTCATCATTATACAAAAGGTCAAAACCTGCCACTGGCGAAGACTGTACCTGATGACTGGTCTCACTGTAATGTTAGTGCTCCATTTACTGGCATGACTAATTATCTATCATTGCTTGCTTATATTCTAATACATACATTTAAAGAAATGTCTTTCTTAATAATATGGAAGATTAAAAGGACCTGCCTATAGTATATGTTTCTAATTTTTGATGTCACCTGCATGTTTCACTGTTTTATTTTTACTAAAATTAGTACAACAATGTATTCTTACTTGGTACAATAACATACTATTACTTGTACAAAACAACATGAGAATGACCCAAGAATATCTACACATGAATATAAATGCCTGTTATTGAAAAAATTAAACTCCCTCCTTTCATGAGTTCTAATTCACTAGAAAATAAGCTGAAATTTAGGATCTGTTCAAAATACTATAATATCAAGCTTGAACATGTCTATAATGGAAAATAACAGTCATGTGGGAAATGTACACTACTGAAAACGTCGCTCTTCTGACCAACTGTTCTGAAAGCACAACTTGTTTTGTTTTACAGTTCTAGATACACTGAAATTAGTGTACAGTTAGCAGAAAATAAGCAAAAGACCAGCGTATTTCATGCTGCTTTCATGTCTTTTTAGTATATACATCACATCACAGCAGCAAGTCCAATTTTCCTCCACTCACTTTCGTGCTGTTTCCTGAACATGTAGTAAGTACTACATACTCTAAACGGAACATGTCAGTTTTTAATTCAAAGTTCAAGAATTTCCACTGAAGTCTACAACTACTTTTAACAAAATCACTTGTAAGTTCATGAAAAATACCCACACTTTGCTAAACTTTATTCACAAGAAATGTATATAGGATGAATTGCATCATGGACAGAACGTGTGAACAGTATGCAGATCTTCTTCATCATATCTTAGCCATAATTTAAATTTAACATCCTGTTCAGGAGAAATAAACAAAGTCTTTCTGATCTTTTATTAGAAACTGAAGGCCAGAGCTGAAATAATCTGTGACTCATTCAATCAATACAATAAAGGTTTTACGGACTGACATCTGGGAAAAGGTAGCTTTACTGATGTAACTGACAGGTTGATGGCAAATTTACTAGCTGTGCAGGATTACAATAAATTTGACAAAATCTCTGGGCAAATCATGTTAAGAAATACTGCTGCATCAAAGAATTTCTCAGACATGTCCCTGTTGTATAATGGCATGTCGCCCAAGATTGTTATATTCTCTAGTGACCTATTCCTCATACAGATGATGAAAGAGTCTGATTAGCATTCTTTATTTAAAAATGCCACAGCACTGAAAAATGTCTTGATCATCTTGCATCAGACATCAGTAACAATAGAACTGCAATTTTTTTTAAGAAAACTTTAATATATTACTCTGAAATAAAATATATTACTTGTGTAGCAGAATGCTGTGTTACGTGAAAAAGGCAGGGAAATATTTGCATACCTGGGATCCCAAGATAAATACAGTTACTGCAGTATCTTTATAACCTCCTTGATTTCCTGCCTCTGTATGGAAAAGATGATCTTGAATACTGCTCATACTGATTGCCTAAATGCATTTTTTTTTTTTTAAGGAAAAAAATCGGCTGATATAAATCACTTCAGTTTCAGTGGAATGTATGGCTTTATTTCAGCTAATGCCAGGTGCAAGTTAATTCTCTGGTTTTTATCTAGAATATTAATAATCTGAAATGCCACTTCTGCAAAGCTTATGCATGTATAATTTTATGAGAACTCTTCTTGAAGTTAATGGAAGTTTATTTGAATTTACATACACACGCACAAATGTGCTTAGAGGATCAATATTTAAGTCCAGCAATAACAAGTTTTAATTATCTGTGGCACTGACCACAATGAGTACATCCATAGAATCACAGAATCATAGAATGGTTTGGGTTGGAAAGGACCTTAGAGGTCATCCCGTTCCAACCCCCCTGCCATGGGCAGGGACATCCCACTAGATCATGCTGCCCAAGGCCCCATCCAACCTGGCCTTGAACGCCTCCAGGGATGGGGCAGCCACATCTTCCCTGGGCAACCTCTGCCAGTGCCTCACCACTCTCATGGTGAAGAAATTTCTCCTTATGTCTTGTCTAAATCTGCCCCTCTCTAATTTATACCCACTGCCCCTTGTCCTATCACTACAAGCCTTTGTAAACAGTCCCTCCCCAGCTTTCTTGTAGCCCCTTTGAGATAATGAAAGGTCGCTTTAAGGTCTCCTCGGAGCTGTCTCTTCTCCAGGCTGAACAAGCCCAACTCTCTCAGCCTGTCCTCGTACAGCAGAGGTGCTCCAGCCCTCTGATGATCCTTGTAGCCCTTATCTGGACCCGTTCCAACTGCTCCATATTGTTCTTATGTTTACGATTCCAGAACTGGACACAGTACTCCAGATGAGGTCTCACAAGGGAGGAAATAGAGGGGCAGAATCACTTCCCTTGACCTGCTGGCCGCGCTTCTTTTGCTATGAGCGCACATTGCTGGCTCATACTGAGTTTCTCATCAGTCAGCATCCCCAAGCCCTTCTCCGCAAGGTAGCTCTCAATTACATCATCTCCCACCCCATACTGAAACTGCGGATTGCTCTGCCCCAGGTGAATCATCGGCATTTGGTGTTGTTGAACCTCATGAGGTTCACACAGGCCCACTTCTCCACCTTGTATTTACCATTCAGAAAAGGTTCTCTTGTGGTAAAACGTGTCTGCAACAAGTCAAATGTCTTTCTTCGAAAAGTCCTTTTTACAGGTAATAAGCATAATTTAAAAAAAACCCAAAACATTTCTAGAATCTACAAAAACATGTATTAGAATCTTAGAGTAACTAAAATCCATTTATTATAAATATACAGAATAAAATAAATTATTCTGTAGAAATTCAGATAAGCCTGACAGACTGTAAGGGCAGATGAATGACTACTGTCACAAATTTCACAGATGATATTAAAAAAAAAAGAAAAATTACAAAAAAAAAGATCAGATGCTTGTGCTGATTTTGCAGTTGAAGAGAAAGTTCAGGATTGATCCTCTGTCATATCAAGTCTAAACCTTCTGTTCAGAATTCAAAATTTAGTGCATATACCATACCTTTTCATTGAATACTAAGGAAATCAGGCATGTATTTCAAACAACTGTCTAACCGCTTCCCTGACTACAGATGGACTGAAGAAAATGTTATTTGTTTTACTGAAATGGGTCTTGAATGACGTTAGCTCTATAGAGCTACTGTCTTGGCTATGTGACTACTCAGTCATCAACATGAACATCTCCATTGCCTAGGATTTACCTTAACATAGCAATATTTACACTGCAGAAAAGGACAAGAAATTATGAAGAACTCTCCATATAATGAATTTACGTCAGATTTACTACTAGTAGTACTGAACCATTAGTATGGTATAACAACTGATTTCTGACTACAGAAATTTCATTGTGAATTTAGTGGAGAAAATATTTTTGGTCAAGAACTGGTAATGTTCCATTTTTGTCATCTGCCCACCGTGTACAGCATCTGCAGTTTATACAAAATATAACTTCACGGAACTTCTCTAGAACTCTAGAAGTGATGACAGGAGAAAGTGATGACAGGAGAAAATAAAGCACTGAATACAACACAAAGAAAACAACACTTCTGCACAGCCACAGTACACTGTCAGAACTAGTGGTGATATGGAATCACAACTTGTATTGAAAAAAACTTTGAAGTATTTTAATTGTATTATTTTAATGCAATTAGGATAACAAAACCTGTGCTTAGCTTTGGGATTTTATCTCTTGTTAAGTCCTAAAACTGAAAAAATCCCTCTAGCTTCTGATTCAGATACAGAAACAAAATTCCATTAATTGCAACACATTGAAGTAGTCAGCTATTGCTTTGAGCTGGAGGCACAGTGGAACTCATGACACGATAGTGATAAATATCTAAATCCTGTTCATGTTTGAATCTAATGTTAATTAAAATTAAACTAAAATCTAATTGTTAAAATTTTCAGTTTGCTTGAAGTTTCGATGGAACCAGAGTTCCAATTGCAACAGAAGGCACTATAGATTTTGAATATGGAGTTTCTCACCTCATTGAAAGATAGTTAAGTTGAACTAATAAAAACAGTATTTTTTCCCATCTGACTGGCTTGCTTTTAAGTAAAGATGCTTTTGAAACCCTTCAGTCTCATAATTCTACCTATATTCCCGTGAAACTCATGATCCTTGTTAAAATGTTGTGTGCCAGAACTGTAGAGGAAACTTCCTGCCTCATTTTGATACTGTCATTTACAAAACATATTATATCTGATGTCAAAGATTGTGATAATTTCATGTTTACCTTAAAGATGCTTACCTGCTTAGCTTGCTACATCTTCATATCTAATTTATAACGAGGACCTTTGCTGTGGTTCAAGCAATGCACTTCCTTGAAAGCACATGCTCACATTCTGATTATCACTTCCTTTTTAATGAGTACTGGATGAACTGAAAGGACTTGATATTATACATGCTTTTCGAGTTTTCATACTGACAGTCTCGTTCTTTAAATTGTATGAGAAGTTATAAAAAGCCCAAACAGCACATTGGTGCAGTTCCTTATATTTTGCACAAGTTCTGCCCCTACTTTTGATGTTCCTTACAGATGAATCCAATTACTTTTGGATTTTGAATCCAAGCTTTTGTTAGTTTATCCCCCTCCTATTAATAATTTGGTATGAACACAATTCCCACCTGGACTTTTGTTGTTTTAAGACAGTCTGACTTCCTCTTCAGTCTCTTAAAAAGGCCTTTTCTTAAACAAATAGCTCAACTGTCCAATACACAGTTGCCTGTAGTTTACTTCTATATTTGTCTCTTTGATAACATTAATTAATAGTCATGCTATTTTAATAATATTTATAATTTTAAGCCATTAGTTTCAGAGCTGATTGGGATTTTTTTTGCTGTGGATTCCGGTATATTTTCCATTAAGGTATTATTCCTGTAATTTTATTAAATGAAAATGCATTTTAAATCAACATAGGCAAGTGTAACAGGAAAAGAATACTCTCATTCATTGATTATATTTTCTGTAGAAGACAAATGAAAAGCTATATGTTGCATGTTTGTGTATGTGTCTGAGTATGAAGCAGAAATCACAAGTCAGATTCCTTCTAATTAAGCCATTTTTCTAGGTGACAACTGTCAAAGCCATCCCAGAAATCCATGAATATTAAAGTACTGTTCACTGGCATATTTGGCATTTTGAAGCTGGGCAAATAGAAGTAATGAAATATGAAAGGAGTGCCTCATGTAATTTTGTAGAAAATGTTGCCATTAAGACAACGTATGGGAAAATTCACACCTTCATCTTCTGGGAGTGCTATATACTATATTTTCTGTATTACTTTGCTTTGAAAGCATTACTAGTGGCTGACATTCTTCCTTCTTTGGCAGAAGAAATTTATGAAACATATTACAGTCAAGATTTTAAATGCCTACAAATATTGATATATATATACTTAACTAAAACAAGTCCATGTCTATTTATAAAGAAATACTCATCTGAGAGGGTGTCCTAATGCAGGTCCTTTCATGTCTAATAACAGTGACACAAAGTCATTAGGTTAGTTCTATAATATTCAACGTTTCTTAAAAAGTAAAATCCACTATATAATACAACAACAAGAGGAGCCTTTTTTTAATTGAACTATTAAAGTTTAGACTCAACTTCACTTATGTTTCAGTTCTCCCATTTCTGATAGGCAGAATTCTTCGAAAACATACATTCTTATCACACAACATATTATTTGTTGGCCTCCAACTAGCAAAGTTATTCAGAAATACAAGACTTTTTCCAGAATTTTAAGGATATACAAATTATAAGAATCAAGCCTAGCTATGCAACTGAATCACCCAATTCATAAGATGAATTAAACATAATAATAAGGCCTTTAATACAGTTATCTGATCTATTTACTAGCAAGGAATTTACTAACGATTTGGATGTCTGTTTTGTCACACATACATTTAATACAGTTTAAATACCCCATCAAATCCACATTTAAATGCACAAAATCCATTTAACACATGTGTCTGGTCCTGAGAGTGACAAATTCCCACTTGGTGGGGCTGCTCTGCTCGTGCCCAGACTGGTCCCACAGCTTACATAGTCTAGATTTACCTGCTTAAACCTCAGCTACTAAGACTAACATTATTCCTTGGACTTCACATGCGCCTGCAAACACTCTATAAAACACTGATCCTTCAAAGAGACCTCAGATCTTGCCAATGAGGGCCAGACAGGAGGCTTCAGAATACTATCTCTAATAATTGTCACCATTTTAGTGCTACCATTCATTATTTTGGATAACTTAATCATTAATTTATTCTCAGCACCAAACTAATATTCTTATATTCAAATGAGAGCTGCGGTGTGACTCAATAGTAATTTTAAAATCTGTAAAGCAGAAATATTTTTGATGAACAGGTCAAGAAGAAATGGCCTTAAACTGCTACAAGATGCATCGTTAGACAGTGAGAAAAACATTCTAATGAAGCTCTGGAATAGACTACACACTGTTGCAAGCTCATTAATTAAGCAGTGAACTTCAGTGTATTTAGACTCTTTAGGAAGAGGGACTCCTAAGCTGATACTGTGTGAGAAACTAAGGTTCACTAATGTTACTTTGGTTTTGCCTCTCAGAAAAACAGAATTCTCATTTTGCATCCAATGCTGTATACTGTTCTCACTAAATGATAGTACTCACAGGAAGCCTGAAAAAGAAACTGTAAAAGCTAAAACGCTGTTAAAATCCAGTTTAAAGTACAGTAGAAATATAAAATCATTACTTTCATGTCCTTCAAACATCTGTATTGCAATATCTCATTTCAGTCCTCTTTCTAGGTCCAAATAAATTTATTTTCCTGATTTTTCTTCTCTGAGGAAGAGAGTTTAGCAGCTTATCTGGCCAATGCTTAATTAGGTTTTCAGACTGAAAAACCCCAAAGTTATCCTATCCAATGTAAGTATCGGTTTAAAACAACTTATGTATAAATTATCAACTTGAAATGACAGAAAAATGAGATTTGAAATTGTACAAACATGCAAATTGCTTTCCTTGAAGTACCTTAGTAGCAGTAATAGGTCGAGGGAGGTGGTTCTTCTCCTCTACTCTGCTCTCATGACACCTCACCTTGGGTACTGTGTTCAATTCTGGCATACTCAGCACAGGAAGGACATCAACCTGTTAGAATGAGTCCAGAGGAGGGCCACGAAGATGACCGGAGGGCTGGAGCACCTCCCAAATGAGGACAGGCTGACAGAGCTGGGCTTGTTCAGCCTGGAGAAGAGAAGGCTCCAGGGAGACCTCCTAGAAACCTTCAGTGCTTAAAGGAGGCCTATAGGAAAGAGAGAGAGGGGCTCTTTATCAGGGAGTGCAGTGACAGGACAAGGGTTTTTTTTCAGTCAAACAGTATTAAGCTGAAAGAGGGTAAATTTAGATTAGATATCAGGAAGAATTTTTTTTACTATGAGGGTGGTGAGGCACTAGAACAGGTTGCCCAGAGAAGTCATGGATGCTTCATTCTTGGAAGTGTTCAATAAGGCTGGATGTGGCTTTAAGCAACCTGATCTAATGAAAGGTGTCCGTGTCCATAGAAGGGAATTTGGAACTAGATGATCTTAAAGGTCCATTCCAACCTGAATCATTCCGTGATTCTATGATTTCATACTGACAAAGTGAAAAAATAACTTCCTAAGCTAGCCAAATATTGAAAGTGAAGACGTTTTCAAAAAAGGAACAAATTTGCATAAGCCACTGCCCACAACAAATTTATAAAACTGAAGTTCTATGTTGACACAAAGAAAGCAATGTGCAACTGTGCCTTGCCAGCCTCTATACTCTTAAGTGATATTAATACTCATTTATCAAAATTACTTCCAAAGATGAAATGCACATTCTCATTTGCAGTCTGTGTCTAGATCTAAGCCGTGAATTTCAGATGACCAAAATGAATAAAATTTCTCTAAACTTTATTTGTCATGTTACAAGAATAGACCTTCGTTGTAGCTTTCTCTGCAAGGTGACATCATCGGTGCATCCCCAATCAATTGTGTTTAGCAAATATAATGTTTAATATAAGTATGCTTTGGGGAACATTCACATCCATAACCCAATAATACGCGTTGACTAATAAAAATACTATCTAACTGTAGAACTGAAGGCATCCAACCAACCAAGAATGAAGATTAGATAGCAGTAATATAAGTATTAAAAATACATAAATATATACATATATTTATATATATATAAACATGTCAGCTATACGTCATCTGAACAAATTCAATGGGTGCTCAAAATAATGATGTAGTTGGCACTCGCATTCATTTACCTTGACTCTTCAAAGTCAAAGAAACAGAAGCACTTACAGTATGATCAGTAGTCATAGCTTTCACCATTTCTCTGTACTTATCTGTAGGAATCAACTGATTTCTGTTGTACCAGCCCATTCTGGAGCTTTCTGAAGGAAACTGCTGTCCCTTTGCTGCACAATACACTTGTACTGAGCCTGTCTCTGAAGTACCAAAGGCTGAATAGGCAAATACGCATCTCCAGGCATACATAAAACAAGACATCATTTCATAGGAAACCCTGTCAGTCAATCGTATATGGCAATGTTCTGTTCCAAACGGTCATGGCCATCTCCTATAAATGGGAATTCCTAATTGGTGCATCCTAGTACAGCATCCATTGTCAAGCATGACTTCCCCAGGAAAATGCTATCTATCTGCTCAGCAACTTGGGGATGCAACACGAAGAGGCCATACTTTTACCTGTCTTAGTTGGTCTTCAGTACCCATATTTTTTATCACCAAAATGCTATTTTATAATTTTTTTCTTTTTCTTCTGGCCTTGGTTCAACTAATTAAACCCAACAGGAAGAGAATGATGAGCTTTTGGGGAAAGTAATATTACTATTTAATTTTCATTTTGTTTTACAAAAGTATTAGAGCCCAAAATCCCAAGTTCCTGGCATGTCTGTGAGCTATAAATCAATACATCATTTCATCAATGAGGATTTAATTAAGATAAAAAGGCAGCCAAGTATATGTTTCTTTATCTAACAGATAGCCCCTAAGAGTTTGTGATGAAATCCTGTATGCTTCCAAAAATACAGAGACACAGACGACAGAGTTGCTTAAATATGCAGAGATGTTTCAGATGACATAGCTTAAATGCACTGGAATAAAAGACTCTAAAGATACCTTTGTGAATGAAGACACCAATATTTAGTAGTTAGTTTATCAAATCCTTATTCCTTAAATAGTACATTGAGTTTAAGCTGAGATATTCTAAAAGCACAAACTTACAGGCCTACTGTAAATGTAGAGAAGAAAAACATCCCTTTTTCTGTAGTCTGCACCAAATGACTCATGCCCTTTTGGCTTGATAAAATGATCTGCAATAAATACTTCTCGTGTTCCTATATCTTTAATAATTCACTTTGAAAAGCTAACAATAGCTGTAGGCACAGTCTATTATGATTAACGGCAGAAGCAGTGACCTTTCTGTAACAAAGCTCTACTGGTTCCAGAAGTTTTCAAGGTCACAATTTCATCCAGAAAAGTTCTATTTCTGTTAAATATTCTTTAAATATGACCAAATTTTCATGCGAAGTGAGATGTGTATCACCTTACAGGAAGGATGATAGAAAAAGTATATCATGAAGCTTCAGATTAATAAAATTCACATGCACTTAAAGGAAAACTGCAGTGGGAAGGTAAAGGTTTTGTCAAACCTTTCTCATTATATGGTGGAAATATAAACCACAACTCAGATAATTCCACCATGTTATCATTGTTTCGCTACACTAATGATCACCACATAAGTCTGAAGCTAGATAAACTACCTTCAGCAAGGTCTGATAAGAAAACGAAATCCTGATAAAAAAATCACGCTGTGAAACTTCAGATGTCATTATAAAGAAAGACTCATTTTCCAGGCTGCCTTTACAAATAGCTGTACCAAAAGAGAATGACAGCTTTTGATGAGAAAGTTTTGCTCCTAGCCTTTATAATACCTGAGAGATTTATCACTGAGAAATTGCTACCACTTACACACTAAAACATTCATCACACAGTGTGAAAGATAATTATCACAAAACTTCCCACTATAAATACATGCTCCTGTTGCTTTATGTTCCTATATTATTCTTAATAGTCATCACCATACATTAAAACAATTTACTACACTTAGCAGGATGTCTTCACAATTTTAAAGAGCACAATAAAATTCATACAATATTATATCTTTCACAGAGAGCATATGCTAAAATACTTTACAAAAATCAAAGTTTATAGCAGTGGTAAAAAGAATATAAAGTAGAAGAACATGCAACAAATAAACCCCTTCTTTTACATAGTAAGATGATGGAGGAAAAAAACGAATACAGATAAATAGCTAAGTTTAAGATAAAACAGAATAAAAACTGTTCAAAATAAAAGAACCTTCATGCAGACTCCATTAAAAGTGATAGGAGTTAACAAGTGAAGAAACAGCATTGAAAATGACTAGAATTTTCATGAGTCCTATTCCCAAAAAAAACATATTAAAGTTGTTACATTAACCCCTGTCTCCCAGGATCACCCAATGTTTTAAAATGCTATCTTTTAGCTAAATGTATCTGTAGTTTCTTGAAGAAGGAAAAAAAAAGGCACAAAACTGTGACCCACGGAAAACTAGAGGTTTTAAAACCAACTCTGTTTGGAACTGGCTTAGAAGAGAACACATTACATTCACAACTTCATGAATCTGTGAGGAAAGGGTTCTAACTGTCACATATAACAAAGTTACAAACAGCAAAAAGTAACGCAAATTTCAGCAAGCTGCAGACAAAATAGGATTTACAACTGCATTTGGGATTAATAAACTTGTTTGGGGAAAAAAATGATTTTTCATTACATTTGAGCAGTATAATACACTAACTGCTTCAGAACAGGAGAGGGTGAAGCAGGAAATGGGACAGAGACAGGACCACATGTCATGATATAGTGTAAACACTACCCTAGCTGCTACTTATGGAGGGACAGCGTTAGGCTAGTTTGCCCAAATAAATCTTTGTCTATTTAATTTAGGGTAACTAAAGAAACCCATATAAAGCTCTGCCTGGAAAAAGATTAGTAAGTCAGCAATACGTTTTCCAATAAACGTATAACATGCATCAACATGAAATTTAATTTCTTCTAATGATAAAAATAATTACTTATATGTTTTGCTTGCAGTGTGTTATGGGTCTAGATAGGCCAATCAACTAGTCAAGATCATCCATCATCAACAGAATTGATAAGTAATTTGCAGTCTTTAGTGCTATTGATGCTTCTTCCACAAGAACCAACCCAATTTCCAATGTCTGTGTGAATTCAATGTGAAAGAATTAACATAAAACTAACTGAAACAAAAAGCAAACCTCAAAAAATAGTGCATGTAGATATTTATGACCGAATTGAAAGAAACAACCAGCAAATCATTACAAAAATCACATACAACACTGTAAAAAGATATTTTTTCATCAAGTTCCCATCACAGCCAGATGCACATTTAAGCTACAAGGAGACAGAGAGTCTAGAAAACTTAAAAAAAAAATAGAAATCTAAGACTAGGATAAAATTCAAGTTAAAAAAATCTTAAAAGAAAAAATGGACTTGTACTCATACAGTAAAATTGGCTTTAAACCTAAGACTTCAGTCAAGATGAAACTATGGAATCACAAAATCACCACATTTGGAGGCAGAAAAAAAACATGAAGGGGATAAATGTACATTTTAAAGGAGTATAAATAAACTCCAGCTAGCAGAACCAACCCAGGCTTATGACCTGGTCTATTAAATCATGCAGTACATCATTTTGGATTAGTGCAGAAAACTGCAAGATACAGTCCTTGTCTTATAGTTGAATGTTATAAAATAAATTGTGAAGTGGCACATAATGACAGGGTGCAATATAAAGGTCTACAAGTGAAATAAAAATGGACATATAACAGCTGACTACGATTGCTTAAGAGAAACAAGATGTTTAAAAGTGTTTAAGGGCGAGCATATCCAGAAGACATATAGATAGACACGAGGATGTAAAATGTTACAAAGCACACGACAACCAATTTAATTTACATTTCAAGTATATTTTAGTACATTAAAACTACATACACTGTGGGCCAGATTTAGTTAGGACACCAAACTGCATTATCAACTGTCTCCCAGTATCAAACGTATCATGGCATAGATGCCTTATATGCTCTGTAATACAAACACTGAGTGCACCCTGTGTACAACAACTGTTTATAATTCAGATCTTCATATAAATTTTGCACTCATATTCACTTTCTTTTGTTTTTTTTTTTTTTTTTTTTTAATTATTAGCTCTCTGGCTGTGTATTCTGATGCCTGTTATATTTTATATACAAATGCAACAGAAGAAACAAGAGCTTTGAATGTTAAATTTGCCTTTATGGATTGCAGAATGGAGGCCTCTAGTCCCCAAAGCCTCATTCAGTATATTTCAGTTTGTTCACGGTAAATATTTAATGTGACCTTCAATATGTCACTTACTAAGATATCACATCATGCATTTTCCTCATTTTTACCAGTCTAAACTAAGAAGTCACTCTAATGAATAGCCTTCAAGAGATACAGAAGAAGACAGTGAATTGAGCTTGATGGTCTGTTTGTATTCCTGACTCAATGATTTTTCCAAGTAATTTAATAACTGTTACACTGGGTCCATGTAGCCCATATCCTACCAGTGACCATTGCCAAAAGCAGAACTTTCACACTGGTTTCACTGGTACAAAGAGATACCTTAAGATGGCCCTGAGCCTGAGCTTAACAAATGTTCTTCCTCCACACCCCACCCCATGAATCTTGATCAGCAAGGCTTCTTAGAAGTATCTCAACATACGCATTTGAAGGAAGATTTCCTGAAATGTACCCAAGAGATTGCTCAAAGTTTTGCAATACATTTCATTGTGGCAAATACCCATGTTAACTAGTTGCTATTAGCCTGCATGCACCGTTTCTCCTTGATATGTTTGTGCCAAGGGTTACTGAGGAAATTCTTAAGATCAAGTTACCAAGTTCCTCTTTTTCCCTCCACAACAATGATGGTAATGCTGATAACCTTCTGTTAGTAGAAACTACTACCACAGCAATGGTGAAATACATGTTCGTTAAGAATGCTTATGTGCATCAAGGCAGAATGCAGAAGCAGGGAGGGTTGTAATTACTTCTTTCATATTAGGTCTCCCACTATCTAAACAAGCAGCAAGACAGGACTGCCTACATACGGTCTTATTTTATATTTTGTATTTCTCTCCTTTTCTTTCTTTGCAGAATATATGAAAGAATTCAAGAAATATTAAGGTTCAACATTTCTTTTTACATTCATTTTTTACATTTTCTCCTTTACTATTTACTAGCACAAATATGGGAACATGGAAGTGCAAGAGGAAGCTTTACAATTCTGCAGAATTTTTTTTAAAGCATATTTTGTTTTAAATTAAAAACCAATGAAACAAACCCAGAATAGTTGACTGATGGATACTGCTCAAGCAGGACAATATTCCATTTTAAGTTAATCTAATTGCACTAAGAAAAAAAAAATCTAAATGTCTGAACTGAGTGTTAACAGTGTCATGCACATCCAAAATCTTAATATGGGAAAACATAAGTTCCCATCAAGAAGAGAGAGAAATCAGGCAAGAATGGAGATGTATATAAGGAAAGGACAAACTACAACAGCAAAGACATTTAGACAACAATTAACAAAACCTAGTCATTCACTCAGTGTGCTTTATCATTAGAGGAAAGTGAAAGAAATGGACAAGGACTGTAGATGAGTAAAAGAAAAATAGCCCTCAGATAACAGCTGAAAATTAGAGGAACAGATAAAAATATCCTGAATGTCCTTCTGCCAGAAAACATCTCAATATTAAAGCATAACACCAGAAGTAAAAAATCTTTCATAAAATGAAAGGAACACCACTGTTCATATCTCATGGGATACACAGTCATTAAGATAATTTGATAATCTGTATTTAAAACACCTAGAAATAAAGATTTCACTAGGTCAATATTTCATTGGCATTTTAATTAAATAATTGGTCTAAATCCTAAACTGGGAAGCAAAATGATGATCTTATTTAAAGAGAATAACTGAGGTCATCAAATGACATTTAATTAAATTGTTAATTGATTTTTCTTTAATTCTTTAGGATGATTGATGGTTGCACACTTAGTTGCCGAGTTTGTTAATTACCATCATGAGTCAATTCCATGCAGTGCACTTTGGTACAGCTGCTCTAGTTATCTCTATATTAAAAAAAAAAAGAAAAATGTTCAGAGTTTTGCTACACCATTTAGTACTACTCATCATGCTTTCCGACGCAGTTTACTTTTAAAAAACTGGTAAGGTATATCAATCATTTCCTTAGGATACAGTTTACAAAATTAATTTGCTGGTGAATTAATAGCACAATCCTATTTTCCAGCAAATCTTTCTTTAATCGGCTTAATGATCTTTCTCATGATTGTCAGAAAAGGGGTTCATTTCCTTTTTTGAAAATTATGCAAGACAAGCTACCTTAAACCCTTTAACAGTTGGTGTAGTGATGGCAATTTTCTTGGCATGATCTCTAGCTTCATTTACAGAGTTCCTTAATCTCCTGACAACAGACCTTCTGTGATTATGCACTGAATAACGACCTGGAGAAATGACAGCTTGGTTTCACGCCTAACTACTGCTATCTGTCCTTAGTTGGTTGACAGCATAATTCCTATTACCACCAGCGCAAAACCAGTGTAGCCGTTTCACCTTCTATGAACGTAAACTCTGGATTAACTTTTTACTTTGGGTTAAGATAAGCAATTATTGCAGATCATAAGACTTAAAAATACCCAAAAAATTCACCTCTGCTTTTATCATAGACAAATTCTATATTAATAAGAATATTGCTACCAAGACCCAAGCTTCCATGAAGCCTTTCTAAATGTGTATCTAAACAATTTACCAGCAGTAGTCTTTCTTTCATTTATAAAATGAATTGAAAAAAAAACCCAAACAAATCACTGCTCCAAGGTTTACTGAAGCAATACCCTCAGCAAATCTCAGTATCTCACTAAAAAGATCATTTCACCATCTCATCACTACCAGGGATGGTGAAGCATCACAATTTGTATTTTTGAACTATATTACTAGTAAATTTGCAAAAAGTGTATGGACAGTAGCACATTTAGACCACTACCTTGCCGGTAATATGTTTTACCACTGTTTGATGAGGAGTTTAATAAAAGTTACAGGATCTCTTTTATAATTTTACTTTTAATTAATATGACAGGAATAAATCTTTGCTACTCACCATCAAGCAGTCAATACTGTTGTCAGAAGAAATGTGTCTGATAAGCCAGAAATTAAAAAAAAATAATGTAATGATAAATTTAGACCTGAAAAAAAATATAATGGGGACCCAGTAAAAAAAAATAATAAAAAGAAAACAAGAAACCCAGAGATAAATACACAGAAAGCTTACTTTCTAGAGTTCATTTTTACTGCAATTACTTTCTTATTGATTTCTTCAGTGTTTTTTGCTGAAATGTATAAAGTTTCACCTCTATTCAGTTTTACTACCACTCCGATCAGTATTTTACTTAAATGCCCATTTGTTCTGTACTGGAAGGGAAGTTAGGAATGGGAAAGCATATATCTAATAATTTTTTTTCAGTTTATCCAGTTTAAGTAGATGACTGGTTAGTTAGCACCTGACTCTACTTTGGATATAATTAGTATATTAGGGTTTGCTAAATCAAATTGCTTGAATGACATAGAATTTAAATAGCACATGTAACTTCAGGTTTCATTCCTTTTGAATTTTGACTTGAACACTGATATCTGCACAACTTTATTGCTTCATGCAGGCAAGAAAGGGGAAGAACTGGAAGCCCCAGAATTAGTTGCTGCATGCTAACAAGCCTTCAGGAGCCAGCAGAGAGAGCACAGAGACCATCTGAAATTTTAGAGAAGAAATACATAACATTATAGGTCAAAGAAGTTGAATAACAAAAGATACAGCTTACTGGATCTAAAATTTGATTTCATGGATTTCTTTTTGCTTCCAGTTTAGAACCTATTTCATCAGCATTCAAATATGCCTGCTTATGAAGGGGATGGATATTTTTCCTCCAGGAAGCACTTTTTTTAGGACTGAAAAAAGCCAGCCTTTATCAAGATGTCTTCAGACAGAAGACTCATGTTTGTGTTAGTGAACTAGATCCTTTTTCATGATTTTCTACATTAGTACTCCACTAACAGAGGAACTAATTAAAAACAACCAGTTTGTCTTCCTTTAATGATTTGCAGCTTTACTTTGCCATATACTCTTTCATTCTCGTTTAGCAAAACAAATTCTTACATGGGATAGTAAAGACAGATTCCTCCTCCTTTTTTTTTTTTTTTTCTCTTTTGGGATAGCTAAATGTGAAGGTTAGCATGGACAGGATGTCACCTGTGCTCCTAGCATTTGCACAGCCTGGAAAATGAAATGTATTGACTTGCTTTCATTGTTTTGCTTTCCTAGTTAAACTCAGAAAAACAACAAGGCAAGTATCATAGCTTACAGACAGAGGTCAGTAATTCATGTAGGGCACCCAGAAACAAGGCAAATACCATATAGGGGATGGAATAGAAACTCCAGAATCTTCGGGTAGTTGTGGGTTTGTACTGGTTTTTTTTTTTCTTTCTTCCAATTCTTTCTTTTTTTCCTCTACTTGTCTTTGTGTTACCCAAACACTTATACAAATCCTGACATCTACCACCCGAGGAGACTTTAAACTACAAACTGTGAATTGTAGGGTTTTTTCTGTTAGCGTTCCTGCTAAGCCAGAGGCAGCAATTAACCCTTACAAGCTGTTTTACAACACGGGCCATGTCTTCCCGTTTTATATCATGCTGTCAGCACTCAACAAATTATCCTAATAGCCATGTTTATCATCATTGCAGTGTGCAATTCAGACACACACCAAGTTTTGACACTTCAAGTGCAAAATATAACTCCAGATATTTTCACTGATATTTATAAAATTGTAATCTCAACAGGATAAAATTGGTAGATAAAATTGGAATCATGAGATGAAAATTCTTATGCTTTCATAACAATTAAAAGGAAATAGAAATGCAAATGAATTAGCATATTTTGACTACAGAATTAAATTTAAAAGACAGTTTCACACTCCAGGATCTCATCCCTATGCTCTCCAGTTTGCCTCTCCTATTTTAATTCAATCAGCAGTTTATTTGTGGTATATTGTGGGATGATCATTATACAAGATACCTGTAAGGTATTGCACATGAAAAATTCATACTTCGTATTTCTAGATTTTGGTGTCAAGATTATTTAGGGTTTTCTGTTAGTGAAACACTGTCCTTGACAAAAGTATTCTTGGCTTAAAGTAATTGCAAAATCAAATGTCATCTATTTCTGTCAAAAGAACGAAAAGGAAAAATACTAGAAACTCTTCTTGCTAAATACTCCTTGCACACCATCTATGGTTATGCTAATGGACGCTATACTTGGGTCATCTGTTCAAATTAAAGAAATTGCCTTCACAGTAAGAAATCTGCATCGATTGTCAATTGTTCTAGTTCATTACCTGTTAGCAAATGTGAAGAGTCAAAGCCAATTCTGACATGTATGTATAATGAATTCATTACAATGTCTGGCACATTTAGCTTTGGGGAAAAAAAAGCAAAGGAAAATAAAAAGGAGCAATGCAGATTAGGCTTTCATTAAGAACATCTATTGCAAGAAATGTAGGTGGAATAAATTCTCAAAAGAATATTTCAGTCTTTTCTGAAGACTCATTTTTTTTTCCAGAATCATTTAGGTTGGAAAAGACTTTTGAGATCGCCAAGTCCAACCATAAACATAACACTGCCAAGTTTACCACTAAACCATCTCCCTATACACACCTACACATCTTTTTAATACCCCCCAGAGATGGTGACTCAACCATTTCCCTGGAGAGCCTGTTATAATGCTTGACAACCTTTTTGGGAAAGACATTTTTCCTAATATCTAGTCTAAATCTTCCTTGGCACAACTTGAGGCCATTTCCTTTTGTCCTGTCACTTGAGGGAAGAGATCAACACTCACCTCACTACAACCTCTTTTCAGGTAGTTGTAAAGAGCAATAAGGTCAGGCTTATTTTCATCAGGCTAAACAACCCCAGTTCCCTCAGTCACTCCTCATATGACTTGTGCTTCAAACCCTTCACCAGCTTTATTGCCCTTCTCTGGACACACTCCAGGACCTCAATGTCTTCCTGATAGTTAGAGGATCAAAACTGAGCACAGTATTGAAGGTGCGGCCTCACCAATGCTGAGTACAGGGGGAAGATCATGTTCCTAGTGCTGCTGGCCACACTAGCTGCAATACAAGCCAGAATGGCCACCTTGGCCACACAGGCACACTTCTGGCTCATGTTCAGCTGGCTGTCTACCAGCACCCCCAGGTCCTTTTCTGCTGGGCAGCTTTCCAGCCATTCATCCCCAAGTCTGTAGCATTGCATGGGGTTGTTGTGACCCAAGAGCAGGACCTGACCCTTAGCCTTGTTGAAACCTACACAATTGGCCCCAGCCCATAGATCCAGCCTGTCCAGACCCTTCCTGCCCTCTAGCAGATCAACACTCCCAAACTGGTGTTGTCTGCAAACTTACTGAGGGTGCATTCAATTCCCTTGTCCAGATCATTGATAAAGATATTAAACAGAATCAGCCCCCACACTGAGCTCTGGGAGGAGACACCACTGGTGACTGGCCTCCAACTGGGTTTAACTCCATTCACCACAACTTTTTGGGCCTGGACATTTAGCCAGTTTTGTTTACTTTACCCAGGGAAGAGTATACCTGTTAAAGATATGAACAGCCAGTTTTTCCAGGTGAATGCTGTGAGAAATGCTGTCAAAGTTTAGTAGTTTAATACATAATGTGTTTCAATTTTAAGTAGTATATATAATATTTATAGAAAAGATGATTCAATTGTTAAGTATGGGCTTATCATCAAAGCAAGAGTCATATAGCTGGCAATTAGAAAAAAAAATTACAAAAAATAACCTAATGACAACAAAAATGTAGGAAAGGCAGAAAATTCAGTCTAAATAAACACTCTTCACAGAGCTGGTGAAACAGATTTTTATCCAAAAGTAGAGACAACCTATGTTCTATATTTTAATTTTTTGAGTTAATTAACTGAAATAGTTATCTGAATAGTTATCTGAATTATCTGAAGTCTTTCTATTCCCTATACAGGAGCAATTACTATCAGAAATGTTTCAAACTGTGAGGTCTCATCTCTGTTCTTGGTAGCTGAAGATGTGACCAAATAACATTGTGCTGAATTCTCCAGTTAGCTCAAGTGAACATTACCTTCTTTCTACTCTCACATAATTGTCATGAAGTATCTGGTATAAGAAACAGAATAAAATTAACTCAAAATATGCCGGTTCCCGTATAACATGAAACACTGGAAATTGGTGGAAAGTGGCTAAGTAGGTATTTGTAGCCCCATATAGAGTTAAAGACACAAAACTGCTGCTAAACAATCAGTAGTGTTGTTCTGTGTAGTTTCCTCCTAATGGAGATGGGTGCTGATGCTCTTTCTTTTGGTCTATTCCTCTTGATCAAGAAGAAAAAGAGAAAGAAAGCAATTTTTATTTGGCATTTCTCAGTTATATACCAGCATATGCACCACTTTGAAAGATTTACCCCAGTGTGACCACCACTACACTTTCGTGTTACTGTATCCGGGCTTTCTTCAATCAGGAGGCAAAAATTACTTCATTTCAAAACATGGAAGTCCATTCCCCTTCTGACAGATAATAAATAGCATTAGTAGCATATAAAGGCTTCACAGATTTACCATGTTCAGTGTTTAACTCAAAAATCAATTTCCTGAAAGCACATTGCCCTAGGACAAAGTATTTAATTGTGATATATGTTTTTGAAACACCAGTGAACACATTCTGTTGCCAGCCAATGGAATCAAAACACTGTAAGTGAAAACAGAATTTGTCATTACATTTTAATGCTATTCTATAAAAGAAAATTAACTTAAGAAATGCTTAATTAAACTATTATAAGTTCACTGTTAAGAGGAAAACCTTCTTTTGACAGTATGCTGTGGGTTAGCTACAAACATTAATCGGGTTTTAGAGTTTAAAACTAAGTATCCCCCATGCCTTCCCAATACAGTTCCACACAGTTAACACAAAACAGTTGCGAGCACAGCTTGTGTAAAAGTTCAGGTTATTTTCCAATTCACAAAACTTCAGACTTAACTGGCTTCTATTGCATGGGTTCTATAACTCATATGAAAGCCTTCCTAACAAACTAATGAATAAGCTCCTTAACTAACATGACTGCAAAATAACAAGGGACATACATCATTTTTGTTGTTGTTTGTTTGTTTTCCTAGGAAAAATGCAGCATAGACAGAATTACAGAAAAAAAACAAAGCGCACAGTTTAAAAAATACATTTATTTAATATGGCTTCCTTATTGATTTTAAATAAATGCAATATAAAGAGAATGTCAACAAAATAACTCAGTTACTGCTTATGTTATGAAAAAACAGGAGAGCAGTATTAAATGCTGTCAGCTGCAGCACACTCCCACAGAATCACAATTTACATTTATTCTTTAAAATAACCCAGATAATGAAAGCAAAGAATAACAGAGATGGTTCGTTTTCTTTCAACAGTGCAGTAATAATGTTAAATCAACAGCTGTCATAAAAAGGTAATAACAGTAAAGCATACATCCTGTTTTATAAATACATATATATATATTTAAACTACAGGCTAGCCAAAGATTTTCAGTTTCACAACCATTTTCCACACTTGCCATAGATCTAAATCCACTTATGTCAGTTGAGATATTAGAGGTCTCCACAATCTAAGATGACCAAAACTGAGATAGATAACTTTCTTAAGATGGAACTCTGGCCCTAATCAACAATTTAAAATCTCCCAGAACTTCAGATTAGCTTTGATAACTTTGAACAATTCTGAGACTTACTGGATCCTTGCTTACCTTAGCAAAGCTCACAATGTTTGGTCTCACTATTGCTAAAGATCTTACAGAAAAGCTGTGATCTTCAAAACTTGAACTCGGTGCTAATCCAGTAACTTAAATACATACTTAAATATCAAAGCAATGACACACCAGTATATATAACTTCTCGAATACAAATATCTCTCTAAGGAAATGCTGAGTTAGAGAGAGCAGATACACACATTTAAAACAAAGATCCCAATTCTGAACTGAACAGCATTCTCAAGATCTCTGAGATAAATGGACACGTAGCAGCTTGCAGGAATGGAGCTTTTTGGGATCTGAATATGCTGAAGATGTCTTGGCATAATTCAACCCCAGAAAAGACAAGAAGTGGCATAATAAAAGCTATTAAATCAAAATGAGCAGGAGAAATAGTAATTAGTAATTAGTAATTAGTAATTAGTAATTAGTAATCAGTTTTCTTCAGCAAGGTATCAGTTACTTAAAATTGAGGCTTAACAGAATTATTCTAAGGGAGAATTTATAAATGAAAAACTGTACACTGTTAATTGACAGCCAAGTCACAGCCTTCTACTGGATAGCTATATGAAAAATGAAGTGCAATGAAAATTTGCTTTTAGACTAGGGATGTCTTATGTAAAAGGCAAGAGACAAAACCCTATACACAAAACATCTCCTTTAAGTAGAGGAATACACTTCATCACAACTCTGTTGGCTACAATTTTCAATTACCTAACAGATACACATATACTCAAACATGACAATAAATTTTCTGATCGACTTTTTTTTTTCCTTCAAACACCAATGGGGTTGCTATCTTTCAATGTATGAAAGGAACCCTAGCTTTTCTTCCTTCTGCCATTTCTTCCTGCACACACTTAGAGCATGACTTCTCTCTCTCCCCGTTCATAAATCTCACAGAATTAAAAAGAAAACCCAATAACAGCTGCAAAAAAGTCTGTAGGAAAGAAAACTATGGATTTTGTTCAGGAATTAATTCAATTGGCAGGTGATCAGACTCACTGAGAACTCAAAAGCATAGTGCTTCTCCACCAAGGAGAAAGCTCTTTTACAGAAACCAAAACTTCTTCATAGGATATCGTTCATTTAGGCACCAAGGAAAAAGAAATAAAAATAATTAAAAACAAACAGACAACCCCACAACACCTTAAGGCAGCTGACCACACAAAGAACTGAGTACTTAGTTTATTGTAGTTTTTCTTGTCCAAACCTTGAGATAATATTTTTTGAAATGCACGGTTTAATTGTGTAAGGTGTGGTTAAGATTACAGTTTCAACACTCAAAAAGAAGCATCTATTGCATTTAAAAACTATTAAAAAAAAAAGGTTCTCTTTTTTTTTAAGAGAGTCTGATGAAAGATAAAGCAGATAGATAAAAGGAAAGATACTACAATACTGCAGTCCTTTCCTTCTTAAGGAGATTTATATCAAGCTTTGCTTCAGCCCTTGTAGCTGTATGGTGATGCAATCTATCTGTAAAGTAGTGCTTACTGTAAGGAATGAATGCAAATCTGAACGAGAAGCTGTGTACTCATACAGCTGTGGCCTCCACATACTATGTCAGGGGCTATGTCATCCATTTCTCTATATCATGGACAAGAAAATTTTCCATAAAGTCCAAAAGAAGTTAGGAGTTGCCATTTCCTTAAGTCACTAACATAAGTTTACATCCAGAATTTAGTACTTCTTCCTGTGAAGGATAACACACTGTGACAACACAATGTTCTGAGCACCAGGAAAATAAATTAGCAGAAGTTACAGAACAGAAGGAGAAGTTCCTAACACTGATCTGGGATTTATTGTATTTAGTGAAGTACACTTAGAAAAATCACTCTCAGAAGAAAAAGAGAAATGCTTGATATGATGGACAAATAGAGCTTTTCAAGTGAAGTCGAGCTATGAGTGATCACATGCTGTAGTATACCACAGAGAGGACTGGTCTGTCTCAATATCACACCTAACCTGAAGTTCTCATTGCCCAGACAACCACACGTGGACTGCCATGCAAAACAGGATGGGTTTGCAGGGTCCACCCTGATAATGAATACAGCTACCAGACAAAACAACTGCCAGGAGCTGGACACCATGCCTGAAGAGGTGCACGTTTCAGGCAGGAAAATAAGGGGTGGAGTTAGTGAAAAGAGCCTATTAGCAAGGCATGACCCCGAGCATATAAATGGACAAAGAAAAGATGAGGGTCAGGAGAATGGGACTGGGAGGGTCAGGAGGACTGGACTGGTGGTACACTGCAGTGCCACGGTGGTAGCTATTTTTCCTTCCTTCCTAACCAGTGGCACCCGACCTCCTTTGAGCCGTAATTCTCTGTCGGAGTATACAGCATAAACATTCCCATATCTTTATGGTACACATCACATGCTTAGGGACACAGACAAGAATCACAATTATCTTGAAAAGAGCACATAATATCTGCAAGCTGAGAAGAAGAACTCTCATCATACATTCTAAACCACTGAAAATTATTTTGTGATTTCCCATGAGAATACTTTGCACACAGAAGGACAAAGATACACTATTTGAACTTGCTCATGCACTGCTGATGACTACAGAAGTTTTCTTGCCACTTTCAGTATGTGGAGGGTCAGGCATAATGGATCAATATAGTCAGTAAGGAGGAGTGCAAGGAGTAGTTTACAGCACACAGACAACTAACATCAGCTGTAAAGGATGCAGAACTGCTTAATCATGGCCAAACTGAATAGAGAAACAGGAAAAACACCATCACTTGGATCCTCATACAAAAAAAACAAATCTCAAAAATAAAAGATTTCAGAAAAGATTTAAGAAAATATTTCCTATAATTCAGAAAGGCATGAAAACTAAACATGTTTGCTTACTACCAAGTTTATTCTGCCCATAAACAGTCATGCTGTTCTAGCAAATTACATTTTACCATAAACATAGTTTCCTCATTTTAATAATGAAATGAAAAGAACATTAGTTGGATGATGCTGTATGTATATTGAAAGATACAGAAACTTAAGCAGTAACCACAATAAGCTAACTGCAATAAATGCTTCCCTTACAAGGTAATTCTATTAAAAGATACATGGAATAAAATGTACACACTGTAGTAATGAAAAATTCTATCTATATTTTATAGGTGGGAGAAAAATACTGCATATAAAAGTGCTTCAGTGTACCTTTTTCTCCCTAGAAGCAATTTTACCTAAGCTACTTATCCCATCTTTTGTTAAAACCTTTTTATGCTTACTTGAGAATACTTAAACATTTCCTGATTAGTGCTAGTAATAATGACTTAAAACTGGTGTTCTACTATAATCATAGAATGGGTTGAGTTGGAAAGGACCTTAAAGATCATCTAGTTCCGATACCCTTCCCACGGGTAGGGACACCTGCCCTACATTAGGTTGCTCAAAGCCTTATCCAAACTGACTGTGAACACCTCCAGGGATGGGGCATCCACAGCTTCTCCGGGCAACCTGTTTCAGTGCTTCACCACCATCACAGTACAAAACTTCTTCCTAGTAGCTAATCTAAATCTCCCCTCTTTCAGCTTAAAATCATTAACCCTGGTCCTATCACTACACTCCCTGAATAAGAACCCCTCCCGGGCATTCCTGCAGACCTACTTCGAATATCGAAAGGCTGCTATAAGGTCTGCCCCCCAGCCTTCTCTTCTCCAGGCTGAACAACCATTACTCAGAGCGTCCTCATATGGGATGTGCTCCAGCCTTCTAATCATCTTTGTTGCCCTCCTCTGGACTCGCTTTAACAGATCCACGTCCTTCCTGTGCTGAGGACTCCAGAACTAAATACAGTGCTCTGGGTGAGATCTCACGAGAGCAGAGTAGAGGGGGAGAATCACCTCCCTCTACCTGCTGGTCACACTTCTTTTGATGCAGCCTGGGATTTGGTTGGCTTTCTGGGCTGCAAGCACACATTACAGACTCGTGTCGAGCTTCTCATCCACCAGCACCCCAGGACCTCCTCTTCAGGGCTACTCTCAATCCATTCTCTACCCAGCCTGTATTTGTGGTTGGGATTGCCCTGACCTAGGTGGAGTACCTCGCACGTGACCTTGTTGAACTTCATGAGGTTTGCACAGGCCCGCCTCTCAATCCTATCCAGGTCCCTCTGGATGGCATGCTTTCCCTCCAGCATGTTATCTGCGCCACACAGCTTGGTGTTGACAAAACTTGCTTAGGGTGCACTCAGTTCCACTGGCCATGTCTTAAATGCATCCATATATGGAAAGAGAATGTAGAACTAATAGGTTTTGTTTATGGAATGCAGGATTTTGTTCATGGAATACAAGATTTCATTCTCAGTCACGAAAAAAACAAAGCTGTATTTAATCTAACCTGAACACTGGCTATCTCCAGCTCCAAGAGACATGAAATATTGTTTCTTTCACCAAAACTGGTGAAATTACAGGGTCACTATTACATTACTAAGAATATTCTAAAAAAAATAACCTCATCTTTTGCTTCAAAAATATGCTTACATATAAAAGTGCCTGGAAGATCAGCACTTTATTTTGTCTTTGATAAGCAGTAAATAGGAATCTGATGCCTAACGGGGTGGAAAATTTCTTCTTGGGATGAATCTCATGCTGGTTTCAACCTGATGTTATTTGTTTACAGTAATGTCAAAGATGACAATCATTGAAATCATTTTTCAGAGATACAAGAAAAGACAGTCCTGCTTCTAAGAACAAACAAATAATTCAGGAAGAGCAATAATAAATAGATGCTCCATTATATAAATATAACTTGAATTCATGGAAGATCTCTATCCCTATTTATGTTTGGGCAACAAGGATTTTGTTAATAGGCTAAAAAGAAGTGCCGAGGATGACAAGATCAGAAATGGTCAAAGAAACACAGTGGCAAAACAAAGATGGAATTCACAGGACACTGTTTTGCACTGGGAAAAAAACACACACATAGGTATTTACGTATTTGCACCTATAAGAATTATGCATGTGCATAGGTAGGTAGATGTTCAGAAAATCTGAAGCACAACAGATTGGGTCCAATGAACATATTCAAGCAAAAAATATGATCTCATCAGTGAACAAGAATTTAGAATGCATGTTTCTGTGTTTCCAAAGAAAAGAAATACTCACCTGAGAAGCCAGAGAGGACTGTGTTTCTGTGCTGAATGAATAGGCATTCTTGTCTCTTCAACAAGAGACAAGACAATGTTGTCTCTTCAACAAAGAATGAAAATTAGAATACAATGAAAAGACTGAACACTTGACTTTAACAGTTCTGCGTAAGCATTTGATTGGAAAGAATGGTGATGAATACACCTAGAAAAGAAGCCCAACACAGAGTAATGATTAATATAGGATAGTGGTAATAATTAAGGGAAAAATCAAATAACAAAGAATAATGTGAATTATTCTTTGTTGTATGCAATGCTGAGTGAGCAGCCATTTCAGAAATGCAATTCCAGTAGGAGAAGTTCCATTTAAAGACTGAGATGGGGTTGTATGTGCTATGAGATTACTCAAGATATCAATGTGGAACATAAATTCATAGGAAACAGATCATTGCAAGGACTAAAATCAGACAGTGTTTTCAGTATGGTACATAGGGGTTAACATCAACAGAGAAGGAGGAAAAAAGTATCTCAGAAATCTATTGACAGTCACATAAGCTCTTTGACCAACTGAGGACACCTCGACGGGACAGTTGTGACCAAGGAGATAGATTATGCTCACAAATATAGTAAATTTATCTCCCTATACTGTGTGCAGACCAGACAGCTAATGTGCTATTTTGTTAGCAGAATTGCAAATATTACTATTTACCACTTAGGCGCTCTGATTTTTAAGACCTATGGGAAACTGCAGTGGATGCAAGACAAGGCTCTGAGAAAGTGCTTGCTGCCTAGGAAAACACAGGCACTACAACGTGTTCTTGTTCAAGGGCATTTGGATAGCCAATCTTGAAAAACAGATATATTTCCAGAACCTGACTTTACGCATCTTTAATTTTGGCAGTTGGATCATTACAGAATGAAAAGATAATTAATCAAGTAGTTGCTGAGTCATATAGAATATATTTCACAATGTAGTGATATAACACTTTAGATGGTATTTGTAAAACTGACTGAACAGGATCAGGAGACTAAAATATTTCAGGTGCTGGGGAAGAAAAGCCAAGGCTCCTTTTCCTATTTTGAAACTTTACCTCTTTTTGAAAATATCAGAAGTCACTGAATGTCATCTCCGAATTTACTGAATCCCACTTTGTGTTTAAAGCCCCTCCAAACTTCTCAGAGACTGACACATGAAAAGACAGAAAAGAGAGCGTGCACGTAAGGCAACCCAACAGGCATAACAATCAGCAACAATACACTACAATTACAGCAACAGACTTTCTGCTGGTTTCAAGTGTGTAAGCCTTCAGCAAGGTCCTTACTGCTGCAGGTTTATATTACCATTTCTAAAACAGAAATGCTGATGACACAATAAGTTTTAAGCATAAAATGCACCAACTTCCTCTGCAGGTAGAGTATATGGTATTGATCGTAGCATTCCTCATACGGACAGCAAGCTGTGATTGATAAAAAACATGGTTGTTCTTAAAATGCTCTTGAGGGGACTAAAAGCAGACACAAGCTGACAGAGATGAGACGGGATTGAGAGCTGCAGGTACACTTTGAGACAGTTAGCTTAATAATTAAGAAACAATTTTGAACAGCATTCCCCAATTCTTGCCTCCTTCACTTGCTTTTAACAGGCAAAAGCATGCAATTACCTAGATAGCCGTTAGAAAATTTAAGCTCTTAAACTATGCACCACCAAACTCTCTGTTTCCACTGGATACAAAAAATCTGCTGCATTTAAATGCAAAAACAGATTATTCCCCCCAGCAGCCAGCTGTGGGCTAGAGAGGTCAGTGGACTTTTTGCTGCCATGTGATTACACATAATAAAGGTTCAGTAATCCAAAACGGACTCTAAGCATCAGCTGCTTTTGCTGGAGTATCACAGATGTAACTCATTAGCCGTGGGCAAGCCATTCTGCACTAGAAGGGTATTCGGCTACCTCAACCAGTGCTGTACTATGGCGTTAAGCTGTGCTAGAATAAAAAAACAATAAAATAAAATTCATCGCTAGATGTAAGGAAACACACAAAATCAGAAACTATTCAACATCTTGGTATCATTTTTACACACACAGGCTACATCAGAATAATGCTGAGCCAAGGAACACAGTATTTAACTGAGCGTGAATCGGGCTACCCGAGTGCAAGGATAATTTGGTTTTCTTGCATGCCCTACCCTTCGGTCTTTTTATTTAGAGAGGGAGAGAGGGAAGTTTTGTATTGGTGTTGGAAGAAGGACTCTAGCATGCATTGGATCATAGACAAAAGTTAATTTCTCCATAATAAAAAAAAACATGAAAATATGAAAGCAAATACTTATCTGTTGTTCTTTTCACATAATGTGCTGGTTTTGGCTGGCATAGAGTTAATTTTCTTCACAGTAGCTTGTATGGAACTATGTTTTGGATTTGTACTGAAAACAGTATTGATAAGGTAGGGCTGTTTGAGTTACTGCTGAGTAGGGCTCACAAAGTGTGAAGGCCTTTTCAGCTTCTCACACGGCCTCACTAGTGAGTAGGCTGCAGATGGACAAGAAGTCAGGAGGGGATACAGCTGGGACAGTTGACACAACTGACCAGATGGATATTCCATATGATGTGAAGTAGGGTGAAGAAAATGGAAGAGGGGGGACATATGCAATGATGACATTTGTCTTTCCAAGTAACTGCTACATGAGATGGAGCTCTGCTTTCCTGGAGATGGCTAAAAACCTGCCTGCTGATGAGGAGTAATGAATTAATTCCTTGTTTTGTTTTGCTTGTATGTGTGATTTTTGCTTTACCTATTATACTGTCCTTATCTCAACCCATGAGTTTTTTCACTTTTACCCTTCTGATTCTCTGCCCCATCCCACTGGGAGAAGGTGAGCAAGTGGCTGAGTGGTGCTTAATTACCACAATACATAAAAAGAAAGCTATTTGAGACATATAACCATAGTAAATTTGGCAGATTCCTGTTCCTTAAGCTCTTTAAAAATCATTGATGCCCAGTACATTCAGGAGTTTGGCAAAATTAATGTGTTCTTCTTTTACTAATAGTATAGAGATGAGAAAATAGCAAATTCAGCTGCCTGCTTTAGTTATAATTTCATATTCCCAATACCTCAAGAAAACATAATTTTTAGGAGAAAGGCATTATTTTCCAGATCATTGATTTGTCTCATTCCAGACTTACAACAATTCTGACAAGTTTTTATTTACAAAAGGGATTGCTAAAAAAATTTCAGTCTTATTAGTGTATGACAAGCCAGAAGATAAACTCATACTCAATACACAATAGATTATCCAAATACCAACACTCATCAGAAATCTTGAAAGACATGGTCTCAGTTTTAAAATCCTTCAAAATCAACATCATTGCCTGAGTCATCTAACAGAAGAGGGTAAACTAAGTTAAAACATATTGTACAAAATTGAAAATTTAAGTAAACAAGGTATTTTTCATTTAATCTTTATAGGAACAGACCAGGATTATTACTTGCAAACTAAATACATTTGAATTAAAGCACAAAAATTATAACATGCATTTTGGGGGGAATAAAGTTTATGCAGTGAGAGGACATGATCTTTAATGTTGGTATAGCCTGTTATTTGTTTAGAACTGCACAATAAATGTTACCTCTATTTACCCCTTTAGAGTACCTTGGCACCATGTTGATTACTGTACACTATCTTCACGAAAAAAGCCCTCCAAGATAGGTGCATCATATAAGTATGTATTTAGAAGCCTATCCAATGGCAAGATACATAAATTGAATGTATTTACAAGGAAAGATTAAATCATTAGAAAAATGATTTAAGCGCTTACGTGCTTAAAACCAAAGAAGTTTATATAGTGTGGTGGCCTGAGATGTTAAGGCACAGATACTAAGTGAACAATTCTCATAGATTATGTCACTGACGTTGACATTGATTTACAACATTGTCTTCCTCTTGACTACCACAATCACATAATTCACCAAAAACAATAGAAGAAAAGTATCTAAATGGTAGTTACTTCTTACAGATTGAAAGCAACTCAAAGAACAGCAATGAAATACCTCATCTCTCAAACATTTAGATCCTCACCTTAGAAGTGTTGTGCACCTCATCTAGATCACCACAGAAATCTGTTATCTAGACCAGACAGTTGAGTTTTAACTGGAGAAGGACAAAATAATATGATGATGCACAGAAGTAACAACATTGCTAATTTTATAGATGACCATTGGTTTTCTGATTACAGGGATTTTTCAGACAGGAAAGGAGAAAATACTTCACATCTTCCTTTCTCTGTACCCGGAGGTTTATGAACCACAAATCCATTTCTGGCTGGGTCAGATGATTTTTGATCTGTTTCAACACATGCCTCTTACACGGTACTCCCTCAGCACACCAGCTAGAAGTGCTTGCTGATACCACTTCTCAGGCTTAATTTCCTGCATTCCTTCAACACCTCAGAACCACCTTTCGGAAACAACCAACTCCATTGCCCTGCACTGAAGCAGTCTTGTTCAATTTGACATAAGAATGAGTAACTGACATTTTATAAAGCTGAAGTCTACAGAGGGTGGTATTATATTCTTATATTTGACAGACCTATTAATAAAGTCCCTTTGCACAGATGAGCTTTACGAAAGAAAAAACCTAAGGATTATCAAGGTCTCAAATCCAATCTGGTAGGTTTTGCCTCAAAACCTTCCCCAAAAGCAATGACCCATGTAGTAAGAGAAACTTATAAGTTTCAGATACAGGTCTTATTTTGCCAACAACTGGGTGAGATGGTACTTTATCATCACATTTTAGATACCAGCCTTGGTAATCAAGGTCTAAATGCCCAAGCAGGAAGGTCCAGATATAAATGTATACTTTTCCCCTGTCCATTTCACTTTTTTTGATTTTAGTTACAAGTAGATGAGCAGTATATCAGAAGGCATCCTTTATTCTTAGCCTGAATAACACATCTTTGAGATTCTTTACATCTCTCTTACAGCTGACCAAGGGTTAGATGCACTTGAACACTCTACAATTGATCCACATAACCCTAAGAAACAATTTTTGACTTTTGCTGTGATTTTGGCTGTCAAGATTTTGCCATTTCAGCTGATGGTTAAAGGTCATGAGATTGTGCAAAGGCTTGAACAATATCATTAAGATAAACAGTGTGATAATATTTGGTAGACATATCTGGAGCTGCACACACCTGGTAATGGCCTATTAAGGTCCTTCAATACCTTTGAAAATACATGCATCGAGGAGAAAAGACCAGCGATTTGCTCTAAATTTGTTGGGTGACAGGAAATATTCTAACATTCTAGTTCTGCTACTCAAATACTCATTTCAAATACTTGATAACGTGCTTATTATTTAGGTATCAAAAAGGGCACAAAACTACTTCAGTCATGATGTTTTATGCTTTTCCTTTAATAAAGTCTGTGGTTATTCTGTGAACGGAATCATCTAGGGACACATAACTAGGAAATGACTGCATATCACATAAATAAATATCTCTAGGAACATTATGGATCATCATTCCAACCATCATGCATTTGAGTCAATTTTCATGTATACAAAAGTTATAAAACAATATAGATTTTCATACCAAAAATCTCCAAAACCTGAATAAAAAGCTTTGTAATTGTGATGCTTTCAATATTATGTAAATGATTTATCCATTTATTTTATTAATAAAACATCATTGTATTATAGTGTAGAGACACATTTTGCACTTCTGATTTTGAGCTATTTTTAAATTAGGTTAGATTTGACAAGAGACTATTTGTGGTAATGTGGTAATTAAGATTTGAACAGATGTCAGCATTAATAAGAGACTCAAATGAGGTGTATGGAGATAAATGTCCTCTTTTAGCTGTGCTGGCATATCAGGCATCACTGAGAGGAGAACACAGCATGGCTTAGGCAGTTCTTATTTGAAGAGAAATTCTGGAAAATTATCCAGTAACACAATTTTTCTGATATTATTCAGTCATTTTACATGATCTTTCAGACTGTTTTATTCTTAAAATAAATTACTGTTCTATTGATATTTATGATGTTATAGAACTTGATCAATACGTTGTAATTGCATAACTCTCTTATAACAGAAATTATTATATTTTGTGCTATTGATCATCCTTTTAAAAAATATTCCTCATCTAGATTTTCTTATTCTTTCTGTTACTGTAGTACTTAAAAAGTACTATAAGTACTTAATGCTTTGAGCAACAACTTTCAGAAATTATAAGCTAACCTTACAGACAGGTCTGAGTCCTGGCCAATAGTTTTAAATTCAGTTCAAAAAAAACAGGGTTTATTTACATTGTGTGTGCTCCACTGGAGTAAGCACTACAAAAATTCACCATTAGCTAACAAAGATAAATAAAACTAAGTTGATTATTCCATTTGCAGCAACTCATATAAGCTGTACCTACACTGGTAAAAAAACCCCAACTGGTCAGACACCATTCTCTGACCTCAAAACTAACTGCTACACCATGGGCCAAACTCTCCAAGCCTTCAAATTCTCCAAGCCCTCAAATCACTGCAGTCACTTCTAAACAGATATATATGAGTGGTGACCAGCCACTCCAAGCCCTGAATTTTGTTGATGCACTGTTAAGAGAGTGGTAGCTGATAGAAGCAAAACCATGTTCTTCACATAGCTCATTGTAAAGCAGTGTGGTGAACTGGGTGCTAATGCTGAGCCACACCTTGGCCCTATTTCTTTACTTATAAGTCAGCAAATCCCTCTGTCTGTTGACTGAAATAATGTATGTCTTCTCAGTGTCAAATCATAAATAATAATTAAAAAATTAATAAATTCTTAATTGATTTATCCATTGCTGATTTTTTTTCCCCAAAGTCACTTCAGCAGAGTTTGAGTCAAAGAACAAACAGTGTACGAAGGTCTCCTGATAAGGAAAGTTGTTTGTTTTTTAAAAACATCTTTCATAGAAAATACTGCCTTGTTCTTTTTTTGTTCCATTTCTCATGACCCATTTCACAGTTAGATTCCTCTAGTACCATATTAAGAACTTTTTTCAATTAGAATATTTTCATGTTTCATTATAAACTTAGAAAGAAGATCCATGAATTTGATCCCTTACAGTTTACAGAACTATATTTCAACCTATCAAGCACTCATTATAAAGCAGGAAAAAAACAGACCAATTTAAAGTAATAAATTGCTTCATTACCACGCAAAAACTGGCATGTATCTAAGCTACAAGCTCTCTGAAAAATAAAGCAATTCAGAATTTTGACCCCATGATCATTTATACTCAGGATGTGCATCAGAAGTGTACTATTAAAAGTTTTGGACTATTTAAACTAGCTATTGGAAGAACTTGTTCCTGTTTTATGCAGAAATTATGGTGTGCAGATTAGATTATAGGCCCTGTTAAGCAGAGCTTCATGACTCTATGCGATTTCTGAAAATAGAAAGAAAGCTGAAATAATATTCACTACTGAAAATAGCCTTAAAGGGAATATAAATTTGCAAGTATAAAAAAGAATTTCACACAGCACTGGAAATTACTATTGAGCAATAGTTAGGAAATATTGCTTCTTCTCAATGAAGAACTGGTTCTTACACACTTTTTGTCTTTTTTTCTTTTTCTTTAATGGATAATATGTGATAAAAATATGATAAATTTCAGAAATACTGCAATCTGCCTAAAATATTCCACAGTATCAAGTACCTGAAACATGACCTGACTGTTCTGGACCAAAGCACTCTGAAAGATACATGCTGGCATTATGTGTCAAAATAACCCTTGCAAAAAGTACCAGAATGTGTGAGCCAAGTGTGCAGACATTTTCTAATCTTACAAGTAGTCTAAGATCCTACAAGAAAAGAGGATGTTATAGGCAAAAAAAAGAGTTTAAAAAAAAATCACTTTGGAGTAATAATATACAAAATCATCAGTCTAAAACTATCTGGAAAATGATGCAAAAGTACAATCCACATTACATTTCTTTGCAACAGTTTAAAATCACTAGTGTTTGCCTAACATGTATGAAGATATTGCCAGAAATCCCCCTATATTATCAGCAATGCTATGGATATATAATGCAAAGTAATATGAAAAATATTCCTGACAAAAAAAAGCAAACAGGATCAAAATCTATCTCCACCACAAAAACCAACCAACCAACCAACCCCCTACCCCAAATTCAATCCCAAAATAAACAAACAGTCAAAAAAAAAACCCAAAACCACCAAAAAAACCCACCAAACAAAACCAAACCAAAAAATAGCTTGTGGATTGCAAGCCACAGAAACCGAAGCAAGTGATACAAGTCTAGGCAGTGCCTAAAATAAGTTGCAAAATGACAGTATGTTAGCCATTTTGCAAGTTAAAAAGTAAATGTCAAGACACAGCAAAGCAGGCACAGCATTGCCGAAAAGGATAAGAAAGATCTTGATAGGAGGACTGGACAAATTTTGCAGCAAAAATTATAAGCTTATCAGCGTGAATGGAAATGAATGTTTGTTTATTTCAGTCCAATTCATGCCAGAAGCAGTAATACTTGCCATGAATGAATAGCCATAGGCAAGCTGTTAAAAACTGGCTCTGAGTATTTACTGAGTATCGTAAGAAGGAGGAAAATTGAGCTACGGATCAGAATTCAACTGAGGAACAACTGCTTTGGATTATTCTGCCACATGGAGAAAAAAAGTACACATTTTTTAAAGTGATTATTAGTGCTAAACAGCTCAGCTGAAACACATGAAAATCCAATATTGCAGCACAACTGAATTCAGTTTTAGGGTCTGTAAGTTATTCACTTTGAAATCAACATCTCCAGTCCTGACAGAATAACAAAATAATTTCAAATAAAAATTTTAAGTTGTTCTAAATTTGCGCAACTTAAGTTAGCTGTTCTGTTTACAGAGGACCAAAAGCTCAAATATTCAACTGGAAAAAAAAAACCAACCCTGAAAACTTAAAAATAAAAATATCCTTGAAACACAATCTCCATGTTGGGTTTTTTTTCTTACAGATGTGATGTAGAGCATCATACCACATGTATGCCACATCATGAAACTAGTTCATCTTTTGACACTCAGGGCAGCGTTCTCAAACTGGGCGATCAAGATAAACTAGCAGCTCATTATTGAATTGAAATACACCTTATACAAAAGATATTATACACCTAAATTTTGACACTGCTTGAGAGAATAACTGGGAAATCTGTGTGTAGTTCTGTAGTGAGTGCTGTACTATATTTACAGTTTTTTTCTAAACCATTTCCACTGGATTGTTGCTCACATCTTAGAGTTTCTGGACTCCCGAGAGATTATTGCTGCAACATCTGTTTCCTCAGTGTTCATTTCACTGTACTTTTACTAGGCTATTATTCTACCAATCACTATTTTCAGCAAGGTAAAGGACTAGTTTACATAATTCTTGTTTCTCTGGCCTCCATTATACACAGACAAGCTATCTCACATGGTAAAGGTGCTATTTGCATGCATTTATACATTTCTATTCTTTTTCATACTCACAGTTCAATTCAAGCATCAGGATTTCCATCTTGCACCATTTGGGCTGGTATAAACTGCAAGTACACTGTATCTCGTGCTAATTCCATGTGTTTTACTCTGTTACACTATTTTATTTACTGCTAATTATTAGTAGCAAGAGCTAATGGTACTGATTTCCCTTCTGCTCTTCTTACAAGCCTCCTAAAATTAAACACTATGCGTGGTATATTAGCTTCTTTTGAAATGGAAAAAGGAAACAAAAATATAATGAACAGTAGTACTTCTGCATTAGCATTTAAAGCACATGTATTTATAATGTCAAGACATCTGATAATGTCAAGATACCTTTTGTGCAGAACTTCATTTCTCACATGGTATCACGTTAGCCAGATATACTAATCTACTTTCTGGATTATCCAAACAATGCACACATAGACCAAAAAAAGGTACCATAATAATCAAAATCCCTAGCTCCCCAGGTCTTGAAACATGAATAAAATAATTAAAAAATAATAAAAATACTAAGAATTCTGGTTTGTTTCCCATACTGCCACAGGTTTAGTGTAACACTCTGGGAAAGTAATTTAATTCAGTCCTATGGGTTTGAGGATGTCTACTAATCTCAGTGAATCCGTCGCACACAAAATGTTACTACTGCAACAGCTGTCAGAAATACAAAGAAACTTCCCTTGCTTCCCCACAATTATTTTGGATCTTCTCATCATTCCAAAATAGAACGTGGTCCTCTGTGACCTCAAGTTCTGTTGCAGTGCCTGCATAGAAATCACAGTGATATGAACCTGGAGGTTTACAGGATAACCATAAATGGTATTTGCTGACTTATCAGGTAGCACCAAGGATCCTGAAGCAACATCCATACAGTATGGGCTGGAAATAGCTTCTTCCCAATTTACAACCTTACTGTATCCCTCCGTACATCCCCTGGTAGCATTTGACCCAATACAATCTATTTCATAGAATGTGCAACGAAAAGTGGAAAGCTCCATGTGAAGACCCGAGTACAGTGCACAGAAGTTAATTAAGTTAAAGGATTTCCAGCTGGTAAAGATTTATACATTTGATATAGTTTGCTGAGACTCGTATAAGATTTGTTAAAGTAAGCCAAAACCTGAAAGTCATGAAGACAACAAATACTTTTAGCAGTGCAAGATGCTTTGCTTATAAAAAAAAACAGAAATTCAAGTCTGTGTGATATTTCCACAGACTGAGCTTTAGCAACTCTATATACAATCGCTCCAGATAGTCCAGAATAAGAAATATTGTTATGAATTAAAATATTAAAGATTATTCTCAGAAATTCTGGCAAATGCAGTTCTTCACTCTCTCTATTGCTATAGCCACCTGAAGTTATAATGACTGCCTTTATCTGCTATCCAGATTATGGCACAGTCTGTCTATATTTTTGGGTGAATGTAGCCCTAAGTGTTTAAGATCTCAGACCATTCGTATGTAAAACACTCTCTCACAAACACATCATATAGTAAAATTAGGTTTTCTGATTTACATAAGTGTAATGTTCAGAATAATAATTTAACAGATATGTTTCCAAATATATCCACCAAATGGTCTTTTTATGAAGCTGTCCTTAGCAGTGGAACACCAGATAAAGCAGAGACACAGTGAAATGGGCAATACACCTGCTTTACATTATATGCGTGTTAACTGCTAAAGAATAGTAATGAGCTACAGCTTAGAGTTATGGCCTTAGTCACGTTGGTTTACAGCTTCTGTTTACCTGTGAGGGCAAAAATACAGCACCGAGACAGCACAGAACTATCCTGAGCACCTGGGATGGAGAGTGATGAAAAGATTTGAGAAGAATTACTGTATCCCTATTTACTAATAATGAAAATACACAGAAAACGTTTTCTTGTTACAGGATGATGACAATCTGTAGTTTTTAATCATTCAAGCACTACTTTAATGTCAATGAGGAGGAGATATCAATGTTTTATTAGGTTAAAGGACCTTACTCCTGCTGACAAATATAACTATGAGCCTGACAAATCCTTATTTATCTTTTGTTTAAAATATTTGCATTTTTTAAAAGGCATTTCTTCACCATTCACATTCTTTTACATTCTGTGTTGTGGCTGTGGGGTTTTGTTGTAATGACTGGTTATAATCACCCTTGTTTTTATACACAATAATATAATAACCGTGTAGCTCCAACAAAGTTCACATATAATTTTAAAAATGCAGCATAAGGACAATGAAAGACACTTGAATAGTCACACAGAGAATGTATATGGTACACATTTTTTTCAGAGCAGCCCTGAGTGCCTATTTGTCCTCAGTAAACTATTACAGATCAGAATGATTATATTGATATTGGTGTAATTCACAGGAGACACTGATGGAATAAGAGAACTCACCACAGCATTTATCTAGAATTTATCTTGGCCTTGTTAGGCAAATTCATGGCCAGCATACAGAAACAACTATATAAGGAGGACATGGAGTATTCTCTCTATTAATCATCACCCCACATATATTTTATGTAGCACTGTGAAACAAGTGATTATGTACCTTCTCAATAAAATCACTAACCTAAAGGACTCATAAGGGTAAGTTTCACCAGAAAGGCACTTCAGCTATTATACACCATGTAATGTGTATAATACATTATATTATACATGTAATACATTATAATGTGTATAATACAATATATTATACACCATGTAATGTGTATAATACATTATACACCATGTAATGGTGTATAATAAGTACCAGCTTGAAGAAAGTTATATTTCAAAAATATATTTGGATTCTTAAAAGTCAATTAGTATGGAAAGCATAGGCTGGTCTTACTGCCTACCTGAATTCCCAAAATGTTTTCACTGTTTTTCAAAATTCTATAAAGAACATAACTTGTTGTGGAATAAAATCACAAGCATTCTTGTGGAAGATTATGTATTCAAGATCAGAAAACAAAGAGAAGAATCTGTTGTCATTTCCACAACAAGTAGTATTTACAAGTTATACAATATCTGCCTTGAGCTCTGTATTTTTCAGTACGTTCAACAAAAGATATGGAAGATGGAATGAATAATGTTATATCAAAGTTTAACAATGATTTGAAGTTATTCAGAATAATGAAAAGTAAAGCTAAATGGAAAGGAGGTGCAAGTTGATAAAATGAAAAATAAAATTGAGTGTTGATAACAAAGTCATTTATTATGATAAGTTTTATGGTAAGTTGTAATTTTTTTAATTTATCTTAGGGAAGAAAAAACACAGAAACCGGAATCTCTGTTCAGTTGAAACCGAAAGGATAACAAAACTTCAGGAATTATTATAAAGCAATAGAGAATAAAGGATTAGGCCACTCACTGAATAACTCTATGGTGGATGAGCACCTTGAGTACTGCACAATGTGCACTGTATCTAAAAACTAAAATTAAGCTAAGAGCCTTGTACAAAGAAAGGCAAGAAGGGTGATCAAAGGCATGAAAATCTTCCAAGAAGAGCTTCAAGACTCTGCAACTTACTGCGCTATAGAAATAGTGAATGTTATTAAAGAGCTGAATAAGGAAACATTACTGTTTTTTTCTCATAATGCAAGCTGTAAGGGGGTACCCTTAAAAATAATAGGGAAAAAATAACCCAAACCTACAAAACAACAAAACACATTCTCAGACATCACGTGAGCTGTGAAATCCATTACATTTTTGTGGATTCAGTGTTTCTGGAAATCTTAGCAGAAGGACCATTGAACAGACATTTTTCAATAAACATTACAGCTAAAGGACTTCCTAGTAAAGAAGATGAATATTATTTCCTTTTTGTCCCTGAGCTAAAGATGAGGGTGGAGTCTGCTCTTAAAATGTTTATTTTGGAGAAAGGATTCCCAGGAAGGCTTTCTTCCAAGATGTGCCATACACCAAAAGCAATTTATATTCCAACCGGCCAATGTGGGATGATTTGGAAGCCATATATATTAAAAGAGTTATTAAAGATCAGACAGTGGTAAAAAATCATTTTAAAAGACAGGAATCTTATGTTTTGTAGAAACTTCTATTTTTCCAGATATTCTAAAGACAAGAGGAATGCTTTCAGATTACAGAAAGTAACTAGAGCTAAAAATTCCCTCCAGATGCAACATTCTCACATAAGAAATTTGACCATATCTTCTATTTTTAAGTGTTTCTACAAGACTTTTTTCCCAATGAAAAATGAACAATCTGTCATAAAAATTTATCCTACTTTTAATATGAGGATCTTAACATTTAGAGAATAAAAGATGATTCATATAAAGCAGTGAAGTGAGTAGAAGCAAATGTAGAGAAACAATATTAAATTGGAAGTGAGTAGAAGCAAATGTAGAGAAACCTCAATATTAAATTGGAAAGAGAAAAGTTAATTTTTCACCACCACTACTGCTTACAAAAAAAGTTTCCATAAATTAAGTGAATTTATCTCTTAGCAATTCTTCACTTTTATAGGGGGGAAAAAAAACCCAGCACATTTATCATTACATCTTGTAAATAAAAAGCTGCCAATCAGAGTTTACTAAAGCTGAAGGAAACAAACAAACAAAAAATCCAGGCTCTGATAAAGAAATTAGGAAAACTGAAAATGTCTAACTCCAAACCAAATGTTGCTTTGACAAGAGATTCATTCAAGCTACCCAGTAATCAACAGTGCTTAACAATATTTTTCAATAGTGGCAGATTTTAACAATAACAATGATGGCATTAAATAAGCTGATTCTAAAGAACAATGTTTTGACCCTGCGTTCTTCCAAGTAGTAAAAGAAACCTGCAGATTGTAGCCTCTACAGCAGCACTTGATACTGATGTGGAGACACCTGCTCCACTGCACCTCTGCCAATAAAACACAAGCACAACAAAGCATTTAGAGTTGTTTTATTTGTAAAAATAAAAAGGGAAACTAATAATTTTCTGTAAAGACTTTCAAATACATCCTGGAAATCAGTCCATTCTTAATTATTTCAATTCTGTCAGCTAAAAAACAGAGTAAAAATATCCTTAGAATTGGCAGAGAATTCCTCATTTTACAATACTAGCGGGCAAGTGTACAGTTGCTAGACGATTTAGGATATGATATATGACATACAGTTACATGATTTACAAAGGTAAAAGATAACATGAACAAACACTGAAATCTTGATTCAGAGATCACAATCTAATTTATTTTGGAAGGAGAGTGGTAACAATTTGCTTTATCTATGTTCTCTTCATTATATATTTTTAAAGACATTATGACACTTTAGATCTCAAAAAGCTTTCCATATAATATAAACAATGGTAATATAAAATGCATATATATGACTTCTGTCTGTGACGTACCAATGATATTAAATCACAGTGCGCTTATCTTTGAAGAAAACACATTTCTGTAAGAAACAGATATGACTTTCAAATACTCAAGTCCACAGAAGAAGTAAAAAAAAAATAATCACTTACAAAATAAATCTTCTGAGAAAATTTTAACTTCATGAAACTCTTTGCCCTCTCACAGTTACTGTGAACGGAGAATTCCAAGGACCCATCATGCCTATAACCCAAAGACCTGCAGGGCTGCAGAGCACCACTAACTCCTACAATCTAAGCGCTAACTCCACATTACAGGCCTGGGTTCCCGTCTCCTTTCATCACCTGGCATAGTGACCAATTTATCAAAAGGTATAAGCAAATCCTCAATTTCATTTAAGCACAAAATTATTCCTAAATCTGTATTTGAAAATAAGATGGTGCTTGGACATCCCACTGAGCCCGGAATGATATCAAGTGCCACTGAAGTGAGAGACTTCACCTAAAAAGCAAGCATTCACACCAGCACAGACACTTGGGGAAGGATTGTCTCTTTGCACAGCAGTTTTGGTACTAGCAGCAACTCACGAAAAAAACAAGGAAAGCCCCCAAAGTGAAAAGCAGTTTACAGAGAGGTCAAAATAGTTTTTCTGCAAGCGTGGAGGAGAGGAAAGTTGCTGTTCCAGAGATACATTTTGAAATCAGTTATTTTCACAAATTGGATAACTGCTCCCTAGACGCAAAAGAAAACGCACACACGTGCAGGCTTTAGATCATTGCCATCACTATATAGAGGTAAGGACATTTAGAAATTAAGCAGGTTTTAAAAATTTTCCATCCTGAAACTAAAAACTCCTGCATGCTAACTGAATATTCCTAGTAAATTTAAATGTAATAATTTTAAAATTATTTTCTTCAAAGAAAAAAACTGTGTATGTTTCCAAACCTATTAAATAGTTCAATCATTGCTAAATATACCATACATTTTCTGACCTCAATCATAATTTTTCAATACTTCACTAAGGAAGCCAGTGGCATATACAAATTACTATACATGCTTCTTTTTTAGTTTCAAACTGAAGAATTCTGTAACGTCAGAACAAATAAAAAGACTTTATGCAAAAGTTTTATTTTATAAGACAAGTACTACAGGCTGACTCAAAGCAACATTTACTTGTTTGTTTATGTCTCCTACTGGCTCAAAAGAAATAAACAAAATATCTTTCCCATTTACTGTCAGTTTCACAGGAGATTCTATTTTATTTTTAACCTTATTTTCCTTGTAATGTCTTCACCAACGAGACGAGAAAAAGAAACCTCTTATTATTTCTTCCCCATGGAGAAACTTCTCTCCCCAGCTTCACAAAAGAACCCCACCAAACAAAACTAAGCAATGAAAACATAACCGTGCTCCTCCACAACTAAACACACAGTGGTAGGTAAAAATGGATACAAATGACAAAGCTCAAGACTGGCTACACAGTTCCACAGATGTTTCAGAGATGTCACTTTTTTTTCATTCACTAGGTTTCTGCATTTGTAATTGCGATGTCTACATAAAAACCTCTACAAACGCTAAGAATGGCTGGAGCATTGGTTTTGATTTATTATAATCTTCTTGAGCTGTGTTATATTAACAGCCACCACCAATAAGAATAAAAATAAATCATACATTTCATTTGGACCTTTCTCTGCTGTACAAAAAAAAGTGAGTTTTATTTTGACATTGAAATATAAACCTTCTGGGAGATAGTACCAAGCTGGGTGATGAAAGCTCTACCTCCTTCAGTAGCAACAGTGTGGGTGGTACTCTGCATCAGCTGGGAGAGACTGGTACTTACAAAAAGAAGGGAGGAAGGAAAACAGGAATAGTATTTTTGTCATTTCTGGAGACTTCTCCGTAGCATAAGTGGTAAGAAAGCTCCTACAACCCAAGCTGTATTATTTGCACAAGAACTAAACCTTCACCATGAAAAGAGGGACATACCTTATAGCATTTAGCTCACCAGAAGGAATCAGATCTTAGATACCCAATCGGCAGCCACAGAAGAAAACAAAGGTCAAGAATGAAAATAAACAGGAATCAGATGAGGAAACTGGGTTTGCAGCCACAAACGGATGCTAATAATGAAAATTACCCTTATTTGTTATTTGGAAACCACATGCCACAGGGTCCTGAGGGGTGGGTATGTGAAATAAGAGGGAAAAAATTCTCTTCCTCTCACAAACAATATCGAAATATTTAAATGAAAGCATTTTCAGTTATTCAGTAATTAGGTACACAAACTCCTCTGCAGTTTTAGGCACTTGGGGATAATATTTTTCTTTGTTATTGGTATGAGTACATCTGCAACGTAGCCTTTGTTCTCTTAATGATAACTGAATTTCTAGACACGTAACATTAAAAAGGCAGCACTCTAGAGATGCTTTACTAATGTGAGAATAAAACTGTCAGATTGAAGTCAATAAAATTTTTAAAGAGTATTCACACTTCATATCCACTGATTTCATGGGACACAGTGTGCAGCAGTCACTAATGCATAGGTAATCAATACAGAATTATGAGGCTCGTATTTTTTTTCTTTTATAGATATCTTTGTAACCAGTTCCTCAGCATTATACTTGGAGGTGCGCACAACACTTTTTTTACAGAGTGATTAAAGGAAAAACACCTACCTGCCCATATTTATGAACTCTGGAAAATTGTTCAAGTGAAGAACCTACCTGGACTTCTGCAAAGCGTTCGACAACGTCCCACATAACATTCTTCTCTCTAAAATTGGAGAGACACAGATTTGATGGATGGGCTACTTGGTAAAGAAGAAGTTGGCTGGATGGTCGCACTCAAAGAGCTGTGGTCAACAGTTCAATGCCCAAGTCGGGACCGGTGATGAGTGGTGCTACACAAGAGTTGGTATTGGGACCAGTTTTGTCCAACATCTTTGTCACAGACATGGACAGTGGGATTGAAGGCGCCGTCAGATAGTTTCTCCACACCACCAAGCTGTGTGGCATGCTCAAGACGCTGGAGGGAAGGGATACCATCCAGAAGGACCTGGACAAGATTGGAAGGTGGACCTGTGAAAATCTCATGAAGTCCAACAAAGCCAAGTGCAAGGTCCTCCGCCAGGCTCGAAACAATCCCAAGCACAAATACACACTGAGCAGAGAATGGATTGAGAGTAGCCCTGAAGAGAAGGTCTTCGGGGTGCTGGTGGATGAAAAGCTCAACACGAGTCTGTAACGTGTGCCTGCAGCCCAGAAAGCCAACCAAATCCCAGACTGCATCAGAAAAAGCGTGACCAGCAGGTAAAGGGAGGTGATTCTTCCCCTCTACTGTGCTCTCATGAGATCTCACCTGGAGCACTGCTTTTAGTTCTGGAGTCCTCAGCACAGGAAGGACGTGGATCTGTTAAAGCGCGTCCACCAGGATGATTAGAGGGCTGGAGCACATCCCATATGAGGACACTCAGAGAGACGTGCCATTGTTCAGCCCGGAGAAGAGAAGGCTGGGGGGAAAACCTTATCGCAGCCTTCCGGTATTTAAAGTGGGTCTACACTCCCAGGAATGCCCGGGAGGGGTTCTTTATCAGGGAGTGTAGTAACAGGATCAGGGTTAATGGTTTTAAGCTGAAAGAGGGGAGATTTAGATTAGCTATTAGGAAGAAATTTTGTACAGTGATGGTGGTGAGGCAGTGAAACAGGTTGCTCAGAGAAATTGTGGATGCCCCATCCCTGGAGGTGTTCCCGGTCAGGATTGACGAGACTTTGAGCAACCTGATTCAGTGGAAGGTGACTCTGTCTATGGCAAGGGGCTGTAAGTAGATGATCTTTAAGGTCCATTCTGACCCAAAACATTCTATGGTGAATTGCCAAAATGTAGAAACATTGAAAACAAAATGTTGCATCTCTGGTGTTCACAATTGGGAATAGTGGGAATAGCAACCAGCTCACTACTTTTGACAAAGTTTTGCAAGGTTTTTCTTTTAATTTGGCACATATATGCAAAATTGGCATAGCTTAAATACAGGTTGAAAGCTGCACATGTTGTGGTTTATATAACGTTTACAAGGTTCTTCACTTTAATCTCAGTAGACTGTGCAGATGGTACTGTATTTTGGAAGTTATGTGTTCCTAACTCACTTTCTAAAGTATGCATAAGACATTTATGAACACACACACACATGCAGCTATTTACACTTTGTTTTAACTCCAAGCTGGGATTTGTTAACACAGCTCAGCATCATCTAGCAGTCTTATTCCTTTCTCTATCATGTCTGCCAGATGAGATCATACAGAAGATGAAAGTAGGTTTTATTACTGTGTAGGGACTGACAATTGCTATAATGACTGCGCTTCACCTCATGCAACTCATTTTGCAAAAAAGAACCAATGCTAGTGATAAAAAAGACAGTCATCTCTGATTTGAAAATCAGAAGAGAGAAATAGTCTTAGAGAAAAGAAAAAAGGAAAAATAATTCAGATCCTCAAAGATTATGGTCTTGGTCAAATGCATAGCATTTCACTAGGAATAACAATTTGAAGCTTTATTTTCTTTTCTCAATAAATTAGTTCCTCAAAAATAATTCAAGGAATCTCCTGAGTACGAATAACTTGTTACAGCCTAGGGCATATGTGTGTGCAACAATATACCTTTTACAGGTAAGGATTAAATCTAATTAAAGGAAATTAAGTAATTTTACATATTTCTACACCTGAAATACCATTCCTCTTATAATCTCTTTCTATTAATGAACTGTACGTTAAAATATTCCAACATCCCACATTAAAATAATGACAGTCACAGACAGTTAACAAAACTAAACCAAGTTAATATGCAAGTCTGACAGTTAAAGTCAGACTAGTGCTAAGAAAAGAGCAATCCAATGTTAAGAGCTGGCTACTAAGTAATCCCATAAGCATTTCTATAGCATTCCTGGAAGCAGTCTAGGAAGGTGTAAAGTACAATAGTCAAGCAATATACTTAGGATAGTAATCTAGATAACTATTTTAATAACAGCAAAAGGGGAATCCATCCACAGAACCAGGTGTGCACCTGCATCCAAGCATATGTGCACAGAAACCCCTCCAGGACAGCAGACACCTCTGCTGCTAGTGACTACTGGGAAACTAATCATTAACATTAAGTTTCTTAATTCGCAGGGTGTTAAGAGAGAATTGCTTTGGTTTTGTTGCATCAAAATCTTTAATTTTGCATTCTTAAGTAGAAAACAAGACACTTCTCACACAAGGGGGTGATTCTGAATTACAGCAGCTCTTGATACTGGTAAGCAGTATGCTTTGATTTGTAATCATAGGTTAAGAGCATTCAGACACATGGAGGTGGGGGAAATGAGAAAAGCCAGTGCTAACCATTCATGAAACACTATGTGCAGCTTCATGTATTAAAGAATACAACTTATACATGTACAAAACTCAGCCAAAGTTACACAAACAACAAATGTAATTCTAAAAGTTTTACACAGTTATAAACACAAGCCCAACCATTTACAGATATGCCATGAAAAAATTAATATTTTTTTAAAATTACAATTGTTAAATTAAATTTAATCCCATCTCAGTATCAAGAATATTTCGGTGACTATAGTGAATGTCTCTGATTATATTAGGAATTTCTTGTGTAAGAAGCTCAAGGTATGTTACAGTTTCCAAACATAATGGTTTTTATTATCTCTGGGATCATTTACATTTGGGTGAACAATTCAAAATCTTTTCATAGATGTATCACATTTATTGACTTATTGCAGTAGATAAATAAATTGCTTAAAAGCTATTCCGTCAAAAATATGAAGAAAGTTTTCTCCAGTGAATACACATAAATCGTGTCAGTGTACATGTTTATAATACAAGGTATTCTGTCCAGACAAGCCTTTCTTGTCAGGATTTTGACATTTGCTTGCTTAGTGATTTGCAGGTAAAGAAAAAAAAAAGCCAGCTGCAGGAAGAGAAACATATTGAGGGTATATATTTGCATAAGCAGTCACAAACGAACAAAATAGTACTTAGCCTAAGGTGTTCTGCACAGCTATTCTGATACAGTCCATTTTGATAACAGTTCTACATCCATCTATTTTATTACTACTAAACATGGCACGTTCATTTATATTAAACAGTCTGGTGGAGCTGCCTGAGACAAAAAAAAAAGCACAACAAAACCTCTAAATCACTGTGAGCCACATCCTCAGCCCTTTTGCTTCAATGATGCAAAATCTTTCTACAGAGGGAGGTTGATCTTATATAGCTATTCTTTGTTCGAATTCTCACTGACTACAAAGGAATTTTACTGCATGGAGAAATCACAGCGAAAACGATGGAAATCTCTGACCTAGTTAGGCAGAAAGTTTGAGATACAACAAAAGAACAGGCAGAGGAAGAGAATATCATTTATTTCAGCTTGTCAATACGGTTTCATTAAATTTTTGGTTATTCAAAGTAATGAAATAAATTTTGGGAGTGTTAAGGTACAAGGAGGTATCTAATTCTTCTCTGCTCTTCTCAGAATAACATTTGCAATCACTATGCCAAAGCTGTGTTTTACACAGGATATAGGTAGCATTTATTTGTACCATATTTGCAGTTATTCATGCACAGAAACACATAAAGAATCATATTCAAAACAATATATATACTTTGCAACTTCTATCACCTACTGTATAGTGTAGGTGTTTGTGTGGGTTTTTTTCTTTTATCTCGTTGCTTTTTCAGAAAAAAAAAACTTGCTCAGAAAAATTTTTCTTAGGAAACATAAAGCAATTTCAGTCAACTATTAACTCAAGCTTTGATTCTCAAAGTAATAGATATTGAAGTAAAAAGAAAAAAGCAAGCAAGAAAGACAATGAATTTACAGCTCTATATTCTTCTGCAGTGCTTCTACATTTGGGACTGGTGAGAGGGAACAACACTAACAAAACCAATCAATAACAAAGAAATACGTCTTACGTTATAACATTACTGTTTACCAGAATTACTAGCTTGGCTCTGCAAAAACACCAATGAGGAGAACAGATAGAGTACTGCATCTAGAGGGTCAAGAATTAAAGGGGAATTAATGTGTATATCTACACATAAAATATATAATGTCCATACGTTCCACAAAATAACTTATGTTTTCAATGAACAAGCTATGAAAAAATAGCAGTCCAAATTCTACAGAGTGCAAATGACAGAAGTCTCACGATTCCTTCCTGAACTGTTTGTGTACTGCTCCTCTATCAAGGAGCAAAAATAATATAATTTAGCCAACCAACAGAGTGCAGGCTAAAATTGAGCTTATTATTGAAAATATCAATTAATTACTTTCAAAATACAATCATTGAATACATTCAGTTGTGTCATGCATTTATTTAATGTTTTATTTTCCCTTTGAATTGATACAGTAATCATCCATGTTGTTGACATCTGTCATGGAATTACTTTGAAGGTAAGTGGATAGATATTTTGGTCCCTTATCACCAATACGTATCACAGCCTCTTATCCTAAAAATCTGCGTGACGTTTTACGAGCTTTTCTGTCTCCTTGGGGAGCCAACAGTCATTAAATGCACAACAATCAGACTATTGTACATTATAAAGCCTATACACTTCATCCTTCTTTGTACACACTGTTGCGTTTACAGATATGGTGGGATGGGGACTAAAGAGATATAGATCCATATACCTCACTAATACTTACATATTTCTGTAACAAACAGGAAGAATTTAATTATTTTAAAATAGTTACGCTTTATTACATGTTAGGCTTAAGAAACATTAAATCATATTTCACATATGACCTTTATCTAGCTCATAATACTAAAACATTCCTTAAATCTTTTTTCTGTTTAATATTAATTTCATTTTCTCCAGCCTTTCATGAGTATTAACTCATAGATGGCGCCAAAAAAATCTCCACAATCATTCTGCCTCCAAAGCATTTCCCTTTCTTTGAAGAGCTGTACAACACTAGCCCTTCATATAAACAAGATATCCCATCTACCAGCTGTTTCCCACCCAGGACAGATTTCGTCTTTGAAAGGTTTTAGCAATCCTGCTGTCTTTGGGCTGCCTTGTTCAACTGCTCTCCATTGATCATGAACCTTTCCAAGGCTCTCGCTACCTGCTACTAGATATTGTGGGGTTGTAACACTGAGAGGAATGAAAAATTGTCTTGTAAAATCACCAATTATATGAGTCTTAGCTGGAGTTTCTTTATGAATGCTGTGACCAACTGAGAGCACAGAGCATGCATCTTGTTGTGAAATAAACTCCCTGAAACAACAACAGATATGAATATCAAATTCCTTATTTGTTTGGTTGGTTTTTTTTTAACTCTAAGCTTAGCCAGTGACTTTGATGAGAAAGATCAGTTCTTATATGCAAGTAGCTGAAGCAAAAGACTTGTTCTTATTTGATTATTTGTATAGATTGGATATCAACTGCATTATGATAGGTCTAATAGAAGAGAAAGCAACCGGAAGATCCAAATGAAAACACCAAATGTTCATTCTGTTCAGCAAACCACTTATGCAAGTCTTACAAAGACCAGAAAACTCCATCTTCAGAGCAACCACCAGTCTATTTAGTGATAACAGCAGCTGCTGATTCATAGCGATTGTCTTTCTGCGGCAGATTGGTTTGGAAACAAGCATTCAATAGCAAAATAAAAGCACTTGACTGATTTTTCAACTCTTCACTGAGGGTATATTAATAATCCTTTATTGTCAGGCATACTATGAGGCAAAGCCAATGTATTATAATAGTAGAAAAGATAACAAGAGATTAATAAAGTACACCTGTCGTCATTCACTTTCCATTTATAATTAATGATCCGACCATATTAACAAAGCTTAAGTTTTACACTTTGCTATATCATTATCTTTGATGTATAAGGAAAACAAGATTTAAATTTTAATTTAGGTCCAAAGAGAGATTAAGTGATTCCTAAGCATTACAGCATTTTAGGCCTATGTTTTAAAACAATACAAATTTATTAATATTATCTGTCTTTGCTTCCTTGATGTCAATTCATTACATTTCTCTATGGTTATTAACCATGCTATAATTTCTGTACTCTTGTCCTTCTATCTTATCACAAAGATTACACAGATACTGAGCATAAAACTTCTTTTTATTTCTGCTTGAGGAATAAAGGTCTTTACTGGAGATTTTCAGGAAAAAGGCTCCATGCACCTTTGGAAGCTAAGGCATGTTTCTCTGCTAGTCTTCTATGAACCTAAATGTAATCTCTTTGCAGTATTCACTATACGTATACCTAGAATTACACATTATTGCTGTCTCAAAATACAGTAACTCATCTTTATAAGCACTTTATTTTCCCACTTTAGCAGAGATACATTCTGTAAGATGGAGTTCGAAATAAAATGGTTTTCTAATTTTATTGCTACTCTTCTTAGAGCTCTGTATTGTTAAAAATAACTGGGTATGAAAGCCTTTCATTCATGGGAATCTCTGGGACAGATTCTGGCATACTTTGTCACAGTTGACGTATGATGGCAAAGAAATTCCTTAAATTTCAGTAGTCTGAGTGCAGATTAAGGTAGTATTTACTGCAAGTGTATGAAGTAATATAATTTTCTCCTTCCACCTGTGTTCAGTCAAGAAGAATCTGTTGCTATACACTACAGCAAAAAAGATAAATTAGATGCTAGCATAGGACTGATTTTTGTTTGGTTGTTCTGTAAGGATGCAAGAGCAGAACCAAGGGAGTATTCCCTTCATCCATTGTTCCTTTTTCATCTGTCAGGTGACGTAAGACACCACTATCATTTCTCCTTCAAAGGTTACACTGTATTCTCATTTCCAGTACCTAAGCCTGTGGAAAAGACTCAGATAAACAACTGAAACAAAGGGATAGACACAAGAGACTCTACAGGAAAAAAATGATACCATTTGGCATTTTCTTCTACAAGACTACGGAGAGGGAAAAAAGCAGAAATGATGAGTCTACCTCCAGCTCAGTTGGCCCAATCATTTCTTCTTTCTAGCTGTTTCAGTCTCTAAAGCTTCTCACTGCAAAACTCTGAACCCAAGAAATTACATCCAGACAAAAAGATTTAAGAAAGATGCTACTTCTTGCAGCTGAACTGCCTCCTTCACGCAGTATGAAGCGAGATCAAAGCAAAGATGGAACCTTTCTGGGTTTTCTCAGAGCATACTGTGAAAGGTAGCAAAACCAGTGCCTAGAGTAGTATCTCATGGGAGAAATTAAAAAAAAAAAACAAACTTATGCAAGTCATACAGACCAAAGTAAATAAGAAACCATTATTATGATAAATAACACAGCACATGAAGTTAGCAAGAACTGTTACCAGTTTCAGTTAAATTAAATTTTAATTGACTGCTTAGGTAAAAGAGATGCAGAAAAGGGTGCCTATTCTGTGCTTTTTTGTTTTAATCATAAAACTTGACGTGGGTAAAATAGTAATAACAAAAAATGAGCCAAGTGCAATTAACATTGAATTTTAAAGGAGTTTTCAACAAGTAAAGTGTTCTTTTGTTCTACAGTGCTTTACTCCACATTACTTTATCCATTGAGGCTGAAAAGTTGGTGGTTATTTTTTTTTCATTTGTCCAATAAGGGATGATAGAATTCTATTCAACAAAACTTTTTTGAAGGTTTGTTTTTTAACCCTAAATAGCTTTCTCCTAGCACAGAAGACTGAACTCCATTCGAAAGACCACTAGAAGTTAAAATATAAAATACAGTAACCACTCCTCTCTTCTTTTCAAGAGTTAACAGAGATTTAAGAGTTAACAAGCATGACAACTCTGAATACAATTCTTAAGCAGGTTATCACAAACTTCTCCACAAAAAAAAAAAAAAAAAAGGAAATTATGACAGTGATGTGTAGATAGACTAGATATCCCAAGTTTCCCTATTAAACGTACTCTGCCTGTTTTGGGCACAAGTTCGGTATTCTCTCGATGTTGTCTATTCATTTACCAAAAACAGTCACATGAGACTGGATGAAGGCAGAATTTTCCCTACTTACTAGAAGTTTATCATTGAGCTACTTAAAGAAAATCCAGAACTTCAAGATGAAAATCTCTCTTTTAAGAATTGCTGCTACTAATGCATTTTTGAAGGGTGAAATTCACCAGTGAATTCAGTGAACTGAACACCAGCTAAAGGGCACAAACACCAATTTGTACATGCTATGAATCTCATTTCATCTTGAGGACAAAAGCTCAGGTCCAATTCTATTTATGTTCCCGAGACCTTCGGTTCTGGAGGCTTATAGGCAGTCAATAAAAACAAAAAAGATGAACTGGAGACCTGGGTGGAATTTAGGTCATCTGGATTTACATTTAAAATCTCAGTTTAGCAAGCTCCTGTGAGCCACCTTGATGACTTTGAGAGCTCTGACTAAATGGAACAAGCCCAAGGACAAGGCTGTTTCAGCAGCCTGTAGACAAATGATCCACCACAGAAATGAAATTTTCCCAAATCAAATGCCTTGCATGAAGCTATGCAGGGAGAACACTTGACTGCGTGGTAAAGTTACTTTCAACAGATTGCTTGCCTATGTTCACCGTCAATACTCTTAAAGATTACTCAATGACACAGCATCTAAAAAATTCCCAACAATTTGCTACACAATTTGCATAGAGTTTTGAAAGGAATTACATTTTTTTAAGCCCACAATTTTAATATCATGTACATGATATGTCTTTAAGATCAAGGATTATACCACAGTGTTTCATAGAAATTGTTTATTTTTTTTGAAATTGTACAACTCAACTCCAGTCATTTCAACCAAATAAAAAATATAAATTAAAACAACTAAGATTCACCTGATAATATTTATTCTATGCCAAAACACACTTAAAACAATGGATTAATTCCCAGAATTTTTCATAGCTACATAATTATATGAACTTAACCAATTCCATTTAAGTTACTTGTTAAAAAATATCAATCTGTGGAAGTACATGCAGTTCCTTTTCCCCACTGAATTTGGTATGCCTCATATCAATGGCACAGCTCTCATTTTTCAGCCTAGTGCCTAAAGCAATCACTAACCTAGGAACAAAGACTTCTAACTCTAAATCGAAATGTAATTTTAGGGAAATAAATTCCACATTTAAGAAAAGAAACACTCTTGACAGATATATTTACCCATTTATGTTTAAGCAGAGTTACTGTGCAGCACTGACTTCATTGATCAGGACATTAGTATGGTCTTGATGGAAATTATTGTCCAAATATAGGGCAAAGAAGTAGACCAAAGGAAATCAACTACATTTTGTTGCATGACAGTACTAGATTAACATGCATTTATTCAACAAACACAAACACTACACACAAGCAGGTGCAGGTTCACATAGATGAGCAAAAGTGCTTGGTAGTGGTCAGAAAAGGCTAGATTAGGGAGAGAGGAACTTGGGGATCTTGGTAACCATGGGGCTTCAAAAGACTTGACTCTGCTCAGCTGTGCTTCAAAAGGGAACGCAATGAGGCACATCTCCTTTGAAGTTACAAATCACCTTAACAGAACTGGGTCAGCATAATGTTCCCCTGAATCCCTGAAGCACTTGGAAAGCTAGAAGGGAGGTCTTTAATTCCTCTTTTGCCCCTTTCAAACAGACGAAAGAAACTACCTGAAGTAATACCGATATAGCTAAAGTTCTTTTTTGGTCACATTCTTCTAGACATGTAAAAGTGTAACTTCATCAGGCTTGGGAGTTCTGTTCAGCAAGTCATTATCCAAGCCAATAAGAGATCCTGACATTTCAGGCCTATGATCTCACATATCTTCCCTTTGTGAACTAGACAGGCACATTTTAAAATGAAGGAAAAGAACTACTTCTGATGTCAGAAATGGCCACAAATTCTACCCGTTTCAGAAGCAAAGCGATACAGTTATTCAGCTCCAGCAAATACCATCTGAGGACACACAGCACAATCACATACACGCACTAAGTCAAGCACAAGCTATTCCCCTGCTCAATACCCCTCAGAGATGACATTTAAATTTAAAAGACTGCATAATCAAAAAAACCTTCCAGTGACTGTCAACTCTGACTAGAACCTCAGTCTTTTTCAGCATACGCATTTGTTGTATAGTACAGTGATGCTGATTAGAGTTATCAGATGACTAATGAAATCATGTCACATACATTATTTAAATAAAATTCACTAGAAAGACTAACTTTATAAAAATATTAAATATTTGCAAATGAATATCAGAAATTCCTAGCCAGATTTATCAGTTCCACAATAAACTTATTGGGGAAGTAGGGACAGGTGAAGGGGGGAAGGAGGAAATCAAACTATTGCCCACCTGTTTATTTTTATTTTCTCTAATACCGGGATAGACCCAAAGAAGTATGTCTCCCCTCCACTTTTTTTTTTTTTTTAACATCTCACCCCACAGGGAAATTTTTTGTTAAAGTCTCCTCTTTCAGTGTTATGCTGATGATATCACTGTCATGCATCACTGCATCACTCTCATGATCATTTTTTCAAATATATTCCCACTTCTTGAAAATTCAAATATCTGCACCCATTAATTCCTTATGTATTAAAAAGTCTCATACATTTAAAAAGGCCTATGTGTAAACCTTCAAAAAGATTGTTTTGTTATGCTTTTTTTGTTATGCAGTCTACCTGGAAATAAAGTTACCCATAAATTTAGAGGCAGCATAAGAAACATTTTCCTCTTGTGGGAAAAGTCTTATATGTACTTATCTGAAATATTGAGAGTCATGGATTGCCAAGTAATCCTTGAAGGCACAAAGTAACCCATTCAACTATATTTTCACGAGCGAAGACTGAAGAAGCTCAGAATTTTGTTTGAAAGGAAAAGTTGCAACAAACTATCCCCACTTTCCTTTGATATTCTACAAATATCAGCTCATTTCCGCAACAAAGGTGCATTTTGTTCACAATACAAAACCAAATGCAATTACTCAAAGGGTTTGAAGTCAGAACTGCATAGGCCGTCTGCTTTTGTTCCCCTCAGAAATTTCTCAAGTAGAGATAAACCCACAACTTATGGAAGCATAAGTACAGATCTACTTGTGTGCTAATAGCGAGTCCAACATATCCACAATAACTTTACTGTGCAGTAAAATTGATACTGCATACTCAATCCAGTACCGTATGTGTCAACCTGCTGGCAAAAAGCCAGAAGCATCAGGCTCACTGTACAAATGCTTCACCAGTTAGAAATGTGAGAATCCTAATCCGTAACAATAAAGACATGAAAGACAATGGGCACAGCTAGGATTAAAGCAGACTTCATAGAGCACATTTCCACCCCGTTCACTAAATAGTTTAAGGAGTAGAACCTCCATCCCTGCTTGCTTCTCAGCTTTCATCTCACATGATTTCATCTAAATGTAAAATTCTTGAAAAGTCTTGCATCAAGTCAAAAATGTAAGTGTTTGTTGAATCCACTGGCAATATTCCTGTAAAAGTCAGTGAGATAAAGTGAAGATTGTTTATCAGGACTCCCCAAATTTAAATATATTCTTAAAAAATATGAACCCATACCATCCTCACTGAGGACAGAAGTCGTCAGAAAGAATTTTACTAAGCAGACACTGTATGACTTGAGATCATAAAATGCATATTATGGAAAAATTTAAAATGTAGAGTGTATCATACAATAAAATGTGTGGTTACTGTAGTGCATAAACTCTACCATTTTGATAACTATATTTTATTATGCCACTAGGTTATATTCAGCTGCCTGGTTGTGTAGGAATAGTCAGGAAATCCAAGGTGTGGCTGGAGCACAATCTGACCAGGGAGGCAAAGAATAATAAGAAGGCTTCTACAGGGATTTCAGCCAGAAAAAGGAAGGTCAGAGAGAGCGTACCCCCCATGATGAACACAACTGGCAACCTGGTAAGAACAGACAGGGAGAACGCTGAGGTACTCAGTGACTTTTTTTTGCTTCAATCTTTACTGACAAACTCTCTTCCCACACTTCTCAAGTGGATGGATCACAAGATGGGCACTGGGGGAGCAAAGTTAACAGCTTGTCAGCAGCTTAATGTGCAGATGGAGACTGGTGACAAGTGATGTCCCTCAGATGTCCACATTGAGACCAGTACTGTTTAGTGTCTCCATCGATGACACGACAGCAGGATCAAATGCACCCTTAGCAAGTTTGCAGATAACAGCAACGTGAGTGGTGTGGTTGAAATGCCTGAAGGATGGGATGCCATCCAGAAGGACTTGGACAAGATAGAGAAGTGGGCCCATGTGAACCTCATGAGGTTTAACAAGGCCAAGTACAAGGTCCTGCACCTATGTCAGGGCAACTCCCAATATCAATACGGGCTGAGGGATGAAGGGATTGAGAGCAGCCCTGCCAACAAGGACTTGGGGATACTGGAGGATGAAAAACTGGACAAAAGCCAGCAATGTGTGCTCCCAGACCAGAGATGTGTGGCCAGCAGGTTAAGGGAGGCAATTCTGCCCCTCTGTTCCACTCTGGTAAGACTCCACCTGGAGTAATCCATCCTGAATTCTCAGGCACAAGAAAGACATGGATCTGCTGGAGCAGGTCCAGAGGAGTATCACAAAAATTATTAGAGGGATGGAACACCTCTCCCATGAAATAAGGCCGAGAGAGTTGAGATTGTTCAGCCTGGACAAGAGAAGGCTCCAGGGAGACCTTATCACAGCCTTTTAGTGCTTAAAAGGGGCTTTTAAGAAAGATGAGGACAGAATTTTTAGCAGGGTCTCTTGTGACAGGACAAGGGGTAATGGTTTTTAACTAAAAGAGGGTAGATTCAGACTAAATATAAGGAAGACATTTTTTACAATGAGGGCGGTGAAACAATTGAACAAGTTGCCCAAAGACGCGGCAGAAGTCGCATTCCTGGAAATATTAAAGGTAAGGTTGGACAGGGCTCTGTCCCTGCTCACTGCGGAGGCTGGGCTAGATGACCTTTAAAGGTCCCTTCCAACCCAAACCACTATGACTCTGATTATACTTTCAACCATACTATGTGTGGGCAATGAAGAGAGGAGATAGATGACTAAGGAAAGAATTTCTGTCTACGTCTATGAAAGTTTGTGAGCATTACATATACCTACAGTAAACAGCAAGCATACATATATACACCTCATACACAATTTACACATACCCACATTACATATAACTAAAATTATCTCACCCAGTAATTATTATCACTGAAAATTTAGAGAACTGCATATGAAAAACAAGCACTTGAATTCAGAACAGAATACCCTTCTTCATTTGATGCCCCTGTCTAGTGAAGACTTTCCCACTTACGTAACCAAATCTCAGATTCCATTGAAAGTACTATCAATTAAGATTGAACACAGCATCATATAAATGGAAATGAACAACATTGGTAATGCCCTCATTATATATTAGCCCTCATTTGGCAATAATGCTTCTTAAATAACAGATCCTATACATGTGTATGTGATTCCAACTACATCAATGTTATCCTAGTGAAAATAAGTTAGCAGAAGTATTAAACTTTTATCACAGGTATTTTTCTGCTTATCCAAAATAAAACCAATTAGAGACACTAAAACATCATTTCTGCACTATCTTCTCAAAACCAGGCACATTTGGAAACTCTCCAATTTTAAAGTTGTCTTGTTTGCAATATTCTTTTAAAATAATGAGACTAGGCCATACACAAGTTTAAGCCAAAATAAATTAAACTTACAAGAAATACTGCCAATACTCTGGAAGAACAGCTGTTCCAAGTGACATTTAAGACCCCTATGAAATTTACTGCAAGAAACCAGCAATTTAAGAAAATCAGATATGTAAGAAATAAATGGTTATAAAAAATCATTTTAGCAATAATTGGTAATCAACTTTGGAATTCATAATTTAAATTTTTACACTGCAAATTGCACGGCACAATTTTATTCAGTTATCTAGTAGAGAATGAGGAGATCTTAAAAAAATGTTTTATTAACCATTTATTAACAAGATATTAAAAAAAGTGGCTTCACACTTTATCAGTTATTAATATGATTTCAGATTTGCAAAGTTTTCATTATCTATGAGCTACAAAATCAACTCAATTTTTCAGTAAATTTTAAGATTAAAAAATGATATTATTTATATACAATATAGGAAAATTGTGTTTCTTTTTAAATAAATAAAAGGAAGCACTTAAAATTTTAAGTCCTACTGGTTTACAGAGATCTTGTTTTCAACTGTTCAGATCCTTATAGGAGTCAGGCTCCCAAGCTGATTTTAAAAATCAAGATATAATTCTTGAAGGATGTGGATCTTATGTGTTTAAATCACCTGGGATTTAAGGACAGGTACACTTTAAATGTAAGTTTATTGTACCTAAAAGCAGTAGCTTACCATAAAACCTACTCTTCATTCCAGTTTCAGAAGAGATTAGAATACACCAAATATTTTTACCAGTGAAGGTACATAGAAAAATGCATGTGTACATAAAATAGGATGAGTCACAAAAACTTCTTTAAAACTTTCCCAAATTATGCTATTCCAGTCAATATATTCGATAACATAAAAGAAACTTTATAAATAATTTTAAAGCCTACATTAGAAATGACTGTAAAGATTCAAACTTTATACATCGATCTGCCCCTGGTATTTCAAAGCTAATGTTCTTCATGCTTCAAACGTTTTCAGAAGATGGTCTCAGTTTACAACAAGAATGTTAAAGTTCATTAAAGTTACCAAGTTATAAAAATGACAGATCTAAGAAAAGACATCGTACTACAAAATGATAGGTTATAGGCATGATATCTCATGCAGTTATCTGATGCTGTACCTGAAATCGTCCTTTCTTTCCTTAAGGTCAGATGATCATAGTCATGCATCCAGGGAAGACTTTGCCCTTTTCACTCAGGTGAGGTTAACACAACATGGTCCCAAATTACCAGAGCTGGACCCAAATGACCAGATGTCTTTCAATGATACCATAAAGAAATAAGGCAGATGAAGATGCTGAAATAAATAATTCTTATCTTAATAAAGTAGGACATTGCCTTGAACTTGTTCAAGTTGTAATGCTCCTGTGATACAGATTTGCCCTTATCAAGCTAAAACTGAAACATTGGAGAAGGATTGTGGCATTTTACAAACAACATGTGGAAGTTTGTTTTCATTGCAATACAGAGCAAACACAATACTGTACCTTTATCAGCTGCAGTGAGGGTGTAGTGCTCATCTCTGGACCAATGCCCTGAAAGGGGCTGCTTAATTTAAGAATCATTTGAGAACCTGCTTAAAATCCTGTGCTTAGAGGTAAGTAGCTTTTGAAATGCTTCACCAGATATGGATCTGAAAATGCTCCTTCTTCCAAACGGTGCACACAGAGACCAGTTGCATACTAATGGATGTCATTGGGATTTTGTTCAAATGAAAAAAGTATGCCCATCCATAAAAGCTTATTATGAAAGAAAGATGTATTTTAACTAGTCCAAGCCTCTGCAGCTATTAATATGAAGTTAAAGATCGAGCACTCAATTTTGGCAAGGAAAACGAACTACTTTAAAACACTAGATTTGACAAATCTTCTTCAGGTGTTTCTCACTGATTTTAATGACTGCTGTAGCTACAGCTTGTAATTTATAAGTCTGTCTTTTAAGTATTCAGGAAAGAGCAGAGGCTTCCATTACAATTTGGTTGAAGACGAATTGATGATGGCTAGTAGATAAGCAATGTGTCACACTTGTTAGTCCTTAATGCACAGAAAACATACTTTTTCAAATACAAAATACAGTACTTAATTAGCAAATTTAGATAAGCCCAAAATGTGGAATGTACTTCAATACTGCTGGAGATCACTGTAGTGATACTGTTTTATTAGCATGCATAGTTAATCTATTCACAGCATGCAAAACACTCATACTCCTCTGGGACAGAGATTACTGTTTGCAGTGATTTTATTTCCCCTCCCCTCCAAACATGAAGGTTATACCTTTAATTTCTATTGAAAGCACTATGGAATTGGGTCTCTGCTGTTTTTCTGTAAAAATCTATAAAATGTTAGCCACTAGAAATGAAGAACCCAATTCTTACTTGCGTTCCCATCCACATCTATCACTGACCCTCAAGTCAAATTAGAAGTTTCAAGATATTTTTCATTATAAGCAGATCAAATTTATGGATTACAGTTTCAGAACTCTATTGCTTTACTATAAACATCTGGACTACTGTCCTTCTTGGGTTTTTCATTTGTTTTTGCAATCTGTGAAATAAAAAAAAACAGCATTACAGGTCTCTCCAATTCAAACAATGTAGAGCTCACATTCTCACAGGTGTGTAACAAAATCGCTACACAGAAAAAAGCACATGCTTGTGTGCCCGCGTATGAATGAGCCTTCTAAACAAGATGTAGAAAGCACAGCCCATTTCAAACTGAAAAATATATTCTCACTTAAACAAAAAAAAAAAGGAAAAAAGTAACCTTTACCTACTGAATAGGCTTCAGTTAATTTTTTCCACTGAGGACACAGGAGTAGGGTGGTGAGAAGAGGGAAATGGCAAAAATATCTAAATTCTACATGTTATCTTACAACCTTTCAATATTTGTATCTTTGCTAATGATAGTTTCATTATATGAGATGGCTGTCTCCCTTAATCGTTCTTCTAGTCCCTGAAAGAAGTGACATGACCATGAAAAGATCACAACAGAAAAGACAGAGCGCTATGAATTGCACAAAACTGCAGGGATGATATTCAGAGTGAAACCGTTGAGGCATCCCAGATGATCTCTTCCAGAACTGAACCCTTACTCATTGCCCTTAAGAGCAAACATAGCCCCAATTAAAAGTCCTGTGTATGTGACAATTGCATATTAACACTTTTTTCACCATTCTCGCACCTTCAGAACTCATGAATGCACTGCCTTTACTCCCGTTGTGTGGATCATTTTTTATATTATCACAGCATCCAAAATAATTCCCCTATCTTCTTAACTGCAAGGTCCTTCCTTCCCTCCTTCCTTCCTTTCCTCTTCTTCCATTTTTGTTTTGTTTTTTTGTTTTTTCTACATATACTTCTTCACAAGATTTTACTAAGAGTACTGTAGATTCACTTCTAAGTATCTATAAAGAACATACTTACTTCCTGACTGGAGTTTCTACATAATCCAGATGACAAATTACAAATGCATTAATCTGCTTGTTTCTTCCTTTCCTCTGTTGACTTTCAGATCTAATCCTTTTCAGGATAAGTTAAATTAGAGTTAAAAAACACTAAAAATGCAGGGACTACGTTGCTTAGCCACTGACTATAGAAATGACAAAAGTACATGGAGATCTTCATGTAGACATAAAATAATTTGATTTTGTGATGGACCTTCTAATTGAGTATTTTCACCAGTAAATTTATCTTTTTTTTTCTTTTTCTATAAAAGCAAAAACTTTTTTTCCTATATTGATGTAGTCCTCTTTCCAGCCTGTAAGTTCTGCATATTTCACTGAGTCTTCTACCCATTGCTTCTTCTAGCACACAGCATTGCTGGCTAATGTGAGAAAACATCATCTCAATGTCTCCGCTTTCAGTGTAGGAGGACTCACACAAAAATTCCAAAGATACAAACACAGGCAGTCTAAGTTCAACAACTCTCCAGCATTTATGTCTTTGGAAAGCAGTAATCAGCATCACATATGTCCCTTTGAATTTGAGGGAACAGAGAGGTTTTATAATGGTATTCATGCTAATTATTTGCTTCAGTGACAGGACTTATAAACATAGCTTTTTTAATAAAGTACATCAAAAAATCTATTGCAACTGCAGATAAATCATTAAAGAAGCTGCTACTGAAAGACCAAACATTTCTTCTCCTAAAGAAGAAATAAACTGTTCTGTGTTCATTGCTGGATGGAAGCAGATGAAAAATGCTCAGACAGACACTGCTACCAGCTGAGAGACAGCAGACATTTCACGTGGTCTCTGCTGTTGGAAACCTCTGTGTGAGGTTTCCAACGCCGTACTGAATACCAGCTGTTGGCTTTGCGAACAATTCTCCACTCTGCTTTGTAAGATAGATTTTTCTGAGGTGTATCTGCGTTGTTGCATGTTTTCACACTCACCAACGAACTGTGGTACTAGAGTTCAGTGGCTTCTCAGGCCAGAGTGGCTCATGTGCGCACTACTCACCAAAGGTCCATCATGGCATGGTACTTGGCCTCAGTATACTATGACCCAAGACATAATTTTATGTTTTTCAATTCAATGTATGTGAAGCACTATGAAGGCTGGGGAATTATGGGACAAAAAAAGCTTACTTTGATAAGACTGAAAGACCAAGATGTAGAAACAAAATGGTAAATTGAACAATTTTTAAGAAAGACTGTGCACTCTAGTCTGCTTATGCTGAGGTAAAGTAAAAATTACTAAGATGTGATATATTGAATTAAAAATAAACTTACACTGGCTTGGAAATTACACCTGCTTTGCTATATTTTGTAAAATATTTTGTTTATTAATTCTTAAATGCCTGTTTCCTCTATCCTTCCCAAATTGTTGGTGTGGAAAAAAACCATATCACACAAACTAGCCTCTTGATTTCTGTTGTTTATAGCAATACTCGTAGCAGTGCAATATTTAGTATATTTAGTATATTTACACCCCAAGCAATCCTGAGAGAAAATTGATTTATCTTCCTTTTGCTTCCTTCTTTGTCCACATCCTGTGATGAGGGTCCTGTAACCTCCTTTGTAGCAGAAAACTCAAAGGCACTGTGATTTTTTTTTTCTTTTTACGTTCTTTATCATCCCCAGGCACCTTTGGCTTTCCTTTGGTAATAATCCTTCTTTTTTTAAGAAGGATTCTTTCCTGCTATTGCCACACTACCTTTCTCCTGAAGTCTCCTGCCCCGTCACTATTTTCTCCACTCCCAGTGCCTACTTTCCATTTCTAATTACTCTAACAGCTCAAAAAAATGACTCATACAATAAATCACAGTAGATAACCAGGTTATTTTGTACAGAAACATGTAAGTCACGCATCGTCTTATGGAAGGTGCCAAGTTCAGCTCCAACCAGTTAATTCTTAGCAAATGCCAAACATTTCTGAGATCTTTGGAGAAAGTCAAGAATAAAGTGATGGAGGCACTTAAGATACAGTGTAAGATTTTCCTTTTCTCTCTGTTTATTGTCATCCATATTATGTTCTTTCACATGTTTTGGTATTAGCATTATAAAGATATCATCAGGTACCTTGAGAAAACAATATACATTCAGATAATATCCCTTATATAACCTAGCTTACATTGCACAAAAACATAGACATATTATATGCATAAATCAATAACACAATACAATCACTTTAGATAGACAAGAGACAATTTTTGTAATGTTGACCTATACTGTGGAAAGAAATAAAGGAGTGCACAAGTCAAGATGAGTGCAAGTTACCAAGGAGAATATAGTATAAATAACCCTCTCTCACTAATTTAAGCCCAGAAAATCTAAAAGTCTCGTAGCCTTTCAAGCTACATGTATAAAAATCAGCAATATCAAATGTGGCTCCTGTGCTCTAGACTGTATTTCATAGCTTTTGAAGGAAGGACTTATCTACTTTTTTCTTAAAACAAAGCGTAGCTTTCTAATATGAAAACTGGGAAAAAACAGGCAATAAGTCCACCCAGCTTTTCAGTATGAAGATCATACTGTGATGTATGATCACCACACATCTGGATTTATAACTCTATTCCTTCAGTCGAATCACCAAGAAAAAAGGTCCTGAAGGGGCACTGTTCCATTTATGTTAAGTATCTTTTCAATGTATTATATCATCAACATCCAAAGAAGAAGAATCCTACAAGAATTCAAAGGAAGGGGAAAAGAAACAAACCAAAGAACTCACCAAACTTTTAAAAATGGGCAACTTCCACAAAAGATTAATGTCCCTGCTGGGCAGGTCAACGAAGTGTTTCCCTTCTTCACTGTGACCGAGTGCACAGCTCTACTAATAAAGACATACCAGTATATAAAAAACACTTCTCACTCCAGTCTTACCACTATTCTGTTCCCTGACACTTGCACAGGAAAGACCAAAAAATGACTGAACTTACAAAGCTCTAAAATCAGTTCTAACAGTGGCTTCACTGACAGCAGAAGCAGAAACAGAACGAAACTTCCTCAATAAGGAAAATTCACTTCATGATGCTTTCATTTTTGGCTCACAGTGTTCTGGAGCAGACAACACTATGGCTCACCTCACCCTAACCATGGAAAGTACTCAAGCTCTCAGCCTGAGAAATCAGGAGATGAAGCTGCTACCCCTGAGCTTTACCAAAAAGCATCATCTTGCTTTCTTGACAACATACTTTTTCTGGCATGTAAGATGTTTGTCTAAGAAGACACAAAATATATTAAGTCCCACCTAAGATTTTGTATTTAGGGCTGAATGAATGTTCCCTTGGGAAATAAGTCAATGAAATTTGTTCCAAACTTAGTAAATTTGTTTCAGGATCCTTGAGGATGCTCTATTAAGGTACTAAGGCTACAGCAGATAACTGAGAACATCAGGAAGGATGCCTCATGAAGAGAAGGTTTGGAAATACCATTGGGGCTAGGCCTGTCTGTTATTATCTGTAATTTGAATAACGATGACTGGCACTTGAGCCTAAGTCATAATATAAAGGGTTACACTTTTTTCCCAAAACTGACATAATTTGCTCAGACTATGATTTGAGAAACGGTGGGGAAATTAGGTTTCACAAACTGTGAAAAACACTTCTTTCCTTACAGGCTCTTGAGAAGTTCTGACCTTAGAGTAGCAGGTCACAGCATGCCCTGCAGAGCTTATATTTACTGGTTTATAGCTCATGTTGTGTATTTGTGTATGAATATCCACTGTGATAATTTACTGTGAAAGGCAGTTTATGTGCTTAGAATGTGGAATTAGTGCCACCTTTTTTTAACTTGTCTGCAAGTCTGGATGAGATTTTCATCATCTTTCTTGAAGAGTATGTAAATGAAGCTGTGGAGAAAAAAACCTGTACCAGAGGGTATTTTCCCAGCTTTCATAAAGTGAAACTAAGCTTACCTGCACAAAAGCAAGCAAAATACATACATACCTTGCTTTCAGGAAACTCACCTCAGAGTATGGCAGAATGTAATTCACATAGCAGACATAAGCCAAGATGATAAAAAAGCACAAACTTCATTTTATCACATCTTAAAAAAGTTTCTACTCAAAGGCTTCTCAGTACCTTCTTCAGTAGTGCCAGTCAGGACACACCTTTCCAAAGTTTGCTATGCAACAATTTGGTTACACAAGAAAGTGCATTGCCAGTTCACTGACACTAGATATGCTTCATGATGTCTCTAATTTTCCTGTTATCTGGCAAATCATTAAAACATGACATGGTTATAATCTGGTTTTAGGTAAGACAGTAGATGTAATCATAATAAAGGTATTATTTTCTACATCAAGATATACTCCCTTGTATAAAAGACTACCACTAAATCCACTCCAAGGCCCCCACGAATGCTTAACACGCTACCTACGCGCACACACAATTCTTCCTCCCTACACCACCAGCTCTTTCCAAATGATAATTCGCTTGCAGTGCAAGATTAAAAAGACCCGGTTAAATCATAATAAGTTTTTCTTGTGCATTTCCAACATGAAGTATTTGTAAAACAAAATGTTTTACTGATTGTAAAGACTGTGAAAGTTTGTGTTTTAACAAATCAGTCGTGGCTGGACTCTTAACTTCTTATGGTATTTTTCCTTCTTCCTTTGTGCTTACGCTACAGACAGCTAAATAGCAAGAAGACCACTGTTAGTCAGTGAACTACTGAACACCATCCACTTGCACAGATCCTTTCCTGAAGACCTTACACCTCTAGCAACTATTTGACCAAGGAACAAGTCCACAAAATGTAGATAATTCATCCACAATTGAATTTACCCTCATTAAAAGAAAACAAATAAAGACAGAGGAGAGGGAAGAACTGTGGGTTAAAGGATTGATTGTTACAAGTATCTCACAATAATGGAAGCTCCTTCCTACTGCAGGAATCATCTTTGCTTAACCATCTCCAGCAACTACAACTACCATGTCATTCCACTGACCAAAAGAACACTTCTTACATTGTCAGGACACCAAGAAGTTCATTGAGCTATTTCCATTTACTGGAGCAGCACAAGTATAGATGGAGCAAATTGATAAATCTCACTCCATCACTATTGGTATAGTTTCCCTAGAAACAGCTAACTATAGCTAATGAGGAGAATGAATGACTCATTTAGCTCATTGTATGAGAATTTTTTCCTCCTTTTCTCCTCAACAAAAATCTCACCAGCATTATAGTTTCACACTCATTTTCTATAATGTTATTTTCCTCATCAGAAAGAAGTCAAGAAAAAAAATGGAAGCATCCAAAACCAACAGTGTACAATATCCCAAAATACTCATGTAGCCAATACAATCCCTTAAGTATCATCAGTAATATAAAGTATATTTTCTAAATCCAATGAGAACAGTGTTTCACCTAACTTAGCTTTAGTGAGTTTCATTTAGCAGCATTTAAGCTGACTTCTTCATGGTTTTCATATTCTGACATTCCAAAGCTCTCAATTTTAGACAATGACTAAGGAAAATATAAAATAACCACATCTCTTCCTTCCTTACTACAACAAGAAAAAAAATATATTAAACTAAGTTTTATTTCATAAAAACACTGGGTTATCAATCACTGTGTCTGACCCGAGTATTCTTTCTGTCTAGAAAGTTTTGCTATTGTATTGCTTAACATTTTAGAAAACAAACAAAAAATATGAATCACTGTTTCAGTACCAGGCAGCAACTATTTTTCAATCCTTGCTAGCACATGGGAAATTAATTCATTCCTTACTGAAAGCACTGTCTTACTCCACTGAGGCTGTTTGTCAGTTCCTCCACAGTGACACTAAATCAAGTTGCAAAGCACTGTAATGTAAATCACAGCCTAATTTACTTGTCACTGTGTTGTGACACTTGGTTAAAAATGCTTTTTAATTGCAAGGATAAATTATACATTAGCAATTCTTGGTGGCAGTTTCAATACTAGATCAGATTATTTCACTCCAGAGAAAGGAGCTGAACAACTATGCAACCACAGGCTATGACAGAATATTTTTAAATTGACGGGCTGTTCAGATATATGGTGTTGGTAGCGTTGCAATGATGAGTTCTGTCCCCCACAAAAACAAAAGACATAATCAGTCTTTTATATTCAGTAACTCATAAAGAAAAAGTACTCTCTATTCTTGAACCTTACAGATCACTCCAGCTTCTCACTTGCAAATTATTAGTCAGACTCCCTAAAGTAATATAAACTGGTTCTCAGTCATGCTGAAAAATATGCCTCTCTTCTATAATCTAGGATGGGAAAAATGATTGAAGATAAAACAAACTATGGTTTAAAAAAAAAAAAAAAGAAAGAGGGAAGTTCTTTCAACATCTCTACATCTGGGATTGGAATTCTCTCTACAAAACAAGGTTTTGTCCATCAGAAACCGGACTGTATCTGGCATCTCTTGCAGTTAGTAAGCCAGCAAGCAACGACCAGTACACAATTCAAGCTCATATCCTACAGGCAAAAGGCTCTACACTGCAATTACTAACAGACCGGAAAAAAGCACTTCACAGAATTTAGAAGTCAATCCTATGGCTCATCTGTATATTGAATTTTGTCTAGGCTATTCTTTAGTTACATATTTCTCATCGTATACTAGTATACCTACTACAGCCTACTACAGTGCAGGTTGCTTTAATAGATGGAGTTATGCACCCAACAATATCCTACCCCACGATCCAGGGCTTAGTGTAAACAGAAATCTGCCAACCACAAGTTGCAAAACATGAGCTGAGGATATTCTGTCGGTAAAGTGCAACATATTATGGAGATTATGCGAACGAGACACTATCAGTGATGAGATACGAAATTACACATCCATTTTAACACCAAAGATGACATTTTTAGGGGTGTTTTTTTAATTTGTTTCAGATCTTTCTATTCCATTTAGCTGATGGTCACCTCAACTGCTATGGTCTCAGCCCTCAAGGACAAAGCAAGAAAGCTCACCCTGGAGGGGAGAGAATTAAAAAGAGGATCTGCCCCTTCTATATTTGAGATCTTGTCCTTCTACCAGACATTAATTTTGCAGACAAATGCCATCCCTAGGCCTGTATCACGGGCTGCAAAGCGTTTGCCAGGAGTTTCTTTCCCAGGCCACAGCAGCTGCCTCATCCTGCTGCTTGGCTACTTTTTCTAAAACAAACTATGTCTTCTTCCAGATCTCCAGGCTGTCCTTCTTCATTGCCCACCAGTGGCCAGTGGTGGCTGCGAGTCTTCCGCTTGCACCGTGTGCCCACTCTTTCAAGATCTTTAATGTTCCCCCTACCCTTAGGCCATACTACATCAACGCAGCACCTGGCACCACAACTCTGTTTGCAGAGCAAGTCCCCATAATTAGTTGAAAATGAGCCTAATAAAAGGCCAGGACTGGGCACTCTGTGATACCTGTTTACCTGAGGCACAGCGAGCTTAAGGTTATTAGCAACAACAATATTTTTTTTACTGGATACAAAACCACTTTCACCATTACAGCACATAAGTACTCATATGTTTAGGATCAAGTAGACCTCTTACCGAATTGTGAGATGAAAGGCAGCCCCACTGAAGTACCATAGGAAAAGCAGTGCCTACTGCTATTGCAAGAAGCACTCTGACTCCACAGGAGCCTGAGCCTCACCTGCAGGGCGATGCCAACAGTTGAAACACATTCCCGCAGCTGCTGTGGAAGCTTTTGCACAGCAGCTGTAATCTACTCCCCTTTACACACAGAACAGAAACATCCTGCTTTGGAGGCTATCTGGCACAGTATGAGACCTGAAACTTGCACTAAGTATGCTTTCATATAATATAGAGGGAAATATTTTAATTTTAATTTCTGTCAGGATGGCATCACAAATTTCAGAAAAAAAAACAAGGATCCCAAGTTGAATATATTATCATAAAAACAACTTAGAATATTTCTTAAAAATTTATTTCCTTGATGCATACAACCAGCAAGCTGCCCTCCTCTTTTCTGACTTTTTTTTCATCATACTGAATAGATTTTAAAATCATGAAGCAGATTTCCTATAATTAGGTACCTAAATGGCATGTAGGAGCTTAGAGGACTTCTTAAAAAGTACATAAGCATTACAGAAAAAAATCTAAGTACTGTCACCTAATTCACTAATTGTGTCCTGAAACACAGTTGGTTGGTATTAGGTTGTAAATTATTGTTCCTGGCACGCATAGTAAATCTGCTTATTAAAATTCCCTTTCTGAATATTTATGCAATGGCTGTAACCCCCTATGCATAAGAGATCTGTATTATCACACAGAGTAACTTGGCAGATACAAAGAACCCTAACATAATTAAATCAAACCAAATCAGAAATGAAAGTGCAACTGCATGAGGGCCTGACACCCCGAATTTGCACAGAACTGTGGCCTTAGAAGCATCCAGTGTATTACAATACAAAGCGTCAAAAAAAAAAGGCTTTATAAAGCCCTTAAAAAACACAAATCTTGTTTGCGTTTTTTATTATGTTGCCAGCTGAAATCTATAATATTACACAGATTAGCCCCTGAGCATTTTTGTGGCATCTCACTTTTTAGAGTATATTCGAAGTGTGCCTTCAATACAATCTAGTATTTGGTAGGGTAGAAACAGTATTGGAACCCCCAAGACTGACTCCAGCAGCCTACTACCTCAAAACCTACTTAATCTGCTCCATAAACTGGTCAAACTTAGTCTTCAAGGTTTAATTTCCCCCTTTATTACTGCTCTGATGGGCTATTTTTCCATTATTTTTACAAGTAAGGACCTCCTGAACAGTTCGTAAATTTTTTGATTCTTTTCTACAGTTGTGATAGATATCTGAAGGTTGGGTTGATTTTTTTGTTTTCTTTTCTTGTCTGAGTGGCAAAACACAACAGAATCTTTTAATCTCCTCCTACACGCTCAACCTCCCCTCCTCTGGTTACCCAAGAGTTCTCTCTGCACACTGGTTTACATTCATCACTTAGAAAGCGGGGAACCAGGGCACAGTACTGCCAACGACTTGAAGGGCTGAACTAGCACGTCTCCCTTCTTTCTCATAAAACTACAGTCACACATCTCATTTTTTTTTTTTTGTGCTGAATCACATTAGTAGATTGCAATTATTTAATGATCTGATGAAAGCAGGTGTTTTTATTCAGCTGTCAGTTCTCCTTATAAGAGAAGAAATTCTCAATCCTTAGATATAACCCTTCATCTATTTTTCTTTAATATGATTTCATTTCAACTTCTAGCCCCTTACCTGAAGAAAATTCAGTTTTTTGTAGCAATGAACCATCTCAACTTTGCAATGAAATTACTAGCATTGGTATAATGACAGAAAACTCGTGTGTGTAATTTTCAGATGTGCTTCTGCATTATCAGTTTTGCAAACAGTGGTGATTATAATGCACAGATGCTATGGAGCTCGTGTTGCACAACTAAAGGAAAATTAGAACAATAGTTTTAGAAATCAGATAATTCTCCCTCCCCGCAACAATTCTGAGGCCAAACCCACAATTTACAGTACAATCAGAATATGCTATTGGTGACTTCTATATAGAAGTCAAATCTCTTAATACCATTTTGATACTATTGAAAGGAGTTTGTAAATGGCTGCATATCCATATTAATAATGGCTTCACAGCCCTTTATAACAAAACATATATGGAAATAATTTAAATTTAAAAGTATAATAATTTAATCTCATTGTGTAACTGATTTTTTTTCCCCTTGAGGAAAATTTGAAATTGGTGTAGTAGAAAGTAGAAAATATAAAATATCATTTTCTGAAGAGTTATTTTGAATTAAGCCCAAGTATTTTAGATTTTTTTTTAAATCACCAAACAACCTGAAACATTTTATTTGAAGTCATAGCAACTTCAGTATCTTCCTTGCAAGTCTGGCAGTATTGCCACATGTCATGTTCCATTAGCTGATGCTTTAAACTCATTTTTTTTTTTTACGCTCTCCCTATTTTGAGTGCAAAAATCTATCTTTTTTTCCCCAGTATAAAATTTGTGAAGATTTTTTTAATCACTTTAAGTATTGTCGGGAAGCTGCTATCACTCTCTTTTTCTTTCCTTGCTCAGTTTTTTTAAATATTTGATAGCTTCATTTCTCAAGGGTGTATGTAAAATGCTGATACAGTAGTTTCAGTATTCTAGTAAGAATTTACAACACAACTTTCCATCTTTACCAGTAAACATCTGTTTTGCATACGTACGGTTATATTATTTATGGATATATTATTTACAGATATATTCTGACAATTTTAGGTTTGAAAACATGTTATTTGTGTAAAATATTGCAGTCAGATTGATGCAACTGAAAGAGAGCGAGAAATACATATAATTAATATACATTTAGTATACATATATATGTGTGCATATGTAAGTTAAGAAACATAGCCAAGTGAATTTGATGCCTAAAGTGCCAAAATGCTTTTTTTCTTCTAAAGGGCTCATCATATTCAGAAATCTCACCAAAAATGTTTCATTTGTTCAGTACAGAAAATTAATTTAAACTGTTCTTATTCCTGGCCACTGAAATGTCCATTTACATAAAATTGTGTTGATGTACTTTTAAAACATCTAAGAGTTTCTCAGCCAGTGTAAAATTTTACAGCTCTATTGGCTTGAGATTAAAAGCTACAAATTACAGTAACTAATGATCAGTCATAGCTTATCTTCTTTGCCTTTTTGTTTTCAACCTCAAACAAAATTCTTCTGACGTTAGCCATGTACCAGTAGTTCAACATTTTTTTATGTATGTTGCTAAATCTCACGCATCTGAAAATTTCTAAAAATTTAGTTTTCTGGAGTTGAGAGCCATTATCACAGAGAATATGAATGGCCTCTTCGAACTGTACAGCCACTGCCTGCTGGCCTTGGACAAGTGCTGTCTCAGTTGAGATTCGCAGTTCCTAACGTACAGAGAACTTCTCTCCATGCTTATCAGTGCATTGATTCTTACAATCTACCATTAAAGCAGCATAGCTCCGTAAGAACTCACCTGACGCTGACGGGGAGTGCTTTCCACCCATCCTGCTAGGGGTCGGGTCAGGTCACAAGCATCCTAAGAGCTGAATCCCCGCCATTCAGCTCCACTCAGCATTTTCCTCTGATAAACACCTAGTTATGACTCATGGTGACAAAAGAAAAATACCTCCAAACATGTTATGAAAAGCTAACAAGTAGAATGGGAAATCAGGAAAACCTCATGCCCTCTTGGCTCATGCTAATGATGTTTGTGTTACCAGCACTTGTCATCTCCTAATGCGTCAGCTCAATGGTATCGTATACTCACAACTTAGACAGAATGCAAGTTTGAAGGACTAACTCCTTTGAATAGACAGTGAAAAAGATTAATAATGTACAAAAAAACTGTTAGCAGGAGGTACGAATCTAGGGAGTGCCTACCTTAGTAAAGTTTAGTTTTAAAGCTTAGAACTGGCCTGATAAATCAGTCTTCTAAACACTCCCATCACAATCATCTCTGATGCCTCAGTTGATATAAATACACACACACACACACACACACACACACACACACAGAGACATCAGTCCTTTAATTGCAGTATGCAACCATTTGCATTTTTGCCTACCTGAAACTGGCACTGCAGTAACGTGCTCTCTTCAGTTAGTGGCCAGAATTACAATGTATATATGCTAGAGAAAAATAAAGGACATACTAAAGACAGCGTTCTAAGAAAGCAGTCAGAATGTCATAGTCATTAGAGGGATAGTAAAAGAACATCACTGTGCTGCTGCATAAGTCAAGGTGTATCTACATTTTGAGGGACACAAGAATTTTTGGTCCTTCCTAATTTAAGAAGTTCTAGTGGTGCTGGGAATAGATGATCACAAGTACTGTCTTCTTATGAGGCGTGATTAAATAGACTGGGATTTTCCACCTTGGGAAGACGATGGCTGATGAGAAAGCAGGACAGATATCTGGGATTCTCTACAAATCGTTGAGAGAACAAAAAGGGTAACGATTATTCACTATATATTTTAAAACTCACTTCAATTCTTACTTTTCAGTTACTAGAGACATTCTATATAAAGCCCCCAATACAGCAAATTTCAGTAAAATAAGATCAGTCTCATCAACTGCGAGACAAAGAGAACAGAAAAGTCGTCCCCTGTTGCATGGCAAACAAGGATCCAGAGCAAAAGGGGATCTAAAAAGCAGAAATTAAGATCAATTTTATGTATCAAAAAGGCAAACACAGAAAACAGTGACAATAGTGGCAGCGACAGCATAATTTTCTGATCAGGATGGTCAGAGTCACTTGATAAGGGAACAGTATCATCAAAGTTTATTCATGTGTCCACTTTGTGCTGCCCCAAATACCCCTCCCAGTAGTTCCAGAGCATCCCAGAGAGAAGAGGGTGGGAAGAAGAGTAGCTGTAAACAAGGAGAGAGTGCACAGAGGGAACAGAAGCAATGAAATGTTCCAAGAACAACCAGGAACAAGACAGAGACAGCATTTGCAACGTCACTTCAGCTCAGAGAGGAGGAGCTGATGGTTTTGGGAGCAGCGGGAGGAAAAGAGAGTCAACGGTATTTCAGAGTGAGTCAAAGGGAAAATAAAGTTGCCCAGTGGGAGGGATAACAAGAAAGAATTTCCCCATGATTCAGAGAAATGCCACAGAATCTCCAAACAGGAGACAAGGCGGCCCTGAGCTGTGAGGCACAGGGCTCTAGAGAGAACAGGGAAAAAAGACAGAAGAAGGAAAAAAAAAATAAATCACAATTATACTGTAAATGTTTTATTTCAGCTAGAGGTGGGATGAATCAGAGCTCTCTTGAAAGAAACAATCTTATACCCAGCCATTCCACAGCTTCAGATCTCACAGGGAGAATCAGGAGAAAGAAGGAAATCCAATGAGAAGTAAATTTGAAAGAGATGTAAGATATCAGGTGTGCAAACCATCACACAGGACCACTGCAAAATACATGAAAGAAAAACATAGACTTTAATCTATTTGTTGTTATCCTGGAGTAGTGAACAGCAATGCTTGTTCCTTTCCTGGCCAAGTTACTTTCTATTAAGCATTCAGCTGTCTTTCTTTTTCTTTAAAAACCTCCCTTCCAAACACTACATCTTTCAAACAGGCGCACAAGCCTCAGGTTTAATTCATTAGAAAATACAATTACTCTGCCTCATCCCTAAATGAACAGGAGCAGCTATTAGTCAGATGATCAAATTTAGATAAGTTGACTACATCTGTTTAAGACATTTCACCCTTTGTGCTACAATAAGAAAAAAAGTTCTATTTCTGAGTCACAGGAGTTAAATGAGTTCATTAGTCACGTTTTGAGTCAAATTCTCATATGATGTGTAATAGCATAGGTCCATTGAAGTCAATGCTGCTGCTGTCTACACAATCAAGGAACTGGCTCGTTATTCTACCCTAACTGCATTTACATCTCCAAATTAACATGTGTTTTTCTGTTGTCAGTGATCAGTGTTGTCAGCAGGTGAGGACTACAGCAGTGATGAGCTCTTAAATACTGATGTAGGATCACAGCAAACAAAATCCCAAGGGTCCAGTTAAGTAAATTCAAAAATTACCTAATAGTGCCAGGAGAAATCCAAGCTTTTCAGAAGAGTTAAAGACTTAGTCCACAGCATTGAGGAATTTCAGGGAAAAAGGTTCTGCTTAAAAAGTAAACATGCAGTGATGGCACATCAATAGCTATGCAAAGCGTATTCATTGCTGCCAGACTTAAAATTAGGAAAGACCTATCAAAAGTGTCAAGAACCATCGCAAATTTAACCCACTCAATACACTGTTAATTTAATGAAATACTTCTGTACAAATAATTAGTGCCTTTCAACAGAAGTGCACTTAAGGACTAACCCCAGCTCTTGCATTGTAGAAGAAGAGTTTGTTTGAAATGGGGTTTATGTATCACCAAGTGTCTGCAGAAAGGCAATCCACACCTTGCTGATTATTCAAGTTGGTTTTGATACCTCATACCTGATTTAAATTACCTTAGTTGGTCCATGTGTGTGTAACTTCACATGTTTGCCTTGCCTGGCACACCATCACATGTAGTTCAAAGAGCTTCACAGATAGCACAAGGCACAGATCCTGTTTTCTACCAGTTTTCCCATGGTTGGCGGCACAGTGGGATTTAATATCCCTTAACACCTCCCCTCCATGTCACCTCAATCAGCTGGTGCGGCATAAGGGGACCCATGACTTGCACTCGTCCCCGTCCCCAGGAGGTGGCCAACAGCCATTCATAAGTTATTCAGTCAGCACTTTCTCACCAAAGCTGTGTTTCTGACAGCTAACTTTCTGCTTGTAAAACACACTTTCTGTCTTCAGTACAGCCTACAACTTCTAGGGTTAATTTAGACTCACACCAAAACATTGTCAGTACAACTAGTTCCACTAGGACAGTACGGAAAATTATCCATCTCTCCTTCTTTCTCACACTCACAAAATTAGCACATCATGGCGCTATCAAACTCTTTGGTGTACACTGACAAAAGTGTCTAGATTTGACTTCTGTTATTCAAAAAGAGAAATTCAGTCTGCCAAAGGATAATTTCTCCTGGCATGTGCTGCGTTCCCAGCAGTGGGCTGCAGCTAGGCATCACCAGCATGGCTACCTTAGTGACAAGTACACAACCCCTCCTCTCTCACAGCTTGCAAACATCACTGTTTTCACTCCTAAAGTAAACCAGAATTATGTTAACACTCTATTAACCACTTAATACTGTGAATTATTTCTCTTTCAGAGTATAAAGTTTAAGTACAAAAGAAAAAAGACTAATACTCATAAATCTGAGTGATAACGAGTTGTTAGACACCAACTAAATTCATTCACTCCCATCTAAACATTAGACGCCTAGACTATTAAATCTAGAACCCAGTTCTGGCCAGTCATTTTGTTAGAATACAGATACATACAAAAAGAGCAGGAGAGATTATTGAAAAGGTGCAGGAATCTATCTAGGAGATAAATTTCTTTTCTCACAGACTCAGCAGAACATCATCAGTGAAAATTTTAAAGTCACAGAGATTCTTTTCTAGAGGAGGCTGTGAAGTCCTCTGAACAATTTTCAAAAAATGCCTTTTCTCCCTCTCTCCCAATATGTACGCATGCAGAAACAATTTCTTATTTTTGATGCAAGAACATACTAAAGCACGGGCAAGAGGGGGGAAAAAAAGTAAAATAAAAAACTCCTCAAACATGAAACACTAAAGCTAGGGAATTTTTTTATGAATCATATAAATTGATAATTTATTTTCATCAGTTCGTCATCATGTGTCAGTATTATTTTAACGCTAGTTATTTTCCCAAGTACATATTAACTTACAATTACAAATGCAATGAGCTTTCAAATTCATAAAGATAATCAGTAAAATCCCCAAAATCTACAATATAGAATAAGCCAACTGTAGTTGGCCTAAGATAATTTTGAATTACCCTACTAAGACCTCTTCCAAATGCTTTTCATGGAGCTTTAATGACCAGTGAGCCAAGCTAAGCAAACAGACCTCAAGTTCTGAAATTTGGGCTAGAATGAAGGCAAGGAGAGACAGACCTTTTAATTGTTTCTTTATTTTTATTATTTTAAACTTTGAGGAAATGTGAAACAAAATAGCACACTCTCTGACCTTCAGCAAGGTTTATTGGTCTTTATAATCCTTTTGACCAATCTTTCATATAAGCCACAGAAACAACAGAAGTAATGCTTTAAACCAACTACAAGGAAATCCATGCATAAGGTTAAGTGTTTGCACATAGCCAGCAAATTCCCATTTTTAATAGGGACTGATGCTTATATTTCAAAGAGAGCAAAGTCAAAGGAGTAGAACATGAGCAGCTGCGATGCTGACCACTCTTCCTCCTGCTGCAGTATGCCACTGCATTATAAAAAAAAAAATTGCGTCTTTGAAATATTACTGTAATTACATATTCCGTAAGAGGAGGACATGGAATACATTGAAATACTCTTACAAATAATTTGATGTTTTAAATCAACAGAAGATCTCAAAGACAAAACCTTTTTTGTCTTAATGAATCTAGAGTTGCCAAGATAATGGACACTAAATTATTCAAGTACTACACAGAAATAATAACATTAATAATATAAAAATAGAGGTTAAAAGAATTTTATTCAAGAGACACAAAGTATTTGAATCTTATGTGCTAAATAATGTACCTTTCTTTAAAGGTGCCAAGTTAATTTTAAAATTAGAAGAGGAATCAAAAAAACACACAAAAAACCCAAATAGAGAAAATCACTAAGCATAAGGAAAACCTTAGTTACCAATTTGAATTACATAAATTCTGACTACAATCAAACATGAAGTTATGAAATAAGTGAAACTGAAGTGTGTGTGGGGGGGGTTATTTAATGTCATATCCAGTCCAACAAACATTGACTTGTTTAGTTATGTGAGAATCCAAGATAATAACTTGCCTTGGAAACGCAGAATTACATAAGAAAAGACATCCCAAAAGAGTACACGTAGGTCTCAGATTGTCCTCAGGATTATTTTGATTAACTTACCATCTTGCATTGCATGATGATACAAAAAGCCTAAAATAATGAGGTTTCTATATCCTTCAAACTATTTCTAGTCTAGCAATAACAGCAGAGTGAATTCACTTCAGTTTTCCTGAAATACGTGAATTTTGTTTAAGATGTCTTCAAGCCATGGGTTTCCATACGGCTCAGAAGCCACCCTCCAAAGCAGAAATGGATTACTATATTTTGATCTAGCTCAATGCGAAGGAGATCTATGGGGTTATACCTTCAAAAGAAATAAGACAACAACAAAAAAAAAACCCATACACACGACATCACCAAGGCAAATATATGGCTGCAGGCACAGTGATGGCTTCTCCTCACACCCCATTGGCTGGAGGGGGCAAACTACCAACATGGTAGGGACAAAATCTACTCAAGGTAGATTGAAAATCATGTCTGCCTTTAAGCAGTTACTTCCCCTCCCCTTCTGTGCTCTATGAACAACTTCATTTCCCATCTGCTCTCCTCCACCAGAGAGGTTTCTTTATCAGCTGAGGTTTTTTTTTAGGTTTAACATTCATTTCTGTCTTCCCCTCAATCAAACCTGCTATTTTGTTTCCTTTCCACTTCAATACCTGTATACCCACTTACTTCTGTACAGATGGGTTTAGATGGATTACCACCACAAAAAGGTGACAGACACAGGAGCTGAAGACTGATGAAGTAGCCAAATCTGTCTGAAAGCAAGAGGCACAATACGCCAATCTGGCAAGAGACTGTTATAGCCTGTAGGAGAGAAGAAAATACCAGCTGCTGTCTTCCAAAAAGTAACACTGTGAGTAACACTACAGGGTTAGAACATCTAGATAGCCAGATGCTACAAGAAAAAAAAAAAGTATGATTACAATCCTTCCATACTATCTTTAGAAGACGATTAAAAAATTAAAAGTAACACTATTGCAATCTAAACCCAAATAGTTTGGGTGCAGATAGTGACATCTGAATTTATCAAATTCCTCAGATTTTATAAAATCTGAGGGGTTTCAGTCTACACATTAGTTATGATCTCTGTGAAAGAAACATTTACCTTTAATAGCTCTGGTTTTGTTAGCACACAGGGCAATCAGACAATTCGTCCAAATATCAGATCAATGCATACAGATGGAGCATCAGTTAAGATCGTGGGTACTTCCACATCACTTCCATTTCATTACAAAATAAACGTGAGAAACCCTGCTTAGATAACATTGAATTTTATTTCTTTTAAAAGTATATGAACTTTCATGTAAGCAAATGCAAAGAGGGCTGTTCTAAAGAGGTCTGACACTTAAGCTATAAACAAGTAAAGATTTATCTAGCAACTCCTTACACCAACAAAGCAACTTGAAATATTTTTTTTCTGTTCGTTTATTTTCCATAAAAAAGAAAAAATTCTGGTCAAGAATGAAGAATAAGAGCATGATCTGTACCATGTGTTAAGATTCTGAACCAGGTGCAAAGCAGATGTGAAACACTGCTGTTCTGTTTTGATAGCATTTTATTCCCACTTCAAAAGCACACAGGTGACAACACACTATTTAAAAACCAAACTAAACCAAAACCCAAACAACACAAGGAAAATCGGTCCTTTATGTTTAAAATGCAGATATAATCAAAAATGAAACACAAGAAGAAAAATCTCAAAAATCCCACAGCACAACAATATTGAGTCCTTTAGGCCTTGAAAAATAGATAGAGGACTTTCAATAATGTAAAATCACCTTGAAAACAGAACTTGGAAGCACTAAAACAAAACTAAAATCAATCACCTTGTCTGCAATACACTTAAGTCCATTTGCTGGATGAATTTCTTATTTCATTGTTTTACAATATTTTCCAAAGAACTGCATTTCTTTATTGCATGTTATTTTAATGCTGAGCAGAAAATAGTAAACTTAAACAGCAACCTTGATGAGACATTAGCTTTCCATGCTAGGTCTGAAATATTACTACATTTCAGCACGTAAATTTGTAGAAATTATGACTCTTTAAGGTTGTTCCTTCAAGTACTACCAAAATAGTTATGTAGAAGATACAAATCACAATATTCCATTCCTGAAAACGTTCACATCATAGGTTAATGATTTAAGCAAAACAACTGAAGCACTGGGCACTTCCCAGAGATTACTTTGCTTCTGAAAGAAGCAGGCAGCCTTAGCTACAGTAGCCTTGCAACTCTGCAGGTGGTCACCATCCACACCAGAGCTTTGCCCACTCTTTTCTTCATCTAAAATTGAACACAGAACACACAGAATTTTGATGGGAAGTTGTCTGTTTGTCTTTTTTTCTGAGACATTCTGCTTCTTAGGAAGGAAATGACCTTCTATTTCAGAACCAAACTTCTTTAAAACATCTTAGAAATGTCTATTAAAAAAAATAGGTCTATATCAATATAAATCTGCCTAATAACATCAGAACTCAGTTCTTCCCCGTCCCTTATAAAAATTTTAAGCTATTTCTAACCTAATAAAGCACATTTTTCCAGTTTCTAAGCTTCAACATTAGAGACAGATGTATACAATAGAAAAACTCAAAACCCCAAGTTCATTATCCCCACTATGTCTTATCAGCAGCACATGAGTTCTGACAGTTGTCATGTTACCAGAAAAAAAAAAAAATAAGAATACACAGCACTGCAAAGTTTCCACCTCTACAGCCACATCCTTGAATCAATCGAAAACCCCACAACTATTTAAAATTTACATACTCTTTAATGATGAAAAAGAAGCCATTAGAGTTGTCTGCATAAGACTTCTGCTTTTACGCATTCTGGCTTAAGTTGTTTTTCTTAGTTACAGCTGTGTGCCTCTGTTAGCACTACTGAGGATTATGAGATGAAACAGACCCTAAATTTGGCTAATGATGCTACTTTGGTTGGAGAAAATACTAAACTGTCACAGAGACTGACTAATGTTCAAATAACTTAACAATTACTAAATTCATTCCTTTTCTAAAAAGTGACGAGGAGATTTGACAAGCTCATTTTGTTAATGGATTAGTCTAAAAAAGTCTGACAAAATATACTGCACGAAGAGAAGCAACCAGGAACTCTGACACAATGGGTTGTCTCAGTGGAATAGTGAGTGTTTCAAGACAGGCTTTGCTGATACCTACTCTTTCACAAAACACATGTAAAGAAGCTAATTTTTCACTGCCAAATCAAGCTAATAGATTTGTTACTGTATTTCCAGAACTCAAGCTCAACAGGCTGACCTCATCTGCAGGCTTTCTTAGTTCAGAAACCCACCTACCTCTCTACATTAAACCTCTTAACAAGTACAGCATCAAAGTTGCTCCGCTATCTCTAATTTCTTCAACCAGTTAGGTGCTGTGGGTACTGAGCATAACTGAAAGTTATGCCTCTTGAGACAGACACTAAAATAACATCACTTCCACAGAAGGTAACCAACAACTGTTGAATTCTCTTCAAGCGTAGCTTCAGCAGGGAGCAAGAAGAGCATTCCTGTCTTAAAATTGCCTGAAAATTGGTAGTTCCTTTCTTCAGAGAGATGAAAACTGACCCTTGGCTCCCTTCAGGCAAAAAAGGAAACTAAACCTGGGTCTACACATGCTCTCAATACTGTGTTAATGTCTGAGAGAAAAAATAAAAACCTAAACACCACTGCATCTCCTTTACAGAAAAGCTGTTAAAATATGGCTCCAGGATCACTGTTGATTAAATCTGTCTTTATCTCCTCTCAGCTTGGTTTCTTATGGATACAGTGAAGGAATCACACTTTGAACAGCATTTTTTTCTGGCCCCATCCACGTAAGTCCATTTACCCTGTCCTTAAGTCACGTAGGTCACAAGTAAGCATTTGATTGAGACACCAAGGTTCTGGAGCATTTGCAGCTGTCATAAGAGCTAAGTGTTGAAAAGCTCAGCACGTCTAACATCCAAGACTCTTTTCAGAATTAGCCTTAAAGTCAATGAAGTCAAAGCACAAACTCACAAATACTAAAGGTGGATTTAGAATCATAGAATCACCAGGTAGGAAAAGACCTCTTAGATCATTGAGTCCAACCATTCCTATCTGCCACTAAATCATTTCTATGACTTCATCTGAGTCAAGACTCTACCTTAGGGCTCCAAGTTGGTTAAAACCCATGAACAGGTTTCCAAGCTGACTTTTGTATCATGAAGTCCCCAGACAAGTCCTAGACTGGAAATTCACCTTGAGAAATAATTAAAAGATTCTATTCAGTGTCCCTACTTATCTGCTGAGGGTTTGGGGTCATAAAAAATAAAAACAAAACATAAAACAAAAAGAAACCAAGAACAAGAACATAAGCAAAATCACATTTTCTTGACATGCTTCTAGTAACCCTTCTACAGAGAAGCCCACGTATTCTCTTACATTATTCCAGAGGGATTAACAAGGGTGGTATTACAGTAATTAATATATCCTTTTATCACAGGTTACTACAGCAAGTTTTATAGAGCTTGAATGCAGAATAAAATAAGGACAGACAAACAGAGAGAAAATAAATCTAGTCAAATGGTTCCAAGGAAATTAGAGATCTGACATGCCTAAAAAGAAATTGATGGTTTAATATAGTTGGGGGGCGGGGGGGAGGGTGGAGGCAGGAAGACAGACTCTACTTTTTCCACTGAAGTATCATTCTTCAAAATATTTCTTTTTTAAAAAAAGTTATGAACACAGTTTTTCAAGGCATGTTTTTAAACTGTTAACAAATTTCTGACAACAATCTAAAATTACTATGTCCCAAGTCAGGAAGCTTCACAGACAGCAACGCTTTCCAAATATTGCACTGAATCATCTCCACTTTTTCATTGACAAATTCCGTGTTGTTAATGGGTGTTAATCACAACTTCATCAGTATGCAGAGTGTCTTCTATTGTGTGGATGCTGATTACAGGTAATTTGGCAGCTGTTATAATGTGTTAGCTGTTTCAGCAATGTAGAATATATAATGACAGCTTTACTTTCTGAATTTTTATTTAGTCACGAATCTCTTTCTCCCTACAAACATTCAGTTCAGGTGAAAGCAAGTCATGATGCTCTGCTATTAATGGAAAAGAGGAAAAGCATGGTGCTTTTTACAAGTAAATAACATGATGTCACCTGACACCTGTCTGAGTCACCTGACTAGAAGTCAGTCCTAAGGGCTGAAATTAGAGATTTTCAAAGGTCTTTTGAAGTCATAGCCCAAGGAAAGCACAATTTTGCAGTCCATTTAATGTTAACTGAATGAGATAAACCCACGAGGTACCTAAGAGGAGAAAGAAGGTCTCTGCAATAACTGTTTTATCCCTGCAAGGTAGCTAGTAATTGAAACATAAAGGATAAGGAAAACAAGGCAAACAAACAAGCAAAATTGTGGATTTCCCTGAATCTGCTTACCAGTTAGCAACATATAAGACGTTTGGTGTTCTACAGTTTGTGTGGTTAAACCATATACGTTTCCTGTGTATTTAAACATGTTCTAACTGAAACTAGTTGTATTTTATCTTTGGCCTACCCTAAAAATAAAATTTGTTATTTTCTTATTGGTTTATATTACATCCATTAAAAAATGGTTTTGAAACATACTCCAATTCACTTATCATAGACATTTAGTTCTGAAAGGATAGTCTGCCTTTTTAATTGTACGATTATAAAACACAACAGTTTTGTCTGAGCTCTACATATAAGCAGGACATCGAGTAGAGTAGGTGAATTCTTGCGAAAAAAAGTAAGCTAAATGAAACTTTTTAGGTAGGTGCTTTTTAGGTAGTTCAAAAGAAATTATTAAAATGAGCATGAGGTGCTGAAGGTCTCACTTATAAATGGCATTACATTCTTAGTAAAAAGTGCACAGGTTTTCAAACTGCATGCCCTAAAGCAGCCTGTAATTCTCCTTAGGATTTTTTTTATCATCCCTGCCAAAGTCAAACATTTTAAAAAAGACTTTTTCATGAGGTAGCCCCTAATTATAATAGAAAGATGCAATGTCTTGCTTCTGTAAATTTAAGTTCTGTTTGAAAGCATTATTGCTTTCCTTAAGTTGCAGAGCAGGTTTAAAGAGAACAATAGTCTCTAAAAATAAACATAATATATAGCAGTCTCTCAGGCAATGTCAAATGCAATGGGAAGAGAGTGATGAGAGTTCTTCAACATGAGTTTTAATGAACCTTTTTTCTCTCTTGTGTCAGTGCAAGTATCATTTATTTTTAAAGCAATCGGTCACAGCTTTCAATTAGAATGACGGTCTCTTGACTGATTTTGTTGAAGAGCAGAACAATAAGGAATAGTAATAATCCCAAGCCGAGAGTCAGTAATGAAGAAAATTTGAAGTCAGCTAAAATGAAGTACTGTATAAACTTAGCTGTAAAGTATATGGGATATAATTCTTCAGACTACAGGACAAAAGCCAACCACTAACTGACAAGGATTAGGAAGAAATAATTTTCCCTCTGGGCATGTTATTTCATAATCATCCATCACAGGAACTGGAGGGTAGGAATCATATATATATCGCCTCTTACTAGCCAGGGCTGGAGAGTGCCCGACAAAACTGACAAAAAAGCAGACTTCTCCAACACAGAAGTTCGTATTTTGTAAATATACTGTGATTATTCACTGTAAATAAAGTGAAAAAGGAAAACAGTTGCAGACAAAAGTTAACCAATGTATGTATAAAAAAAAATTACATAGTAAAATTAAGTAACGGAAATTTTTACCTATTTCCTAATAATGCCCAGATATTTAAGGTGACTATAAAAAGTGGATAGCTTTCCTTGGGAAATCACTGATCAGAGGTATTTTAATCACGGGCATGTTGCTAAGCTATCTGAAGAATCTCAACCAGACCAGGTACTTATTTAATTAAGAAACAGAAGTAAAAGGGGTCCACTAGAGCATCTTTCCTAATTGCCAAATCCTCTTGCTCTAGATATGATCCTCCATCATTATATGCCTTGTCTTTTCACAATTCCCTGTTGACTGCACGTGTAATTGATTACCAGACCCTAGAGGGTGTTTGAAAACAACTGCTTTTGCAGAAACAAGATCAATTCGCAGCTTAAAACAGCTCAGCATCTGGTCTAAAAAAAAAATTAAAAAAAAAAAAAAAAAGGTGATAGAACAATGGAATAAATAAAACAAAACCCCCCATACTGACAAAATACACTTGAAAAGACCACTGAAGGCAGAGACATCCAAGAAGTCTGTAGCCACAACACATTTTCCTGGTGCATATGAAAAATTCCCATGCACTGCTCTATCACAGTTTCAAGCAGCATCTTAACTTTACACAATCCACTGCCTGAAAAGAAAACCTAATCATTTATGTGATCTTTCTAGATACATAATGACATCACAGGCTCACTGGCCACTAGAGTGAGGGCTGGCACCATCCTATGAAATTTGACTAGGTAGAGGGAGCAGGTTAGGTGACAACAGGGCAGTGGCTGTTCTGCAGACTTCAATTTTTTTTCCCCTCACTTCAGCCAAGACTGCTTGAACGGAATCAGAAAAATTCCAAGACAGACAGAGAGGAAAGTCAAATTAGGAGATGTCAGAGCTTTGTCTTGGAAAATGAGTGTGGTAAAACATCAGAGCTGCTGAAAGCTGATATACTACAAACAGATTCATCATCCTTGCTCCCACTATTATTCTGTTCCACAGAAAGACACCACATGTATATTTGGTGGCAAAGTTCAAATGGTTTCTTTTCATATCTTTTTGGTTGTTTACATGGAAGAGGGAAATGAGGGAAATGAACAGTTTTTCCATTACAGAACTAGTTCAGATCAATTGCCAGGGGAACCTGGAAATTTTAATCTAAGACAGAAAAGTACTTAAGTGTGTCAACTAACCTGGGTGAAAAACCTCTCTAACTTTTCTGTCAGAAAAAATTCTTCATTTTCCTCTCAAAGAGGAACAGTACAAGAATCACACCACGCAGATGGACATTTAACATAATCACAACTATCTTTTATCCTAGGAGAGGAAAAAACAAAGTAAGTAGCCAGCTCTCTGTAGAGCTGAGCAGTATCATCAGTCACATGTTAATTATTAGTCATCTGGTTCTTACGCGTCACTCTCTTAATCTGTAACTGAAAACTGCTTTCCAGAGGAAGCTTTCCTAGCTGCATCTCAAAAATAAGGGATGCTAATCACAGAGAGATGAAGTGACAAGTTAGACACCACAAATAGAGGGACTGAAAAGTCATGAGTAGAGACTCAGTCACCTAGGGATGGACCAGTACTTGGTCATTCACATCACTTCCCAGCAAGAAATGGATTTGATATTTGGAAAAAGGAATGTGTCTTATGCCAACTTAGCTTCTCAGGAAGAATATTGCCTATTGTTATTTCAATACACTTAAACCAATCCAAGTATCTACAGATACCGCATGTCAGTTTTTAACCTTTTTGCAATGTAGTTTATACTTTTCCAACCCAGTTTTCTATGATTAATTTTTATGCATAAGAACCATGAGCAAATATAGCTTGGTAAGGTGTTGCCAACACTTGATCCTGTGAAATCTCTATTTCAATTTTCTGTTACACAATTGTCTATTGCCACATTTTCTAACCTTTGAAATAAGCAGGGCTTTTCATCCTAGATAATATTTTCCTTTGAGAATGAGTACAATATGAACACAGTAATTGGTTTGTTTCTACCTGTAGGCTATCTAGTCACAATATGAGAGTTTGGCATTTTTTTAATATATACACTAAAAAAAGCCTACTGCTATAAAAATTACTACTTTTTCTATCTCCTTGAAACTCTAAATCATCCTTAGTTAGGGTTCAAATCAAATTCATAAACCAACAAGACTGAATCAAATTTTGCTTAGAAAAATCATGTCTCTGAAACCACTTGCAAGAAAAGCTGCTGTTCAGATACATACAAACCTCCTCATAGCATGAGTTACAGTAAATATGATGTCTGAATTATATTTAAAACTTATTAATTAAATCACACGCTAACTCTATCTATTTTCATGAAGAAGATGCATCCCCTTTTAAGCTTATCTTGGATTTACTTTCAAAAACAATTTTTTTCACAAAGTTACGTATTTATTATTTCTAATGCATACCTATGTTTTGCTTTCTCTTTCAGACTGGGAGGTTTAAGGTTCACTTTTCATTCTATCTGCTTATAAAGTGCCAAATAAATTGCTGACATTTAGTAGTAATTATGTCAGGGTGAAAACACTGGATGCAAACTGTTATCAACCATCAGCTCAAAACTACAGGCTTTTAAGTCTTCATAGATATGGCTTTACTGACTAAAAATCTTTCAAAAACATTTATACCATTAGATTAATGCTGCTTGATCTTATTTTTAAATCTAAGAGCTAATAGTTTTGTAAGCTATTGTTAGGTTAACTACCATACTAACTGATTTCTTTTGTCCACAGCAAAGACTCAAAGTAATCAGTGGTTCAAACTTCACTGTCAGCTGCTACTTTGAAATACTACTTGTAGGGATGAGAAAACCATTTGGGGTCAACGCCTTCCAAGCCTTGCCCTCCTGACACATCTTCTTCAGATGACTGTCATGTTGCCTAGGGGTTGGTAATAGCTATTATTGCCAGGGCACTTCATTGCGTACACCAGTGTTCAAAACGTATTTTGAAAACAGCAGGGAGAATGGAGATTTGAGAGGTTGCTTGGAGCACAAAAGAGGACATGAAAGAAGGCACAAAGGTTGATGCTGGAAATAAGTCAAAAGAAACTGCCTGACAGATGGCATCCCAGAAAGGAAGGACTCTATGGTAAGATTCAGATATGAAAGAGAAAGTCAGTCCAGATGGTGACTGACAGCACTGATTACAAAACTGAGTTTCCACTAAAGGCAATGGGAGCTTCACTCCAGTAATGAGGATGATGGCAATGAAGTCTGTTTTTTAAAAAATCCCGTTGTTTTGCTATGAAATACTCTGCAAGAGCTTGTATAATTATAAAATTCAAGTCTTGACATCTGGTCAACAATATAGTTGACATTATCACACTGCAACTTATATATAAAAGCTAGGACTATATAGCAGGCACGTATTCAAGAAAGAGAGAAATAAAACAAATTTTTACATCATACATAAAAGTGCAGTAACAGGTTTTAGCAAATAAGTGTGTCTCCTGGTTCCAGCTGGGACAGAGTTAGTTTTCCCCCCAGTAGCTGCTGTGTTTTGGATTTAGTATGAGAATACTGTTGCTAACATTGCTTTTGTTGTTGCAAGGTAATGTTTATGCTCAGCTGGGACAGTTAATTCTCAGCAGCTGCTGCATTTTTAGATTTAGTACGAGAAGACTGATGATAATGCACCGACGGCTTTAGTTGTCGCTAAGAAACCAAGGACTTTTTTAGTTTCCTGTGTTTTGCTAGTGTACAGGTGCAGAGCCAAAACAGCTAACCCAAACTGGCTAAAGGAATATTCCATACTATAACACCACGTGCAGTATAAAAATGGGAACTGGGCCAGGGGGCGGGTGGCAGGTATTCAGTGCGTGGCTCACTGCTGTCGCAGCACTCACTGCGATCTCTGTGCTTGCTGAAATCACTGCTCAGGATGGGCTAATCATCAGGTGGTGAGTGGCTCTATTTTAATATATTCTTTTATATATTATTATTATCCTTTTATTGTTTTATTAAAATTCTTTTTATTTTAATCCGTGAGTTTCCTCTCCTTTTCCAATTCTTTCCCCCCATGCTACTGGGTGGGGAGAGGTGAGAGAGCAGCTGTTTACTGCTTAGCTGCTGCCTGCGGGCTGAACTACAACAGCATCCAACAACTCTGGAAGACCTTATTGCAGCCTTTCAATAGATAAAGGGGCCTTATAAGAAAAATGGAGTGAGACGTTTTACCAAGGCCTGTAGTGTCAGGACACGGGGCAACAGTTTTAAACTAGGAAAGGACAGGTTTAGATTGGACATAAAGAAGAAATTTTTTTTATGAGGAGAGTAGCAAGATACTGTAACGGATTGCTCAGAGAAGCTGTGGATGCCCCATCATTGGAATCGTTCAAGGTCAGGCTGGATGGAGCTTTGAGCAGCCAAATCTAGTGAAAGATGTCCCTGCCTCTGGCATGGGGTTGGACTAGATGACCTTTAAGGTCCCTTTCAGCCCAACCCATCCTATGATTCTAAACCTGAATTTGAGGAGAGTTCTTTAAAAATACCTTTTCTATCTTAGATGCACTACTTTGCATTAGCAACTTCACATTATGCTATTTACTTGAAAGAAAAAAAAAAGGAAAGAGAGAGATGAGCTTTTATCTTCACCAGTTACTGTCAGCAAACTCCTCTTAAGTGGTGTTCTGGTAAGTACCTGGCAAATCCATGACCAGCACAGCCTATAGAATCCTAATGAATAACCTCTACTGAAGCCAAGGTGGTGTGGTGCAGGAAGGAAATGTTTTCCTAATTCCTAGGTAAGATACACATATTCCTGAGGTAGATCCTATTCATATTGGAATTCAAAATACAGCCATGATATCAAACAAAGTCCAATACCAGGAAAACAGAAACCATCTGGAAATAGTAAAACATCTCATTCATATCTATATATACTCAAGTTACAGGGGAATAAATGTACAGGTCTGTAAAGTAACTAAAATATTTTAAGGCCATAATCTCCTCTTCACATACAATGTATCAATGTAGGCAAAATACTTCCCTACAGTATTTAAAAAAACCTATAATGAAACACACACCCCCCCAGCTGTTCCACCTATACTGACACAATACCATGATCTCAGACTTAAGATGTTCCTTATGACATAATCAACACATCCATGTTTTTTTTTTTATCATGAGGAGGAAAAATGTAACACTGTTGAAAAGAGAGAAAATTATAAACTGTTGCATAAAAATTAAAAGCAAATTAAATATGCAGAATTCTCTTAGATCCTGCTGCTTGCATCTAACAGAGGTTGGAGATGATGAGGATCAGTGCTCCTGTGAGTATCAACTGAAGTTTAGATTCCTGACATTTTCTTTAGTGTCCTTCAAATTTTAACTCATGCACCAAGACACACATTTTTAATAGGAGAATACATATTGTTACACTTAGTCTAAGGTGTGTGCTATCTCCATGTGCCCTGCCTCAAGTTGATTGTAGAGCTGCAACATTAAACCTGTCTGGCATTTATTCTTTTTGGCTTATTGGAACATTCTCGAGCATCAAGTAACTCATTCAAAATCTCGCCTGTTCCATAGCTTCATTTTCTATCAGCTGTGACAATGGCTGACACTAACTTACAAATTATTAGTTTAAGAATGACTTATAAAAGTCACACAAAAAGTTCCATCTAGCCTACTATGTTTCTGACAGTGATCAACAGAAAATTCTGAAGAAAGCTATAAACACAAGGCAAGCAAACAACTTCACTTCCGTACACACCCTTCCAGCCTCCAGCAACTGGTGGTTCAAGGACTTTGCAAGCGAGTCGTGCTGTCTTTAGCCTTAACGGATTTTTCTCCCATGAATGTATTCAATAGTTTATTGAAGCCACACAAGCTTTTTAATATCCACAAAAAGCCCCACAGCTTAATAACCTATTGTACGAAGACCTGTACCTGTCATTTGTTTTGAACCTGGCACAGTATTTTATTTGATGCTATTCTTTCTATTGAGACAGTGAATAAAGTGATCCCGCATATCTTTTCCACATTACTCTCTCTCCTCAGATACCTCTATTGGATTCACAGTCCAATAGAGGTCAATTGATGGATGAGTCAATTCACTCATCCATCACTCAAAAATGAAGCCTTTAATTAATCCAGCCACCATTGATAGGTATCTTTTCCACCTCATCTGTGATGATTCCGACTGCATGAGATCTGCACAAAGTATTTGAGTATACAATTAATATACACAATAGTCATAACAATGTTACCCTCATCAAAATGAAAGCTAACATTTTCATAAAACTAATATAAGAATCAAGAGCTCCTGCCTGAATAGCAATTACTATGTCAAAAGTTATTGCTGTATATGTAAAACCAGGATTATTTACTTCCTCATATACATTAGTTTATATTTATCCATATTTTACTTCAGAGAGCTACACAAAGAAAGACAGAAGCTTATTTGGAGAGATCTTTAGTTATAGCAGTAAAATTCTGCCTGTATTCCACCCCAAACTTCCATTTTTTATTTTGCCTCTCTTTCAGTACACAAATTCAACCCATTATAATGGATCTTCCAAAGACTGGCTATAGATGCCACAGGTTATTTGTTTATATCCCTGCTTCCTAGACATGGATCACCTTAGTTTTCAAGCACCTTGGAAGTACCTCAGACTAATAACATCCTCAAAACACAAACCAGTTTTTCTTTTCCTTCCCATGATTCTTCTAAAGTAATTGGAATGAATCTTTCTGATCTTGTTTTACAATTTGTTTCTCCTCCTGAGTGGCTTAATGCTCAAGATCTCTGCTTTTTCCTGAGCATCTCAGTCACTGCCAAATCATTCTTCACACAAGGTAGGAGTCTTAATTTTAAAGACTTCTTATTCCCCCTTGATAGTTAATAGTCCTTTAAAGTAGTTAAAAACATTGTTTTGGGAAGTGCATATTCTGTTTATTTTAAGTGAATTTCTACAAGCTCTGTGTAGGTGCACCTAACAGGCCACAACTGGAGTCAGTTTTCAGCTCCTCTCCTGGAAGACCAATTTAACAAAAAACTACGACCACAGCCTAAAGTTACTGATGGAAGTTAATGAGTTATTCAGGCTTCCTGAACATTGTCAAACCTGTGAAGTCCAATATCTTTGAAGGGTGGGCAATGTCAGTTATTACTGAAATAAGACTGCATTACTGAACTTTGTTACTGAGACGATTTTTGTTTTGTTTTGTTTTAAATTTGCAGCATAAGCTGTTCATTATGTTAGAATCTGATGGAAAAACTACAGTACAGCTTTGTAAGGAAAAGCAGACTAGATTAAAACACACAGACATACCTAGAATGTGAAAAAAATCACAACTCTGCATTTTGAAAAATATGCAATAAACCCTCATTCCAGCTCAGTTCTAAAGCAGAACACAGCAAGTAACACTTTCCACTTCTAAATGGAAATTGATATACATAAAGTTGCATACACAATATTAAGGATGTGAATTCTACAATTAAAAAAAATAAATTGTCCTGCTTTCACAATTAAAATGTGGGGAAATTGTCTGTATTACAGACTTCTACTGCCCTGCACCACAAATAACAGTGATTTCCCATTCGTATTCCAAAGGCGGGGGTAAAACACACTTCCTCCTTATAATTTTTAATCTGGTGTACTACACAGATCACCTGCTCATGTCTATAGTGTCGTGGGGGTACTGAGGGTCTCCAAGGCCCTCCTTTCCACCTGCACCGCTGTTCCTGAGATATCCTCTCTGAAGCCCGTCTCTCACTACTGATATTAAAAACACCACGAATCATCGAGGAGTGAAGTAGACAGCCCCACTAAGAATCTCCACCCTGATTTTGAGTAGGAGCTCTGAGAGCATCTCCAAGCTACAGTTCCCACCCAAAAATATCCTGAGTTACTCAATCCTTTCAACCTTCAGGCTGCAAAGGATGAGACTTTGCTGCCTGAGTACAAGTGAAGTAGCACAGATCCATTAAGCTGGGGACACAGAATGGGCGAGTGCACAGACACCTAACATACCATCAACAGTACCCACACATCACCAAGTTTTCCCTTTACATCACAAAGGCAAGCCTGCTTTTTCAGAGAACTAGTGCAAAAAGGTGATCCCGTGTGCAACGGAAGAAAACAAGCCTATAGAGTCTTTCAAGAAGGAGCCGCAGTTTGCTACATTAAAATATGAAGCATGGTTTATTCACAGAATTTCAATTCACTACAACATTAAAAGCCCACAGGTCATGTTAGTACGACGTGGTTAACATAAAACTAAGAGCTTACTGCAATCAAAATAAAATATTCCTCACTGGCACTACTTCAATAATTGACCTAGCCCAGGGTCAGTTTAGAACAGTTTAAATGCATCATTAATCCAGGGTATTCCAAAGCAGCTTTACTAATATACTATAATAAATTAGACTAGAGAAGCAAGGTTGCAGTTAGCATGCATTTAAAAAAAATAATAATACAACAATACACACCAGAGATGCAGATTAGAGCAATATGAAACATGAGAGAAACATGACTTTTCTTAGAAGTTCCAGAAACATATTCAATGGGATATATTTTCCTTATTCTTCTCCTGGCTGTACATTTTCCTTCCTTTCATGTTTCCTTCCTGTCACTTCCATCCTAACACTCTGGCAGCTTCTAATTCCCCATTATCATTAAAAGAGAGTAGCTGGTCTCACTAACAACCAGATCAGTAGACTGGAGGTCAATCTGCAATATGAAGAAGGTTACTAAATGGAGGAGAAGGTCAGTCATTTTATTATTTTAGATCACATATGTCAGGAGAAAAGCAAGTTAGTGAAGTATATTGAAAAGACAGAAACCTTCGGCAAGTATTTTTTAACAAACTAGTGTATGGTCTCCTAAAGAAATCTATATCAGAGTCCATTGCCTAAAGAGTGGTAGTAAAGGCTAATGGGAAAGATTGGAAAGAAACAAGGGCACAAATGAAGCAAGCCAACATCTTTATTGCCTACATATTTCAAGACTTAGAAGCAAAGAGGAGAAAAGTTCAGTAGGTCATCTAAAGCTACCACTGTTCAAAAAATGAACATAAAGCCAGCCCACATACAATCTGTGCATAAAGAGGGAGGGGAGACAAAAAAAAAAAACAAACCAAAAACAAGAATCCATATTCATTAAAAAACAAAAAAATGCCAAAGACACTCTATATAGTACTGAATTTATCATCATAAACATATACTTTCCCACATATTTGCATGGTGTCTTTCACAAAATTGTTCCTTATAAGATTGTTAGGGCATGTCACATCAAGAAAAATACACCTCCACTCCCTGTAGGGGCAAAGACGGTCTCCTCACCTCCTCCTGCCCATAAACAAACAATTCGGTGAGATTTTAATCTCCTAAAGCACAGAATAAATGCAACTAAAACACAAGAAAAAGTAAAGTTTTTCCAAGACCTCCTCATTCTGAAAGGGTCACAACATGCAGAGGCGGTAAATACATGTGTCCTGGGCTTGATCTCCTGTGTTCACTTGCCATGTACATGCATTCCAGATGCAGAAGCAGGCTGCTGCTTGGCATGATGTCACCTCCAGTTCTCTTCTCCCAATTTAAAATACAATTTTTCTTCTTTGCTTCTGAAGGAGACATCTGCTCTGCATCTCCAGAATTTGAAGAAAAATTTCTCTGTCACTTATTCATAATGAACCTGCTTCAATGAAAACACCTTTATCTTCAGTGACTGCATTACTGCTCTGTGTGGGGTCAGCACATGAACTGCAGCACCTGGAATTTCTGAGTAGTAATTCACTGAGATACCACCTCAGTTTTATAAAAAGTAAGTCTCACATTAATTAGAACTCTTTGTCAAGGAGTTCCTCTCTACGCTTTGTGTATGGATGGCTTAAACAACGTCTCAGCTTCTTTACTGCTCTTAGAATTATAGAAACATAGAATGGTTTTGGTTGGAAGGGAGCTTAAAGATCATCTAGTCCCAACCCCTCTGCTATGGACAGGGACACCTTCCAAGTGAGGAGACAAGGGAAGAGGAAGTCTATAGCAGAAGGCAGAGGAGTGAAAAATCTCATCCATGTAAAGACAGAAAAATAAGCTTTTCAGCAGAGAGAATGAAAAGTCATTTTCCCAGATGCTTTAGCTAGGTATTTTCTGGTTTATTTGGTAGCTTTTTTTTTTTTTAACTTGTGGCTATTTTATCAATGATCTGGATAAAGGGATTGAATGTACCCTTAGTAAATTTGCAGATGACACTAAACTGGGAGGAAGGGTTGATCTGGTTGAGGGTAGGGAGGCTCTACAGAGGGATCTGAACAGGCTGGATTGATGGACTGAGACCAGCAGAATGAGGTTCAACAAGGCCAGAGTCCTGCACCTGGTACACAACCACATGCAGTGCTACAAGCCTTGGGGAAGAGTGGCTGGAAAGCTGCCTGGCAGAGAAGGACCTGGAGGTGTTCGTTGACAGCCAGCTGAATATGAGCCAGCAGTGTGCCCAGGTGGCCAAGAATGACAATGACATCCTGGCCTGTATCAGAAACAGCGTGGCCAGCAGGACCAGGGAAATGATTGTGCTCCTGTCCTCAGCATTGGTGAGGCCACATCCCAAATACTATGTTCAGTTTTGGGCCTCTCATTACAATAAAGACATTGAGGTCCTGGAGTGCATCCAGAGAAGGGCAACAAAGCTGGTGGAGGGGCTCGAGGAGAAGTGTTATGAGGAGCAGCTGAGGAAACTGGGGTTCTTAGCCTAGAGAAAAGGAGGCCGAGGGGAGACCTTATCACTGTCTACAACCACCTGAAACGAGGTTGTAGTGAGGCAAGTGTTGGTCTCTTTTCCCAGCTGATAGGTGATAGGACAAGAAGGAAGGGCCTCAAGATGTTCCAGGCGAGATTCAGATTAGACATTAGGAAAAATTTCTTCACTGAAAGGGTTATCAGGCATTGGAAGAGGCTGCCCAGAAAGATGGTTGAGTCACTGTTCCCCGAGGTATTTAAAAGATGGGTAGATGAAGAGCTTAGGGATATGATTTAGTAGTGGACAGGGAAGGTTGGACTCCGTGATCTCAAAGGTCTTTTCCAACCTAGTGATTCTATGATTCTACAGACCAAGAAGCAGTATAGATCAAAATAAAACCTCACCATCAGAATCAGATTGGAGTGTCTCCACATACTTGGAGAAATTCCCACTACTTCACTATCACTGGAAATTACATCAAGGATGCCCTTATGCTGAAAAGATTTAATCTGATGTGAAACACAGATTAAATATACCAAGGGAATAATTAGCCACGAGGCTTTTGCATGACATTTTTGAGCTTTATGACAACTTTTAGAGCCATTGCAAGTACTTTTTTTTGCAATGTATGTTGCACCTCTAGTGATTTTTAACCTCAGCTGAGAATTTGTTATTTAATGTCATAAAAGTTCTGGATTTACATTTTTACACTGGTTTTATAATTGTGAAATTTGATCAGCAATTTGACTGTCACTTTAGTTTATGTTGAGCGATCCTGGGAAAACAACAACCACTCAAGCCTGTCATTCATTCTGCATCCATATCAAACGTAACTTAAAGTGTAGTCATTTTTCAGAGCCTGAAAAATAGCAATATAGTTCTTGCAGGATGGCATTAATGTGTCTTTTTCATGCATTCCCCATGCTAATGTGAAACTACCACTCTGTAGGAAAAGCAATCTAAAAATTTCCAGCATTCAAGCAATCCTGTATAATAATTTACCTAGCAATCAAATGAGGTCTTCAAAACACTGAAGAAACCAAAATGTTTTTCCCTCAAAAAAAGCAAACATAAAGGAGAGAAAGAGGCAAAAGACAGAGGTGTGCTGCTATGTTGAAAATAAGAGGGCTTTCTCCATTGAAAAACCATAGCAGGTGTTTTGTCTCTGGTATGAAAAAAATATATTACATAAGTGAACTATCCCATTAAACCATGTATTACTGTCTTTGCAAGACAGATAATTGAGAGCTAGTAAACTATCGAAGAATACTGCTTCAGCACAAGATTTGGTACAATTTACAGGCTATTCTAAAGTGATCTAGCTCTAGCTAACAACTGGTGCATTTGCGGAGGCTTTGCCAGGGAATGGCAAAATTTTGCCAAGAGTATAGTTAATCTGCACAGAAAAAAGATTTCTCTTGCCAATATCTGTTGGAGCTAACTGTCTTGGGGGGGAATATCTCAAACCTTCCAAGCACATGTGTACTTCTTTGATGCTTGTCTTTTCTTACACAACCATGTAAAACTTTAGCAGCATCATTCAAATGTTAACGTTACAAGCATAACCTTTAGCCCAGGAAAGGCTGTTTTGTCATATAGTTTTGAAACTCTGTCTGTTACAGACCATTATGTTATCTAATGCAAAGCTTGTCCTAAAAATTTGTTTATATTCTCCTGGTACTTAATTTATAGAAAACTCCTTTCAGAGAGCAACAATAAGTAAACAGCCTAGAATTTTCTAAGTAAACTCATCTGTTATTCTATTTTAAGTATGAAAAATTATGCTGCTTAAAGCAAATGAGCATCTTAAATTAGTCTGATAGATCTACGCTAACACACTTCAGTGAGCAATCCAATTTCTAAAGCACCCTGTATTAACACTGGTGTCCTGACCAAATTCTAGTTCAGATAATTACTCTGCCTAGCTAAATCTCTTAGCAGTATCACATCCTGTAATAAACCACCTTACAGCACGGAAGTAAACTGTTAAATCTCCACTGCATCTTAAGCACAGAATCAATGGTTTATTGCTGATCGATGAAACATTTAAGCTGTACGGGCCAGACTTTTCCAGTCTACTATGTCCAATTTGCACTGTAAATTTAGTATTAAAACAAAGCAACTGAAAAGTGTAGGAAACTGCACTGGGCATGGTTAACTCTTAGCTGGCACAAACCTGACAGAAGTTTCAGGGCACTGCAGTGCCAGATGTTACCTATCCCCAAACTCCTCGTTGCTGCAACACTCACAGGAGTTACTGCTCATGCAGCTCTGAAGAAGACATGCAAATATTCTTCATCTACTTCACGTACAAGTCTGGCAGATAGGCTCAAACTGCTCTAGAGGTGGTTTCAGATGATATAGTCACACAATTGTCAAATGCTGTGATGTCCTGTCACCAGAGATTTGGTTGAAAAATTCAGCCATGGGATGGTATCCAACATCTGGAGGTGACAGGGAGAAAGGGGTGCTGTAGTTATCTGTTAAATCCACATGCAGTTAGGTGAAACCCTCCTGTTTTGGCTAGTGACTGCTTCCAAAAGCAAGGGCAGAGGTCTTCAATAAACAGGATCTGGCCAGGAGAAAGAAGGGATGGGAAATTCCTTCCATAAAATCAACCAAGAGATCTTAAAATGGCAGTATAAGATACCATTATCCTCAAACTACCTTAAATCTTATAGAAACAGCCAGGAAAGAGTGGGATATTTTAGCCCAACTATTTCCTATGTTAGCTGCACATACACCTTATCATTTGTATTCCTACAATTCTCTGAATATATTGCTATTAGTTTGGTGATTAAATAGCTGACTTGAATCACCAGGTATTTGCATAGACTTGGTGTCATGTCATCTTCTCTATGAAAAAAACAATACGTGGAAATTACGGAAGGGAAGGTGAAGAATTTGAAAGAGAAGCATGAAATTCTGTTAAATTTTCTTCCTCTCCTTCGCTTCTTGAGCAAAGCTCGAGCAGTTCTCTTGTGGAGAACTTTTTTTCATAAAGAAGGAAAGGACTTCTCTATCAAAGACATACGTTGAGAAAGAGTACCTAGCCAAGCCCAACACCTAGTGAAACTCCTCCAAATGTGACAATGGTCAAAACCAGTTTGACACCAATGAATCACAATGGAGCATGACCTTAAAAAACAGTTCACACTGGAATTCTCAGAAATTAGTAGGTACAACAGGTTGACATCTCCTGATAAAGCCTTTCCACATTTTAAAGAAACATTAAAAAAACAGGACTGCTATTTCTTTCAGTTAGCATAATTTGATTTCTTGACATTGAGAATATTACAACAGAAGTAGGATTTTTAGCCTGTGATTCCTGAACTGCATTGTATTTAACTTGTCAACCTCTGAGTTCATTTTTTTCCAGCCTTATTTAAAGTAACCAAATATGCTTGCTCCTGGCCCCGATCCATTGAAACAGTTAGCATACACTCAGTTTTGTTCAAGTCAATTGCTATAAATGTGTGCACCAGCATATTGCTAGATAAAGAGCACAAATTACCTGTCTGAATATTAAAAAAAAAAAAAAAAAAAAAAAGAGTTGAATTGTTCTTTGTTCTGTAGGTGAACAGACATCTGCCTACACACACCGCCACATCCCCACCAAAATGCACGCACAGTGGCACAGTACAGTCTGGCTTCCAGTTGGGATTAACCTACAGTACCACTGTGGTCCTCCAGACCCAAACACAAGAACTGTATTCCCTGCACAGGGAGACTAGGAAACATAGGAAACAAGTGAGCATCAAGTCCCAGTGACATAATACAGCTTGGATATTCCCGCACTCCCTCCCAGTCACTGAGCAATCCTGCATCCCACTCCTTCAACAAGGCCACAGAGCCCTCCTCATGACAATGTTCTTCCTGCAAGTTCAAATGTTGGCATACACAGAGTTTTCTTGCCTTGTGTTTGGATTTGGATAAATTTGAACTGACAGTGCTTACAAAAAACAAACAAGCTACACACAATAATATTACCTGAAAGGTATTACAAACTCTGACTTAACTGAAAAGAAAACTAAATACAGAAAACAGACCATTTTATCCCCAAAGATATACTCTGCTTAGTAACATTCCTGACAATTGACAGACATAAAATTAACCACAGGAGGGCTCCCTCTGGTACACTGAATAGAAGACAGATACTGTTAATTGCCAAAAATAATATTGTATCCTAAAAGTAATAAAGGTTTTAGACCTCAAACTATATTTTCCTCAGTAGGTCCAATATATACAGGGGAATAAAATTATACATGAACAATTCAGATAAATAAGTGAATTACAGAAGTGTTAACTGTATGACTGTTAAATATTTAAACAGCAAACGCAGACTGCAAATTCATTGCATTTGAAGACACTAAGATGTTTTGCCATGAGGCCGTTGGAGCTGACATACCAATGTGGCAAGGAACGGGGCTGCAGAATCAAAGAGGAATGAATACACCCAGTCTCAGCTGCTGCTCTGAGTTCAGAAACGAGAACTCACTCGGAACAGCACGTGCATAGAAACTGAGAAACTCAGCACAGAAAGTGAAGCTTCATTTTATCAGTTATTTTTTATGGCTCGCCATACACTCTCAGAAAATAGTACAAATTAATGTCAGCAATAGTCAAGCAGCTACTTTAGTAGATTTGGGCCTGTTTGTTACTCTATTTACTCCTCTGTTAAAGCGAAACAAAACTCTCTTACCTCACAGCTTTGTAGTGAAAACAAAAGTAAGTAACAGACAGTGTAACTAAACACCTAAGTAACTGACTGTCCTGACAGTGCAGTCATAGGAAACAGGTGTCTTATTTGTGCCCTAACCAAACCATACTTAGTACAAGATTTTTGTAGCTGTTAATATCAACTGGAAAAGCAAGGGAAATACAGCTGAGTAGAAAAGAAAAAAAAAAAAAGAAAAGAAAGTATCACTTTGAAGATGCAGGTTTTATGCAGCTTCAGAAATAGAATTCATCAACCTAAGCTTTACACTTCACTGGCATCAATAGTGAGTAAACAGTGTTAACTGTCCAGAAACAATTATGGTTATCAAAACCTGTGTACTAAATAGTAAGAAACACTGCACTTTGAGGGAAATTCTTATTTTCACCTCTTTCACAGACTTCCCAAACTAACAAGTGTTTACAAGACAGATATCAGGCTGAAACCATTTCCCGGATTCAGGAGCCACTTTCACAGCCACCAGGCTCAGAAAGTGGAGTCTGTGCCTGTTTGCCAACAACAAAGCACACCCAAGGACTTCTGTGAACTAAGCTCTCCTTATCTGGAGGAGTTCATATAAATCCATACCTCACAGAACCCAGGGGAAAAAAACCTAATCACAGGGCTATCCAAACAGAAACAGAATTCATAGGACAAGGGAAAGAGTCCTCCAGTGTCTCCCCCGCTGGCATGGTTGTATTTTGGTCTTTGCTCTGAGCAACATGCATGCATGGAAAAAAAAAAAAGCCAGCACCATTGAAAGTTCACCCTGCAGAAGCTCCTAAATCAGAGGGTTAAAGTAGCACACCCCACTGCACCAAAGCACTAGCTAAATCAGGCCAAAAATCTACCTTTTTTCCTTACTTTACACATCATAAAGCATTTCAGTAATACACCTATTAATAAGTATTACAGAGCATCAGTGACTAAGAGATGCCGCTGTTCAATTTTAAGTGAAGAGATTTGACACCAGGAAGCAAGGAGATGGCAATTGAATGAAAAAAAAGTATACCAAATGAAGCTGAAATACATTAGGAGTGACTTCCCTAGACTGCCCTGCTCTCAGCCAATCAAAGTGTCATCACATAAAACCAGACAAAAACATCTCTCGCAACACTTTTCACTGAACACCTGTATTAAGGACACTGGAAAGCTGGTGCAGGAAATTCAGTTCTTTAACACGAAGTTATTTTTCATATATTGAAAGTATATTAACAGACAAGGATAAAGCCTTGCTTTAGCCAAATAAAGTAGTACAAACTTTAGATAGCATCAGATAACCAGGTTTGGACTAGGATTACATCCTAGCGTTTGCACTGCATTGTTGCTTTTCCTCCATAGAAAACAAAACGGAAATTAAAAAGTTTTATTAGCATAATATCAAACACCCTGGCCACAGTATTTGGCCAATAGAAAAAAATCAGACAGGACACTTATATCACATACATAATATTTTTAGGGAAAGAAAACCCCAAACAGACAAAGTTAAACTAACAGTAAAACAATGTAATCAAAACTCAAGGACACCATAATGTGTTAAGGAATTTATGAGACTTTTTTTAAAAAGGCAATAAAAATACTCTATTCAATTTCCCTTATTCCCATGGCACAGCATGGAAGACTGGCTTAAAAATAATTACACCAGAAATTGATTATATTTTTTTCCCCCTCACATGTACCGCTTTATTGTCAAACTATACTTTTATGGAGAAATTGTTGCTCCATGTAACTCAGAACCTTAATAACTGTACCTTTACCCTTGAAGTTCCACTTCTGATAAACCAAAATAAATAACAAATATCAAAATATAACGACAAGGTCTTTGAAGTTCACAAGTGAAAACCTTAAGAAAATATAGGTTAAAAAAGGTATGATAGGTTAAAAAATGATAGGTTAAAAAAGAGTAAGTTTGTATGAAACACTTCGAGGTTAACATTGCTCATAAAATTCAGGTATAGTGATCAAAATCATTAATGCTGTCTGAAATCAGTCTCATCAATACCATTTTCTCATCTTCTAATCCTTCCTAGATAAGAGCACCTCTGCTCAGTAACAGAATTTGCACAATGACCAAAAAAATATATATACTCTTACATAACTTATTGCAGTTCTACTTTAAGGAATAAGAAAGACAACTTATTTTGTCATGTTAGAATTTCTAGATAGCACTAAAGAGCACAAGTGCCCTCCTCTAATCACTGGGAAAGACACAGTCCCCAGAGACGCTCTTCTACCATTGACAGAAATAGGCTATTTTTGCATTGTGGACTGGTTTCGAACAGCATCTCTGCTTACTGCTGTCAGGATATCAATGCCTCCTCCATCAGACTGCTATCCCTCTGGTGCTGTGGCAGGCAGCTTACGTGGCAGAAGCAGCTGTCAGAGCCCCCACTGACGGGCAAGTTAGAGGATGTCTGCTTTAGCAATGAGAACTGGTAAGTTTAATTTTGAACTAGCCAGAAAAATCAGAATTTCGCCATGCCATCTCCTCAAAAACACCCGATGATGAATAAAATTCATTTTAATATTATTAAAACAAGATGGCATGTTTATAAACACTACTGCCAACATCAGAGCATCAGCAGACACACAACTGGTAAAACCAATTTAGCCTGTGGCTTAAAGTCACTGACAACTCTGCACCTCTTCTACGGTCAGGACACAGCACAACCGCCTGACTGTACAGCACTATCCCAACTGCTGACTCTACCTATATAGCTATGTTACCTCGCGTAACTTGAGAATACATAAGAAAAGTCTGCTGCAGTTTCAGTAGGGCTGATCTTTAAACTTGTGTTAAGTCGCTGTAAGTACTGAGCAATTTAACACCTCAAGGTCAAAGAATGATTATGCTGAGTGTTTAAATTCTTTCATCTCCTATGAACCTAACAGGGGAAAAAAGTTGTATTCCTACTATACTATTTCACTATTTCTAACGCAGTCTTTTCCAGTAGGACCTCATTTTTAGTGTAGTCTCAAAGAAATACAGTGACCATTTTCTTACATTTTCCTTAATATTTAAACAGTTGAACCCAAAACTTGTATTTCAACCCTTGTTTCTTCTACAGATGTGCACATTATAACCCAAAATGGAAAGACAAAGTACCGTAACTGCATTACTCACCTCTACTTCAACTTGCAATTCTCAATGGGCAATGACATTGCCAACATGACTTCAATTCTAACTGTGACAGTGGAATTATATTAGAGTCAGCTGTAAGGTGCAAAGTTTCATTGCTCATTTTTATTGTTTCCCCATTAAACAGTCCCATTACTGCTCAATTAGTATTCAGGTGGGGAGGAAAGAAAGAAAAAGAAGCTGGTAAAAAGCCTCTTTCAGAAAACTTCGTATTTAAAATTTGCTGGGGTCTCATTAGCATGTCTCAGTAGTCCTTCATGTATGCTCCGCTGCTGATCTCCCAAGGTTTTCTTCCACCAGTCTAACCATAAGTTTTTTCAAAAAAGTTATTTCCCTTCAAGTGCTATCCAGTCACGCTCCACTTAGACTTGAACATCAGAAATTTCATTTTATGCACGTGTCTTTTAAAAAGCCATGCAAGACAGAAATCATTATTTGCATAGAATACCTTAGTTTTCCCTAAATCACAGAGTAAATTAAACTGCAAAGACTACAGTATGTACCTTGTGAACTAACCACAGACACTTATGATCATGTATCATTTTCATTCAGCAGAAATTACTTGCACCAAAAATCCAGCACTTGACACCTATAGCATTTTAAAACCCCTGGAAAGATAAAGTAAGCTTCAAATTAAGAAGCTAAACCTAACCTCCTCCTGTAGTAATCATGTACCTCACATTCCGCATATTTCACTAAACAAAGTTACAATAGTTCAGAGGACTAACTTCTGTAATGGATAGCTATACTGACAAAGAATCAAATATGTTATTGTTCGACTGGAGACCTTGACTTCAATACATTTAGTATGTGGAAAATGCATTATATACGTGGGTGATGACCCTCGAAATTAAGACTACTAATACGCTAAAATGATACATGATGCTGTCTAATGCACTCTAACATGAAGGCTATACAAGTGCTAAACAAGCTAAAAGATCAAACAATCCCATAATTTCTTACTAATGGTCTATGAAATATTGATGTTATATTTAAATTGCAGCGACACAGTGTGAAGGCACAGCACTGTTGAACAGGACAAATACAACCCTCGGTAAATTGGAGGCAGGGTTTTAAAGCACTGCATTACAACAACTCCCCAAAACTAAACTTCACTTAACGCAGGTCATACCGTGATTTATGAGCCATACATAAACCCAGCGACTTGAAGAATTACTTAAGAAAAGAAAGCAGCTCATGTCATCTGCTGTTATCAATAATAACAGCAATTGAGGAGATTGTAAACTGGAAATACTTAAAAGTTCGCTGTGACACCATTGTGACAAGCAGTTACACACAGCGTAGTGGTACCAGGTCACACTACTAACATTCAGAAGAGAAAAAGACTGTCGGTCACGTCTGTCGAGTTTGCAACAGAAAGGAAGAGGAAACAAAAAACCCGGGCGGTGAAGTTACCTAGACGGACCCCGAGGAATTTCAGCGGGCATCCAACCACCCGTCAGTTCAAGAAGTATCACAGAGAAGCGGAGAAATAAAAAAGTTGCGGTCAAAACTCCGCTTCTCACGATGAAAATTAGAGACCAACGAAGAGTGCCGGACCCCACGTCCCCCTAATTTCACAGCCAGCTTCTCTGACTGTTCACCCTCGCCCTTCTCGGGGAACCCCCCGGGCAAGCCCAGGCGTTCGCCCACAACTTTCCCCGGGGCGCGGCGGAGGGACGAGCCCTTCGGCTCCCCCGCGGGGACACGGGCGGCTCCGCTCCCGGGCGGTTTCGCACCTACCTGCGGCTCGGCGGGCTCGGCGGGCTTCACCAGGTGCTTCTCCTTATAGAGAGACCAGAGGCCGATGTCGGGCAGGAAAATCAGCGCCGCGGTGAACAGCAGCGTCATTTGCAGGAACCTCTTCTGTTTCCTCTTCATGGCCAAAGCCCTGGCTGCTCCAGCGGCGGCGACAGCGGCGGCTACCCCAGCACGGCGGGGCCGGCTCCTTCCCTCCCCGCCGCCTCTCGCAGCCGCGGAGAAACTTCTCCCTCCCTCCGCCCCGTGCCCGGGCGGAGCCGCCCCCCGCGGCGGGGCTGGAGCCGCCGGCCGCTCCCCCCGCCCCGCCGCTCCCGGCAGCGCTCCCGCATCCACCTGCGCTCCGAGCCCGCCGGGTGGGGAGGAGGGCGACAAAAAAAGCAGCAAAAATAAATGGAAAGAAGAGATGGAACAGCACCCCCCCTCCCCCGACCGCCACTCGGGTTCTTTAGGAAGCAGGGTCGGTCCGAGAGGGCGCTGCCGGGGCACCGCGGGAGCGCTTTAACGCGGAGCCGAGCCCCCTGCGCATCGCCGCGTCCCGGGGCGCGGCATCATGAGCTCATCACGCGCAGCTGGAGAAGCAGGAGTTTAAATTTGAAATAAATAAATAAATAAATAAATGAAGGAATGAAGGAATGAATGGATAAAAGAAAAGGGAGCGACGAGGCCGCGGCACCGCGCGTCCTCCCCCCCCCCCCCCCCCCCCCCCCCGCTCATCCCGCGCATCCCGCGGGTGCCATCGGCCGGCTCCTCCGCACCTCTCCCCGCCGGAGGGCGAGCGAAGGTGGCTCTCGGTGCGGGGGGTAGAGCGAGGAGGCGATGCCGCCGCCGCACCGGGGACGGGGCGCTTTGCGATTCCCGTTCCGGTCCATCCTCTGCGGCGCTGCGTGGAACGCGGGGGGATCCGCGCCGCGAGCCGTGTTCGAGGGCCCGGGTGGTGGTGGCTCCCCCGGCTCCCCCTGCAGCGCCGCCTCTCCCCGGCCCGCCCGGTCCCCGCCTGCCCCGGGGCTCGGGTCACCTCTGCTTCGGGAGTGAGATGCTCGAAGCCCCGCTGGGCTCCGCGTTCGGCTCTGCCCTGCTTGTTGCATCGGACCCGTCTGGGCTTCTGGTCCCAGTTCGGCTGCTCGCTCCAACTCCATAGTGCAATTACCCTTTCTCTTCAAAACTAACTCCTCTCAGCAAAACAGAAGGATGCTTAGGTTAAGCTCGCTGGGAGCTGGTGCCCTTTCAGCTTTGTCCCTTGGAACAGTGGGAAAATGTGTACCGGAGTTGTAACTTTAATGTATCTAGAAAGAATACTTAAAACTAAAGGTATATCTAGCTTTCTCCCTCCCCCCCGACCCCTCACTTTTATAAACCTGTCACTTCAATTACAGGTCATATTTCTGTTGGTAGCTAAAATATTTCTGAAGGTCTATGTCTAAATCCTGCAGTGAGAATCCTCTTTCTGTAACCAAAGTGCGTATCTACAAATAGTAAGAAGTAGTCCTGTCCTTCTTCATAGATGAGATCAATCTTGTCCATCCACAGAACTGTCTTGTACAGAAAGCATTTCCTACACATGTATAAAATAGTAAAAGAAGGAGTTAAAGTTTATTTTTAGGAGAGTAGCTGCAGATAAAGGAAGGCTTGTAGGAGGAACATTGAAGAACTCTGAAGGTGGGGTGGGAGGAAACAGCATAATGCTCTTCATGTAAAAGTGGGATTGGAGGGGGATCTTGTGAGGTCAGCTCCTCCGTGGCTCTGCCCCAAGGCACGATCAGCCACATCTATGTCAGTCTTGACAAGTGTTTGTCTAACCCATTCTGAAGTCCTCCAGCGATAGCACCACTACAGCCTCCTCAGGCAATCTGTTCTGACTTGCAGTTACAAACTTTTCCTTTACTGTTTAGCTTGAATCTTCCATACTGTGGTTTCAGAGTATTACGTTAGCCTCTCGGTCTTTACATAGATAAAGCCCGTTTCCACTGTTCCATAGGCATTCCAGGACATCTTAACAGCTGATTTCTTTTACCGTTTTCATCAGGACTTTCTTCAGCTGATTTGTACCTTTCTCAAAATACAACATTCAAAGCTGGATGTAACATGCTACTTTTGATCTTGTAAGTCTTTATAAAAAAGAAGGGTAATTTTGCATGTGTCACTGTGTATATTTTTCCATGCGTCCATGTCAAGTGCAAGCTTTGTTTGAAACAGCAGTAGACTTTTAACCCAATCACCATTTTGTGATACAATTTAAGCTCTGGTTGGTTTTGTTTCCCTCTGATTAACTACCATCTAACTAGTTGTTCCTATTTCTCTCTCTGTCACTGAATACTTCTCCCTTTTGCACTGTCTCTATTGAATATCATCTTTTGTTTCCAAGTATTCATCCAGTTTGTCAAAATCACTTTGAATTTAAGCCTATCTTCCGCAGTCATATATGAATTTAATCAACAATTTTTACTGTGTAGTCCAGACTGTTAGTGAGAACATTATCGTGTTCAGATACAGGACAGATCCTTACAGAGCTCTGCAAAATGTATCTTCCCACACCTCAGAGTGAGCCGTTGATACTTTCTTTGTAGCATCCAGACAATTTTGCACTCACCCTGATAGCAGTAAGACCTATGTAAACTGATCTTACTTAGAAGAGTGTCAAGTGCAAGCCTTTGCTCTGTCGTCTTAGTGACAAAGGATTTAATTCAACCTTTTCTTTTTACCCTTACCAGGCTATGAGGATGTCATGGAAGATGATCAAAAAGGGTATGGAAGCAGTTACACTTTTTGCTTGTTGCAGCTAGCCAAGAAGGTATTCAGTCCAACCAAATGTAATACAATTTGGGTTTGTATTCAAGAGCTGAACCCATCAAAAGATTCGAAATAGTCACAGAAGTAAAGGACGTTGAGCTTCTAGTCAGAAATTCCACTTAATTTTTTTAGCTCATAGAAGATTTTGATTCAGCTGCCTTCTTGTCTGAAGGGATTCAGCCCTGATATTCTTCCACTCAGTGCAAGAAACATAATAGCTACCACCATCCTAAGTACAGACATGATTGCTATGAGATCATACAATAATGGCATAGAAAAGGTAGGACTGCTGGCAGGAAAGATTCAGGAGCTGGTACATGCTAGAATTCCACAGCATGCCAGTTCAATCTCTCTCTGGATGTCAAAGTGAACGCAGACATTCAGGAGATGAAATTCAATTTAATTTCCTGAATCCTGAGGAAGATTTTGTTTCAGGGTTCATAGTCCACAAGTGGCAAATTCAAGTCTGCTTTGTAAGGAATAAAAGCACATTTTTTTCCAGCAAATGATATTTTCACACAGTCATAAGCCACCTAGCCGTAATAAGAATTGCTGAATTTTTAAGTTGCTAAGATAGTTTAAAGGAAGGAAAAGAATAAAAAAAAATTTTAAAAAATTATTTTTTTATTTTAACTGTGTTAAAAGCTGCAGACACACATCAAGGCATGTGCCAATAATGTATGCTTCCCCTAGAAGAACTTGAAGTGGAGCTGCAGAATATATAGCTTCTTCAGTGCAAATACATTCAAACCTTCAAGTACTTGCTGTTTGAACTCTCAAGCCATACACGAAAAAGAATGAGAGGTGCATTGTGAAACTGTGCACACCTTGGCACCCCTATTTAGTACATTTGGGACTTATTTTCGTTTTTTCTCCTATGTGTCCTCCTAAGCCAAAAAGTTTCACCAAGCCTTCTGATGTGGCTTAGGACAGAAAATCAGAGTGTAAAATGCCATAGCAGGGATGAGAGCGACCAAGCGAGCTGACTCCAAGAAGCTGTTTAGCCACGCATTTCAAAACTGGAAGCTGAACTCAGGCAGCCGATGAGGTAAGTTTTTTGAGATCACTGCTTTATGTATAGAATCACTTAAAGGAGACTCCAGCCTATAGTTAATTAATACTCTTCAGGCAGGAAAGCCACCATTCAGTCCAGGAGCCAGACTCTGCACTCATGTGAAAGATAAAGAATCCACCTTCATGTTCACTGTTACAAACAGTAGAGGTTGTTGTGCTCTAAACAGAGAATGAATCTTGTAAAATGATGATTAACCGTCTGTAATATTGCCACATAAAAGAGTGACTAAATGTAATGGAATGGGAGTTTACTTTGATTACAGTATTTACCTCCAGGTGACTCAGGATGTAAAAGGACCAGGTCTGTTGCCATGTTTTGTTTCAGTCTGCTTAGCTACAGGCAACACATAGCATTGCAAACCACTCTCAGAGGCAGAAAGAGAGGCAAAAGGATCTGTTCTTCTACTAGTATAACCACATCTGAGATGGAGTTGCAAACATTTGGCGATTCTGGTATTTAAGGGATGGACATACTTTTATCATGGCTGGTTTTCATCCTCAGACCTGCAAGTGTCCCTCACAGCACCTCACACCCTTTCTCCATATCACCAAAACCTTGAGGGAAAGGCATGACACTGGTAGCATACTAGAAATAGAAATGGAATTCAATATGATAGGAAAGCCCTCTTTTATTAAAGTTCAAAATCCGAGCTCCTCTAAGCTCCCATGGAGAACATATATTTTCAACGTATTCTGCAGAGAAAAGTTTCAACGTCTTCACCTTAAAAAAAGGAATGCTCATTTATATATAGACTCTGGCTACCAATAACAATGCACATAACAGTTTTTTGTTGACCTTCTGGTTCTAAGTAATTTCGGCCTTCTTTGTATCCAGTTTTGTCATTAAGTTTCAAAATCATCATCCCACATTTGTACCGCTGCTAACTGTGGAAACGTTTTTTGTAGATCTCATTCATTGGGTTTTTCTTAGAATCAGATTCTTATTCTCCAAGTTAACTGAGAATTTTAGCTGAAAGGGAAAAGTAGGAGCTCTCCTACTCACACAGGAAATACAGAAATTCTGTCCCCAGAGAGAAACTCTAGAGAAGTTCCTTTTATCAAGATTTTGGGATCTTGACTTGTATTTTTTAAATTTTTAGGTTTGGAACATTGCATAGGCTCAGAAAATTTACTTGAGAAGTATACTATAAACATTTATTAAAACTGAAGCAGTTATAAATCTGAAGACTTCTTCTTTTTAGCCAGCGGGGATTTTCCATTTATAGTACACTTAAAGGTCTATTACATTTGATAAAAGGTTTAATAACAATGAAAATAAAAAAATTATTTAAAAGATTGTTGGGAAAGTCCTCCCCAAAATCTTTGACATTTAGTAAATAATGGCATTCCTATTACAGAATTATAAAGTTTGTTTTAAATTAAAACAAAACAAAACAAAACAAAAAAAACAAAACAACACACCCTATTGCTCTGGTAAAAGTCACATAGAACTTAAGTGAGTAATGCTAACACCATGAATTATTTCCACTTTCAAATCTTTATTCTGTTTGACTAGCTGGATGATGGATGATTGCTTCTTCATTGTTGCTGTGCCACTAAAAACTCAAGAAAGCAAACAAAAATGCTGATGGATCAGACTTTTTGCCAGTTACCTCACAAGCTGCAGATTCACTGCTACACAAAAGAAATCACTGAAATGTAAGAGTAATCAGAAAACTTTATTTTGAGAGGGAAAATCAGTACAATGTCAAATATTTCTAAATAGCTCAGTAATCATAAAACACTGATGTCAGGAAAAATAGTTGCTCATTCTTCCTTTCACAAAAATCCACAGTAATTTGGACTAAATATGGTGCAGGAACATGGCATTTGCAGGAAGTTGGATGAAAAAAAGTTATCTTCTTTTAGATCATCTTTTTCAGCAAACAGAAGCAATGTATTAGCTTTACAAGAATAGAACAAACTCAACTCTGTTAGCCGGGAAAAGCATTCACCTTTTCTGAAGATCAGCCCTGCTTTTAGATCTTCTTTCTTGCCCGTTTCAGAAAGGTTGCTATATGTTTTCCAGGTATGTACTAAGGCCTCACGTCAACATTACTCTTTTCACATGCAAAAGTTTCCTTTGTCTGATAATACACAGGGCCTTCATACTCTCATCACACAACCTGATCCAGGTCAAGTCTAAAATAACATTGTATTACTGGAAATAAAGCTCTACATTCTGCAAAGCTTCCTTAACGAGATTGAGTGTCTCGTCTCACAAAATTTGAAAAAATGTGCAGACTATATCAAAAGGTAGCAGGTGTCACCTTCAGTTCTGATTTCTCGCTACAGGCATCGCCAACAATCTAAACTGATGAATAGGAGAGAATGGTCTAGAGGGAGCTCCACATTATTTGGTTGCTCGTTTGCCTCCAGATTTGTTTTGGGCTGCTCAAAACGGTTCTTTCCAAGATTAAGCACAGGTGCAGCACTGGGAATCATTTATTTCTGTTAACCATATAAAAGGATGGATGGCATCAGGTTGCATCACTGTTATCCTCTATGCACTTCCAGTCAGCTGAGCACCACATACCCCAAATCCTTGTCATACCTGCCTGCTATTCCCTAAGGTATGTTACACATCCTTGAGGTCTGAAGAAAGTCATTTAGTGGCTTGCAGAGACCTTATGTCACCTCAAACCCTGTCATGGCCTGCACCTTTTCCTTTCCCTGTTGTGTCAGAGGTCAAGATTTCAGCTTGAAAAGTGAGCAAATCAAAATGCTGGTTTGCTACTAACAGTTCAGTGCTGATAACACAGTATTTTACTAACTCATGAACAGCTGACTATTAATTTCTGTGAAGTATACGTAGGACAACATATACTGCATAAATCCTTTCTTCAGATTTGAAGATGAGGAAACTGTCAGGGAGAATTTTAGTGAAGATCATAATGCCGACATATCCAGTTCCATCAGTGAAAATTTCTAATATAAATGAATATAAAAACATGAAGCTGCTAAGAAGCAGCACTTTTATGCTACACTATTGCACTGAATTCCAGCGTGTACTGTAGAAAGGCATCATCGATGCCATAGAAGGCAAGATGATGGTTTTATATTCTGGGTGCAATTCAGCAATTACATAACCTGCATTCTAATGACTACATATTGCTCCATCATTAAGGCGAAAATGTAATTTTGTTTAAAATTCTAATCTCCAAATACAGTTATTTCTGGTGAGGTGTCTGAATGTGATTTGCAATATTGATTCCACCATATTCAAGTAAGAAAACAAATGCTGAAAGAAACAAGTTTCAAGATAAATATATTAGAAAGTATTTTTGTAAGAGAATAGAATAGTTAGTGTTGGAAGGGATCTTAAAGATCATCTAGTTAAGAGGTATTAGTAAGAGTTTTCTACTTTTAAATGGTTAACATATTTGACATTTTACGTGCAAATGTTGAAGACCAGAGATAAACTAACAAAATGTAAAAATATAAAGGACTAGAATACCACTCAGAAAAATGCTTACTATCATCTTTATAACCAATAGTTACTTCAGGTTGATCTACAGTCATACTAACCAGATATTTAGTATCTTCCATGGAAGTTGTTAACCACAATTCAAAATGGCCATCGTGAGAACTGGAAGATCTTTTTGGCCATTGCAATTCAAATGTCACAAGTTGTCTTTTCAGTCTCAGACTTCATTCAGGCTCATGGGATATTCAACAGTAGTAGAACTCAGATTACGCTGAAGGATCACACATAAGAAGTACAAATACTATGGAATATTATGATGGAAATAAAGATAAAACTAACCAGAGAGTTTCATCAAAAGCTTACTGAAAATTTTGAACCAAACCCTTTAATTTTAATAAGCTTCATATTAGCACAAATGTGATTAAATTAAATATTGATGGCAATCAAACGTAAAAAAAATGTTACATCTGGGTGGCCCTGAATGTAAAAAAGCTGAAGGGGTTTATTTTTTATATTTTTTCTGTGGGGAAGAAGTTCCCCTCATACCATGAATAAAAGACAAAATGATAACTATCAAGAAATGGGGAGCAGAGACAATTTTGACAAATGTGTGGACATCTCTATGCGTACATTCTCACCAGTTCTCACCACTTCTATGAATATTCACGAGAGATGGCAGTTTCTGGTGTTAAAATATCCGTGAATCCATTCTTTTGAAATAACCAGCTTACTGTATGTTGTTTTCAGTCCGAGTAGTCAGAAGCAGCACCAGGTGCTGGAACTGTAGTAACCTGAGATCTGACAGTCCTTAGACAATACAGAAATGTACATGGGGAAAGCCAATAACATCCTCTGTTGCTGTAATGTGAATCAATAAGCATTCTATACTGTCCTTTCACTTCAGTTAGAGCTCTTGAACAAATGAATGGCTTGAACTTTTTCTGTAGAGAGAGAACAGCTTCATTTTAGCTAGAGCAGTGTGGAGTAAATGAGTGGCAAATCAGGCTACAAGGCAATAAAAGGGCACTTTGTCATGTGCCTTGACAAACTTATTTTTTTTAAAAAAATAGCATTCTGAAACAGAAATATTGTTCCATGGTAATGCCTAATCTTAGCAAATGTAGCTTAGATCCCTCCCTACCCCCCATTATTTAGAGGAAACATTTTTTATAACTAGGATACAGAGGGCCTTCCACACCTTGGGGATCTAATTTTAGTCACTTAGTATGATAGCAAAAGGATCACACCATGCTCAAGGATGAAAAATAGCTAAGTACAGAGCCAAATGGATTTTCCAAAAACTTTCCCCCTGAAGTCAATGATAAATCTAAGAATAACTAATCTTAAAAGCTCTTTATGAAATGATTAATGAAATCTGCCAAGTAGTAAATCCCACATTCTCTAGAACTTTTTTTTCAGGTGCATGCATCTGCAATTTTATATACTAGAGGAAAAAATAGGAAAAAGTGTTCTGCTGTAAGTATAGCTTCTACTAAATAAATCAGAATTTGTGTTATGTCGAAGCAAATGAATTGGTTAAAACTAAAAAAAAAAAGCAAAATGTGAATACCAGAAACTTTTGAACTTTGACATAGCAAAACCCCTTAAGATCTTTTTAAACAAAATTTGAAGAAAGTGCTCTTTTTCAATGTACATGAGGGGTTTTGTTCAGCCCCGAATGCATTTTCTCCTTCTCTTTTTCCTTTTGGCCATCATAAAGGCTATCAGCCTCATATCCTGCCCACTTATGTCCACCCTCCCAATACTTAGTTGAGCAGTAGTGTCCTTCCCATGCTTTAAATTACTTTGCATTGAGGCCATTGGCACATCATGAATGTAGATGCACAATACTAGAGCTAATTACTCTGATACAGGTCCCGAACCCATAGGCATGGGAAAGCATACCATATAATGCACTTATCAAGATAAAGAGTCACTACAGTTTGAATACCTCAGCAATCGGTAGGCATTTTGAAGTTTCTTATAAAATCTTAATGCTCATGTTCTCAAGCTGTCATACCTGACTTAAATGCTTTGCAGTCTTCTAGAAGCTAACAGAGTGGCTGGTGGGCTTTAGTGTTATTACTCAGAAGCTTTTCAAGATCATTTGTCTTCTAAGGGCAGGAATGAAGACACTATCAGCCTAAATATTACATAGATGAGTTAAAATATCGTGACATCTCAGGCTACTTCACAATGAAATGCCTCTATTTCAGATTACTTTCACATATAAGAACAAGTTAAATTGTCATCTCTTCTCTCTTTCAGGTCTCATACCATGGCATTCTGCTAGCAGAGAACTTCCTTGCCAAGATAGCAGTTCCCATCTGTCATTCACTCATCATGTTTCTCAGTGGACTTAAAAAGCCTGACAGGTGCAATGAATAACAATGACACATACTCTTACATCTTGTGAAAAGGCACAAGTTTTATTGATGAGAAGGGGGGAAAAATCTCCACAGTGTGTAAAGAGTTTCCTGAGCACTGCTTATGTCTGATTTTGAGTGAGGATGGAACTACCATTGTGCATGAGTCAACCACCTTGCTTATATCTTTTATCATGTAATTTCTGACTTAGATCGTTGCAACTAAGGACCTGTCTTCACTGTGAGCACAAAACTGTGAGCACAAAACTCCATCCGTGCTTTCATAAGAAAGATTCTTTTGTATTCTGCAAAAGCCCTTGCTTAGCTGGTGTTCCAGTAGCTTTTAATATACACTTTTTGATCATGTTTATGCATCTGCACTGAAAAAGCTGCTTAAGCATGCCTATTTGAACATCTTCTTGGAAAGTATTCTAGAATCATATTCGAGAAGCATGTTTTGGAGGAGATGCTTAGACGCAGAATGAAGAAAACATGCTTTCACTACTATGAGTGGTTTTCCTGGTAGGTTTAGCAAATATAATTGCATAAATATAGTTACAGAGGCATATCTATACTACCTAATTTTCAGAAAGACTGCATCTATGTATTTGGTAATGGATTTATTTTGTCAGTTCATAAAGCAATAAGAAAAAATTCTTGAGAAGGGTAAGGGTCTTAGCCAAGCTTGCCTAATTTTGGAGATTAATAATGCAACACTACATCAGCCTTTGGTCAGCCTCATGTCAGTCAAAACATTATTACTAGCACAAGTTAATCCAAATTTCAGTCTGAAAAATTTCCTCTAGTCTCTCGAGGTTCTGAACAGAGAAAACAGTTAACCAATATTCCATATTAAATGTTCTTATGAAAGAAAAGGATGACATCTGCATATAGACCTGTATTTAGAAGCACTTTTCATTATTGGCATGAATTATTTGGTACTTTGTTTTTCCTTCAGCTTCATTCTTGAACTTCTGACTGTACTCAGTCATGTTGACCGAGAAATAAATTAATGTCTTTAGGGGGTATGCATTATTTCAGAATATAATTTAGGTATGCATATCTTTTTTTAAGTAAATCTATCTTCACTGTGTAAAATTCAGCTTTTGTAGAAGCTGGTCAAGCACTGGTCTTGGGGATGCTACTGAATATTATGTTAGTGATCTTGGCACAAAAGTAGGTATATGCTAATTACATTTTAAAAGTCATCGGCAATAAAGGAGAAAATTAGAGTGTTATATAGGAAGAGCTAAATGACCTTGATGGCTAGAATAATAAAGGTGAAACTGATTTTAGCATAGTTTGGAACAAGATCACATACAAAATGTCCAGAAAAAAAAAAAAAGATAGTGAAAATTGGGAATGAAATTTTAGCTAGTAGGCTAAAATTCCATCAAGTGTTAGGGGAAAGCAACTTAGTTTGTTTTAAAAGGATCTCACTAGTTTATGATTAGGAAAGTACATTGTGGCTACGTGCAATAGCAAAGACCTTGCTTGATAGATCCAGGAGCCCATTCCAGCCTGAGAGGCTCAACTAACTTGTTTAAACAATTTGACTAATGCTACCCTTCCCTCCTTTCTTAAGAAGTATTGTAAAGTCTAAAACTCTCTAAATTGTGTATTCCCCTCCTACTGAAGAGCCAGAAGCATTGTCTTATCTTCTTTTCCAATTGTCTCATTTTTTCAAGAATTAGTATCTCAAAAGTTGTTCCTTTTGAAAATGCTTACAATTCAAACTGCTGATGGCTTGGTCTCTGGCAAGTCAGCTGCTAAAGGAAAAGAATAGACAATGAAGCAGGAAAAGTATAGATAGAAAAATACTGCTTCTGTCCAAATGAAACCTTATTGAAACCAAGCTGAAATTGGGTCAGAGTGTCTTTTAAAGGGAAGTAATAAAGCTGCTTCTGTGTATTGGGTCACCCACTATGTACTGAGTCACATAAGACTACTATTTCTTCTCTAGATGACTCAGAGCAAAGGTCCAAAAAATGGGAGACAAAGTAGATCTTAAGATTTTTTTGTTTGATTGCTTATTTTTGAAGGGAGCAAGCTGTAGGTAGCTGCAGAAGGTAATTTCCAATATTGCTAACACACCTCAGTAGTTTTGATCAGCGTGAACATATAAGAACATCGATGATAAGTTGAAAAACTTCCCTCAATATATGTCATGATAAATTCAAACATAAGAAAATGCTGCTTTTTTGGGGGAAATCCACCCCATAAAGTTCCTAGTTCAGCAAGGTCTGAAATGCTGGTTTTTTTCTGTCTGCAGTGCCAGGCATTTTTCATGGCTAAACCTCCTCAGAAGTTCAGTGATATTTTACATGCCAGTAATTTTCAGAAAATTACTCATCAGAGTGCCTACTTCATAAAGAGGGTGCTTGAAATGAAGCAGAACTGGACTTCGCACAGATTTATTTTATTAATATGGCATAGACACAGAATGTTTTAAATTCTGAAAAGTGAAAATCCATAAAATGACTCATAAATAAGTTGCCAATATTTTGGATCAGAAAAATCTATTTCAAAGTATGGTGACCTTGGGCAGGCTAGCTTAGTGGTCCTCCTTGATTAGTCTGCACATAGCAATTGTTACAAGGTAGAAAGACTAATGATTCCTTCCAACACACAGAAATCATATCCTGAAACTAATAAGTGCCATTTCAACTGCCTGTGTCTAAACCACAGTGAATCTAACAATGTGAACTGTGCTATGTCCCTATTTGATGGAATATTAGGAGATGAGTATTGTGTGACACGTCAATATGTGTGATCATTTTGTTATATTTCAGACTACACTGAGCTTATTTTTTAAAGATTTCTTTTCTTACAAGCTTGTAAGGAAGGAAGACAGCAATAGAATTTAAAAGCTGAGGCTAATATGGACATGACACTGTATGAAACGTGAATTAAATGGTATAAAACAATTTTCAAGATGGAAACAACATTGAAAAGCTTCACCAAAGAACCAAAATTCTGCAGTTTTGAGATATGTGCCAAGATGGTTCAGTGCAAAAGCACATTTTTATAACCACCAAAAGTTCATTAGCATAGGAAAATGATGATGAAGTTAAAGAATTTCAGGAAGTTAAACAGTTGTTTGATGAATAGGGGTGTGCTAAAACAGCTTCTTCATTGAGACTTTAAAAGAAGTTTTTCGTCATATTTGTGTCTCAAAAATGCATTAATGTTACTTCTGATAGCTTAGCGATCTTTCTACTATTCCCAACTATTTCTCAGTAACACATCACGTGCTTTCAAAACATCTTATGACTGAAGTTATACTATAAGTAGGTAGGCTAGAGATAGTAATGCAAAGACATCTAAATTTAAAATTTAAGTCCTATGATGAGTGTCAACAGTGCAGTTGCAGTTACAATTGGTAGCTCCATGGTGGAGCCAAAAGCACAAGCTTTACACTTATTGCTGTGAGAAAGTCAGAAACATAATGTAAGTGTGAAAGAATCCAGCTTCCTACAAGAATGCTTTCTTCCAGCATCCCCTACATAACAGTAGTTTCTTAGGGCTAGCTGCAACTGAAGAAGTACTTCAAGAAGTCTATTTCATTAACTGAAATAGCTAGTTGTTTATGTAGAGTGACAGTCAGTAAGTTTCATTATTGTTGAATGTAGATTATGTCATAGGTGTACCACAGCAAGGAGGAAATTCCCAGTTCAGAAAGGTAATAATACAAAGATTTCAGACTATAATAAAATGTCCTGGGGATGGTCAGCATCTTTGATTTGATAGTTTTATATGCCAATGACAAGTATGATTCAATAAAATGCATCTTAACTGAGATGAAGTGCATAAATAACTCCTTTGTTAAATTGTCACTCCAAAATTAGCTTCATAAGGCAGAGACTGTTCTTCCCTATTCACAAGCATATTTTAAAATACGAAGCGCCTTATACATCAGGTTTTATTGAGGCCTTAATCTCATTTCCAAAACTGAAGCTGTTCCGCTCTTTACAATTACAAATTTTTAAGCATTATAAATGTTAATGCTGAGTTATACATTAAAATAAAAACTGAAGTTATGAGTGAAGCTCGGTGCTGCCTTCCATGTCCTGACATGCTAGATTATTCTAAGAAGGAGAGGGAATGGTTGCTTCCTAATACATCTCTTCGTGCCTCACTGGGGATGCTCAAAAGAAACAACTTTATCAATTTACTGCTTTGCCTGTGAGTTTGTGGAAACAGAGTTCAAATGCCAAATTACCATTGAGTGTCACAGACAGTCCAGCCCATTCAATGCAAGCACAGGGTGACAGCCTTCTAAACCAATCAAGAGCTGTATGTTTGAGAGAGGGGACTTGTGTTGTTGCATATAGCCCTACAATTTTGCGAACCTTCACTCTTCGAGATGAGGAGCCCTGGTTTCAGTTCCTAGTTATGACTGGAGAAGATTCCATGAACACTGCCTGAGTCTTGCCTGGCTAATATAAAGAACTAACAGCATCATCCCAGGTTCTACCATGTCTTTGCTAGTAACTAACACACTAGGAATGAAATTTCTTCCTCATTTAAGAGAAGTAACAACATGTCACTTCTGCAAATTTCTGTGGATATAATGTTCAGGGCTGTGCCTTTTAAAAAATACTTAAAAAGGCAAATGAGATACAAAAATGTGTTAAGTGTTCATTTGTATGTATGACAGTCATTCAGTACATTAGCAATTCAGGGAACTATCAAATTTTAGGTTGTATGTGCAACTGGCACGCACGTCCTGTACTCATTTTGGAAGAGGTACTTCCTATTCAGAGGTAGATATAGAATGCTAACAGAGTACATTTTCATACATAGCTGTTGGCCTATCATACTCAATCCACCTGCTTTCATTTAAACCATTTATTTAAACATGAGGGAAAATTAGCTATTGAAATATGTGTTGCAAGTTAGTAGTGAATTTCCATTTGTCTTAGTGTTAAAGGTTAAGTAAGCTCTGAAGTAAGAATCAATCCTGAGAAGTACTGTTTGAACTAAAATATACCTTTCTAATTTGTAAGCTCTTCAATTAAGAGATGTATCCACTTATACAATATTTCAGAGTCTGGAGAAGAAGAGCTGGAAGAGTTACTACAGCTGAGGGTGAAAGCTCCCAGGATTAAGTACAATATATTGTGCCAATTGCTTGGAGTAAAAGTGAAAATGCAACTGTAAATTGCATGGAATTATAAAATTGTATGCTTCCTCTAATGACATACTTTGCCATCATAGACCTACTTCAATAGCAGAAGATTTCAGGGTATTAGCAAAGTTCTAAGAGCTATTCTTGCAGCACAATTTGTTTATTTGCATAGCTTGTGCAAAGTGAAAGATTCATTTTTGCAAAATAGCATCCAACATACCCATAACGGAGGAAACTAAACAAAGAGAACAGGCTGCATCTCCACTGATGATGATAACAAGCTAATGATCTCAGTGACTAGCTGGACTTCACGGAGGTTGTTGCATTAGCAAAAGGCAGAAAAGGGTGTTGAGATGACAACTGTCATGCAGACTCCTACTCAGCATATTGCGAACAAGTTCAGCTGAGCTGACAAGGAATATGAAACTGCTTATATAACCAATGCCAGTTGTTTTGCTAAGGAAAAGAATTGTTATGCCTCAAGAGAAGAGCAAAGCAGTTGCCTGAAACCTGGCAGAACAAGTCAGATTATTGCAGTGTTAAAATGTCACTAATAAGCTGCTAAACAAGAAGGTAAAAACCAAAACAAAACAAGATGAAAAAATATAGACAGTGTCAGTGCCAGACATACTGTAATAAATAAATTAAAAAAATATATTTAGGAAACCATGGTAATTAAGAAAGATCACAAAAAAAATGAAAACAGTTATTTAAAAAAAAAATACCAGGACAAGGTAATTCTTAAGTGTTTTTCTAATATGCATAAAGAAAATCTGGATTATGAAGCATATAGGATACCAAACAGTAGAAAAATAGTAATGCTAAATGAAGACAATAAATTCCAGGCTCAAAAGACAACACTTTTAATTGCAATTCTAATTTCATTTGGATGTCATTATGTTGAATAAAGATTAATCAATAACAGAACTGGACATGGTTTAAGAACCTTCAGACCAACAGCAGTAGTGCAGCTGTCCACACATTTCTCCATAAGGAAAAAGAACATAGACCCAGTGATTAGCAGTTGTGTTAGTACATAAATTTCCAGAGGATTGATTTTCCCAAAAAATGAAGGCAATCATAAGCAAAACAGGTTAGGAAATCTTATTTATAAAGAAAGATATCAAAAGAAATTTGGAAATTAAAAAATAAGATGGCTGCTAGAGAGCAAGAATAATGCAGAAACAATTTCATCAGTGAATGAGAAGTACATTGAAAAGAGCATCCTGGTTCAGAGTAATGTGAGAACAGTACTTAACAGTAAAAAAAAAACCAACCCCTAAAAGCCCCACCAAAACGGCAATAAGGAAACAGAAAATAAATCAATATAAGCTTCAAACTTAGAGGGTATAGAAATCTGATAAAGTTAAAGGCCTTGTGGAAAATGCATAGTAGAATGGGCTTGCAGAAAGATTTAAGCATTATCAGGTCAAACGTGCTGGTGATAATTAGATGCATCTTCTGATGGATATGTTAAAGTAACTCCTTAAGGTGAGAGGCCTTCCAATCTGCTTCATTTTCCTCTACCAGCAGAGGTATTTCAGGTGGTGCATAAGTACCTTCACAGGTAGAAAACACTATGCATGAACATTAGAAAAGACAAAATGAAGAAATGGACACTGAAAGTCTAAAACCATGGAAACTTTTATGAGAAAGAAAAGCATGTCATTTCCACAAAGAGTGGGATTGACTATTGCAATGCCTTTCTAACAGGATGGGTGGACTCACCTAATGCTGTGCTGGAAGACACACTTTATTTGGGAATATTTTTGGATTCAGTACAGGGTATCTTGGCAAAAGTTAAGGACCGGTTACTATAAAGGTCAGGCTGAATGCTCCAATAATATCTGCATTCAGTGAAACTTTGCATAATACCATTGCAATAGCCTCTTCTCATGTCTTGCTTAGTAGAGGAGATAAATCCCTGGCTGTATGCCCTGGGTCTGCTTCATGTTGTTAATCACTTTGTAATTTCCCTTAGGGAATATATTGACTAAATAGCTTCAGTCTCAGAATGTTCCTTTTCACCTTTATACCTCTGTGAAGCATCTGTAGCTTTTCTCTATGCTGGGAAAAGAAAATAACTCCCTTTAATATTCCAATGTTCCCAATGTTTCTCAGTTTTCTAAAATCTGAAGTAGCAGACAGTTCCTTTGGAGTGGAACTCCAAATTTGTAGAAGGCTTTTAAAATCCTTCCCTCGTAGTAACTGGGAATCTGCTTTCTAGAAATTTTTAGTTCCTTGCAATTATTTTTCTTTCTTCAGCTTTAATCATACTTCACCAGAAGTTATCTCTATGGAAGATATATTAATTGAAAAATGAAGATTTCTTTACCCTACATATCTTTCTGCACTAAGAGCCTCAGCAGACCTTTTAGCTTGGTCAGGTGGAATGGGATAAAAATATATGTATTTTCATGCAGTTTTGTCTATACTGTTGAATACAGAAAAAGGCAGGAAATGAAAACATATATAAAATATACAGTCTGTATCTAAAACATGATGTTTCTGTCTGGAACAATACTGTATCATGAACCGATAATGCTGAAATTAAAGAATAATCCTTAGCAAAAAAACCCTAAGGCAGCAATGAAATTCTTTCACAATAACCTGTCGTGAAACTGGGACAACCAGTCCCAATTTAAGAAAGCCACGATGATGGAGGAATTTAATGGGTCACCTACGCTAATGTATTTTGAACTTCAAAGAACATGCTTTGATACTCTTTCCCAATGTGGAAGCTGTACCAAGAATTTATACACAATGAATTGAGGCAGAAAAGAAATTAAAGTGGAAATTACAACAATAGTACAAGTAATATTAACTCTTCCTTATCATAAATTTGTTATTATAAACGTATGTGTCAAGACTGGTATCCAGACCTGGTTGGGACTCTTAGGAACTGTGTCCACTAAAGGTACTCATAGGAAAGATCACACCATAGTATATCCAACGTGCCTCTTTCTGCTGCCAGAACTGTGAAAAAAAGCTGCAGTATTCAGCTTACTGGCATTCCCTTTGTCAGCTAAACAAAAGACTAACCTATAAAACTATGTAAAACATATACAAATGTATCTTAGTTACTACTTTAGGCACCATATAAAATTTCTTTCTGTCTAGTGCTTCAAGGCACAAAACATTTGTTTGATTTTTCTTTGGACTTCACTCAAATTTAAACTCTCCTTCAGGGCTATCAGATGAGCTGCCCAGAAGAAACTCAATGGAGCTTGAAATATAGCAGGTGCTGAATGGATGCTCTCCCGTGCTAGTAGCAGAGTTGCCTTTATTGGCTTCTAAGGCACTGAATCTGCCCTAGTTTTCCACCGCAGCCTCAGGCATGCTGCTGATCATTTAGATTTAAGCATATTGGAAGTTGTAAATGTATCTTGCTGCAACTACCTGTAGCTTTTTAAAAAGATGCAACTGGCAAGGTGACTCAGAAGTCTGTTTCAAATCTAATTTAAGAAAATTGCACTTAATCTGTCTACTGTTTGATATAAAAGATCTTCTTTGTTAAAAACACATCTGCAGACTTTGGAGCAGAATATTGATGGATGATTGATCAGACACTGCAGCTGCTTGAAAAAAATATTGGTTTTCTATAAATAATACAACATCTGAACATTTAAGGTACATTAACATTTTATATAACCTTAGAAAACAAGGTACTATAGCTTTACTCTTCCAGCAAAGAAACGTAGTTCCTGTTTCCTGAGTGTTAAAGTAATGCTCTTGAAGTATTTTATTGTTTGTCCTTTCTCAGAGTGCTCTAGAGAAAGGCGATTATATTTGTTTGTGAGGAAGACAGATAAACTAGATACTGTAAAATGCATTCAGTTACTATCCTTTTGTTTTACGTACATGGAAATTTAAAGTTTATATATAGGAACATTTTCTATGGGTCATTCTGATTTACCCTACATTCAGTCCACTGCCAATATGAACTGAAAGCTTATCTTAAAAATACCTTAAACATGACCGTATGTACTCCTGACAGAAAAAACAGGAACCAGTTCTTAAAACCACCTGTTCATTTATACATATTTGGAAAAATAATCAAAAGAATGATCAAGATAAATAACTCAAATTTAAAAGCGGCAGACTTGACCTAAATTGCTATGTAATTTGCTGTTATAAGTTTTGGTTTGGGAACAATCTGGTGTAGATGCAAACAGCTTAATGTATGATGACACATATATCTAATTTTCAGGATTGACAGGATTATTCCCTTGAGTCAATTTTAATAACAATTAATTATAATAAATATTATCCATAACCTGGATGAATTTGTTCGGAGCACTGAGAAACAAAGAAAAACAAAAGAAAGATACCACAGCAGTAAAATAAAAGATAAAATTAGTCCATCACTGGAAGATTCAACCACTTTTACTCAGTCCAACCTAGCATTTAGAAAAGAAAATATTTAATATTCAGAAGACACTTGCTGAACAAATTTTGAACAAATTTGAACTTTTTTACTTTACTTGTAGTAATATTTTTAGTGGTGGAATTTACATTCCTTTTATTCTGTAACTTAATGTGCCCGTGTACTGATGTGCCTAAGGGAGCATCTGAAATATAAAACTAGTAAAGACCAGATAGGTTTTGGAAGCAGCTTCGTCCATCTTACTGACAGGGGTCATTTCCATTAATATCATATCTTAATAGCTATGCCCTCAGACTGGCACAGAGCCTTGGACATTAGCTTTTCTCATGAACCCTAGGATTGAAAGTTGTTTATGAAAAGGATAAAAGCAAGACACGTGGTTATAAAAAGGCATATTGCATGTATTAAGATTGATCTTTTGCCTCAGTACACATACTTCCAAAACATGCCTATTCTGCTAGGCTGAAGGTGAGGAAGAATTATATCTTGAAGACAAAATTCACCGTAAAAATTCTTATTTACTATTGCTAGAGTAGCTCCCTCTGGTGGATAATGGTTATCGGGGAGAGTATATGAAGGATTAGACACCATTAACTGTTACTGCTCTGCTCTTGTATTTTAATGTCCAACGTAAATAGGATTATGTATGTCTGGAAATCCCACTGCTCCCGACCCCATGGCTATTCAGCTGTACAGTAATGCCTACTATTTTATAGGTACTAGGAGTCAGTCAAAGGCATTAGCTGGTTCACACCCATGACATTTACGGAGTACACCACGCTTTGTGATTAGCTAATGAATTTTGTTGGCATATAAAAATATAGTTTCCCCATCAGATTCAGCCTAACAGAGGAAATGATAAAAATACAGATCTGTAAAAACTAAAGTATGGTATATTAAACCAGTGCAATTCACAGCTGAAGGATGTAAAGGGAGCCTCCACTGTCAGTTACTAAGTGATATCTGGCTAGGTCTTAGTTATTCAGTTCCTTTGATTACCCGTTCTTACCCTAAGGATAATCACTGCGGTATTTACTGCTTTAGTAGTCTATATTACATAAAGCTTCTAAATTGTGATAGTTATCTTCTATCCCTTTTTTTTGCTTAGGAAAGACAGAAGTGTCTGAGGATAGGAAATTTATTTCTCCTTCATCCCTTACCTAGTTCCTTCCCATTTTCAGGTTCTTCATAGGCTGAGGATTCTCCTGTTGTGAATTTCCAGGCTTTATAGATTTTTTGTGCTGATTTATCTCCCAAAATAGTACAGACTATAAGCTGTTTGACCTTTCTAGACCTCAAAATTATATCTACATCAAGAATGAAAAATTATTCTGCTTAACTCTGTGAATACAAGGTTCAGAAGAAACAGAAAAAAAAGGTTCCAATTTACATGAAAAAGCTGAATGTTACTGCATCTTGATATAAACAGTGTCATAAAAGCTTTTTTAGTCTGTTTTTAACTGCCAATAAGCAAGTGTCAGACTAGTTCCACTGTCGTCTAGGGCAGCACTTAAAAGCACAGAAAACGTAACTGGGGAAAGATGGCTGGGAGGTTGAGATGTATCACTGAGTAAGCAGTGTGATTCCTACATCGTTCATCAAGGGTGTTTTCCTTTATGAACTTCTGATTGCCTAACACAGGGACAGGAGAAAATCATCACCAACAAACTGAAGGAATCTTGAAGAGTTGGAGGAGTAGTGAGACAGAAAACAACAAATCAGTGCTAGGAAACGCAGTCACACTGACTGTCTGAAACCAGTCACAGAGGGGCATTCTGCCTTACACAGGGGCTTCTCTGTCCCCCATAGAATTGCAAGTAGACTGGACCTTTGGGCCAAATGGGATGTCCTCTCCTCCAGGCAATTACCCTACTGACAGAGGTTTGCTTGTCTGTGAAAGCAGCCACAAGATGCAAGACCAAAAGCCCAATCAAGCACTAAATCCTGTTGCATCCTTGTCACACCTTGTCATACAGGTCCACTCTTATCCCTTTTGAGAAGAAACCCTAAAATGGTGTGAATTTTATAGTTATACTATGTGGATATAGGAGTTGGACTAGATGATCCTTGTAGGCCCCTTTGAACTCAGGTCATTCTATGATTCTATAATACTATGATTCTATGAAAAACCAGAACACTGTGAACAGTTTTCAAGACAAGAAGATACTATCCTTTTAGGGAGTGGCAGAATGACTTTTTTCTGTTTGCTTCTTTTTTGACATTGTTTGCTTTTTTGGAACACTGTACATTGAAATGCTGCTTTCTTAGAAAACACCTATTGTAATGTGGATGGCTTTGTCTGCTGCAGTCCCATAATCTCATCCCTGAATACTAATAGTCAATTCAGAACACATCATTGCATACATAAAGTTCCTCTTATTACTTCACATTACATACTATTATTTTCATCAGCTGTTTTATCATCCAGTCACTCAGTGGGTATTTTTTGTCCTTTTATAATTACTCAGAGTAGGCCCTTTTCTTTACTATGATCCCATAATTTTGATATAACACTAAACTGACTAGTCTCACATATTCAAATCCCTTTCCAGAGTATTTAAGAATACATCAATCAACATGGTCTCAAACAGAGATTCTAGTGCAACTCCAGTGTTGACTTCCTTCCACAGAAAACCCACTATATATTTCTATTTAGTAAATAGATATTTTAATAATTAAGCAACCTCTATTGCAAGATAATATTACCATATTTCTCAAGATTTTCACACAATTATCAGCAAATTGTACTTTTAAGTGTTAGTCATAGCGTGCATCTGTGTAGGCTGTGCTTACTGTGTAGATTGTATCTTTCATATTTCAGAGTAAAACCCAATCCTAAACATCCAAGGAGGGAATTTGTGTTTTGCATCCGTGATTATTAGAAATTATATAATAATTATGATTCACTTCAGTTATCTCTACAGACTGCATGGAAGAGTTAAGTACAACAGAGTATTAGTCCACAAAATACTTATATGTTTAACTTGCATTAATAATTCCAGTGACTTCACCTGGTTTCTGTTGTGGGACTGAATGCCAAATGGACTCATCAGGTATGTGATTAAAGATGTATATTTGGCTTTCAGTCCCACAACACGAACCAAATGAAGTCATTGGGATTAGTAATGTAAATTAAGCATTATGCTATAGTGGCACTGCTAAGGTGAGTAAAGACTGATAAGCAAACTGTAAAGTCAGGAGAGAAATAGTATCTACAACTTAAGTTTTAGCTTAGTTATAATATAAAGAAAGTTTTTGAACAGAAAGGGAAATAAACCAATAAATTATACTGGGTACCACAAGCAGAGATTTCTATGTTAAAATTGGCAGATCTGTTCCAGAGGAGTGACAGAGATCATGGAGAAAAACTGTAAGATGGTGGAGAACGAATGCATGGAGAATGAATAAGAGCACAGTCTGGCAGTGCCAAGAAAATTATTTCATTCCATCTAGCATTATAGTTGGAAGTCCTCATTTCTTCTACAGTTTAATATTTGTAGGGAATGTTGCTATTTTGAGAATTACTGAGAGTCATTGCCTGATTATGCAAAATAGGTCAAGACATTTTGGATTCTCAAATCCTTCTGATTATCAGAACCTAGAATTGACCAAACTCTTTCAATTTTCACCTGTTTAGTTTTTTTGTGCTGCAGTTAGGTCTTGTAACAATGTCTTGTAAAATTTGTAATGGGAAAACAATGGCAAAATATATTTTCAGTAGGCCCAGATTGTTTGACCTTGAATCTGGGTGTTTGAGCAATTATTTCATTGGACTATTATGCATATGTGAGAAATATTTTTCAGTCGTTTTAATTGTGTGGTAATGATGCTGAGCATGGAAATCTTCCTACTGTTTTCCAAATACATTTGTCTTGTGAACACTGATGCAGTATCTGAGTAAAAGGCGATGATGATTGCCTCCTGACATCTCTAATACTGTTTAAATGGCAGCCTTTGAACCAAGAACTGACATAATCAAGACTTGTCTTTAAAGCATTTTTACTATCAATGCTTCCAATAAGAGATATTTTTAAACGAGACAGCTCCCCTAATAAACTAGTGTGTGTGTCTTTTAATTTGCCAGGATTTTGCTCTTCTACAAATCAAATTAGTAACCAAATCTCTTGTTAGGCAGAATTCTAGGAAAACTGGAGTTCATGGGCAGTTAGGTAGAGATGCTCTAAGCTTTTGTTTCTGCTGGGGTCTACTGCTTGCTAACAAGATGCCATCATAGGACAAGAGTGCCTAAGGCTTCTGTTGTGACACAAGTGAGAGTTATAGGGACTACAAAGCTCACTGAGCATCCAAACACTGTGCTTTATGAGCATATTTGAATCTCCGTGTGCAGTTTTATTCTTCTGACTGTTTCTTGTTATGCAGCTGTACTAAAAATATCAGCAGCACCAAAATCTTTCATTGCTATGGATCATAAAGCACCCATACTGGTCTTTCTATATTGCAGTATTTCTAACAGCAAAACTATGTTTTTCTCACTCACAATGATCCTATGAATTCTTTGTAATTCCTTGTAGACACTTAAGTAGTCCTCAATGACTAGGGCTGACTAATATATACCTGTAAGATCTGAGATCAGCTTTACAAGGGACCACTTCCCAGGGTTAAGCCAGCCTGGCTGTATTCTTTGGATGGATGGAATTATGATATGCATACATTGTGTAGTAGCATTACCCTTTGTCTAGCATCAAGAGTGTTCTGAGGTAAAATACACCAACATGAAAGAAAACTGTCAAAGTAACCATTCCACTGCTGCAGAGTTCTCTCAGAAAGGTCTTTTTTTTTTTTTTTTAATTTAAAACATGCATTTATGCTGTGTAATAAATCAGAATGAGAGGATACAATTTTTATTTCTTCCCTGTTCAGTTTTGCCATGTTATTCCCTGGACTTCAACTATTCATTCTAGGATTGTGGGCCAGAGAAGAAGACTACATTATTTGAGCAACTGCATGAACAACTTTTTTCTTGCACTCTTGGGTATCTGGGCTACAAGGATTAGATGCAGAAGACCTTTCTCCAATGCAACTGTAAAGCTCAGTTGGCTTCAGTAAAGCTGCAGTCATTGAGGTACAGCAAAAACCTTTAATGTGACACAGTCTGTTTCCTTTTATGGAATATTAAAAATAATTTACAAGTTATGTGGATAGGCAATTCATAGCTAGTACTTCAGTTTAGCACTTCATTTACAATGACAAAGTACTATGGGTGTGTTTGCCAATTCAGAGAAGGAATATTAGAGTTAACTACAAATCTAGTGTGTAGAGAGTGCACAGACTCAGCACGATGGAGATAACATCTTAGTAATTTGGGAAAATACTTATTTCTTCTATTTATCTTGAAACCTGGTCACATCAAATTACAAAATCTAACTGTACCAAGTGACAAATGTCTAGATTAAATCACAGTTTCTAGCTCTTCTTTCTTCACATAAACACAATTTACTATCCCACAGTTTTGGGAGAAAATTGAGGCTTTTGAGAGTTATTGTTTGAGTCTTGTGTAATCTAGTAATCATTAAGTTTTACAATATGCTCTATTATTGTCTGTAAGCAGCTTTATTTCACTTTTCTAGAACCCCACAATTCCTTTGTGGGTTATCTTTACATCCGCTCTTTGGAGAAATTTGCTTTGATCTTTAAACATCTCTTAATATCAGCTTCTTTAGCTTCTGGAAGACCTTTCTTCCTTCTCTGTTAAAACAAACTGCTTTAATTCCATTCCTTATCTATGGACTAGATTTCCCACAGCCCCTTTGAACTTAAGGTTCCCAAAGTAATTCTGGGATCCATTTCATTATTCAGTACAGTTCACTGTATATGAGTAAATAAGATCAGAAGTTCGATTGATCTATTTTTAGGTCAGAAGAAAGGCTCAATTAAACTGATTAATGGATGTCTTATTCCAAGAATGGTCAATAAAGCCATAAATGAGAACATAATCCACTGTGGATAAATGTCAGAAGGTATATAATGCAAAGTATCAATTTCTTATATCATATATGACTGCCACTCAAAGCAACTTATTGCAGAACTCACGAAAAGAGAAAAAAGATATACTGATTTATTTCTAAATCAGGGCAGAATTTGGTTCTAAATACCTCAAAAAATTGGCTTTGTAACAGTGACCTATATCTTTATAGAAGAAAAGAGATATGATATTGACTATTCATGATACTGTGGCTTACCTTCAATTAACAGTGGCATATAAAAATATGAAGCTTGTAAAAAAAAAAAGAAATTACGAAGAGCTATTGAAAGGGTAAAGTACAGCATGGGAAATAGGTAAAGACACTTCATTAACCAATCAGAATAAAAACAACATCACACCAAAAGCACATCTAAAATGCCTCTTTCTGATAACCGGGCCATCTTATTTATAGAATATATCATAATTAAATGAAACAGGAGGTTCTTACAGCAAAAATACATTAAGGACATGGAAGTTAGGAGCAACTGTATCTTTCATAATGTAAATGTGACACTGTTAATGACATAAGACAAAGAAAAGATTTGAGGAACATGAGTACCCCAAAGCTATAACTAATTTTACAGACTTATTCTAAGCATTGAATCTGGCAAGCAGCCATATGGCCTTGCAATCCTGTGCCAAAGAACCATGATTTCAGGGTCAATAGATACTGTAGGTACAAAAAGGATGCTATGGAACGAAAAAGTCATCACAGAAAATTTAAGCATCCCAGTGCCTTGAAATTCATAGCAGAGAAGCCTAAGGAAAGCTGATACCACATCCTTTCTTTATAGGAGAAAAGGGTGAGGAATCATTTCAATTAGACATGCTAACAGATAGTTTTCAAAACCAGACCAATAAATTGAACATTAATAGATCACACAGATCTCGTGATATTTGCTCAATATTTCAATATGAAATTGCCAACGTGTGAAGTATATTAGTTATCATTTAAGTCAGGTTTAGAGCCAGAGGAAAGGAGGATCACTGGTGGAATTTCAGCTTCCTAGAGAAATCTAGATTATTCTGCAACAACCTGTAAAGAAAATTGATAAATTGTGTAATACAAACTAGAAAATACTTTGAAAAAGAACTAGGGATAGAGAAATGGGTGCTGAAGCTACCTTTTGAGTGGCTTCTGTGTAAGAACTTACACATAGCTATACATTATCCAGCTTGAACAAGGAGTGGCTTAGAGAGAGTGTGGTAGAGAGCTATAGGCTTATGAAGGCTCTGAATTAAGTGAAAAAAAAATCTGTTTACTTTTTCCTACCAAAACACTTGAACTAGGTAACAAGCACTTGAATTATCAAAAGATTTAAAACAAGAAAAAAGCCATTAACAATTGTAAAAATCACATAACTTTACCATAGCATTCAGGAGTAGCCAAAATAGGTTAAGAAATAATTAAAGAAGTAATTAAAGAAAATACATCACATGCTAGCATATATGATGTGTGGAAAAAATAATATAATAAAATGTAAATTACTGATTTAAAAAAAAAAAGTAAATATTGCAGCAGCATGCATCTACTCTATCTTTATTTTCAGTATGCTTTCCCTATGCACCTGTGACTGGCCACCGGCAGAGATGAGGTGCAGCCGTGATGGATTGTTGCTCTGATCGGCATGATCATTCCAATGCAACTGCTACTGCTACATTTCTAATGCTATAGTGCTTTGGCAGAAGAAGGTGCAGAGGTATGCAAGTCATATTCAGATAAACCAGGACAGTTAAATGTTCTTATCACACACTTGTAGCTAAATTTTGAAGTTGTAAATTGTTGGTCCAAAACTGAAATAATTCAGTTAGCATTTTAAATAAATCATAATGGTTATGGTTTTCAAAAGGTGGGAGGTAAGGTTTATTTAAAAAAAAAAAGTTGGTATGATTATAGACAACTACTATGCAACTAATTTAAATTTAGATATTTGCATTTATTGTATCATACTACATATTAAAACCTAGAATAGTGCAAACAAATAGAGCAAAATCTGAGGGAGAGATTATATAACATTCAGAAAAGGTACAGGGTTCATGGCATAGTTACTCTATAATATCATTCAGATAGGAATCTGGACATGATAGTCAGTATTTGTTTTGACATTTGACAGTGCTATGCCTAACTGTTACTTACACAGAAGGCTATTTTTATTTAATTTTTATTCTCATCATGTATTTCTTCTGACATTCCTTTGCCTTCAGATAGTCTTGATGTTATGTATTTGAGTATTATAATCACAGAGCATTCAATCAGTATTTAAAATACATTGCAATATTATAGGACAGTATGTGTGCATATGATTATTAAAATGTACTTTTAAAGGAGATGTTTTATGAATTCTTTAACATTAGTGTCATTGTCTACCCTTTAAAATCTATTATAAATTTGGGTTCACTTATGTGTGAGTACATGCACATATATGTATAAACGTTTGTGTTTATACATGCATGTATGAGATCTATGTGCAGATTTACAAAAAAAGTAATATAAAAACTAATGCTACGCTTCCTCAAGTCTTCTGAGTGTTTAACAGAGATGAATGCAACGTAGAACTGTAGAGAGTAATTGACAATAGAGAAAACAAACATCTTGCTTTGTGTTCAGTGAGTGGACTTCTAGAGTTGACAGCTGGTATAGTGCTGTTGCATAAACATCTAATTAAATAGGTGCAACCATCTTATCCAGCAACTGTTGTCCTAGAGACGTGGACCTCACACCAGTGCAGAGCCAGAGGAAGCCTCGTTCATCACCACCTGTGTGGAGGGCTACACTGCTTCCCTCGGCTGCACTCTCCTCTTTTCTGTCTCTCCTGCCTTCATTCAAAATGTTACCATTTATCTGAAGAAGCTGCTGCAATGTTAAACAGAAGAGTTTGAAGAGCCAGGCATCTCCGATTCTCTATAATGGCATTAAAAAGCAGAAAAGATGACAATCAAATACTAGATGTTGTTTGCTGTGAGATGTGTTCTTATTCACTTATATGCTTGCTCAAGCAGAACTTAAGGTCAGATGAAACTTACCGAAAGCCTTACTATGCTACCATGATGCACAAAGTTGTACAGAGCAGTATTGGTCTTGTATCTTTCTTTAAAATATTTCCACCTGATATTTATATGTAAGAGCCTGAATTTGCCCTTCAAAATATACTCTGAAGAAAAAAAGTGAAACCAAAAGGAAATATTTTTTATAAATACATCCCAATACTTCTAATACTTCTCTCTGACCCTTCCTTTAAAGGGAAAATAGATATTTTTTATTTAGATGAGGAGACTGCAGAACTTTTTGTCTTTAAACTGCTTAAGCTCTAGGCAGTTTTAAAAAGCATACAGTAGATTAGGGAAAACTCCTTTTGTGTGTGGCATTTTATCTGGATGCCGTAACACCCCTTTGAAAATCAAGTACCTTCTAAAAGCGTTGCAATGCAAATGTATTATCTCTATGATGGAGACTGCTGCCCTCTAGGAAAACAATTTTCTTCTTTTGATAATATTTTGAGCCATGTCCTGCTGCTCTTCCTTTCAGACTGCTGGTTTATCTTACTTTCTTGCTGACTTCCTGTAGATGTATGCTTCCTTCCCATTGCATTATGCAGTATGGAACACGTCAGGCTCTGAAGAGTTTGTTAAATGTTTTGCTGAAGGTCAGGCCTGCCATCCAGGAGAGAACAAACACATAAGTTTATGCTGTGCTATGTTTGCAGAAGCTAGGAGTGTTAAAAAAAAAATAAAAAAACCCAAAAAACAAACCCAAGCCCACTTTCCCATATGACGGTGTTAATTTGTGACCCTGGGACACTATAACCTGTGCTATTGGAGTTTTACTAATAATAACAGCTGGATGCTCGGGCATGCATATTTTACAAACCAGTAGATAGCAAAGATGCAGATAGGTCATATGTGAAGAAAGGGCTCTTTTTTTTTTTCTGCTGCTGACACCGTGTTGTTGAATTACAGGCAGTGGTTTAGTGTGAAGCTTTGATCGCACTGAAAAATGGCAAAACTACTGTTATCACTTCATCCAGGGAAATTCACGTGGAGCTTTTTGGAATAAATTATGGAGACTTATAGTCCCAGAGAAGCAAAGTCTTTCCTACCCTTTGTTTCTCTTCCTTTTTATGCCAAAAGTCAGCACATGGGTGAAAAACAGAATATTTGAAGATACAGAGTAAATATGGCAGGACTTGGATGCCCTTATTCACCTAGAACAAAACATCATGCGTATGCACACAACAGACTCATTATTTGCTTAGAAATGCACATAAGAAAGTTTCCTAAAAAAACTTAGAAAATGTGACAATCCTATGGTATAACCTCTGAACAGATTCAAACTGTGTTTAAAAGAAAATAAGGTGCTTTGCTTTCTCGCATAGAGTTTTCATTCCAAGATTCATTCCTAAACTAGTAACATTTAACCTTGCATTAGAGAAGTATGCGGCATGTGATGCTTCACTGAGCCTCCAATAATAGGAATCCAAGAAGTGTAACTCCCCAAAGGCAGAAGACGCCTCTGTTTTATAACCTATAAAGAGACAGTGGGACTTTGGATTATGACAGTAAGGCTCAATCTTTTTTTTGATAATTTCATAAAATTCTAAAATATGCTCATTATATATTTTGCCCCTCATACAGTGTATTCAGCCTCTATGCACAAGAGTTTGTGTTAATGATTACAAAAACCAGTAGTAAAAATAATTAATAAGAAAATATTTTCTAAATGCTTTTTCTGTAGAAAATGTAATGACCATTGAACATGCTTTGCAAAGTATATCAAATGTTTTCTTGACCACAATGGTAAGGCTCTCCACAAATTCCCGGTTTTAAGGTGACTCTGAAAGTCATTCTTTGAGCTATAAAAGCCTTCGTTGTATGTCACTGTTCCCTGGTTTTATCTGCATGTCATATTTGTGTTCTTTGTCTTGCAAAAGTTGTTCTTCCAGGCTTTTCTACTTTCTTTAGATTATCATTTGAATAAAATTAAAAATATATCTGCTTTTAGAATCATGGGATCATAAAAAGATTTGGGTTGGAAGGGACCTTAAAGATCACCTAGTTCCAACACCCCTGCCATGGGCAGGGACACCTTCCACTGGATCAGGTTGCTCAAAGCCTCAACCCACCTGGCCTTCAACACCTCCAGGGGTGGAGCATCCACAACTTCTCTAAGTAACTTGATCTAGTACTTCACCACCCTCACAGTAAAAAAATTTTTCCTAATAGCTAATCTAAATTTCCCCTCTTTCAGCTTAAAACTTTTACCCCTCACCCTATCACTGCACTCCTTGATAAAGAGCCCTTTCCCATTGTTCCTCTAGGCTCCCTTTAAACACTGGAAGCCCAAGTCTACCCGAGGCTTCTTTTCTTCATCCTGAACAACCCCAACTCTCTCAGCATGTCCTCATATGGGAGGTGCTCCAGCCCTCTGATCATCTTGGTGGCCCGCTCCTGGACTTGCTCTAACAGATCCATGTCCTTCCAGTGCTGAGGACTCCAGAACCAAACACGGTACTCCAGGTCAAGTCTCATGAGGGCAGAGCAGAGGAGCAGAATCACCTCCCTTAACATGCTGGTCACATTTCTTCTGATGCAGCCCAGGATACGGTTAGGTTTCTGGGCTGCAAGTGCACATTGCCTGCTCATGTTGAGCTTCTCATTCACGAGCAACCTCAAAGTCCTTCTCTTCAGGCTATTCTCAATCCATTCTACACCCAGCCTGTATTTGTGCTTGCAACTGCCTCGACCCAGGTGCAGAATATTGCACTTGGCCTTGCTGAACTTCATGAGGTTCACACAGGCCCACCTCTAGATCCTGTGCAGGTCCTTCTGGATTGTATCCCTTCCCTCCAGGGTGTTGATTGTGCCACCCTCTTGGTGTTGTCATTGGCAAACTTGCTGAGCGTGCACTCAATCCCACTGTCCCTGTCTGTGACAAAGATATTAGAAAACACTGGTTCCAATACTGACCCTTGCAAAACGCTACTTGTCACCTGTCTCCATTTGGACATTGAGCTGTTGACTAGAAATCTTTGAGAATGATCATCCAGTGAATTCCTTAAGTCCTAAGAGAAAGTGGGTTTTTGTGATATCTCAGGCTCATAAGTCATTGTTACCATAGCATCTGAGAGCTTTCTTTGTGATCTTACAACAAATGAAGATCAACATAGCAATGAGGTAGGAAAAGTTCTTTATTCTTATTTTCTACATAGAAAACAGAGAAACTACACTACTGCAGCATGGAATGGCTTTTCAGTTTACAAACCTTCTTTTCTGTGACGAGTTTTCCAGTGATGTTTCCACTTCTGCACCAAGGTGCATAAATTGAGCTCGTGGTTGTCTGTCTAGGCAAGCATACTAAGTGTAAAAATAAAATTGATTCATTTCAGATTAGTTTCTACCTTAATCTCAATTATATATACTTTATATATATATACATTTATTAGCCTAATAATTGTTCTTTGGCTGCAATTTCAATGTTAACAGCAGACAACTTAATTGCTTTAAGAAATTTACTGTTACTGTATTTTCTGTGACTTATCAGGCAAATATTATATACATCAATCACTCTTCTAGTATTGAAAAATTGCAATTATAGGGATAACTCAAACTTTAATAATGCTAAAAGCTGTTTCACTATGTAAGAGTCCATTGTCAAGATGCATAATATTCAGATTTCCTTTCATTTAATAGCAGAGCAAATGAAGAGAAAAAAAGAGATGTAACTTTAGTACCATCGTATTTTCATTTCTGTTAAATATCACACTGAATATGGTTCACATTTATCAATTCAAGTATGCAGCAGTTATGGGCTATGCTTTTGTGTATGTAATTTCTTTTATTAATTTTCCCACAAATCAAATTATATGAGAAGAAAAAGGGGAAATAAAGATAATAGTTTCATAAATATGTTAAGGGCAAATCATAAACTGCATCTTGAATCATCACTGTATTGTCCTTTTCCTCTGTCTTTTAGCTGAAGAAAGAGAAATCAGAAATTCTCATATACCTCTACTTTTCCTCTCATAATAAATCATACAAATATTTAAATGGTTTCCAACCTTCTTTCCATATGCTTCCCTGCTGCTTTATATAGGTACTAAAAAATTAACTGTCGAGGGTTTTTTTGGTGTTTTATTCTGGTTTTGTTGTTGTTGGTTTTTTTTTGTGAAAGCAGGTGCATATATTTCAAAAGCACTTACAATTACAAAATCATTCACAAAAACAAACTAATGTCTTTAAAAAGCAGTCATACTTCATTTGAAAATTAAAACGTGCATTTATATTTGCAAATGCTTCTTGTTTTATTTTCAGTTCCCGAAGCTGCCTCTGACCTAACACCCTTTCTCCTTTCAAAGTACCTTAAACAGGGTTTTTTTTTTTAATTGACATAAGCCAGAGAATCTTACAAAATACTGTAGGCTGTGTCCCTTGACTTTAGAGGGGCTGTTCTGGCAGCCAGGCACCACAGAGGCTGGGAGAGGGGTAGGATGAAATCTGTCCATGTGATGGTGGTGTATGACAGTGAAGCTCATGATGGCATGTGGTCAGGAACACCTTTTTAGCTTCAGACACTGCGTATCCAGGTTTTATCTGACTGAGACCTTTGGAAAGCCTAAGTGCAACAGTTGTGTCAATCCCTCAGGAAAGAGGTGGACTTAACCACAAGGGTTTCCTCAGCAATTAGTCACAATTTTCAGTTGCTGGTGAAGTCAGCCTGTGCTATTTATCCTCATTTTCTTGCTTCTGTATTTGGGGGTCTAGATTAGCTTTGCATAAGCCAACCTCCGCTGGCAGTGGTGACCTAACCCCAATAAGATCCATGCTGCGAATTTCTTATGTACTCGATATCAGCATCTTCTCCATCTGTGTGTTTACTTAACACTTATGAATGTTTAGATTTAAAGACTGTATCAGCAGCTATGCCTCGTGTGTCTTCAGCTAGGGAGATATTAAGCCTGATTATAAAAGAGGTTGAGAAGAGTGAGGTTTCCAGATGTCATGTTTTGTGGCTTTTTAAATATAGGTAGCTGAAGTCTAGTGTCAAAAAGGAGGGCTTTTTTATGCTTCTGAGCAGCGTTACCCAATGTCTTTTCACTTCAAACTGTGCTGGAAAACTACTGATACAAGACAAATTAATTTCATCTTGACTGCTTTGTCAATCAGTGTAAGAAGATATTAAATCATAATAGAAAAGACATTGTAATATAGTGATAATTCTCTTGGGATAGCCTAAAGCATGAAAAGCAGCCAAGAGTTTCATATAGTACAGGACAGTAATTATCTCATGACAAGTATCCTCACTTGAGATCACTTTAGAGCTATTTTAAAGATATTGTGGAGAAAAACATATATATGTTGTACTCGAAGACAAAAATGTCACTTTACAGTCACAGAAATGAGTTTTAGCTAACTGTGAGGTACACACTGGTTAACTTAAAGTGTTAAAAGCCAATTGAACACCTCCTCAATTGAAGCATATTTATAACAGTGTGTAAAAACCAGTTTATCACGCTTTGAAGCTGTGGCATAATAAAGAAATTGGAAGTCAATACTCTTCAGTTCTTTAGCTTGATATAAAGGACTTCTTTCGTGTATTTGCCTCCAAAAAGCACTTTAAAAAATGCAATACCATTCTTCCATTTTTAAAAAAAAATCACAATTGTTACAAATACAGAATATTGTACAAGAAGGGTTGCTGAAGCTAAGGTTTGAATTCTGCAGAATGCCAGTGAGTGACCAAAATGAAATCAGTTTACAACTCCTGCAGTAAGACATTCAATGACTTTGCCACATGCCTCATTCCCATCCTGCAGTGCACACTTGCTTACACAGTTCTAACACTTGACTATTTTTACATCTCTGGATAACTGCATCTGGTTACTTTCTCTACTCTTCTTTTCAAACAAGGACAACAACAAAAGTATTTTTAATTTAGCCTAAAAATTTCCCCTAACACTGGATATACTCAATTTCTGTTTCTATCATAACAATGAAACATATAAAGTATGCGTTCTTGAGCATGTGTGCTTGTGTATATGTAGAAATTCTTTCCTTGAACTGTCTATACTTTCCTTGCAAATCTGACCTTCATTAACTACAGAGAAAATTGAGCTGCTCCATGTGTACATATTTGCTTGCAAATTTTTTGCTGATAATTGAAAAAGCAGCAAGTTAGTTCAATTATAAAACATGAATATTAATACTTCAGTGTTAAGCAGGCTTTAAAAGTAAATTCTATAACTTGATGTTTAGAAAAATGTTACTGCAGAATACATCCATGGCCGCAGATTTAAGACAGGATATTATGCTTATTTTTATCAAGAATCACATGAAGACAAGGTTAGTAGCAAATACCTGTGGATGCAATATGCATTTGTCATGTGTAATAAAGTCGATGGATAAAAAGATTACAGTGATGGAATATTGTTTACTCTTTTGCATAGCATGGAAATGAAAAAAAAGTAATAACATATTTACATTATTTCATAATGTCCCTTTAGGGCACGCCGATATTGAAACAGGACAAGAAAAAAAAAAAACAAAACATGATTTTGAGGGAATTATTTACAAATAGATATGAATTTCCAGCCTATTTTATTTCCTTCTTTTCCCTTCCCCCCAACCAACCTTACTAAGATAGAAGAATGGAAAGGAAAGGCATCACTTCATTGTCAGCATTCTTGACACATTTTTTTAATAAAGGACTAAAATATATATTCATTTCTAAAGAGCTCAAAGATTCCGTAACAGAAATAGAAGACCTCTCACAAGAGAAGAAGAGGAGTCAGAAATTCATGCAGAAAAAGTGAAATTCACCCTTGGAAAATGGCCAGCACAAAGTCCATGTCCCATTTAGGTTTTAAATTCACAACTTCATTGGCTCTTGTGTAATCTTGTGCTCAATGTCAGAATGAATTTCACACAGGATGATAAAATATAGAACAAAGACCAAATAAAGCGTTAAGAGCTATAGTGTTTACAGGGCATATATAAGTGGTGTTCTTCCTAGATAAAAGCAAATTTTGAAGCAGCATCTGTAGATGCAGCTATGGGCTAAGGATTTAAATGAACCATCAGCTTTTTTATTTCCTAAACTTAAGAGGAGGGACTTGTTTTGCCCTGTGCTATCCTCTTACTACTTATTATTCCCTCTTTAGTATTCTTCGCTTCAGCTTTCCAGTACAACACATCAGGAATGATACCCTTTCTCCCCTACATGTTCTCTGTGTCTTTGTGAAATAAAGCTCTGCTTACAGAAGATTGAAGATCACCTCCAACAGATGACTCAGGATCACCAGAGTTTCAATTGCTATACAGTTTACCAGTTAGTTAAAGACCAATCTGTGAGAAAGGGAAATGCATTTTTTTCAAATCCCCTAAGTGTTTTCTGAAGACAAATTTCACTGTCCACGTGTAAGAAGAAAGCAAGAACTGGAAAATACTAGTTTTAGGAAAGAGAAAATGTTCTAACAGAATTAGAGCTATTTAGCAAGCAGCACAAAACTGGGTTTTTTGTGTTAATAAAACCGGTATATTCACAATCCATGTATTTTAATTTAAATTAATTTTTTAACTGAGTGGGATGAAGCTTTTAAAAACCTCTTAGCTTCATGAATGGTAGTGTTTCATTTTACCACTGTTTGTAATTACCTATTTCCACTAACATAACAAATGTGGTGCCTCCAGCAGAAAGCTAAAGGTTGATGAGAAACAAAATGAAAAAGCACCTAAATGTAAGACTAGTCAGCAAGATTTTCAAGTTTGTTAAAATTAATATAAGCTATCATTACAGTACTTTACAGTTCAGTGCTTCATAAATAGGAAAACCAAAACAGCAAGCCTTTTTGTACCTTTCAGCTTGATTTTTATGTTGTTTTATCTTCCTTTAACAAATGAGGATATAGAACAGCTCATAAAGCTTCCAGTATAGACCAGCAATATAATAATTTGCTACATGCATCCTCAGCCACTTAAAACTAGAATGCAATGAAATATTTGAAAATATATTCTTATTATAGAAAACAAAAGTACCAAGAACAAATAATCATCTCTCTCAATGCTCCAGGGTGAAGATGGGTACCTCTTCAATACTTTGCCTGTTTCAGTCACTGACCCAGTTTTCTTGTCAGGGGAACATAAAAAAGTCTCTTCCACTTCCATCTGCTGAATCCTACATAGAATCATAGAATCACTAGGTTGGAAAGGACCCACTGGATCATTGAGTCCAAGTTCCTATCAATCCCTAAACCATGCCCATGAGCACCTCAGGCACCCGTCCCTTAAACACCTCCAGGGAAGGTGACTCAACCCCCTCCCTGGGCAGCCTATTCCAGTGTCCAATGACCCTTTCCGTCAAAATTTTTTCCTGATGTCCAGCCTGAACCTCCCCTGGCAGAGCTTGAGGCCATTCCCTCTTGTCCATGTCCCAAAGAGCAGTGGGGTTCCTTTCAGTTGGTGGTTGTGTTCTCTAAAATGAAATAAAACATCAAAGTACATCATTATGTACCAAAAGCATGAAAAAGTGCTTCAAACCGAGTACTGGCTGCTTCAGAAAATGACACAGTGGGAAAATCAGGGCTAATTAATTTCAAATTTTGCAATGTTCACTCAAAGCAAGTGAGTATGTTACTTGCCACGTAATTTTATCCGAATAGAAGATGTTAATTTCTGCAATGACTCATAACCTTGTCCACTTGCAGTGAAGTTCTCCAGGTGTGTCAAACTATTAAAAGACTATTAAAAGGGGATACAAAAGTCAGTGAAAGAGTTCTTTAGTAGAGCACTGAGTTACTCAAACATTATTTAGAAAATATTTGAAATTCTGAATGATATATGCATTCAGAGAATCGGTAGCCAGTCAGTCACTGAGGGGAGCTGCTCTGGAACTGCCCCATTCCATAGCGGAGTGGCACATCTTGGCACACAGGAGGGTTTCCTGAGGCAGGGAAACACCAGGGCACTGAAGAGACCCACCAGAAGCTGGCAGCTTTCATAGGAGATGCTGATGAGGCCTGGGCATTGCCAGAGCAACCGTGGCCACCCCATACCTACAAAAAGCAGCCTAGGGAGCATAAGTGACCAGGCAGTGGTGCAAGATTTTGCAGAGCAGTTCACATGGCAGGGCACGTATGACAGGCACAGTCACCCTACCAGCTCAAAAGGTGAGTCCAGTTGGTGGTCATCATCCTCTCAGAAGGGGCTTAGCTATGGTATCCATCTGGCAGAAAGCTTTATCATCTACACCTGCCAGAACCGATGTGGCAACCCAGGCGAGAACAGCTGTGTGATGTGTGACGGGGGCAATGATCTGCTCAGAACTGTGGCAGAGCTACCTAAAGAAACAGGACGGTTAAGAAGCATCAGGGAGTCTGAGAATAAAAGAGACTGGTGGAACCATGTGTTGTCCGCCCTGAGACAAAAACAGGAAGAGCCACCAGAAGAAAAATGACATCAAGGCTATCCTGTATCCTCCCTATGCTGGGCTGAAGGCATAGTTCAATAGAGAGGAGTGAATGGAGGCAAGTCCATCCTCAAGGTAGATGGCAAACCTCCTCCCTGCCGACCTCATCTTCCCAAGAGCCTCTGTACAACAAGTATGAGGCTCTGGATATGAAAGGCCAATGAATGCAAAATGTGAACGATTGTCAATCTGCAGCAGAGGTGATACCAGGGTCAGAAATGCCTATGCCTTGTATGACAGCCACCTTCATGATGAAGAAAAGATGGGTTATAGTTGTAGGTGACTCTTCTGAGTGGAACAGACAAACCCCGGTCTTAGGGCAGTCTGCTGCTTCCCTGGATCCTGGGTTAAGGACTTTGCTAGGAAACTTCCTAGCCTTGTATGGCCTTCAGACTATTATCCATTAGTGCTGTTTCATGTGGGTGGTGATGAAGCCACAACACATAGTCCAAGGGTAAACAAAAGAGACTTCAGGACCTTGGGATGGTTGGTGAGGGAATCTGGAGCACAGGTTATCTTTTCCTCTCTTCTTTCAGTTGTGGGCAGTGACACTGGAAGAAACAAATGCACCCAGTCCAGTAATACATAATTCTGTGGCTGGTGTCACACCACAATTTTGAGTTCTTTGACATGTGATGCCCTGCACAGCACCAGGCTTGATGGCATCAGTTGGGATTCACCTTTCTTAAAGCAGGAAGAGGGTCTTTGCTCAGGAGCTTACAGGGCTCATTGATAGTTTTAAACTAGACTTGAAAGGGGAAGGGGACAGTATCATTGTCAGGGCTTTAAGCTAGATGTGAAACAGGAGTGGGATAGTATCAGGCTTGCCTATGACAAGCTGTGGGAAGACACACTTTGGTTAGAAGGATGGGGTGCTGGTATGGGCCCCCCACCTAACGCCCTGGGACATGCTGGGGATGCCTCAGCACAGTTGAAGTCTTGCAGAGATGAACAGAGGGCTCCTGAGGCAGTAGGTGCCAGCCCGGAAACTTCCACAAAATGCCTTAAGGGAAATAAGGGGTGTTCCACTCAGAGGTGATGTGGCCAACAGCCCAGCTGAAATGCCTCTGCCTGCTGCTCCCTCACGACCCAGCTGGGGGGAATGGCTACCTGCCACCCAGGTCCCACCGCGAACCAGGAGCACCCATATCCTGTGCAAGTAGAACAAAGGAAAAACCCTGGCTAGACACCAGTCCCAAGCCTATCCTTCTGACCTCAGTTTGGCCATAGTCCCTGAAAAACTCTGCTTTTGTTTTGACACAGTGCCAAAGCCAGTATGAAGAAGTGCCCTGGCATTTTTAAGAATCCGAAGCATTTCTTCCAGCACAGAAATACCAGACACCTCGTGGAAGTGAATGCAGTGGCTGACAGGAGATTTTATGGAGCATCATATCATACTGTCAGCACTGTCTTTATTCGCCAGTCTTGTGAACCTATAAGAATGCTACAGTCAAAAATCCTTCCCCTGTGGTGCATCTCCAACACTGCTTCTCAGGACCTTTAAAACCTAGGCTTTATTGTCTTTTCTCATTTATTTTTGAATAGCAAAGCAGGCATAGAGGATTCTGTTTGTCTACTTGTCACTGTCCAGTAAATGAAATGCACAGATAAAATGTCACAGAGCCCAACCCCCCGAACAGTGGAGTATTGCAATTTATCTCTTTCCTTTCCTTTGGGAAGATGGAGTTATCTGTGAATAAACACCTCATATCCTCAGTTGTGATCAGTTCCACAATTTTTTTTTCAGTGTTTTGCTGAATTTGAGTAAGCTGTAAATTTAGAACAAAATGCTGCTTCAACTTCATTGACACCAATATAGTTTTAATGAATCTGACCCTCTAATTCTCAGCTTTCAAACCCACCATCACCGGTGTGATGTTTAGCATACATTTTTTAAATCTCATTTAATTTTATAGCAGTTTTTTTTTTCTTAAAACCTTACAACTTTATTGAGCAATTAAACTGTGTTCTCAGTCAGGGGGAAGAAGTGCCCATAAAACAGCAATAAGCTAAGCAGTAATTTCTAGACTGAAGTTGTGTTTTTATTTCCTCCATCATAATAGGAACAAGTATTTGTTTTGTAAAATAAGATGCAGAGTCTTCTAAAAAGGTGAAAATGACAATTGATTTTTTTTTTTTTCCTTTAAGTGAGATTAATTTTAGAGTGCTTGGAATAACGAACTGTCTCTGCTTTACTGGCCTATCAGATCAATCAATCAGATGAGATGAAGAAGAGTTAGTGGAATCTTTATCTACAGCTATTTTATTGACTGATGGTTGCTTTCAAAACTTCTTATGTTGAATTTCCAGAAAGCACCTCTGATTTAACATGAATATTTTGAAAACCTTGTTGATGTCAACAAACTAGCAAAATCCTGTAACTGTTCTAAACAGTTCTGATTTTAAAGAAAGATGACTGAAGACCTCTTTGTGATAGTGGAATGACCACCATTTTTTTTAAACATCATGTTTAAAAATGCAAAACGGGAAGACATACTTAAGTACTGTACATAAAGTATAATAATCACGAAATTAGGTTTTAACAGTGGGAATTGGGAAGATATTGTGATCTGTAAGAAAAGATCAATATTTTTTATTTCATTTACCTCCTCCATTATTAAGTTGCTCTGGTAGATTCTAAAGCGTGTTTCTATCCACCATGAGTAAGGAAGGAAAAGCGTGCATTTAAAATAATGACATAAAACTGCCTAAATATTACTCCCCCCATGTATTTAGTTTGAAGGAAATATTAAACCACAACACTGTACACTACTAATCTATGGAGAAATTCTCCTTTCTTTTTGAACAACTAATTAAACGTCATTGGAAGAATAAAAGAGTTAAACAATGTGTCTTCCGTAAACTACCTTCTTAAAATATCTCTATGTTATGAATACCTACCAACTCAGTCACTTTCATCTTCAGTCAACACGGATACCTTAAAAATAATTTGGATAGAGACAACATAGCTTAATCTGCATATTAAATATTAAAACATTATACTATTAAAGTTACAAAGCCTCATAAAAAAGGAAAAAATAAGCTGCTTTGCTCTTCATCCACGTGGCAGCACAGTAGACAGAAGCATACAATGAGTTTTAAGACTCAATAACAGCTCAAAAGAATATAATCATGCTTAAAAATTGGTTTAGGCCTGAATGCTAGTAGATATATACTTCACTATCCAGGAGAATCCTGGCAGCAGTAGCATAATAATACTAGACTAAACTCTTTAATCTTTATGTAGATGTTAAGTAAATTAATTCTTATTTTAAAAATGCAAAAATTCTATAGGATTACAATCTTATTATTTTCTAAAGTAAAAATCCTACTGATTTTGGTCTCTATTTGAAAAGCAAAGGCATATGAAGCTGCTATGCTACTTGAAAGACATTCTTACATAGTAATACTATCATTCTTCTGAAATGACAAGGAAGTGTTTGAATTCATTATTATCCCTTGGTTTATGACAGACTGAAAAAATTCCAACTAACTAAACCATTTCTGTCCACAGATAGTGATTTTATTAAATCAATGCATATCAGTAAAATCTACCAACTTCAGTGACATTTGGGAAAATAAGTTCTGAAGAATTTTCTTTGCAGTAAAATGATGATATTGAATATTACATTCACTCATGGAATAAAAATATTTTAATGTAGTTGTAACAATGCAATTTTTTGAAGTATTCCAATAACATACAGACTAAGCACTTAAATCTCAAAACGAATATTTTTCTAGAATATACAAAATACTACGTAATAGTACTGTTGGAAGACTTTTAAAATATATTTCCCAAGAGATTTGGGCTCCATGTTCCAATTTAGGAAGGAAAATAACTTCAAAATAATTATACTGATCTATGATGAAACAGTCATTTCAAATTTTGACCAGTCTTGACTGGAGTCATACTCCAGTTCATGCTTCATCTCTTTTACAGTGCACTGTACTGCACTGTGTGGAAAACTGAAGAGTTATAACACTGAACTCTAATGGCTCTTAGATCAATAAAGCACTGTGACATGCTGTACTCCCAGGTGAAAGGAAAATTGAGATGGCAATTGACATCTTGGATCTGCCAGTTCCTTACAATCACAGAGACATTATTATTTAGACTTGTTGAAAGCAATATTCTAATATAACCAAAGGTCAGGGTTGAGTAATGAATCTGAAGCTAGAGCCAGTTTGTCATAATGCTGCCATGTAAAAGTCACAATGTGTAAGTAAAGGTCAATTTTAGCAAGTCATATTCAAGTGTTTTTCCTTTGAGCTATGGTAAAAGAAACCCTGCCTACATTATGTGATAAGTAAATACTGAAAGGCATAGCAATCACTAAATATCATATTACAAATTATTTTACCTAATTTTAATCCTGCTGTGTATTACATTCTTAGAGACTGCAGCACCATTACAGTCTCGTCTTTCAATTTCTGAGCCCATCACCAAGTTAACCTTAAACAAAGTTCTCCTCAACCAATAAACTGAAAGATTATTAGCTCGTTGTACAGATATTTCTATTGAATTTCAAAGTTTCATTACTTTTTATGTTCCACAGAAGGCACTGAGAGATTACCATAGCTTTTAGGAAGATCTTCACTTAGTAAGCAAGCTTCTATATTTGAAAGTGTTATGTGAATCAGACTGCCTTCCGGGAATTCTTTCTCCTAGACTTTTAAACTGATGTAAATGGTACCTTTCTGCCATCAAGTCCTAATGTTCTGAAAGAGCTATACTAGTCAATATACTATTGAAACAAAAGCATTCACATGCCGTTCCTCCTTAGGACAGTACGTTTCAGCTGAAAAACTGTTCAATGAATCAGGAATTGCTATCCAAACCTATTGTCTTGAGATAACAGCAATATAGATATGAAAGCTCTTTTATGCTGAAAACCAGTGTAAGTGTTTCTGTTCAAATATTGTATCTTGTTGAGAACTCAAAATAATGTCCCGTAACAAGCAGTAGTACAATATAGGGGGCTGGAGAACGAGTCTTTCGAGGAGAGACTGAGAGAGCTGGGCTTGTTTAGCCTGGAGAAGAGGAGGATGAGAGGAGACCTTATTGGTCTCTACAACTACCTGAAAGGAGGTTGTAGAGAGGAGGGAGCTGGCCTCTTCTCCCAAGTGACAGGGGACAGGACAAGGGGGAATGGCCTGAAGCTCTGCCAGGGGAGGTTCAGGCTTGATATCAGAAAGAAATTCTTCATGGAAAGAGTCATCGGGCACTGGAACAGGCTGCCCAGGGAGGGGGTTGAGTCTCCTTCCCTGGAGGTGTTTAAGGAACGGGTGGATGAAGTGCTTAGGGACATGGTTTAAGGGAGTGTTAGGAATGGTTGGACTCGATGGTCCAGTGGGTCCTTTCCAACCTGGTGATTCTATGATTCTATGATAGCCTTATGCTGTATAATATGATTCAATGGAATCATTGTAGATGCTGGGTCAAGAAGCTACACTATGAATTTAGGAAGTATGCAAGGTCTGCAGGTAATTTGCACGTGAAATACTAATGTTAACATAGATGATTAAAAAAAACCCAACAACCCAACACCTCAAAAAAATCTTGTAAGACATAGATAATAGTCAACGTCCAGTAAATTGGCCTTATGCTTCTAGACAGAAACGATAATCTAGCAGCGAGTCATGGAGTGAATATACCTTCCCAAGGGAATGGCAACTATGCAGTGCAATTTTCTGGACTTCTTACTAATTGTGTTTATTACCAGATGTCCACTGACATTTTCAGCTTCTGTAGACATTTATATCACAACTACCATTATGAAAGCCTTTACGAAGGTTTCCAAAATGTTATTACTATTTATCAGCTTTCCTTTTTCCCACTTCCTTTGCCTTACCAGAGGTGCTGTACACCAACAAGAATTCGATTAGCGAAGACTATGTCCACTCCAATCTGTTATTTAAAGAGTAGAAAAGATCATACAAAATTTCTTTCTCTGCCTTTTTAACCTAGTCATGGCAGTAATTTATCTTTTAACTGGTCTAATCAGATACGTTAACCTTTACATTATTTGTAATTATTTAACTGGAGCTGCTTAGATCTACTAAGGTCCTTGATTTCTTTGTGTGACATCCATTAGGGGCCCCTATAAAAACCAGCAGTAGCAAACACCATCTGTTGTCTTTACTTCCCTGCCCTCCCAGCCATCAGGTATTTGTACACATGGATGAGCCTGAGTTTTCTTCTGTCTGGCCTGAACACTCCCAGCTTTCTCAGCCTTTCCTCATATGAAAATCCTTAATCATCTTTGTGGCCATTTGCTGGACTGGCTTCACTAAGTCCTTGTCTCCTTTATAGTGAAGAGCCCAGATCTAGGCACAAGACTCCAGATGTATCTTGGCAGTGCTAGGTATAGGGGAGAACAATCTCCTTTGTTTTGAAGATTATCATTTTACCAATAGAAAGAAAAGAAAATGTTTTTAAAAGTAATTTTGTTTTTTTATATCTTATGATAACATTATATTAGTACATAACATACTATTTTGTAATTCATGGCAGTTTAGACAAGTTGTGTTGTTAAAGAACTATTACTTAGAATCAAGTTTACCTTGGAATTTTTTGAACTAGCTAAGAGTTCTCTCTGCATGTTTATCAACCCCAAAGTTCTAGTCACTACACTTTGTTTTGAGTACTTTAACTCCTCTGATATCTGTGTACTTCATCTGCTGCATCCTGGTTTTGCACACAAAACTCTGCCCCGCTTCTTTTTCCCCACACGTATGTGACACTCTGAAAGCTATTACACAAACTATGTTTCACATTGTTAGAATTAATTCCTTTTTAATCACTAAAATAGTCTCAGATGTGACATCTCTACAGCATTTGTTGTAACATATAGTCATCGAGGAATAGGGGCATGATTTCGTGTGTTTGTATATATTTTATTATTTTTTTATTACTTTTTTGTCATTATTATTACTTCATCAAAGCTGCAGTTTTAGTTTCCAACCTACAAGTCTTTTTTCTCTCATGTCCCTTCCCCTTTCCCTGGGGGTGGTGGGGAAGGGAATTGGGAGTCCAACTCCTCAGTTTTAGCTGCCAAAATTGGCCAGGCTGTGGCTAAACCATGACAGATGAATAACTACTAAAAGAAAAAGGGTTAATACAAGTTTTATAACAAGTCATTATAACCAATATTTCATCAAGATCTCTTGGATGGAATATGATAAACTCCCATATACCATAATATACCATATTTGTATTCCTTTGTAGTTCCTGGTTTCATACACAATCAGGGCCAATTTAGATATAGTCACAGTATTAGTGGGGAAAAATAAAGCACTCATGGGAAATAAACCCCATCTTGCACACTAATCAAGCAAAATACAAAGATAAATAAAAGTTATAGTTGCCCTTTATGCTTTCTGGTGCATTTGTGTTGTGTATCAAGTCATGATGAAACAAGAAATAGCTATTCATACAGCTATGCAGTAATCCTAGAATTTATGTCTATCTGCTGGTTAGAGTTACATACTATTTTGAATATAATGGCTGAGCTCTAGCTAATAGCTATGCTAACCACTGCAGGCTCCCTTACTTGCAAGTACCCATCATAAATGCTGCCATTTGCCATAGCCTTTCTTCTGTGATACTGTTCCTTATTCTTCCAGAGTCAACAATTATATCACTGCTCTCCATAGTTCAGCCTCTGTCTTACATCATGAAACGATGCTTTTGATTCTAACTAGATCATGCTAACTTTAGTCTTGTTTTCATTCTACTTTGTTGTAGACTCCATAATGAAATTGCTTTTCCTTCATATTATGATAGAATTTAACTAGTGCCGAAACTTGTGTTCTTTTTAAGGGTAGGGCAACGAATCATGTTAAATGTAGGAATACGAATCATGTTAAATGTAGGAATCATAGAATCATAGAATCATAGAATCATAGAATCATAGAATGGTTTGGGTTGGAAGGGCCCTTAAAAATTGCCTAGTTCCAACACCCCTGCCATGAGCAGGGACACCTTCCACTGGATCAAAGCCTCACTCACCTAGCCTTCAAGACTTCTGGGGATGGGGCATCCATATCTTCTCTGGGCAACCTGTTCCAGTGCCTCACCACCCACAAAGTACAGAATTTCTTCCTAATATCTCATCTAAATCTACCCTCTTTCAGTTTAAAACCATTACCCCTCTTTCTATCCCTGCACTCCCTGGTAAAGAGCTGTTCCCCCTCTTTCCTGTAGACAGTCTTTAAGTACTGGAAGGCTGCTAGAAGGTCTCCTCACAGTCTTCTCTAGACTAAATGACCCCAACTCTTTGGCCTGTCTTCTATGGTCCAGCCTTCTGATCATCTTTGTGGCCTTCCCCTGAACTCGCTCTAACAGATCCATGTCCTTCCAGTGCTGAGGACTCCAGAACTGAACACACTGCTCCAAGTGAAGTCTCATGAGGGCAGAGCAGAGGAGCAGAATCACCTCCCTCATCATGCCGGTCACACTTCTTTTGATGCAGCCAACAGCTTGTGGGCATCGTCAGCTCATGTTCAGCTTCTTATCCACGAGCAGCCCCCAAGTCCTTCTTTTCTGGGCTATTCTCAATCCATTTTCCACCCAGCCTATATTCGTGCTTGGGATTGCCTCTACTCAGGTGCAGAACATTGCACTTGGCCTTGTTGAACTTCATGAAGTTTGCACATTATATGTTGCTGCTTTGTAGAACCATTAATCTTCTAACAATAACATACCTGCACTTCAGAAGGCACTGCATAGGTTGTTGGCTCTGCTGTCAACTAAACAGAAAATGAGCAAATGCTCAATAACTGTTGTGGGAGAACTTTGGAGCTATTTGGGCTTCAAGCTGTCCCATTTGTGAGCAAGACTCAGCTGCTGAGGAGCATGAAATTGAGTTGACGTTACCTACTCACTGTATTTCACTGTGCTTGGAATCATTATGAGTCCAGGATGTGAGACTCACAAGAAAATCAAAGTTTATTTGTATCAAGTTCTTACTTTTATGCCTCTCTTTCCAATTTAGGGTTATTCAATTTTTTTTCAAAATTATTTAAGAATATTTTATTATTATGAAATCTTCCTGTTGTGTCAACATCACAAAGGTAACTGTCATCCTACTCCCTTCTCACAATGACCCTATTTCTAAGACATCCCTTAAAAAATACAAACTAAGTATCTCTGATCCTTTACAAGCATTTAAAGACTTTTCACCTTTTCCAGATATCCTCTGCCTTCAGAAATCAATGGCAAGCTGATGTTGTTTGAGATTAGCCCCTTAAAGGGTTGCTTTGAATGACTGAATGTCTTCTATGTAACTATTATGAGTTTAGCAGTTGCCCATCATTTTGGCTGCAGATAATCTTTATTTTTCCACCTATTGACACTGTTACATGCGTAACATGATTTCTTAATTTCAGCAAGGTGATTCTCGAGGTGTTTATTTTAAGTTTTGATACGTCTAAGCCTGGGTAGACATCTTTTGTTACAAACAACAATTTTTTTTCAGTATGTTAACAAAATGCCTTGTACTGTAGACTTGTAGATACACCATTTCGTTGTGAAAAAGCATAAACTTCGCCATATTGTATTCTAATTAATATTGGTGTAAGAAAGAGTAACTTAAGTGATTAACTGCAGTTATTTGGGTTTACTGGGAAGTTTCAAAAGTATAATTAGAATTTAATTTAATCTAGCGTTCTGTAACGAAATTTTTAAGAATAGGAGAAAAGATCAATCTCACAGTATCTTGGCTAATGAGTTATATAGTGCAGTTAATGTCATTTGAATTACAGAATCACAGAATCATAGAATCACCAGGCTGGAAAAGACCTCGAGGATCATTGAGTCCAACCATTCCTATCAACCACTAAGCCATGTCCCTGAGCACCCCATCTATCTGTCTTTTAAATACCTCCAGGGATGATGACACAACCACCAACCAGGGAAGCCTCTGCCAGTGCCCCGTGACCCTTTCTGTGAAAAATATTTTTCTGATGTCCAGCCTGAACCTCCCTTGGTGCAGCTTGAGACCATTGCACCTTCTCCTATCACCAGTCACCTGGGAGAAGGGACCAGCTCCCTCCTGAAAGGAGGTTGTAGAGAGCAACAAGGTCTCCCCTCAGCCTCTTCTTCTCAAAGCTAATCAACCCCACCTCTCTCAGCTGCTCCTCTTAAGACTTGTTCTCCAGCCTTTTCACCAGCTTCGTTGCTCTTCTCTGGACACGCTCCAGAGCCTCAACATCCTTCCTGTGGTGAGGGGCCCAGAACTGAACACAGTATTTGAGGTGCGGTCTCACCAGGGCTGAGTACAGAGGGAGAATAACCTCCCTGGACCTGCTGGTCACACTGTTTCTGATACAAGCCAAGATGCCATTGGCCTTCTTGGCCACCTGGGCACACTGCTGGCTCATGTTCAGTCGCCTGTCAACCAACACCCCCAGGTCCTTCTCCTCCAGGCAGCTTTCCAATCACTCTTCCCCTAGTCTGTAGCAGTGTAATTAAAATTAAACAAGATGAAAATAAATGGGGGTAAACAGTCCAAAGACTTGTAATCTCAAGTTATTTTAACGGGTCTTTTTTGAGATTAACTGTTCTCCAAAATGTTTGCAAGTAGTCTGAGCTTTTACAAGTCATTTGAAGAGGAATGCTTCTATTTGGTCTTCAAAATCTTTGTTGAAGCGGGCAGGAAATGACTCTGAGTTGGATCTATGCTTCATGAATGAGTTCTTCTGGCTTCGCATATTAGTAGAGCAGGTGTGACAGTAACAGGAACAACTGTCACAGTCAGAGTGCCATAAGACTCCGAGAATAATGGATGATGCTTTTTATTATTTACTACAGTTCTGTATTTTTGTTTCTTAAATATCATGAATGTTAACTATGATCTACCTACCTACGCCTAATTAGTCCTTTGTGTTGGGAACGTTATAATGTGCAAGTGCTCAAATTACTAGTTCCATATTACAGATTGCTTTTGCAGAGAGCTGAAGCAGAATGTATGCAGACTTGTGTAAATATTTAGTTTCAGAGAATGCAAAATTATCTATGACTGCTAAAGTCATTAAAGTTCATAATTTATGTAAGTTTCATTGAGATCCTTTCTGACTACGGAAGGTATTAGTAGATATTTTACCACGTGACCTGACAAAAGATGAATGCTGTTATTATCGCTCCATACAGATTATTGCGAAGTGGTAAAAAAAACCAGACTGTAGTTCTGTCTCAAGGAAGCAAAACATCCACAGGTAGAGCAGACACTGATGTTCTGAATGTCCAGTGAACTTCACCTGTGCTAACATTAAAAAAATCCTGAATAATACAATCCTAGAGATTGCTAAATTCTGTATGAAAAGTGGCATATTCTTAGTTTAACTAGGTTTCAGATTGACAGATTAAAATCAGTTTAGCACATAAAATTATTTCCATGCTGTTAAAAACTGAGACTTCAATACTTTCCAGCAGAAAATACTAAGACCTGGAGAAGAAATGTTCATTCCACTTCATCATATGTAGTTTTGTCACCAGAGGCCCAAGACCCTCACAATTATAACATTTTCTAATGTGATGGAACAATTTGTCCTCTTCCGCAGACCACCTGAATGAGTGGGAGCTCTTTGTGTAGAGTCATGAATCAGCTATTGCCTTCACACTGCTGATTCTAATACCAAGGTTCAAACAGTAATTGACTACGTTTTAAAATTCTTAAATCTAAATGGAAATTTATGGGACTAAATTTGGTGCTCTTGGTCTGTAGTTCAAATGTCACTGAAAGGTAAAATATAATTTTTATAAGTTGATAATTTAGAACTCATTTTACGTGTAATCATTTGATTTTATTTGTAGAAAAATCCCATAATTAACTATAAAGCCCAACATCTTTCTGTTCACATTTAAAAGAACATAGTGAATGGCTATTTGTACAGCCTCACTGATAAGAAAGGGTTTCATTAAAGCTTTGTGAATGAACATCACAAGAGAGCAAAACAAGACTCAGAAAATTCCATGACTGTATTTACAAAGTGCAGAGACAATCAGCTGTGGTGCAGCTGTGTGCCACAGTGGAGCGGGGAATCTTGGCATACAAGGTGCGGTTCCCAAGCCAGGGAAACTCCTGGGGAGCAAAGAGACATGCTAGGATGGACCAACTCTTGTGGGGGCAGTTGACATGGATTGGATGGGGCCAGATGTAACGGTAGCCACCTCCAGTCCTTGAAAAAAGACTGTGGGAGCACTAGTGACCAGGGATGCTGGGACAAGGGCAGGCAAAGAGTGTGACAAGTCAGCCAGGGCATGGTGTGGCACTTTGTGCAGAAGGGCACACAGGAAGGTCACCTTTTTGAAGGAGCGCATTTTACTGGCAGTGTGGGAGACTTAAGGTACACAGGACCCAACATCTGGGCTCCATTCTGTGACTACCTACACAGGTCAAGGGTACTCATCCTACCTAGCCCTACCTAACCCTGAAGGCAGAATGGTGGGCACTGACCTGGAAAGAAAGGCTGCAGCTTTGGCTGGTGTGTCTGAACCATCTATCCCAGCAATGGCCAATGTCTCTACACAGATGGAGCTGCTGAAGGGAGAGGCTGCAGACTCCAGATTGCAGGAATAGATAGGTGGTTCCAAGCGCAGCGTGCAGCAGACCCATAGCCCACAGCCAAAAGCTTCCCTGCCAACACACACAGAAGGGAGGAGGGGATAATAATGCAGAGGAATGGAAGCTTGCAAGGGAAAAACCAGCACAAGGAAAATCTTTCACACAAAGCCCGAGGTGCCCTTGCAGAGCCTTGCAGAGCCACTCCTCTGCAGACTGAAGAGGAAACACTCTTCACACCAGGAAAGGTGCTGAAGTGTCCCAATCTGCTACGCATACAACAACCAGTATGACTAACAAGAGGCAATGAACGATAGTAGTAGGACACTATCTTCTGAGAGATATGGAGGCACTCATTTGCCAAATGTTGTAGTTTGAGGTAAATTAGAGTCAGTTTTGTGACTAACTCAGTTGCTGTAAGTAACTTCATTTTTCTGAAAGCTGACTGCAATTTTTTGAGGCAGTGTTCTCTAAAATGATAACATAGGACATCGGTGAGCAAAAAGGCCAATGCTTATACTTAACAAAGGCAACCCTGAAGCTGGTGGAAGGGGGCTGCACCTGTGAGGAGAGGTCAGTTTAGGGCAGGTGACCCTAAACTGAACAACAGAATGTTCCATCCCATATACATCATGCTCAGTATAAAATTGAGAGACCACAAGGGTCTTACTCTTCTGTGATGGCCGATGTCTAGGAAGGACATTGTTTGTCTGGTTGTTCCTGATCCCAGACCCCTGATCCTAGATCCATATGTTCCTGAATCTAGTCCCTGAGTCCAGCTCCCTCTAGCCGTGGAACTGTTCCCTCGTGTTGGCTGTGCAGCATTTGTGGTGACATATAGTCATTAATGGCTGGGGGCATGATCTCACATATATGTACCTATTTTATTACTTTCTAGTCTTTTTCATTATTATTATTACCTTTATCATTTCATTAAAGCTGTGGTTTTAGTTTCTAGCCTCTAAGTCTTTTTCCTCTCACTTCCTTCTCTCTTTTCGCAGTGGGGTGGGGATGGGGGAGGGATTTTGGAGGCTCAACTGCACGTTTTTAACTGCTGAATTTGGCTGAGTGGGGCTAAATCATGACAGCCGATCCAACCCACTCCCTAGATAGGTGTGCTTCTACAGAGGGCTTGTGTTAGGGGTGTCACTCAGAGGCCACCAAGTCTTGCACAGCCCACTGACTACTACCCACTGTTATTGTTTCGTGTGGGGACCAATGATATAGCCAGGAGCAGTCTGAGCATATGAAGAAGGATTACATGGCCGTGGGAGCAGTAGTAAGGGGTTGTGGAGCACACGTAGTTTTGTCGTCAGCCTGGCAAATCTGGCAAATCAACAAATGGTTACAGGACTGGAACTGCAGCCGGAGGTTTGGCTACTTAGACCCTAGGACTTGCTTTGAGAAACCTAGTCTACTGGCGCTGCATCTGTTGGAGAAGAGGAAGAACATCTTTGGTCATAGGCTGGTGAAAACAGCTAAAAATTTGCCGGGGGAGGGGAACTCTATCCATCCCACTCCTACCAGTTTGATGGCAGTGCCAAAAATAGATGCCTAGAGCCTGAATAAGGTGCACAGGTCAGCAGGAGAGCATCTGAAGAGCAACAAAAAGGATTTGCAGCCAGTAAGTCATCTTCATCAGGGGCCCGACTAAATACCTCTATGCAAATACACTTAGCATGGGGAATAAACAAGAGGAGTTAGAGATGTGTGCATGCCTGCAGGGCTGTGATCTCATTGGCATCATGGAAACATAGTAGGATGAATCCTATGTTTGGAGTGTTGGAATGAAGGGACATAGGCCTTTTAGGAAGGACGGGAAAGGACAAGAGATGGTGTTGCCCTCCATGTCAATGACCAGCTGGAGTGCTTAGATCTCTTCTTGAGGATAGACGAGAGCTGACAGACAGCTTACAGGTCAGGATTAAAGGGAGGCCAAGGACAGGTGACCTTATAATGCGGGTTTGCTACAGGCCACTGGAGCAGGAAGAGTGAGTAGATGAATCCCTCTGTAGACAGATAGGTGCAGCCTTGCCTTCAAAAGCCCTGGTCCTTATGAGGGACTTCAACCACCCCAATACTTGTTGGAGGGACAACACAGCAGGGCATAAGCGATCCATGAGGTTCCTGTAGTCTGTTGACAATATCTTCCTTCTCTGATTGATGGAAGACCCAATGAAATGTGGTATGCTGGACCTTGTTCTTATCAACAAGGAAGGGCTGGTGGGGAGCATGAAGCTCAAGGGAAGTCTTGGCTGACAAAACGGTGGTCACCAAATTTGTCAGTCACAATTTGCCCTTAGTGAAGCCATGTTGATTGTCGCTAATCACCTCCTTATTTTCCTGGTACCACAGCAGAGTTTCTGCTGTGATATTCAGGAATATCTGTCCGTGATCTTGCCGGGCACAGAAGTGAGATTGACCAGGCTGTGTTCCCTGGGTCTTCCTTTTTAAAAAACAGGGGTTATGTTTTCCCTTTTCCAATGAGTAGGAAAATCAAATCAATCTTCACTCTCTTATGAGTATTATCCCTCAGTCCTCAAGTTCTCTAAGACCCCGTAAGATTAAAGTTTAGGAGGTATGTATTTAAGGAAATAATTACAGTGCAGCATTTTCCCTAAACTATACTTCAGGCACCTATATTAGTATCTCAATGACACCTAGTTTTACACAGTGCAGCTATGTTGCTTTTATGTGCGCACAGGCTGACTTACAGTTCTTACTGGCCTTTATAAATACTGTACTGGAACACTTCCAGAGTCCCAGATTTTCTGCATGACATTGATCATTTGATGTTGCTTCGAGAACAGAAGTAAAATACACTGGCACGCTTGGACTGGGTATAACTGTGCCTGACTTCTCCAACTCGGAATGCCTTTTGGCTTCTGCACCCAAATTCAAAAATTATGTAGACACGGCACTTCGAGATATGGTTTAGTAGGCATGGTGACGTTGGGCTGACGGTTGGACTTGATGACCTTGCAAGTGTTTTCCAACCTTAATGATTCTATGTTTCTATGATTCTATCGTTTTTCCCTTACAGCCCAGTAAGCACAATCATGTGTTCCAACAACTCATGCACAAGACATCGTTTGGAACAAAAACCAGTTCTGTACAGACCTAATCTCTCAGATTTTGATCTCATAGAGGTGGCTGTTTTTCACAGAATGTATTATATTCTGTGCTAGGATACAGGGAAACCAGAGTCATGTCTAAATTACTTTTTGTTGTTGTAAGAACTCCCTCATTGTTTCTAATAACAACCCGAAATATTCCCAGAGATGAGCAACTGCTACTGAATATGATCCTGGCCCTTTCAAGGCATAACAATATTTCACAGATATACACTATTTAAACCCATGTTGACTGTACTATTCCCTGTAATGCAAACATTAAACCTCAAATTTAATACCTCTCTTATATAATAACAACTTATCAGGAAAGCTATTAGAATAACTACTGTTGAACTTTTGCTCTCAGCATGTAGAAGATAAATTTTCACATTATTTTAACAAAGACCTATCAGTGTAATCGCTTCAGAGCCTTTATGTTGTGACCATAAATTTGAGACTGCAGTAGTGCTCCTGCAGTCTATCTATGGTATTATATAGAAATAGAACAATATATAGACACAGATAGTGTATGTGTGCCATAAATTGGTAGATACATACAACTAATAATGTGGTATGCACACATACGATCTCTGCCTATAGAGTAGATCTACTTTTATAGAGATAAACATTAGGAAATAAAAAGCCTCATACCTACTTGAAATCTAGCACTCTTTCTCCTAAAGACTGATTATATAGTGTCAGACTAGACAGTAATGAGAACTGAGATAATGATAATACAATGAAAATGAAAAATAGTGAACGACTACTAAAAGTGATTTTGGTGTTTTATCTGTGCAGTTGCTGAAAGTGTGAATATTTTTTAAAAGGTTTTAGAGTATGAAAAAAATTCTACAAAATGCCAAATGTGTGAATAGAAAATAACTGAATATCATTTTGAAATTCATCATAACATATATGCCTTGTGGGCCTTCTTTCTAGAAAGTGAAAACACTCTTGTAGATTTTGCAATTATAGCACTGAAGTGCATTCAAAGATGACCTCCAGCATTCTTAGTGTTGTTACATATGCATAGGTCAATACATTCGTAATTAGAGAAGTGTAAAATTGCTTAGTTTAAGAGTGGCTGATTAGTGGTTGTAATCTTTTACACAAAGCAAAACCAAAGTTGCATATGAACAAGAGAAAAGTGAACGAGCATAGTGGCTTCATTACAGAGGATGTATCTTTGGCTGCACTGCAGAAGAAAGTATAATCTGAAAAATATACTCAATACCAAAAAACTTCAATATTGAGATACTGTACTTGTTAAAAGGTTTTTATATCAGAAACAAAGGTATTCTACTGTGTCTATGTATCAACACAGAAAATTTACCAATGCTTATTACAATCAATTACAAGAAAATATCATTAACACTACATCTGAATCTCCAACAGTCCAAGTCCAAAATTGTGAACACTAAAATCCACTCAAATTTCACCTTATAACAGAGTTTACTTACACTGTCTTCTAAAGGAGTTTTTGATCTTCAAGTTTCTTATATTTGTCACAGTTATGAAAAAAACCCCATTTCACTGCTCAGCTCTTAGGGTTAGCCTGCTGAAGAGCCACAAGACACACATTCTTCCAGCAAATACCCCAAAGAGCTCCATTTGATGTTCTTAAATTTTGCCTTGTATGTTTTTGAGGATGGAACTTGCAACAAAAAGAACTGGTAGTAATAACAGGACAGCACCTTTAAAACATGGGGCTCCTCCAGTTGGGAAGAGATGATTCTAACAATAGATATCAGAAATACAATTAGAGTTGATAGAATTAAAATACCTAACTTGCATTGTCAACCTCCTCATCCGATGTTCTTTTTAACAAACATTAGAATTCTGAGAGACCAATGTTTACATGTAAGTTTATAAAAATACCCTAGTTAGGAATAACATGTCTCTGAAAATATCAGTTCTGTTGTTTCAGATGGCTTGTTTTTTTGTTATTAAAGAAACAGCTTGCTCTGGAGAACCTGACTTCTAACTGATTTGATTTCTTTGCTAAGTCTCTCTGTAGAATACAACACTGAGGATCAACTATTTTTTTGTCCTTAGAGATCCAGCGTAAGAGCTAGGAACCAGCTTCACTTTATACAGTAAAAGTTAGAAATTTCACAAAGGGAAAAGATTAGGAAACTGCAGCTTAGAAATAAACAGAAGCTGTTAGAAAAATAAAATATCCTTAAAATACAGTGTTTGGGTCTAGAAAAAGACATTTTGCAAAACGTGTAGACATTTTTCTCATAATCTATACCTGGCTGCCTAAGAAAGGCCAAACTGTTATTATTTTATAAATTATATGCAATGATATATATGCTAACATTTATATATTTATTATATTGACATTATTATTATTTTACTATAGTTATTATGCATTTTGTTGTTGTTCAAAGCAGAAGACATTTCATTATTTTTTCTTTTTTTTTGATCCTCAGGCTCTTACATATATAAATAGAAATGATCAGCTTTCAAGTAACTAACACCCTTGAAAATGTGAAGAGAGAAACATGAGATACAAAAAAAGCTTTTAAAAATATCTTTTCTACTACTTATAAGGCAACGAATTAAGGGAGTGAAAGACGGATTTATAGGGAGACAGTAAAGAACCTCATGATATAAGTATTTAAGATTTTAATTATTTCTGAGGAGAAACTTCTTATTTTTTCTAAATAAAAAACAAACCTTGTTTTTAGGAAAAAATATCACTTGTATATATTGTGCTATGAAACAATGAAATACTTTCCAGAAAATATTTTTAAGTAACTTGAATTTTGAGACAAGATACTTATGAAGATATCCTGTTTACAAAAAATGCTGTGTTTCATAATAAAATAATATTACTACAGTGACCATTAAAGTTGTTATAGTAACAGAGTCTGTAAAAAGGGTAAATTAAAAATAATATTAGAAAATATGTAGTTTTTTTCCTTGCAGAATTTTTATATAAAGATTTTCTATTAAAATTCTTTAAAAATAATTCAAGGGATAAAGCATGGAACAAAAGGACATCAAAGATTTAGATGGGATCATCATTATTGTTCTGAAATATAAATGTTTTAATATATTTACATTCTTTATATGTTAACAGATATGGCAACATTTGTATGTTCAGAAAGAAAAGGCAGAATGAGCTCAGCAAAACATCCTCTTCATCAGTTTCCTATTTCACTCAAATTTTAAAATTTGCCAAAAAAAAAAAGGAAGAAAAAAATAAGTCACATGCAGGCAATTTGAACAGTAATTTGACTAACAGTGTTGTTTAGGGCTCATCAGAATTAGCATGTCAATTGAATTTATTTTGTTCCGCAGACTAAATGTAGCTGTTGTGTACGCACAGGAGACAAGCATAAATATCTGGGACAAAGGGAGCTACCATCTACATAATGCAGTCATAGTTTCCCAGAATTGGTGCCTATGTTTGCCCCCACAGAGACCAGAGGTGGAATTGTACCTGTAAAGGCTACTGGCCTGGGTGGAAATGGGCACTAGCAAGCTCTAGGGGGATGAGAGAGGGAAGTTGTGGACTTCTTGACTATACAGGCAGGAGGCTTGGAGCAGTAATACCCCTTCCTAAGTCTCCTTGTCCTTCGTCATTCTCTCAATGAGGAGAGCACAGTTGGAAGACAACACATTGATGCTTTTGAGTTATTGACTGCTTCCTAGTCCTAGCCAGATCTTGTGTTGCTGGTGAATGGGAAACAGGCCATTTTAGTGCTGAATGTATAGTGCTCTGCTGAAATCAGTGACTCTATTCCTTACTCTGTTGGTTCTCAGCAAGAATTTGACTGAGTTTTCAAGCTTCCCAGGAAATAATTTCTATGCTGAGAGCCAATCTGTCAAATATAACTTGAAAATAAAACATACCTAAGAAACTGCAGCACTAAAACCTTCTGTGATAGTCCAAAAAACCATGAGAAAAGGAAAGAGAAATAGTAGGAATACCTAGACTAGTATATCTCTGTTTTATATACCGGAGTCATTCAACTGATGGTCACTGATTTTGATCTAAGATTGTGCCCAATTCTGACTAATATTATGATGAAATCCATCTGGAGGACTTTCAGTGTGGGGGAATTTAATCAAAAGATGGAAAAGCAATAGAATATTTTGCTAAAGATACTTATGATGTTTTCCATCTGGTACGAAAGGCTCTACAGAGGGAACTGCTCAGGCTGGGTCGATGGGCTGAAGCCAACGGTCTGTGTTTCAACAAGGCTAAGTGCCATGTCCTGCACACGTGCAAAGATGGGCTTAAGAATGGCTGGAAAGCTGCCCAGACGAGAAAACTTGAGGTGTTTGTCAATAGCCAGCTGAACATGAGTCAGCAGTGTGCTCAGGTGGACAGGAAGGCTGATAGAATCTTGGCCTGTATCAGAAAAAGACCAAGGAAATGATAGTACCCATGTGCTTGGTGCTGGTGAGGGTGCACCTCAAACACTGTGTTCAGTTTGGGGCCCCTCACTACAAGAAGGACGTTGAGGTGCTGGACTGTGTCCACATAAGGGCAACAAAGCTGGTGAAGGGGCTGGAGCATGGGTAGTCTAAGGAGTGACTGAGGGAACAAGGGTTGTTCAGGATGGAGAAAAGAAAGCTGAGGGGAGACTTTATTGCTTTTTACATTTACCTGAGAGGAAGTTGTAGTGAGGTGGGTGTTGGTCTCTTCTCCCAAGTAACAAGTGATTGGATGAGAGGAAATGGCATCAGGTTGCTCCAGAGGAGGTTTAAACTAGCTACTAGGAAATAGTACTTCACCAAAAGGGTTGTTGCACATTGTAACAGACTGTCCAGGGAAGTGACTGAGTCACAGACTCTGGAGGTGTTTAAAAGGCCCTTTAGGGACATGGTTTAGTGGTGAACTTGGGGAGTGTTAGGTTTATGGCTAGACTTGATGATATTAGAAGTATTTTCCTACATAAACAATTCTATGATTCTGAAAAGTTTCTCTGTTTTAATACCAGAATATTCCTGCAAATAAACTTGCCCTATACATGAAATTTACAGGAACTGTTTCAGGGATTAAACAATTTTCAATTGGTACAGAATGGCATGGTTAATGCCCTTATAACCTCATTCTCTTTTTTAAGATGGTCAAATGGATTATTCCTTTGCTGAGTTGAAGCTGCCCCAGTTCTGATGATTCTTTAAAGACCCTTTGTCATACTCCCAGACTCATACCTCTGTGGAAAAGATTTGAATGTCTGGTAAATATAAAGATAAAATAGAAGAGTTATGAGAGTATGATGCTGTGGAACAGCACATAGTCTCTTGTATGATACAGAGACAATGCATATATTTTGTCTAAGAGGTATGGTGGCAATAGTCAATATGATACTGTTTCCTACATAAGCAGAAACATGAAATTAAATGAAGGGGTTTTCTTCAGCACATATACTTCCATTTCTCTTTGGTTACTTTTTTTACCAAATTCAATAAAAATTCTACCAAAAGAGACATGTGTTTTGAAATTCTAAAGTAGCAATTCAAGTATTAGCATTATATTTCTGTTAAGTTACTTCCGTAAATTTTTATTAATTAGTTTCTGCAAGTGTTCTTCACATTTTATTTTTATTCTCCCATCCACCAGGCCATTGTAATCTGTTCTCTAAATTGCATATTGCACAGATTAAAATTCACTATATTTGAATGAAGTCATAGTTCTGACATAGCTCACCTATACAATTGTATTTATTTATGAATAAGGCAAAGACCCTGTTTCTTGTGTATCAAAACGTTCCTAGTTAATGAAAAAAGAAGTTGGATGTAAGTAAGATTATATTCAATTTTCTTCATCTTAGGAAATAATTTGTGAACTATTCTGATACACAGTACAGCTAAATATGCAGATTATTTAGAATTTCTATTGTTCCCTTCCTGGTCTATTTTTATGTATACACAGAGTAAATTCAGTTCAAAAATGCAAATATATGCAGTGCTATTTTACTGTTCTGAAACCTCTGTTTATATATTCCAAGCTAGCTGGAACTTTTTCAAAAACCTTCATTATCTTAGGTATTCTGAGAATATTTTGAAAGCTTGAATAAATTGCCTAACTACCAAATGCCTAGGGCAGCTAGGCAGTGTCTGAAGACTTAGTGAATTGAGTAACTCTTCAATTAGACATTTGCATGGTTATTTTTAATTAATCACCATATAAAATGTAATTAGCATGCACCACTTATCATTTGAATAGCAGTTGGCAATTTTTTTATTTTGTAAGTTCTTCGTGCAGCAGACAGTTCAGGAGGAGAGAGGGAATCCCAGAGGCTGATGTCAGAAATAATCAAGAGTGATTTAGTTGGCTGTTGCCCAGGATATAACGTGTAGTTTATTTCACTCTGTATTGGTCAGGATTTTTTAACTTGAAAATACACAACTGTCCGTGCTTGCCACGTAACACCATTGTTTTGGAGCAGTAACATGATGGCTAAAGAAATAACTGTAAGACTTGCACAAAATCTCATTCTTGAGTGTTGTGTGGTTACTTTGTGATGCTGACTGTAAATGGAGTGGGATGTAGCACCGGTGCAGGGCCCCTGCTGGCTTCAATGAACAAGTGTTTGTACTGGTATGAATGAAAATTCCTAATACTGCTTTAAGTGAATTGAAGAATACAGGAGGAGAGCTGTAAGGCAGGCAATATCCCTAGAGGAACACCAGGAAGCCAATTTCTTCCTGTCTGGAGGCAGCTAGCTCTTAGATAGGACTCAAAGGTACAGAGCCTTCCTAACAAACAGAGAAGTCAATATCAAAAGCTACTGCACACCCCCAGCACCTCTGAAGATTGCATTTCTCATAGCCGCAGTGCCCAGAGCAGGTGAGGACATTTTAGAATCATACAGATGCATTTTGAAAGACGACACTAGGAATGATATCTGGGCTTGCCTGGGCAAGCCCATTCCCTACGGTTATACGAGACGGTAGGCAGGTTCTGCCACAAACTGAGCGTCTGGATCCATTAATGTCAGCTTCTTCATATCCATTCTGTTACTGGTAAATGCTAGAATAGCATAAACTCATATCTAACAGGCTGTGTTCCTCTGTAAATATACAGATAAAGCAAGGCTTTACATCTACAGGCTCTGTCTTAAGCTCAGGCAGAGACTGACGACTGCAACAGAGCAAAGTGAAAAATATCACAGGATTCTACTTCAGCTCAGTATCCAAATCTGTTAACGACATATTGGGCCCTGATTTTTTAGGTCGATCATTTTTCCAGAAGAACAACTGCAGCAATTGAACTAAAATTAAAAAAAAAATAAATAAAAAATTGCAGGATAAGCTGACAGCATCACCTTCCACTGAGGACGTTCTCCACCGTGAGCCACACAGAAGCATATGGACTGCATCCCTCATGCCATGCATCACCAGACAGTGTACATGGCACTCAGGAGGATTCTCCTGAAATTTCTTTTGCAATAGAAAGAATTTTATCTTTAGAAAAGGTCTGAAAAATCACCTAATTTGTGAATGAGTTAATTACTACATTGCAATTGAACAGAGACCAAATTATAGGAATGAGCTGAAAAGTGTCTCTGCAATCCTTTTTAAACTCAACTCTAACTTTTCCTTAAGAAAAAGACTGAGAGCAAAGTCTGGTTCTGCTGCTCTTCACTGAACTCAAGGAATATAGAACTATTACTCTTCTGGGCTTATGCTACACCTACCTAACCTTTAGTAGCCTGATTTCAAATAAGATTTCAGCCTCTGAAGCACTACTTACACAGAAGATAGCCACTTATGTCAGAATTTATAGTTCTGGAAACCCCTGCTCAGCACACTAAACCACTTCAAATTGTCATCGTTGCTTCCACTTCTTTATCTTAATAGTTTCTCAAGTGATGAAAGTTTTTCTCAGAAACCTCAGAAACCCACAAACACCTCAGTACTAATAAAGCTGAGCAGACAGACCATACAATCTGCCACCTAAACCTAATATCATATAAGAAATTGGCACGTACCTTTTAAATTTTTCTGCAATTCTTACTGCTTGAAATTGTTCGTATAGTATCTTGAGAATAAAGCTACGCATCAAGTCATACTAGTGGCCTCTTAATTCTTCTAAACAATGCATGGCAAAAAATTATCAACTTTTATGTAGCAAGTCACCTGATAGAAAGACCATGTAAAAGAGAACAAAAAGAGAGAATGTAGAACTACAAGCTGAAAAGGAGAGAAAAAATACCTTACCTACAAAGGGAAGCACCAGGTGCCAAGGCTATTTATACGTTTTCATCAAAAATTAACATATACATAATACTACAGACATAATACTACAGACTATATTTCTCAAGGTAATCAGCTACCATTGACATCACAGAGGTGCAACTACTGGGTCGTTTTGACACCCCCCCCCCCCCCCCCACTCCCCCAATATCTTTTTAAAAAAATGTTTCATTTAAAAAGGGAATTGTCAACAAATCTCTCCACACAGAGTTACAAAGCAGGCAAAATTAAAACTTTGAGGCTCTGGTAGGTAGGTCATCTATGCTCTGGAGAGAGAATGGATTTAAAAAACATATCTACATGGAACAGTTCCTGTCAGGTTTTGGATTCCACTTAGGTGGCACTTAAAAACAAAGTATTAGCAGTACTTGGAAGCAATATATAACTCTTCTTTGGACTAGCCTCAGTTCTTTAAAAAATGTTTTCTTACACTCACAACGATACAAATTAAAAATTAAATCCCTCCATAACAATATCAAACCCAATCAAATTGAATAAAACAGTAGTCTATTCCTGAAAACCTCTTGCTCCTAATCACTCTTTAGCAGGATTTTCCCTGTGAGATCTATATATACAAAACAGCATGCTCAAAGCAGGAGACAAAGAATAACTAATGTTTCACCCAAAAGTTGCTGTCAGGAAACCTTCTCTCTGATCCTGTGCCCTTTTAGCAGGTGATTGTTTCAAACTAATCTTTTACACTTCCCTTTTACTGCCCAGTGAGGCAGAAAGTACAGCATACACATTATTCTAATGAAAATGTCATTTTTTACTATTTCAATAGCTGGTAATGAAACTTGTTTCCCCTATTAAAGCCTTTTTAAGATACTATTTGTTTAAAACTCTCTATATGCTTATAAACAAATTGATGTAAATTGATCCACCTGCCATCCTTCTTTCTGGTGTAGTTAGTCAGGATAAAAAGAAGACCAGGTTAAATGCAAAGAAGATGTGTTAATTAGGTAATTAACACATCACACTTCTCTGTAGCAGGCAGAAAGAAGGAGGAAGATGACTGGGGAATTGAGTGTAGTTGTAGCAGAGATTGGTTTATACAGCACAGAGGGCAGGGACTGATGAGTCACCTTAGCTCTGTGTAATGAACTCTGTCAAAACCTGAATCTGCAGCAAACTGCACTAATTGGCTCAGGTGTTCCTCTTATTCTTGTGAATGCGAAGAGTATTAGCCATACTAAGTTAGTCAGGAGTTTGTCTAAGTTTCTACAAATCTGGATGAGTCTGATCCCTTCCTGAACTGTATAGCAGAAGACCTCACTGCATGCTACATAAAACAAAGTGCTACTTGAAATCCTCACTGTCTTTTACAGTGGTCAAGGATGTAAGAAAGCTATTAACCTTTGAGAAAATAAATTAATCACACCCAGAGAGATGGATGCTTTTGCTGGCATCACAGAGCTCTATCTCATGTTATTTTTACATTTATTATAGTTTAGTATGGACGTGTACCTCAGATATCAAGAATTTTGTCTTTGAGTACAAAATCAGTTTGGACCCAAGGTACTTGTAAGAAATGTACATTTTACTCAATGGTCAGTTTGACCCATACCTGCCAAACTGTCCATGGGCCTCAGCAGTTCCAAGCTCACACTCTCTAAACCAACCAAGATACCAAGATAGATCTAACCAGCATAAAACATGAGGTTTACACAGAATTAAAGCTTCTAGTCTTCTTGTTGAAATTGGCACATAGTTTTTATCTCACGTCTGCCTTTTCCAGGCAAAGAAGACAACAACAATTTGTAGACTTTGTTGTGTAATTCCAAATATTTTTAATCTATCTACCGACTGAATTTATCAGTGTCATTTAGCCTCTGAAATGCACACTGCTGTCTGTCACTTATTCTTAGTGCTGTCGAGATATGCTCAATCATCTTCAGGGAGTGTTACAGGGGGTCTCAGCTGTCTTACAAGGCATGTTATACTTCTGTTCAGAAACACTGACTTTTTCTGAAGTAAGGAGGAGAAACAAAAGCTGCATATTAAAATCCCCTCTCTAAAATAATGTTGTTTGTCTATTTGGTAATTAATCCACCATTTTCTTGCCAGTCTTCCATTTTGATGGCTTGAGATTCAACATGCCATTTTTCTGCTATTTCAGGAGTGACTTAAATTATCAGTTTCAAAGTGACAACTTTCTGTCATACCTCTAAAATATTTCCATTCTAGATAGGCATTGTGTCATTTCAGTAAAGCAATGACAGTTTCAAATATTTTTTTTCTTCTCTAGTCTTACTTTGAGTCTTTATATGTCTGTAATTTCTCAGTTCTTTAACATCAGCATCTATTACAGGCTCTGAAATTCCAAGTTATTCATAAAAATTTCCGTAAGCATTGATATATGTTTTCCTGCTGTTATCCTATAAACTAGCAATGTCAAATTTAATGCAGGTTCATTCTACAACGTTGTGTAATTGTTGCTGTGTTACCTTCAATCTTTTCTCAATATTAGGTTGTGATTGTAGAGCTAAATGATTAAGATTAAGCTTGTATGTAAACTGCATAATCTCATGCTCACTAAAAAAACATATTCTCACTTTATTGTTCCATTATTAGCTTTACTTATGAAACCAGTACTGTGGCAGAATTTGTGAGGTCTTAGCACAAGCCTGGTCCTATCAGAATGCCTTACCTGTCCAACAAATTTGTGAAATTTAAAATGTTTCATTTCTATGTGCAGTGTCATACTTCTCAAACTTTTGTAGCATACATTTATAGTTGATCTCTTTGTTTGACTCTAAATAAAAATGTTAAATGCATCTAGTGTGTAAAAAAACAGTTGGATTTTTTGATTTAAATAATGTAGTCTTCACCTGTGCACATTTTTTAAACGTAAGCTGTAGTTTATGTTTTGGGTTTTTTTCCCTATTTCTTCAGTTTTAGCTCTGGTGTATTCTTTGTCCCTATTCTCTTCTTTCACTCAAATAATTTTCTTTAGAGTCTTCACACTGCTATTTCTGTGTCAAGCTTAGGAACCCCTGCTTAACTTTTTTATTTCAGCAAAGTAGTTCCAATGCCTCTGTAAAACTCAAACTTTGTAAAACATGGATTTGTACAGAGCTCCTTTTCATTTAAAATGTACATTTAAAATGTTTAAAATGTACATCTATTTTTCTAGTTTTATTTCTAGTTTTCACAATCATATTTTTTCCAGGATAAAAGCTATGGCTCATCTTCAACACAGTTTTGCAGCTCCAGCAAAAATTAAATCCACAGATTGTTCACAGCCCCATTGCTCTCCTAGTGCCTACTTAGTGCAAATAAACAGCAAACTACTAATTGCTGATTGGTTTACAGTGTTTAGACTTGACTATCTAACTATGTGTTGTTGTTTGTGAGTTTAATTTTAACTTTTCAGTGTCTTCATTACTGATCATATAGGCACAGATTTGGAAGTAAAGAGTCCAAGTTTTATCAATTGAGTAACACTCAGTTAATTACACTGGATAAAAAACAATTGCTTATGTAAATTATGCCCAAAAATCCCAACATTGTGATTATATCATGATCTATCAATACCACAAATATTAATTAATTTATACGCATGCTTTGTACTCATATGGTAAGACAGAGTGTATGAATTATTAATCCAAAAGATTATGAACACTAAACATATCAATAAAAACCCAGCAAAAATGCAACAGAAGAAAGCTGAAAGGAGGTAAGAAGAAGCAGCAGCAGAAAGGAAAATCTGCAAAGGATAGAAAAGAGGTCATATGAAAGCAGAAATAGGTGCAAGCAATCAAGGGGTGGCACTTCGTAAAAGATATCTGGTGAAACAAAATTGGTCTGAGTTGTCATATCTAGCTGACATTCTTTGTAATAACAAAAAATGTACTACATTTTTTGCTATGTTTACTGATTAGTAGAATTTGGAAGAATTCTTTCTTCCAAAGAGTTGATGAGTTGCAGTCTTAATTGTAGGCTTTATGAAGTAGATAGGAATAACTGAATCACATCCAATCTCAGGAGACACATAGGAATTAAAGAAAATATAAGAAATAATATCTGAAATGGAGAACAGTTTATAAGAACAAAATCAGGTGAAATAAGCTAGAGAAAACTGCTATCAGTGCTGTTCAGTGTTTTTAAGAAACCAGATTTTCAGTTTCTTTTAGAACAGTATTTAACATTTCTTTTTTTTATAACTGGAAAAAAAAAAGATAGACTACATTTAAAATCATATTGAACCATTTTCTTACTCACTTTAAAGCAGCTTCAACATCAGCAGCTCAAACATGAATAAATTCTAGACTTCACAATGGTTAGGTGGTATTTTCCATAGTTATTCAGGGACTCAGATAGTTTTGGAAGATTATTTTGCAACATTTTTTGCAGACAATGATTCCCCTCTGGAAATGAAGGATTTTGCATTTCTTAAAATAAGAACATTTGTGTGGCTAAGTTTCAAGTCAGGTGTTCAGGCACAAAAGCTTGAACCTTATAATCAATCCTACTGCAAATTTGTATGAGGTCCGACACAAAAAAACGAGTTTATGCCTTTAACTCTTTCTCTTCAACAAATTAAGAAAATCAAGTATGATCATCGTCAAAATAGTTCCCTTCTGACTTGACACACAGCTGCATACAATCCTGCTGATGCTCAAAGCAGTTCTGCAGATCATTTTCTGAAAGGCTATTAAGGATCTCCATCCTATAAAACGGTTTCCTTTGAGCACTGACTTGAACTTTGGGATCTCTTCAACATAAGCCTCAGTCAGTAACTGAAAAGTTTCCATTGTGCATTTCTTCAGTTTCATAAGAAACTTGATGTTAACTTGTTTTTCACTCTTGCACACCAACATTTTCTTGGGTGAAAAAATATCTATACTTGAACATGTGTCCACTCAGATAAGATGAAGCAATCAAGTTGAGCCTTGCCTCACTGTGACAGATTGGAACATGTTCTATAACCATCTCTTTGTCTCTCCCCTCCCACTCTTTGTTCCCAAGCTATAGGATTAGTCTCTGGTTTTTTTTGTGCCAGACCTCATGTATGTTTGTATTTGTGTTCTAACATAAGGTAAATAGAGAATGGAAGAAAGAAAATAATACAGTTATCATACTGCAGGGGAAAACATCAAAACACAGTCTATGTTCAAGCTCTCTATGTATTTACCCTTTATTAGTCAAAGATTTTCCCAGTAAATGGGTTTTGACACCTTGCTATGGGAACTATCTGTGTATTAATTAAAAAGAACTGTGCTTCTCCACATGTCTTTTTGGTGTTTTGATTAGCTTTTCTGAATAAGCAGGGACCTACAGCTATGAAGTAAATATAACATAGACTGACAAAAAATCCCGATAGGCAATGATAAAGGAATTGTGCGAAGTATGTTGTGCTTCAGCTGCAGAGCCATTTCAAAACTTCTTTTAAAAGAGTATTGGCCAATTTGTTCCTTTCATATGCTATCAGCTTCATAAATAACAATTAGAAGTACAAGGAAAAGACCTTGAGGTGCAGATAAGCAATGACTGGTTATTGCAGCTTTGATGGTACTGTGCATTGGTTGCTGCAGGATCTTTTATAACCTAGAATTATAAACTGTGTTTTCTGTTAACTGGTATTGCCCATAGTTAAAAGAAATGCTTTTTGAAGTGATGCAATGGGCACAATTCTGCTTTCACTAGATTTGGAGGTGGTTGGTATCCTGTAGCATGTCTCCACCATATACTGCTCTGAAATATGATAACACCCTAGTAAAAGCTGAGCTATGAATGTATTGTGAAATGCGCCCTTTAAGCTGTGATGCCTGACACTTGTTTGGCCCACATCTCAAGCACATCTCTGTCAGGCAAAGCTGGTGATCCTGTGCAGAACGTTCCCTTCTGTGTTTCAAACTCAACACTTATAAATAGATCTGGGTTTTTTTGAGTTCAGTGATGCTAATATTTCTGCTCAATGAACAGGGATGACATCATAGATTTTGTTCAGGCTTGTACAAATGATGGGTCACACACTGAAAGTGAATGCCATGTCCTGGATTTGGAGAGGTTTGTTTAGCTTGTCTCAACCTTTTTGTGATGTATGTATTCTGCAATAAAATGACATTGGTTGGACCACCACTAAACTGTGAAAAATAAACTCTTATTGATGCTTCTGTGGAATAGCATACTCTTTGGTGAGTATTTGAAATTTGGCTTAATAAGTCTTTAATGTGACATGTAATTGCCAACCTAAGAACAGCAAACCCCCAGGTTAACTGTGGGTCTAGTGTGTATTAACTTCTTAACAGGTAAATTTATCGACGTTTTCCATTACCATCCAGTGAAAAGGTGTAATAGCACACTAATCATCAACTGATATTTCAGTTCTACCTAAGGATATAATTTTGTTATGATAAAAATGCAGGGGAATTACATAAATTGTCATAAATCATTGTCTAATATCTTTTATATTAGGATAGTGGTACTTAAACTCAGATTAAACACAAACATTCTAACGTGCAGGCACTTACTTTTCACTCAAATATGTACTTTCTTCTGAGGTAGTTTTCATAGTTTCCCCCATTGTATTACTTATTTTGGGTGCTAAGATAGTCAAATAAAACTTTCAAAGCCACCAGGGAGATGGTGGCTCAAAACTATCATTCACAGAAACATGAATTCTATATATAAATCACATAAAATAATCTGGAAAAAAATTTACAAATCTATGTATTAACAATAATTATTCTCTTGATGAGATACTGTTTGGTATACAATCGTATAAAAAAATCCAACAACAAACGTTAGCATCAGCGAACTGTCAGAAAGCAGACCTATTTGTAAATGTTGAGTTTGAAGCACAGAAGGGAATGTTCTGTACAGGATCATCAGCTTTGCTTGACAGACGCATGCTTGAGATGTGCGCCAAACAAGTCTCAGGCATCACAGCCTAAAGGATATATTTCACAGTACATTCATAGCTCAGCTTTTTCTAGCTCAGCTTTTTTATCATGTTTTGTATACACTGATCTTGTTTTATCTAATAGAAAGCAAATATTTGTGATGAAAATGGCTGCTTTTGGTCTGGATACTTGAAACCTTTCAGGAGCTCTGTTGGTGATGTCACTAGCTATCATGCAGATATCCAGCTTAGTCTGAGGTAGTAGTAATTTATGAACTCTAATTTGTAGAGTTTGCATTTTTGTTTTGACTGCTAAAAGGATTCCAAGTCTGAGATTTTACAAAAGAAATATAAATAAATCCAGCCATTCCTTCTTCCCTTTAGACAGTCCATAAAATGTTTATCTCTTGGGAAGGGTATGAAGGGATATAAGAAGCTAGGAAAAAAAAGCCTCAGTGATTAGTTATCTCCCACAGATTTCCAACAATGTTTTGCAAAACTGTGAAGAACCATTCCCTCAAAACTCTTTGCCATCCTAGTCAACCATGTTTAATTTGTGATAATTTTAATTCCTTCAATGAATACGGAAATGTGTGTTTTCAGAGAATTAGAAAATCCATTTGGAAGTTCTAATGGCTAGGCAGTGAATCAAGAAAAATGCAATTAAAATAGTCTGCTTTTCAGTATTAACAGATATAGATGTTTTAAAAATTCATGCAAAATAGTCTTGGTAAGTTAAATATATTTGTATTTGGTATTATTATGTTAATGTATCAGAAGTAATTTTCACTTTATTAACAGCAATTGTAGTAACAGCGAATGTCTTTTAGCCTTGCCTCTATTCTGGAATTATCTGTTTTCTAAAAGTAAACTAAATGTCTGTATTAGAGAACTAAAGCAGCTGAGTTTAGAGTTTATAACAGATTTTAATGATTCGTGATTGTTAACTTCTCCTCAAGGAATGCATCGCATCTGTGGGCTGTGGAGCACAGCACTAAGCCGTGGATTAACACACAAGAGCTTTCAAAGGCATTTCTAAACTTTACTTCCAAAATGAAGTTTTTCTGACAGGATTTCTTATCCTAGCATAAGTGACCAACCTTCCCAAGAAGATACATGAAAAATTTCAGCCTTAGTGATACACTACCTGAGCAACATGGGAGTGAAACGTGGAGGAAAAGATGGATTTTGGTCACCGTCAAGACTACCTGGACTAGACAGGTGGTGCTTGTGGGGGGGCATGTCTCCAGCTCCTGGTCCCCTCTGTGAGTCCACTGATCGTGGGGTGACACTTTAAGACTGCTTTCTCACAGCAAGTGGAATACCATAAGGCACAAGTGGAGTGCCAGCGCCGAGAACAGCTGTGAAGCAGCTGGGAGGGCACCTGCACCAGGGAGCTTGTAGGTCTGGAATGGTTTTCCTCCCACTAACAGGTGGCTAACCTGGGCTGAAGGAGGTTCTTCCTCTGCTCAAAACCCTGAAATAGTGCATTTAAGCCAGGTTTCAGTGTTTGACAAGGAATTTAGAAAAAATACCTACAATTCAAAAATCAAGAACCTTTAGAAACTAAGCCTCCCTTGCCATGTGCTCTCTCTCTCTCTCTCTCTAAAGATGATCTTGGATAGGGGCATACAAATGTTTACATGTTTGCTGGCAGATACGAGTGGAAATATAGAGCTGAGACTTTAGTTCACGCCCTAACCTGTTATTAGCAATGTCCTAACATAAGCTGGACTTGGATTTACATAAAGAAGGGTTGCCTTAATTGAGGTCTTCATAGTGTACTTATGTAAAAGAAATAAAGCCACAATACTGTACAAGACATACTGAGTAGCAGTATTACAGCAGATGAGGAAAGGATTAGGTTCTGTTACGCATACTCCCAGTGACCTCTTCTGAATTTCTTCCAGAAAAGCATTACATAGTCTCCTGTATCCCTGCTTGAACATAACGTTGTCTCCTCTTGAAGGATTTACTGACATCTGCAGTTTCTTTCATTTCCAGCGATACTGCAGTTTGCGGTGACATGAACCCTTGTCAGCTTCTAAGAGGCACATTTGTTAGGGAGTCAGCTTGCTTATTGCAAAGGGTTTTCTAGTAGAGATTTTTTTTTCTCCCCACTTTGCTGATTGTTTTATTCTAGCATAGGCTACATAACATGAGGATTGCTCTTGAAGGCAGTAAATTCAGCAGATCTGTTCTTTTGATCTGTTTGAGCTCTGTTTGGTTCTGATCAGCTGTGATTCCATAGTTGAACTGATGGTTACTTTTCACTTACGTGACCTGCTCTTCACTGTTATATTTTAACGAGCTGCTTGTAATCTAGTGGATGAGAAGCCTGTTTATTTTGGGGGGAAGCTGGTTGTTTTTTTTGGTTTGGTTATTTTGTGTTAATATAAATGACATTTTACTCAATTTGGTTTTTTCTGTCTGAAGTAGGTACACTTCAGCTTAGCCAGAGAACTGGCTAAGCTCAAGTCTCAGGTTCCCATAGAATTGGTTGGGAGACTTGCTCAATTTTAATTAATATGTGCTTAGCTAACTGTGTAAACGGGAGGATTTGTGAACACGCCCCCACCCTGCCCCACCCCATCATATAACAGAAAAATGTAATTATTGTAGAAAAAATACTTCCAATTCTAGGGAGAATTTACTGGTTTTTTTCAACATACTTCATATAGGCACGGAGACATTTCCTCTCCTCAAGAAAGCTTTCTTCAAATATGTTATATAACAGAACAACAGAGATGAACATGTTTCTGAATAAAATTCCAACACAGAGACAATATTAAGACAGCCTTAATAGAAGTCCCATTTTCAATAGTTATCAGAGTAGAATGAAAATGTCAACATTTTGATTTTGTGGCCAAGTAAATGATTACCAAAATTTAGTCCTCTGCTATCAAAACCAAAGACTGTTAACTTCACAGACTTAATTTTATATAAATATCTCATCTACTTTATTTGAAAATCTTTCACTATTTTTTTTGAAAAAATATACTCTAAAAATAATTCTAAAATATAGAAACAGTCCTTGTTTTCAAAGTGGAATTAATGACTTCAGTGTTGTTAATTCACTGTATCTCAGTTTTTTGAAATCTTTCATGAATGATATGCAAAGACCCTGAATTTATACATGTTTATCATTTTAGTTACTAATAAGAGTTTCTAAATGATCCAAGCATACTGAATATAGTTGGGGGCTTTCTACTGATGTAACTGGTCTTATGCATCTGAATATTAAGTTTATGGTTTACCTGATCCGTTATTCCAGAAAAGCAGAACCTGATTTCAGCACTGGTGTTAATTTCTTCCTGTAGTTCTTCCTCAGTATATTGCCTTATGGTCAAAGTTATAGATGCTACACAAGAGAGAAGGAAAGAAGTTTGAGAGATGAGAGTGACTGTATGACTTATTTACATTTCCTCTCTTAGAACTAGTGTCTTCTGACATCTGAAATGATATACATGGTATCCTATGCATGAATCCTACATTCATACTCTGGGATTTTTAATTCTGAATGTTTTAGTGGACAGTGACTTTCTAATATTTGAGCTGGCAAGCAGAAGAAGACACGTGACTACATATACAGATAAGGAATTTTGGCTGCTTAAAAGATAAAAATATATAAAATTTTCACACAAGTGGAAAAATAAAGAAAAGGAAAGAGAAACTATTTGCTTTTTCAATATTAGGACTGTAGCAAATTGGGAAGAAATTAACAATAAGGAAACCCCCCAGTACATTGCCACTACTTTGCTGAGTTACTTTCCGCCTATTAGAGATGACTTTCAACTCAGCCAGACACTGTCAGAAAAGTATAGAGCTCAAACATCTTAAAACTAAGACACTACTTTTTTATCTTTTTAATTGTGGTAGATTGCTTACATTAGATTATTTATACTTTGTACTTTTCTCTTAGCAGTATCTGAAACCAAAGGAAAATGTCAATTTTCCATGCAGTCTTACCCCAAGACTTCAAATTCACTTCAGAATTAGAAAGTATTTTTTGAATTTAGGAAAGTTACTGAGGAATTATTCCACATTTTGATTATAAAGAAACAATGGAAATATCTGCTAAAATGTTCATGAGTTTCTAAACTGAAGGTCCATTCTTAAATATGACTGTAGAAAAGCACTGACACTGTAAGAGCCCATGCACAGTGTCACATTTTAAAGATGGACCACTATTAATTCCAACTGTACTCTAAACATGGTAGAAACTGTAAATATGCTGTAAATTTCAGATAACTACTCCTGATCCTCATTTAGGAAATATCTGAAAAATATAGAAATTAAGTCATCTGTTTTTCAAAAGAACAGCATCTATGAAACATGGAATTTGCAAGGAAATTTTCTTTTTTTACAAAAAAAAAGAACAAATTTCACTGTGTGTGGTTTCTAATTTGCTTTTTCCATCAAGTAAATTTTAGCCTTCTGAATGTATTTATGAGATTCTAGTTTTAAAACAGATCACATGGAGGAAGATTCTAGTTTTCTTCTTGTAACATAGTATCATATTCCACTCTTTTTTTTATGGTAAAAAAAATCAATGGCACAGTAAACACTAGCTATTGTACTGGAATTTGATCCTTTATCTGCCCTTCAGTAGCTTTAATGTAGAACAGTTGAAAATCAATAAGCAAGGAGAAAATGAAGCAGCAGTCTACAGAGAAAACTTGTTCTCTGCTGAGCAACTCACCACGCTTCTCATCAAGTGTTGGCTGTTTAATTTCAGTAAATGGCAATTTTTGGATGAATCTTCTTTGCCATGACATAGTATCACCCAACCAACAAAAAGCACAAGACAATAAAAGAATAAATTTTCATATATATCCAGAACTTCCCAAGTGCTCCACACATGCTGGATATACTAAATTTACCTGTATTTTTCATGACCTGTGTGTCACTAAAGACAATGTGTTTATTTTCATGTCATACTGAAAAAATGGAGTTTGAAATTATGTAAGTAGATAGATATTATTAAGATGATTTCTGAAGAAATTAATGCTTGTGGTGTGAACTGTTACGGACCCATTTTTTTATTCCAGAATTCCTCCTCTGTCTTAAAATGACAGAGCTGATGATAAAATATATTTGTAGTAACACTGCTTCTCATATGATGGATTATTGAGGCTTAGAAGTTGACAGACACTCATGAATTTGTGATGTAAAAAAGGAACAACCCTATATATTTACACACTGGAATTGCAGTTTTAAACCTAAACTACAAGATACTCTGCACTAAGTCATCAGCCCACATTTCAGGAATCCTCTCTAAGAAAAGGAAAGAAAGTAACATCTCTTCACAACCTCAGCTAAGCAAACCACATGCAGCCTCTCCTTAGGGAGAAAACAGTTGGGCAAGTGATTTCATTGCCTTGCTAAGCTTTGCAAAAGATGTACTAGAGTTTAGTGTTCATCCCAAAAATATTTGGCTGCATGTGCCAAACTTCTAACACTGCTGTATAACAAAATTTATTTGAATTAATCTTAGATTGTTATTACAGCAGATGACCCCATGGCGGGTCAGTGCAAATGCGAAAAATTTTGGCTGGTCTTAACCTAGAAAACTATAAAATATGTCAAATGGATATCTCTCAAGTGTATGATAAAAACGCATCTTCACTGCCTCCAGCAGTATTGTATCTGACCTTAGAGCATTAGAGAAGAGAGACCATATTGAATGCTTTCATTTCCACATAAAATGCTGATCATGATAGTTCAGACATGCCAGATGGCAGTAATAGTGATAAATGGTGTTGATGCCTCAGGAGAAATGAGCTAGTAAAGTTATACAGTGTTCTGTTGGGATTTTAAACATGTAATATAGTTAAAAATGTTATTCTCCCACAAAATCATTCACATATTTCAGTGCCATGTCATATATGGCAAAAAAAATTCCTGCCATCATGTGCTACTATGAAAAGCAGATTTTCCATATCACAACAAAACATCCCTACACATAGTATATAGAATGTTTTTTTAATGTATGTATATTAATATATGAAATTATGAAGGACATATACAGGAAGATAAAAACATGTTATTTCTCCTTTATTCCTTTTGTGGATATAGCAATTTGTATCTGGAAACAGGAAAATAATACAATGCTGGATTAGATAAGATTTACCTCATGTTTGTAACAGGTCTTTTTTTTCACTCCTAAAATTAACTAGGAATTCTGAGCTAAAGGCCATCAGATGTAACAGAAGGTACAAGGCTGTCTTTAATTCTGACTTTGAACTAGCTAACAGTTTAATTTAAGAAATTTTACAGATCTAGACATAATTTGTATTGTCTCAAAGAGGCATCTCTGTGGAAATTTCCCTTTCAGTGTCTGGGGATTTTAGAGAGAGAAGGTAGATGTTGTACCCTATAAGAAGAAATCGTGCTCTTCCCACAAAACCTAATGACTCAGAAGGCTGGAGGTAAGTTGCAAAACATCCTGTCCTCTAGTTGTACTCCTAGGACTTACATTACTTAACTAGTGATAAGTCTACATTCATTCCTTTTACCAAGATTGTCTTCCACAGGTGCCATTCTCTTGATATTCCACCATAAAAGGAAGCATCAGAGAAAAGAAAGTTAAAAAATGTAAAGTTTTTAGGAGAGTTATTTTTCAGATGTTCATTATAGAGTAATGGTCAGAAGCCTGTTTTCCTGAAAATCATCTTTTCCTTTTGTTCATATCTAAAGCTAGCCTTTCTTTTATGTGTGTGTCTGAGTCAAGAATGTGCTACAAAAGCACATGACATATTTATTCTGGGACAGGAGTTGGAGTGCTTATAAGGATGGCTTTTATGTCCAAGTCAATGAGAACCAGTGCTTCTTACTAGAAATGTAAGACTACACTAGAGTGTTGTTGAAGGAAAGAAGAAAGTACACCCAGCAAATACATAGTGTTAATAATACCATACATACTTATTATACATACTTCTTTCTTTCTTTCATAAAATGAAATGCTACAACCTGTATTGTCTATAAATGCTTGAATAACAAAGGTGCACCAGGAATTGTGATTTGTCACGCTATTTTGTATATCACTCAACCTCTATATCCTTTGGCAACTTGGAATTTAATTTCCTTTGTCTAACTTTTCTTATTTAATTTTATTAATTAGAAGGCAGACAAATTTTGAAGAAGAAATATTACAGAGATATATAAGAAATAAGACAGTGGAAAAGTCTATCACACAAAGATTAATTTGTCCAATTTCAAAATGTATATTGCAATATTTTATAGCTGACAGGTGATCATGGGGACATAGTCATTACAATTTATCACAGCAAGAAGCTGTTAAAATGACAATATGGGTAGGTATAAAATTATATGAAGGAGAAGTTGCAGAAGATAGTTTTGAAAGTTTAGCAACTTGTCCTTTTAAAATTTCAGTCACCAAAAGACCATAATCCAAAATCTAATTATAATTTTAAAAGGCAGATGTGGAAAAAAAAATGCCTATTCAGGCAGAAAAAAGGTTTATGCAAGCAAATTTCCATTGTTACTTCCTCCTATTCATCAACATTTATTCTTTGCTACATGTGAATTGTGTAGAAGTTCTTTGCCTCACCTTTGTTGTTCTGAATTTATTGACTGATATTCCAAGAAACAGAGAATGGGTGTCCAATCTCAATTTGTGCCTTTGAAAATCTCTCTCTCCACTTTTGCAACCCTATTATTTATAAACAGCAGCCACATGTTATTTTTAAGTGGAAAAGGAATGTTCTTTGGCACTGATCAGCCTTGAGTAAAGTTTTATAGCAGTCTTATAAATTTCTCAATAGCAGGGCTTATAATGAAATTGCTTAAAGTACTCTGACTCTAGTCTGCTAGCTGGCACACTAGACAGTGCTGAAAGCATCCTTGTTATAAACTAGATTTTTTTCTTCCCTATTGCTGTTGACACTGCTTGTTTCTTTCACAATTCGACAATCAAAGGTTCATAAGTTTGAATCTTATAGGCTTTTCTGTGCTCCACTTGGTCACTGGGATCCATTACAAGACCAAGATCTTAAGACCATAAGCTCTTGTATGTAGGATTGTATTGTACTGTAGGACATGATATGTACCACAGAGGAACCTATCGCTCTATAGGTGATATTATAATAGACATACTAACAGATAGTTAAAGTGATATCCATTTTACAGTTTATGATACGTGGAGTGATCTTTCTGAGATCTTCTACTTTGTTGTTTATTTTTTTTATTTTTTTAACCAGACTTTCAAAACAGAAAAGATCTGTCTTACAGGGGTTATTCACAGAAGCCTAGAGGCAAAGCTGCTTCTGGCAGCAGCAATTTAATAGTGAAATACTGGAAGGAGTGAAAAAGTGATCATTATCTGCAAATTTGAAGCTAAACCAACTATTCAGGCAGATGATACTAGGTCGCAGCCAACAAATATGTAATAATACTTGTTTATACTTCAGTATTCCCACAAAATCCATAGAATTAGTACAGAGACCCTTCCAAATCTCAATTAAATCGAAGTGAGATAAACTGAGCCGTGACTACTGGCCTTGTTATACAGCATTTCTTTAAGTTTAAGTATGTCTGTCTCGATCCCTGGCTAGGAAAAAGTCTATAGTTTCACAGCAAAGCACAGGTCACTATTAATGCCACAATCTAATTGTATTTAACTGAGCTTTCAAATTAGCCAGCTAGAGGAGGACGTTGTGTTCCTTGTATGCGGAAATACAAAACATAACTTTTTCTATTTTAAGAAAACTTGCCTCAATAATATGTAGTTTTCAGTTAAAAGTTATTACTAACTTACATGCACCTTAAATCAAACCTTTTTTCTATACATACATTGGTATTTCTTTGCATTTCTACTGAGGGATCAGCCAATAATTTCTGCTGAGATTTACACTAACCATCAACCTTGACATAAAACCCACACAAAACACAAGACAGAGATTCATGTGAACCTCTGTGGATATATAGAGCCAGGTGGGAACACTCAGCCAGGTAAGGGAAATCGGGATGAAGTTTGAAAGAGAAGTGAATGCATCTGTGTTTGAGGTGGGTTCCAAAACACACTCACAGTATTTTTTAATTCCTAAATCTTTTCACTGAGTCCTTCTAAAAGCAAAATTTAGTTCCTGTAATCCAGAATGTCTTCTTGATTTTTAATACTGACTGGGTGAAATTTATTTGAGTACAGATGTAGAAAAGCTCTTTAATACCTTATAATAAGCATTCAATTGAGTAAATAAATGAAATCTCTACATTACTCTGCACTTCACAGGGAAAAAATCTGGCTTCTGCTGAAGCCAGTAGCAAACTTTTTTGCTTCCCATGAAGCAAGAACGTCACCACTGAGATAAAATTAAAAATCCCTTTGCAAACCATTAAGCAAGGGTTAGGTAAATTCAGAGTCCTTTATCACCCCTGCATAATGAATGGATTTGGTCTAATTTTCCTCCTTTTTCTGAAAACCTCATGTTTTATGCACTAATAATGACACATCGTAGGAGCAAAAATATTTTAAATTTTTCATTTGCTGAGCATGGTTGAGATGTATCTTTTCTATTTTTTTGTTTTGTTTCACTTTGTTATTGTACAGAGCAAAGGAAGTTTTTAAATGTAATTTTAACTCAGTTGTTAAACATTAACAAGAACGTGTCTTTAGAAAGTGAACAGTTTGTCACTTGTATAATTTACATACACATTCTAATTAAAAATACACAATGAAACATAAAATGCCATGTGAAATAAGCAAGAGAAATTGATTTCATGTATTTTTAATATCTCTCACGCACCAGTGTTCTGGTTCCACAAAACATTTTCAACTTACTTGTCCAATAATAATGTATTGCAAGAGCATAATTACTGTTCAGAAACATCCAATTTTGTCTACATGAAATAAAATGTTAATTATAATAATATAGACTTGTAGCCATGTAGGAGGTCTTGGCTTATTCATATGTTGTTATGAATAATAGTTTTTTTTAACTGACTAACTAGGACTATGGTCGTGCTATGCAGGCATTGAAATCTAGCCCAGAGGCAAAAGATACATGGATGCATATTCATGAACCTAAATAAAAATACTGTTGAATTCTATTCTATTGCTTTATTAATACTCTGTGCTTATATTTAGAGTACTTCTGAGAACAACATCAAACACTATTATCTGAGGAAGATTATTAAGCAGATTTTTATGTCCAGAATTACATCAATATATATAAGTTTAATAAAATTCCTCCTGTCACTTTCATACGTTATTCAATTGAACAAAATTCAATAAAACACAGACTTCATAGTTCACTTGTCAACATCAACTATAGTTTGGACAAGATCTTTCATCTCATCCATCCAGTTTCATCTCATCCATCACATTTCTTGAGTCAAATTATTGCATATTAGCTTACCTGAACAGGTCAAGAAGTTGCATCTGTACATTCCTATCTAGTGACTCAACTACTGGATGAGGGAAAGACTGTGGATATAGTCTTCTTGGACTTCAGTAAAGCCTTTGACACAGTTTCTCACAGCATTCTGCTTCAGAAATTGTCTGCCTCTGGACTGGACGGGCGCACAGTCTCCTGGGTTGAAAACTGGTTGGATGGCCGGGCCCAAAGAGTGGTGGTCAATGGAGTTAACTCCAGCTGGAGGCCAGTCACAAGTGGGGTTCCTCAGGGCTCAGTACTGGGTCCAGCCCTGTTTAATGTCTTTATCAATGACCTGGACAAAATCATTGACTTCACCCTTAGCAAGTTTGCAGATGACACTAGGCTGGGTGGAAGCGTGGGACTGCTGCAGGGTGGGGAGGCTCTGCAAAGGTATCTGAACAGGCTGGACTGCTGGGCTGAGACCAATGGCATGAGGTTTAACAAGGCCAAATGCCAGGTCCTGCACTTGGGGCACAACAACGCTATGCAGTGCTACAGACTAGGAGAAGTCTGGCTTTCACCACAAGAAGGATGTTGAGGCTCTGGAGCGTGTCCATAGAAGAGCAACGAAGCTGGTGAAGGGCCTGGAGAACAAGTCTTATGAGGAGCTGCTGAGAGAGCTGGGGTTGTTTAGCCTGGAGAAGAGGAGGCTGAGAGGAGACCTTATTGCTCTCTACAACTACCTGAAATGAGGTTGTGGAGAGGAGGGAGCTGGCCTCTTCTCCCAGGTGACAGGGGACAGAACAAGGGGGAATGTCCTCAAGCTCCGCCAGGGGAGGTTCAGGCTTGACATCAGGAAAAATTTTTCACAGAAAGGGTCATTGGGCACTGGAACAGGCTGCCCAGGGAGGTGCTTGAGTCACCTTCCGTGGAGGTGTTTAAGGGATGAGTGGACAAGGTGCTGAGGGGCATGGTTTAGGGAGTGTTAGGAGTAGTTGGACTTGGTGACCCAATGGGTGCCTTCCAACCTAGTGATTCTATGATTCTATGGTCTACTCAATGCAGTACAATCTCTCCTTTCTACTTCTCCAAGCCTCATGAAAAAGCATTATCTGTTTCAAAAGGAGTACGCTGTACGCTGATCAGCCTCTCCTATCAAAATATGGTATATCTTGCAAGATTACATGGAGATGTGGAGAAACAAAAAAGGAAAAAGCCAACTTACTTTTATAATCTTTTTGCACCTTTTGAAAAAAGTAAAACACAAATTACAAGTTGCCATGAGCAGCTGATAATTGTTTATTTTTTGCTTTTAATCAATGTATGAATGTATAATAGTAACATAGATTTTAATACGAAATGTAAAAACTCATGGTCTGTAGGGTTTGGGGTTTTTTTTGGACAGCTTCACTAGTTAGCTTGTTTTCTCCCACTGCCTTTTGTGCAGAACAGATACACCTGCCCTGTTTGCTTGTGGGTTTAATGTTTCCAGTTTAGCAAGGAGAAATGTGATTGTGAGCCCTGCTGCAGGTATTTAAATGCCTGATCGAAACATTCAAGAATAGATGTAATTAAGCAACCTCTAATTTTACTTATATGATTCAACATAAAGAGAGGAGCTCCATTACTTAAGTGTTTACATCATTGCTTGGAGAAATGACCTTAATTTATTGTAATTTCCTGTTGGAAGAATACCAAATTGGTTTTGAACTTAAGTAGCCCTGTGGGCACCCAGTCATTTACTGCCAGATTACATGAACTATATTGATTACTTCCAATTATGAAAGACTGATTTTTCGTAATAGATAACTTTACCTTTCATAGAATCATAGAATCATAGAATCATTATCTTGGAAAAGACCTTTGAGATCACGAAGTCCAACCATACAGATCATCAAGTCCATCTATATACTTTATTATGAAACAGATAGTACAGTTAAACTTTTCCAACTGTTAGAATTCAAGAGCATTTGGGCAGTTATCTTTCACCAAACAGTTAATCAAAGCATCTTTACAAATGGAAATACAATTTACATAGTGAATATAGAAAGCCATAATTTTGTTTATCACATGAACTTAGCCAAAACATAAATAGAGTTTGGGTGACTGAGCTGAATTTTACACAGGACAACTAAGTTTATGCAACATTCTTAAGAGGAATTCAGCCATGTTTCATGTCTGTTAACAAAAATTAGTTTTTATAACTCATGTTTTATAATGTGACCACAATGAAAACAGTCCAACTGACACTCCAGACTTTCAGCCACTGTTCCCTAGTACAAATTTTCATTTAAATTTTGCAACTTCAGTAGAACTTTCTTGTTGCCGACAGCTACTATACGAGGACAAACTGTTAAATGAAAGGACAAAGCCAAATAAAATTAAAAATTATAGAAAACAAGCAATGTGGCTCAGACTAAGAGCTCTGCTTCAGACTTACACCAGTGAATAGTTTCACAAAATACAAAAATGAGAACAACAAAAATACTAGTGGAGAATCTCATCAAGGTAGGCACACAGGCTAAAAGAAATAGTAAGTGTGCACAGATCAAGGACATTTTAAGGCCACAATCACTAATCATAAGTCTTAGGAATACCTCATAATACCAAATTTGAGAGCTTTAACAAGTCGGTTAATGTCATATATAATGCCTCAAAAATGAACCTAATCAAGGTGCAAAATATATTTCTATTCTCTTTACATTACCTCCTCTTCTCATTTCTCTTGAAAGCTTTATGGGTTATCACCATTCTTTTGCTGGAATAAGACTCAGTTACATACACTTGAGACCTGATAAAAAAGTATCAATTTTTCATTTGCATTTCCTTGTGAAAGAATTTTTTCTGTCAGCAAATACCTCCACTTTTCCCTTTGTTGCACTGGACTCAGTGCTTTCAGACTACATGTGCATGATGCATCCTACAGAGATTTTACAGTAAATACTTTTTAGGAGCACCTGATAAAACACAATATTTGTTAAATCTTCCATGAGGAATTTGTACTAGAGAGAGTCTGAGAAAAATGCAGAATTCTTTGCTGTAGAAGTGGGAGGGCGGGGATAGGTACACATGTGTGTCTGTGTGTTTATAGGGAAGAAGCCTTTTCACACAGGAATTTTAATTGAATACCTTTCCTTCTTGCCTTTCTTTCCATATTTTTATTAAAATATCAACTTGATGATGTTTCGTGTATTTTTCATAATGAACACAGTTAAGAAAGTAGAAATCCAGAGACAATGCCTGGGAAGGGATTTTCAACATTCAGATACAATTCCTGCTCAAATTGGAGCATTTGTCATGCTTACTCTGATGATATTATAATCTGTTCACAAAATAACTAAATCTCATTCAGAGATGAGTGTAGTACACTCCTACTGAAGAAAATGTGGTTCAAAGCCAGATGAAACTTCTCCTGTGGCCTGAATACCTATTAAGTTTCTTGTCACATCTCCATGCTTTTATATAAAATACCTACAAGAAATTTCATATTTGTCACAAAAAATCACATCCTTATCCATCACTGGAGCAAACTGAAACCAATACAACCCCAGATTAAAGTAGTATGGGTTCTTTTGTTGTGTATAGAAAAAGCAAGTTTGAATGTTCCTTTAGGATTTTCCACTGATAATGTGATTTATTTATTTTTTACTGTGTTACCTGAAGTCTGTGTCTTTCCTTTCTGAAAATATGTCATCTGAAAAACTTTCTTTAGTATTTTAGAAATATTGCAGTATTTAATAAATTTTACTAAAATTGAATATAATCAAATAACTTGATTATCAGCTACTAATTTGGCATCTAAAAACATGCTGAATACTTGCCTGAAACCTCCAGGATTTCCAGTGCTCCCTCTCTATCTGTAAACTTCATCCTCCCTTCTCAGTAGTGAAACCATGTCTTCTTTCCACTATTTTCACAACATCAAATGTATGAGGCATTACCAATAATGGGACTTACAGTAAAATTCTGAGGTACCGTAGCAGTGGGACGGAGTCGGACTTCCTGTAGATGAATATACCTCATTTTAATGTTTGGCAGCTGATAACCAGCCATTGCTTTTCAAGCTAATGTCCGTTAAATCTGCTTTGACAGCCTAGATACCAGTCAGCTAAGTAAGCTCTAAGAAAGCAGAATTATGAATAACAGCTACTTAAATTTTAGAGAAAAAATAATTTTTCACAAAACCAGGTGTTTACCATAGAGCATTTTTAGGTATACGCATCTTCCAAAATCCACTTTTCTGAAAAAAATAGTATAAGATAACTACCTGTGTCTATATGTTGATTTTCAATGATGATATTTTAAACAAGTGTTTATGTACATTGCAGCCAGCATTGTGAAATTGATAGCACACCTTTTCAGTAAAGCTACAAGCATAGTAGTGAACCACTTCTATTTCAGCAGCTGACAGTTCAAATGCTCCTCTCTTCATTTCCTTCATTTCACAGTCTCAAACACCTGATATAATTGTTTTCTGTGGTAATTTCTGGATTCAGATTAGCAATTAAAAGGTCACTTCTACCAGTAGGGGACCTATTGCCTGACCACAATGCAATGGCATTGCTGATGTTGGGGTAACGTATAGTCTCCTAGGTTCCTGTCTGAACTGAAGAGGGCATGTGACGTGCAAGAGGATCTCAGAAGGGTTTGCACAACAGGTACATCATATCCTCCAGCATCTTAGCACACAGGGCTCAGTATGTGGGCAGCATCATCCTTTATAGCTCAAATTTTAATGCAAGGCATCAGGAGATAATCCAGTCTTACCTGAAAGCAAATGAAAAAATAAACACATTTCACTCAGCACTACCTGAATACTTCAAACAAAAGAGTGTTTGAGACAAACTAGATAGCAAAGAGAAAGGCAGCCTTTCTGAAGGCTTTCTTTCTACAGAGGAAAAAAACTGAGAGAGAAACTTTTGTGTTCATTGTGTACGGCACTGAAAAAGAAAAGTAAGAAGCCAGAAGCTGTTTGGAAGGTTTTTCTCACACACTCTGGGGAGAACTTCAAAAAATACTGCAGAAACAGGTTTACATTTTTACTTAAAAAACACCCCCAAAACCTAAACAGAAAAAAACCCAAAACCCTCCAACCTCCACAGCACCTGAAGCTTAAAAGGACAATAGAAACACTGCAGGACTCCTAAAATATTTAAGAATTTTTCACTTTAGAGGACAAGTGAAGTAGGATGCTTACTGAAAGTTTGACAGAAAAAAGATATTCTAGGACTGAGCATATATATACAAGAAATATATTCTCCAAAAGAAATTAATCCACGGACAAAATGCTTAAGAATGAAGACCTGAGCTGTGGTACATGAACCAGGAAATTATATTAGCCAGCCTTATAAATTTAATGATTGCTGTAAGAAACGTCATATCCAGAAACAGTCCATGACCTTCTCATTGCTCACATTCTTTTCAAGCCAGCTATTGGTTCAAAGACATACAGTGTCAATACAGATCTTAAAACTTCCTCTAGCTTGTTACTATTAAATATATAGTATTTAATATTTAGTATTTAATATTTAATATAGTATTTATAGAGGCTGCTTTTTTTCATAACTTGAATTCTGCCAGAAAGGGTAGTCACAATCTTGCCTAAAATATTCCTTGCCCATACTGAAAGGATTTGATGAATGTTTGCAAATGTTTCAGGCACTATTTTATTGTAAGATTAAATGCCTTTTATTTGGATACTTACTCTGTTGGGGAGTCATGTATGCTTACACTTAACAAAATTATTTCTGTCAAGTCCAAGAGCTCCATTTTCTGCTGGACTTGTTTGATCATATCAGCACCTTCTAAGCAAGCTGCATTTCTTTGTGTTTTCATGCATTCCAAAAATTCATTTTCAAAATTACTTCCTTATACATAACTATTCATTAAGATTAGTGAATCACTTACAGTAATCGACATTTTAGGAATAAAAGTATTTGCCTATTAGAGAGGCATTTATTAGCACCCTATGAGGCAGTAAATAATTATAAAATTCACCATAATGTAATATCATAAAGGATCCAGAACACTCTATGTAAGAAGTGCTGTCTCAGGGATCTAAAAAAAAAAAAACCACAAACCCACTCCTTCTAATCAGTGGGACTTGGCTTTAGTTTGAAGTTAAGTGTAAATGGAAATACCCCTTAACAAGAAAACCACAACAAGAAAAAAGAAAAAAAAAGCTCTTATGAATAAAAAAAATCAAGGAAGAAAAAAAAAAAAAAAGATTACTCCATTCCCAAGGTTCTCGTATATTCCTGAAACATATATGTGTAATCAGCCTACATAGATGGGTGAAAAAAAAAAAAATTATCCTTCTCTGAAGCAAAAAAGCTTGGGAATAGCTGTTGTTGATATGCTTAGAGATCATTTCTCATCTCTCATCTACAGAGAGAACTGACACCACATACTTATCAGAATATCTTTAGACTTTCTTCCTACTCTGTTCAGATCAGAGGTAATACCAGGACCCTTGGACCCTTGTTCATGCCTTGTTTAAAGCTTTGACTTCTGTTAGAGATCCAGCTAACAACACCTACATGCAACAAACTATCGGATCTTCTTTTGTGAGTGCTGGGCTGGAGTTAGATCAGCACTTTGCAAAGTCTGCCAAGAAATCTCTGGAGTGGAAACTTTGTCTAGTAAAGAGCTGTTATTGTTCTTGAACCACTATTTTCATCAATATTCATTTTGTCATGACAGACAGCACATCTTTACTATTGAGGAGACTTCAGGGTTGAATCATATGTAGAAGCTTGGAATTAACAATAATTATGGCAGAAATAATTACCTTTTAACTAGAATCTCATGAGAAACAAAATTTGAATCTGTACTTTATCCATTTGAAAGGCTTTAGAGTATTTGGAATCAGCATTTCAGTTTGGGGCCATCTCTATTTTAGCCACAAATTTGCATAAATATATATAATAAAGATGAATACAACTGTAATTAAAATTAGATAAAAATCTCTGCAGTGCTCTGGTAACTCTATTGGCCAAGCTCTGTGGATGTTGCTGGAAACTAACACTATGACGATAACAAAAAAATGTGGCCCTGTAGTAGCCTGGGAACCTTTTCAGTATTAAAGTATTAAAAGAGGAAATTAGATACTGTATGCCATCTGAACACATTGCACACACCGTTGAAGTGATAAAAGCCTCCTTGGATTGCAGCGAATTGCAATATTGTGCTAAAGCAACTCAGAGTCTAACAACAAAAGGTAAGGCGACGTCGCTTTTAAAACCTAAACATTTCATTCACCTTGCTATATTTTCACAATTATCCTAGTAACAAGCTCTCATACCAGATGTGTACTACTTGACACATAACCTTTGTTCTAACTCTAAATTTCTTCTTTGTTTAAAGTTAGTTTTCCCATGAACTGCACATCAAATATCTCCAAGAATGAACACATAGAGAAGAATAGGTGGATATTTGTTATAGCAATTTGTTGTTCTGATGAATTTTTGTTATGTAACAAATTAATTTCCATTTCATATACTCATAGAATCGTTAAGTTGGAAAAGACCTTAGAGATCATTGACTCCAGCCATACCTGTCTACTAATAAATCATGTTCCCAAGCACCTCATCTACCCACCTTCTAAACACCTCCGGGGATGGTTACTCAACCACATCCCTGGGCAGACTCCGCCTGTGCCTGGTAACCCTTTTTGTGAAGAAATTTTTCCTAATGTCCAATCTAAACTTTCCCTGACACAGCCTGATGCCATTGCCTCTTGTCCTATCACCTGTCACTTAGGAGAAGAGACCAACAACCACCTCTCTACAACCTCCTTTTAGGTAGTTGTAGACAGTGATACGGTTTCCCCTCAGCGTCCTCTTCTCCAGGCTAAACAACCCCGTTTCCCTCAGCCACTCCTCATAAGATTTATTCTCCAGCCCCTTCACCAGCTTTGTTGCTCTTCTCTGGACACGCTCCAGAGCCTCAACCTCCTTCTTATAGTGAGGGGCCCAAAACTGAACACAGTATTTGAGCCTCACCAGTGCTGAGTACAGAGGCACAAGCACCTCCCTAGACCTGGTGACCACACTGTTTCTGATACAAGCCAAGATGCTGTTGGCCTTCTTCACTACCTGAGCACACTGCTGACTCATGTTTAGTTGGCTGTCAACCAACACCTTTCTCTGCCAGATGGCTTTCAAGCCATTCTTCCCCAAGCCTGTAATGCTGCACGGTGGTTTTGTGCAGGACTCTGCACTTGGCCTTGTTAAACCTCATCCCAATGATCTCATCCCACTGATTCAGCCTGTTCAGATCCCTCTGTAGAGGTTCCCTACCCTGCAACAGGTCAACACTTCCTCTCAGTTTAGTGTCATCTACAAACTTGCTGAGGGTGCATTCGATCCCCTCATCCAAGTCATTGATAAAGGTATTGAACAGGACTGGACCCAGCACTGAGGCCTCGGGGACACCACTTGTGACCGGCCTCCAGCTGGAGTTAACTCCATTTACCATCACTCTTTGGGCCCAGCCATCCAACCAGTTTTCAACCCAGCAGAGTGTGTTCCTGTTCAGCCTAGTGGTAGCCAGTTTCTCAAGTAGGATACCATGAGAAGCTGTGCCAAAGGCTTTACTAAAGTCCAGGTAGACTACATCCACAGCCTTTCCTTCACCCATCAAGTGTGTCACATTGTCGTAGAAGGTGATCAGGTTAGTCTGGCAGACCTGCCTTTCATGAACCCATGCTGAATGGGCCTGATCACCCGGTTGTCCTGTATGTACTGTGAGATGACACCCAAGATGACCTGCTCCAAGACCTTCCCTGTCACTGAGGTCAGACTGATGGGTCTGTAGTTTCCTGGATCCTCTCTTTGGCCCTTCTTATAAATGGATGTAACATCTGCCAACCTCCAGTCCAATGGAACTTCCCCAGTCAGCCAAGACTGCTGGTAGATCATGAGTAGAGGTTTGGCAAGGACCTCCACCAGCTTCCTTAACACCCTTGGGTGAATTCCATCCAGCCTGATAGACTTATGAATATCTAATTTGTCTAGCAGGTCGCTAACCATTCCCTCTTGGATCAAGGGAGCTTTGCTCTGCTCTTCCTCCCTGTCTACTGGCTAATGAGGTTGCATATCCAGGGAACATCTCACCTTACTGATAAAGACTGAAACAAAGAAGGCATTAAGCACCTCAGCCTTATCCTTGTCCCTCATCACTATGGTTCCCCTTGCATCCAGTAAAGGATGGAGATTTTCCTTGGTCCTTCCTTTGTTGTTGATATATTTGTAGAAGGATTTTTTAATTATCTTTCACAGAATGGGCCAATCTAAGTTCTAACTGGTCTTTAGTCCTTCTGATTTTCTCTCCACAAGATCTCACTTCATCTTTGTAGACCTCACGAGCTGCCTGCCCCTTCTTGCAAAGTTTGTATATTTTCCTCTTTTTCCTGATTTCCATCCAGACCTCATTACTTAGCCAGGCCAGTTTTCTTCCCCACCAGCTCATTTTCTGGCACACAGGGGCGGCTTGCTCTTGTGCCACCAGGAATTCCTTCTTAAAGAGCTCCCAGTCCTCATGAGCTCCTTTACCCTTAAGGACTGCCTCCCATTTGGTGCAAGAGGTATAAATACTCCAAATAACTTGGAAGGCTTTCAATAGAAAATCCAATTTGCTACTGGAGAACTAGAGTAGAGCATAAATATTGTGAGGCCAGTGCCTAGAAGACGTAGCTTTCTAGAAGGCATCTTACCTAGAAACTGCTGAAGTGCATAGTACTAAAAGGAATGAAAAGTGTGTGCAGTTTCCTATATTTCAAATCCTATGATTTGATGAAATACTGTATAAAAAATTTTAATGTCTTGCAGTACTATTAGCAAGGTTTTCTAGCTATCAATAGAACTTAAATCTATCCCTGGAAAGGGTAAACATTCTTTTTCTATGAACAAGCTCACATTTAATTAGCTTATTGCATGTGTTCACTTTATTTTTCTGTATAATTAATCCTGTACTTTTTTCTTTTTTTTTATATCAGAATATTTCAGTGTTAAGCTGCTATTTATAAGTGTGAATTATGTCTTGATTTGGTTCCTTCCATTTATATGTGTACTCCATATTAAAAATAATATGATAATTTCAATTTTTATTCTAATTCCTGGCCCAACTCCAAAATAACAATTTTTAAAACACTAAATGAATTACACATTTTGCGCTCAGGTAAATGATACTAACGAAATAAAATTATGTATAGTAAGTGTCCATTTAATCACATAAAAAACCTATTACAATGTTCATCACTACTGGAAATGTCTCTTCCAGAGAAAAATCCTCTACTTACTTGAAGCCAGTATTAGACAGCAGTGTGCACAGAATTACCAGTTTCTGAGAGGTGGTTCTCTGCCTGCTGTACAAGAGTGATGCTGAATGTCATGTTTGAACTTAGCACAGTTCTGTACGCACTTGTATTCAGCAGGTAAATCCTCTATAAAAGCTAACAGATCAAGACTTTGCATTTTGCATTGATAATTCAGCATTTTCCCAATTTTTCTACAGAATACTTCTTTCACGCTAATGCAGAAATTGGGCTGCTAGTGTGTTACCAAAGCTTCTGTACATTTTTGGTTTTTTAGTTTTACTTTCTTTTTTTTTAAGACAACATGGAAAGCATGTTAAAAACAATGAATGTGAATTCTGTGGAGTGGTCAGGTAGGAAAGAGAGAGAAGAAGCTCAGATATGCTGAGCTACATGTCAGAATGTGCCATTGCTGGATTTTGTTCTATATTTGCTACAACATGCAAAAATGCTCGCCGTTGTTTTCCTGGTTCAACTGAAGTCAATGAAAGTTTTGGCCTCATATATGCTGGAATCAGAATCCTTATCATCACTTTATTATTCCAGACCTTACACTCAGAACAAAGCCAGTGTGTAAAATAACATCACCAAACATCATACCGTGTCCTGATAACTTCAAGAATGCTAGACATTTGTGATCCGTGTTTCTGTGCTGGCTTCTGCATCAACCACATAGACTTTCAGTGTGTGAAGATCTTTCAGTTGCCTTTGTTTATTCTGTTTGTGACAACCCGCAAGGTTCTTAAAGCTTGATCTAAACTCTTACTTGACAGCCTTCACATTTCTTTAATTTTCTCAGGAGTGTAATTACTAACATCAAACCTAAATTTATAGGGAGCTGCACTCTAAGAACTATCATGTATTTTCACTTTAATTTATTTTCTTGCTTACATTGAATACAAGATAACCACCAGTTATTCTTAATGCCACATTTGCGAAACCTCTCTTGCACACTGCCAGTGAAGCCTGTGGCTATGTCAGCCTGTTGTACACCAGTGATCAGTTCCTTTTGTCATTGCGAAACACTATTTCAATGCTGAAGGAAGATAATTTGAATTTATAAATGGTAAAATCTCTGAGATTTGTATAGGCTTGGATCTGCTCTTCCCAGATGTCTTCTTTACTGACTTAGAAAGAGAGTATTTGTGATTCTGAATCATAAATTACAGTCTTGTTCAAAGTAGACATGCTATTTTGGGGGACTACAATAACACTCTGACAAGTTAATAGATGGGTTTACAAGTTGGCTCCATTGTCCACAATTCAAGATAAGGCAACTCACACTGAAATTTCTTTTTTTTGTTCTCAGCAGATTAAAAATAAACCCATAATGGATGTGAATGCTAAAAGGAAACCACTCATTCTGTTTAGGTTTGAAATGCAGAAGTAAATACATGGAATTTACACTTTAGAAAACTTTCACTAGTATCATTTTTATCAGCATTGAAGGTATTCCAAAAAGCATGAACTCTGATAGAGAATGTCTAACTCGAATTTAATCAAACATTCTTTAATTTGGTCATTTTGCAATAAAAAAACACATACAAAAACAAACATAAAAAACCATACAACCCCCTTCCCCCCAAAACTGTATGCTTAATCTATCTGTAATTTACAGCTTGAATTTCTGTACTGATGTAGTTTAAAACTTGGACAAAGGAGTGGGCAGATACAGTCAAAAGCACAAGTACAATGAAATTTCTTTGTCTTGCCTGAGTAATTTGTGGTTGTTGCTGTAATCCAGTGGACAGGCAATCATTCACTTCTCCTGAGCAGAAGAGAAAGTCTTTTAAGGTTTATTAAGATGGTTCATTTCTCTGCACACTGAAACACCAAGAGCAGCAGCCTCCTGGCGAGTTCTGCTTAGTATGGAGTATGCCTCCACTTGTGTAAAGTGATTTGAATGCCTCAGCCCTTCCCCTCCTGCCTCCATCCACTCCCTGCTCTCACCTTTTATACTTGGTGTATAACTCTTGAAAATTTCTGGTCTTCCTTTTCTTGGCCATGATCTCCCCAAATGCAACCAAAGACAAGCAGTATTTTCCTCCAAGTAGATTAGACAATGCTTTGATATCTAAAGAAAATATGGATAGATAATATTTGATAAGCATGGAAAAAAATGTACCAATTTATTGCATGGCTGTCAAGCCACTCACAGATAGTAAGAAACATATACTGGTTGGAGGTAAATATGTCTAAGGTTTATCTGAATATGGTAAGTCTGGCCAACTTACTATCAGGATTTCAGAAGAGATATCAATACTTCTGTAACTAATTAGTTATTAAAATTTCTTTTAGAATAGATGGGAGAACTAGTCTTACCTGATAAGAGTCCTCAGGCTTTTACATTGCAGGGATGAGGAGGGTGAGATACATACAGCATTTCTTTATTAGATTTTAAATTCCTGCTAGATTTGCCAAAGGGCTTCACTGCCTCTTAAATGACACTAATTTCACTAAATATTCTTCAGTACAAAGCTACACAATAAAAAACTTCTTATAATAACTCACTAATCTCTATTACAGCTGTCATATACTGCTAAAATTATAGTAACACTGGACAAAGACTTTGCCAGAAGCACCTGAATCTGATGTTTTAATTCCTAATACATAAGACTTATCTCCAACACGTGGAGCCTATCATGGTATAAATTTTTGATCACTTATAAAGAATTTTGACTATTAGTCTTATTCCACTATAGATGATGGAGTGAGCAATTCAAATTCTCTGCTGAATTGTTCCAAATTATTTGGCTTTCCGCCAAAAATGACAGCAGCCCTTTGATTTGCCCATTCTTTCACCTGTCTGCTATGAAAGACACAGTTTTAGAAATGTTCAAAGTCATCTTTCTTCTGAGAATCCAAGCAGCCATATAGGATTGAGGGTTTCAGTGTTACACCGGTAAGCAGCTGAAACTGTTACACAGTGTCTTGTGTTTGCCTACTGAAATATAGTATAGTTAATGTGATATAAATTTTTGTAATACAGCTACGCTATACAAGTTCCAACACATAAAAATATGACACTAATCCTATAGCTTGGAAACCAAGAATGGGAAAGGAGAGACAAAAAGGTAGCTCTAGAATATGTTCTAACCTGTCATGGTGAGACAAGGCTCAAATCGACGCTTCACTCCATCCAAGTGGACACTTGTTCAAATACAGATGTTTTCTCACCCTTTGCCAGAAAATGCTGGTATGCAAGAGTGAACAGTGAGTTTCAATCATTGGCTGAGGCTTGTGGTGGAGAGATCCCAAAGATCAAGTCAGTGCTCAAAGGAAACAGTTTTTCTGTCACTACAAGATGTGAAAGAAATAAAACAACAGAGATCCTCAACAGTTTTTCAGAAAACATCTGTGGAATTGCTTTGAATGTTATCAATAGCATATGCAGCTGTGTGTCAACTCGGAAGGGAACTATTTTGAAGGTGATCATAGCTGATTTTCTTAATTTGTTAAATAAAGAGGCACAGTCTTCTCTTTTTTTGTGTTGGGTCTTGTACATCAATTGGAGTTTAAATCAGCTGAGCAAGGTGGAAAATGAGTACCCTGGGATTCAAATTCAGGGAGAATAAATTTCATCATATTCTCTGAAGATTTATAATTTCTGTCAAGGCATCCTAGTAGGACAAGGTGTATTAATAAACAATTGTGTGGGCTATCATATGATTTAAGACAAGTATTTACTATACTAACTGTCTCCCATTCCCTTTCTGTCACTACTCTTACTTACTCAAAAAAACCCCACCCACTCAAACAAAGGACACCCCAAACAAAACATAAATCCCAAGCCTAAAGCTCAAAATCACAGGAAATTGGGAAAGAAGAGAAAGGAACTACTCCTCTGGATAAGATTAAATTTTAAATGTTTCCAAGTTTCCCTGTTGCTAGTGCACTTTACCGGACAGTTTCTATTATTGGCAATCAGACACAAAGTAAGGAATAACTGGATCAGCTACAGTGAGAAAGGGGAAAATATGAACTATTTACAAAAGTATGGTGGTTGATAACTTGTTGCTAGAAGTGATGAAGTAGTTCTTGGAAATACTGCAGTGATCAAATATGTTTGGTGTTGTTCTTGTACATATTGTCTATAGTTTAGTAGTATATGTACAAGAACAACACCAAACATATTTAGATTCTTTTTTGTCTGTAACATTATAATAATGTACTGCTAAATAACAATAAACAATTCCCTGTATGTGTTTGATTCCTGTTTGAGTTCTATCTCAAAGGATAAAAGAAAACATGTTTTTAACTCCTATTCAGAATATATTCTTACATTTGTTAATTCAAGCCACAGGATTTCTGCAAAAAATAACAATTTCTAATTAAACTCTGGAAGTGTTTTCTGCAGAATCTACATTTATCTGTTATGTCATGGATATTTATTTTATGGTTTTGAGTTCCTCTGGTCTACAAATTTATATAAATGAGTTGCATTTTTTTCCCCAAAGTGATCATGGTTAACTCTTATTCCTGTATAACATAGTTTTCTTGCAATGACATAAGTTCAATTAATAATTAAAAAAATAGTTATAAGAAAATAAACAATTGAATGTAAAATGGAAAAGACCACAGTATGATCTATTTTCTCATCTTAATTTTTAGACATTGAACAGTATTTTTTTTTCAAATGTAAAGTTTCTTACAAAAGCAAAAAGCAGAAAAGCAGTCACATATTTGACTTGTTACTAGAACCTCAAAGACCTTCCCAACCCAAGCCTAATAAACTTGAAGTTTCTCTCTTTGTAGCTAATAACTGAAAATAACTGAAAAGAAAGAGAGCTCCTTATCGTTGTGTTTATTATACCAGTATAATCAAAGTAATTTATTTGCTTTTTAAGGTTTGTCATTGTTAAATTTGAATGACAACATAAACGGTGTGGAAGTTTTATAAGAAATGAAATTTGTGCAAAATTCTGAAGTTTCCTTTTTCCAAAGAATTCTTAATAGAAACATTTTGGCATGATTTATTGGGTATTTTTCTTAAGAGCCTTTACACTATTTAGAGGCTTCTTATGTGTGCCTAGTACTGGACAAGTAGTTTTACCAATCTGCTAGTTAGAAAAAAATAATCATCACCGTCATAAAATATAAAGACTAGTTAGACCTATTCTAACAGTTACAAAATTCAGCGTGTGTGGTGTCAGCATATATTAACAGGAGGATTATATCTTGGCTATGAATGTGTTTGTATCCAGATATACCCAAATAAAATGTCTGCTTTTTTGCCTGATTTGCAGAGCCAGGGAGATGAACATCTATGAGCCAAAGGGCTGCCAGTGGTATTGAACACCAAAGACAGCAGACCAGGCATCTGATGCTCAAAAATACTGCACACCATTTCCATGTTCTCCTGCCTGTTCACTTCTGCTGACCTTATGGACTACTGCTATGAATTTCCAGTGGACAGCTGTATTTTATACTTGATTACTTAAGACAATGAAGACAATTTGTTATGTGCTGAACTTCAAGTGTTTTGTAATTAGAGAATTCGGGAAACCATTACCTTTTCAATTATGGAATAGATATCATTCATATAATATAATAATGGTACATATAATGTTTCATATAGTATAATAATGGTACATTATTATAATATATATAATAATATATAATAAATATATTATATATAATAATGGTACATTATTATATCGCCTTGATAAAAGTAGATAGATAGATAGATAGATAAATAGATACATACATGCATACATACATACATACATACAATTCTATTTCCAGGCTGTGCAACAGTTGGTGGGATTTCTATTCTGCTTTTGTTTTTGCAGGAACCTGCCAGCAGCATCAGACAGAATGTACAGACAAATGGCACTCATTGCTCGTTGTGAAGCCTACTGATAGTCATCACAAGAAGTCTAAAGGCTAAGTATTAAATTACTGACAGTGCTTTTTTAACACGTTCTTTACATGAAAAAGCTCCAAGAGGCTCATTCCAAGTGTTTACTAGAACATTGTGTCAGAAATGATCTGCACATTTTTTTCTCTACATCACACCTTAGATGAGCTAATGCCACATTCATTTTTAGAGATCTTACCTGTTTGCTGATGAATTAGCTCTTTTAAACATTGAAAAAGATGGCAATTTCTTTCAATCATTCCAAGAAAAATCAGAGTAAGGTGATGGTGAAGACTTTAAAATAAATATGACGGACATGCATACACAGTGATGACTGCTTTCCTGAAATGAACCTCTATTTTTTGCGATATATAACATACTAAAATTCTATTTGACACACATGATAATAACATAAGATATAAGGATATATTATCTTTCCTGCAGTATGCAATATATTTCAATGTGCAGTAAATGGCAACATATCTGTACACATATTTTTTTTCAGTATGTGCTGAAATGCTATATATTTTCAACTTGGTTCAATTTTCTCTAGGTTGCTACCAATAAATTGATTAAATAAAGATCTATGTTGTAAATAAAATAGTGCTACTGTATTCACTGTTGTTTTGTGATGGAAAATAATTTGTTTTACTTAATTTTCCCCACCCCCAGGTCAGTATGCAACACAATATTTAGGCTGCCACTACAAAATTGGTAAAGCAGGTTTTAGGTAGTGTTCAGTGTGATTTCAGATCTAAGATACACATTTTGTTAGCCTTTATGCAGGTTTTGGATGACTGCATTAATTGTATTAGTTGAATATGAACAACATTATATAAACATGACCTGTCTTCCTGAAGCTGTAAACAGAACTCAGCTTGTCTCATTGTTAAACTAAACAATAACAGCATGTTGTATTTACCATGTAAGGCCATCCTTAATGTTTATACAACATTTATTATAATGAGGCTCTAATCCTGACTGGAGCCTCTAAATATTACTCCGTAGGAAAAAAAGGAAAAACAGCTATTTTAATTTTCTTTCTAGTAATCCCTGGACCCACTAGTTCAAGAAGAACATCTGACATCTTTACTTCACTTATAAGCAAAAATTGAATAAGGAGACTTTTACAATAAGATCTCATGATATTAAAATATCATTAAAATTAAGACATTTACTTTTATGTGTATACTGCAGAATAAAACATTTTAAAAATAAATTATGAACTAAACAATGCTCCATAAGATCACAGAATAAAGTACTTTTGGAGATACATCAATCAAGTACTAGTCTTTTTACTCTGAGACTTGGAATCATTCTGCCATAAAGGATGCCATAGGCAATTTTGAAGACTCCATGGTTTTTGTCATGTCTTTTTCCTTTTTCGTACACTAAGGTTATGGAAGACTCATCTCTACAAGACCAGGGCAAATTTTCCTTGCTTTTACTGCTTATATGCATATGAATAGTGAGTGTGACTTTACCACACTGCTGCAGTAATTGGACAACATTGTGGCCTTGGTGTATCACCATACAGTCCTTAGTATGATTTAGAGGGCTCTCCAGTTGTTTGCTATTTCATCCTAGAATAAAAACATTACTTTGTGCACTATAATAAAAAAAACATTTTCCCTAGTCATTTCCATATTAAAAACTCCTGCTGTTCCTTCCTGTATAATATACAAAATATAAGTTCTACTTTTCCTGAGATGGTAAAGGTACTGCTCAGATCACTGGGAGTTTCAATATCAAGCATAATTCTCTATATATTTTTCACTGATTTCTGATAGGTGTTTTATTCTTCCAGAAACCCCTTTGTAGGCTTGTTGTTGCTCACATTTTTAGTGGGAAGGTTTTTGTATTCATAGTACTTTCTTGTCTGTGACAAAAATTCTGAGAATTAGCCACATTCAGATGCTAATTAGATGGTTTCATGTCAGCCTACATTTTTTTCTCTTCTTCCCGACCAGTTGTCAAAGGCCAAGCGATGCCCAAATGGAGCCTTATTCTTACCACAACCTAAATATTACATATAAAAAGGAGTATATATTTCAGACATAACATTGGATACTAAATCAGTACTATTTTGTCCATAGTCATACTTCTCCACTGTTCTCCATAGGCAGTGTATAAATTGTGTGACTTTTTCTTCAGTTTTTGTCTGGAAATACTTGTAAGGTCCAGAATTATGACAGTTACATATAAAAACAGAGAAACAGAAAATTAAAAATGTTGAAAGGAGAAAAAGAAATATCTTGATGAACAACACTTTCTTCCAACGATCCCAATAACCCTTAAAAGTATAATGCTCTCAGCATCTACATTGAGGCCTTCTCATCCTTCATTGAATCATGAATTAGACTGAAGGTTATGATTTAACATATGCCAGAATAACCAAGAGGAAAGAAATTTTTGTGAGTGGGGAGGGAACAAATAGACAGGGTGCGTGTTATAGTAAAATTGTAATTGATTGTTATAGTAAAATTTTTATAGTACTATTTCCAGAAATCTCCTCTTATGCACAGAGGAAGAGAATGCATTTGTGACTACATTTAGTGCTTCAGCCACATGACAAAAGGAATCTTAAAACTTGAAGAAAGATTAGATTATTTTTTCCATCTTTAGTTGCTCCCTCTTTGGGTTAAACCAGCATTTCATTAGGTGTCTGGATGTATCAACTGCTTCCTGATGATACAAGAATGATGACTAGGTACATAAGAAAAATGATGGTTGTGCACCTAAGATTGATTTACCGGACAAGAAAGTTTGTATTTCACTAGACCCTATCCAAGATAAACTATGAATTTTTTTCTGCCTCTTAAAACCCCTAAATCCTTCTTACTACAGAAATTTCCTCTCTGTAATGACGGAAACATTTTGTGTTCCTATAGATCTGGCTATTTTACTATATTTTATTTTACAATGGTACTAGAAATCTATACTGTATATGTTATATTTATAAACAATACATTTCTGAGCATATGTCTATCACATAATTCTTGCTGAAACATGACTAGAGGGATTGAAATAGAGATTTCCTTTACCTTAAACTATATTATCTCTGCAATAAAATCTAAGCACCAACTTTCTCTAAAGGATCTTGGATATACAGAAGCCATGAAAGCTTCAGAGCACTCTGTGTCTTTTCTTAAAGATAATCTGTATTTTCAAATATAAACCTGTGTCTTACCCTTTAGTCGTGCCCAGCAGCAGAGGTGAGTATCAGGTCTGTGTAGAAAAGCTGCAGTATGTGTCCTGGAACACACCGTTACATCAAATAAAACACAGAACAAAAACATTTGCTGTTACTGGACTTATATAATCATTTACTGACTAGAAGGGATTCTGGGAATTCTGCCTGTACCCAGTTTTCAGATAACTAAGAATACTGGCAAATACAACAGTTCTGTAATTTTGGATTGATTAAGTAATTGCAGGTCATTAGCTTTAAAATCCAGCACCGATCAAGAAATTAAAGTCTTCATTATTTTGTCAAAAAATGACTAGGGTACAACTTCTTACTGAAAATTTTGGGAAAAAACAGCTGCAGGAAAATCACCTTCCTCTTTTCAATCTGGCTGGAAGATTTTACTGTGTAAAAATAAAGAATTCTTTCTTTCTTTCTTTCTTTCTTTCTTTCTTTCTTTCTTTCTTTCTTTCTTTCTTTCTTCCTTCCTTCCTTCCTTCCTTCCTTCCTTCCTTCCTTCCTTCCTTCCTTCCTTCCTTCCTTCCTTCCTTCCTTCCTTCCTTCCTTTAATTCTGAATCATAATATCTTTTTATTCTTCAGTTTCAAGCTTTTGTAAAACTTCAGAAGATTTAGAACATGCACATCAAAAACACTGCTTATTACGCTGCCCAGCACTGTCTCCCAACCTTCCATCCCCTCTGTGCACATATCTCTGTCTTGTCAGTTCTGTGGAGCGTGTTTCTGTTCCGTGTTTATGGAGTAATACCCCATGTTCCAGTGTCCTATGCCAGTACAAATAAATAAAATAGGAACCACAATGGAGCCTACAACTTTCTCGCAGCACTGGGAAATAAATCCTGGGTGAGCTGGCAGTAGTAAAACATTTGTCTCTTGTTGATGACAGACTAGAACCTAATTACTTTTAACATCAAAGAATGGATAAATAGCAAGCAAAATTTATGTAAGAAACAATCTGAAGAAGCACCAGTAAAAGCATCATTATGAACCGGAAATATTCATATAAAAAATAATTTCTATGTTCTGAAGTTTAACTAATACACATAAACCCAAATTCTGCTAAATTCTGAGTTCTCCTAAATTCTGTAGCTAGTCTCACTGAGCAAAGTCAGGCTATATATGAGTGAAGAAATAATACATATGAGCACATTTTCCTATTATTGGAATTAGTAATTTGTATAGCCCTTTCAATCTGCAGTACCAAGAGATTAATAATGATTCTTTACGGTTGGCTTGGCTGGTGCTTATCTGAAATTCAATATATATTTTCAGTGGCCAGAATAGAATCATCTGATGGAGGAGTCACAGGAAAGTCCTGGTAGGGTCTTCTGGGTTTTTTTGAAGGACAGATTTTATCATAGAAATTCTGTTCAGATGACTGAATGGCATCTATTCCCTGGTCTCACCCAAGGCAGAAGCTGACTACTAATGCTCTGTGAGCTTTGCTTCATGATCATTAATTTGACACAGCACTCCTCTGAGTTCTATTTCAATTCAAAACTTTTAGTAGGGAAGTTTGTGCTCATTGGAGTGAGGATCATAGTTACTTTTAGGTTATTTATATCATATCCATAGAGAAACATATTAATAGTATTATTTCAGTTCAGTCATGACTCTTTTTTTTTCCAGAAGCAGATTCTGTTTAATTTTGAAGAGGTTTCATAAAAATTAGACTGACACATTTATATAAGGAGCATTGAATGTCACAGCATCCCTGATTAAACATTTAGGATGGCATGTCAAATTCTTGGCAAAGTCTAGAATCGCTCCAATTTTCCAGAAGGGATTGGCATATACATAATGTCATCATTTATCACAAAGCTGCTGAGCTGCATTTTTAATGAAAAAGAACTCTTTTACTGTGGTTATTCTACACTGCGTATATTTACACACTGTTTAAACAAAGAGTAGATTTTAAGGTGAACCCTAAAATGACTGATTGACAAAAGCTGAAGTCGTAGAGTCCGATTTATCATTAAATTTAATGTATTATTCCTATAAAATCAAGATCTCAGAAACATAAGACAGCTTACCAGTTATAGATCCAGGAACTAATGATCAAAATACCTTTCACACATTTTTTCTACACAATTATATCGGGCAAAATAGTGGCAACCAGAGTAAAGTAAAGTAGAGGTGGTCCGATTTCTGCCATTCAAGCCTTGACATCAGTCATCATCAGCCTTCCAAAATTTTCTCTCTTTGACTCATATTTCTACATGAAAAAAAAATCCAGAATCAGCTTTAAAAAAAATAGACAAGTAAAAGTAAAAACATTCATGATATTTTTTAATATATTTTTTTTAAAACTATCTTCATAATTTTTAATATAGCACAGTCAGTGAAAGGATTTGACTAAAAAAATGGTATTTGGCTGAGAAATATTCATCACTAAATCAAAATATTTTACTTCTTGAATGGTGTTTCTGGTTCAAGCAAATATTTAAGCTGCTCAGGCGGGCAAGACGTAATTTTTTCACTCTTGCCATTATTCATTGTCTTTAGCAATAGACATAACTCTTTGTTGTTTTTTTCTTTATAGGTCAAATATTTGTTTTCCACTTATCCATTTAGGTACACCACCAAGTGACAAAAATTATAAATCTCCCTTTGAGACAGAATGAATAACAGTATTGACAGACACTGAGGGCTGTAAAAATGTATGGTTAAAGATACAGTAGAGAGTGAAAAAATATACCAGCACCTTTCAGTAACACATGGCCTGGTTTCCACACTGATGGCACAAATTCCTAATTACCACTTCTGTGAATGATGTTAAAATTTCACTATTCTACATGAAAAATAATATGTATCATAATACTTCAATTTATTCTTTGGGTAGTTACACAAGAACACAGACACTTGAATAAATTTGTTCAGCTCAAAGTTGCATTACATTCAAATCTTTTTCTGCATGTACACTACTGTTCATACTTATCATACCTGGGCTTCAAACACAGTGAGTGCTGTACTTAAGGTTACACAATAAAAGATTAAAATTCCTTAATGCATGGAATTTATAAAAACAGTGCTTTGAAAGATAGCAGTAGAGTACATAGACGCATCCCCTTGCATGTATCTTGATGGATCTGATGCACTCTGTCTTTAAAATTATGTATCTGCCAACTGTTTGTTCACCATTCTATTGCATATTAGCTCAGTATTAATCTCACTTTATTTATGCCTATTTATGCCACTGAATTAAGCATCAGAAATGCACTTCACATTCTCACAAGTGGAAGATAGCTAGATAGCAGAGTACATTCATTGCAAAGACTAGCTGATCCGTAGGATGGAAGCCCTGTGTAACATGGCAGAATCTAAGTTTTCAGCTTGTTCCTGAAAATTCCCAGAGCAGATAGCATCTTTTAATTTACTTGAACATTTTGCTAGAAAAACATAGATATTTTCACTAACGCAGAGCAGTCTTAGGCGTATTTATAATGAATAAACATAATTTCATTTATGTTTATATTTATCTATTTCATTTAGACATATTTCATTTTAGTTTTAGGAATACACTTACGTGAACCAATAAGAGGAGACTTGTATAACCCTGAACAAGAAATTGAAATAATGTTTGAAACTCACTTAAAACAGTGAAATCTGTCCTGTGAACTTCATTAGGTTCCAGAGCTGATGCTTCAGCTATTAATGCAGGAATTGATGTCCAAAAATCCTCCCTTTCGTTTCCCTTATACTCCTTTCTAATTGTCACCTTTGTTCCCTTTCTCCTACAGTACATTCTGTTTGTATTACCTGTAAAGGAATGGTGCCAAGCCAGGACTCCAGTAAAATGCATTTATAGCACTCCAACCATCCCAAAGGAAGGACTTTTTATTATAATAAGAAACCTCAAACTAATAATAATTAAAATCCCCCAGTTAGTTCAAACGACCTGTTCTGCTTTAAATACATGGGGGACCGTAGGAGTATCTGTATACACTTCATGCACACAGCTCAGAAATGTGGTTTCAATGGAGAGAGAAGCTTCCTTCTAATGGAATTTCTAGTGGTAACTGAAGCAATATTTTAATGGAGCTTGAAATCTGTTTTGTGGAATACTGATGGGTCTGTGGCAAGCAGAATTTGTACTGAAAAAAGGAGAAAAAGTCAGGTTTTTTTTCTTCTAGTCACATTGACGCTGGTCTTCAAAGAACTGTTTTGTCATCATAGTTGATGATTCTGTGTTTTGAAAGCTGTAGGCTAGGACTTTCAGGATAAGACTTAAGCAAAATTGTGTTAGAGTCAACCACTAAAGAAGAAAAGGAAAAAAAAGTTTCAAACAACAAGTTTTTTTCTAAATTAAGTGGTCAAACAGCTGAAGTGATAATACTGATTATCTACAGAGCTGGAAGATAGATGCTTTCTTCACTCAGGTATTATAAACTACTGTAAATACAATTCATATTGCCCCTTTCCAAGACTGTTACTGCAGTTCTCTTTCCTTCTGACAGCAACTGCACTCCCTTCCTGATGCGTTCTGTGTTAGTTGTGCAATGCCATAGTAGTTCTAGGTTTGGTCTGCAGCACACCAAAGCAGTTATAACTACCAGTAGACATAAATTGTAATCTAAAAGTAGGAATTATCCCCAGCTATGCACTATACAACTTCCAGTGTTACCTGGTAACTCTGATGATGCAGAGCTAAGAGTGTGACGGTTACTTCTTCCTTCCTATCAGTCTTCCAGAAGTATTCCTAATGGAAAGTGAGTAGGGTAGCTTCACTAGCTTTACTTTTCCATTAAGAACAATTTGACATCTAAGGGGGGCAAAAAGTTGTAAATATAAAAAAAGTACAAACAATCCTCAGTGTAAATCTGCTGAGTTCGTAGCCTATAGGTCTGCACTGCATATGCCAATCACAGGATACGAATACACACATTCCTTTGAGCTGTAGGCATGTCTCTTAGGAAATGCACCCCAGATGTTTCCTGTTCCCTCTTTGTCTCTAAGATTTAGGTTGGTAACGTGTCCAATTTGGTCATAGAGTCTCCCCACTTAATGAACTATTGCTGGGCTTCATATAAGACCATGGACCATGAAAGAAAAGAGACTAGGTGGGACTGAGTGATCCTGTGGAGAATAGTGGAGTAAAATTCTTAGAGAATGCAGTTTAAATGTGAAGGAAACCCACAAAAATGTTTCAGCTGGAAGTTTTGGTGTTTGTTCTACAACAGACGTGTAATTGAATTTTCAAGGTTAAAACTAACAGCAATATTAACAATTTACAAGAAAGGAAAAATCTAAAATTATGACAAACTCTAAAATACAACTTGCAAATTCTATTTTTAATAGATTAAGATCCTTTCAAGCAAAATAAGAAAAGACCTTTTAACACCTAAACAGCATTTTACTATTACTCCTCAAGAAATTTCCATTGTCAAAACTAAAAAGAATCCTATCAGTTATTTCATCCTGATTCTAATTTCCCTCTCCACAATTTATGTTATATATATATAAGAATGAGGCTCTCTAGTGCAATATACCAGACAAAGTAATGATGGCTAGTGCAGTTGTTCCACCATATAAATATTTCCAGTAATTTATCCATCAGAAGTAGGAAGTGCATTTAATTATATTGTTGTACAGCTGCTGCAGGGATATTTCATCCATCAGAAATGACATGCATAATGATTGCCTGGTGAAGTTAAATACTATAAAAAGAAAATAATTCATTGTAGAAAGTTCACAAAGTTTCATTTTCTTTTTTTTAGAAAGACTGCAGTAGAAAAAAACCCCAAATCAATACTATGAAATAATTCTTCAGTACTATTAATTCAGTTTACTATGGCATGAATACTGATGCTTTGCAGGGTGCATCATATCTAAGACTAGACTTTTCAAGGGTGAAGATGGGAGCGATTTCATTTATTAGATTACTCTTCTTTCCTTTAATATCTTTTCTGATAGGAAGGAACATCTAGGCTTTGTTTCAGATTAGGGCTATTTACTCTTAGTCTTCATTACCGATGAAAATCTAGAGACCAACAGCATACTGATTTAATATACTACAGAATAATTCATGCCTGAAAGGGTAAAGTAAAAGGAAAAAAAAGAAAACAAAAAACCTAAAGAAAGCCTCCTTGTTAAAAAGGGACATTAGTCATTTCTCTCTGGCATTTTTTTGGCAGCTGATGTTCTGTGTTTTGTAAATCATTATATCTAAAACAGCTGAAGCTGTAAAACTAATGTACCGGGTCAGGGAAAACAACCAAAACAGGGTCAGAGAATCTGAACCCGTACTACCAGTTCAGTCAGTCTTCTGTCACATCACTTACTCTTCATTTTAGCATGCTAACTGATCAATATCGCTGCTAATAAGAAATATTATCCTGTGCATGCTTTCAGAGATCTTTGCTGCAGAACTATAAGAACTGGAAGTTTTAGAAACAGGAGGAGTAAGGTTTTCTTGAAGCAAGTATTTTTAGAAAGACTTTGTAATAAGAGAATATAATAGAATGACTACTCATTACACAGGAAGCAAGACTGGTAGCTATGAAAAACAAAGGAGTAACGTGAAGGAAGAGAAGGCAAAGAGGCTGATATTAGTTTAGACATGTGAGGTGAGACCCTTTATTAGAAAACAAACAACAAACAACTGGCAAAGGGCTTGAATTCGATTCGAAGAGATGAGAAGGCAAAAAATACAGAGTGGAAAAGAAAGAGGCAAGTGTGGGAGAAGACAACTTTTCAAATTGTCCACTAGTATATGAACAGATAGGAGGAAAGGGTGGATTTTGATGATGAAACAGAAAGAAGGTTTACTGAGCTGTCAAACAGAATAGAGAGAAGTCAAAGAAAACAATAAAGCTCATGAATAAAAATACTAGTCATTGATGTAGTCCTAATGTACACCTTTTTTCATCTTTTAATCAAAATTAGAACTACAGTTGTGTTACTTTCAAATGTAAAAATGTTACCATCAACTTCTTGAATTTGCAGTAGCATGTGTTGAGAAAGGTGCTGCTCACATTGTCTTTAAAATAGTTTTGAGAATAGAAACTTAACATTTGTTATAATAGCAACTAAGGACTGATGAACGCAATAAAATTTTTATGGAATGATCTGCATCTCACTGGCACAAAAATAGCACTTGCTGAAAATATAGTCTTTTCTCCAAACTGACAGAATATTTATCTACACACCTCAGAACACAATACAAATATTGCTTGAGTGGTCTTGTCATGCTCGAGGAGCTCAATGTTTTTCTTGTAATAAGGGGCCCAACACTGATCACAGTGTTCAGCCTCAGGAGGACTGAGTACAGAGGGACAATCTGTTCCCTAGTCCTGCTGGCCACACTCTTTCTGATACAAAATTTCTGATTACAAATGTCTAGCTTTATCCTGAAAAAAAATAAAATGTCTGTTCTTTTGAAAAATTTTGTAAAAATTATTTTGCAAAACTTATTTTGCTGCTTCATGATGGGCTTTTTTCGAAGCCTATTTGCAATCAATGAAAGGTTTCCAGCTAGCTTTGGGTGTTTCAGAGTACAATAGTAGTAGTATTTTGCTGAAAGAGAAGAGGTAAAAAAGCCTTTCTTTTCTAATTTCTGTTAGATTGATTATTATTTTTTTTGAAGCAATGGTTTAAATTATAGATAATTTTGACAGAATAGAGCCATTAAGGCTGAATTTTCCCACTCAAGACTACTTTAATCTTTGTTACCTTGATTTTAGCAAAAACAATTTAGGGAAAGTGTGTTGTTCCCTAACATTAAAGGAAATTCTTATTGCTGATTGATTCTCATCAAATATTAATTTGAAAGATATAGAAATTCGGTGCTTTCAAAGCAGGTAGCTAAAATGTATCAGGGAATGTTCTTCAAGGAAGCATGGGCTACCCATGCCTGTAGAAGTCTACCTTTCTGCTTTTAAAAATGCAATCTTCATGTGATCAGAAAATAAAGATTTACTGTAACTGATAAATTTCATTTGTACTAAGAATGCTTCAGACTGAGGCCAGCAGGTATTTTACTGGTAGTCTTCCTTCCCCAACATCAGCTTCCTTAGAATAAACCTAGGATTATACTGGCACCACAGAAATTCTGAGAATTGTAGCAGTTGAATAAAAGCCCACAGAAATAAATCGTATACTTTCCTTAGATACTGAATTCTTAGGTTCTAATGACCGAGCTATTTAAAATAGAGTTTTCATGGACGGATACTAAATATGGACGTGTAATTAGTGATCACTTGATTTCTGACCTATGATCCTGACATGCAGACATACTGAATAGTAGAATCTGCAAGATAAGTCAGCAGGAGTTTTGCTTTAAGCTACTCTTGTCATTGAGCTATTTGTAATGATAAATAGTCTGGAAACAGGTCATGGGTAGTTCAGTTTGTCAACCAAACTGAATGATATTTTGACCTTAATCTCAATGAATGACAATACATGACAGTATGTCACCTTCTCATCTTACACAGCAATACAAAAATAACTATTTTTGAAACAAATAATAAACAAGATTGTTTGCCATGGTAAAGCAAAGATAGATGCAAGAAATTCTGGAGTTAGAATATATTGATACAACAGAAATGGAGGTAGAGAAAAGCAAAAAAAATTCACAAGTTAGTCTCCTGATCCAATCCAATTTGAGCCCTTTGAATCTCTTAAGGAAAAGCAAATAATAAAAAAGTACCAAGGCATTTATATAATGTGAAGATCGATTGAATGATTAATGATGTAGATGTTATTTCCTTAATGAAGTTCACAACTCTTGTATGACTGAACAAATGAAAAGACAGAAAAACATAGTCCAATCTAACTCTCTTCTAGGACAGGATTTTCTAATTTATAGAAAGAGAAATGACTTATTTTTCTATCTGCTCTCCAGAGCATAATAGTGGGAAGATCTTTGATCTTTATTTAACTGCTGCTTACTCACCTGTATTTTAATGTAGTATAAATGACTGGTGCAAGCATGGGAATTTTGTTGTCTTTATTACTTCCTTAACTAATACTGTTTATTGCTATGGTTATTAGAAATTAAATGTGCAGCAGATTCAATATGTCACTTAAAACGTCGCTTTCATTCCTGCAGTAATGAAAGTGAATTAAATATGTTTTTTTTTCCTCTGCAGTCATTCTGCTCATCTTTTAAACCTTGGCTCAGATAAAGTTTTGTGCATATCTGTCACTATAAACAGCCTTCCTTCACTTCAAAAGGAAGAGGTGTCTTCCATTGCTTTTACCTTCTCTTTCTGCTAACTCATAATTGCTGTCATGCAAACCAAGATCCTTCTCTTCAGGGAGCTGGGAAGTACACACTGCCATTAAATGTTATTTTGTCACTCAATATTGCTAAGTTAATTGTAAAGTTACCTGCTACTTTTCATCTCACAGCCTTTCGAACTCCAGGAGTCTGAGCAGGATCATTTCTCTTGCTCACTACTTTGGTCTTCAAGCTTCAAAAATCTCCAGGCTCGATATGAAGTTTTGTTAAAATCAACAACTCTTGCCCTTTCTTGTCAACAAATCTAAACTTTTAATTATTTTACAAGGCTTTTGACATAGCAGATTGATCTAAACTTAAATCAGGGAGGAAATCTCAGATTACTTGAAATAGATAAAATATTGCATTTTACAAGAATGGTTAAGAAACACTCCAGTCAAAGCAGATGATAATGTTTCTGTGATGCATGCAAGTCACTACTCTGCTCATACTGTGTTTTTATTTCAAAACCAGAATTATAAGAGGAAAATACATAATTGACAAAGCTGCAAGTAAAAATTAATCATGTCATTAGCTCAGAAACTCAAAGGAGATCTTAATTAGATATGAATTATCCAATAATTGTTAGTATCTCTGATGTACATTTGATTGGATATTTATCACTAAGAGTCCCCATACTGTTCTAACCTTACAGCAAAATTCAAGAATGTCCCCTTTGAGTCCTGTGTTGGCTTCCAGCTATGTACACAATATACTCAAAATCTTAACTGTTAACATGAACGTTAAGAGAGCCGAGTTCTTTGTAAAATGTTTCTGGCAAAATTTTGAGGATTGCATTTCTTGTTTTCAAGTATGTTTGGGTTGATTAAGTTTGACCCTACATCTTTAGATGTCTGCAGTCTCAGGTACCTGATCCTGCCCCTGATTATTTTGGTTAATAGCAATACCTTCAGACAAAAAGCTTAGCTCTTTACATGTCTATATTAAATATTCCTAGACATAGCAAAGTTTCACCTTCCTTTTAACTTTTCACCAACATTTCTCTGTCTGACATAAAATCTAACTTCAAACCTAGAATACTGTCAGACTTCAACACAATAGATATGAATATAAAAATATAAAAGATGAACAATAAATTTGTATAGTCAGCCCACACATTTCTGCCTGTTAGGCTCCAAGTTCACATTATCCAGCATCCAAATATACCAGTAGAAGGAAGAGCTCAGAAGTTATCCTTCTAGGAGAGGTAAGCAATACATGTAAGCTATGTATTTACATAAAGAAAAAGTACTGTATAACTAAAGGTAGAAATCTACCCTTGTATTTATGGTACACATCTAAATAAATGCCTGAATTTTTGGCACTCAGAATTGTGTTGTGGGGAAAATATACTTGTGCTACTTACTCTCAAATACAAATTTGTGAACTAAACTGAGTGTTTCTAATCATTATATGCACCATTTTTCCTTAAAGGTACTAAGAAATACACTTATTTTTTTTTCTCAAAAGACTTATTTATGAACGGTTTAGACAAGCAGTTGTTGCTGCAGCAGGGTCTCCAACAACAACCAATTTCTCTGTTTCAGACTTTACATGTATCTTAGACTGGTATTTTAGCCTCTTTTGCATCTTCAGGACAGCTACTGTATTTTAATGAAATAATTACCTCCGTTCTTGAACTGAAGCTTTCTTGTAGTCTGTGTAGCACTGTGGACATCCATATCAAATGCCTGTGTTAGATTGGTGACATGTTCTGCTGCACTGAAAACTAAAAGGAGAAAAAGTGAGATGGAAAACTTTAAAAAAAAAAAGGATAGTTTTCCTTAAACTTAGATGAGATGTTACGAAGAAATAATCAAGCTGGAACTTATTTGAACTTCTGTGTCTAAATCAATACTGGAGTAGTCTGTCTTTGCAGTGATAAGACAAGAAGATTCAGCCTTTCTATTGAGCTTAAGGCAGAAGTCACAGGTTGAATTGTAATAAAAAATTATCTCCTAGCTTTATTTTTTTTTATTTTGACTTTTTTCTTCTTAGCGATGAAGCTTCAATCGATGGTCTTAGAGCTTCAGATTATCTGTCAGACAGAAAAGCTGTCTCAGGCACTGAGGACCTCTAATCAAATATTGACAGATGAGATGTTCTAGGTGATAAAAATAGATTTAAACTCCAAAGTGACATTTTTTTTTATAAGAATTATAGTATAACCGTTAAAGTCACGATGTAAGATAAATGATAGAGTCTAAGTCTTCCAATCAATTTATTACCTTTCCTAAATATAATGAATATGAGTTTCTTACTTAACCCAAGGTCAATCCCCCACAAATTAACCTAGATAACTCCATGTTTTCCTCTAGATTGATAAAAAGATATCTGTTCATGATAAATACAACTTTTACGTGAACTCACCTTAAAAGATTCCTATAACTAGCAAATAGCCTCAAAACTCAGTTAAATCTTTAATTAAATTAATGCAGTAAGTTATGAAGTCTGTAGGAGAACATTAGGTAGCAGAGAAGAAATCACAATTTAAAACACAAAAAACATGCCACCAACTAACCACTGAAAAAGTCAACAGAAATGAAAAGAATTCTATGTTCTCAGATTTAAATAGCTATCATACTAATAAATAGCTTCAAACCAGCTTGAACTGATAGGTACAGAGTTAATGGGTCCCTGCATAAAACTACAAGCAGATGCTACTAGTGGACAAAAAAAAATGGAGAAACCTGTTTTCAAACAGACCCCCCATTATAACTTCAGTATTGAACCAAAAGGGTTTGAATTAATACAAAAGTATTATCCTTAACACTGAAATGATGACCTTGATGCTGTTTGGTTGTAAGAGCATTTAAGCCTGTGAACAATTTTTTAAAAAAATATACGTAATTGTTCCCAGATTTGTCTTTGGGTGCCTGAAGACAAGTGCCACTATCAAAGGGGAGCTCATAAAGTCTGCTGTAGTGTGGGGGTGAAAGAGAGAGGGAGAAGGAAGATGCTAGACTATCATTTTTGTACAAATGTATCACATGTGCATGCAGAATCCCAGGAAAGTTTCTTTTCGAAGTCTTGAACAAAGGAAGCAGTTTATACCTGGGATGGAGACGCGGTCAACTGTGTGGTGCAGAGACCTCAGTGTAATATGGTGAGGATATATGATAGACACGTAATAACGACAACCAATTAGGTGATGTATGACCCAACATATATACCATAACATCCTGCTCGCTGTTTGATGTACATCACAAATACTGGTCTACTGGGGAACTGAGAAATGCACAGACTTCCTTGGCTGACTTTATTCATGTTGCTAGAAGAAAGAAAAGTAGCAAAAAGGAGTTTCAGGGTAAGACAAATGGAAGAGGAAGCTGTCCTCTGGGGTTATAGGACAAAAAGTCAGTGTAGATTGCTATATTGAGCAATCTATACTAACTAAAATCCAATTATGATTCAGTACAGCTATTATAGAACATTTTGGTTTTATAGGATGTATGCATTTTGGAACACACGTAATCTTAAAAATGGAACTTTATTTTGGAATGATAAAGTATTTTCAAAACATTGTGGTGGTGTAATCTAATTCACATGAGAAAATCAAATAGTAGACCAACTTTAAACTGTTAAAATATTATAACATCGATATTTTCATGCAATGATGTGTTAACTCATACTCAGTATCTTTTAACCTAGGATATGATAGAATAAACTTGACCTCTTCAATTTTATTTGAACAAAATATTTTGGTATAAACATTGTTCAAGCAATCAACAGTTTTAATATTCTGAGCAATTATTAGATAGTTTGTATCAAATGTATAAACCCATTGCATGTGTATAAAAATATATAAAAATTGTCAAATATACAAGCAATAATTTAAATGAAAGATGCTTTGATTTACTAAAGTATAATCCGCAGTATAATGACAATACTCAGAGCTAAACTAATAACATTAATAACAACAACAATAATATTCCTGCTTTGCCTATTTATAGGCTTTGTTGTTAGAAGACCCTCATGCTTCTTATAAGCAAAAAATACCAATTAATTAAGTCTTACATCATCCATTTGAAGCAGAAAAATGCCATCCAGTCTACAGATATGGAATTTCATGAGTTCACCAAAATCAAATCAAGGTCATATGTAGTCAGCTGTACAACTGCCATGAAAATCAAGATTAAGCTCAAACTACAATAAAGTTCATGTTAAATTGAGAGGAGACAAATTTTTGCATCAGTTTACAGATTCACAGTGTTGGGCACTAACTTCTAGCCACAGTGTTTTTGAATTAATATGGGATTGATTTTTTTCTTTTCCCTTGGATTATTGGTTGCCAACACTTCTCAGTTTGAGAAATATGTCAGTGATTGTGAAGAAATTAAGTGAAAAAATTATTAATATGGGAGTTAAAGTAAACTACTCTGTTTCCCATCAGAGCAATTCCACAGCGTGGTTTGTCTGACAACTGCATCGATTGTATAGAGATTTATTTCACTACGTTTCATCTGCATCACAGCCAGACTTATTCTATGATTTTTCCACAGTGTAAACTAGTTTAAATTAAAAGCAAGTGAGGTAGAGGCCTGTCACTGGGATTATATTTTTCTATCCAGGATTCAAAGGGCTAGTGTTATAAAAACAAATGTTTTAAACATTTTTGAGCAATAGATTATATATTTTCTGAATATTTTTCATCCAGTGAAGAAACACAATGATTTCCACACTTTTATTGTGCTTGCGTTACATCATATGGGTATGCAAAGGTATTTCTGCAAATCTCCCCTTTAGTCTTTTTCTAGCTAGTCCACAGCCTGTAAAGAAGTAACAATCGAGCTACGGTGGAAGGAAGGGTGTTGGGTTTGTCTGTTTATTTGTTTTGTAAATGTACTTAAAGCATTCACTGTAAACATGCACTTGCTTTTTGCTGCATGAACGTTTAGATAGACATATAGTGAAAATTTACTTTGCAATTTATGTATTCCAATAAGGAGTCTCACAAAGCACCATAGGTTATGTCACCTACAATACGTTTTCTGGAAATTTAGTCCTTGTTCTTTCAAGACTTTTTTCTTTTTCAGACCAGTTATCCCCAAAGCATTTGGTTAATGCACACAGTAAGTAGTAGATACTTACCGTGACTCTCTCTACAAAACAATCAACTGTCAGATAAACTGCATAATTACTACATCCTGACCTTAGTGTTATCATTCTGTAGGTCCAATTTTGATAGATTTTCTTTAACCCATAACATTTACAGTCTAAGTTACATCACTTATAAAAGAAGATATAAGCAGGAATGTGCTTCATTTTCATAGAATCATAGAATCACCGGGTTGGAAAGGACCCACTGGATCATCGAGTCCAACCGTTCCTAACACTCCCTTAAAACATGTCCCTAAGCACTTCATCAACCCATTCCTTGAACACCTCCAGGGAAGGTGACTTGACCCCCTCCCTGGGCAGCCTGTTCCAGTGCCCAATGACTCTTTCTGTGGAGAATTATTTCTGATATCCAGGCTGAACCTCCCCTGGCGGAGCTTGAGGCCATTCCCCCTTGTCCTGTTCCCTGTCACTTGGGAGAAGAGGTATTTCTGTCACTGACTTTAGTTAAACTCAACAGTTTTGATATTTTACTCTAAAATGTTCTTTTATTAAGAGATATTAGCAATCATAGTTCTCTGGCATTATTTTGTATTTCTCCCCAAACTACATGTTACCTGTTAATTTAGCAGGGCACATTTACTAAGGCTTGTATCTTCAGGTAAATACTAATGACATGAATTCCTCCACTGTACAGAAATTGTCCATACACTGAGCAAACCTGGGATTTAAATTTTATGTATGGTAAGTTTTGTAAGGTTTTAAATGATAAGAACAGTACAAAATGCTCTTTAGTAATAATCCCATATAAGGAGGTTTATTTAGTCCCAAACCAATACTGTGTTCACTATCTCCTAGCCTCACTTTTACTTGATTTTGCAAATTGAAAAGCTCTGATGTTTTGTTATGCTGACTTTCATGATGAACTTTTGGTTCTCTCTGCACAGTGTATACAGGTGACTGACAGCCAAGTTTGACACCTGTCCTAACACTGAATGACTATCCTCTGCTTATTGACATCCCAAATCCTCACCGTTTCAGCTGGAAGGCAATGCTTAGACACTTGCCTGTAGTTCTGTTTAAATAACCGAGCAAAATAAAATCTAGCTCCTTTGTGTGTATAAGGTTGGGGTGAATTAGAATCCAAATAAAGTATCCAGTTAATTGTACAGTGAAAACAAGCCAAATACCACTATCAGTATGAAATCCCCTTGTAAACACTAGATGAATTTTTCTCACTGCAGCTAAAGGAATGGAACCGTTTTAACTTAGATACTGACAAACAACAGAGTGGAATAACGTAAATAAACAGTAGGCTTTTGCTTTCTTTTAAAAACAAATCAAACAAAACCATTTCATACCTTTACGCTTTTCAGTCAAAAAATGAATTAAGGTGTTATTTAAATTGACATAGATACATAGTGCAGAAGATCATAAGGACAATTACGTGATTAGAAATGAGGCTTATTTTATAGACCAGAGTTCAATTCAGCTTAAATGAATCCAAAGCAATTAGAAATAGTGTATTTCCTATATTTTTATGAGGCTTTAAATGCACCTAAAAAGCTTCTTAATTATGATATCTGAGTATGACACATTACCAGATATAGTTACTGGCCACATTGTTTCACCAAATTTTAAGCAGAAAAAGTCATTAAATGATCTGTTAAGGAAAAAAATAGAAACAGTGCCATGTGACTGACAAACATTCCTTTTAAGAAGACTCGGAGATAATTATTTATTTATTTTTCATTGGGCAACACAAGTGCTTACAATACCTTTGATGTAACTTTAGCTACTTCTGCTACAGGGAGTTATTTTTATATTTCACCTTCATAGAGAACTCATTTGTAGGAAACAGCAAACATTTAAATGGTGACACAGGCATGGTTTAAATTTCACTTGTTAATGCAGCTCGTTTTTCTCACATAAGCAAAGCTATACAACAGTGTTGCACTTTGAATGAGCAACTTAAATTCTTTTTCTTCACAGAAGCAGTTGCTGGGGCAGGGCTGTGCTTGAGGCCTGTGCACATCTATGTCGGAATTAATGGAGCAGTAGCTCATGCTGCTGCAAACAGCTGGGAGTGCTTAACTTGTTTTTCTCTACAGAATTTTTGGATTTCATTTGTTTCTCGCAATTATGGAATGCAATAAAAGGGAAGATGGTGAATGAAAAGAAATGGAGGAAAATCTGGAGCTAAGTCAACAAAATATGCTCCTCTGGAAATATAGATGATTTATTTTTATATTTTACATTCATGTGCCCCAAAAATGCTTTATTCAACGTCAGTAAGATTAGAGATAGCTGTGGGCATGGTGGCAAAATACACTGGGACAGATCTTCAACCTCTTGCTGATCAAGCTTGCCTCAGTACCCGAAGGAAAATAAAAATGGGCTTTTAGTGGGGCAGTGTTTTGCTAATACGGTCTTATTGTTTCAAGTCCTGTCCTCTTATTACCTTCATGCCTCTTAGAAAAATGGCTTTGCATTAGACTATGATGATACACTAAATCTAGTTTGTATCTTGTCTGGAATCTCTTTCCTTCTTCCACTGTTGTACCTAAATTACACTCACAACAGAAATTTATTTGTGACAGTTACTGTGCACAGCTCTACAGCTCCAGCATATTCTTAGGGTAAGCATCATGTTCTCACTTTCTAAGTTCTTGGTAAAAGAATATAAAAAAAAGAAAAGATGCAATAGATGTAAAACAGTGCACTTCAGAACAGATTTTATTAGGACTGCATCCAGTTGCAGAACATACAAACAGTTAAGAGCTGCTGTTGGGGAGTGTTCATTTGGATCTGGAAGAGGGAGGGAAGGATGAGAGTTTCAGCAGCTGAAGAGAGGCGGAAGGGCAGCTGCAAAAACTGGAACGTATGTGGTGTTTCATGCAGAGACTGTGGGTTCTGCAGCTGCTTAATTCCCTATGGAACATCCATTTTCTCATTAATATTCTTTTATTCAATATATCTCATCCAAAGGGATTGGCAAGACAACATCACAGAATACTGTCTAGTACTCTTCAGGGTCTAACTTGCTATCACTTTTTGAGTCAGCTAAAGCTATGAAATGATTGCTTATTGCTAGGGCATGTTTCGATTGCTTTCCTGTCTTCCTTAGGCTATTCAAATGAAGGCAGCAGCTGCATTTTGCTGTTCACAGTCATTTATGCCTAAAGGCTCATGTTTCCTGTCAAAAGCTGGAACCAGTAGATGTATATGATTTTCGTTCTTTGGTTTAATCGTACATCACCGATATGTTTTCATAGCATTTTCCATCTAGTAATGACTTTATTGATCCATTTTCAGTCTTTCATCTTTCCATGCATCTAAGAACATTGTAACAAACTTCAACTGATCATCTTGTACTTTAAATTGCACACAAATACATATTACAGAGCTATTCAACAACCACTCAATATCAACAGGCTTAATATACAAGGATCCAAGACAGAGTCAGGCATCCTTAGCTGTCACTGGAAATAATCGCAGCTAAAAAGGAACAGAAATATGTTGCTACCACCTGCTTGGTCTGTTTCTTATTGCAGAATAGAATGAAAAGAAACAAACGAAAAAAATAATAGGAAAGAAAAATAAGCCTAAGACCACAACAGCTAACAGTAAAACCAAACCTTCATTTCTGTTTTCTTAATGAGAGTATTAATTCATGTACAGTGTTTTTAACCTTTAAACTATTGTTTGCAAAACATTTTATTTGACAATTAAGAAGCTAATGCTCTCATATTCTAGACATCCTCACCAAAATAAAAGGTAATATCTAAATATACTTACTTTCCTCTGTTATACTGTCTTCTTTTCTCTGATGGTCTTCCAAAGAATTGAGGATACTAGTATTGAAATGAAAGCTGCTTCTACTGCATCTACACTTTCAGTTTCTATTACATTCTGCAGTTACACAGCCTACAGTGCTCAATTTCTAATATTGCTAATATCACTTCCATGGCAACACACTAAGATATCATAAACTTGGCATTATTTCTTTATTCCTAGATTAGGTGTAAGGAGGAGCTGATTTCATAACACATTTCTTATTAAAACATAAGATTAGGTGTAAGGAGGAGCTGATTTCAAAAGGCAGTTCTTATTAAAACATGCATATACATAATAATCAAAAGTAATTGCTATTGGGATAGTGGTTTTCAGAGTACTGTAAATCAGTACTCAAAAAAAAAGTCACTTTAAACCTGACCAAGAACAAAGAACTTGTTTTCTTAGTGGTGTTAAAAATATATCGCCCCAACCATCCTTAAAGAGTGTAGCATATAGTCACAGGTATTAAATTCCTAAGAAAGACAATACTACTTGTATTTTTCACATGCTGGATTCAGTCCACTACACATTGGATTGAACGTGGTGTGAAATGAGGGCAAACTGTGGGTGCAGCCTTTGAGTTGCAAATATTAAGAATGTGCAAAGAACAGAATGAATGAATGAGAAGAAATTCAACTTTAAATGCTGGCAAGATAATTTTATCAATAAATCTTTTTACTTTCAAGCACAAAAACTAATGCATTAAGTAGAACACACATCATTTTTGTCAGCATTCTGGCATATCTTATGATATATACTGACTAAGGGCAAATGTGCACCACTTGTTACTTCCTGGCTGGAATCCTAAGTAAAATTGTAAAAGGACAATTCAAGCAACCACATATAGGCTGTACGGCTACATGCTTTGCAAATGGCTGAACATCTCAGAAATAAAAGATGATGCTATGACTCTACGTTAATTTAAGGCTAACTAAACCTTCGTTAGTTTTACTCTGTAGATTTTCATTGGCAACAGTCATGATCAAGATGAAAATATTTCTCCTCTGTTTGTCTCAGCACAGGATTTCTTTGGGGTTCATCAGGAAAACAGAACATCCAGATCTCTTGACTATGAAACATGTAATTATGAAATAGCATGTGGCAAAGGAAAACCCAATTGTCTGTTTCCGAGGTATTCGAGACAGTTCCTTTTCCAGCTCTAGATTAAAAGAGAAGATTCCGCAGGAATGAATTCAAGACCAAAAAAAGAAAAAAAAAAACATAAAAAAAGATGAGCACCTTTACGCAGAGAATGCTTCAGGATCTGTACTAATACCTTCTTTGTTCAATATATTCACGACTTGTCTGGAAGGTGGAGAATGGTTTCACTACACAAGGTTATTCAGGATAACTATGACAGGAGAGAACTGTGAACAATTTCAGGGGGAAAAAAATGGACTCCGTGCTTTCTCAGGAGTGGTGTTTAGGATTTTTACTGCATCAGCTCAAAGCAGTGAAAATATATAATTGCAAGAAACAATAAGGGAAAGAACAAAATAGAAAATGTCATGCTGTCATGGAAATGCATGATGCACTGATGTCTTGAATATTGCAGTCAGATTACAACTCAGTAAGTTTATGGACAAATTCAGAAAAGTCCAGAGTAAAGCAACTGGTATGACTTAAGATGGTAGAATATTCAGTCTGGGAAAGAGACAGTTGATAGGAAAAAGATAGGCATTTGTATGTTACAAAAAAAGGTAAGAAAGGTAAGAGGAAAAGAAAAATTATCAGAAGTATGGAACAAGAATTAAACTAAAATTCAAGAAGAATTCAGATAGAAAACAAATGTGGTGGGTTTGTTGTTTTTTGTATGTTTGTTTTTTAAACTACATAGTCACATCTTTAATTAATCTGTGGAACATTTTGCTGTAAGATGTTATGGATACTAAAATCTTATGTGGGTTAGAAAACCTCACAACTGAAGAATGTAAGGATTTTCAAAAAGTTGAGAAAAGAACACAGCCTAATGAGTGCCTGAGGCACAAATTATTGTGGGCTGGAAGAAGTATGCTTGGGATTTCAGGATCTTGGCTAGAAAATCTGTCTTGGGCTGACCTCATGCAGCCACTTTTCAGTTGTTACAGTCTGACTTTTCCCTCCAGCATTTATCACTAGTTTTTTACCATAAAGGAAGGACTGGAGGTGTTTTGTATGTTTCTGACAGAATAGAAAGCCTCTGACCTTGATGTACAACTTCAGATGAGGTAGGTTATCATCTTACCTCAGCACACCATGAAGTAATCATCTTTTACTTGTAATTAAATATTTTGAGGTCAGGATGCTCACCTGTTTACTCACTTGTTTTCTATTCTATATTGTTTCTTCAGGTTTTAAATAATCATACTGTTGCTGAATCCACCATACCAAGCAAATCCCACCGTGAAATTTCATATAATGAATCATAACTTTTATAACACACTAGACTGTCAGTGGTCAGTGTTGCTGGAATTCCCAAAGGGATCTAACAAATTTTGCCATACGTCACTGGATGTCTCTATAGATTTCCATGAAACTTTTAAATGCAGTTACTTCTTATACGTCCTGAAGCCCCTTCGTGTATTCCAGAAGTATATGGACTAGTGGCCACCAGCTTGCATTATTGCCCAAGGTTCAGAGCCAAGAAAATAAAGAACTGGAGAAATAGTACAATTTGTGCTTCCTGTATTGTAGTTGCAGAAGTATCTTTAGGCAGCATGCTGCCTGGAAAGAGGTGTCTTGCATGCAAGATCTGAATTTCAAGTTTGACCTTACAAATTGGAACCAGAGGAATATTTCAGTAGCCAAGACAGAATCAAGACCCAAGTTCACATTTATCTAGCCTATAGTCTGTTCTCCTTCCATCAGGGATGAAGAGAACAGACAAGTCCCTCCCTCTTTCAGGAAATTGGAACAGTGATTGTTCACGGTGAGGGACAGTGTAGAGTTTAACCATTAATTAAAGCATGACAAATAAATATTTTTAAAAGTTAGAAACCTTTGGTTTAATATTGGAAGTGTAACAGACAGACTTGCCATTTGAAATTTACTGGAACAAAGTGCAACCTAGAATATGTCTGGGAAAAATTAATTTCCACTTATTCATGGTATTAACCAGAATTTCTTTGAATTGCATTTAGTGTCTTGTGGGGGGTTTTTTTTGGACAGAATCCTTCAAAATAATATGTTTGCATGAAAAAGTGAGAACAAGATATAATGAGCGAGATAAAGATTTTCTTTCCCCCAATCCCTTATTTCTGTATCTTTCTTTTTTTTTTTTTTTTGCTTTTGTGTGTTTATAATTTATTATGTCTGTTGTAGATGAAACATGTCTTTATATACATGCAGATCTTTGAGTAGTGTGGTAAAAGTGATCTTTCTTTGAATTTCAAATGGTACATGAGAAGCACCTTATGGTCACTTCACTATATAGCATACATTTAGAAGTATTGTAAATGTGACAGACCAGGTTGAAAAATCATACAACAGTATTGTTGCTTGGGAAAAGTACAAAAGCATCTTCATGTTCTTTTCCTTTTCTTTTCAAAATGAAATCTTAAGAGATTTTTTTTCTGTCTATACATCCACAGACCCATGGATTAACACATTTCTCCAACTAAAAGCATGAATGTTATATAGCTAGATAACAAAATAGCACCTCTGGCCTGAACTTCATTCCCCACTGAGATGCTATGTCTGGTCTTCGCTGGTGAAGAAGTTCCAAGAAAGTTTTCCTTTTACTTGCTTGGGAATTGGATCAATATTTAAATCTGATGTACTCTGAGTATATTGATCTACCCAGTTGCTCCAGAATCATATCACTCCACTTTAAGAACAAGATGATGTACCTAAATATGAAAAAATCTCAGAATTAGATAGAAAATGAATTTGCAAAGACATTCAGCAAGGTGCTGTGCATCCAAAACTGACACTGAACGCTCAAAGGCTTGTCATTAGTTACTGGTTCCAGCAGGCACTTAGTAAAATTACGCTCCTTGGCGTTAATTCTGCAGAAGAAAATAAAAATACCACTTATATGACTTTGGTTTTGTTGTTCATTCACCAGAATGAATGACCTGTAATGGACTGTAGAAATTTTGAGGTAATACTGTGGTTGTACTTATGTTATCTCCATTTACCTTGGAGTCAATGCTATTCTAAAATAAGTGGGTTTTTTTCTTAAAACCAAGCAAAAAAAGGAGGAATATCACTGCTTGTATTTCTTCGGTTCCATTTCACACTCAGTACAGCTCTTTCCCTTCTTAAGATGGCAAGTACTGACTCTAATTTGGCAGTGCTCCTTAGGCATACTTTTAGTAGTTTTTTGCAGAAGTGTTTTGCGGTTAAAAACATGGCTTTGCTATGTTGCTGAATGGAGTTTTTGAAATATAGAAATATATTTTACAAGGCTTTTATATATGCATCTTCAAATGCACAAAAATGGGGCTGTCTCTCTCAAATTTCACACAATTCTATTAGGTATAGTCTCTTGCCCTCCACTAGAAGTTAACTACTACAGGACAGTAACAGGCTCATTTCATATTGCCATTAAAAACATTATTTTCTCACCACGCATAGTTCAACACCATGCAGAAAGTAAGTTAGAAATATATAATTTTGAACCTTCTTACTTTAGTGTGCACTCTTATTGACATTTATACGGTAAACAATGATGTAGGGTTTTTTTTCCAGTAACCTTTACTGTTTATTTGTTGATTCTGCAATATTCAAGTGATAAAAGTCTGTTTTATGTATAAACTGGAATAATTTCACTGAAAATAGTCATGGCACTCCTTTGCTTAACTTTTGAAAAGTCCACTACAGTAACTTATTTACTATGGTGTTTGTCACTGATACCAAGACAGTGTTGTAAAAGCTGATGCATCTGCAGCTTTCCTTCTTTTTCCTGAAGAGGCAATTTCCCAATTCAAATAGCTCAGTACCTATTTCCCTTGGGTAACAAAATGAACAAAAAGACAGGTGAGTAGCTGAAATAAAATATCCTGCACGTGAATAGTACCCTGACAGAACAGCTTATTTAATAAACAAAAGCATTGGCTTTAAAACCAGACCCAAGCAGGATGAATGAGCTAAATATATCAACTTCTGCAATTTATATTTGTTTTATATATTTTGACATAGTTTTTAGTTCAGAATGATTTCTCTCTATTTCTATGATAATGGAAAATGTAATGAAACACTTTATCTACCTTAGTGAGAAGGCTCATCTTGTCTGACTGGCTTTTGACAAATAGCAGGCACACAGACTGGAAAAAATTGAAATAACTAATAGATAATTTTACTTATAGCTTGAAGCCTGTATGAGTCTTGGAACTAGAAGGTCTTATTGATATACTTGTCAAAATTTCAGGTCATAGAAAAAGTTTCTCAAGTTTTCAGAACAGTCATTTTTCAATATCTCATAAGAATTTTTTGGCATGCTAACGTAGTCATCCCATACGCTAAAATTCCAATCTCAAATTCCAATTATATTTTCTAATTCAGGTACAGAGTCAATAGCTGGAAAGCAACTGCTCCTCTAGATGAGTCTAAACATAAAAGTTATTTTTGCCTAATAATGGACTATAAAAGAAACCTCTTGCCCACAGAGCATAAAAGTCTCTTTCAGATACATCTATTGCAGTAAATAAAATACTTTTGCATATTGCTGTAACAGTAATCCTTAGTAAGCTAGTAATATGTCTTAAAGGTAGCATATCTCACATTCCTCTGTATGATGTACATGCCTTAAAATGCCGGTGGTTTAGTTTTCTTCAGTGGTCTGCATTTTTATTTTAGATACATTATTTCTACTAAGCAGATTTTTTGTGTTGTTAGATATAACAAAAAGTACAATAATAAGACTGTAACTAAGCCCATTTAGTGGCAAAAAATATGTGTTGATGAATGCAAGAAGGCATGGAATGAATAACCAATAAAAGGAAACAGTCATCTTATGTCATGAATACTTATTTTTTTATTTAATTGAGGTCCTCTTTATAATATCGAGATCCACTTTGTGCTGGACCTGTATGTGAAGAGAAATGTTAGTGTGCTAAGATAACAGAAGACAGCAAGTGGGGATGCTTATTGTACATGAGAGAATTGCATTCATGCTGCCATATTCTAAGCCTGACTGACCTGTCCCACAATAGCTGGAAGTATTTTTCCCCAACAGGTATTACTAAGCAAGTAAAATTCAAATTATTTCTCTTATATTCTAAAATGTTTGATACTAACATCTGTATACCTTGTCAGAAATGGAATATTAAATATAGTGGGTATTTTTAATTAGGGTAAGTCATAAGTACTGAGTAAGTTCTCTGTCTACATTACTACACAGTGTGTTAATACGCTATAATAGGAATATGATTCTGGTGGGATTTTCAAAATAAATTTGCAACAGTCTGTGCTACCTCTACCTTCATTCCAGACCCACATGAGACAGATGTGGACCAGAGAAGAATAATTCTGGAAATTCTATGATTAGTCTGAAAAAAATCAATAGAGAAGTCTTTGTAATGAAGGCCTTCTTTTCCTAAGCTCAGGGATGCATATGTAGAAAACAGTTTTGATATATATTCTATTTCTAGTTGTGGAAATAAATGGATTTTTAAAATTTAATCAAATATTCTTATATTGTCCTCATAAACTAGGCTCAAAGTTATAGAGGGAAACTGTTGCAGATGAAATTGTAACAGATATTTTCAAAGAGCAATCAAGAAAACCCACTAACAGAATGAAAATAAAACTAGCTGAATTATATTGCAGGTATGGTATTAATAAATAATGTAGCTACTGATTTTATAAGCCAGTAATTTTCTAAGGTTTTAATATCACTACATAATTGACAGAAAAAAACCCTAAAATTCAGTGCTATATGTAATATATGGCACATTAGTGGATATGTGTCTTTGATGTCATAATATTGATTCTATTGTTTTCAGCTTCACTCATTAATTCATATCTGATGAAAAATTCTGGATGCTATAATTTATGATCTATTAAGAATATTTGTGGATTAAACTAGATTTGTGTAAGTTTCCTGTCTCTTGCCTGTTTAGCATGAAAAAATTTACTCTTGTGACAAAACCTTGCAGCTACTTTACAGATAGCCATTCAGAATTTTTTTAAATGTCACAAGTTGGACTCGTGAAGACATACTTGGCTCTGAAATATTTACTAATCATAGAATCGTAGAATCGTAGAATCATAAACTCGTAGAATCATAGAATAGTTTGGGTTGGAAGGAACTTTCATAGGTCACCTAGTTCCATTCCACTGCAGTGAGCAGTGACATCTTCAACTAGATCAGGTTGCTCACAGCCCTGTCCAACCTCACCTTGAATGTTTCCAGGGATGAGGAATCTACCACCTCTCTGGGTAACCTGTTCCAGTGTGTCACCACCCCCAGCAAAAAAAAATTCTTACTAATATCTAGTCTAGACTTCTCTTTTTTCAGTTTATAATCATTACCCCTTGTCCTCTTGCTACAGGCCCTGTTAAAAAGTTTTTCCCCACCTTTTTTATAAACGCTTTCTAAGTACTGAAAGGCCACAATAAGTTTTCCTTGGAGTCTTCTCTTCTCCAAGCTGAACAACCCAAACTCTCTAAGCCTCTCTTCATAGGGGAGCTGTTCCAGGCCTTTGGTCATTTTTTTGACTCTCCTCTGGACCTGTTCCAACAGGTCCATGTCCATCCTGTGCTGAGGACTCCAGGACTGGATCCAGTAATCCAGATATGACCTCACCAGAGCAGAGTAGAAGAGCAGAATCACCTCTCTTGACCTGCTTGTCACACACTTCTGATGCAGCCCATGATGCGATTGACCTTCTGAGCTGTGAGCACACATAGCTGCCTCCTAGTGAGCTTCTCATCCACGAGGATCCCCAGGTCCCTCTGCACAGGGCTACTCTCAATCTCTTCATCCCCCAGCCAGTATTGATACCAAACGTAGTTACCTCTTAAAGATTTAAAGGCCGTGACCTATAGGGATACTCCAGAAACAGAGTTACCTATTGCCTATGTTATATAGCATGCTTTTGCATAAGAAATCATTTGTGAGACCTTCTATGCATTAACAACAGAAATGACCATGATAAAAGTGGAAAGTTTAAGAGGTGAATTCTTTAGCTCCAACAGACAAAACTTCAATTGACTCTCAGATACATTTTCATTTGTCATTGAATTTCTTCACTTAGAATACTAAAGTGAAATTAAAACCTTCTTTGGTTATTAGATCTGGTTCCAACATAACTAATTTAGTCTTAAAAATTTGCCTATTTTCTCCACAGATTATTGGTAAACTGGGTTTGATTCAACTTGATGATCATGGGAGTTCTGAGGCAATGGTCACGACGCAGTGATAATATAAGGCCTCAATACAACGTATGCTTACTTGCATATCCATATAGAAAATAAGTAATTCTATAGAGTATATTAACATGGAAATTCAAATTGTATAACAAATCCTGTATATCTGTTTGTCCACTTAGGTTTAATGTCAGGACAATGGAGGGTATATCACAGCATGACTCATATCCTGTTTTATCACCCATAAACAATTGTTGGAGAAGTCTTGTGAGATACATGATTAAATGCATACATATTTCACATTCTTTCCCTTTCCAAATGTCTTCTGATATAGATCATAATACCCTTTTTCCTGCCCATTTCTCTGTCAGATATGTCCTTCCTCTAGAACTAGAGAAGACTCGAAGCCTGGGCTCTCTTTTATTCTTGAATGACATGTCATCAATGTTACTTGCATGGTCCGGATTTAATAAGTGGGGTCACTTCAAGTACATTATATCCCCCAGGCAGCAAAAATTTAACAGCGCCATAAATGTGTCAAGATGACAAAAACCTCATAAAGTTGATATAAATTTAATATGAATGACCACTATTCTAGATTTTCCCGCAGGTATGAGTAAAATTATTTTTCCCCCCTTTTTTTATTAACAGTTTCCTGAGTAACAACACAGAAGAACACTTAAATTATAGAACAGTGCATTCTAATTTATTTTAGAAAGCGTTTTATATAAATTGATAACCATATCCTGTAAAACATGCTGTTGGCAGCCTTTGTTTTGTTCAGTAACTGAGGTACAAATTTATAATAATGAGAGTAATTTTTGCATGGGATGTGGATAAAAAAGCAAGACTATGCAGTTATTCATAACAAACAGTAAAAAATATTATGGCTTTCAAAGCTTCAATATTTCCTGTTGTACCTCCCCCCAAAAGAAACAAAACCAAACTTAAACTACTAAATGAAAGGAATAGAAAAATATGCATAAAATAAAAATTTAGAATTGAATTCAACTGTAGGTGGTTAATAATTGTGTTATGCAATAGTATACTTCAATAAATAGTAATAGCAAAGGTTGACTGTCTTCATACAAAAACCAAGTTCTTTTTTATATATATTGGATGAATCAAAAATTCAAATAACAATGTCACGTCTCCATGGTATGTCAGATGTTCACTAATGGTGTTCATGATTAAAATCACTAACAGTGCTTCTCCTCAGTCTTTCCAAAGTCCTTGATGTTCACACAAAATACTTAAGTGATGAAAATACAAAGCTGGTTACTGCCTATGTTCCTGTTGAAGTTCCTGACATTAATTTTATGGATTATTGTTAAAAGGGAAATTGCATGGCCTGAAAATACTGTTAAAGAGAAAAAAAAAAAATGTGTCCGAGTTCAAGAAAAAAATCAACACATAGAATGGTATTTAGCATTTTCTTCAGTCTCACATCAATTCATAGGCCAAATAAATAATGTGATGAAAAGCTACTCCCATTTAGTTTCTGCCCCTTTCTTCTTTGTCTTAGGTTATGCCCTAAGTTATGAAAATCAGGACAGGAGTAACGAATTTCACTATCTCCTTTCTCTCAGCATTTTACTTCTAGAATCAATGCAATCAAATCCTATTATCTCACCCAGCATAAGCTGTAAGTGTTCTTGAAACTTTAACATAATGAACAAGTTTTATATCAATTATGTCATGACCAATCAACCTTATGTGACTAATTAGTCTTATTTTGTGTCTGAAAATACTTAATTATACAATGGTACAATTTTTAGCCAAAATTTCTGGGCAATAATCATTTTTTGCTGCCAGACAAAATGAAAAAAAGTTTCGATTCATACCATAGAACATTTCCTGTTCTTGGTAAGAACACTACAAGATTTCTCTCAAAAATAATGGTGACTTCACAGAGAAATCTCCGAGTCTTGACAAAACCGTTAACAGGAAAATAATTCAAGTATTACTTTGAATTAACTTTGAACTGCAAAAGTAGTAAGTAAGTTTCTGTTACACTTCTTTCAAACTAATACCTGGAACTTTTACATTTCTGAGAGCTGTCTGTCTTTCCCAAATCAGTGTCTTCCACTGCAGGTGAGCTCTTCAGCTGTCAGGGGCTCATTACCTAGAATTTCTTGTATGGGTTGCAGAAGATAATCCATGTTTATTTGTCATCACAATGGGTTATGATTAGGGAGTTACCGTATACTTTCTGAATAGAAGTAAAATCTTTATTTTTATAGATAACATGACTTCTTCCAATCCTGCAAATGTGCCTTTATGCATATACAAAGTATTATGAGTGCGTTATTTAAGTAGTCTCAGTAACTACAGTGATTGACGAGATTACCTTCAGTTAATATGTGATACTAAATAAATATGGACTATATTAGCCTAATTGTAGTAATATTTTGCTAAGGTTTGTAGTTACAGTAAAAGTGCACAAAGCCATGGCTTGCCTTCTCTAAAACTTAACTGAGACTCCAACACATTCATTAAGGTCCTCCATTACCTCCAAAAGGCATTCAGCTTTTCAGGAAATAGTATCATCACGTAACTTGGTAGTGACATGGGTCTTGAAAGGGGAGATCAGCCTGATTAAGTACTGAGAACTAAATCATGCATCTAGTCATTAAGAACATCTCATTTAAATCCTTGCCTAAAGATGCCTTATACTAAATTAAATACAAGATAATTATTTCATGCTTCTCATCTAAATAAAAATGGTAGGCATAAAAATACTGGAGAAAGCAGCATTTGTTTTTTAAAACAAGCTTCTGAATCCCACTCATCCCAGAAAGCAGGTAATCTGAACTCACCTCTAATAACGTTTTAAAAGAATTTCAATACTGTTCCTTTGCAGTCTTTGTGATTTGCCTGCTTGTTTTTAAACCTTCAACCTCTGAATTTATTTCCAGAGTGTGCCTTTATTATGAAATATGTAAGCAAACCTCTTCAATTAGGGTAAAATATTTAAAAATATTGGTGAAATAAAATGCTTACAGTTTTAATATTTAAAGACATAACAAAAGGCAGAGGTATTACAAATGAGTGGCAATTTCAAGAGCTGCTTCCACGTAAGTAGAAGCATAGCATTAAACTGAATAGTTGCATCTCTTAAGCTGACCACTTTAGATGGTGTTTAAATTCAATATTTGAATTCTAAATTAACCTGTGGCAGCAATAAAATAAGAATTGCACATATAAATTAATGGGCACAATTCAGAACAAGTTTAAACATGCAATTCCATTTTAAAGGATGAGAAACATTATTCCTGGCATATTCAGGTGTGTGGCTGGGATTTTTGGAATCTACTAATATTAATTTCATGCTAACTGTATACCGCAGGTAGTTAATCAGCCTCTCAACCAATCCGTACCCTTGTGCCTTTAAGTTGGCAAAATAAAAGTCCATAAGCAGCTTGTGTTCACATAAAACAACTGTTGGGCTAGCCACAGAGGTTCACTCAGCACCTCTTAGCCCAAATACCTGGAATTAATTTTTCCACAAGCTCACAAAATCACAGAATCGCAGAATCACAGAACAGTAGGTGTTGGAAGAGACTTCTGGAGATCACCAAGTTCAACCCTCCCTGCTAAAACATGTCACCTGCTCCACAGGAACGTGTCCAGCCAGGTTTTAAATATCTCCAGAGGAGACTCCACAACCTCCCTGAGCAGCCTGTTCCAGGGCTCTGTTACCCTCAAAGTAAACAACATTTTCCTCATGTTCAGGTAGAAGTTCCTGTGCTCCTGTTTGTGCCCATTGTCCCTTGTTCTGTGGCAGGGCACCACTGAAAAGAGTCTGGCCCCATCCCCCCGGCACCTGCCCTTCAGTTATTTGTAAGCATTGACAAGATCCCCTCTCAGTCTCCTCTTCTCCAGGCTAAACAGACACAGGTCTTTCAACCTTTTCTCATAAGAGAGAGGCTCCAGTCCCCTAGCCCTTTGTAGTTTCCACTGGACTCTCTCCAATGGTTCCTTGTCTTTCTGGAACGAGGGAGTCTAGCAGTAGACACAGTACTCCAGATGTGGACTCACTAGGGCAGAGTAGAGGGGGAGGATAACCTCTCTCAACCTGCTGGCCACACTTTTCTTGATGCACCCCAGGATATCTTTGGCATTGGCCATGAGGGCACCTTACTGGCTCATGGTTAGCCTGTTGTCCACGAGGACTTCCAAGTTCTCCACATAGCTGTTTTCCAGTAGGTCATCCCCTAACATGTACTGATGCGTGGCGTTATTCCTCCTGAGATGCAGAACCTTACACTTGCCTTTGTTGAAATTTATTAGGTTCCTCTCTGCCAAATGCTAGAGCCTGTCCAGGTTTTGCTGGATGGCAGCACAGAGTTCTGGTGTATCAGCCACTCCTCGAAGTTTTGTGTCATCAGCAGACTTGCTGAGGGTACATTCATTTCCCTCCAGGAATTTTTTCATCCAGGTAATTGATAAACGCTGGGCTGAGTACTAACCCCTGGGGAACACCGCTGGCCACAGGCCACCTACTAGACTGCACCAGTGATCACAACCCTCTGAGCTCTGCCATCCAGCCAGTTCTTGATGAACCTCACTCATCTAACTCACACTTCCTAAGCTTACCTATGGGGATTTTATGGGAGACAATGTCAGAAACCTTGCAGAAGTCAAGGTAGACAACATTCGCCACTCTTCCCTCATCTGCCCAGACAGTCATGCCGTCATAGAAAGCAACCAGATTAGTCAAGTACGACTTCCCCTTGGTGAATCGATTTTGACTACTCCCTCAGCTCCTCATTCATTGAAAGTACACATTTTCTTCGTTTTCCTAAACAACACACTATCAAGGGGTAACACAAGGAACACTATAAAAAAGACAAAGTCAAGTTGCATATGAAAACTCATGCTGATATAATAAATCATGCTGAGAAATAAATCTGTTTACATTAAGAATGTGCACTTATCTTCAGAGAGTACTATCCTGCTTCAATCTAAAGAAACATATTCCAGTCTGCTTCCATTGACTTACAGCAAAGAATATGAAGCTAAGTATAATAATGTAGTCCTGCCAGCTAAGCTTTCCTAAGATACATAATAGTTATTCTCAGCATACAACATAAAGATAATGAAGTGAGACTATAAGAGGTACTTTCAGTAGTTTATTTACTCCCAACTCCAAACTTAAATGCAAGAATTTACAGAATTTTGTCTGTACGTCCACTACTCTTATTGTCATATTATTATCAGAAATGCATGAAATTTCAAACCGTCAGTAATAAAATCAAGAATGAAAATGAGTACTTGAAATTTCATTTAGACCAGATGTTTTGCTAAATAATTGTTAGTACACTGACTGGAATATTTAATCGCTGTATCATAACAAGTCAAATGAAAGAAGGCAAAAAACCTTAAATAATAACAAAAAGAAAACAATGTAAGATAAAAACTGTGAGAAAAATACCAAAGAAGCATGTAAAAGACAAATTAATTACTTATAACATTTGATTTGCAATTCTCCACGGCGATGTATCAAGCAATTTCATCAGGAAATTTTAATTCATTCATGAAAACACATCAAAAATAAAGGACATCTGTTTTGCAAGTAAAAAGGTACACACAAGAACACTAGAACAAGCGTGATTGGATTATCATTATCACATTTTGTAAGAGGTTAAAAAAAGGAGAATAGCAGCTGAATAATTTTATGTGCTTCGCATAAATTGAAAATATAAAACTTGAAAAACAATTATTTGCATACATTGATTGACTAACAAGGATAAAAGAGTGATGCTACATTGCTAAGGTTTAAATAGTAACTAGAGCCAACACATATGCAGTTTCTAAAAATAATTTCAAGAAATGTGTTAACTTAGTTTGTAGAACCAAACTCCTCAGACTGGATGAATCCCAACTTTGCTCACATATCTAAACTTATTTTTCAGAGTCAGTATCCAAAACTCCATTTCTAAGTTTGACATCTCTATATGTTGTAACAAGATTACAATTTTTAATCAGGCTCTCTTTTTCCAAAGCATTGTTTGAGTTCTAAGAGCTAATTTCTGAGAGAGAATTAAATTCCAATCATATTCAATTAAAGAGTTAAGACTTACCTGCTCTGCTAAGCCTACCAGATGGCCCTCAGCACCTGACTTGAAATGAATTACAGCCCATGCTGCTTGTAGACCAGCAGGAGCTAGGAGAAATAGAAGAGAATGATACTGTGTAGGGTGAGGGGGACCTAGAGGTATTGCAGCGGTAATGGAAGTAAAACAGACACAGAATGTAGAAAGCCAGAACTCATTAAGTTCCACACTCAGGGAGCAGATTTTCAGCCGGTGAAGTTCCTAATCTGGTGTCCTGATCTTGTCAATAAGCTAGGTAGGAAGAGCGTTTTTTCAATAAAAGAAAAGCAAAATTAAGCCAGAGACTATGCAAATGTATAGAGAAATGAAGCATCCATTTCATTTAAAAGGTATTCGACAGCTGTGTTAAATATTAAACCAACTCACTTGGCCCACAATCACAGTATGTAAGTTCAATTTGCCTAAGCCTCCAAAAGCGGAGCAGGTAGAAGGCAAAAAGACTAATTCTAAACATCTTCCTTGCTCTGATTAAAAACCCTAGCCCTCACTAGAGCAGAGAACAATTTCTTTTCTAACATGGATTGAGGAGTTTTATATTCCATAAACACTGGGAAAACTTTTGCAAGCTGAATTTCCTGTCCTGTAACAACCACAAATGTAACTACACTCTGTTGAGCTTAGTTATTCCTGATTTCTGTTAACATAAGAGAGATGAAGAGCAGCATTTGCAAAATGCACTGTGCATCTAGTTAACCTTTTTAATAAAAAAGTAAACATAGTAACAGTACTAAGAGTAATATACTAGATGACAATGACAGGAGATGATAATATTAATGTTTTTCAAACACAGGCGTACTGCAAGAAGGAAAACAAACAACAAAAGGCAGATGTGTTCGTTTCCAGTTTACAGAGTTTGGGCTATATAAGTACTACCAATGATTCTGGTCTTATTTTTAAGTCATAAAATATTTGTTTCCTCTTACAAAGTACAATAGAAGGCTTTTTGTCCATATTCACTCTATTTTCCTCTTTCCTTGAATATACTATAACAGAGTAAGGCCTGTACCAACTGTTATTGAGACAGTCAGCTACACCTCCTTTCATCTACAACTACATTGGTTGATCCACTATAGTCAATACAATTGGCTATACCAATGTTAAACTGCTATGAACTGGGTAAAATGAGCACCATGCCTTGTACTAAGGAAAAAGTGCAGACACTAAATTTCAAAAATATTTTAGACTATATTTGTAAACGTAAAACCTATATGGTATTAAAAATCATATTTACAAAACTTCACAAAACTGGAGACATTTCAAGATTAAGAAAAGTGTGTGTCTGTTTCTATTAGTATTACAGTGCTTGAACTAGTGGGACACATGCTATACCACACAGCTGCTACAAAGCTTTCTCTTTTAACAAGAATTTTTCCTCTTTTGGTAGGTAACTAAATAATTATGTAACCCAAAGAGACTAACTAATATTTGCTCTGTAATTTTTGGTTTTCTGTGTAGTCTAACACATACTGCGGAGGCTCAAAATACCATGAGACTCCAAACAGGAGCTATTTTAGACTGGTATTTAATTGACTGGAACTCAGAAACTAATTAACAGATTTGCATGAGACTTCACAGGAAAATCAAGCTTTAATGAAAGACTGTTTACATAAAAAAAAAAGAGGAAGCCATTTTTTCACATGAAACAAGGAATATTAGTTGCTACTTAAAAGAGAATGCATAAGAGAAAATGGAAATTTCTACACCTATACAGAGGTCAAATCTATTAAGCAATAATTAACATAATTGAGCTAAACTATACAGGCAAATATACATTCAATAATTGCAATTAATTAATTATGCATAATTAATGGAACAAGAGAAGTGGCATTCTGTGTACGCGAACCGTGATCCACAGGACTGTTCTGTTTCTATCTTTTTTTCCCAGGATCAAGCAAGTTCTAACTTCAGCTTAATAACTTCAGTCTAAAAAAAACCATGAACTGCAAATTCTAGCTTTCATACTTGAAGTCTACCTTGGAATTCACACACACATATGAATGACGTGTATTCAACAAGGACATTATCAGAGTGCAATCTAGAATTTTACCCTCCGCATGGGAAGTAGCATGTTTCTTGGAATTTCTTTCCTTTTTAATCTGGCAGAATCTCAATTTTCCATGACAAAAACATCTGTCTACCAGCAGTTCTCATGTGCAAACACTTTACAAAGCATGAATGCTACACAGAGTGCAAAAATGCTGCTCAAAACTCACTCGACCATCATTCATAAATGTTCACTTCAGTTACTTCTGAATTGGTAGCATGCCTAGAAAAAATTGATCAGTGCATATGTTAGATGTGAGGAGTGTAAAAAGTATCAGCTCCACGTCTGGGTTATTTTAAAAGCTTACCAAGGAAGCAGTCATTTATTTAAAAAATACAAGACATCTTTTAAGCACTACGAAAAAGACTGCAAAGAACTTTAAGACTAAGAGGAATTTAAAGCAGAGAAATAAGAAAATCATTTGTGAAGGAGGAAAGGAGCATTTTGAAATGAATGCTCTATCTAATGCTGAATAAATAATGCTGGTAAAACAAGACGCATCTGCATATGTGGGTATTCTCCACTGGAAGAATAATATAAGATTAAGATGGAAATTAAGTAACTGACTGATGAGAACTACTTGACTATTCATTAAAAGGCCTAATAAAATGAGGTTTTTTTAATTTGTCAGTGTTTGTCAATATTTGCATGTTTTTATTTTTATTAAGTATGAATATGATGTTGACAGTCCTGTAAGAAGAAAAGAGCAAGCAGCAAAACCTTTAATGTAATTTAAAGAGTACTGGTATTAACTTTAATTTGAAAATCTACAGCTAGGGATATGATTTTAAATGAGAGTATAGTTAAGACTTTTAGATGTAATAAACTCAAATATTCTTTCAACTAATCTTCCAAATGAAGGAGGTGTTATCATGTGTTATTTGAAATGAATTAACAGAGAACATTTTTACTGCTGAAAAATATATCTGACTTCTCACTATAATTTTTTACCATTTCCAATTTGTTTTATTATATAAAGCACTGATCCTATTCAAAACTGTGATTGGCACCTGTATCATAAAATGGTATATGGAAAAATATTTAAGGAGTCAGCTTCCTCTTTCCTGGTTAGAAAAAAGCCGTAACGTCTGCAAGGGAAATTCTCTTGCAGAAATCTTCTTTCAGTTTAGAGTACTTGAGGAAAATGGGATCTGCTTTCCATCTGTAACTGACAGTCGGTGACCCACATTATAGTTTGCTCAGATTCTTTGAGCCAACCCATGATTTAAAGCCATAATTAGACTTCTACAGTATGAAAATTAAAATACCGTGGAGTATATATTAGTCAGCCCCCCACTAAAATCTCTGTGTTTTGTTGTAGAGTTAACAGCTTTGTTTCAAGGAAAAATAAGGAAGAATAATTCTTAAAACTTCCATCCTTCAAAAAAAAGATACAAGATTCAGGAAAACAGCCTGTCACAAAGACTGATCAAAATTTTGGCAGTTCTAACTACATTAGCTGTCTAGCATGAGGAGTTGCCTCTTACTATTCAACAGAGGTCTTCTCTTTGTCACAATAACAAATCTTCTAGTGTTTTTGCCACTAAATTTTGAAAGTGCTTTTGTGAATTTTAATTAATCTTCAGCATAAGTAATGTAAGACAAGCAGGTATTATTCTTATGTTACAAATGAGAGACATGGCATACAGAGAAGTGACCTTCCACAAGTTTGTACAGAAAAAAATCTGAACAGAAGCCAGGTTTACATCTCAGGGTTTCCTTTCATAGTCTACCAGCCATACTTCATCTTTTCTTTTCTTGTTTATGATCTCCAAAGTCAGTAGCTACTTGTGCTAAACTATTGCAAAACTCCCATCAATTCCTGGGTCAGTAGACACAGACCTTACTACTTCAAACTCAGTAAAATTTGATCAGCCTGTAAAGCCAACTTATCCTCCAAAGAGGAAACTATTTCTTTTCCTAATTGTATCCTACAGATTGTCTAACATGCATATTAAGGAAAATAGCAGCTTGTACTTTCTGCTAACTGCTGATGCCATTTTGCTGTGCTGGGGCTTGCCCATGCTATGTGTTAACACAAGTTGCTTTCTGAACAGTTGAGTTCGGGAATTGTTCCAATATGCCTAATATGTTATCTTGCTGACACAACATCAGTTTTGATTTTTTAATTCTCCAGTGAAAGCTTCATAGGCACGTCAGCAGCTTTTAAGCTGATTTTGAGACAAAAATACATTTCCTCATCTGATGTAATGGTCTGTTGGCACTCACGTTTTCAGAAATCAGTACATTCTTCAGAATTACGTGCTGTGTACTGACATTCACCCACCTTGCCTCCTGTCCCCTCCATCTTTTCAGATATACCCCTATTTCTGAAATACTAAGTTTTAAAAATTTGCTAATAGCACAAGTGAGGAAAACGTTCAATTACAAATTCCATCACATTCTGAGATTTATTTCAGCTACGTTAGTCCTGAAGTTGGATTCATGATCATTCTGATATCCAGGTTTTGAAACTCCTTTCTTCTATCAGCACTAGAGCCAAGTGATCTTTTTTCAATAACCTTTTTTTCATTATAGATACGTATAACTAACCCACATTTTTCAGGTACAAAATAATTATCAAAAAGACGTCAGGACCATCCTCAAATTCACAAGAAGACTGCTTGATGAGGAGAGATGAAGAGAACAAATTCATTGTAAAAAAGAGAAACAAGTGATGCTGCTTTTTCTGAATAACAAGACTTTCCCCTCCTCCTTTCTTGTATGCAGAATCACTTCCGCATTTCTCCTACCACCTTCTCACTGCAGGTAAACTTGAAAAAAACAACAATCCTGAGAGTAAGTACCTGTGTTACTGGATCCAGTGTCCCAAAACTGAGCTAATATTAGAGTTCTAATAGTTTTCAGTCAAGGTGTACCTCAGAGGCTGTGAAATACATTCCAGCACACCCAAACAACACGCTTATACAAAGGACAAAATAAGGAAAATAAATCCTCTAAATGGTACGTGATAATCCCACTGCTGTTACTCTAAAGAGGAACAACTCCCATATTTCAAATATTTAGGAAAAGCTTCATTTGTTTGTGCTTTCATTGTGGACACTATTGTATTCTCTCCTCTGACAACGTGCTGTTTATCAACAATTGTCATGTGAGTAATTTAGGGTGCATCACACTAGACCATCTTCCACCGTATTTTGGACTCCTGTGTGTTAATGCATGCATGTGCATAGCCAACATTTTAATTGAAGCCTTTTATAAATCAAATTTTTTTTCCTTACCTTTGCAAAAGTCAAGTAGTGTTCATTTTGGTTTTGTTTTTATTAGAAAATATTAAAAGAAGTCCTCTTTAAAAGGTAACTCTGTAAACAAGGTAGCTCTCTTTGTTCTGGCTGGGAAAGGTTTGATCTTATTTTTGCAGGGAAAGAGTTAGCTTTCACAAGAAGCAAGGAACCCCCACAAGTGGGGCAGCTGATCAAAATGGCCAATGAGATATTTCATGCCATCACTGTCATGTCTAGTATACAAGAGGGGCCAGCTGGCCAGGTCGGGTGGCTTGGAGTATGGGTGGGCTGGTGGTTTCAGCAGCACACTGGGATCACAGCTGAGGAGTGCATGTAGGCATTGTTTTTTCTCCAAGTGGTGAGCAGGTGATCACTCAGTTTGTATATTCCGTTGTTGTTGTTATTTTCCTCCTCCTTTGTTGTTCTACTAAACTGTTTTTGTCTCAACCCATGAGTTTAATATTTTTTTCTAAATTATTATTACCCTCATCGAGTCTGAGGGTGGAAGTGTAAGTGAGAATAAATCACACTTTGATAATGGAAATAGTGTCAGGCAAATAAGCCACACATTCTTATTCTAGGCCCCTTAAACTTTCTCAAACACCTTCCAATAAGGGAAGAATATATAAATCATTAAAAACTTTAAGATGACTCAGATTTGCAAGCGCAGTTTGTAAAATCAGTCCATAATTTAAAAAAAAAAAAAAAAAATCCTTACCTGTGTCAAATTATCTGTCTTCAGCAGGTATTGTATTTCAAAACTTACAGTAGCTTATATTATTCAGCTCAATTCTCCAATTAATTTCCTCATGCATCCTGATATTATTAATTCTCAGTATAACAGTTTACTAATATTAGTCTATAACCAAATTCTAATTTCAATGTGCCATCAGCAATACTGGGAAAGTGAAAGTGGACTGTTGAAGTCCTTAAGTTATCTCTGGGCCTACCTGCACAAGGTATTTTGTCATTCTGCCTGAACTAGAAAAGTCCCCCACCTCCGCACTACGTTATTCCCCAATGGTGTAAAAATTAGATCTTCTATTCCCATCTTCATGTCACAACTGTTGTCCAAGAATTGTTCACCCATTTGAAAAATCCCATTGATTCCCAGGGGAGAAAGTATGGACATTGATATTCTTATCGATGAGATTATTGGATTTTCAATCTACTAAATAATGAAAGAAATCTCAAGTAGATGGTTTTGTGTGAGGTATGTATTCTGGTCATGGAGGTCAAGGGTTTTTTTTAATGCCTCACAGTTGGTTACTGCAAAACATGTCGGAATACACAAGAAAAATCAAAAAAAGTCTGAACTAACACATCACATCCATCTTAATATCACTTTTGAGCCTTCAGGATTCACTTTATGTTTTAAGATGTTGAAGTGATCTAAGATCATATTTTTACTATGGGCAATAACGCAACTGCAATCTTTGTAGGCATATCCAAGCTAGTCTAAAATTAGCTGACTCCTGTACTGCTACCATTGTTGCCATAGCAGCCTAGAGCTCAATATTTATTATCAATGCCCTGACACGGTTTTGCAGCCACAGGGAGCCTCATGCACATAAACTGTATGTAAGCCAAGTATTTTGAAGCTGGGGTTGCCTATGTCACATATTTAAATGCAATGTTATAATTCTTAAATACTTTAGGATCATTCCTAACTGAACTCCTATCCAGATTCAGTTCTTCTCACAGTGACGTGGCATACTGGCTAATTTTATAAAGTATTCTGAATATCAGAAGATTATTATTTTACCCTGAATTTTCATATAAAATTATTTCATTCCCCATTCTGCCATTTTTCTTCTTTTTTTTAGGCTGATAGTTACTATATGAGACAACTCAGGCACAGTTGGTATTCTGAAAGTTCTTCTCCAAACACAAGAAGCTTTATTGATCTCAGCACAAGTAAAAGTAGTAGAAGTGAGCTACATTAATTCTAATTACAGATAAATAGCTGACTCTAGCAGGAGAAGTCTTAGGGAGCAGAACTATTTAATATTTATTAGTTATTTATTTTGATTTCTCAGTTTCCGACAGTGAATACTCTTGGGATAACTTGGTCTGCTTTGCCTAGAAACTCTAAGAACCTTATCAGTATCCAATACTGCGTTATAAAAATACTCCAATCATATGCCTTTGGTAGAAATATGGAATATTTTTTTTTTGGTCTCATTTCACATAAGGAAATGCCAATACAATCTCAGTGAATAGGCAGAAATGAAAAAAACCACATAAAAGCACTTTCTTTTAAAAAATATATTTAGTAATGTGAATTGAGGAATATGTAAATAAGATTTAAAATATTTGCTGATGATATCAGGAAATACCTAATGCTGTCATTTGAACTTCAAAAGGTGCTTTTGGGAAAAACACTATAGCTGATTTTCAGTAAACAGAGAGTAAGATGAATTTCTGATATAGCAATTAAAGGACATGTCTGAAGTAGTAACTGCAACTCTTCTCCCCCTAACCCTGAAACTACTGCTATTGCATAGGCAACTCGGTAGCAATAAAGATTTATAAACTTTTGAAGTATATGGCAGGAATCATGAATGTTAAGGAGTAAGAAAACTACGTCTAAGACATTGAGAATGCATCAGTCTCAAACAGGTCTAGCAAGACATTTGGAAACCTGAAATCATATAAAAGATTCACAGGTTCTTGAAGAATAAATTTGCACATTGTAGGACTCCCCAGGGAAATGTAAAATTTGCTCCCACATTTTTCTTTGCAGACCTATTTTTTCTGAATTCTAATCTGAAATGCAGTCATCTCCCTTTAAAACAAGCAGTACTTTGATTTCCCATCTAGCAACAGCACTCCTCACACAAAGGCACTACACTTCATATGTCAAGTGAAAAACCTAATAGCATTACAGAGACAAAAATGGATGTGGAGAATTAAAAAAAAATATTGTCCTTGTATTTCAAGAGTTTCCTACTCTGTTACAGACAAAAGATGCCCTTCAAGACACAAACTTTTCCCTGTGCCCTCTGGTGAGTGTGCTACAGGTTAAGGAAGTGATGCAAACACATCACAAATACTAAAAAAAGCAATAGAGATGGAGAACCAGAAGAAGTTTGGCACACTAAAAATATAAAAAGCCTGTGATACACTTATTAGCTCAAAACTAAATTGTGGTTTCTTTTTCCTTTTATAAAATTTGGTTTTAATATTTTAAGTTAAAATAAGTGAGTTTCATTGATATGATATGATATGATACATGATATACCTTACTTGTATTATTGCTCTTTCATTTCCTGTTTTCCTCAGCACAGAATATCTTCTCTCATATGATTCTTCTCTCTTTCGTTTCTATCAGGTGCAGTTACTCATTCATTCCTACGGCTTTATCATGTTATTAATCATCTGGCTTCCTTTCGTTTGAATTAAAAAAGTTCCTTGAAAGTTTTTATTGTGTTTCCACTTACATGTCTTTGGATTAGATGAACATTTATTTTAAAATTTTAATAAATTCCAAGTTGAGTCTCCCTTAGACTTGCTTCTATTTCTTAATGAAAGCTTTTATACAATGAATACCTTACACAAATCAACAACTTTGAACAAGTTAGAAATAGGAATGAAAGATAAGCACAATCATTTTTGCCAGATTAGGTTTTGGTTTGAGGTCCTTTAGTTATAGCTGTGTGTTTCTCCCTCCCAATGAAAAGGAAATTTGAGTCATTTTAAGCAGCAGGAAATGCATTCCTTTTGTTGACTATAACACAATCCTTTTTCTTTCTGTTGAACTGCAACACAAATCCTCCTCACTTGACGAATGTTTTCCCTTAGGGGAAAAAGAAAGACTAGAATACATATACGGATTTTTACTTTTTTTTTTCCGGTGAAGAACACTTTGATGACCGTTTCCGTTTTATGGAAGATCTCTAAAATTTCGTCTGTAGAGAGAGTTTTATGATTTTTTCCAGCTCCAGTTCTAATGCAGTTCCTCCAGTTAAGTGGTTATCCCAGGAATATAGACTTATACCTGTGACATCAAACATCTGCGAGGTTTAAGCTAGTGTAGTATAGGATTCTATCTTCCATTTCATCCTGAGAACTTGAACAGTATGTGAGCACAGCAAATGTTAAAAGATACACGTGCAGTTGCACATAGGGTGCTTAGGTGACCATAAGTAATGCTTTGTACATCTTGTCGGTTTATGATATATATATTTTTACTCATTTATACGTGCTTAGATAATCGCATGCACCCACCAGATGTAGGACTTCTGATTTGAAGCCTAATGGATGAGCTGAAGACAATTCTAGATGTGTATTACAAGTGGTTATTTTTGAACCTGAATAGTAGCTATGTTTTGCCATATAGTCAATCATATTTATGATTCATTTGCAGATTTCTGAAAAAGATGACTGTTGAAAGTGTCACTGAACTGATCAGCAAGAATTGGCAGCAATGATGGTAAGTTCTGCAGCTGAGCGCTAGATCAAGGCAGACAGGTGGCCCCTGGAGTGAGGGAAGCGCAGGAGGGAGCCGAGGACAGGCAATTCCTGACTCACAGAAGTGACAGCTCTCACGTAGGTGGCTGACACAGAGCGGGCATACACAGAAGTATTCATGGGAGACTTTAATGACCCCTAAGGAGCACCATCAACTGGGTGCAGGCAAAGAGTGCATGGCGCACCCGAAGGGCATGGCAAGGCAGTTTGAGAGGCAGGGCTAGCAGGCAAGGGCATAAAGGGGAGGTGTGTGGCCAGGAGTACCATGGAACCATAGCATCCACTCGGTAGAGTATTAAGGCCTCTCCAAGCTCTGTACTGGCTGTGATGGTGCAGCCTCCCATTCACAGCCCCAGTGGGCTCACTGTGCCACCCACCTGTCGGGCTGCAGGATGTGTCACTGTCTTGCACTGGTACTGGAGACCAGTGGAGAATTCAGCTGTGGGAAGCTTATTTGGGTGGAAGAAGTCCTCCACTTGGTGGGAGAACTCTGAGAAGAGATGAGCAGGCTGAGGATCATCAGGGAGTGTGAGAGGGAGATTGACTACTCCTGCAAAAGGAGAGTCCCCATTCTCTCTCCATTCAGCAGAACAGAGAAATTTAGGAGATGAAGGGGAACAGCAGAAGGTTGCTGCCCAGCAGAGCAGATGTGTCGCCGCTGTGTCAACCTCAGCCTCCCAGGTTCCCTTGCACAGGAGATACAATGCTCTGCAATTGGAATTGAACCTTAATGCGGATGATGGGTCTCGCAGCCTAGAAGCATTCCCAAAGTTAAGCCATACATCAAAATGGGTTCTGTAAAGAAGAAAAAGTGGATCATTGTCATAAGGGACTCATTTCTGAAGGGAACACAAGGCCTGATATGCAGACCAGACCCATTGCATGGGGAAGTCTGCTACCTACCTGAGGCCTTGGTTGGAGATGTGAAAAGAAAACTTCCAACACCAATCAGGCGCACAGATTATTATCCAGTATTGATTTTCCAAGCAGGCAGTACTGAAACCCCAATGAGAAACATAAGCCAAATTAAAAAGGACTTCAGAGCCTTGGGATCACTGGTGAAGGGATCTGGTGCACAGGTAGTGGTCTCCTCTGTCATTCCCCATGATGAGGGAAGGGGTAGGAAGAGCCAGGAAATAAACACCTAGCTCCAAACCTGGTGTGAGGAGCAAATCTTTAGGTCTTTTGACCATGGGTTAGCCTACATAACACCAGGCTTGCTGACAAACAACGGGGCACACCTGTTCCCAGGGGGACAAAAGGATGCTTACCAAGAAGTTATCAGGGCTCATCAATAGAGCTTTAAAGTAGATACGAAGGGGGAGGGGGACAAAACCAGACTTGATGGAAAAAAATCCTGGGAATGGCACTCCAATGTCTGAGAGGTAGTGTGCTAATGAGGGAACTGTAGTTGCTTAGCCTAGAGAAAAGGAGTCTGAAGAGAGACCTTATCACCGTCTGCAACTTCCTGAAAGGAGGCTGTAGTGAGGTGGGTGTTGGTCTGTTCTCCCAAGTGACAGTCAATAAGACGAGAGGAAATGACCTCAAGTTGCACCAACGAGGTTCGGATTAGACACTAGGAAAAATTTCTTCACTGAAAAGATTATCAGGAACTGGAAGAGGCTGCCTAGAGAAATGGTTGAGTTTCCATCCCTGGGAGTGTTTGAAAGACAGGTTGATGAACTGCTAAGGGATATGGTTTAGCAGTGGACAGGTACAGCAGGTACAGTTGGACTTGATGATCTCAGAGCTCTTTTGCAACCAAACAGATCTATGAACGCTTTGGTTGTTTTGGGTTTGCTTTTGTTTTTGCTTTTTTTAATTTGTCTAATAAACATCATCAAGTGAAGGAATGCAATGGAAGATTTGGAAGTTGGAGGTCTGAAAACACTCAAGGCCAACCAATTACAGGATCCAGTAAGGCAGTTTTCATGAGTTTTCATCTTGATTAAAGTTATTAAGTGGCAGCTGACATGAAAATAAGGTTTCCTGACAATTGATCAATGTGTCTTGAGCACAGAAAGGAACCAACTGCTCAGAGCTTTCTGGGAAGAAGCGGATATTTCCCATGTGCAGCTTCACGTGTTTTCCTGATAAAGACTAGATCCTGGTGTGGGTGAAACTACCATATAAAATAATATTTGCAATGATGACTGAGATCTCAGCAGCAGAGATTTTGTAGCCCTTTTGCCTTCAAACACATACTAAGGATGCAGGCAAGAACCCAATGTAGTGAATTTTAAGACCGACTTCCAATCATTTCATATGTTATTGAGCAATATTCATTGAAGTGAAAGATTCTGTTCAACTCCCTTTCAATTAAAAACACACACAGTGTTCTGCTCTGCTAGTTCCCAGGTTCCAGCTACTTGCTTTTCTGGCTTAACACTAGCAACACCTCTGGCTGATTAGGGAAATGGATGTTCATATCAAATATTTGGGATAAATATTTGGATCCCCTGAGAGTTGTATTGGAGGCTGAATGGAAGACAGAACATTCTGTTTCAAGTAAAAGCATGTATTTATTTTTCTTCTGCGCCACAAACTCCAGCTAATTATACTCAGGAATAAATGCAGTTAAAGTAAAAGGTGAAGTTCCTTGCTTCATCTAAACTTTTTAGTAGGCAGTCTTCTCTAAGAAAAAATACCTCAAACAAACATATAAAGGCTTAGTTTTTACTAGGGTCATAATAGAGAGAGAAGAAAAGCGTGCAATAAGAGATTTTGCTACATGACAAAATGGCCATGCACCTGCAAAATAAAAATAGGCTTATTATTGTGTCAACAGCTCGGATGTGCCAGTTTGGTCAGCATGATGCATCCTAAGACATTCAGCCAAACAACAGAGGACTCATGACTTTTCACTTCATTCCCAAAGTGCCCTGCTTGGCTCAACTATTAAGTATATTTCAATCATAATCTCACTGTTAACTATGCACCCACTCACCACCACCCACAGGTTTACATGTGAGATGCACATGAACTAAATGTAACATTGCCCTTCGCGAGCAGAATTGATTCTGTCAGCTTACATTTCCAACATTGACATTTTCGTGGTTGTTCTACACTAGCCTAATTCTAAACGTGGTAGCAGAAAATGATTATATAGTGAGAGAACTGTATGGAGCACTCTAACTATTTAATAGAGCTTTAAATCATATGGCAATACAGAACTCTAACATATTCTTAGAATACCATATTATTATTTAAACACATCAAAAGTAGAAACCTCAATGTAAATGTCTACATTTTTGTGTTCTCAGAATATTGTTTATGTTTTCTGGATTTAGCTGTTGGTCTCCTGAGAACACATCTCAGGACCTTGAGTTCCTGGAATTAATATTACAGTGCCACAAAGCTCTTATGCAAGTTTTATTATACTCTTGGACAAACAAAATTTAATTTTGGCAAGCTAAACAAACTCAGATCCTTCTATCCATCTGCCTGCTGTCAGGAGAGACCGGAACACTGAAAATGACACCCCTACGTATAAAAGGTTACATTAAAGATGCTAAATAGAGCGTCTGAATCACAAGTGGATATCAGCTCTCCCTCCATCAAACTCACTCTTCTGTCCAGCTGGTTCTGCTTTTTCTCCATTTTCCCATTCTCCATTCCCTTTTTCCTTGTCTAACTTTATCCCTTTCTGACCCAGCTTTTATCTCTCTGGGCTTCCAAAGCCACAGCCTACTCCTTTCTTTCTAACTGAAAGTCATTCAATGTGTGTGATTTTCTGCTGCCTCAGTTATTAGCAGAGGAGAAGCAGACTTCCATCCTCCTTCCAGCTTCACTCCTGTCTGGTTTCTCTGTGGTAACAGAGTATTGTCTTGTCTGCAGCGGGAGTTGCAAGAGAACTAATAGAAGTTGCTCCCTGCCAGTAATAGAGTCCCTTAAAGCTTTCAGCTTCTAGCAAAGCACACAGGATTTTTCAAATTTTTTTGGCTTAGTCACATTTGAGTAGATCCTACACAAGTAAAAAGGCACTTCCTTGCAGAAACCACTTCCCTGTCAAGTTTGAAATTCTCACTACAGAAACACAGATGCTAGAATTGTACTGCATACAACAACACAAAAGAATGTAGTTATAATAAAATATTTTCCTTATAATGTATGAAAAAATAAACAGAAATTCAGAATTATTTCCCTACTATTGCAATAGAAGGCATTTCCAAGACGACCCTGTTTTCACACCTAGATGAGCCATGTGGGTTTAAATGTTTATAAAATAGTTAAACTTTAGGGCAGGTACATGACATGAAATGTATCAACCCGAATGTTTATCATTTGGCAAAATTACAAGAGATAAAACCCCACAGTCTTATTACAGGAAACTAATGCTAATAGTGAATTGCAGAGCCCACCCTTCCAGTAACACTGAGGTAGATTTTATTGCTTGTAATAATTCCTAATTTACTTTAAAGATTTGGGAAATATTTATGCATTAATTTCTGACATGTTGGCTGCTACTCTATGTTCAGTAAGTGTCAAAAGATCACCTAGAGGTTATGTTTGTAATTATGATTTCACCTGTCATAATGTGAAGATACTAGCCAGATAAGGGTCCTCATTCTCAGGAGCTGTGTATATAAAATTATCCTTAAGGCAATTATAATGATTAACAAATTATTATAAAAATATTATTTTATAAATTTATTAAAATGTATTATCTGGCATACAACTTGAAGCATAAGATGGCAAGCAGTGTACTGAAGAATGAGGAACTGAACATAATCAAAATAGAGCCTGTCTACAAAATATCACCACAACTTGATTGTAGGCTGATTTCATATGTGACAAGGAATAATATTTTAAAAGTGTTAATTTCTTTCTGTAAGTAAAAGTTACATATAAGATATGTCAGGTAATTATGTAATTATGTTGCTACATTTTTTGTAACCACCATACAAGAAATAAATCTAAGCAGTGATTATTCAAAGGGGAGAGAGAATTTCAGGAATGCAATTCCTTCCTCTTACCCACCTCCTGCCATGTCCCTCTGAACGTGGAAAGACTTGAAGAAATGATGAAGGAACTGTGAGAAAATAATTGTAAACAGAGAGATTTGAAGTATAAAGGAACACAGTAAGGAACAGGAGATGCAAATTTGAAGAAATTATAAATTAGGAGATAAATTAATTGTTTTGAAGTTGAGAATTAATATTACAAAGCAGGTATGATAAAGAAAGTGAGATGTTAAAGGGACTGAAAACAGCGATGAAAGAAAATTCCCATAAGTGGTATGTACTCTGAAGAACTGTTGAGTGATAGGGAGGAACAGAGGGCTAAAACAGCAAAAAAGCAAGCACATAATTCTCTTCATACTATATGTTAATACTAAGTGGAAAATGTATTTCAAAACATGCTGGAAATTGCATTGAAAATGTATGCCTAAGATATCCTTAGAACACCTTTGCATGTGCCTATAAATGCACTGGATTAATACTTGTAGTGTAAATACAGGGTTATAAACTCTCTGTATAGATAATTGTAATAGTAACCCTCCCTGCAAAAATCTGAAATCTCAAGCTACATTTATTCTTAATATTCTCATTAACTGAACCTAAACATAGCAAGTAAGAGAGGAAGGTACGCACAGAATGGGCTGTCCATGCTATATTTTATACTGTATTTAAAATTACTGGCCTAAATTCTGAGTAGTAGTATCCTTATGAAAGCTAAATAGATAAGCATTTGCTTTTGACATCCATTGTAGGGGAAATACCTGGAATAAATGAAGGAGCATACAAATAGAAAGGTTCTAAAAATTAAAAATTGTTATTAATCTGTTCTGTCTCCTTTTTGTGGCAGATATTTCAAATTGAAAACTGTATGTTGCATGTCATTGCACTCTTTGCAAAAGAACTGATACAAAACGAAGGCTGTGACACACGGCCCAGAATAACAAACCAAACCTGATCTTGTGAGACCTACCAACATTGCAGTGTAATAATGACAGGTTTAAGCAAAGTAGTATGGTGATACATGAAAGGATATAACATAAATTTCCACATTTAAGGAAAATACGGTTGTTTCTGGTTGAAAAACACCTTATTGTTTCAACACTTCCAAGACTGACAGTTAAAAACTCAATCACTCTCTTGTTTCCATCAGTTAATTCCACACAGAAGAATTATATAGGTAGGTTACAGATAACATCATTTCACAAGAAGTCAAGTTATTCTGAATTATGAAGGTTCACAAAGCAATTGTTTGTTTTCTGCAATTACAGATTTTCTAAGTAATTGATCTTGCCTGTTAATATTTCTGTATCATTCTTCCTTTCAATAGATTCTTGCATGCCAACACTATTTTCCATCACTGTCAGGGTCTGAAGCTCCGTGCCTTCCAGGAGTTCATCTGTTCATGCACAAGGACAGCCCTCTGATGTGGCAACCATCTTAATCTTCACAACTGTTAAGGAAGAGCTGTTCAAGGAAGAGCCCTAAAAAACTTGTAGGGGAAAACCTGCCCCTGCTTTATTCAGAAGCTGCTTCAGGCCACTCTGCTTCAAAATAACTATTTTTTTCCAAATGTTCTCAGTCCAATTGTTAACAACCTGTTGTACAGTCAGTAATCTCAGCATACTGGGGAAGAAACAAAAGCTGTACCTTAACTTTAAAGAACATTATTCAAGGCCAATTTAACTGCAAGTATGCTTGCCTAACCTAGAATAGCCCCCAGTCTTTTTTTTCGTAAATATAACCCTAATGAATTGAAAATAATGAGCGAGAATAAAAGATCTGTGTTATAATACCTGTCAAAAAAAGTGTCCTGTCAGGTTTCAAACAAAGAAACAAACAAATAAATAAAAGAACTTACACTGTTTTTTGCGGGCAGACCTCTATTTCATTCATTTCTTTTGCCTTGCTGTGGAAGCCAAATAAAGATTTCTAGCTCTGTAATCATCGTGATGCATTGCATCTGCCAGTGAACAGTAGAGATACTATAACGCTGTCCTGCAACAGGAAGAGTATCCAGTGACTGGAGGTCTGGGCTCATGGGTATGGTAGGTGGGACTGCACAAATGATCCTCCCAAGACAGGATGGTATTTTCGGTAATGATTGTAAGCACCCATGACAGAAGTGGGAAGAATGGGGCATGCATATCCAGTACTTACTTACTTCTCAGGCCCCAACGAGTTTCTTAGCCAGATGCATCTTTTAAAGCATGTAGCAACCTTTAGTGCTTATCACTTCCAAAAACTTGTCCAGTCTTCCCTTGAAGCCTCTCTTCCTTGAGAGCTTTTAGCACCTTCAGCAAACTCTATAGACCACTGTGAGAAGAACCACCTAATTTGGGGAAGCCCTATGATAAAACATGCTTCCCAGATCCACACCCCATTCCCCAAGGAAAAGAATGTCAAGACAAAAAAATGGAAAAATTAACTTGGCTACTTGACTAACTTAAAGGTCTTTTCCAATGTAAATGACTGTGATTCTGTGAAATAAACAGCCTAATGCTCAGGAAAAAGAACAAGAAGTATTTTTTGAATTCTGATTTCTTTTAAAGGAGGGTATAAATGTTCCCACTAAAGAAAAAAAGTGCTGATACTATTATATTGCTAGTAGTATTGTTTAACAATTTTTAACTTCTTAGTCATAGACATGCAACTTAATGCTGTAAACAATTTAAAGACAAATGTTTCTCGCTTTCTCCCTGTAGAATCAAAGAAAATAAGGTAAGTCACTATCTGAAATAGTAAGATATTTCAGTAGAGCTTGTGTAAGGGTAATGGAATCACTCTCTCTGAGGAAGGAAATGAAAAAAACTACACAAAAGTTCTGGTAACTTCAGCATAGTGGAAACTAGCAAAAAAATCATGGATAATTTATGTAGCTAGATATCATGGAAATAACCGCAGGGGGTCTTGGATGATGACTTATACCACTTTCATGCCCCAGGCAAGATCAGTGATATCTAAACAATTTCTGGCAGATGTACAGTTTATAAATTTCCAACTGTCCTACAGAGTTCATTCCAATACGTTGCTCCACAGCATCAGAAAGTTTACTTTTCTTGATGTTTAAAATCTCTTTTTTCACTTGAATCTTTACCTCATTGCTTATTTTCTCAACTAATTTTCTCATTCACTTCCTGGATCCTAACCCAGGATTCTTCTTTCTTGGACTAAACAGTTATGGTATGTTAAGCATGTTTTTACTCTTCTGATATTGGCAGTTTAATATATCCTATGTCCCTTTAGCTCTCTTACATAAATTCAATTATACAGAAAAGCAGAATTACTGAAGTGAAAGGATAAAACTTCTACTGCATCTTTTCTATTTGCAAGATCCTCTATCTTGATGCAGAAAAAAAAAAAGTATGTTGGTGGCACAAGACTTTTTCTTTTTAAATTGATGTTTGACCTATCTGTTTTTCTTTCAGGTACATGCGTAGCTCAATACTTGATTATTGTTCCAGTACTTTTCTAGGGAGGTAAGCAGAGTGTCAGATATTTCTTCTTCATCTTTATGTGGACGACATCAGTTTTTCATTTTTCTGAAATCTTATATTTTTTTTTATATACCCAAGAATAACAATTCAAGATTCTGAAGTTACCTGACCCACTGACCCACTCCTTTGAAAGACAAAAGTAATTTCCATGAAGTAATCATCACAAAAGCTTTTAAATGAACTGCAGCTGTTATTTTTCAGTAGGTTTTCCTTCCTATTCATTGGTAAATCCACACCTCTCTTGGTCTTGCTCTTAGCACTAGGAAGAAGAATTTATCTTATGCAATATTTTCTTTTTTCCCTTCATAATTTTGTGAAAAGTATCTCATTGTCTACCTTGACACTTCTGAATTTGTGCCTGGGTTTTTATGCTGGTTTTAATGCCCTTGATAGTTTGATGTATTTTTTCACATTCCCTTTTTGTTTGAGATTACTGAAGATTTAACTATATTACAAAATTCATCCCTGCTCATATTTTCTAGACTTTCTCCGTCCCTGGATAAATGCATGCATGACTTTGACAGTCAGTTTAAGGAGATGGAACTTCTTTGAACTCCCTTTTTACTTAAACTTGCTACTCATAACATTTTCCTACCAGTTCTCTGCAGTTGCTTAGGCTTATTTTCTTGAACTTAATTTGCTTATTTTTGTAGGATTTTTTTGTTTGTTTGTTTTCTGAGGACTGTAAACTTTTTCTTTTCACAGTCATTCGTACCCAGGCTTTTTGTTTCTTTCACATTTTCTTCCATTCCTCCTATGTTTAGAATTATATATCTAATTTTCTAAGTCTCTCTGTGGGACTGCAGCACCTGCCAGGAACGTGTTCCAGTGCAAGCTATTCACAGGGACACAGCTTCCTTCTGTTCAATACCTTTATCAATGATCTGGATGAAGGGATTGAATGTACCCTTAGCAAGTTTGCAGACGACACTAAACTGGGAGGAAGTGTTGATTGTCTTGAGGGTAGGGGGACTCTACAAAGGGATCTGAATGGGCTGGATTGATGGGCTGCGACCAGCGGTGTGAGGTTCAACAAGGCCAAGTGCTGGGTCCTGCACCTGGGACACGCCAACCCCGTGCAGCGCTACAGGCTTGGGGAAGAGTGGCTGGAAACCTGCCTGGCAGAGAAGGACCTGGAGGTGTGGCTGATAGCTGACTGAATACGTGCCAGCGGTGTGTCCAGGTGGCCAAGAAGGCCAATGGCATCTTGGCTTGTATCAGAAACAACATTACCAGGAGGACCAGGGAAGTGATTCTGCCCCTGTACATGGCACTGGTGAGGCTGCAGCTCGAACAATGTGTTCAGTTTTGGGCCCCTCAGCATAAGAAAGGCATTGTGAGGTGCTGCAGTGTGTCCAGAGAAGAGCAACAAAGCTGGTAAAGGCATTGGAGAAGAAATCTTACAAGGAGCGACCGAGGGAACTGGGGTTATTTAGCCTAGAGAAAAGGTATCTAAAGAGAGACCTTGTCACTGTCTACAACTACCTGAAAGGAAGCTGTAGCAAGATGGATGTTGGTCTATTTTTGTGAGTAACAGACAACAGGAAGGAGGGAACTCTCACCAGGGGAGGGAAGATGAAGTGCTTCGGGATATGATTTAGTAGTGGACAGGTACGGTTGGGCTTGATGATATCAAAGGTCTTTTCCAACGTAGTGATGCCATGATTCTATTTTCTAAAAAGCTTTTACTGCCAATGCCTGCGCAGGTCAGAACTTTCCCTTTTTTTTTCTTCCAGAAAACTTCTTGTTTTCTCCAATAATCAAATAATAACTGCTGTTTCACAGCTGATTTGAACTGTTATCCTTGTCCAGAAAATATGTGTCTCACCTCTTTATAGATCTATTTGCCATGCAAAACAATATGCTCTCTCATTTCCCCCCTCTTGGAGATGTATCTGGAGAAAATTATACCCACTAATATTCTAATCACACGAATTATCCCACTGAGTGTCTCATATGCCAATTGAGTAACTGTTGTGATCATCAATTAAGATTTCAGTTCTTCCTGTTTATTTCTCTTAATTGTCAAATTAGTGCAGAAACAATAAATTTGGTGGATTGCAATATTATTATTCTACTTGTCCTTCTTATGACCTTCTTAACATCTACCCTAAAATCAACAAGTTTGAGGTCCTTTTCCTAGTCATTATTTTATATATATCTATGAATATTTGCAATCTTTTTTGATCCTAGTTTAAAGATTTTGTCGTTACTGACTGACCAAGACCGTGTTTCAAAAATGTTGTTCACAATGGGAATACCATGTTTTAGGATCAACAGTTGCAAAGAAATTACAATGTGTCACAGAACTATTCCACTGCTCAAAATACGTTAAAAATCAAGTTGCTGTATTGTTTCCTCCTCTCTCCTACACATGCACATTCAGGTGCAATTGTAGTGCAAAACAGAAAAAAGATTTCCTCTCAAAATTCCTCTCATATTTCATCCTTTATTTCCATAGAGTTCAGCACAAAAGTGTAAGTAAACTACTGATTCTGGAACATTTCACTTTTTTAAGTGGCAGGCAGCTACTAGGGAAGCTAAGAATTTGTAAATGCATTCCTTTATGAGGATAATGAGACAATAAGCAGCAAAATCAGCCTGAAAAGAGCTGGGAGTTGAGAGTATTAAATACAATAAAGCAAGCCGGAGCCATCACGATTTGACACTGTGTATGAATCCCTGGACTAGACCTTACCTTGTGCAATAGGAGTGGTGCAATTCCTGCCTCAACACAAGGCAGATTTCATCATGGTGAAAAAGTCAGATAAAGATGTAAACCTAAAGTTCTCATTAGAGCTTAAAATGCTGCACAATCACTCCTAGAGAGCCCAAGAAATATGCATAGTCATCTTTGGAGTGACCAGTAGCAATAAGTGACACTGAAAGAAGACTTCCTATTAGATTAATACAATCTTTCATAAGCACTTTCACAAAAATGCTAATAACAATGTAATTTCAGATATACTTTCAGTGAAAAGCTGTTTCTTAGCAAAAAGCTCTGCCCTGTATGTCTTCAAATATCAAACATTAGGTAGCAGTTAGCCATTTCATTTAATTTGTACCAAAAAGCAAAGTTTCAATCATTGTTTCCATGTATCCATCAAGTACATCAATTATTTATTCACATTCGTTGGTAATGCTTCAATAATTCTAAGGATTTTTAACTTGACTAATCAAAAGCAATGATATAAGACTTTGTTCTTTAGGTAACAAGCACTATCATCTCAGTCATCTTTGATGTGAACTGAGTTGACTCTAATTCAACCTGTAAATTTTGCCCTCTCTCTCATGTATGTGTTGCAGTATTCCCTCCGCAGAATTCTGAAATTCATAAAAAGCTATTGTATTTCTCAGGTTTATTAACAAATATGAAGTAGAATCACTCTGCTTTTCAGTGAATTCCAGGGCCACCTGATGGCTCTCCAGTGTCTTCGGTGTTCTCTATCTGCATTCAATGTGAAGGAAAGTAACTATAAGAAATGAGTTTACACAGCATTTGCTGTTAATGCTACAACTGCCTACCACAGAAAAAGTGATCTTCTAAAGCAAGAAGAAAATATGCTAAATGACATCCATCTCTTACCTTATAGCAAATCATACAGTAAAACGATATCCTAAGTTTAGCACCCGTAATTAGAGTTCCAAGAATTAAAACAAAATTACTTAGGTTTCCATTATCATAGTTTCAAAAAATTGAATATTGACTTAAGAAGAGAAAACATTATCTGACGTATTAATCAGCACTGAAAACAAATCAATGTTTGCACTTCTGCAATTTCACTAGAGTCTATTTATTGAATGAAAACTAAGCAGAAGGTGGGGTAAGAATTGAAAGTTATTCCACATAGCATACTCTGGGACAAATCATGCTGTTTAAATATACCAAGTGTTTATTATAAAATATTACTATAATTAAATTATTAAAATAAATATTAAAAATAGAATGTAATTTAATTAAATACAAAACACTATAACAAAATTTAAATAATTAAACTATTAATAATACTTTAATATTATCATAATTTATTATATCCTAAAGGAAGATGAACATAAAAGAATTTCCAGATTTGTTCTTTTTTATTTTTTTTTCTTTTTCTTAAACGGATGCCACGGCTTCTGCTTTTTTAATTGCATTTTTTTAATCATTTAAAAAATAATCAGAAGGCAGTTTTAAAAAAATGTATGAGGACATTTACATAATCTATAAGTAATTAATTAATCTTTGTTCAACTCACAGCGTCTGGATATTAGTGACCAGCCACAACATCATCTCTTTTACTGTATCTTGAAATATATAGTATTTCTTTAATACTTGTTCATAATAATAATAACCTATTCTGTGTATCTCATCTGAATTCAGCCAGAGACTAATTCTGCAAGGTGTTGAATTCCTTTGAAAAAGTACTGAGTGTCCTCAGATCTTATTAGTAGATCGGAGAGTCCTCAATGCACTGAAGAATTAGGTCCAAATTCAAACCTCATTTCATTACCAACACCGTAGCTTCTAAGCCTGTTTACACAGGCTGTAGTGGCTACTGCGCTAATCAAGTCTGGTTTATCTCAGAGCAGTTTTGACATTTGGAGCTGGTAGATGGGAAACAACAGTATTTGAGAGGGAGGGAACAACTTGCTGTGAAGATTCAAAGATGCTCTCTGCCCTCCAGTAATAAACACACACAGTTTTCTCACTGAGTTTGTGCCTGTTATCATCAGTCCAGAGACTGCGTCTGTGTTAATCCACACGGAAGATGCCTGGAAGTTCGCACAAAACACCATTTCCTTCTGTGGAGAGTTGCCATCATTCTCAATATTCTCAGCACTGCCAAGACTTTGATCTATAAACCTGTATTTATGGCAGCAGTTCACACTCATACTGAAAATCTGCAAACCATTTTGCCCAGCAGTCTGAGGTACATTAATTTGCAACACAGTTGGCAAAGCATATAGTAAACAGAATGGTCATCCAGTTTCCTTCAAAGTTTCCTTCTCAGAGGATGAGCATATTGTTTACTTTATCTCTGAAAGCTTGTATAAATGTGTACTTTATAAGGTGATAACATTTTACTCTGTTCCCAGAATTTAAAATAAAAATACAGGAAAAGAAAGGAAAGGCAAGTTTTTTCATTCACTATCTGCAGAATGTTCCAACAGAAGAGCAGCAGATTTTTTTCCCCTTAATATTGGTAATTTTCTAGTTTCTAAAGCAAGCATATTTCTTGATCACAGCACTAACAGCTTTGAAAGTTATGGCTAAAGTTATTAAAAAACATCCATACGGATACCACATTCCTCTTTCAAGAATTCCACAAAATCAGTAAAAATTGTTCATAGTGAATGTTTTGGGCATTATTTTTCAAGTATTTTCACAAGAATATTCTAATACAAAATTCAGCATAAGCTACGGAATGGATAAATATTTCTTGCAATATCTGTCTAGATTCTTCACCTTCCTCTGCTTTCATCTTCTTCTCAATATGTGGTGGTCCTAGCAAGGTCTTCGATCAACCAAATTTTTGACCTTCTGACAGTTTTAACTAAGAGGATAGCAAGTCTGAAGTTTGTGTAGAAAGTCCTTGAAACAGTCATCCCAAAACTAGTGAACAAGCCTGAAAAGTCTCCAGGAAATTTAGAAGGTTTGGATGACAAACCAAGGAGATGAGGAATGCACAAAATGTTCTCAGCCATGAAACTAAAGCATCCCAAGTAGAATTGAAAATCAAGGAATAAACTGTGAAGGCAGATGCAGGGTCAAGATTACTGAGAACCACAAGTAGGGTGAAACAAAGCCTGTAGGACCACTGAGTTTATAGTCAAGGAACTAAAATCTTAAACTATCACTTTTGGCATCTGTTGGGAGCATCACAGTAAGTCAGCTTCCAGAGAAAAGAATGAGAGAAAGGTAGATCTCTGTAAGGTCAGAAAAATAGCAGGTGGAGGATGACAGCTTAGGAAGCCCTACTTATTACACGTTGCCATTGTGCCAGTGAATGGACTGACGGTTCTTCTACAGGACTTAAAATATTATGGGTTTAATGTTGTCTTCAATATAACCACAGAGAGGGTAAACCACATCAAACCTCATACTGATTTATTTTGGGGAATATCAAGACCTTCTAGTACCCTTCATTCTTTTGAATAACAAAACAAATTCACTCATTTGTATGGAGATGTTCATTATAACCTTACATTTTTAGTCCTCAGTAAGGTATGGTGTAGTAAGTTCAGAGAAAGAAGACAGGAAAGGAATAACATTTAAATAATTTGAAAAATGTTTCAATCAATAAATTATACTTTTGTTCTTCCCTACTGAATTTCTCACACCTTGGCATGCTTGACAAATATGCAGTAATTTAAAATTCCAATTTGTAAAACTGGCACGTTGGAAAAAATTCTAAACTATGCTGGATTGAAAACTTAAACTGAGTGTCCCACGTGGCAGAAGTGACTTTTGGATGAAGGCTGGCTTCTGACCTTGTCATAATCATTGCAGAAATCAGTGAAATGTGCACTTACTACCAAGTGAAAAAATCAATTTGGACATAGCACTCTTGTCAGATATTGGAATTAAAATAAGTGTGTTAAATCTTAAATATCCACACTATTTTTATCTTTATTTTATGCTGTCCTTGAAACTTCTGAAGCTCAGTCCAGCTGAGATCACTAGATCTAAAAATGATGGGTTTTCTTCAAAAGCTGTGTCCCCCCTTACAGATCCTCCCCAAGTCATATGTGGTAGGGAAGTCACACTTTTGCTGTTGCTGAAGCAGTAGAAAATACAACGAAAGAAGGATGAACATAGCCTATATCTAGTTTAGCAAGTAGCATGGCAAAATGAGAGTGAAATTTGTAGAGTGAATCATTTACTGCAGAGAACCAGAGGTACATGCTATATATATCTGAGTTATAGCTGACTAGCTCCAGTTTGATCCTGTGAGCTAAATGCCCATTAAGAGTCAGAACTCATTAGTTGCACTCTCACAGAATAGCAGTCTTACCAATCACAGAATCATAGAATTGCCAAATTCCTTGTTTGGGAAAGACCTTTGAGATCATCAAGCCCAACCGTACCTGTCCACTACTAAATCATATCCCTGAACACTTCATCTACCAATCTTTTAAATACGTCCAAGGATGGGGACTTGACCACCTTCCTGGGCAGCCTGTTCCAATGCCCAATAAACCTTTTGGTGAAGAAATTTTTCCTGATGTCTAATCTGAACCTCCCCTGGTGAGGGCTCCCTCCTATTGCCTGTCACTTGGGAGAAGACACCAACACTGACCTCACTACAACCTTCTTTCAGGTAGTTGTAGGCAGTGATAAGGTTTCCCCTCAGGCTCCTTTTCTCTGAGCTAAATAACCCCAGTTCCTTCAGTCGCTCCTCATAAGACTTGTTCTCCAGCTCCTTCACCAGCTTCATTGCTCTTCTCTGGACACACTCCAGTGCCTCATAATGTCTTTCTTGTACTGAGGGGCCCAAAACTGTTCAAGGTGTGGCCTCACCAATGCTGAATACAGGGGCACAATTGCTTCCCTGGTCCTCCTGGCCGTGCTGTTCCTGATACAAGCCAAGATGCCATTGGCCTTCTTGGCCACCTGGGTACACTTCTGGCTCATATTCAGTCAGCTGTCAGGCAGCAGCTCCAGGTCTTTCTCTACCAGGCAGCTTTCTAGCCACTCTTCCCCACACCTGTAGTGCTGCATGGAGTGGTTGTGTCCCACGTGCAGGATCCAGAACTTGGCTTTTTTGAACCTCATACCACTGGTCACAGTACTTGAATCCATCCCTTTTTAAAGCCTTCCTACCCTCCAGCAGATCAACACTTCCTCCCAGCTTAGTGTCATCTACAAACCTACTAAGGGTAAGTCCCCTCACCCAGATCATCAATAAAGATATTGAACAGAAGTGGAGCCAACACTGAGCCCTGGGGAACAACATTTGTGACCAGCCTTCAACTGGATTTAACTCCATTTACCAACACTCTTTGAACCTGGCCATTCAGCCAGTTTTTTAACCAGCAGGCCAATGGCAACCAGTTTCTGAAGCAGAACACTGAGAGAAATAGTGTTAAAGGCTTTACTAAAGTCCAGGTACACTACATTCACAGCCTTTCCCTCATCTGTTTAAGTGGGTAACCCTGTCACAGAAGTAAATTGTGTTAGTCAGGCAGGACCTGCTTTCATAACCCATGTTGACTAGGCCTGATCACCTGTTTGTCCTGTGTGTGCTGTGTGATAGCACTCAAGACGACCTGCCCCACAACATTCCCTGGTACTGAGGTCAGACTGACAGGCCTGTAGTTCCCTGGATCCTTCCTCCTACTGGGCTTGTAAATGGGTGTAACATCTGCCAACCTTCAGTCCGATGGAACTTCCCCAGTCAGCCAGGACTGCTGGTAGATCTTGGAAAGGGGTTTGAGCACCTCCACCAGCTCCCTTAATGCCCTTGGGTAGATCCCATCCAGCCCCATAGATTTGTGAATGTCTAATTGGCTGAGCAGGTCTCTAACCATTTCCTCTTGGATCATTGGAGCTTTGCTCTGCTCCCCCTCCCTGTCTTATGGCTCATGAGGCTGAGTACCCAGAGAACATCTTAACTTACTATGAAAGACTGAGGCAAAGAAAGCATTAAGCACCTCAGCCTTGTCCTCATCCTTTGTCACTGTTGTGATATTTTTTATTATTTTTCACAAAACTGGCCAATTTACGTTCTAGTTGGGCTTTAGCCCTTCTGGTTTTCTCTCTGCATGATCTCATTTCATCTTTGTAGTAACCCTTCATTCTGGGTTATCATGAAAAGATTGAGTTAGAGCACTCTGAAAACACTTGCAGGTGAACCAAAGCACAATTCTAAAAGGACTCTCTATCTGATATAGAACACTTGAGGTGGACACATTTAGAATTGCCCTAAACATTCTTGCTTAAGAGCTCCCTGACAAACCATATGTTGTTCCCAATATTCACAAAAGCAGCACGTGGCAGCAGGAAGACCTTAGGGCAGCTGAGCAAAACCAACAATGAAAACCCAACAACAAAAAAACCCAAACAGTGCATGGGACAGTCTCATGCTTGAAAAAAATCCCCATGAGATCACAATATTTATGGTTGCATAGAGGACTTCCTGCAATACAAATCTAAAAAGTCCAGAAGTTGAAAGCATTCATAACATCTGTACTACAGAGCTATGGTTATAGGCACTTTCTTCAGAGCTGTAGAGCTACAATTAGTTTTTCCACTCCATTTCAGCACAAAAGGAACTAACATAAATACAGTATAATTTGTTCTTTGGATGTAATCATTATCTTACATATTTGAATTTCATGTAGCAGATGGAGAGCTTATTCTGAGTGGAGTTTAGGATACAGTGTTCCGCTCATTTTGCTTTAGATTTTTTTTTGCCTTTTACCATTCCAGTGAGCAATTTGGGGGAGTTTGGACAGTTGTTTTTCTCTTGTTTCTTTCCCTGACTGTAGGATTTCAAGCTTCATTACGCTGTACCTGCCAATGAATTTAGGAAAAACTTGTTTGACCTTTCATTATGTTACATTATATGTGTGTAAAGACCTTATGTGATTGATGACTATTAAAGAAGTCAGTTATTACTGAAATGATAGAAGCTTTCACTGGAAAAATTGTCAAAAACGAAGCTATAAAAGCCATGCTAATCTTACATGGTAAAATCAAAGCTCATTATTCATACTGGTTTAATTTGAAGTATCTAATTTCCTTCTCACATGGATAAAAACAAGATCCTCTGAAAAATCAATAATCTAATCAAATTAATCAATATTTATCTTCACTTGGGAAGACATTTCTGAAAAAAACAGAAACAGTTATGGATAATTTGTTATTAGTACCAGTCCTACTCCCACACTACTACGGACTTCACTTAAGCTGTTTCTGGGAGCCTAATTATACCCTGGTTTATCTGTAGCAAGGATGGTCAAGAAGTTTGGAGTAAACTGTCAGGAGGAGGAGGGACAAACAGTCAAAAAAAATATTTTCCATCTCAAATACTAACTGAATAAAATAATGAGCAAAAATTAAAACAAGAGGTCTCAATAATAATGACTAATAACACTTTTAATAAAAGAATAGATAGCTTTTACATTTTGTTGATGATTCCCTCCTCACTAACAGTATGAAGTATAGAAAATTTCAATTTGATTATGAGATTTCTGGAAATTTTCTGCAACGTCAACAGACAAAATTTACTTCTGTATAAGCCAGCCTATCAGTAAACAGGCTGTGTATGTTTACATTAGCAGATAGCGTGGTAGCATGGAGGTAGTATGGACATTAGAAGGCAGCATGGAACGGATCCAGATTAAAAAAAACACCTCAGGCCAAGGACCTGAGATCTACATTATAAACACTTCAGTGTGTTTTATTTTGACATAAGTCTAGTCTGATCTCAACAGACTGAATAAACCATTAGAGTTTAGATCACGTCATGCATGCTCTTACAGTATGTTTTCTCTTTTACTTTCACACAAAGAAAATACATCTTGTGTACTGCAGGATCACTGTGCAATATACCAGGCTGGAAAATCAAAGTGATCAGTATATTTGCTTCAAAAGCACATTTCTGATCTGAGGTAAAGAACTAGCACAGATGAACCCATAGACTGAAGGAAGTGGTTTAAGTTGTTTTATATACATGCCACTGACTGACAGGTTGGGTATGTTATACACTTGGTCTTGATCAGGTATACCATATTTAGACTCATTAAGGTCAGATCAATCTGCAGTTTCACGTCCTTTCGGTGGTTTTATATGGCCTGTGCTGGATATTAGGAGCTAATTTACCAACTGTGCAACTGGTACCTCCCACAGAGTCCTGGTGTTCCCTGGTCACTTTTGAAGGAGTGGTAGAGAAAAGCCAGGGCAATAGGAAACTCCCGTTTCAAAACTCTGCCATTAAGCACAGAGAGCAGGGATTTGAATCAGGCACTTGCATATTCCTGAATAGAGGTGCAGCATGGGGTGTAGAATGGTCTCTCCAAAGCTCAGGTTTGAATCTGATGGAAGCATTGAAGGATAATATTTACTCCCCTCGATGAAATGACCACGAGTCTGAATCTTAGGAATTTTTCAGAATTATCATACTCCAGTCAAACCAAGTCCAGAATACTTGAATTACATGAGAAAGTACAAGGGATGAGAGGGTTAGAGTCATACCTATTTTAAACAATATTGAATAATCTTTCATCATCCTTTCCTGGGAGACTTCTAATCAAATGCTGCAGACTGAGTTTAGATATAAATAAGAATCTGTTTCTGGATTCTGAGTTATACTTATTCAATGGATTTGACTATGAACAACCAAACATACCTAAAATTACATTCATTAAAAACACTCAGTATCACAAGCTGCTGTAAGGTTTGGTAGGCATTTATTATGTGTTTTAGAGATATATGCTCCACATTAAATAAATAAACCCAAAAAAGGACAAAGGCATAATATCTGGAAAAAACAAATATTTTACAAATTCACCATTTAAGAAATCTATGAACTATTATTTTTTGGAATGAGATAAAATCATTTCTGACTAAGCAAATGAAATAACACTCAAAGTACTTTATAAAAAGGATTTCTTTTTCATTATCTGTGGCTACAAGCACGCTACTATAATCTCTTCCTTTCACAAGAAGTCCTTTCTAATCTCTCTATCTCTTCTTCCTCATAGTTACTGATGCTGCAGAAGCTCGGCCAGCCCATATGGTGACATCCACTGGACAAGACTAGCAGCTAGGAGAGCTCTGTGCAGCCCTAAAGCTGCTGTGATTTGTATTCTAGGCAGGAAAGATCCCTGTCAGGCACAGCACCTGTTTGGTATTTAAGCTGTACAGAGAAACTTCCTTTGGGCTGAATGAAGTTCATTCAGACCTTGAAGTTCATATATATGTTCATCACAAAACAGCTGAACACTTTAAGAAATCCTTTTTTTTTTGATAGAAATCAGCACAGTTCAGCACTGTACCTTAAAGGAGGTTGTAGTGAGGTGGGTGTCTGTCTATTCTTCCAAGTGACAAGTGATACGATGAGAGGAAATGGCCTCAAGTTGCATCATGGGGGGTTTAGATTGGATATTAGGAAAAAAGTCTTCACCGAAAAGGTTATCAAGCATTGGATCAGGCTGCCAGGGAAGTAGTTGAGTCACTATCCAGGGAGATATTTAAAAGATACATAGATGTGGTGCTTAGGGACATAGTTTAGTGGTGGGCTTGGTGGTGGTATGTTAATTGTTGGACTCTATATCCTTTCATGTCTTTTTGCAGATTCTATGGGTCTCTGAAATTCCACCTTTTTTCTCCCAGTTGAAATGCAACACTCTAGCAGCTTCTGTAATAACAAGCACACTTCAGCATGGGGAGAGGCCTACTAATGCCACTGTTTTTTTGGCAAGAATCCGTATGCTTCAGTGGCTTCTTGATGCAGGACGTAATTTGCAGGCAGTGAATATTAAGTGGAGAGTGACAAACAGATACCTGTGTGGGACTGGTAAGGTGATGCTTAGGGAAGAAAGTCAAACATCTGTTTCAGACAAAGAATACTTGCTTGGGAAGAAGTAGGTTTCTGCTGCTGGGCGGCAGGGGATGTTTAAAGAGCAGAAAATGCAAACTGCTTGCAAGATCCAAAATCTAGATTCCCTTCCCGTGGCTGCTAAGGTTGAACCATCCTGGAAAATATAGCTCTTTTTCCCAAGTAATTACACTAACAATACTGCTAAAATGTTAAGCCACCATCCAAATAAAGATTTCTGTTATGCTGGTACTTTGCCATGTAAATGAGTACTTGAGTTTCCAGAAGTATGGCTGTAGCACGGTCAATAACAAGAACACTGATTATTTTAGAATATTCAGGGTGACATGACCAAGTAAAAGACCTGTGCCAAAGTAGAGAATCCTATAGAGAGTATGCTGCTGCTAAATGCAGCAAATGTAGTAGAGAGGGTGTTCCTTGCCCTTCTCCTCTGATGACTCACACTCAATGCTCTCCTATCTTCTGAGAGCAGTCAGAAGCAACATTTTTCCCCAGTAAGGAACCACAAGTTGCTAAGCGTTAAGGAAGGACTGATGCCGGTATCTTCAGCAGTAAAAGCTCCTTTAACAATAGGGCTGAAAACAGCAAAGAATTCTAAAAAAATGCTCAGTACCCACTAGATCACTTGTACAATACTGCATGCAGTTTTGGGACCCCCAACACCACAAGGACATGAATTCCTTTTCAGTTGTATCTTTTCTTTTTTTAAAACAACAATAACAAAAAAGAAATAATGTTATTGTCTTTGGAATAAACAGTTCAAAATAATCTGAGCAGAAGCTGCAATTATGACAGGATGATTCCTTTTCTAATTCCCAAAATTCTTGTTCTTTACAGTGAGACAGGCACAAAGATGCAAATCTGTCAATATATGTTGCTGGCATTGTGATGCTGACACAAATCAACTGGGCATTCAAACCAACTCTCTGTATACTTCAGAAGTGACTTCCAGACTGCTGTTAGAAAGTGCATTGCTGCTACTGTGGAACTTCAGTAAATTCAACATGGAACTTTAGTAGATTCTTTATAACTCTTCGCAGATAACAATTTTTCAGGGATGCAAATGTAACTAGTGATTTCCTTACTATCAAATCCAGGCGATCAGTCTACAGGTAAAAATTCAGACCAAGAAAAATGACGGAAAAATATGTGCAGAGATTCTGATGCTTCCATGAGTTTCCAAAGCAAAACTTGGATAGTCAATTTCTTTTATGTTGATTCCCACAATAAAATCTGCCAGAATTTCCTAGATTTATTGCAGGCAAACTGCATAAATTTCAGGTGCAGCCAAATTTCCTCTTCATGACTTACTGTGGTGGGCTGACCCAGGCTGGACATCAGGTGCCTGACAAAGCTGCCCTACCCTTCCCCTGCTGAGGCCAACAGGGCAGAGAAAATATAATAAAAGGTTCATGGGTCAAGATAAGGACAGGGAGAGACCACTTGGCAATTATTATCATGGGCAAAAAAAAACGGGTTCAGGGAAATTAGTTTGTCACCAATCAAAATCAGAGTAGGATAATAAGAAATAAAAACAAATCTTAAAACACCTTCCCATTATTCCTCCCTGCTTCCCAGGTTTACCTTTACTCCCAAATTTTCTACCTCCTCCCTCTCAGTGGCACAGGTGGATGAGGAATGTGGGTTGCAGTCAGTTCACCACATGTTGCCTCTGCCTCTCTTTCCTCCTCACACTCTCCCCCTGTCCATAGGTGGCAGTCCTCCACAAACTTCTCCAAAATGAATCCTTCATATGTGCAACAGTTCTTCATTTACTGCTCCACTGCAGGTCCCTTCCACAGGGGGTGGTCCTTCAGGAACAGAGTCCTTCCAATGTGGGTCCCCCATGGGGCCACCGGTCCTGGCAGGAGCCTTCTCCAGGGCAGGCTTCCCACAGCCTCCTTCAGGCACGCACCTGCTCTGTCATGGGAGTCCTCCATGGGATGCAGGTGGATACCTGCTCCACCATGGACCTTCACAGGCTATAGGGAGACAGCCTACCTCACTGTGCTCTTCACTGTAGGCTGCAGAGGAGTCTCTGCTCTGGTGCCTGGGGCACCTGCTCCACCTCCTCCTTCACTGACCTTGGTGTCTGCATAGCTGTTTCTCTCACATGTTCTCATTCCTCTCTCTTCTGGCTGTTACTGCCCAGAAGTGGTGTTTTCTTCATAAATATATTACCACAGAAGCACTACAATCATCACTGATGGGCTCAGCCTTGGCCAGCAGCTGCCCATTCTTGGAGCCAGCTGTCATTGGCGCTATCAGACAGGGGAAGCTTCTAGCAGATTCTCACAGAAGCCATAATAGGGAAATCTTGCCATGCAAATGCAATGCATAAGCACTAATGAAATTCATGGCTGATATTAGCAGGTTAGAATACAAAAGTCTACAAATGGGGTAGAGTATGCGTTAGAAACACGGGTAAAGTGAATTAATATTAAGCTAAGAAAATATTGAAATTGATAAAGATATGAAAGGATCCTGAGCTCAGTTTTTACAGAAGAACAGAAACTAGGACAGCAATATTTATATATTGGAAATGAAGAGAAAATTAGGTGTAAATTGGTGGGATATGGAAACAAATAGTGACTGTTAAAGCAGATCTACCATGTCATCAAAGAAGCCTGGACCATATGACACTGGTGAAACTGCACTGAGAACATGCTTTTCTATTTCAGTTCCTTCTTATCAGAAAATAGATTTGGAAATGTAGAAAACAACTCTTGTAAGAGAACAAGAAGGCCTTTTTGTAAAGATAAAATTTACTTTATGAAACATAGGAGTAAACTTATCTCCACTGCATACTTGGAGAGGAAATGTCACCTGGAATCAAAGAAAAGGGATGACTTGTAGTATCTCAAAAGCTTTTAGCAAGTGAAACTTGTTAGAGTGAAAAGCTATTCTACAGTCTTGAAGTTACTCAGGACAGATGAAAAGAACACAGACACAAAAATAAAGTATATGGCAGGGATAAGTTCTGCATTTATAATAGGAGAGAGAAGATTTTGTTCCTGTGAGTGAAAACTGAATACTACCCAGCTGTTTTGCCTGGCTCACTTTCTAAAGAATACATTTATCTATAGATTACCTGGGTTGATCACTTTCAATCACGTATATATATTTTAGTTGCATATATACAAAATCCAAGTGAAGTGGTTAACAGTGTGAAGTGTTAACAGTGCTGGCATTTAAGCAACCTGAATAGGAATTCAAATCAATTCAATAGCTCAGAAAAAGGTGTGTAGGATGATCATCTTTGTGGCAGCTTATCTGGCAGCTCGTTCATTACTAGGTCACACTTTATGTGGAATACCCAATTTCTACAGAGAGAAAAGCCTTTAATTATATGACAATACAAATGGTGGAAAATCTTTGCAAAGCTGGTAAGAAACTCAGTTTTGCTGAGCTTGTAATGCTCCACTCTTCTTGCTGGTAAGTGAAGAGACTTCCAAGCAAATACCACGTAACGTATTTATCTCTAATTGCCATTTTCTCTGATAACATGTTTATCTTGTCTTATCTGCCAGCCACATCTCATTATTATTTGAGAAAAATGCTGATTTTTGCAAAAAGTCCTGACAAGATTTCAGAGGATGGCATTTAATCATTGAACATCATTCCATAGCCTGTCGTGTCTCAGCATGTGGAGACTTTTTTAATAGATATTTTTTAATTTTGCACTTATATATAAATGAAGACTTCTTCCTCCCATAGACACAGAGGAGTGTTTGTAATTAGAATATTTATTTTTTTTTTTTTATTTGCACAGGAAAGGTACATACTGTCATTAATAATTTGATTTTATTTTTCCTTGGCAGGTACATTTCTGACATGCCTAAAAATTGTCATGCCTGAAAAAACAACCATTGAAAGATGCTTATGCTTTATAATTTGAGAAGTTTACTCAAGTTTCCTTCTATTTTAAGAGTTCAAACTTTGTCTATTGTAGTATGTCTCTTGCATCCATGTTTTACTACTTCCTGTATGGTATAAACCGTTGGTCTGATACTTGAAGGATTTTATCACTGTGAATTAAAGTAAGTATGATTTTAAAATAATTTCTTTATTTTTATTGTTCAGATTTTGTCCTCCTGTATCTATAGTGTATTATAGAAAAACGGTTTTGTTTTTACATGGCCACAAATTTCACTTTATTAAAATTCAGTAGTAGCAATTCATTTTTTTAAACCCATGTTATATTACTACAAGGATTTCAGAGTGAGACATCAAAGATTAGGAGAAGGTAGAATCAAGGTAGCCATCTGCATGCATAAAATATATAGTAGAAACTTTAGTGAAGTATTCTCATATATTTTTTCCCACAGAGTTCTGAAAGGTAAATGAACTACTGTTCATTGGATCTTCAGGTGCCATCTTAACAACTTCTATTGTTTTTATCTGGATCTGCCACTCCCATGTGATTCCCCATCACATACAGAAATCTCCATACATCTTATGACACTTTCCCATACCCTACCCTTTCCTCCTGCCTCAGCTGAATATCTTAATTCAGCCTCTCAATTCCTGCAGTATCCTTTATATACCACAGCTGCCCGTGAGAACTGTAGCATAAAAAGACTAGAATAGCTGTTATTAGAGATTAGTCCCAGCTCCTTGTCTACCCAGTGTTCACTTTAACATAATTCACTTTTACATAATTCTGAAGTGCACAATTCTATCAGCCAAATTAATTAATACTGTAAAACCAATGGCTATTTCCATTCTTTAGGTTGTGCTTAAGAATTAAGATAGCTATATAATTTCTCTTCCTTTCGTGGCAGTCCCTTTTGGAAAGAAAAGCAGAAAACTGCTCAGTTAAGGAATGGACCATTATCTGCATTCAGTTGCTGTACACAAATCAGTTCAAGCCTTGTGCTCTGGGTTTGCTGCTCATCTTTCAGCAGTGTTCAAGTGTAAGTGAACCTTTTTTTTAATGTCATTGACACATAATATATATGCATTCCCTCTTCACTTACTATCCCTAGAGAATATCTGTTCTTTTCTTCTCTCTGGAAAAGTCATCTTTTACTTTCCTGTACCTTGGAAAGCATATGCAGCTCTGAAATGTGCATGGGAAGAAGATGCACCTCTGCTCTCTACCTTGTTGATGGCAAGCCTCCTGGATTATGATGCATTCTGTTAATAAACACAATAAATTAACTCCTTCTGTTTTGATCATGTGCCAAAATTTGATGAGACGAGAGCCAGACTCAGTGGTTAAAGTGGAAGAGTTAAAAAAATAATTCTGCACCTCAATTCTCTTAAATTACTACAGTTCATTCTGTTAGCCCTAGTATAGTATAATAAAAACTTCGTAGAAAATTCAATTCCATTGAAATACATTTCTGAGTGGATTTCAGAAAATTCTCCAATGTACTCCTTTAAGTATAAATGAAGCACCACTAAAGATTGGAAATACTTAAATGCAAGAAAGAACACTTCAGTGTTTCTTGGGAAAAAAAATTCTTATATGAAGAAAAATATTCACTCTGGCTTTTCCAAACCCAGATGAATGATAATAATTCAGCATGCTCTAGTCAGATTTCCTACATAAGTGATTAAATTACTTTTTCATTAGTAATTTTGGAAGCCATGGTAGAATCTCCCTATGTTTTCTACTGTACTGTATACACCAAAATGCATTAAGCAATGTTCAGCACTCCGAATAAACCTTGCATCCCCAAGATTCGCTTTTATGTTTGTATTTATTTATTTTATATAGGAGGAGGACGAAAATGTTTTATGGGAATATATAACTTATCCTTCTAACCTCATTTCTGGTAGGTCATTCAGAGGGTGGTTTATGCATCTTCTTATGGTAATATTGTATACTACTCAAGTAGTATTTCACTGCATGTGACAGCAGTTCTGACCACAGCGAAAAGATTGTGCAAGCTGCCTCCCCTCAGTTTACCTAGTTATCTTCTTCAGTAGTGATTCTGCTCCATGTGCTAGTCTTCTTTTAGCTTTCCCTGTAGTCTTGGCTTGGTTCAGCTTTCTCTCTTTTGGACTCAGCTAATATCCCAACCACCTTAATGCAGATCAGTTCTTCTTCATCTGTTCTGAGTGACATTTTACTTATGTATCTGCTGCAAAGAAAGAGTGCTAGCACAGTGAATTCAATGCTTACACTTGACATGACACTAAAATGTCTCACTAAATTACTTCAGATGTCTAAACACAGGTATTTATTTTCTATGCAAAACTGAAAGGATAGAGAGAGCAATAGTAGAAAAGCCAGTGTGAGAGAGGATACAAACACTGGAGATGATACAGTACGACCAGGTAAGAAGGCTAACACAGCAACTTCCATAAACATATCAATCATAAATCTATACATTGACATTGGGATGTCCACAAAGCTGATAAAGGAGAACAGAGTGGAGGGAAGAAATATATACATGTGTCTTGTATATAGATCAAGATACAACGGAATTTAACGTTTCTCACAAAAGTGTGCCTGAAGATGGAGTAAAGAAAAATTAACTCCAATAATAAAAGGAACAAAACTGCTCAGAACTCAGATTTTTGCCCTGTAGTTTTTATATATCAATAGCTCACTTTGTCAGAATTGCACACTAGTATTAATTTGGAGTGGACATTTATTTAGCCTATGCTAAACACTAATTTAATACATGTTACTCTACTGTTAGCTAGTCAGCTGCCCAATGCATTCAGTTAATTGTGACCGAAAGAGCTGCTCTTCTTTCTTTTTGATTTAAAGAGACAGAAACCACTACTTCTTTTAAGTGCAGTCCTCATCACAAATCAATTGTACCTTGGTCTTTTTCACAGTAGCTAGAGTGCATGCTAAATAAAGTTACCAACTGAAGCCACTTGTAAGCTGAAGCCAGAGGAAAATAAAAACATAGCTTTGTAAAAAAACCCCACATAGCTTTATTCGTAAACCAAAATTTTTACACAATATATCAATCTGGGAACTGATCCTGCTCCTCAAAAGCACAGCATCATCATTAAGAACTGAAAGTATAAGCTGGTCCAACCTGGGATTATTGTAACTGGAACTGCTGAGTATACAAGAGAAAGAATTACAAAGTTCAGATGTAGAAATGTATTTAAATTTAGTGACGGTATTCTAGCTCTTGGTAGTTTTTTAAAGTATACCCGACTGGTTTTTTTGGCAGATACGATTGGAAAAGAAAACACAAAATAATATTAACAGACCCAGACAAGGACTCTATGTACATTTTCCATACCATTCTATGGTTCTCTTAATATAGTTTCTTTCAGTGCAGAGGGAACCGAGTAAGGAGGTCTTCAAATTTATTGTTATAAAAGAGACCAATCACAGTACATAAAAAATTCTATCATGTCTTACTTACAAGTTTTCTATTCTCTCATTTACTGTAACAGGAAAGATTATATATAGTCCCAGTTATTTACACAAGCATAACTTTTGTTAGAGACAGGGAGAACCACAAAGGCAAGAACTAATTTGTCAGAACAAAAATAATCCTTCATATAGAAAACAATAGATACTTTATATAGGGTTCTACACAGATAGGTGGGTGGGGGGAGGTGTTGTTTGCTTGCTGTTTTTTTTAATTGATAAAGTTAACATCAGATTAGCATTCATACAACAAGAATTTCCATTTCCTAAGAGCCTTCCTTTTAATTATAATTAATACAAATAAAACAACCTGTACATAAGTTTGTATTACACTTGGCTATTTTCCACTTTGTTGTCATGGTAATAACAGATAAAAAAACACTGCCAAGGAAGTAGAAATTCTCCTTGGGCTGGGTAGCATCCCTAAGTATGGTACATGATAAGCTTTGTTTGAAATAACTGGCAAATTACCTTTTGGAAAAGAGAATATAATAAGACAAAACACACCAAAAGCATAAGGGAAAGGAACCACACTCTCTTCTAGCAGCTATTCAGGTCTATTCATCTTCCAAATAATCACTGACTTTCATATTTTCCATGCAAATAGACTAAACAATAGTTTCTTTCATGAAACGTTATCATAGACCTTCCCCTGAAACAGAATGGCCACAGCTGTATTTCCTGAGGAGTAAGACCTTTCCAGTGTTTAAAAGGTGTAATAATTGGGCCTGCAGAAAATTCAAGAGGACTGTCATTTGGTCATGAGATTCTGCTAGGGCTTAAACAGCACTGGAACTATTTTCTGTAGAGCCAAATAGAGATATTTAAACCAATAAAGATGATATCTAAATACTTTAAAATTACCCTGAACCATGACTTCAATAAGTGTAGGATTTTATAATAATAGTTTTGGACTAAAATGCCTAAAACAGCACCTAAATCCTTTACTAGCTCTAGCTTTCAATCTCATCCATTGCCAATGAAATTTAGATTAAGTCAGTGAAACTCCAAAGACCTGAATAAATACCTTTAAGAATAAAGACCCATGCAATTTTCTAATAAGCAATAAATATGCAGTGGAATACATATACAATGCTCCTTTTCCAATATTAAATATATTGCCATCCTCTTCATCATTTCTCTGAATTCACTGGTCTGCCTGGGTCTGACTATTTTGAAGTGGGAAGCTTTATTTCACTCATTCATCCTTTTATCAACCCAGGTTTGATTTAAAAACAATCAAAACCAGAAAAATCATGTATGTGGAAGGGTAAGTTTGCATGTGACAAATGGTGTTTCTATTAATTTCTTTGTGATGCTGCGAACTAACTTATTTGAGTTCACTTCTGCACATAACACTTTAATTCAGTTCATGCACCATTTAGACCACATCTTCCCTTTGCATGATTGCAAAGGGAAGGTACTTACTTGCATAGAAAGTATATGGATGTACTCAGTCCAAAACAGTGTGGCCAGGCTCTTCACACCGTGCATTGAGCTAGAATGAAACACCAGAAACTTCCCGAAAAGGAAATTCCACCATTTCAAAGTGATGCTTGTCAGACTTAATGTGTGTCATCATTATCTTTCCTAAGTAGTCTCTGCAGATTTAGTAAGGACAATGATGTGTATCCTCTGTCATCATTCCTTCCTCATTTACAGAGTAGTTTTGACAGAATTTACAAGAAAGGTCAAATTATGTCTCCATCTGGAGTCCAAGGAGTTTTCATTATCTCTGTTCATGTATACAGTGGAGAAGATTTAGGACTGAATATTTTTTTCTCCTTGATGGCAGAATAAGTTGTAACAGTAATGGAAAAAGATACGAGCAGCAGCACTTGAGAAAAGGTAAATATTCCAGGATCTGTCTCAGAGTCATGGGCTGTATAATTTTCACTTTGATTCTCATAATATTTTATCTCTCTTTGTCACTCCTGACAAGTTTAGCAGGGAATAAAATAAAACCAGTGTGACTCCTTTATATTCAAAGGTGTAACTGGCAGAAGTTAACGTTCAATCTCAGAAACACATCTGATGTTCATCTGCTGAAAGTCTCATTTACGTCTTTGTGGTACAACTTCAAAATGCCACACCAAAAATACTTACTCTTGACTTACTCATTTTGTAGAGTAGTGCTGCTGAAAATGAAAAACTGGATTTAAATTAAGTAAAAGCTGAAATTACTTCCATTCACTAAACAAAATAAATTACATGAAAGGAAAGGTCACAGATCAAACTCTCAAACTCTACAGATTAAATTTACCAGGGGAGCAAAGAGTCCTTGGAATGATATAATATTGATGGCTGACATGAGCTAGGTCTTGAAAAAAGTCTTGAGAGACTGCAGAAGAACAAATTCGTAAAATACGAGGTCACAGCTTTCCAGCCTTCTAAAAAAACCCTAATAGTCCTTGGCAAAGAAATAATCTGCTATTAATAAATTGCTTTCAGAATAAGATAATTGAAATTTTACCTCTGATTTGGAGTGAAATGTTAATTCTTAGTTCATAGTTCACTTTTGAAAAATGCACAAACCATGCCCAAAGAAGAAAATTCAGAAGGATTGTAAGAAAAAAAATGTCCTCCCGATCAGGAAACTGACAGAAATGTTATTTTTTTGTTGTTGTTGTTTAAAGCTAGTCTAATAAAGCAACAGTAAATGTTCTCTAGGAAACAAATTCATAGTTGCGCAAGTGATCTGATGCAACTTTCTCATAAAAAAAGCGAGTTGTTTGTACTTGAGTTACTGTCTCCATTAACAAATGTTGTACTTGATTGTGTAGCCCAACAGACAGACAAAACCATCAAAAAATAATTAAACAAGATAGTGTCATCAATCATTATGCAAAGTAATTGAGAACTACTTACTTATCTTTTATGAAAGGAATAGAAAAAAAGCGGTGAAAACGATGGCAGACAACAAGGCTATTAAACACTTTTAAAGAACTGAATAAAGAAGGAAGTTCATTAAAATAAGGCACTGCAACAAACTAAGAACTGAACTCGACAGTGACATTTAACTTTATTTTGATATTATTTTCAAGAGATTCTCTGAAGAAAAAATACCTTTCAAAAATTTTTTAAGCTTCTGAGTTGATGTACTGTTTCAACTCCTAGTCCCTTTTTCTTTTTACTGTGGCTGTTCTTCCTTTTTGAGTTCTCCTCAACTCAGGTTATTCCAGTGATAGTCTCTGTATTGACTGAGACTACAGTTTAGATCACAGAGCAGTTGCAAGCAGCCTAAAACCATAGTCAAAGGGACAGAGATCAGGAAGAAAAGGCCATGGTATTTTCCCCTGCTTCCTCTCCACCCCCACCATTCACAGGCTGCCATGTATGAGATGCAGTTTCTACAGAAGATCTTATTCAGTAATCTTACTGTAAAATATGTTCTTTGGCAGAAGCTGCCCAAAGCTGTGTTGTCCCAAATGAAAATAACATAGACACCAAAGGAATCACCAATTCGCTGCTAACAAAGAAACTAGCAATTTGTTCACTGCTTTGGCAGTCACAAGAAAGAGTGCTTGAGCCCAAACTGTGGAAACGGATGCACTGAAATGTTGTTATGACTTCTGAACGTGAATATTTTAGATACTCTTAATACAGACTATTAATGTTTTTCTCACTGTATTAACAAGGGATATTACTCTTGATCCCTTTTTCACAATTCTGTCAAAAACCCCACCTGTTCTCTCCTCTCTTCCATATCCTCAGATATTTAGTGTGGTGGTGCAGTAGCTGCCAGACTTGCAGTGTTAGGATGAAGGATACCAAAAACCTAACACTACCAGGAGACCCACCTCCTCCTGGAAAGTACATCATAATTCACACCATGGATCACAGTGACTCCTGCGGGATGCCACATACCTTGGATTCCCATCAGTTCCCAAAGGTTGTAAGCTTCAGAAGTTTGGGCATCAAATAATCTTATCCCTGACTCAGCATGCCCCCCTTGTTACTCATCCAAGAAGTGAAATATCAGATTTACAGAAGAGAAATGCTACATACAACCACATTCAATGAAATTATATCTTTTTAATCAAGTTATAGTTCATGACTCAGATCTTTATAAGATGTTGGCATGTTTCATTTTTACAGTTTGCATGAAATATACATTTATTTTAATCCCTGAATCGCTCAGTTATTTTCATATGTTGTGTTAGGTAACGCAAATCTGTATTAATCTCATTGATAGTTCAGTTCTTTCATGTGTCTCTCTAGACAGTATACAAAACTCCCTGTGAAGGAAGAATAGTCTTAGATGCTAGAAAATTTTATTCCTTTTTATTGTTACAGGATGGCTTTAGTAACGACAACACTTTGTACTCATGTTGTTGTCTTAATGAAGTCTATATTTTCATTTGTTTGCATTTCACTTCAGCAACTACTCAGTGCTAAAAAACTTTATAAATAAATATCTTAAACATATGAACTCTCTTCTTGAAAATTATAATACCACTAAAGATGAATGTCAGCAGTCAATGTTTCAGTAGTGAGCAGCAGATGAAGCAGATGTCAGTGCTTACTTATTCTTCAGAGAGAAAAAGACAATAAATTTAATTTATGAAGCATCACCTGCAACATACTCAAATATTTATGTTCAATGTTTTGCTTACTTGAATTTTACAGGAAGATATTGCATGACTAATGTAACAGTTTAAATAACCTTTGAATTTTCAATTCCATAAAAACTCATTCTGTCGCTCTATATATAAATTACATAAATTTATGATGAGTCCATTGGACAACAAGCTTTTCAGGTCACTCCTCTCATAATTACAACTAATTAAAATGTGCCAAAGAAAGGATAGAAATTTATCACTGCTCATTAAACCTGTAAAGACTGTGTTAATTAGATGTCAGAAACATTTATTCACATAAATGTTTTCTGCCAGTCTAAATTTAGTGCAAAAATAAAACCATTTATAGCTACTGCTGCAAGAAAAGAGATAGGTACTGTTGAATTAAAAGACTTAAAAACTTACTATACTACAAATCTCATTCTTTACCTATATACATTTTAACTTGAAAATAGTGTGCATGAATTGTCTGTCACTATTTTTTTCCCCTAAACTTACATGCCTGTTTGATGAAATGGAAAGGTAATGTCACACTAATTTTTTTTATCATGATATTTTCATATATCGCTTACATGCTTTACCATACATTAATCTGCAAGAGTTAATTAAAAATCAATGTTTACTAGCTGTTATCTCACTATTGCATCATCTATGTTCTTACTCAAGAACATTATATTTATACTGCTTTATCAACCACAGCAGCCAGGAATTGTTTCCACTGTGTTCCTCAAAATCTATAACCAAAGCCTCCATTGCTTCAGCTGCATCTTCTCAAAGGACATCTCATAGAAGTCAAACGTGAGACACTGCATATACTGATTAATTTGAAAGTGAGTCATCAATTCAGTACATAATTGATAAGTCAGAATGTAATAACAAATTGTGTTCTTTACAGATTAGCTGCACATATAGGTTATAATTTCAATTTCACTAGACTTTTCCTAAGCCATTTCATCACAGAGGAGAGGAATTTATGGTGATGTCAACTGTGAATTTTCACTCTTGTGTTTCTAAAAGAGAAAAAAAAAAGTGCTGTGGTGTCCTGAATACAAATATAATAAAGCTGTTATATTTCAAATGGAGATTAATATATAAGTTCTTCTACATTTTAATCATTGAGGTTCCAAATTGTATTGATGTTTTCTGAGATTTCTTCATTGAAGTCCTTACGAACAGGCATTCCTAAAACCCAAAAAACTTAGTCTGTGGAAGGAGTCAGGAATTTTTTCACGTGAATTTATTACTTTGAAACTTTATTCAGAGTGCTATTTCACATCTCTGACTACCACCACTACTTTAGGCTCTAGGATAGCTTTTCTGCCTGGAATACACAGTACCTGTGATTTAGCCCTACATTTTCCATAATGTCTTCCATCTATTCAGCTTCAATTTAAGCATTTGTCTTAAAGGCAATTAAGTCTTTGCATATGTTTGACGTTTTTTTTCTGCTACTGTGAGGAATTTCAAGATAGGCACATAGTACAGAAGAAATGAGACCCCATCATTCAGTCCTTTCTCATCTGAATAATTCAACAGCCTCAGTGGGACAGTTTGGATAAGAAGATCAGGACCTGGTTATCTTGGTTAAGCCCAAGCCTTGACAAAGCAAGGGCGTTGTATGAAAAAAACCCTTTAGCTATAGGCATTCATTTAGAATCAGAGAATCATAGAATACTTTGGGTTGGAAGGTTTTAAAGGTGACCATTACAGGCCATTTAGTTCAATCCCCCTGCAGGAACAGGGACATCTTTAACTAATACTATATAACTATAACTTTGCTCAGAGCTCCATGCAATCTGATCTCGAACGTTTCCAGGGATGGTGCCTTCGTTACTTTTTGGGCAACCTGTTCCAGTGTTTCACCACTTTCATTGTGAAAAATTTCTTCCTTATATCCAGTCTAAATCTACCCTCTCTTAGTTTAAAACCATCACTTCTATCCTGCCACAACAGGCCTTGCTAAAAACTCCCTCCCCATCTTTTCTATAGGCCCCATTTAAGGACTGGAATGTCACTATAAGATCTCCTGGCAGTCTTCTTTTCCCCAAGCTAAACAACCCTAACTTTCTCAGCCTGTCCCCATATGAGAGTTGCTCCAGCCCCATTTTCATGGACCTCCTCTGGACCCACTCGAACAGATCCATGTCCTTCCTGTGCTGAAGGCCCCAGAGCTGGACACAGTACAGGTGAGGTCTCACCAGAGCTGAGTAGATTGGCAAAATCACCTCCCTTGACTTGCTGTTCACACTTCTTTTGATGCAGGCCGGGATATAGATGGCTTTCTGTGCTGTAAGCACCCATTACTGGCTCATGTCATCTTTTCATCCATCAATACCTCCAAGTCCTTCTCCACAGGTCTGTTCTCAATCACATCATCCCCCAGCCTGTATTGAAGCTTATGATTCCTGTATTTGTGCTTGGGATTGCCCCGACCCAGGTGCAGTACATTGCACCTGGCCTTGTTGAAATTCATGAGGTCCACCACACAGGCCCACCTCTCAAGCCTATCAAGGTCCCTCTGGACAGCATCCCTTCCATCCTGTGTGTTGACCATGCCATACAACTTGGTATGATCAGCCAACTTGCTGAGGGTACACTCAGTCCCACTGTCTGTGTCATTAACAAAGATGTTAAACAACACTGGTCCCTGCAGAGCGCCACTGGTCTCCACTTGGACACTGAGATGCTGACCGCAGCTCCTGACCCATAAGCTCTCAGTCAGCTCCTTATCCAACCTCAGGTGGAGCTCCACACACTCCAAATGATCTTTGACATACAGGGGGACACCCACTTCTTTTCTCCTCTGTCTGTCCTTCCTAAAGAAGCTGTATCACTTCATTCCAACACTGTAATCATAGGATCCATCCCACCATGTATCCATGGCTCCAAAGCGATCAGAAACCTGCAGGTGTGTGCACAGCTTTAACTTTTGTTTGGTTCACATGTTACATGTTTGCATAGAGGTATTTAAGTTGGACCCTGATAAAGCTGACTTATAAGCTAGAAATCCTTTCTATTTTTCTTCTGGTACTCTCCTGCTGACCTGCGATCCTTCTTCAGGCCTTGGGCATCTAGTACTGGAACTATCATCAAACTGGTAGAGCTGGGATGGACTGAGGTTCCCTCCCTTGGAAACTTCAGTTTAAAGCTCCTTTCAGCAGGTTAGCAAGCCTGTGACCAAAGACGGTCTTCCCCATCTCCAACAGATGCACCCCATCAACCCCCAGTAGAGCAGGTTCCTCTAAGTGAGTCTCAAAATCTAAGTAAATCTACCCTAGCTGCGGTAGCAGTCCTACAATCGTTTGTTGATTTTCCAGCCTCAACTGGCCCTTTCAAAACAACTCCTTTGACCAAGATGATTGATGAAAAAAGTGCCTGTGCTCCAGGGTCCCTTACTGCTGGTCTCAGGGTCTGTAATCTTTTTTCATACTGCTCAAATTGCTCCTGGCTACATCACTGATGCCCACATGAAACAACAGCAGTGGACAGTAGTCAGTGGGATGTACAAAGCTTGGTAGTCTTTTGGTGACATTCCTAATATGAGCCGTCAGTAAGCAGGTGCCTCCGTACCTCTCAGAAGAGTCTCCTACTTCTATAACCCATATCCTTTTCTTAGTTGCAGCAGTTGTTATCCAGAGAGCAGCCTTATTCTGCTCCAGTGTTTCTCCTATGTGACAAATGTTTCCTCTTCAGTCTGCAGAGTGATGAATTGGTTCTGCAAGGGCAACTCAGGCTTTGGGGGAAGCCTCTTCCTTCTTCTGTTTTTCTTCCTCGCAGATTTCCATTCCTCGCTATTGTCCCCCCTCTCTTCTGTCTATGCTGGTGGAGGAGTTTTTGACTGTTTGGCTATGGGCTGTGAGTCCACTGCAGACTGCCCTGGCCACCTATCTATCTCCTTCTCCGCATCCCTGATGCTGCACAGCCTTCACACTGCCTCCTGCAGCTCAGCCATCTGCTGCAGTAGGTCGTCCACCTGAGCACACCATTTGCAGGCAGCTCCACTGTCTACTCCTGCCCCAGGAGAAAAGTTTAGGCACTTCCTGCAGCTTGAAATCTGCACTGCAACTTCTCCCTTCAGCAGCTCGGTCTGCTTGGAGGCACTGACCACTGACAATTTGGCTGTAGAAATAAATTGACCTACCCCCCGTCACGGTCCACTTATAAGCGGATGTGTGATGGTTCTTTTCAGCTGTGATCTGGGAGTGCAAAAAGAAAGTAAATCAAATAATTCAACAAGCCAAGGGAGTTAAATTTCAATCCAAATAGGAATTTTATTAATTGTGCCTATAAAGCCACTTGTGATAGAAAGAGAGAGAGAATGAGGAAAAGGATGGGGAGAAAAGGGAAGGAAAAAGGGGTTTACAGCTACCACCATGGGTCCACAGACGTCTGGTGTCTCTGGGGTCCTGGTCCAGAAGGCATTCCTCTGCCTCTGTCTTCAATCGATGTGATCTCATGGTGGGGAAGATCTTCAAAGTTCAGCTGCTCCAGAGCTGTCTTTTATGCTAATCCATACACCTGGTTCCTCCTTGTGACCCGCCTTTGCTCAGCCTCAGTCCTGTAGAGATTTGCCAAATTCCATCTGGCAGGCCACACATGCCAAGAGAGGAGTGTCTGAGGTGTGGTCGGCTTTGGAGGCAGGTCTCATCTCCTTGCACGTGCGCTCCTCCTGGCAGTGGTGGTCGACTTTGGGTCCCCGATGAAGGCTAGTAGTCATCATCACCTTGAACTCTGGATGAACTTGTCCCTGCGCATGCTCTGGTGGGGTTTTGGTCTCTCCTGTTTCGCTTCATGGATCTTTCACAGTAGTAGGTAGGTTGGGTAGAAGGGAGACTTGGAGACAGGTACAAACCATTTGTTCTGTACCAGCTTTGACAGGTACAAATCATACCAGCTTTGGCTGTTATCGTAAGGCCTGATCTGTGGTTTCTGAGGCTTAGCACCTGATGGAAAATGTTGAGATAGAAATTGATCCTTTGACCGACCCTTACACCCTCACACACACATTAAGCAGCTCCCTATTGTCCCACCTCTAATAACAAATCCTAAATAAATTATGTCAGGATATCCTAGAAAAGCAAAACCTTATTTACTGGAAAAGTCAGGACTTTTCCCCAAGACAGAAAAGCAATAATGTAGCCAGCAGTTACCAAAATAAATAAATATTCCTGTTGCTTTCCTTGAAGTTTGTTACAAAGAACGACTTTAAGAGAATTTGGCATCTGACAGTAATAAGAAATAGCATTTGTTCTTTGCATAGAACCAGCCTACACTTATTCCAAATTCCATATACTGGGTATTTACAAGAAGACATGAGCTACCTTCTTATCCAGTGTAAAGACTATGATTGTGACAGTTTAGGATATTGCTGGGGATCAGCCTAACAGACTGCTGTACTGTCCTGATTTTTTAAAAACCAGTATGAACACTTCTTATGAAATTCATAGAGACAGACAAACCCCAAAGCGTACATAATTGAGTGACTGTCTTCTAGCTAATCTGATAAAATAGACACTGGATTCTCTTGCTTATGGATATATTTACCATATTCAATTCCTTTAACTTGAATCCAAAGAAGTATTTAGCAGAACAGCAACTATTCAAGATCAAAACTGTTAATGTTACCAATTATTAGATTTAGAAAGCAACATCCTACTTTGAAAACATCCAGTAGAGATGCCTTATTTAGCATGCAAGAAGAAACAGCTAACAACAATCTGGCCAGTTGTATTAGCCTGCGCTACTGTAGGTCCTGCCATAGTCAGTTTTGTTTTAGTTTGTTTGGGCAAGGAGGTAGGAGTTTTTGTTGTTGTTGTTGGCATTTCTTTTGTATTTTCTTCTGGCTAAGGGTCCAACATATACTCCAAAAATGTCGTTCCTCTCCTGAAAGCAGGTGATTTAGTCACCGCCTTCCTCCCCAAACTCCCCAATGAAACAGAAAAATCCTGAGCATTGTGAGTTACTTGGAACAACAAAAAATTGCCATTTTAAAACAAAAAATTACACATAAAACTATGAAGTAATGGTGTTATCAAGTTTAAGTAATGCATCTGTTCTACTCCCCCCACCAAAATGTAGTATTCTTTCTTTACTTATTTCTTCCTATCCTTTCCTCACTGATTTAAACAAATCTGTGACCCACAACTCCTCTACTAAATCTGTGCCGTAACAGATGCTTTTTTTGAGTTGATTTTAGCTGATTGGATGTGAGAGGCAAAGCACCCACAGATGTCAGCTGCTGTTCTATCAGACTTGCTGAGACAATCAGATAAATTTGGAATAGGCAGTGAAAATTATTCCAAGAATATGTTTAGAACAAGGCTAGAAATAGTACCAAACTATTGAGGTTCCATCACAACAACAAAGTCATATCAACTGTTAGACAGACAGACAGCTCTCATTTTGTTTGTCATGGTTTCTGGATTTTTAAATTGAAAGACTATTATACCAATAACTGAACATCAAGAATTTCTTCCTCTTCCTCCTTTTCTCCTTCTCCTTCTTCTTCTTCTATAACTAATCCTCTACAACCGATGCTAAAGTATTGCAAGTATCACAATCAGATAAAGTGTGTGGACTTTGTAAAACTTTACCATGGCAGCAGTAATAGTACACGGCATCCTGGCCAACATGGGCACCAGAAAACAACAACAAAGAAAGATATGCTGTAAAAGCAGAATAAATTGTCAGTGTTCACACACTCACTTTCTACCAGAAAAGGTAGACTCAAAAATAAAAACTGAGAAATATCTATGAACTGTATTATTTTTAAATTTATGTTTTAAAATCTGTGAGATATTCTGATATATTAAATTGTTTTATAAAAATTATATCTAGTAAGCTAAATACAAGATCATATAGTTCCGCACATGTATCAAACATTATGGATTCAAATTCTTATTTGTTCTAACCTGATACAAGTGGGATAAAAGGAGTGGCCTGAACAAACAAAGATAATTCTATATAGAAGGGGAAAAGAAGAGGGCAGAGCAATCCAACATAAAAGGAGAAGCAGACAATGCAAACATATGGGAGATTAAAATGCGAAGAGAATAACATGAATTTTTTCCTGACTGTGAACCAGAAAAGACTGCAACGACCTGACTGCTAGTGAGCTCCCCTTTTCAGAAGGGAAACGGGAGGAAACATTCCTAGCAAAAGATTTTAATCTTGAAAGGCAATTGATTCAAATCCCAAACAGGACTTCCTGCGGCCGTGGCTTTGTATAGACCAGTATGTTTCTGTTACGCAAACTGCAGGGTACTTGTTCTTTAAATCTTGAGCAAACTCTGGATGTTGTATAGTTCCAACACTGTGTGTCAGTGGAATGATGATCTGTGAACTGGGTACCCTGGGAAAATTCTTACACACAAGCAGCTTGCATGTATTTAGGTGAATAGACACATCAAGAAATAATCATGTAGAGCTCGGAACAATTGGATTGCTAAACATCATGAAAATCAAATATATTCTAGAGAAGTGAGGGGTAAAAAGAAGTAGGCAATTAAAAAAACCCAAAACCCATGATGCCTAAATGTACTGGAATTTTTTCGTCAAATACTTTGGCTTTGATAACAATTTTCAATTCCCCCCCCCCCAATCCGATTTGAAAGCCTTCAAATCTTGTTTCTGACTTCATGGAATTTAACAAAAACACTTGACCTGCAGGGTTTTGGGTTTTTTTTCTTATTTGGTCAACAATCTGAAATTGCTGAAATATGTTTTAAAAATCTTACTTTTGATCAAAAATACTTCTTTCAAGAGAAGCCTGCTTGTGGTCACTTCACTTTTTAAATTTAGTACTTTACCACACAGGCAAGCAAGGAAAACTAGAATCACCTTGCTCAGTATTCTTGTAAAAGATGGTGTCATTACATTTAGCATGACACTTTTTTTGTAACACTGCTCCTATATGCAAAAACACACCCTGTACCTTGTGAAGAAAAAGATTTTTTTCTTTTATTAACTGAAGTAAGACATTCCAGCCAATCTTCTGCACAGCACTATTCCCGCTGCCAAGAATGGGAGGAAAAACTAATAAACCATGAGATTAAATCAATGAACAAATAAATGCAACTAAAACCAAGCTAGGGTTCCGGGAAACAAGAGATGTGCAAATGTTGCTTTAAACTTTAAAACTTTTTATTTCATCATATTTTATTTCATATGGTTTTGTAAAACTAAGCCAATAAATATGTTTGGGTTTTTTCAGTACTGTGTACAATCCTTCGTTTCACTTAGTAAGAACAATAAATTTTCATTATATCATGAGAATACTTGAAATTTATAAAGTGATTTTTCATTGTCATGTCCCCAAGTTGAAATGTTTAAGTACAAAGCCATTTTTAGCTGATAGTTACTTTTATTTATATGCTTCAACTAATGCAACACAGGAGACTATATTTAAAAAACCAAAACCAAAACCACAGACTACATGAAGTCAGTGTGACTGTATATAGAAAACATACATTATATATCCAGATACAGATATGATGTTGTGTATATCCTTCCAGAAGTGACATGTGGGAAGTTCCAGCAGAATTTCTGGCATTGGTCTGTGCCTGTATCAGACTGGGGCTCAGTTCAGATACCCACACATGAATCCAGCGCCCGCTGAGGTGTTAAAGGGTATCATGCCTGCTTTCTCACTGCCTTTCTGTAAAGTTATAGGTCATCATTAAATGGAACATCAAAAACTCCAGTTCCATACAGTTCTGCAGCTACGAAGAGATGTTCCAAACAAAGTTTGCCTGGAAATTGTAGCCACGTGGTGAGTAGAAAGTAGGCAGTACTGCAAGGAAGCACAGTCTGCCTGTTTGTGCTGGATGGTTGCTATGCAAATGCAGTGTACCTGGCACTATTGGGATATAGCTGTTTTAATAGGTTCAAGTTTTGCATGTGTAATTTAATTACATGCACAGGTAGTTCATATGATGCTTCTTTTAAAATCCCAATTATTAAACCTGTCTTTACTAGACATGGCCACAATATATAAAATTTCCAGATAAGCCATATCCTGTTTGATGCCATAAAGGCTACCAGTTATACTGAAATCCCAGATAAATGTAAACCTTCAAGTACCTCAGAACAACATTTCCCGGGAGAATGAAGAGAGAACATCCACAAAAAATTGTATAATATGGCCGAGAGAAGTGAAATGAGAAGACATTTTATGCAGGTGTGTTTTTCCAAGTCCCTGATAGAACTAGAAAAATGCAGCAGTTTTGAAACTTCTTCCTAAACTACAACTCTTCTAGAAACAGATTCTTTAAGTTGAAGAGATTAAGCTTTATTTCACTGAAATAGTGACACTTATGCTGAAGACTATCATCAAATACCAAATGCTATTCTGCACTGAAGATTAGAAAGCCCCTGCAAGAAAGGTGAAGACTGCAGACATTTATTAGAGGACAAGAAGCAGAAAGAAGTTTTCATATATATATATTTAAGTACAGCATATCATGCTTCTCAGATCTATTTGATTCTGTCTGACATGGCCCCACACAGTCACAAAATGTTCTGCCATTATTGCCTTGTACTGCTTATGAAGTAGATATAAATAGGAAGACTAGAAATCATGTAAAACCTAACCAGACACAACCAGACACTGTACTGTTACTCATACCTTTTTTACACTGCATAAAACTGTAGCTAGTGTTCCTGTCTTTCACTTAAGAGAGAAAAATATGCAAGACCTATGCTCTTTGTCATTTATCATAAACTAAGGGCAATAAATATTTATACATACTTGAAAGCTAATTTGTTTGAGCCTCCTGCAGTACAATCTCATTTTGCACCTGAATAATGGAGTGTAAGTATTTAAAAAATATTCCAAATAATTAAAACACTCTGGGAAAATACTGCTTGCATTTCCTAAGAAAAAGAGGTTAAATTTAAATGGTTATTTTTTTTCCTTTTATGTACGACTTTTACATACAGTTTCTACTTCTCTATTAATACTTCAAAATAGCAATGCATCTTATTTTTAAAGTTCTTGTCTTTGAATACAAAAAAGTGCTTTTAACAAAACAACAATTAGTATTAAATGCCATGTAATTAAAGCCAAATCATTAAAATATACAGTTGTAGAATTTCATAAAATACACATTTTTGTAAATTTGTGGACCTCAGCTTTTTGTTTAAACCATAAGTGGATGAAATCAGGGGGACTGAAAATATTTTCATTATTATATAACAAAATATTATTTGACTATTTTTCTCTAAACTACTTCAAAAACTGTATTGACAGTATTCTACAAGAGTTAGGTATCACCACTGACAATATTTACATTACTTCAGGTCTATGGTACAAAAATATCCTTTGAAAAATCCTACCTAGCCAGGTTTATAGTTATGATAAAATGTAAACCAAAAAAGCTTGTTGTGCTTTCAATATGCATTAACAAAAGCTGAGAGAAATATTCTATTTCTGAATGAAATCTGAAATGAGAGTACAACTCTTTGGTTTCTTCACTCCTAATAATTTTTTGTATGACTACTTATATCAGGAAAATATTAACATTAAAATTTAATACTGTGACTATAGTAACCATAATAAATGATTCAGATTATGCTAGCTTGGTGAAAAAGACAATTGTATACTTAATAGAAAATATGCCTTTCTGTAGTACAGTTTTATTTTCCACATTTGATTGTCTGCTTTGGTTTTATGACTAAGGAAACATATCTACATAAATAAAGACATGCTATAATCTATTTCCGAACAAATATACACTGAATTATGCCCAAGATTAGTTTGGATATGTGTTTTCCAGGTGATTTATTAAAAAGTAACCTTGAAAAATGTGAGATCCTGAAGAGCCTGCATACAATTTTTATTATACACATTAAGTGGTTTGTCTAATCATACATTTGGAATGTATGATAATTGTCCACAAGAGGAGAAATTAAGCTCCTTTGTAAGGATGACATTTTAAGTCAATAGTAGGAGAAAAGATATCCATTGATCCAGATGTATTCCAATATAAATACTCATATCTATATGGATAAGAACAAATCCATGATATCAGCCAAAATACACAGGTAATCCAAACACCATTACCATAAAGTGTAAAAAAAGTTAGGCAGCTGGCATCTTTACATTACATTTTATTTTTTAAGCCTCATCTGGAGCCAAGCTTTTCATGTACATGCCCTTGACAAGTCCAAGGCACTGAGCAGGTAGGAAGTTGGAACTTTTCCATGAAAGTTGGAAAGAAGAACTCAGAGACCAGAAAAAGGAAAAGACTTTCTCCATGACCTTGGAGGCTCAAAGATCTCACACTATGCATAAAAATTCCATGCATGTGTTAATATGCTACGGCAGATTTGGGTCATATAGATCATTTTTTTATTTCTTTAAGTTGAACTTGAGCATCCTTTGGTTTGAAACCAATAACACTGTTATTGTTTTTTCACATTGCTGCCAGAAAGATAAGAGGCTATTTGGTTTAATCCGCTAGTGAACTGGCTATTTTCCAATGTTTCTTATTGCACGAGATCCAAATGTATTTATGTATGTACAGACAAATTTATATCTTGGTGGACTGTTATTCAAGCTTCTCAATACTGCTAACAGAGATGAAATGTCAAACCCAAATAATGTACACATTCTGTGATTTTCTCTACTGAACAATTTATCTTGATTTCTGAATGCATCATCTTCCCCCAAAAATAAAAAAAAAAGCCCCTACCCCCCAGCTCTTTAAAGAATTAACAAACGAAGACTATTTCCATCAGCAGCAATTAAGCCTAACCTTGATTGAATGATATTATTCCGGGAACAGATACTGCTGACTGCATCCTTATAGGATAACTGTGAAGATAAAACAACTTCATTATAGAGAAAAATCTGTAAAATGAAATTGCTTATTATCGCAGGTATACACTTTCCAGGACAGGTGGGCAACAATCTCATAAAAATATAATTTATACTTTCACTAAGAAAATGAAAAATTTTCATTTCTTCCAGCATTAGTTTGAAGATACAAGTCTCACCATGCCAAACAGACAACTAAGCAGCCACCATTCATCTTAATTAAAGTTCATCTTAATCAAGGTACTGTCTGTTAAATAAAATGTCACTTAAAACTAAGATTCTTGTTCCCAGAGGGAACATTTATCAGGAACAGATGTATAAATACAACTTAGTACTGCTAAGAAGATAAAGAAAGAAAACAAAGCAAATCAGCAATTAGTGAAAGTAAACATAGCTAGTCTCTTATCTGTTGCTTAAATAATTCAAAGAACAACTACAATAGACTGCAAAGTCAATTTTGTACTTGGTAATATATTATGTACACATTGAGTATTTTCATCAAAAGCAAGTGCCTTTCCCAAGTAAGTATTACTAATTTAAATCAAATTATTACTTCAAAATAAGGATCAGAATTTGATCCATCATAAAGATTTTAGTAAAACTGGCATTTTTAAATTATTTCTTTAAGTTTCTTCCGCATTCATGTGTACTTATTCTCTAGAGAAAAACCTTGCCTTACATTCAAATACATAGGAAGTAAGGTCATACTTGAAGAGACCATGTTTCACATACTTTTAGAAAGCTCACTCTTTCATCTGATCCATTTTGAATTCATAAATTATCTGTTTCTAACTTCAGGACTTATGAATCTTTTACTGAGTAAAAGAAAATAAGATAATCAGCTCAACACTGTGTATCTGCAAGCAATAGATGTCAACAGAAAGATGACAGTCAAGAATATCTCCAATAGAATGTTTGGATGATCTCAGTGGATTTTAAATTTCCCATTAATTAAGAACTAAAAATCAATCATAAAAGTATTACAACAATGTAAGCAATATTACATACTCTGCAAAGGTGAAGGTGAAGAAATGAAAGGGAATTGATAAAAAAGTGTACATCACTTTCCATAAATAAACAAGTGAAGGGAAAAGCAATAGTTCTGCACTTGGAGAAAAAACAGTCTTGCATTTGGGTAAAACTAGCATGAAAAGCTAATAAGACCTTATACAGCTCATATTGTGGTTACAGTCTAGAACTATTAAAAAAAATTTAAAAGAAAAATTAAAAAGAGCAGGCAGACTGATTAGTAGTGTGTGCATAAATACCCCAGGTAAGACAAAGCTTATAAAAACAGTGCTACGGTACCACAAACATACTGAAAATGCAAAATGCAAAAATGAAGAGAGACCTAAATCTGAAACAAACACAGAATATAAAGACGGATTAGAATTAATCTATGCAGTTATAGCTGTTGGAATCAGAAGTGCAATCTTGTTCTGAACGTTGGCCTGTGGTCTCCTGTCAACACTAAAGTGTAGAATTCTCCATTTCCTCTGCAACTGACACTATGTTTTTGGCTTGGGGCTACAATAGCAAGCAAAGAATAATCAACCATAAGCCTATTTTCTCTGCAAAACTATCCTTTTTTGAACTATGCACGTCTGACTTTACATTTAAAGTTTTTCGTATGTACTCAGATTTGGTCCTTGATTTCCAGAAAGCAGCTAACAAAGACACAGTAACGATCACTTCAGCAGTTACAAGAATCACAGAATCACAGAATCACAGAATCACAAGGTTGGAAAGGACCCATTGGATCATCGAGTCCAACCATTCCTAACACTCCCTAAACCATGTCCCTAAGTACTTCATCCACCCGTTCCTTAAACACCTCCAGGGAAGGCGACTCGACCACCTCCCTGGGCAGCCTGTTCCAGTACCCAATGACTCTTACTGTGAAGAATTTTTTTCTGATATCCAACCTGAACCTCCCCTGACGGAGCTTCAGGCCATTCCCTCTAGTCCTGTCCCCTGTCACTTGGGAGAAGAGGCCAGCTCCCTCCTCTCCACAACCTCCTTTCAGGTAGTTGTAGAGAGTAATAAGGTCTCCCCTCAGCCTCCTCTTCTCCAGGCTAAACAACCCCAGCTCTCTCAGCCGCTCCTCATAAGACTTGTTCTCCAGCCCCCTCACCAGCTTTGTTGCTCTTCTCTGGACACGCTCCAGAGCCTCAACATCCTTCTTGTGGTGAGGGGCCCAGAACTGAACACAGTACTCGAGATGCGGTCTCACCAGTGCTGAGTACAGAGGGAGAATAACCTCCCTGGACCTGCTGGTGACCCCATTTCTGATACAAAAAAAAGTAGCAGTCATTATTTTTTCCCACTACTTCCAGCGCAGGCACACTGCTGCAGATATAAAACTGACTAAGTATTAGTTTGAGAGCGACTGAGGATAATTTCTGAATCAGTCACATTCCTGTACTACTTTTTTTTTTCTTTCATTTGGACTTCACAGACACGGTAGTGAAACTAGTGCCTCCCATTGAATCAGCTGCCGATTTAAAGCTTTGGAAAGAAAAGAAAGAAAGGAGAGCAGCCCCTGCCAATTAAAGCCCAGCAGATAGATATCAATGCTCATTTTATAACACTAGAAAAAATTATTACATGGATTACTATTTCCTGGGTTTTTCTTTCAAGAAGAGGAAGACTCAGAGAACTGCATATATCAGGATAAATGTCTATGCTGTACTGACCTGTGACCATAGCTTTCTTCTGTGGGTCTGCATAATGATAGCAGAGGTATTTTTTTAATATGTATAAGAATCCTCAAAACTGACAGAAATTATATTGCTACTAATTATAACAAAATTAGTCAAATGAAAGGAGTGAAAAGAGGCCACATCTTATTACTGATTTACGAGGCAAACCCCAAATTCACAGAATTATGAGTTCCAACACGGAAGTCATGTCAGCAAATTAATAATACTATATTGTGGTGAAATTGTCAGCAAGCTTTCTGAATTAGCTGTGCCAAGGATGAGAGGACAGAGACGTTTTTCTGACCTTCCTTATATATCTAAATAAATCACGTATTTTTTGGCACGCTTAGTCAATTCAAATACTAAAAGACAGGTTACGAGCTTTCCCCCATGAATTCTTAAAGGTTATTGTATCCAATGAAAATATTCATTCAGAATTTAACTATATGTAGTAATGTTAGCAATTTAAAATTTAATACATTTTACTTAGAAAAAATAATAATTCTCGACGCTAGCCAAGTAGTTTAATTTTCTCATCACACTAGAGTCAGAAAGTGAACCTGTGAATGTAACTCAATAATCCTGAGGCTTGTCATGGGTTTGTCATAGGAAAAGACATACTTGGTGTTCAGCCGTGTGATATGCTTTTAATTTTTACAGAAGGTAAGTTCTGCTACTACTATGGGAAAATATAAATGTGTTTACAAGTTACGTGACTAGCAATTCCTCTCAGGTCCCCATAAATATTAAAGCAGAGCCAGATTTCAGCTTTTTAACTGTTTTTCAGTGCTACAATAGCTTCAGCAACTTTCTTTACAGAGAAGATAATCCTCTCTGTTATTCAGTCTGCCTCTTACTACTTCATCAGTATCACTGAACTTTTATATGTAACCTGTCGACTGGCTGGAGACTCACAAGGAATGTAAAGAGCTAGAAGCAAAACATTTTGGTTTTTATGTTTAACAAATGGATCACTATGCAGTAATAGCCAATACAATTCAAATCATCATATATAATCACGCATATCAGCACACCCTTACCTTCTTTACCGTCTTCACCCTGCAGTGAAATTTGCACCCATTAAACTATTGACTGGTCAATCATCCTTGGCAGCCTAAATCAGAGGAGATAATCTGGAATAGTGAATAGTATTTCTCTTCTGTTTCTTGGTTCACTGTACTGTTCTGCCAAAGTAAAGGAGTTCTAAGGCAACAGCACCTAAGCTTCACTTTGCAAGGTAGAAAATGATAATTGGTAAACCATCACCCTACTCAAGCAAACTGATTTCCTGAATTAAAGAGTAGTGAAAGGGCATTGGAATCAGCAATTTCAAGAATGTGTTTTTTGCAATCAGTCCTTTGCTGACTGGAGAACAAAGTGGCCTGATATCTGTAACACACTTCCATATGCGTACATCGATGCATATGCAAATACACAAACATGCAAACAAGCACAAATCTCAAAGTGGTCCAAAGGCAGAACTAAAAATTCAGTCTTTTCAGTACTGAAATTTAAATTTCATTATCAAAATGTGCAATGTCTACTAATTATATTATTTCTTGTTAAAACAGAGAGCAATCAGGCTTGCATGGCAGGTTCTCTTCTGGATAAAGCTGTAGCTTATGCTTTCATTTCCTTCTCAAATTTATTTTAATGGGTAAGGAGTTTTGAACTCCATCTCAGTATTTTTCTCCATTTTTCCAGCAGCAGAAGTGAGCTGTACAGAGCAGTAAATTCTAACCTTGTTTCTAAGCTCTGCCTTTCATTCACCAGCCTTCAGCAAATCCATTAATCCTTGCCCTCACTTTCTTTGTATCAAATGCAATGTTGCTCACAATGCTTACCACAGAAAGGATTTAATTAGACATCCTCTCTAAGTGCTGGAATCAATTTTTTTATTGTATAGAAAAGATGGCATACCAGCTAGTGATTAAAATTTTAAACAATTATGCTCAGGCCTTTGCTCAAGCTTCAGCTGAAGTAATATAAAAGTGCTGTAGAGAAGCTCTGGTTGGGCTTTACAGGTACCTTTTGGTAAAAAGATGGAATACTTCGTGATGTGCAGCTGGCTTGAAATTACCTGACTCAAAGGCTAAAAATCATGATTCTCTTTCTACAAAATAAAACAAGTAAACAGAAAAAAACAAATTAAAGCTAAAATCGTCTCCCTTCTGGAAAATGTCCTCACTGGCTTTAGTCCAGCGTTACTTCGTATTTTTAAACTTTTACATACAACATATTAAGGCTGAGCTTTTAATGCATAATGGCTTTTGTCCATTTTTATCCATAATGGCCAAATCCAAGGCTTTTTGTACAGCCTCATTTCAGCAGCTTGACAACAAAAATTCTTAACATGAATACTGCTGAAATTTACACTGTAACCAGCCAAAGTGGATCTATGTGGGTTTTAAAAACTTTAAGTGTCTTAAGTGTTACAAAGAGTTTTAAAACTCACTGGAGTCATGACTACAGTACCAAGATACCCCGGGGGAAACATTGCAATTGCAGACTTAGGCAGTTACAGATTATAGATCTAGACTCAAATATCAGGAAACGTAAAATTGCATCCAGGCACCTGCGACTGAACTCTGGCTACACAGGGAGACATTTTATCAGAGGGCTATGCAATACAGTGGAGTTTCTTAGGATCTTCCACTTGTGTGAGTGTTTTCCATCATTTATGTTAAGTCTCAGATGCAGAAAGACAGCAATGCCTTACATTAAAGAAAACTGGGTGCATATACGGATCAAACCCAAAGAGAATGCATCTGGTAACAGATCTGACATGCAATTATGTAATGACTGACATGCAATTATGTAATAACTGAACCAAGTTTAAAAATTCTATTTAAAAACGCTCTACTTTGAAGATGCAGCAGAAAATGAGCATGAATCTATTATTATAACAGACCCTGAAATATTTAAGTCATAGATAGACATTATTGTCAATCAAAATGCATTTAAAAGAAGTGAAAACACATAAGCAGATGATAAAAATTGGGAAGGATAATTCAATGTTATAAAACTTTTTGGGAAGGATAATTCAATGTTATGAAAGGACATGATAATATTTTTAAGATTTTTTAAATTCATTTCTGAAATCTTTAATGTCTTTTCTTCCAAAATAAAGAGTGAAATATTTAGTTGTAATTACTAAAATGCATCTAAAGTAACTTCTGTTTTGAGGGTTTTATACTTGTGCATGGAGTAACAAATACTCGACCACTGAAAGCTAACACCTACTGAATTACTATATTCTGTGTTTCTGTCTGTTAATTTCACTGAATACTGTTTCCTCCAGGAAGAACACGAGGGTGGATTTTGTTTGTTTGCCCCACAGGCAGTGGAAGGTACATTCCAGTAGAAGAGCCAAGAGGAGATCCAGCTCAAAAAGTCTGACTGCCAAACTTCACAGCTCAAAGAAATACAGCATGGATTAGGCTTACAGCTACCAACCTTCCATATTTCAATTGTGGTCAAACTTTTTCAATACTTGAATCGTTTTTTAGAATATTATCTTTTGGAAGCAGAGAGCAGGAAAACCTGCCTATTCTAAAGTAGCTTGAAAAGGTTCAAATCTTAATTTAAATCATGTAAACATTTGAAAAAAAAAGAATAAGAAAATTAGGAAAACTTCATTTAATTCAATATGACTATAGTTTACAAATTATCTATAGATGTTTTCTTGCATGACTTAGACTCCTATTGTATAAATATTGTAACAAGACAATGCTCCAATTATTTCTTTGTGCATACTTATGAATCTTTCTCAGTTGTTTACAATAAATGGCTTAATGAGTATATCAAAGCATAGAACAGTATCTCTAGTTCTTTCAAAATAAAACTGTGTAGACCAGAAAAAAGCTTCTTCATAATCAAAGGTATCACTAGACTATGAAATCAAAGAGCAGCAGGTAAGTGGTAAAAAACTCCATTTGTTGCAGATATTGATCCAATAGAAGGCTGAGGCTGGCAGAAGATGGAAGTGCTGGAAACTTTCCATTTTTGGAAGTAGAAAAAGAGTAAAGATGCCCTGTCAATCCAGATAACACGTAGCAGACAGTGAAAATGAACAAACATGGCTTAAAACAGACCAGTGGCCAGAGGAAACCTGAGATTCAGGCAACTTTGTTCACTAATCAAACCCATGTCCCTGCCAAGCCTATCATAAGCTGGATGAAAAATAAGATACAACCTATCATGCTCTATTCACAGTTTTGGGATCTTATTGAAAGTTTGTTTTGTTTTGGTTTTAGGAAAATATATAATTTATATTAAGTTGTAGGTAGCTGTTGCAAATTTTGTAAGTTCACACACCTGAAAGTTAAAGTTCATTTTAAAAGGAGGAAAGAGGAGAAGGGAAAGAAGAGAGGAAAGGAGTCTTAAGTTTAAAAACATTCATAACTCCAGGCCACTGAAAATACCCACTTGTTGACTCTACTCAGTGCACTGTGCTGAGAACATAAAAATGACAACTGGGTATTTACAGATTTATTTCTTACTGAAAATACGATCCGTCCTTAGCTTTCAGACTCAATCTACCTCAGACTGTTCATGTGACTATTTCTGTCCCATGCAGTCATTGCATCAACTTGCCCTTAAAGGATGGATGCTTAATAGAGCTGGTTTCCACCAGACAAGGCTGACAAGGAAATGTATTTTTTGATAAAAATTAAATGAATCTGAAGGTCTCCAGCAATAACCATCACTAACCCAACACTACATAAATTAAAGAATACTCCCTGCAACATACCCTGTGAAAACAAGAATCTTCATATATAGTGCTGTAGATTTTAAATGGTGTTTTCTGTAAATTATTTTATGTTCTATAAGAAGGTGACTGTTCAACCCCCTTTAAGGATGTAGTCCCTGACGACACATATCCCCAGATGGCACCTGAGAGCCATCTGCAAGCTTGTGGGTCAAAACAAAGGCAAAACTGTTCCAACAATTTATCAACGTGACAATCAAGTTCCAGTGCCTGGAATGCTTCAATGTTTAATTTCCTCTTGTTTATGTAGTCTAAATTTTAAACAGCCTGGCTGAGGTCCAAATTCCCCTACAAAGACACATTTGATTTCCAAGATGTTATGTTCAATATTTAAACAAATACCTTTAGATATACCTTAAATAAATAAAGTTGATGATGGCAGAAATGTCACAAATCCTTTTTGAGTAAAAATCAATACACAAAGAAGGAATTTTTCATGTTATCCTTTTGTATCCTTTGTTTGCCTTAGACTGATGCTCTAAAATTTATTGAGAATAAATTTCTTTAACTGAAACCTTCAACTATAGGCCTTATCCTACTGATGATATTGTGTTGTTTAATGCTCCTCACTCTGCACCACAGAACAAATGACTGTCATGGTATAAGAGCCAAGAGCAGTCTTTCATGCTTCACTGCACAGTTTCATGATGAAAAACTACCATGTAACATACCTATAATGCCAGTGGCAAGGATTGAAATTATGTAATTATTTTATGCAGTAATAATATGTAAGAACAACAAACTTTTTAATACACAGAAGAATATACAACATCATTCATAGCAAAAGTAATAGTCTTTGTAAATATGAATTTTTTAAATGTTTACAGGTAAAAGAGGTTGTGAGAAATTACCTTCATTACAGAGGCTTATCGATAAACAGCCACTCTTGAATATGGTTAGACAAAATAATTTCAAGACCAGATACTGTATTGACAAGTGCCATTTTAGCTTTTATAATTCAGAAGAGAAAGCTTAGGAGATTAATTATATCTTTATTAAAACTTATTTTCCTGTATATGTTTAGTCTACTAGCTTTAGAAAGCTTTAGAAAGAGCATCAAAGGAGTAGCAAGGGTTGAAAACTGTGCCAAACTTCAATTAGACCTTTTAATAATTGACAAACTGATTGACCGTTCAATAGACAAAAAAGAAAGAATGATAGTTCATGTGTCTTCCTCACTGTGATTAGGAAAGTGAAGCAAACTAAAAACACAAATGAATCACTATTCCATATAAAAATAATATTTTGAGGGTTTCAGGAAACTTAAATTTCAAATCATTTCAATATACAATAAACAAAGTATTTTATCCTGAAAAAAAAAGTTCATTTTTGAAAGAGGAGCAAGTTTAAGACCTTGAGAAAAAAATAAAAAAAAGTGGTAATTTTATAATATTCAGGGAAAAAACTATCTTATAAAAAATTTTCAGAATATAGCTTCTAACTCATTAATGTTTTTAATGAATCAGATGCAATGTATAATATCATTGGAGTAATAAAGTACATATTTTATGGATATATAAAGATTCAAAGAAAATATTCTCTTTTTTACATAATCTAATAAATAGTACAAAAAGATGAAATATGTGATTGTGTCCATGACTGCAAAACTTCATAAGAACAAAATATGCAAACAAATGCACAGTTCTTACACATATACAACTTTCCTCTCCTATAAATACTAGGACTCTAATATCAAGGTGATATCATACATATAATAATACTCGTTTTTTCCAGATAATTATGTATGAATGTATTCTAATTAAGAAAAAATATATTCCACAAGGAAACTTCTAAGAGTAGTAAGACTCATCACACTCTCCAAATGTGCAATCTTTTATATCTTTATTTCTAGTGGTATTGGCTTTCCTTTATACTAATTCATTATACGAACTCTTTTTTTTCCCTAGGAAATCTATATTCACCGTATTAAACACCAATTCTATTCATTCTCACTCAAGGTATGGAACAATTAACTGAAATTGATCAAATTCATTCAGTGTGCAAAATGTGAAAATCTGTGTTTTCATGATTTTGGCAAAGTCTAAATCAGTCTTTTTAGCTCAGTCAATCTTGTCACTAATTTAGTAAGATTTTCCAGGATGTCTTTTATTGGCGTCCTTTCCATTATGCACAGTGCAAGACATATAGCAGATCAGGGATTTACTTGGCTTCTACTACTTACGTGTTTAAATTGATATTTCTGTATTGGCTTTCCCAGTACATGAAATCTCAACCATGCAACATTCTCTTCTTTTTAGAGCAAGTCACATAATGTCATATAGGTCTTTGGTAAGTGTTATATTAGCCACCAGGCTATAGATGAGGAATACATACATCTGAGTGCTTCTACTTTCTTTGGCATAGAAGAATGTACCACATATAGGGTAAAATATGCAACAATTTATATTTATGTTACATCCCCCCAATTGAAAAACAACTCCAAAATCAAAGTTAGAAGTTTTAAAAAATGCAAAAAGAAAAAAAAAAAAGGGAAAAATCAAACTTGAAGGCAAAAGAAGTATTAAAGAAAGTATCTTCATTTAATTTACATAGCTATAGAAGCAAGAGAAACTAAATTATTTTAAATCTTCTAAAGCATCATTTTATTATGACTATGAACCAGCATTCTGGCCTTAGAAACAACAAACCGAACCAAAATCCCCAAAACACAAACCAGCCAAAAAGAAACCCGCACATCAAGAAACAGCCAGCAATTGGAATCATCAAAATTTGAGCTCTTAAAGTATTAAAACAAAGATTTTGTATGCAAGCAGGTTTTGTATGCTGCTCTGAGTGACTATAAATACAGCCAGGAATGCAGAGACTCTGTTCTCCCTGTTATATCTTAGAGACAATCAGCAACCAAGTTCTGATTGCCGGATCTTTTAACACCAGTAGTGATGATAAATACAACTGTGGGGCAGCATTAGCTTCAGATCCTCGTTAAATTTCATAAGTGAGAAAAAAACCCACTGATCTGAAATCTGAGAAAAAATATTCTAACAACAGGTTTTCCTCACATAATACTGAAACAGAAAGAGTGCCTCAGAGTCAAACACAGCAAAACTAACTCTTGCTGTATTTGTTCTAGCTTAAAAGAGCTACCCACTATAAAAATATTAATGACTTTCAAAAATATTCCAGAAGCCTAGCTTTAATGTTTGTTTGTGTCTTTTGGGGATCAGCATTTAGACTCCTTGCTTTGTTTTTGACACGTAACTTTAGATCCTTGTCCACATTGAGAATCAAAGCATTCTCCCTGTTCATTTGTTAACTTTTTCTGGCTGTTCCCAGTAAAAATATAGTCCTTTTCTGCAGTAATAAACTGGCCACAATCACTCTCTATCTACCCAGTGTAACCTGAAACTGACCTATTGCCCCAGCCTTCAGGACTTGATTAATCTTTTGCTTCACTTTTATACTTCAGCAAACATATGTTTACAGTCCTGTAAACATAATTACTGAAAGAATCCCAGAGCACAATGAGAAATCCTCTGAGATATGTAGAACAGTACATCAGGAAAATCAGTAGTTGGTCTGAGGTGTGTATTAACCAAGGGAGGATGAAAATTTTTCATGTACTTTAAGTCTTTTATTAGTGTGATTTATTTCAGGAGCAAAAGGGAAGACTAAAGAATCATGTAAGGTCTTTCTCATCTGTACTTGTTTCTGCAAAGCACAGAGAGAAGCATGATTCTGACAACAAAATAAACATTTCAAAATATGCCTTATTAGAAGCATATAGTGAAGGAAACATAACCAATTAGTTAAAAGCATTGCAACTATGTGGTTGAACACAATCAGTCCTGCAGCAGCTATAAGATATTCAGAAATTTCTTTTTTTTTTCACAACAGATTAAGACTATACTGATTTTTCCACCTTTACATAATAAAAAATAAAAAAATTAATTCTAAACCCAAATCTTTTTCCCAGTAAGTGCCCCCCTTTCTCTCTTTAGAGTTCATTGAGGAAATCAGAAGCTTTCTTGATGAGAACTTGTATCAAATCCAATACACTAATACTTCAGCTTTGATAAAATACTTGTCCTCATCCCAAGATGTTACAAAAAATATCTGCGTAGTTGTGCTCAAAAATGTTCACGCCAGTTGACGGTGACAGAGATAAGATATTAATCCCAGGAGGAGTATAATTTTCATGTACATTTACAAAATCATACGTTTTACTGGTGAGTTTCACTGGCAGATGGATTCCCTAACATGCAAGAAGACAGGAGTTTCAATAAAAGTACAGGTTATCATAGGATTCCACATATGCTTGAAACTAAGCTTAGGCTAGCCTAGCACTCACTGTTTATATTTGCAGCCTCAACAAAAGGATATTACTGAGGCTAGAAGCTTACAGTGGTTGAAAAATACAATTGGACAGACAGATGAAGTGCAATCTCTTAAATAGATAGAAGTTACCCTTGTTTCAATAGCTGGACTACAAATCCCTAGATGCTGAGAGAGGAACGCAGGGTGGTATCATTATGTACTAATTCTGATCTTATATGTTTCCCTAGGCATCTGCTATTAGCCAAAAGAGGCTGGTTAGATAATGATTTGCCTGACTTGGATCTGTTGCACTTGTGTTCTTCTTTTCTGAGGTTTCCTTCCTGAAAGTTCATCCATAAATCAAATCCTTAGAGGCTATGTATGATATTCTTTGAATAGAAACTCTTCCAGACAGTATAGTCTGGAAGCCAGAAAATTCACATAATTTCTGTTGTTTTCAGAATTTAAAGCATTCAAAGTGCACGTTCACTGTTCAGCTCCTGATTTGATTCCATAGGTGTTAATACCAAACTTTTCAGAGTCTTTCATGGTGAGATTGGAAATGCTATATAATGCCCAGACCATAGACATGGCTACGTTAGGAAGACGGGAAAATTATACAGTGTGCGAGCTGCTTTTTGATGTTGTTTTAGCTTTTGCCTAGTAAACCTAACATTGATACTTATAGGAAAGGAAAGCGTTCCTTTTTCTGTTTTACAGAAATTATTTTGAGAGGAGGAATCTGAGAATTTAAATGACAGTAACTTAGGATAGAAAAAGTGCATAATTGACAGGTTCTCACTGGATGCTTGAAGGTACACAGAATTATATAATCAAATTTAAAGAGCAGCTAGAAGAATACACTGAAGGAATCACTGAGGTTCCTTCAGATATGGCATAAAATCATTAGCAAAAGTGTGTGCCAGATACCGGAATGAGAGTTATACTGAATGTAAAAGACTATGAATTTGATGACAGAAACATGCAGTAAAATTCTATAGTAAGTATTTTAGAGTCAGTGAAAACAAACTCCTGGAGATTATGGAATATTTCTATTATGGTAAAGCAAGTCAGGAAAAGGTATTAAATAAATAGAGTGCCTCTATGCAAATACATGTAACATGAAAAAGAAGCAAGAGGAGATAGAGACATGTGCATGCCTGCAGGGCTATGATCTCATTGGCATCACGGAGACAGGGTAGGATGGATCCTGTGATTGGAGTGTTGGAATGGAGGAATACAGGCTCTTTAGGAAGGACAGGCAGGGGAGATGAGGAGGGGGTGTAGCCCTCTATGTCAGCAACCAACTGGAGTGCATGAAGCTCTATCTGGGGATGGATGAGGAGCTGGCTGAGAGCTTATAGGTCAGGATTAAAGGGAGGGCAGGGACAGGTGACTGTTACAGGCCACTGGACCAGGAAGGGCAAGTAAATTAGTCTTTCTATAGGCAGATACGCGTAGCCTTGCCTTCACAAGCTCTGGTCCTCATAAGGGACTACGACAACCCCAGTGTTGAAGGGGTAACACAGCAGGGCATAAGCAATCCAGGAGGTTCCTGGAGTGCATTGTTGATATCTTCCTTCTCTGATTGACAGAAGAGCCAATGAGGAGATGTGGTATGCTAGACCTTGTTCTCAACAACAGAGAAGAGCTGGTGGGGAACATGAAACCCAAGGGAAACCTTGACTGCAGTGACCATGAAATGGTGGAGTTCAAGATCCTCAGGACAAAAAGGAGGGTGTGCATCAAACTCTTTGCCCTGAACTTCAGGAGAGTAACCTTTGGCCTCTTCAGGGAGCTGCTTGACGAAGTATCATGCAATAAAGCCCTGGAGAGGAGAGGGCCCCAAGAAGTTGCTCTCTTCTCCCAAGTGATAGGCAATAGCATGAGAGGAGATGGCCTCAAGCTGCACCAGAGAATGTTCAGATTCAACATTAGGAAAATATTTCTTCACTGAAAGGGTTACCAGGCACTGGAACAGGCTGCCCAGGAAGGTGGTTGAGTCTCCATCCCTGAGTAGATGAAGGTAGATGAAGTGCTCAGGGATATGGTTTAGCAGTGGACAGGTACAGTTGGACACAATGGTCTCAAAGGTCTTTTCCAACCAAGTAATTTGATGATTCTGTGATAAGAAAGCTGGTTAATATTCAAGGATCACCTCATCCAAGATCAGAAGAGCAAAGAGGAAGTCTGCGTGGATGAACAAGAAACTCCTGGACAAACTTAAACTCAAAAAAAGAGATTTACAAAAGGTGGAAGCAAGGGCAGGTAGCCTGGGAGTAATACAGAGAGATTGTCCAAGATGCGAGGGATAAGGTTAGGAAAGCTATAGCCCTGATAGAGTTAAATCTGACCAAGAACATCGAGGGCAACAAAAGCTTCTGTAGGTATGTCAGTGATAAAAGGGAGATGAGGGAATGTGTAGACCCCCTCCAGAAGGAAATGGGAGACCTTGTTGCCCAGGATATGGAGAAAGCTGAGGTACTCATTGACTATTCTTGCCTTGGTCTTAACTGGCAAGGGCTCAAGCCACACTATCCAATCTGCAGAAGGCAAAGACAAGGACTGGGAAGTCTAAGAACTGCCCACTCTAGGAAAAGAACAAGTGCAAGACCATGTAAGGAACGTGAAGGTGTACAAGTCTATGAGACCTGATGAGATGCCTTCACGGGTCCTGAGGGAACCAGTAGGTGAAGTTGCTAAGCAACCAGCCATCACATTTCAAAAGTTGTGGCAGTCAGATGAAGTTCCCACTGACCAGAAAAGGGGAAACATAAATCCCATTAAAAAAAAAAAAAAAAAGAAAACAATGAAGACCTGAGAAACTACAGGCCTGTTATTCTCACCTCTTTGCCTGGCAAGATCATGGAGTAGATCCTCCTGGAAAGTCTGCTGTGACACAGGGAAAATAAAGAGGTCATTGGTGACAGAGAACATAGTTTCACTGTGGGTAAATTGTGCCTGACAAATCTGGTGGCCTACAATGGGGCTTTCTGCAAAGTGTTGGTGGATACGGGAAGAGAAACAGACATAATCTACCCAGATCTGGGCAAAGCATTCAAGTGTCTTGCACAACATTCTGCTCTCTAAATTAGAGAAACATGGATGTGATGGATGGATCACCAGGTGGATAGGAATTGGCTGAATGGTTGCACTCAAAGGGTTGTGGTCAATGGCTCAATGTTCAAGTGGAGATCAGTGATGAGACATGTTCCTCAGGGGTCACTATTGGCACTGTTTTTGTTTAACATCTTTGTTGCAGACATGGGCAGTGGGATTGCGTGCACCCTTAGCAAGTTTGTTGATGACACCAAGCTGTGCTGCGTGGTCAACACACTGCAGGGAAGGGATTCCATCCTGAGGGACCTTGACAGGCTTGAGAGGTGAGCCTGTGAGAACCTCATAAATTTCAACAAAGCCAAGTGCAAAGTCCTGCACCTGGGTCTCAGCTATTCCAAACACAAATACAGGCTAGGTAGAGAATGGACTGAAAGTAGCCCTGAAGAGAAGGACTTCGGTAGCTGGTGGGTGAGAAGCTCAACATCAGCCAGCAGTGTATGCTTGCAGCCCAGAAAGTCAACCGTATCCTGGGCTGAATCAAAAGAGATGTGACCAGCAGGTCAGGGGAGGTGGTTCTGCCCCTCTACTCTGCTCTTGTGAGACCTCATGTGGAGACTGTGGGAAGACCTTCTAGCAGCCTTCCAGTCCTCAAAGGGGGCCTATGGGAAAGATGGGCTCTTTATGAGGGACTGTAATAATAGGATGACAGGTAACAGTTTTAAGCTGGAAGAAGGTAGATTTAGCTTAGCTACTAGGAAGAATTTTTTTACTGTGAGGCTGATAGGACACTGGAACAGATTGCCCAGAGAAGTTGTGGATATTCCATCCCTGGTGGTATTCAAGGCCAGGTTGGATGAGGCTTTGAGCTACCTGAGGTAGTGGAAGGTGTCCCTGCCCATGGCAGGGGCGCTGTAACTAGATAATCTTCAAGATCCCTTCCAATCCAAATCATTCTATGATTCTGTGATAAAGAACTATTTTCCAGCCTATGCAGAGTTCATCCACAATATTTGATAGAACCGAGAACTTACCTCCAGAATATTCAAGAAAAATAAACAAAAACCTCAAACATTTTCAGTACCTTTTCTAACACTAAAGTTGCATATTACATTTTTCTATCACGTCCTTTCAGTGTATATTTTTTGAGGGCAGAAATTTTTTCCCTTCTTTTCTCCCCGTGCAAAGCTACTTAAGCACATTTCACTGAAATTGACAAAAATCCTGTGGGGAAGAAAATGGCATTTTCTGTCAGTTCCTGAATACTGCAAAGGTAAATATCATTAGTGAGACTGTGGAGGGAAAGGCTGCATACAGTGGAAGTATCTTTTAGAAAAGTAAAACTGAAAGTCATGTTTATTAATAAAATGATGTCTCTTAAAGGAGACAAGAAATGCACTGAGTCCCTGAAAGTTCTCAAGAAGTGTTCACTTCTATTGTTTTAATGCTTCGGCAAAGCAGTGTTTTACTAAAGGATTAAAGTAATAACCCTAAAAGCTCAGTTAGTTTTCAGATTCAGAGGCACATAAAATAACCTCACAGTGTTCCCTGTACTAATGTCTCAATCACAGATTTTTGTTTCAGCTGACATTTTTAATAAACTTTTTTTCTGAAATGCTTCTTTTTAAAAAGGAGGAAAAGCAAAGTTGTTGATGTGATATGAAAAGATAGACATATATAAAAACTGGCTACGTATAGTTGCTTTTGATCTGTAGCAGGGCACTGCATAGAATGGCAGCATGTAAATCTGCTTGGTGGCATGACAGCCAATTGTGACTTTACATTTTTTAGACAAACACAAATGTATTTTAGTATGGATAATGAAAAGGAAGCAGCAATTTAAACTAAGCATTTCCAAAATAATCCCTTACTATAACATCACGTTTCAGAAGTGGCAAGAATTGAAACTTGTGTCAGACACAGAACAGGAATGAATTTAAAGCAAAAGACAACGAGAGTGAACTCAGAGAAAGAATCAGCCAACAGTATGCTATATTCTGATCATAGCTAAACCAAGTTAAATACAGAATAATATCTGCTTTGTCCAATTTTCTCTGGATTCCCACAAAAATATCGTGTCTTAGGCGTTCAGCATTGAACTTACACAGCTGATCAGTCTGTCACGCTTATGTGTAGCGCAGCTTGTATGGAGCCTTTTTCTGATTCGTAATCCTACATATTCAAGGTATAAAGTTTGTTCTGTTTTCTAGACCAGTTGTTTCTGAGGTGTAGGATTTTCACAGGAATAAGGGGGATAAATACTATTTTTTAAAAAATACCTTGAAGTAGCATAGTACTGTGATATGATTTTTTTAGTGGAATCAGAGAGACAATCTCCCATGCATATAGTATGTCCTCCTTCCTTTATTTATTCTTTGCGTTCACTTTCTATGAGGTTAGCATAAAGGTGTACTATTGGGTTTGGACACCATGCACTATTTATTTTGTCTCTGTCCTTGAATTTTCTGCTCATTTTTCCCTGATGCCTTTTTCTTCAAAAAGTCAACAGGAAACAGAGAGCTTGATCATACAGTTCCCTAACTTCTCTCTCCTTTGCTGTAACAGTCACTAGGAAACCACTTCATTGCAACATTGCTCTTCTTCATTACTGTGTGTTGGGGAGGGAGTGTTAAGTACAGATCTTTACAGTTTGATCTGTTAAACGCAAGCACATTCAACACCAGCGTGAAAGAGGATCATAGGATAATAGAATGGTTTGGGTTGGAAGGCACCTTAAAGATCTCCTAGTTCCAAACCCCCTGCCATGGGCAGGGACACCTCCCACTAGATCAGGCTGCCCAAGGCCCCATCCAACCTGGCCTTGAACACCTCCAGGGATGGGGCAGCCACAGCTTCCCTGGGCAGCCTGTGCCAGTGCCTCACCACTCTCATAGTGAAGAATTTCTTCCTAACATCTAGTCTAAATCCTTCCTCCTGCAGTTTATAGCCATTCTCCCTCATCCTATCACTATATGCTGTTGTAAAAAGTCCCTCTCCAGCTTTCTTGTAGATCCCCTTTGGGTACTGGAAGGTCGATATAAGGTATCCTTAGTGCCTTCTCTTCTCGAAGCTGAACAACCCCAGCTCTCTCAGCTTGTCCTCATAGCAGAGGTACTCCAGCCCTCTGATCATCTTTGTAGCCCTCCTCTGGTTCAGTTCCAACAGTTCCATATCCTGCTTACGTTGGGGACTCCAGCACTGGACATAGTACTCCAGGTGGGATACACTGCTCATCTGTTTCAGTAAATTTAGCGTTAAGCTATAACAATAGTGTTCCCAGACAGTAGAATGGAATAGAGATGGGGGAGCAGGGCACTTATGTTGGATAAAATTATCCAAAGAAAGTTCACACAGCTGACAACCGCTAATATTCCTCTAAAAAAAAATATATAGATTATTCCGAATCTGTAAATTATCAAGGTATAAGCACATCAGATTGTTTCTTGCTCATGATACATAATATATTGAAATACTACTACCACCACTTCAGATATCAATTTTCCTTGGCTGTTTCTCATCCAGGAGTCAACTGTGGACAATGTGAATGGATGGCAGCATTCAGTGAAATGCTATTGCTGAAGGCACTTAGCAACTTTCTGGGTTTTATCTATGTTTTATTTTGATACAGGAAGCAAAGCCGAAGGAATTATATATTTAAAGAAACAGAAAGACAGCCTTCAGCTATACTGAGTCAGAAGGTCTCTAAAAAATCTAGTGGAATTCATTTGTGCTTTCAATTGCACCAGAATGCAATGTAAACAACTATAGGAACAACACAGCCAATTTTTAAATTAAATCCTAAAATGAATAATTTATATTTTCAAACAAGGATTAGAAATCTCATTTAATTGCAGAGTTTCAGGGGTGGCTTTAATAATTTACATGCTTTCCAAAGGTGAATAAAATGCCCTCTTGAACAAATATTAAAACAATCCAAATATTTTCTTTGTTACAGCCACACTGGGATTGACAAAAGAAAGGGCCACTATTGTAAAGCTGAATGCGTGTACTCTGGAAGAATTCAATAATTTTAAACATATAAGCTTCTGTGTGCAATTTCCACCATGTATCAAAGGAAATAAGGAATAATAAAACACATTATCAGCAGTAAAATCTGCATATAATATAATTTTTGCCCTTTACTGACAGTCTCAGAATTATACTGTTTTGTTTTGGTTTTTTTGTAGGAGAGACCACAACATCCTGTCCCAGCGACTGGAAAAGAACTCTGGGCCAAATGTTCTCAGCTATTACCAGGATTATCTCTGACCTTGCAAGAAGTCAAATATACCAAGATAAACACTCCGCAAAGCACTGTCACCTGGCTATAAGTAACACACTGACTTTAGGTGTCCTGCTTAAACTATCGCTGCCTCACTGGAGTTTCTGTAGATAAACCAGCACCCTTTGATGTAATTCACAGCCTCTGTTCTTTGGAGCTATAATAAATATTCTTCCAATATCTTTATCATGAACATGTGTACCCTCTGAAAATGGGCAAGGAATATTGTGCCTGATGAAAGAGAGTCCACTGCTCTGGAAACCTCAGCACAACCACAGCATGAGTAATCTATATCTTAAATGCTCTGGCACCATATTAAGGTAAAATTTAATGCAAGACAAATGTTCTGTGCTGCAGACATAGTTCATAAATTAATTACATGTTCTACATTGATTTTCACTGCCTTATGAAGAAACAGTGCAGAAGAATACTGCTTCTTTCAAGCACTGAATAACATAATCATTAGACAATTTGCAAAAAAAAATTCTGAATGAGACCATGGTTTGCAATTTTGGTAAACAACATGATGAGTTTAAGAACAGTCAACATTCTTAATCAAGCTCCAATCACTGTAGCACTGACAGTAGTTAATCTCTTGCATGTCATCTGAAGCAATATATGAAAGAAAAAAACTTTTCAACCAATCAGCCTAGTTTATTTATCATATAGTTATTGTAACAGGAAAAAATAATTGCAATGGTAGGGGTGGAATAACAAAAAAATCAGGTGATGGTATAGATCAAAATGACCTCAAGCCCAAAGACCAGTCAAAGGAAGATTACTGCAAAAATTTTGAGGCCAAACAGTAATCATTTCCAACCTGACTGTAAACAGACAAGAAGAATGAAGCATAATTTTACAAACACAAAGATGAAAAAAGCAGCAAAACAAAGTTATCTAGGACAGCCCCAGTACGTGAATACAGACCTACTAAGTCTCAGACTTGTTTTTCACAAACAAGATAATCCATCCACCCTGATCTAAGTGAACTTGCTATAAGTCAGGAATGATTCTATTTTCCTATGTGGAATACTCAGGCATTCAGACACTGCTGTCCAGAAAAGTAACTGCCATAAAGATCTCTGCTGAATTTTCACTACTGAGGAAACAATTTTCAAATTCTGAATGCAACTCTCAAATGAAAAGTAAGTTGCTGAGGGTTCGGTTCAATAGTGTGATGAAACACAAAGTCCAGTAGAAGGGATACGTGCATGTCTTTAAAAGACCATGCTTTATCTTTCCAGAGTTCGAATCCACTTACTAATAATTATCTTGGAAAAGTGTGTCATTTTAGGCTGGGAGAGGGAGGGGCAAGAATCATAGACTAATTTGGGTTGGAAGGGAGCTTTAAAGGTCTTTAGGCCAGTCCCTGTAATGAACAGGGATATCTCCAATTAGACCAGGTTGCTCTATCATATACAACATTTATTTCATAAAAAAATTAAGGCTAAAATGTTCCTATCATTTCACTATTTTTCAATTTTGCCTGACTGTTTTTCAAAACAGTCCAGGAGCATCCTTGCTAACTTAGCTGCCAAATTCCTACTGAACTAGGTAATTCTGAAATGCTGTAGACACCTGAGATTTTGGTTAGGCATATAAATATTCGTAGGACTCAGTACTGCTGTGTACTGAGACACTTCACTCTCACTCATCTTTATCAAGCTGTAACAAAGCTTACAATAAACAGAGGCAAAACACAATTCTCGTGTCCCCACACATACCTTTGTCTCAACCTTAAAACAATGAATCAGCATTATGAGCACTGACGAAGGTGTTCAATAGTAAAGATCAGGAAAAGAAATATCCTGCAGAGAGCATATATGCACCAAGTGACATAGGCAAATATGGAAACTCCCGACCTCTTCACCTCAAGAAGGTGTTCAATAGTGATTGATAGATGGAGGGGGGTAACCATTTTACAATGTCCACTCCCACTTTCTTGATTTCACTTTATCCAGTCTCACCAATGTGTCCATTAAAACTTCCTCCTGAAGAGAGACAATTTTTTAGACAAAAAGGTGTCTGCACTAATGCCAGAAAACCAAATTACAGCAAGATCAAAGATTTCAATACTATACAGGAAAGAAAATAAAAATCCTACACAGAAGAAGTATTAGATATTTCATTTCGTATGACTGTATGCAACTTACAGTTTTTCTTAAGCGAGAAGATGTCCTTATTCACTGTCCTACATGAATCAGGTTACACTGCTCTGCCCGTTACATTAGCGTACTATCTCGTGATGCGGAATTAGCAGATAGTTGCATTTTTGTATGCTTTCCCTTCTCCACTTCATTTCAAGTCCCTGATGTATTAATTACCACAAGTTTTTATGAAGACGGTCTAAAAAATACTTTAACATTGTGCAACGTCACCATCAATTGCAGTTTCTAGGATCCAATGGAGGGCATCAACTGTTCCTCAAATCTGGAGGCAGTTTCCCAGCTGTAGTGAATTAGTACAACACCATCCAAGTCAGCAGAACAATAGTAATTTACAACTACTGAGGTTATACAAAATATAAGGAAAAAAAACCCCAAACATGTTATTTTGTTTCCACTTCCTTTAGGGTAACACAGTCCATTGTATCTCAAACTTATGAAGAAATCTTAGCATTCCATGATTTAACCATGATATACTTCTGGATGACAAGAATTCTTAAACCACAGCAATATTCTGTGAGAACAGTGATACTACAGTGGTTTGCAAGTGAATGAGAAGGGCTGAGCTGTTTTCAGAAGTACTGTATTTATTCATATAACAATGATAGATGAAGGTGATCAGAGGAAGCAGACAGATTGCTTAATACTCTTCCAGGATCCTCTGCTTTGTGAACAGGGTTTAGTACTGGCAGAAGTCTTTCAACTATTGTAATTTCATCATGGAAAAATCTGATTACTGTCTTAAAAATGGCAAAGCAAGGAGGAGATAAAGCTCAAAAATCTTCCACTGAGTCCGATTTTGAAAAAAAACCAACCCAACTTAATTAAACATATCCTACCAGACTAAATTATTTTGAGCAATCTCCTGTCTGGATAGTTTCCAGCTGGATATATATGGCATCCACTTCAGTAAAACCCTCTCATTTCTCAAAGGAATGTATTCCTGTTTCAAGTTATAAGGTTCTTTATTATTATTTTTAATAGAATATCATCACTAGCTTTTTAAAACCTGTATTAATACGCATAGGCTATTAAAAGAAAATAGAGGGGAAAACCTATACCTGCAAAGATCATTCACCTCAGGGATAACTATAGAAAAGTTTAGAAGAGAAAATACTGTTCTCACAAGTTTTTTTTTTTCTAACGTTTCCTTCAGCTTTGAGCTGTGGCCAAGCACAAGTAAGGCTCTAGTGGAACAAGGCTTACATTCTCTCAGCTGAAAAGACTGGCTGACCTTTACCAGAAACTCTGCAAAGCAAATTCACCATCATTATTAAATGGTGATATTAAAAACAGAATTTCAAATTTGTGTTTGACTATGTAATGCCTTCACTATTTCTAAAATATTATTCTGAGTCAATCAGAAAAAAACATACACACAGGATCCATTTGTCTGGTTTTATCTAATGGATACACATGAAAAACTGCTTGCAGTTTGTTCACAAATTACAACCAACAAATCAAACAAAACTACAAATTAATCATTTTTAGTTATAAGCAACTGCTACATCGTTCAAGCTGTTGAAGGTTATCAAATATAAATCCTTATGACCACAAGGACAGGGAAGGCATTTATTCTGAGTCTGGGAAAGTATCAAGCCTGCCCCCTGAGAATTTACAACAAAGAGGGAATAGCAGCATTGAACATTTCTCCATTTGTGACGAACTGTCAACAAAGGAGGAAACAAGTGGTAATCGTTAGAAATGTGCTGCTTAGTCTCAAATTTACCAAGGAAGTGAAGACTCTAGTGACCTAGCATTGCTAAAACTATCCACTTACTTTCTCGTTCTATTGCTCTTGCCTGATTTTCTGGGGGAAGATTAATGACACTAGGATAAATACTGCCATTAAATGCACGGACGTACATGGAAAAAATACAGTACATGAAGTTACAGAAGAGGAGGCAAAGAAAGGTACTTAATATAGATACTTCTTTGTAATACCAGAGCACACTGTCAGCTGTAAGTCCTATAACATATTACTGCAAGCTTAGTCACTATAGCACAATTAGCTGCCCCTAACATAACGGTAAAGCAGTGACACTACTAGCAGATGAAGAATGAACAGACCATCAGCTATAGCTGGATATCACTTACTCTCATAGCCGGCAGAGCCACATGAAAGGCAACATCTTCAGTACTTCCTATTAAAGTGTGCCAGTTTATTCAAGATCTTTTGAGCATTTTCTGCCTACAAGTGTCTGTTTCTGAAGCTTACCTCTTCTTTTCTTCCCTGTCTTTTAATCAACTTATGGTGCTTTTTTTTGCCAAAAAGAGAAGAAAATTAATATTTAGGGCATTCTCCATCTTCACCTTCTGTCAAAGACATGTAGAAGAAAAACCAGAATAAGAACTAAATTCAAGCACCACAAGCATTCTAAGAGGAATTTCTGCCAACCTTGCACTCACCAGGCATTAAAATCAACTTGAAGAGTAGGAGTAATCAACACACTTGCATATGCTGGAATTTGTTTCACTCTCATTAACTATCAGTTTTCATATGCAAATAATTACAGTAAAGTGTGTGGACAGTAGAAGGCAACAATTGGAAATACAAAGCAACTTTGTGTGCCCTGGTGGAGCTAAGAACTTCCAAATTTGATCACATTTGATAGTTTAATGAGAAAAATATAGAAGGCAATTTGAAAAGCAGAAAATATATAAAAGATACATCCAAATCAGGGTTGTTGTTTTTTTTCTCCAGGTGCTATTTTGAAGACCATGATGGCTTTCAGATGTTTCCATAAAGCATTTATGAAATGTGTTTGTTTCTAATCTTGGTTAAAGACCAAATTCCCCAAAGCCTGTACTGCTACTGATCTCAATTATTCATTATTATAATAATTATGCAACATGATTTAGTAAAAATTATAGAGTCTAGCCCTTGTGGTTTAGTGATAACAGCAATTTTTATCTCCAACTAATTTACATGAGAACAATTTGCAAACAAATATGTTACACGTATCATCAAGTATTCAGCAGTCAAACGCATATGATGTTCCCCCTTAAGGGCTACTATCACTACAATATGAGGATGCTCCACTGCAAAAATAGTTTACCAATGTCCTAAGAACATGAGAGACACCTGGTTGCTTATATTTCTTATTCCAATGAGAATTCTTAGTAGAGACATCCCCGGCTCTCATGCAAAGGAAAAAAGCAGAAATAATTCTTTCCAACGCACACTAGAAAACAGAAACAGAAAATAAGACTGCTGAATAACTGCTAATATTTGATTCATGTTAACATATGTGACCAAAAGAAACACTGGCACTTTTCACTACACTGATAGGAGCCACTAGATCCTGGTGTTCAACAGCTAATTCATAGATTTTGGAGACATGGCCACTACTTTATTTCTATATATCCCTTACAAATTAAAAAAGACTTTCAAAGTGGTACTGGTCAGCCAGTACATTTTAAGGGATATATAGGTATGTATTGCTCCTGTCAAAATTCAGAAGGAAAATTTCCTTTGGAACATTGCTTTACTCTTACTGCTTCACTGAAGTGAAATGAAAGGGAAATCTTCTATGTAAATTTTTATTATCACAAGCTGTCTGGAATCTTTAATGTCGTGACAACCCAGATCTCTTCAAGGCCCTCATCTTACATTAACCTCATCAGCCTTTGCCATTGTTTCAAATATCTTAACTTTCAGAAACCTTGAGACAAGATTTATGATAAGAATCTTCTTAAAATGTTTCAACTCAGAAAATAAGTTGTCAAATGTTCCTGCTGAGGAATAAAAGTGAAGATCACTGTGCCTCCTTACAGCATTACCCCAAGACCCCAGAAGTTCCAACATCACTTGAGGCAAAAAAACCACCCTGTATTTTCTGCTCACTAAATCTTATGATCCCTTTTGATCTCCCATGGAGGGCAAGTCCCCAATTTCAGGCCATTTATCTGAAAATAAAATTGTATGTTGCTGACTTGCTTATTATCTGTACATTTTCTCCTGAGTCAATCACTCTGAAAGTATTCATTTCCCTTGACAGTTACTTTTGGAAAGGCATTTGACATCAATGTGCATCTGAGATCCTCTAGGCAAAGGCTAATGGAATAAGTAAAATTCATGGATCAAGGAAGGAAACATACGCGCCAACTATGTTGTACACTAGTTGCTCCAGAGATCAAATCTCTTTGATATTAAACTGGCATGATGGAAATGTAACTCAATGAAGCTACACATGATTTAAGCCAGAGCATTAGAGTCCCAATAGATAAGAAAACCAGAAATAGTTCCAGTCAGTTAAGAATTTATTTTCTCCACAGAAAATTGCTTTTTTTCTTTTTTATAATTTATTTCTAATCATGAACATTGAGCTCAGAACTCTGTTTTCTTACATCAAGAATTACTACTAACATTAGCATTAACTAATCCACTAACTCTGGATTGGTGCCTTATTACTTTACAAAATTCCGTGATCCAAAACCTGAATTATTTACGCAATACAAACACACTTTTTTTAATCTGCTGTTTTAAAACTCACTTGAGTTTACCTGAATAAAGTTTAAGAACAGACTTCAAGATTGTACATATTGAATGCATTCTATTTTTTAAAAAAAAGAAAAACAGAAAATTTTGAATGCAAAAAAAATGAAAAAAATATCCAAAATAAATTTCTCAAAAATTTTTTTCCAATTCCTAAGAATTTACATTTTTAAAAAGGCAAATGTAAGTTAAGGATGTAATCGCAATGCCAGACTCAAGGCAAATCCTAGATTCAGCATAAATCTATTAATGTAGTTGCCTATGATTTTTATAAAACCCCACATTGTCCTTTTACTCTTCATTATTTCCCACAGATGCCAAAGTCTGCCTATTTACCATAACACTGTACCACTGATATTTAATCCCTGGATGAAGCCATTGTAATGAAAGCATACAAATAAGAGCAGCACCAGGCTCTCCTAGCCAGAAACTGCCTGTATTGAGAGCTAAACCCTGGCAAGATAAACACTGATGAACAAACTACATACATCTTCCCTGCTTAAAAGTTTTCTTGCCCTGGAGAGAGAAGTGCTGCTACGCCTCAAGCCCCATGTTCACAGCAAGTTGCTAGATTTGTTCCAAATTGGTCCAGTTAATCGCTGTATGAATCAAATCAGATTTTCTGAAACTGACAGTTGTATGACAGCAATAAAATAAAAAAAATAGTAGAAATGAGAATAAATAAGTGAAAACCACAGATGGCCATTCAGGGTGGACCCTTTGTATACACTGTTCCTTTAGTCTTGCCATAAGATGCATTTATATATTTATAGTAGGTACACAGGCACAATGGTAGCTGTATCTAGCTTCCAGAAATATCATCTTGGGCATCCTAGCCTAGCTCAACTTCCAATAGGATGTCCTCAGGTCTGATAACATAATATTATTTCTAGTTAGAAATAGTTTCTGTATAATTGTATGGAAGCAAGGTATGGAACCTTTGAAATGTGTTGTTTTCCCGTACATTACCTCCAAAGATTTCAAAGTTGTTTTTCAAAGAACAAGGAATGCCAAAGACCCATGTTAGCAGTATCTTATTGATACTTATTGCTGTTTATTGTAGAGACCTTATTGCTTTCTACAACTACCTGAAAGGAGGTTGTAGAGAGGAGGGAGCTGGCCTCTTCTCCCAAGTGACAGGGGACAGGACGAGGGGGAATGGCCTCAAGCTCCGCCAGGGGAGGTTTGAGCTGGACATCAGGAAAAAAAAATTCACGGAAAGGGTCATTGGGCACTGGAACAGGCTGCCCAGGGAGGTGGTCGAGTCACCTTCCCTGGAGATGTTTAAAGGACAGATGGATGAGGTGCTGAGGGCCATTGTTTAGGGATTGACAGGAATGGTTGGACTTGATGATCCAGTAGGTCTTTTCCGACCTAATGATTCTATGATTCTATCTCTATGGTAACGTGTCTGTATTCAAGTGCAATATGCAAAACCAGTTCTTTGATATAGCATATTTTTCTCTTAAATTTCCAAACTCTTATTGTAAAGATTGACATGAGTCAGGTATTATCCACAATTACCTTGTGAATAACTGATTACATTTTTATCAATATTCTTTTATGAAAAACTAACCGTTTTCTGAGAGTGTAGTCAAATTTACCTGACTTGTCTCTCGAAGTTGTTAAAAATAAACATTTCTCATAAATTCTGCTCTGTGAAACACATTAGAGGAGTACTGCACAACTGATAACCAAATTGCTGTGATATTATGCTATAAAGAATTATTTCACTTTAATCCCAAGGCTGGTATACATCTGCTTAGCTGATACACAAGTAACTATAGATGCATTCCAGGGAGATGAAATTTTCTTATCATAGATGGATTGCATATGTTGATTTCAGCAGAAGTGAAGACTAAATAATTCAACATTTGGGGTTTAGTGCTGTCTCTTTTTCCCTTCCTAAGTGTGCTGTGGGAAGAAGAGGCTAAAACAGCACAGGAGTGGTACAATCTCTAGACTATACATTACCTTAAACAACTTCTAAATGGACGGGCAGAAGACGCTGTGTTGATGACTTTAATTTACCCTCCAGTACACTGTCAGAACCATGTTTTCTGTTGCAAGTCTAGGTCACATAGAATAAAATCATTGATACATGGAAATAATAACATACAGGAATGAGAATACTAAACATAGAGCTCACAAAGGAATAGCAATTTTGCCTAGAGAAATATAATCTTATAATTTTTTCAGAATGGGACATTGGTGAAACACCACTAGAAGAGTGTTTGACCTGAGCAACTAGCACAGCAGTCTGCAAAAATCACTAACTATTGAGTTGGAGTATAGATATGATATTGTAGATGTCTGTTTTAAAGGTGAAATTAATATTAACAGACAATACAAAACTGCAGTCAATATTTGTTTAAGAGGAGATGAAAAAACCTGAGTATCCAAAAGGTAGCTACAAAATTATTTTGTCTACTAATTTAAATAAAATTTCTCCACCTCTCATTAAGATGATTGAGAGACAACTTTAGTTGTACTTACAGTGCTTCACAAGCAAAAAAAAATGGCAGAAAAACAAAAGTTCTTTAAAAAAAATCATGCGAAACAGGAATCAATGGCTAGATGATAAAATTGGGAAAAAAATATATGGAAGTGGCATGAAGTTTCATCAAGGGAAGTTTGGATGGACATCAGGAAAAGGTTCTTCACTGAGAGGGTGGTTGGTCACTGGAACAGGCTCCCCAGGGAAGCTTTCATGGCAACAAGCCAGTCAGAGTTTAAGGATCACCTGAATGATGCTTTAGTCATATAGTTTAGTTTTACATAGGCCTGTGAGAGGCAGGGATTTGGACTGAATGATCCTTATGTGTCCCTTCAAGCTGAAATATTCATGATTTTATGAAATTAAGCAGGTATTTTTTTACATGGATGATTAGATTCTGAAATGAAATGTTGGCAGTGGTATGACTAGTTCTCTCTGTCTCCTGATTTAGATCAAACACATCTGTAGAGAAGTTCTGATTCACATATGATTAGTGAGCAAAAAAAAATATCAGCATGAAAACAGAATTATGCAGTGATTCTGCCAGCTTTAAGGTCTGTATTTATATTTTAAAGGTCTGTATTTATAAAAATATTTTGACTCAGTAACAAAATATTTATATACTCATAGCTCATATATTGAATAATTTTAAAAATTTCTCTTCTCAGGTTTATAGATGGCATGACCCTCCTCTGGTTTTATTACTTTCTATATCTCAGCACAATCAGCAGAAAATTAATCACTTGTGTTCTTGACTGTCTTGGTTTTGAAATGGTTCAAAATAACAAGAAAGATAGAGTATTTTATGATACTGTTATAAAAGCAATGAATTCTTTTAAACCACACGTTCAGCTACTAAGGTAGTGTGTATAAATTTTATACAAGAACACACAAATGAAATCAGGTAACTTAAACAGAAATTTGTGTTTCTATTTATTTACAGAAGATCAACAGCATGTTCAGTTTTCCAGGAGCTCTGAGCATCTAGAAGAACAGTAACCATTTATGTCTTGGAAGGAACAGTCTATGTTAAAAATCACTGAAATCAGGGACCGTTCTGTATTCTTTGGGTAAGTCTATATCTCAAAAACGTTTATTTATTTCAAAATGTGGGGGAGAAGCTGCTAATCCTCATTTTCACTGTGTAGCTCAGGTGCTAGAATACACCAAGTGGTTTAATTCTCTCTTCCTCCTTACTGACTGCCATAGCTTCCTATTCCTGGAAGCTTTAACTACACCACTGATTAATCTGCAGTAACACATTCAGCCCTTTCCACTGAAATTGTTCAAATATCCACGTAAGACCTGAGGGTTATCTGAATCAGAGCAAGTACAGAAGAATACAGAAGTCTGATCATCAGACATACACGGGTTGAGAGGGAGTCCAAGGTATCTGTGTCAGAGACAATGTATTTAGTAAGATCTGTTCCAAAATGAATTCCTGAAAAGGGCTCTTCTCCAAAACCATACAGCTGTAAGGATGGAACTATGCTGTAAGTCTGAGAATGCTATTCTACATTGATGATGTGATTCTTCAATATGACGAGAAGAAACTCTGAGACAAAATCCATCTGGTTGAAGAAGAAAGGCCTAAAAAAGGAATACTGGCCGTTTAAGGGATATAGAAAGATATTGATTTCTTTTTTTATGCATTCTCTCCATTATTCTCAGCCCTAATTATAATGGCAAGTAAAGGAAGAATTTTCTGAAAGGTTTTCAATATAGCACCAATACAGTACTTGTAGTTTGTTCCCATAGGTAGACTCATCTTCCTTTATCCACAACACTAGTATGCATAAGACTGTAATAAAAAGATGACTGTACACTATTATTGTTTGTAAACTAGTTATTCTAGAAATTTAGATCAAATTCTGACTTTTTACAGTCATCTGTGTTTGGGCTCTTATGTAATCTAATCAGAATTTTGCCTGATGTTCAACATGTGTCACTGATTCCAACTTGAAAAACCTATTTTTCTCAAAAGAAAAAAAATGAGAGTTCTAAAAATATATTTCTGATGGTAAAAGTATAGCTGTCTCATTTGAATACCAATTCATACTGATTAATATTTACACCAGTTAGAACCTTTAGTGTATCATGTCTTTATTATTTTGTCACACAAAAATGATAGTTTTCAGCACTACTGTTCTAATCAGAAACTACTTTTTCTACTTATTTTTTCTTAATAAAATATCAATATCTTTCTCAGAATTCCAGTTTCTTATAATACCAATGAAGAATATTAGAACTATAGAGAAAACAGAATACGTATTTTTAAAAATGGCTCTTAGTGCTGATGTTCTTGCTACCATTTCTAATTTAGACTGGTTAAATTTCATGCTGCACACTCCACTAAAAATTTTAAAAAAAAAAAAACAAACTTAAATATTGTGGAAGTATTGTGTCAATTCTGGAAATCACCTTGAAGTCAATAGGGAAAGTGGTTGCATACAAGTTACCATACTTTAATAGATTATGAGAAAGAGAGATGATGTCACACCTTTTTAATGTAGTCACAATATGTATGGGGTTTTTTCCCCCTAAATATTATATATATGTTAGTTTGTATTTTATAAAGTATATATGCCTACACACCAGTACATATACTCTACACCAGATCAATCTTACTTCCGACTTACATAGCAGGCAAAGAAGGGACCTAGCAGAGTTATATGAGAGACTAATTTGAGATATATTTTGAGTAGCTGTTCATTTTTACCTGACTGTTAAGAAAGAAGATACAGTTACTCATCTGGAAATAAATTAAAAGATAAAGAAGATAGAAGTCACTAAAAAAATGGCTTTAATGGCTGTTCAATTTTCATTGGCGAAATATTTTAAGGACATTACACTGGAACTTAAGCAAAATATAAGATGTTTCACATTTCCCTTTCACAATAACTTTTACCTTACCCTCTTTTAGTTGAAATCTAATACGTATTTTTCAGAACCCATGAATATATATGTTTGCAGAAAAGAGAGAGTGACTCAACCACCTCCCTGGGCAGCCTGTTCCAGTCCCCAGTGACATTTTCTGTGAATTTTTTTTTTTCAGATATCCAGTCTGAACCTCCTCTGGCGCAGCTTGAGGCCATTCCCCCTTGTCCTGTCCCCTGTCACCTGGGAGAAGAGACCAGCACTCTCCTCTCTACAACCTCATTTCAGGTAGTTGTAGAAAGCTATAAGGTCTCCCCTCAGCCTCTTCTTCTCAAGACTAAAAAACCCCAGTTCCCTCAGCCGCTCCTTGTAAGACTTGTTCTCCAAATTACCTCTGCCTGAGTGACAGCTGAGACACATGGAGCCTACAACAAACTTCTAGCATAAAACTTCCACTTTCAAACAACTGCTTTCAAAAGAAATACACATTATTTTACCATGTGCATACCACAAAGAAAAGAATGCATTCTGCTAAGCTTTGGTAAACCAGTAGGATTTTTATCTCTTTCCATCCTATACAAGTATATTTGGGAATGGCTGGAGATAACATTTATGAAATACCAGAAATCTGACAAACTCAGCCTAACGACTGCTGAACACACTTTTATCAGGCATATAGTTTTGACTGGCAGGTCATCCAAATGACTAAGACTGCTCTTTTCTTCACTTGTCCCTCTTTTTGGGAGGACCTCTTTAGCAAGCAAAGCTTTTCAGACAGGAAGCATCTCTAAACTGTATTTGAATCAATGCCTACCACAAGAGGATCATGGCAGCTTTTGAAAACATTTAAATTCTACTTAAATAAAAAATACTAGCAAATAAAAAAGGCAATCTGATAGAACATGATAGACAATTGACTAGGATGAAACAGATGAATAAAAATAGTAACAGGGATGAAGTAATGCAGAAAAATGCACATGATGTGAAATTGCCAGGTTCTGCCAGTGTTGTCTGTTTGTGGTGAAAGGGAAGGGGGAGAGGAGAAGACCAACAGAGGGCGGAGTATATATTTCATATTTTAAGGTAAGTTAGCTCCTTAGGTTATTTCATTATTTTTAATGTTTTTCAGTTGCTTTATTTTAAAAGTGCATTTGTAATGGCTTGTGTACCTTTCCTTCTAGTAATAAAAAAGTATCTTTCATACACAATACAAGAAATGTATCAGGAGCAGGACACCTAGCAGTAAAGGAAATTTTTTCAAAAAGCCTTTTTGAAAACTGACTTACGTACAAAGAAATTAGTGCTTTGTTGGCCAGATTACCTGCTGCCTGTCACTTCTTTTTCTGTTTGTTTCCACTTCTGAAAAATCAGCATAATAATAAATGCAATCACAAACATACCAGGATGCTGAAGTTCCATTTTCTGCATAAATGATGTACCTGTATGTATCCCTGGCATTTTAGCACGTATCTTATACAGTGTATTTAGAGTAATCTAAGAAAAGGAAGACAAAATGAGATAACAAAATCTGCAGGCAACCCAGCTGCTGAAGTCAGTCTCCCTAAGGAAAGATTTTAAGAAATGGCAGATTTATACATAAAGACAGCTTTCAAACTGAGCTGAAACAACTCGGATGCAAGTGTAGTTGTGGATAGCTCATGAAAACATCACTTTGGAGCACAACAGTCAGAAAACAAAGAAGGTGTCAGGTTATGTAAGAGATGAGAGTAATACTAAACACACTAAAACACCATTACATGAATTAATTAAATTGAAACATCGAAAATTCTGCTCAGATTGATTACCCTATCTCTAAACATTAAAAGCAGGAGTAGAAAAGTTCCAAGGATTGTCGGTGAGTCTGACTAGAGCATGGACAAAGTGCAGGCTCCCAGTGCGTGCTGCTGTCCAGCTGTGCTTTGGTGCCCATCCCAAGGTAACACGGGGGCTGTCCCTGCAGGGCAGGCTGGAAGCACCTGGTTTCTGGCAGCAAGAGAAAGAGTCCTACTTCACCTGCAGAGCTGCAGCTCCATTTTTTTTTAGTGGCCTGGGCATCAGTAAGAACACGACCTGTTAGGATTCATTCATCAAAATCAGCTTAGCCCAAACCTTATATCCACAAAATGGGGAAAAGGATAGTGATGCAGATGATCGACAAACTGACTAGAAGAGATATTCCTTTGGATCTGCTTCTCACAAACAAGAACAACTGGATGATGTAAAGGTCGAGGGCAGCATTGGCTTCAGCAACAACAGGACTGTGAAGCTTATGATCCTAAGAAGAGAGAGCAAGATTAACGATAGAATTGCATACCTGGACTTGAGCGGATTTAGCTTTGCAGAAAGCTGAGCAAGCATTGAAGAAGATTAGCATTGATGAAAATGGAGCTCCTGACTTAACCTTAAACATAAAAAACAAAAAGCAGGAACAGGCTACATGGGGGGGAATAAAAAACCACTGCTTGCACATAGGAAAAAGCCAAAGCTCAGGCAAATTTGAAATTAACAACAGAGGCTGTTAGTGTAATAAGAAAAGTTTCTCTCAGTTTCTCAGTAGCAAAAGGAAAGCTAACCTGAGTGTGGGCCCACTACTCAGTGGGGCAGAAAGTCTGATTATAAGTGGTATGGCTGAGATATTCACTGCTTTCTTTGCCTCAGTTTTCACTCATAAAGCTTGTCAGGCATCCTGGGTTCTCCAAGCAGAGTCTGTAGGAGTGAGGAACAACATAGAGGAAGAGTTATGAATCACTTAACCCTCTTTGACACGGACAAGTCTGTGGGATTGAGGTTTATAGAGCTGGTTGTGCCATTGTGAGGTTGCTGTCTTTAGTCATGGCAATCATCAAAGCTTCCTGATGGATGAAAATGAAGCATGTCACATCCATCTTCAAAATGGTAAGAAACAGGATTCAGAGACCTACACAAATGTCAGGTTCACCTTATTCCCGGGGAAGGTTGTGGAGCAAAGCCTCTTAGAAACTATTTCTAAAAGAAGAGAGAAGAAAGTGATTGTGAGCATCCAGCATGGTTTATAGAGGGCCAAATCATGCCTGCCTAACCTCATTGTTTTTTAAGATGAGATGAACGTCACTGTGGACAAGAAGAGGGCAGTGGATGCCATGTACCTTGATTTTTATCAAGATCATAGATACAGTCTTCTATAGTGTCTTTTTCACAAATTTGGTGAGATACGAGATGAATAAATAGATAAGGTAGGAGGGAAAATAGCTGGACTGCCAGGTTCAAAAAAGTTATTGTCATTGGTTTGAAGCTCTGCTTGCATCCAGTAACTACTGGGGCTTCTCAAGGGTTTGTACTCAGATCAGTGCTGTTTACTTTCTTCTTCAAGCAGGACAGTGCCAGGTTAACAGCCAACACTGCATCAAGACAGTAGTCAGTATGCTGAATGGTAGGAATGCTGTTCTGAGAGGCCTAGGAAACCTAAAGAAGTGGGCTGACCAGAACCTTGTGAAATTTGACAAAAGCAATTTTAAAGTTCTGCATCTGCGCTGTAATAATCTGATGTAATACATACAGGAGCTGACTGTGTGGAAAGAAGCTCTTTCTAGATAAAAGGAGATGGGATGGGGAGGTTCCTGGTGGATAAGAAGATAAATGTTGAGCTGTATGAGTACATTAGCCAGCAGAGATCAAGGGAAGTGATCCTTTCCCTCTGTTTGCCACTCGTGAGACAGCATCTGGAGTCATGTGTCCAGTTTGGTGCTTCCTAGTACAAAAAGGTTATTGATGTATTGGAGCAAGTCCAGCAGAGGATCTCAGTCAGGGAATATGACGTGCAAAGAGAGGCTGAGAGAATTGTGTCTGTTTGGCTTGGAAAAGAGAAGGCTCAAGGGGAACCTCATTGCAGTCTACAGCTATCCGATAGCAAAATATTGAGACAATGGAGTTAGGCTCTTCTTAGAGGTGCACAATGACAAGAGAAGAGACAACAGATGCATGCTGAAACATTTTACCTTGAGAGTTGGTTAGTTACAGGAATAAGTGCCAAGAGAAGTTGTGGAATCTCTGTCCTTGGAGGTGTTCCAGACTTGACTTGACATGCCCCTGAGCAAAATCATCTAATTAGGCTTGTTTTGAGCAGGTGGTTGGACTAGATGGTCTCCAGAGGTTTCTTCTGACCTAAATTATGATTCTATGTCTTCCAGAAAGGGTTGCAATGCCTGACTTACTACTAATGAGATCAAATCCCAAAGTGTAATGAGCTCTACCTTCCCTTTCTCAGTCTTTAAATATAATAAATTGTCGATAGGCAATAGCAATCTGGCAAATTGCCAAACTATAATGTACAGACACAGCAGTTTCGACTTTGCCCAGCTCATGAGTCTTGATAAAAGAGAGTATCCAGAAGTAAATTATGGTCTAGAGACTGAAACAGAACTTCATTTTCAGTTTGGCTTCCAGCTTTGGTTCTCTTATTGCATCTCATTAGCTGACTAAAGATGATTAACATAATACCTTTAAGTACCCTTATATAAGCTTTGTAGCCCACAGTTTTCTCACACTTTTAGCTGTACTTTTTTATTTTCTGCCTCTGCCTGACAATGAGGTAAATACATTTTGATATAATTACGAAGTTCAATTTTTTCTTTTTTATTTTAACCCCATCAACTCTCTACAGACACATTGGTCACATATCACAAGTGTGATATCACAGCAAGATAACTGGTGCCAGAATTACTAAGTAGAGCTTTCATTTTCATTACCAGTAAGGGAACTATTCTATGGGTCCATTACAGGTCACTCTGATGCAATAACCTACAACTTCCCTGGAGACAGTAAATTTTCTGTTGTTTTTTATCTCTTGACTGGGTATATACCAAAAGAAAAATCAAGGTGACTGTATGGGGTTACAGATAAGGAACAAAACAATCAATAGCAGATACATTATCATATACAACTTTGTTAAACTGACATTAAACTTTTGTTGTTCTTTGGTCTTCACACAAGCATTATTTAACTTGAATTAGTATTCATCTACATTCATGTAATATGCTCAGAGGATGAGAAGCTGATTGTCTTTTAAACTTCAAAAATCTCATGGTTTTATAAACTAAGAACATTAAATGCTCTCCCCTCACTCCCTAGTCTTAGATGTGCGTATAAGTGCAGAGATCCTACTGAAAAAATTTCTTCATTGAGAAAAATTCAATCACCAGAATCTTTCCTGTAATTTGCACCCTTCCTCTTATTTGCCAGCACGAAAATTGAAAAGTAATGACTATCGGTCCCTTACATTTTTTTGTCCAGAGTTTTTTCACTTTTCAATCTCAAAGCTGTTTTCCTTCAGTATTTCCTATTATGAATACAGTGCTCTCTAAAATATTTATAATCTAAACCAGTTTTAATTAAGTTTACTTATAATAATTAATAAAATCTACTTAACAGCCATGGCTGCATAAAGTCCTCTGGTTTGTCCATACCTGTCTACAGAGCTGTGAGTCATTCCACCCAATGTTATGCTCAACTCCAACTGTGACAGAAATCACATGGAAACTATTTATTCATCTGATCCTTGTTTTCAAAACTCATCAGATTAGAGCCAAATTAGGTCACACTATATATGAAGACTGCAATTTTTTTTCAGGAAACCACTGCATTAATTGAATACAGCACAATGGATAAATACAGTTTGTATGTCTACCATGTGTAGATAGGTGTTAACACATCTATTTAGATGGAGCATAATTCTTATCCGATTACAGTTCACCAGAACCAGGTAAGAGCTATGGTGGCTGTTTCATGCTCAGGCAATTTTGAGCCTGTCATGGGGAAGGATTCTGGTTTTTACTTTTCCCTGGCCATCATTGAAACTACTTAATCCATCCCCTTTCCTAAAGAGAAAATCCCATTCTCATTCCTCCCCCTTCCAAGATATTCCTCCTTCTCAAATTTTAATGCTGAATTCTCAGAGAAGAGATTCTCTGATATCTACAATCCGTTGCTACTGAAGCTCCTTAAGAAATTACCAACTTCAGACACCTTTTTATATGCAACTCCAGGAACATCTCATACTGGAAACCATAACTGTACTAGAAATAGACAAGTTCAGGAAAATGACGTTTGTCTCCAGTAATCTTTGTCACATCTGCTGCTACCTCCTTGTCAATACAGCCTAATGTCAATTTAGATTCCTGCATTTCCCCATCCAGTCGTCTACTGAGGCAGACCCTCAACCACTCGTATGAGAGGAAAAATGTTCTTTTAGCCCTTGTCTGTCATACTCCTGGGCTGCACCTTCAGATCTAGCCAATATTTGGTTGGAACCCTATCTGCCCTAGAGGGTTATGTTTCGCAGGGAAGTTGAACAGGAAATGGCACAGCACTGTGCTTCCCAGTGACTCCCAAATTCTCTTTTGCCCCTGCAGAAGACAGACAATCTTTAGTGCAAGTATGTGCATTGCCTGTACTCCAATCCAGAACTGTTTCCTACTGGGGGCTCTCAGTGTAGTTTGCCACCTTCAAGCACAGAACTTTCAGAACAGCAACAGCTCACACCTCACTTCTTTGGCTGGTACATGAGGAAAAAGAATGGGTTTTAGAAAATATTCTGGCACACTGTACAAACCAGATGAGTGGACCATATATTTCAATCAGAGGAAGAAGTTCAGTCTCTGAAGTTATGAGGTAAACTAATAAGAAAGACTGGATTTTCTGTTCTAAACCAGTTCAATCTGTGCTAAAAAAGGGTCACAGGTATTTCACATGTTATTACTTGCACTCATCCACATGCAAAAATCCCCTAAACTAAGTTTATTGTCTGATTTTCTGGTCCGGTATTTTTAATCTCCTAATATTTTATGGCGACAATACATAAAAATATATCTGAAAACCATCACAATGTTCCCAGAGACAGCCATGGGATAAATGGTGACTGTGTGTTATAGTTAAATGAATTATATATCTTTTACAATGATACACAATTCATTAAGAGCCATTTATGTTCTACTTCAGGTAGTAGTTGGTACACAGAACAATACTTGATTATTGAACTTTTCAGTTGTCCTATCTTTGTCCTCCTGCTGCTAGGTCAACTTGTGTCAAATGGCAAAGTGTGACAACCACTTTTTAGATGTAGGATAATAATCCACAAAGTTTGATGTAATGTCAATGAAAAAAAAAAAAAGGAGTGATAAAAGCCCAGACAGAGAGAAGCTGACAAATATGCAGAAGTAGTATGAGCACAAAAAAATCCAATAATTATTTGTAGCTAATGCAGTAATAAAAAAGTACAAAAATCAAGGGAATGATAAATTAGTTTGTGCTTTATTACTGATGACCATGAATATTTTCTCTAATAAGAAATCCATTTAGTCCCTTTTTAAATTCAGTTTGTACATGTATGAAAATATAATCTGATATATCTTTTTTATTTTTCTAAGTACAACAAATTCACCATAGAATTAGGTATTACTGTTGTTCTGAAACAATAGCTCAAATACCTTTGTTTTCTTTGACTAGCTGGTTTACAGGAATTTTCTAATTGAACAAATTGTAGCAGAAAGGAAAAAAAAAGTCTGTCTCCCAGAGTTTTTTCTTATATCATTTCTTCTAGGCAATTACCATGAGCTTGACAAGAGGAATGATCCATGAATAATTAGTAATTTCTTTTAGAGTATCAACATTTCTATCATGTTATTCAGTTAAGAACATTTTGATTCCTGAAAGAGAGGATAGAACTATAAGAACAAGTGAATATTACAGCTTAGTTTAATAAATGAGCATACCACTCTGCTTTAATCCTTCCTCTTAACAACATACAATTCCGTTTTTATGCTTCTATTTGTTTACTCTCCTGATATTAATTTCATGCCTAAGATCTTAAATGTCCTTAAATTCAACAGTCTTTTAAAATTAGTAGCTGCAAAAAGACATTTTTTACAGTAGGAGTAAAAAAAAAATAAAAAAAATAGTAAGTAAGATTCGGAGACTCAACTATATGTTTGAAAATTAGATATTCCTTCAAATGGTTGTGTCTGACAGGTAGAGTAGGACTAAATGTTGATTTGTTTTAGGCTGCTTTTAGAGAGGTCACAGTTCCAAAGTTATTTTTTACATTTTCTACAATAGCCCTATTGCAGCTGAACAAAATCCTTTTACATTAAGGACATCACACTTGATTTGGTGCTTTTAAAATCATCACAATTAATCACCAACATTTTCCTCCAGCTTAAATGGACTTTCTCAGCAGGACATCCTATCCAAGTAATAGTATGCTAGACTACTGTGTCTGAGCAAGCACTGACTGTCCTAAATCACTCGATAAATACAACTGAGAATAACCTGAACTGTTCCATATATAGAGAGGAAAGAGCGCCGCAGTACTAAAAGTCCCCAAAGAAACAAAATCCACACTTTGTTTTGGTTTTACTTCCATTATTTTCTAAGGTAGACATATACAAGTGTTAAAAATACATACATAAATATATATATATATTTTCTTGTTTTGTGAATGAAGTATTCCTACTCCTTCAAGATGACCTCTACCCACTCTTCTATGAATGTATTTGTATCACATTTCCAAATATAGTAAAAGTCAACTGCCACTTAAATGAAATTTTTTTCTGAAGATGAACAACTTGAAAAAGTACTTCAGAACAAGGACTTTGATTCTTGTCGATTATGATTCTTGACAAGATAGCAATATATAAAATTAATTTCCCTGCAAGTGCTGGTTGTGAAGAAAACAACATCAAAACCTACTACTAAAACCGAAATCCCCCTCCAAGTTCAGCTGGCGATGTAGGGAGTCCAAAACACTCTAGCTATATAGTTTTCTGATTCCAAACTTCTCAAATTCCTCTGCTCACAGATAGGAATGGTGTACAGTATGTCCAGTATGTCAACTGCACCACACAGCCTGGTGTCATTGGCAAACCTGCTGAGAGTGCAGTTAATCCCACTGTCCATGTCTCCAACTGTGGAAACATTCATAGAAGCTGGAGGCCACTATGTTTTCAAAGGACCTTGAGTGGTGAGATAAGAGAGAGAGTTGAAAGGAGGAGTGAGAAGAATTGGTAGCACGCCCGGAGTAGAAGAAAGAAAACAAGGCTTAAGAAAATGCAAGTTATGATGATAATGTAGAAGAAGTCCATAAAAGTGTTGTCACACCCGACTAATGCAGTGTTTATGTGGTATATGAAGAAGTTATCTTCTGAACCGCTGAATAATGCGTAGAAGAAAAAGTTAATTTCAAATTTGAACACTTTTAACTGCTCCCTGAAAATTGGAACTCTCTCAGACAGATACTTCTATAAGACATTAGAATTTGGGCTATAAGGGTGAAGGAAGCAGATAGTGATAATGACAATGAGCAATGCCAACAAGACATCTTTCTTTTCTTATTGTAATCATTCAGTCTCAGCTTAATTCTCTCTTCTTGTTCACCTGATATTATTATTTATCTGTGTCAGGTTTGGTAACTTTTGTATTATTTTTACATCACTAGTCTCATCTTATGTTTTATTTTCTGATCTCTTTAACATAACTCACTTCTCAATCTGTTTGAATGGTTAATGCATTTGTCATTTAATCATATTTTATGGTTTCTGCTTTCTATTTTTCTTACTGTTCAGAATTTTTTATTTCTAGACAGCATTTGGGATAAAGTTTATAGAACAAGTAAAGTAACCAAATCTGCTTTGCACTGTATTTTTAGTCTGGTTAAGTGTAAAATTGCATCTAGAGTAAAGCTAAAGGGGGCAAATGAAGATACTGCCTTTCATAATAACAGAGTTTGGAGGAAAAAAATTCAGGAGGTTGAGTGCACTTGAGTGCAATAAAATAGCAGAGAGGAAACAGCAGAGAGAAACCAAAATATGTATAATGAGATTAAAGTGTGCCCAAAGGATATGGAATGCATAACATACAGCAATAAAATGAGGAGTTTAAAAGGTCAATATGGCTAAAGGAGGGAAGACAGGGGAAAAAAAACCCGCAGAGTAAGAAAAAGCACTGCAGCTGGAACCTCACTAAAATTAGATATCAAAAGCCTTCTGCAGTCATCTTGACACACTGGCTGTGATATTTAAAATACCTAGTACAGAGAAAATTTTGAAGGGATGCAATGGGAAGCTATGAATATTAAAACTAATTAAAAATCCATCCTGCAGTGTAATACAGCTGTACAGAAAATAGAATAAACAAAATTATTTCAAGGGACTGATGCAAGAAATTGGGAGGACCTTTATCTTTTCTGCCTATGCAAATTCCTATGGCTCTTTAAACACCAGGTGCTGAGAAATTACAGAGATATTCAGGACAAAAACATGCAAGAACGGAAGCCTTCAATTAGAACTGAAACCCAAATTTGATTCAGTGAAAAATGGTTATTTCTGAAATTTAAAAAATAATATTTTTTCAAAATTCTGATTTGGAGTGAGGTAAACAAGCATAAATTTTGAGCATAGTTTTACAAAACGGAAAATCCCAGTTAGGAATTTTCATTTTAACTTAGTAGATTTAAAGAAGTGCTAAAGCTCAAATATGTAATTAATTTTTTTAACAGATAGTAGTGTGGTTTTAACCCAGCCAGCTACTAGTCCACACAGCCTCTTCCTCACCCCCTGCCCCACCCTGGGATGGGGAGGAGAATCTAGAAAAAAAGCAAAACTCATGGAATGAGATGAAGACAGTTTAATAAGACAACAAAGGAAGAGAGAATAAAGCTAATGATAATAATAATAGGATATACAAAACAAGTGATGCACAATGAATTACTCACTGCCTGACAACCCTAATAACCCTTTGCATTCTTGAGAAAGTTTTAAGTTACATCTGCAACCAATGGTCCAGTCCTTTTGTAGGCATTATGTGGCTGAGGAAAGTGGCTGAGGAAAACACTATCCTTCTTTCAAGGGAGCTACAGAACTCAGGAAGACTAGCAAATATAACAGCAAATCTTACTCTCTACCAACTCTTACAGAGACTGACAGTTCAAATAACTTCTGAAACCACACTTTCCCAGACCTTACAAATATATCTTTCTAATGAATTATTTTTATTTTGGCAAAAGTCAGCAGAAAAAGGTATAATTTATTTTCCTTTCACTTGTGTGAAAGAGTCAAAGATTTTTTTGGGATAAAAGAAAAAATTTCAATTTCATTGAAGTGCATTTTCTGTTATAAATCATTAACTTCACAAATACTATAACAATTAACAAAAAAAAAAAATCTGTGGTTTCCATCTGAAAAATACAGAGAACAACCTGTCCCCATTGCACTATCAATCATTGTCTTCCTCTCCTTTTCTTTCCTTTCCCCCTTCCTTACTCTGTCTGCATCTAAGTCCAATTTCTTCCAGTACATGAGTGACTCACGCAGATTTTCTGTCAAATAAAAAACCTATTCTTGCTACCACCTGAGCCAGTACCCTTTATAAGTAAGGGAGGAAGTTTGCTACAAAGAGTAGTTCGGAAAATGTAGCTTTACATCTTTCTGTGAATCACCCTCTGAGAACTACACTGTTTATGAGAGTAGCGGGAGCCTAAGACTAATTGAATAAGTCAAATTCACCAAGTTGGAGCAGGTTAACCATGTTTTCTTTTCCTTATGTAACCACCCCTCAAAATAGCAGCTTTTCAGTAAACTTCCAGGGACAAATATTTTATGCTAGAAAAGATTCACCGAGTCTTCAATTTAGCTGTAAATTCTGTACAAAAGTAGGTTTACATATGACCTAGTAATTTGTTTCAAAAAATAAAACGAGAAGTTTTCAGACACAATAATAACAATAGAACACTAAGTCAAGTAACTGGTATTTAAAAAATGATTGTTTTTAGCAGGACCCGATTCACTCATCTCTTCCTGACTGACCACTGACAGGATAACACTACTGAGCTAACTGACTCCAGCGAAGAAGGAAAATCTCACTATGAAATCAGAGCACAAGAAACGAATAGCTAAATAGTTTCTCTGAGAGAGTTATAGTTCATGTGCCATTTAGGTGTACCACGCGTTCTTCTGTTTCTGGAGATATTTATCACTGGTGCAACCAGCAAGAAACTTTACAAGTAGACCTAAGTCTCAAAATTATGCTTTTGAGGCTCTTGTATAGTAAAGCAACACAGAGAATTGCATAGCTCCTGCCACTATTTTTTGGCGCTGTTGCACATTTGGCTGGAATGGGAACCATCCCTTTGCTACCTAGAAATATCATCCAGAACACCTCAGATACAGTTCAACAAAATAAATCATGAAAATTTCCCCATGCAAGAAAATAGACACTTCTTGCAACTTAAAAATAAAATTAGAAATATGATTTTAGTAATACACATCGAGGGGAGGGGTGCAATTGACAAAGAGAAATAGATTTCTAAGGCATAGATCCAAACTAAATTTATTTTGGGTGTACTACCAATTCTGAAGTTTCTACCTGTTACTTAAAATTACTCAAATGAAAGTGTTTTGAAAGTGAGGCCGATCGAAGACTGGGTTTCAAAGTCAGGTCATCATTCAAGGTACCTATATTGGAGTTTCACGTTGAGGAAGTATTTGGTTCAAGTAAAAAAAAGAAGACAGTTAAAAACCAAGAAAAACATTGCTTTGTGATTTGTCATTTTTTCCCCATATTAACAAGATGATGAAATGTAAAAATAGATTAAATACAGTAGAATGATGATTTTAAATCATAAGAACACAGATGAACATTCATATAAAAAAACCCCATTACTTTCCAGGTAACTCTCTATCTATGCCAAATTAAATCTCTTGATTGAGTCTAGTCTTTCCATGTAGGAAGATCATCGTTTTCAAATACATGGAAGGGCACATAATTTCCCATGATATCATAAGAATCTTTTTTGGTTATTTTTTTTCTCTTGGCTCAGTTATTGTGGGTTTCATCCTGTTGCACTTGTTGAGGCTTAATATTTCTTTATCCGAGTGCTTGATACTGATAAAATAATATAGTTAAGTAAACAGTTTTAAAGAAAGACTTTTTACTGGACAAATTGCCTGGCCCTGAAAAGCCTTATCATGAACACAACACAAGCATGACCTAGCTGGACATTTTTTGCTATGGACTCTGGCCATTTTAAAAGTTGGGGCTTTTATGTTCAGTAGATGGAGTGTGTGTATATATATATTCCATTCATATATATATGAATTCTAGAATGTTTGCACTATGACTAGTACTTCTTTTGCTGTCAGACAGTACACTTTACCACAGTCAAGGGAAGCAATGAGCAAAGAAAAGATTTAGAAGTCAGTCTCTTACATAAGATGCCCATACTAACCCAATTATTTAAGACTAATCTAATATCAAAAATGTTATTATAGTGAATAAAAAAGTATGGTGAATCAAATACATGAGTAATAATAAGAAACTACCATAAATATTGCCTCTTTTAAATAAGTAACATCAACAGATAGATTATCTTTGAGTACTTCTCTTTATACATACCTGTCTAACATTAGTGGAAGGACGGATACTTTTTAACATTGAGGATCCAACTTTGAACCTGATTCAGTGGCTGCCCTTTCATGCGTTGGATTAGGACTGTGGCCCTTAAAGTAGGGCCTAAGTCTTAACTCCGAAGACCTGTAATCCAAAATTGGGAATGCTCTATGATAAAACTAAATACAGAAAGCCAAACAGGTCTTGTTTCAGAAATAAACATTCCCCCCCCCCCCTTCCATCTAAAGACTAGCACGATTATGTAGAAGAGAGACAAAATATATGTCTGCTGTCTTCCGTCGAGGGACACTTTGGAGTTAGGAGAGAGATTCCTACAGCTTTTGCATCAAGAAGTGATGTTGAAAGTAGTTCTATTTCAGGAGCATTAACTGCATTAGTCCCTGCAGGCCAGAGTAGGCAGAGTTACAGCTCCTCTGTAAACCCGGAAAACACAGAAGAATGAGTTAACATTCTTCATAGTCAGGGCCATTAGCACACAATTTAGATGGTATATAGGGACTTCAGCTAACAAAATCCAGAGCATAACTCTTGTTTAGTTACACCTCAGTCTGAAGGACTCTGAGTGACTGTTGGATACATAAGCCTGTCTCCTGTGCCAAGTATTTTTGTGAAAGTCAGTATTCTTAAAGCACATAAGAAAATGGCAATTGGTTTTGAAGGTTTCTCCAGAAGTTCTTTGTGAAAAAGAATAAAAAATCATAATAAAAAAAAAATCCCCAGAGAAGTTTTCTGTCAATGTTTGAATTTCGTTTTGTTATTAGCACAGAATGACATTATTCAAGGTCAAACATATTTATACTCCACGATTCACCCAGGATCTGGGAGCTGTCAGAGCTGTCCGGCTGTTTATTCTGATGGAAATCCTAGACATACTGAAGGCAATGGGAGAAATATGCCCAAAGCACAGACTTTATGGTTCAATCACATTATTCCCTTACTACTGAGTCTTTCATTATTTCAGTGGTACTCTGATATAAAATGAAATATACTAAGAAGTCGCTTTCACTATTATTTTGTAGTTTTAAAAGTCATTACTGTTATTTTGGCCCTTTACCACCAAAAAGGACTATAGTGTTCTGCTCTCACAAGGTAAAATGAATTTCTTTTTGGAAATAAGAACTATGACAAAAATAATAAGAGATAATAAAAAAAATTCTTCTTAAGAAATAAAATGATGATGAAAAAGAAAGCAAGGGTTGATGCCATAGTGACTAAGCAACCTTTAGGATTTTTAGTACTGTCAAGTCACATATGTTCTTTTCCATTTCACTCGATTCTGCTTCTATCTGAGTTGACAGAGCTTCACTTCTACATCTGACAGAGGTATTGCTATTGCAAGCTTATCTAGAAGGCATCATGCTGTATCCTGCTTGCCTGTCTTACACATTGAATTCATGTTGCCTTAAGCAGAACGTAAAGCTGATCACTGAATGGCAAAGATTTAAAAAAACTCTTTTATGTTAATCCTTATTTTTGAGTAGTGCGACTTCAACTTTTAATTTTATGTTCTCTAACTTAAAGACCAAGCTACACTGATGTCCATACGCTTCTCGAAGTTCTATACAAAAATCTGGAATCATTGAGAGAAACAAAGGAAAGTCTATGAGACTTAGAATTATATTGCTTTCATTTTATCCACAAATGAGATTCATCATCCAAGATTTATGCTGTTTGACTAAGGTATGATAACAGATGCGAGGCAAATGTGAAAATAGGCATCAGGCGTCAAAAATTACTATTTTCCAATTATTAACTTGTTATTGCTTAATTTATTGCCTTAAAATGTTCATGTTAGAAAGGAGCATGAATGAAAACCTAAGCTTAGACACTCTTAAAGAACTCATTGATGAATTCATGACTTTGTCCTCGTGAACTATTTAGTTATCCTCAATAGGGATTTGCAAGTCATCTTCTATTTTAGACCCAGTTTATTTCATTATTATAGTAAGCTTTTTACTTTTTTGAAAAAAGATGTCAGACCATAGGGAGTGGAATGTATTTGGTTATTACTTTTGTCTCACTAATTCGCAGCACCCTCAATTCTTTGTTGGAGGGCCTCCTGTCCTCTCTCTCTGACTCCACAGATGGGTTGTTCTATTGGTTTTGACGAAGGCATATGACTTGTTATCCATCACATACACTGGTACATTAAAAAGAAAGCAACAATGTTTGACACCAATACATTGGCCAGAGTACATTTCTACTGTCTGTTAAGCAAATGACGTAGGAACAGAGTTTTGCATAAGACTTGGAAGTTTTAAATATAATATTAATTTATTAATTACAGGAGGAAAAAACCTTGAACAAAGGCCCCTTGTGACTAGAAGTGCTTTTCTCCATATTTCATAATTAAGAAATTAATGAAACAGTACTTAATGAGGGGTCTATGAAGGAGTAGGGAGAATGTGGCATGGGCAAATGTGAGAGATGAAAGGGGGAGATGGAGGGCATATCACACAGCATCTGTCTTGCATTAAGAAAGAGGTTCTTCAAACAGGGAAGTCCTCTAGTTTACTTCATACACATGCCTTAAAGTCATCCTTTTAATGTATCTGATCTTTTGAATACTGACCACAATAACCTCTTCTGCTTTCAAAGTTTAATTTTATGCATCTGACATAAAAGCAGGCCCTTGAAAAAAAAAATCCCCTCATCCAGATCACTGATAAAGGTATTGAACAGACCCATACTCAGGCCAGGACATTTAGGCCAGGTCTCTATAAAATGAAGGCTCTATCCCTATCTGTGAAATTTTTTTAATATGGAACACATTATTTTTTTCTCACTATGGTCCAGAGTATTTTTCTTCTTATTTGATCTCAATAGTATTCTTTTTAAAAAGAGTAGAATTGATTTAATATTATTTTTTATGAAGTCAGTTAAAAATAAAAAAGCAAATGTAAAAATCTTCTTCAACTTCAATTGATTGGTAAATTGTGTTCTCCAGATCATGCCGTACAAGGAAGGCAAATCACAAACATGTTGCATTACTTTGGGACAAAGTAATAGTATTGATACAAGTGTTTTAAGGGAATGGTAGCTGTAACCTTTCATTGTTCACTTCCTAAGAATTTGAATGAATTTCCCAAGAATCCTTACATGGGAAATCTTAGCAACTGCCTCTGAAATTTCCTTTGATTATTTTTGTGCTCAAAGGTACCTCTAAAGAATTACAGCAGTCAAAAATGGGCCTTATAAGAAAAGGTTACATGCATTACACAGGACAATATCCTGCTATTATGGCTGAAACCTGCGTAATCTGTGCTTAGAGAAAGTGCACAATTTATTAAAGGACCCTGTCAGATTTAAAGTGCCCAATCATGCCCTAGCGAAGCTTACCCAATTGTAACAGAGCCTTACATATCTTAGTGTCCTTAAGAAATATACCAAGCAACCCTTAAAGTCTTCATCTATATGCCATTCTTACACAGCATTTTATGGCCAATCTGCATTTTATACTAGATTGCTTGGCTTTGCATTCCAGTGCTCTTGTCACTTCGGTCCGTGTTGCATCTTTACGGCATTGTGTGGACACATACTCTCTGTACAAAATTGTCTCTGAGGTCAAACTACTCACTGTCAAATTAGGACCTGCGCTATGGGTACATAAAAAAAGAAGTTCTAAATTTGTACTATAAATTTACAGCAGTACTTGTTAGTTTCTTCCGTTGTTTGCTGTCTTGAGGACAATGCAGCTGGCAGCTTTATCAAGTGGAAAGAAAGCATCCCAGTAGTAAAGACCTTCTGTTGAAAACAGCAAAACCACCCACACAAAGACTACAAAGCTGATGCATTTTATCAGCTTTTACCCTCATTACAAATAAAACCACAATGCCTATTATATCTAGCAACAATATAAGCTAGTCACTTTCATGTTGCTTTTTCTCATGTGATAATTATCTTTGCCAGTGAAATGACGAGCTCAGATTTAGACAATAACATTTTGTCAACAGTGTACAGTATGTTCTTGCAGCAGAAGCCAAGCTGAATTCCACTATTATTGTTCATTTTTCCTTCTGGATAGAAAAACAATTAAATAATCAATAGTCTGATTAATTTCTGTACTGCATAGGCAAATAAATATAGAAGAACTTAACATAAATTATTTCCTGTATAACTTTCACCGGAATAAAGACATGCTTTCTTTGCATAAAATTGTCATACTCAGAACACCATTTTAAATCACTTTTCAGATATCAGCTTTTATTATTTAACTGGGCTAGAACAGAATTGTTTGGGAATATTGTCCATTTGCTAGGAACTTACAACTATTTTTCAATTTTATTTGTCTTTTTCATAAAATGTTTACAGGGGAATGGAACGAAGAATTCAAATACTACATGAAAAATATTTTCCACATAATAAAAATAAGGGATAAATTATAGTGTAGAAAGTTGGAGGCAGGTTCTATGCTCCTCACCGTATTAGAGGCAGGAACCAGGTGACTACAATATCACAATGCCAACATACTGAGGCAACAGAGCCCATTTTTAGTGCTATTTGAGTCATGGCAAAACCAAAGAAAATCGCAATCAGACTTCTATTTTTGTAGTCATTAATCAACACTAGGTTCTCCCCCCTCTTCACATCAAGCATGTCTTATCTGATATCTGCTTGCATTACTGCTCTATATTTTAACTTACTATTTCAATCTAAGGATAGTTTACAGTTAGCATGCAAATGACTAGCTAATGGCACACTTGTTAGTGGCTTCTGTCATGCACGTTCAATTTAATAATATTTTATGAATCAGTCAGCTGCAGAACACGTATGGACTGCAGATCTAATGCAGCTAAGGCAACAAGCTAGATGAGATAATGAATAAATCCTTCGTAAAAAAAGCCTCACTTAATATTTCTACAATGTGACAGAAAAAATCCAAACCAGAAGAATTCTAAAGTAGTTATCACCTGACAGCTTGTGTGAAACAAATAAATCCTCTGCCAAGTTACCCATACTCTGGTGTTCACACTTCTTCCAACGCACAGAACAACTTCACATCATCTTACATAAAGCAAGATACTTAATGGTGTCTCTAAGTAGAAACCAAAATGGACAAAACTAAGGGGTTTTTAATGGGTATCTTAAAACCATTCTTTCTCAATAGCGATTGACTAGAAGTTTGCTCTTATTGTTGCATTAAGCCATATCTTATCAACTCTAATCCACCCAATCCAGTGAGCTCCAAGAATTACCTTCTACTTCCATCCTATTCCAGTTTACCACTGGCAGTTTTAGTGCAGGTCAATAGCAAGGAGCTACTATACAAGGCTACCACTAGACAAGCAGTATTTTATTTCCTAGAATTTAGTTGTCAGTTTTGCTGAGCATCTGAAAGGACCACAAGCCCTACCACTTTCTTGTTCCCATTTCTTCATTTTGCTCTTCTAACTACATTTTCATTTATTGCAGTTGTTTACGGTTCAGATTCTACGTACTGTTTCACTTCATTCTAACTTTCAAGCTCAAGCAAAAAGAAGTATGCACTTTGCCTCATAAGGATTTATATTTGCACTAAAGAATTCTTTCCTTTTAGCTGTGAGGTCACAGCTGCCTGCCTCTCTTTTCCACTATACTAGTTAACCACAGAGATTAGACCCCTCAAGGCAACCAACCACCTGCAAACACATTCACTTCTTCAAGAAAAACAAATGGAAATTGTCCTGTCCTTTTCAAGCACAGCATATTTATCTACCAGATAGTTAGGAAAAAAAAAGAGTACTTTTTTTGGTAGAGTTGTATATACTTCAAAATAATATATTAACAGCATTTCAAGTAAGCATAGTAGAATTCTGAGATATTCCACTGTCAGTGGAAAAAATACCGGAGTGTTAAAGATAAAAATTATACTGTACATTTCTTTTTTTTTTTTTTTAAACAAGGACCTAGTTTCCTCCTTCATCTCTCTTCTCAGCCAGAAAAGTACTCAGAAAGAGAATGTCTGCTTCAGTGCTTAAGCTCCATGGATCACCTCTAGTGCAACTTAGCAGCTCTACTGTCATGGGTAGATTAACAATATCTGCTTTTTCATTTGAGCATTTTTGGTGTCGATAAAACTCTCCTTCAACCTCCTTTCAAAGCCTGAAATGCAATTTTACTGACCCTTCATTTTTTTCACATTCAGAGAAAATGTGTACAAGGCATCACAGTCACACTGACACACATAAATTGATGTAGACTTACTACAGCACAGCTAAATGTGTTTATTGGAAAAAGATTTGTAAAAATATGTTTTAAGTACACACACTTTATCTGAAGTGAAAGAAAACTAATAATATAGAGTAATTACTTATTTATAAAGACAAGTTTTTCATAACTCTTTGAACAATTAGGAGTTTCAGGCCATGTTGGTGTAACCTCTCTCCCAGGACTTGATTGGCAGCCAACTACAAAATGAGTAGAAAAGGGCTAAGTCCATTTTTATAGATCACTAATCAACAGCTCAAGCATTTGAGTGAAGCCTTATTTCTAGCCTTTCCTCAGAGACCTGGAAAGCCTTTTGTTGCTCCATTCCAGAGCTCCACTGCCAAGTACAGGCAGGAGAAACACCAGCTGCTTTTCTGGTAACCTCTCAGTAGCTCAAAGTCAGACTGGAATCACCACAGCCATTGGAGTTCAAGGTGGAATGCTCAGGTTCTTCTTTCCCCTGGAACTGGGCAACGGTACTTCAGAACAGCTAATACCTAAACTCTAGTGAGTGGTCACATCGCCATCAATTCAGTATTTGTCTACTTAATCACAACTTTTTTTAATTCCCTTGTGATTTTTTCAATATTAGAGGATTAAAATTACCTTTAGTTTGTACACGTCTTTTAGCACTTACCGCAGAAATTATTGTGCTAAAGAAAGAAATAATATTAGCACTAGCTACATACATCTAGGGAGGCATTTTGTGATTCCACTTGGGAGTTTTTCTACTATTAGGCAAACAAGCTATGCGATGAACTCAAAATCATTCCAAAATTTCTAAAAGTACAGATCCTAGGCATCCATCACCTAATTATCTATGCAAGCAATTAAACACAGTCATAGTCCATAATATATCAATCAATTGCAGAGTAGACTAGATATGTAACTGGAGAGAACCAAAGTAAAAATAAGATTATTGAGACAGAGGGTATAGCTCTAATCCCTGGTCTTGTACAAAATACAATGACAGGAAAAAAATCAGAGCTGGAGTTGTTAAATGTTCAAGCAAGTCTTGCTGCAAATAGCCATGGTGGCAATGAAAAGAAGCACAAAAATGACAATGAATGAATGCAAAAATATAGGCATGCTCACTTTTTTGTTGTATTTTTGGCCTCTTCCCTACCTTATCTTTTTAGAGAATTTCAAAGTACTAAACATCAAATCTATAACTGTCTTTCAATCCAGCCTGGAAAAGTGAATTGATTTGTTAGCAGCAAAGCTCTCTGTAATCATGGTGCTGGCATAAAATCATGCTTTCTAAATCCATTTCTAAAACCATGTCACACTTTCCCACCTTCCTCTAGTCTTTTATGCAGTGTTCTGGTACATTAGCATTTATTTCTGTAGCTTTCTTGTCTATATTCTCAGTGTCTCAGGTGAGTAATATACATTTTCCCTGGACAGTCAGACATGGAAAAACACTGGAACAAAGCAACTTTTCTGCATGTATTATTCTTACTGTAACAGTCCTAAGATGTGACCACCTTGATATAAGGTCAGTACTCACTGTTTAATATAGGTGTTAGAAATCAGATTATTAGTAACATGAGAAAGAAGGACTATTATTTATCACACAATGTGCCAGTAGCATATCAATTACTGTACAAAGATGAGGAAAAATGCTGTCACACACTAATATAATTTTAAAACCATTTTTATTCCACATGCCTTGTCATTATGACAAGGTATTCATCAGCAGTTTGTCAAATCAATTTATAGACAGATCATATTTGAAAGGTTAATTTTTTGGTAGATTTCATTGAAACAAAATCAAACTTTCTTGGTGCCTCTAAATACATCTGCAGTATAAATATTTAATCTTTCCCACCTTTCAGACACAATTCTGCTATAATTGTGTTCAAATATAAGAAGATTAGAACATCCTTCTTGTATTTTATAAAATATACTACTTACAAACTAATATATCCAACAGTATTACAGTCCTGTGTAGTCCAGGTGAATGATGACTCTTGACTTTTGGCAGTAAGAAGGAGTCATAAATAGGCAGCCTGGCTTTCCATTATTAGATCAGAATAGCAATCTACACTTCAAGTTAATCATAAAACTTGACCTTAGCTCTATGTAACTCCTAGGCTTTGGATGTTAAAATAGGTTTTGAAGTAGCTCCTTAGTTAACGCAGGTACAAAACCAAAAATAGTCCAGACTTGACGTTTCACAGGTAGGTCAAACTCAGTTCTTAGCATTGTAGCAAACATAAATATTACTTCCAAATAGAAGCACAGTTTAACTCTTACTCAGGTATCCTTCCCAAAATAGCTGCCCTCCAGATACAGGATTCCTCAACTTGGTTCCCTGAATCTCTTAATTCTTTACAGATAAAAGCCAAAAAACATACGAGGGTTCAGTAACATGTTTGAAAAGCAAACACACACACACACAAAACACTGGGTTTCCAAAAAAAAAAAAAAAAATTAGAAGTTTAATACTCTGTTGACGTAAAGAATATCATGCCTAAGGCCAAATGTAACTTTATAAAAAGCAAAGAAAATAATCCCCAACAAACTATCCTTCCCCTCAAAAAAACAAAGAAATGCAAAACATTGTCTATGCAGAACTGCTTGCAGCAGTGTTTACATACTTGGCTGAAATTTAAACAGAAGCTACTAAAAGCTTGGTTCATTACTCCCTTTTTTCTCTTCGTTCTACTTTGTTCCCTTGTGCCACTGGTTTTCTGAAGCTGAGTATATTTGTACACATGCCGGGTTTTCTGACATCTATTTCTAGTCACATATGAAATACCGTGCTCCCCCTATTTCTCTTTTGTCAGTGCCTTGATTCACTATTGCTTGTATTCCATCTTCTCTTTCTCCTTCACTGTAATCTAAACCTTAGGCTCATCTGATATTAATGTCTTGAAATTCATGCTATTATTTTTTCTTAATCTCTCATTTCTTCTTTGATTTTTCATGAAATGTTAAGGAAGTATTTTAATGGAGTTCAAGAGCTCAGGCTAATGAGCAGTTATGAACAATTCATAACTGCTCTTCCTGAAGACAAACCATGAAAGAAGGTTTTAATCAGATTTCCCATTTTTGTGAGTGCCTGAGGGTAGCAAAGGACGGTGAAGATAGCTATAAATGGAATTAAATGCATTCACTGGTATTTTATTGTTTGTCTGCTAATTTATTTCATCCAGGAGGTAAAGGTCTTCCAAAAATCCTTATGTTTTACTGTCTTCCATACATTGTGTAAGCAACATGCACCAGAAAAAAAACCGAATTCCTTTCTGTGTCTCCTAAAACACCCTCATATATGTACTTACTTTGGCTTTTGCTCTCTCTTTGGAAAATATCTAGTCTCAAAGAGTCGAAAACAACATTTAGAAAAAGATTACAGCAAGTAGTCAGAATCCAGTTTCTTATACAGCCCACTTACAATATAAAGCAGTGATCCCTTGAAGTTCCTTACACAGAACAGTCTCCTACACTAAGCTGACTCTTAAAAGTAAAATCAACTTTTTTTTAATAGTCCTTACAAAAATTTCCCATGTTATATTCTCTATATTGTTTTGCATTTCATATATTCAAGATTTCTGACCATTTGTAAAACCTAATAGTTTTGTCTATATTGAAAAGTTGATGAAGGCTAGTTTTCTGAGCATACAATGTTAGCGAGGTTACATAGCACAGAATGCAACAGGAGTAAAGTGTTCATGGGAAAACAGAAAATTCACAAAAATGCCAGTGTTTTCTCTTAAATATTTTTTATTGGTTTAGCTGTGTCGGTTTATGGTCCAAGTAGGTGCAATTCCTGCCTTTTGTTGCTAGCAGAATGAATTGAAGGGTTTTGGATCTTAGAATAATACAGGTAAACCTCACCAGAGAAGATTTCCTGTTAACTGAGTAGAATTTAGCCTTGAAAAAAGGGTCATGCTGTCTACTTAATTAGCCATTTCTTGAGAGCAGTAAGTATAGATAACATTCAATAAGCCTGATGTCTCTGAAAAAAAAAAGATTAAAACTGCAATTATTCTACAGAACAAAAGCATTTTATTAAATACAAATCAGTTGAATTTTATCAATAATGAGGCTTCCACCTTCATTAAGTTCTGAATACTATCACAAACAGAGGTGTAAGTACTTTCCCATTAATTTCATTAACAATATTACACTTTTCATTACATGAAACTGCCAGGGAAAGGAGGAAATAAAATAAAATCAGTCACCATCTTTTCATTCAATTGAAGTGATGAGGAAGGACAGACTATTTATCTTAATTAATGTTCACCTGAATCAAATTCCTGTCTCCTGAAAGTAATACCAAGGTTCTCCAACTTGAAGAAAAAATTCCTTTTTTTGATAAATGGTACAGGCAAGTGATAGGAGACAAGTATGTATTTGATTAGCCATATGATCCCTGACATACAGTTCTTAGACTCAGCTACGACTGAGAGGAAAAACAAGAATGTCAAAGAAAATCCAAATAAACAACAAACATGGGACAGAGAAAATGGGGTGTTGATATTGCAAAAGTTTTGGAACTAACTCTAAAGTGAGAGATTAAGGTAGATGGATGAAGCAAAGCCGCAGCAGACATATACTACCAATCTGAAAGCAAGTGAAGTACTTGCATTTGGCAATGAGCGTAAATGACCTTGACTCAGTGGAAGGTAACCAGCCCAAAGCAGTCTTTACTCTGCAGTGCAGTAGCTCTCACAGACATAGACACATGAATATATATGAGCTATGGAGTGGGAAAAGAGACTTGGGTCTTGGACTTGAGCAGTCACGCAGACACCTCCTAGCTTATGACTAAGCTGAAGAGCAGCTATGTCTTTGAGAAGTCTCCCGAGAAAGAAAACTCTTTCTAAGGAATGTCAACTTTTTTGAAAGCAGAAATTCTGCAGTGGTCATGATTTTCCTGCCTTCTTAAGATCCAAGTAATCTCCAGTAATGTGTTGATAATAAAAAAAAAAAAAAACCAAAACCAAAAAAAACCAACTCAGATTTTCACAAATTTCTTCCCTTTTTCGGGCACTTTCTGCTAGAGGGCTGTGGGGAGAGAGCCTCAACTTGCCTTACTGGAGTCTGATGATTTTAGCTCTGGCTTAGGATATAAAAGAGAAGTCAGTGCTCTTCATCCCAACAGTGGCAGAAGCATAGAGTTCCTGACTCCCACATCTCATTACTTTTGTATCAGTTTAAAATAAATCAATCACAAAGTATTTCTTTGCTTCGCTTCTCTAGAATTGATGAAAACTACCTAAAATTTTTCCTCTACAGTACTTTGTGGTTTTTTTTTTTTTAAACAAAGCAAAATGTGGTCAAATAGAGCCTTGCATCTTCGTATTTTCAGATATCTCTGTAGATGCCTTTTGGGACAAGCTGGAGTCTGGCCTTTGTATTTTTACCACATTATCAAATACTGTTTCTGATCTTCAGTATAGTCACAGAGGATTAAACTTGTGAATTAGTCCAGCCCCTCACCTCCCCTTTGGTCACTTTAGAACAGTAGGCTTAAGAAACTCAGTATTAAAATGCATTGTTCATCAGATATTGTTAAGCCTTATTGAAAAAGAACTAGGAAGGCTGTTTTTCAGCTCGGCATTCTTTTCTGTAATGGGGTAGGAAACAAGTAGAAACAATCTCGGGATATTACATACAACCAAGAAGATTTGTTTATACTCATTTTGGCTGAAGCTCAAGTTGCTGCTCTTACTGCTGCCTCAGCTGCATGACTTCATCGCATGTATGCAAGGTATTCTGGAACCAATACCTCTGTAGCCTTTTAATAGTGAAGAGAATTCATATACTTTTGTAGTGTTCAAGCTCTATAAGTGGCTATTTTATTCATGCTCATGCTTTCAGTGTAGTAGTGTAGAGCCAGACCGCAGAAAGAGTATTTTGGAATGCTGTTTTAGCCTTATCATTGTGATTTTTTGCTTTCTGTTACAATGGCAAACATGTAGAGAGATCAAAATGAAGTTAGGTGTTCAAGCCAATGTGTGAAGTGGTATTTAGGAGTCCCAAGTGTGACTGAAATGAGCCCTTTATGTTTGCTGTCATCTTGCTTCTTACCACCAGGTAAAAGAACTCATTGTCCCATAGTGCATGTCGGTTTTCAATATCACAGCAAGCCTCATACTGGAATTAACATTGTGTGTGAAATATTTATTTATGATACTTCAGTAATCTTAAGAAGTTCTGAAGTAACTTGATAATTTCTGTGAAGCACCAGATGAGCTTGCTGGCAACCCCTGAAAAGGCAAAGTACCATATTTTATTAAACATATTATGTACTATACTAAAGCAGGTCGGTTTCTTTACACATAGTCAGAAAATCAAGGGACAAGAGGTTCATATCCATCTGCTGCTGGGCTATCTAAACATAGTCTTTAAGTATGAGCTCTTAAAACAATAAATATTTTCCACTAGTTTGCTGTAAGATTCCACTTCTCTCTTTAGATTCCAAAAAGAAAAAAAGAAAAAAGGAAATAAATATGAAGACTCAGAAGCCAAGAAAGAATGTAAAGAGATCAAAAGAAAATAGAAGAGAATCCCCTCCAATTACGTCAGCGTGAGAGGACACATTGGAACCAGAGGTCCAACGTACACAAACATTTCACAAAAAGGAAATGGATGGTTTTCATTATAAAGTTTCTGATGTAACACATATCACAGTGGTTAAAATTCAGAGCAGCTCAGACTATATTCCATCCAATGTACTTGTCAGTTGTATTTCTTGAGTATGTAATTTACTTGACAGGCAGAGTTTAAATGCTTTAAAATAAACCATTGTACCAAAAGCAGATGCAGTCTAGTAACACAGCTTTAAGTTTTATTAGGCTTTTAAATGCAACCAATTTGTTAGGGTGAAATCTTCAGAAATGACCCCTAAAACCTGTCAGTGGAAGAATCCATTTGGATTGCCTTTTTTCTCCTCATTGAACCACTCAAACCTTTTGCATTATTCATATACAGAGCCTTCTGTAATGTATTCCCTGTATTGTAGAAGACTTGCTGTGCTACTGTGACTGTGGCACCTACAGCTAATGTAACTCATGGATGAACACTGCTGAAAACCAGAGTCAGCGAAAGGTTCTGCTAAATACTTCAAAAGGCAAACCAAATTAAAACAAATTGTCTTTCCATACCTGCCTATTCAATCCTCCATTTCTTCTTGTACATTAAATAATGTTTTGAGGGTAGTTTTTTTTTGCCCGGGGGGGGGAAGAAGTGGGAGGATGAGGTGGTTAGGAGCAGGTTTTGTTTCTTTTTTTTGGGGGAAAGGGAGGTTAGCAAGTTACTATAGATCTAGTGCTTTATCTTTCAAAAAACACAATGAAGTTTGCCTGACATAGACACCAGCTGTATAAGTACACTCTTAAAAACCACAAAACAGCACTAGTCAAACATGAGCTCGATTCTTCCTAGGCACTTACTTAGTTACATATCCTCACATTTTGTTCCATATACACCACAAATCTACTAAACTCATGTTGAAAATGGCAGATTCCATTCAACAATTAAAATATTGGAACAGGATGAGCTATGTGAAACAGCTGATCATTAAAATAAACATCAATTATGAAACTGCAAACGTCAAATAGAAAATGAAAATACAATTAATGCACTGAAATGAAAATTTTCCATAACAATTTCATTATCTTGCAAGAGATACGCAAGCAATAGGTCAAACTTCACCTTAGTTAAATTTCATAAGTTTGGATATCAACTGGACAGAAAGATTGTGGTATCAGCTAAATCTTAGATGCCTGTCATCCCATGCTCTAAAATTCAGGCCTGTTTCCTTGTCTTTGACATGTTGAGAATGGCTTTGTGATTCCTTTATGTTTGCATTTCAGTTAAGTTGACTTAGTAAATTGTCGAGATTACTTATTCCTATTGATTAACCTCTTCAATTTTATTGATAGATCAAGTTGTGGGGGAGTCTTTTAATACAGTAGAACCCTGATACTTGTAGCCAACCTTTCTTGAAAGCCTAAGCAAGGCCTAAGAAACTAAATACGAATAACATGAAACAAATCAACATTACCAAGCACCAAGGAATAAAGTACTGAGGCAAAAAGTCAGCAATTAATTTGTAATACAAATACATGTAAGCAATACAGAAAGAAACAACAACCCCTCCTCCCCTCCATCCTTGATTATATGTAATGTTTTCTGGTTTCTTTTGGGGCAGTCTCAGTACTAAAACAGAAGATCTCGGAGTCAGACCTTGAGTAGAGAATGTAAACATATTGGCCTGTTCTGAGCTGACATTTAAATGAGACTTGGATGTTCTGCATAACCTTCTTGCATTGTATGGAAACACTGGTGTAGGTCCAATTCTAATATTTAACTTCAGCAGCCACGGTGTGAGTAGTATACAGTTTCATGAACAAGTTGAATGTATTGAGAGGGAAGACACCACTACACAGGAGGGAGGAGACTGCAGTATTGTAAACTAATCAGGGTTTAATGCAAAGTCATGATCCTAATATAGAAGTGTTTCATTGTAAATGTATTTTCTTATGCTAAGAGTTATAAAATGTTATGAACTCTAGTCAGATGAGTTAAATTTTCTTTGCCAAGCCAGTTAACCCTTTAACTCACAAGCTGTAAGAATCATCTGGATGATGAGTAAGAAAGGGCACTATTGTTTGCCAGACTTCTACAGCTTAAGCACAGATGCAAACCAAACTATAAAATAATCTCTGTCCTTGCCTCCAGAAGTTGGCCAAAGAAACAGAACTGACCAAGCCCCATAGGTTGCTGCTTGGGTTGAAGAATGGCAGCTTGAATACAAATACATCCTAGATATAGAAAGCAAAAATAGCCACCCCTCTCCATGAAGAGCAAGTGGAAAATTCTGCCAGCAAGCAAAGCTGTGTGCCTCTAAACAGGAAATCATAATACTTTAAATTGTAACATTTTCTTTGGCTAAATAAGACACAGCTTACTTGGTCAAGAACTGTAGTGAGCAAGAACTGAGCATAAACCATTGCTTTCACATACAGAGAGGAGTGACCAATATCGAATGGAACAGTAAATACACTGAATTTAAAGAAACTGTTTCCATTGGTTTCCACAGACTTTAGATCAGGACCAGAAGAAGGAACAAAAAGGAACACTTCTCTCTCTTTGGGGAGAGAGAGCAACAACTACAGTTATTTTAATGGAGTTATCTGTGCAATGTAAGTCTGCATTAATTACTCCTATTAGCACTTCTGACTACTTGGGGAGAGTGAGGGGGAGTCTGAGTTGTTTTCCACACACTTTCATTATTCAACAAATTCTAGTGTAAATATCAATTTGTAGAATTTAAAACAGCAATTGCCTAAGAAAATAAAATCAAGGAAATAGCCAATTTCTTTATCTGTCCTGTGGAATAACGTATCATTTCCAAAACGTCCTGTGAAATCCAGATTTCCGTATCCCAGTGGAACAGCTTTCACACTAGCATACAGGGATTATCTCCTTATTTCCAGTTAAGTGTACTAAATCCTGTGTGAAATTTAACCCTCTGAATTCATGATAATACTAGGCCAGAGATTTAATGAACCCTAATACTGGCCCTAATACCTAACACATGCAGTGCTCATACTTCTTATCCTGATCCAGTCACCTAGCAAGTCTTTCTAGTATTAAGAAGGTACTAGGGTGCAAACCAGTGTTATACACTGTATCTCACACTTTTTCTTGCCTCGTTTCTCCTTATGCATTCTCTATCCAGAGAATTCTGCAATTTCTTAGTAATCTTAATAGGAAAAAAGAAAAGAGTGATGATGTCTTAAGTTCCATCAGCTACTTTGAACAGAGATGTTCAAACCCAAATATTTAAAACTAGTAATAGGTAAATAAAAATTGTTGCTTTTTAAGCACATGTTTGAAAAGAATGTTTATAGGGGGCATAATAAGCCTGAAAATGATCACATCAAGGGCTGATGGTACTTGGTACCTTTTTCTTTTTTTGGAGGTGATGGTAGCGCACAAGAGGTGAGCTACGTATTTTTCACCTGATGGAACAGGAAGTTACATTTGTGTCTTAGGCAGATAAAAAAGTTTTCAAATTAACATAATACATAGCTTTTTCAAGGTGTCATCATTATAGTCTACTTATTCACTCATCTTCCTTAGGACTATGTAGTACTAAGCAGGTCCTTAAATAAGAAATACTCAGACTTCTAAAAAAAGATACATGAAGGAACCGCAGAAGGAGCCAATAAATATTTTATTTCAGGGAATTACAGTTTTATTACCAGAGTTCAAATTTCTACAGAACTGATATATCAAAATCATTTGTTAAAATATACTAGCAAGATGTATGTGCTAATTCTTGTCTTATTAGGGAATACTACAATCAAGCAAAATGCAGGGAATCCCTCACACTGTTACCGGGGGGCATAGGAAAATCTTGACTTTTATCCAGTAGTATTCTGAAGAACTCACGTACTTTAAAAACTACTTGCGGGCTTTTAATTTAAGATATACACATAAATCTATGTATCTATCTTAGATACCTATACACGGTCTATATATCTGTACAGATATTTACCACCTTCCTTCAGAGGACTTGAAAGCAACCAAACTAAAGTTGACCGTCAAAGAATGTTTGTGAGAAAAATGTTAGTAGATTCCCAGTTCACTGTTGTGTATTTAGTCAGCTTTGCAGAATACTACAGAATTTTCTGTCTTGAGAGAGCATATCTTCTGATCCACTCCTTCAGCATCACAAGTTTCAAAAACAGTTTCTGTAATCTCAAAGGAATCAGACATTTAGGACACTGAGACCAATTTCAGATCTAATAAAGCCTACATTTGATCCTAACGTAACACAATCTGAGAGGATCAGTTTGTATCCTTTGAGTTTCCTCTCCCTCCCCAGACATCCTCCCCTCTTTCTCTTCAACAGAGAAAGGCATTGGTTTGTGCCATATCAGCTGGAGAGGAACACAGTATTGCTTTTACAGTTTTCTACCCATCTTCAAATAAATTTAGAAATCCCATAATGTGTTTTTCTTTCCCTATCATCTTGTCTGTTCAAAGAACAAGTTCAGTCAAAAAAAAAAAACCCAACCCAAATAGTTCAAAATATGAATTACAGAGGTTGGTGTCTTGTAGTTCTTCAAGTCAATCAAGTACTGAAGATCATGTACCAAGGTCTGATAAGATTTTAACAAGCAGGAAAATTAATAATTCATTTTCAGTGTGATCTCTGGACTGGAGTTGCCTGGTTCTTCTCAAATTCACTACTTCAGAAGAATTACCCTTAAGAGATTTCACATGACACACGGATTCCTTCGTACTTGTCAGAAAGTCAAGGTGGCCTCTCATCAACAAGATGGCTTCAGGTTGATTTTCTTTCTCCTTTTCAGAGCCAATTTCCCCTCCTCTGAATACTGATTAGTACTGATACCTGCTGTGTTCCTTTCTATCCTTTCAGTCTTTCTATTTTAACTGAGTCAAACAAATTCAGATTTGTGAGGATAGTGACTTGTTTGAAGCAAGAGTGAGTGAGATATCTAAGATCAAAGGAATTGCCTATTTCTCCCACATATTCTTACTGCACTGTCCCTTAAAATTGGTGTGGATAAAATGCATATCTTTCCTTCTCTGGAATATTTTGTATATGCTATGGCAGTTGACAAGAACAATCTGATATTGACTTTATTATTATAAGTCTCTTTTCTTAGCAATGCAATAGAAGAGGAAAGCATAGTCAAAATATTATATCACAGAGGATAAATTATAGACATGAAATTAAATACTAAAAAAATGGAGCTCTTGGACATCAAGGTGTACTAACATCTCAAAATATGAATGTGACATGTTTCTGTATTGTTCTTGTGTGATCGCCCAATGTTTTTCTCCATAAGAACTCTACTTCGGCTAGTATTTCTTCTGCTTTGGGTTGTTTGGGTTTTCTTTTAACTATCTGAAATTCACCTCATACACATTTTCAGAGCACTACCAAGGTCTTCTAAGAATCCAGAACTATATGTTTTCTCATTAACTCTGCATATTTAATGCTTATTAATATCAGAATGATAATATTTAGAAGAAGAGAGGCTATGTTACCTATATATTCTATTTGGAACAAGAAAGAGTGAGATTGGAGGTCAGAAAATCTGGAGGAAAAACAGGATTGTTTTTAGCACACTATTATGGGCAAAAGATTTCCCAACACAAAGAGCGAATGAAAACAGACTTGCCTTGGCTCTTATTTAAGGAATTTGCCTACGATATCAAAGGAAATCTATGGCAGAAAGGATTTAACCAAGAAAGTACCCATCTCTCCTGGAACAAGTCTCTATTTTTCTTTACAAGAATGTTATTAATTGAGAATGCTCTTAATTTGGGGAAAAAATAGGCTCACATAAATTAAATGGGAGATGGGTTTATGTTTAATAGACATTAGCAGGTCTGACTGGGGAAAAGAGTCAGCTTCCTTCATCACTGAGCTCTTGTTAGCATGGAGAGAATCTACCCAGAAAAGCTAGCTACTCGAAGTAAACAGAAAGTATTAAGACTTAACATTCAAAGACTTAACATTAAGACTTAACAGTCAAAACTTCATTGTTATTCTTATATAATAGTTAGGACTTCAAGATCAGTTTTGATTATTAAACAAGTGCAAGCTCACATTAAAACACGACAGAACCGACATTAGTCAAACCTTTTAAGGACAGTTTGGACCAAATACAAATATAAACAAAAAAACCTCTACTGCTACACGTGTTTTGTATAAAACCTTGGAATGAAAATATTTAAGAGACAGTAAGTGCAGGTATTCCTTATCCTGTAAATCACTTTATATAAATTGATAGCCCATCTTGATACAAAGTTGAGTGTTTCCAGAAGTGAAGTAAGATCAGATCCACTCTACAAGTACAAAATCAAATGTAAATATTTTCAGAGTTTTTCAATTCTCTCAATAGAAAATAAACTTCAGTCCTGATATACTCAAATTACTTCAAGTTACCTGGCTAAAGAGCAATTCACACAGGGAATCCCTTCTTTCTCAAACTCTAATGGTATTTTAGATTAGAGATACAATACTGAATTCAAAATATAGTTCACTGATAACTCTCATATATTTCTAGGTTTATATAGAGAAGAGGAGAGAGGAGGATAAATAGAGAGGGCACAGACAAAGTATGGCATTAATTCTTTCAAACACAATGAGACAGCTTAAAAGTATTTGCATTGATGTGTGTGGGTAAATAAGTATCAGGTATGCAGTACTCATCTCTAAAAGTCACATATGGCCACAGAACAGTGTGAATCTAGGTCCCCCAAGGACTAACAAAAAACGTAATTCTGCTATTTCTTGGGTCTTCTTTTTGCACAAAATGAGTGTTCCTCCCTACCCTCAACAGAAAATTTTGTTAGGTGGCCGTGAAATAAGCAGCACTATCTGTATGTTCAATAAGTTTGTGCATATAATCTTTATCACATACTAGATGTTCTTATTTTTCTCTTGAAAAAAGATAAAGACATTGCATGAGGATTAAAATTAAAAAAGTCCACAAAGTTTTCGAAACACCATACATAGACTGTATACACAAAGCAGCAATTTAAACAGATGGGCATTTAGCTTTCCCAAAAGCGCTATGGGAGAAAACCAAAAGAAATTGATTGAGATTTGTAATTTTCACAGAAACCTTCCATATAACAATACAAAATAAACTGTCCAACATCTTCTACAAATCTTCAACTAGGACATCTCTTATCTGAGTGTGAACACATATCAACCTCCAAAACTGAATTGGTTAGACAGTATAGGTTCCTTTAGTTCCTAAAGGGCTACAGACCTATTTCTACATCAGTAAATTCAGTGGGAGTCCTCTCACAGACACACACAAAAAAATAATCAAATTAGGACACTAGCAGGCATGCTAGGCCACAACGTGACTCTAGGCACAGTTGGGAGAGAGTTATTTCTATTACTATCCAGGACATACTTATACCACTATAGTCCAGAAAGATATGTCAATCACAGTCGTTTTCTCCTGTTTTCTTTTTCTGGAGGTAGACTTGTTTGTTTTAGAAAGGACTCTCATCCACTCCACCCCACTTCAAGGTAATCTGGCCAGGAAGCAGGATTGGAGCCGGAGCTAAGGTCTCATTCATTCTTGATTAGTTCCCAGATGTTAGAAAAAGGTATTGTGTGAGGGCTAGATGTAAGATCTAGCTTATCTAGAAGACGGCTTGTGTAGAAGAGCAACCAGCACTCCTAGGATATCTGGAGATCATCTAGTCCAACCCCTTGTTCAAAGCAGGTTCACCTAGAATAGATTACACCATATATTCCCTTTCTAACTGAATATGCTCCTCCTCTACAACAGGAAACCATGTGGCTAATAAAACCATTAAATACTATTATGTAGCTGTATGAAGTAGATAGACTTTAATGTAGTACAATGTTACACAAGTATCGAACACTTAAGTTGTATTTAGGGTATAATTAAAAGTAATTAGGTTTACAAGAATACCTTTTTCCTTCCACGGTAAAATCTCTCCTAGACATTTTACATTTTCCAAGCTCGAAGTGGTAATTTTAGCCAACATAAATGAAAGCCATAATTTTTTTCTCCAATTACTTTAGAAAGCTTGAGATCTCTGATCAAGTACAAATCTATAGTTCTAAAATGCATAAAAAGCTAATAAAATATAACTCAGAAGAGGAGAAAAATGACATCTTAAACTGTAGTATTCAGAGGAACACAGCCAAAGAGTTCCCTGTTTGTAGTAAGGAGGCATAAACAATACAGACCCATAAAGAAAACAGCTTTAACAAAACAACTGCATCTGAGATCAGCACTTCACTGACTTGCATCCTTTGTAATAAGGGATTTTCAATAAAATAGAGCAAGGCTTTCTCCTCGTCTCCCTTCCCCCTCTGTGCTTTGCACAGGAATAGATTATCAAAGCAGGAAAAAAGCACTGGTAAATCAAGTTCAGCAGAAATCCAGACATATTTGCATCTGAATAGAATTATTACAGCTTCTCTTTGCAATTGCTTTCAAAAAGAATATCATTACTGAAGAAAAAGCACTCCGGCATTGAGGTATATCAGAACTCTGCTACTGTCTCAGTGTCACTGGAATGGTGTGAATTTCAAGGTTACTTTAAGAAGTCCATGAGAATTCTGCTTGAATATAGTCTTTGAAATCAAACCCCAGATTTACTTTTTAATGTTTAGTTTTCACACCTAACAAATAGTAAGCATGAAAATAGTAACTGTAGTTTTCCTTCAAAGTACCTTAGAAACCCACAGCTCTCTGCATAATGGATTTTTACTGCTTTTATTCTGAGTTATTTTTTAGTGCTTCAAAGGTAAATGATGCTGTCTTATAACTCTCGCTCAACGTTCTTTCCGTTGTTGTCAAGAGAGAGTAGATGGGTAGCCACTAAGCAGTAAAAAATTTAGGAAGAATAATGAGCATTAACAACATGGGCTAGGCAAGAACTTCCGCCAAGATTCCCCAACATTTCTTTTCTGACAAATAAGTGACAAGATATACACTCCATGCAGATATACCGTGGTAAATCAAGAACTCTACTACAAAACATAAGGTGACTTTGAACTCACATGGCTTATAACGCATTTTAACCAAATAAAATTCAATCATATGCATGTTTCTCATAAGGTGGAAAATAATATCTTCTACTGGCAAAAGTAAGCAAATATGAACAATGTATATGTTCAAGAATTATTCTTAAACTCTTTTTTTTTTTTAATTCCCGCCACATAATTTTCATGTCTTTTAATTGTATGGTAATAAATTGAGATTACACCTCAGAGGAGGTATAGAGTTGCTGTCTAATTGTGCAGGAACATGAGCCAGCAATGTGCCCAAAGCCAAAGGCATCTTGGCTTGTATCAGCAATGGTGTGGCCAGCAGAACCAGGAAAGTGATTCTCCCACTGCATCCTGCACTGGTGAGGCCGCACCTCGAATGCTGTGTTCAGATTTGGGCCCCTCACCAAAAGAAAGATATTAACATTCTGGACCATGTCCAGAGAAGGGTAGCAAAGCTGGTGAAGGGGCTGGAGAACAAGTCTTGTGAGAGGAGTGGCTGAGGGAACTGGGGTTGTTTAGTCTAGAGAAGAGGATCCGGAGGGGAGACCTTATCACTGTCTACAGCTGTCTGAAAGGAGGTTGTAGAGAGGTGGGTGCTGGTCTCATCTCCCAAGTGATAAGTGATAGGAGAGGGAATGGCCTCAAGCTGGGCCAGGGGAGGCTCAGGTTGGACATTAGGAAAAAACTTCTTCACTGAAAGGGTTATCAAGCACTGGAACAAGCTGCCCAGGCAGGTGATTGAGTCAATCTCCCTAGAGGTATTTAAAAGATGGGGAGATAAAGTGCTTAGGGATATGATTTAGTAGTAGACAGGTGTGGCTGGACTTCATGATCTCAAGGGTATTTTCCAACCTAGGGATTCTATGTACCTATGATCCCACCCCACCCCTCAACTCCGTGCATGGAAGGGGGATGTTGTTCATTCCCTTCTTCTGCACTTGCACAAAGAGCATTTTGGCAGGTGTGAAAGTGCATCCTTGTTGTGATCCTTCCAAACTACTTTCAAACACTTAATCTCAAAACATCACTCGAAAACAGTGGTTTAAGGCAAAATTAAAGGAACAGTTTATCTGTGATTTAAAGCACAGTCCCTGACAAACTGTATAATGCTTTGTAACAGGAATTGCATTTATAGAGTAAAAGGATTAATTTCTATGAATGTACTTTATTCACTTAGCAGTGAAAAATATCATAAAGCAAGGTGTGTGAAGAAGTCATTTGAAAAACATAGTACCAATCAGTTTTCATTCTGAAATCTGTTTTCATTTTGAAAAACTGTCATTTAGGGCATCTCTTGTAACTCAATTATTGAGCCACTTAAAAACTGATTTAAAAGTTATGTATTTGTTACCTAGCAATTTTTGCTAGGTAGTAGCAGAATCTTTTTGTCAGCACAAAAATATCTATAAGGGCATTAAGTATGAATCGGAGCTTAAAAAAAGAAATACAAAGACGAAGAATTCTAATAAAATGCACCTTCAATTCTGCATCCACTCAATGCCACCAAAGAATGGATAAAGAACGCTCAAGAAACTTCTCTGTAAACCTCAGTTAACCTGCAAGACGCTACTACAAGTTATGTTTTGAGATAATTTCCCGAAAAGCAGTAACACTCAAAAAAGTGTTAGAGATTTCATGTATAGTGAGAACATTATAGCTGCAAATTAAGATATAGACACTAACCATAATAGGAATCTTCTTGAAAGGGAACATTACCTATAGGGGACAAAGAGCAAGTACATGTTTGAGCAAATTATTATATAATTTCCAGTATCAAACGGATTCCTTTTCCGTGAAACACTGTTACCAGTTACTACATCTACTGCCAGCAGAGATGGATAGTCCTACACTCATAGTGGTTTATTCCCCTAATCAATAGGATTCATCTGGATTTACAGCCACATGAGGGAAATAGTTTGTCTAGTGCAGAGAAAAGAGCTATATCTATATCATATCTAATTTGCGTAACTGAAAAGGCTTAAAAGCTGTCACTGTTAACAGTTTCTGCAGCACTAGGTTCCCTAGAATAGAAATTAAAGTATTGGTAAGTGCATATTAGATATTTATTTTTTATTTTCCCTTTTATTTCTTTAGATGGATTCGATCACAATAGCCTATCCAAACTTACTTTATTAAGGGGAATCCTGCAAATTATACTTGTTATCAGCAATATTAAAACACTTCATGGAAGGTAGTCAGCATGAACTTTTTGCAGGGCACTGGCTAGGACAGATTGGACTTGGTCAGTTCTGAAGGAGTCCTGCATACAAAAAAGAAAATTCTAAGATTGTCAACTAGAAGGTATTTGGGCAGAAAACATTCAAACCCCGAAAAATACAAAAGCACTATTTCCATTCTGCAGTGGAATGCAAATTAATACTGAGATTTTGAAAGTTAACATGGACACATTCACTGCCATCACCCAGACACACAAAAACCAAGGCCTGGAGAAGTTTGAACTCTTGCCTCCCCTGTCACCTCCCCATCTCTTGTTCTGAAAATGTAATGGAGGAAACCGCTCACAGGAAAACACTGATAGCATTATCTTATCTGGATCATGTTTTGTTGGTTTTGGTTTGGTTTTTTTTAAAGCCCTGAAAACCTCTAAAGTTCATAAATGGGGAACAAAGTAACTATAAACATAGAAAAATAAAGATGAATGCATCACAGCAAATTTATTTGTATCTACTATAGGAATGTATGACCATCTCCATTTAGTGGCAGAGAATACTAATAAAATGAGATTTATTTTTTTTTAACTTGAAGTGTGCTGTAAATAACCAGTGGCATTCCCAACTGAGAGAGAAGAATTGAGCATGAATTATTTATACTATCTGGAATAGATTTAGATTATTTCAGACATTCTGTAAGTTTTACATTCAAGTTGCACTCTTTCAATAATTCAGATATCGGAAAAGAATAAGAAGTCCTGTTTGGAAATATCACAGTAAACAAGTTTAAAGTGTTGCAAGTATACAATGCAAGGACAAAAAAAGTTATTGTGTAGTTGGCATTTGAATTAAATTTTTTATATTATTAGGCTGACCATAAACTAGAAAATAAAGGGGTTTAAAACTACGTTGTCCTACAGAGAAGTAGGATGAACTAGAATTATAAGTAACAGATAGAGGAGATGTTCTGAAAATAAATGTTAATACTGAATGATAGAGTGAGCATAAAACTAAGGAACATCACTAAATTTATGCGGGTTACCATTTAGATTTTAATCCTGACCAGTCTAAGAGACTTTAGAATCTGATGCTCTTTTTCAAAGCTATGGAAGTTTCAATGTTAAATGGTAACTGTAAAGCCTTGGTATTTAAAATGTTTTACAGGTTTTATCTAATAAATACTAATAGCTTTTGCCAACTTGGTAATTCCTGACCATGCTTTCCTATTTCCAGTAATTCTTGATCTTCCCTTGACAAGTACAGCTACAGCCATAACTTTGAGGTAGAATTGTACCATATTTCTCTTAAGATGAGTTTATTAAGCCAGCTTAGGCAGCTCAGTCTCTAAAGATGACTCGCATCATACCACAAAAATAAAGACCCAGAGAAAAGATATTTCATGCTCTGTGTTTAGAAATAGGATATCCTCTCTGTCCAGTGTCGCATAGGACCCTTTCCTCCAGTTTTATTTTTGAGGGTGAAAACTTCTATTGGCTTTCTTGGCTGAATTCCTATAGAAGTTTTATCCCTTCTGCCCTTTGGCAGCTTGGTTTTAGGTTTGCCCAGAAGCCTGTTCCTCTGCCTGCCCTGCTCCTGTGGCTCCCTGCTTCTTCAGTCCCTCTCTGCCCGTTTAAATCCATGCTTCGGGAGTTTATCTCACCTGGGTATTCTCAGCTAAGGGCCCTCCTCTATGAAATCCAGAGTGAAACTAGGAAAAAACCAAAAGCAGCAGCATTCCTTCTAAAGGTTATTGCTTCTATAGTTATTGCTTTAAAATAATAAAAAATCATAGTGCATATACAGTAGACTGTTGAAGAAACCAGGCGGTCAAACATTTGCCACACAGGTATTTACTTATATAATCACATTTAATAGCAGATATCTATATGCTTTGTAGTCTTTATTATGTAAAATCCAGCATACTTATACATCCCTACATATAGCAATGGGAACTTTGTCAAGAACCAAGCTGCACGGCTTTCACAGAGGAACAGTCCATCCAGGCATTATTCTCCATCCTTCCTTCTTCTAGCGGGACAGAAGCCTTTGTGATGGACCTAGCATACAAATGAATCATTGCTGAAATGATGGCCAAGCTGATATTTTCCACCTCATAAATGCACAGGACAGAGAAGGAAAATTTGTACTATGTTTCTGCTCCACTTATATTAACCTAAATGAGACCTATGCCTCCTCCACTCTTGTACTTCATTTAGGTAATGAGCCTCAGTGGTAATGCGGCACTTCCAAGGGGCAGATGCAAAATGGGGACATTATAGTGGCTGTTCTCCCTGCGCTTTAGGCAGCATTGACAGAAGGGGACATCTGCTGGCTTCCAGAAATAGTCGTTTTTAAAAGTTTCTGCCTCTCCCAAGATGACAGAATGTCTAAGGGGGTTTTAGTGAATTGCTGTGACTTGCGCTGTCAGCTGGAGAGCACATTATCTGATCAGAGACCCTTGATTTCTGTTCTGCTGAACCGGGAAGATATGGGAGGAGAATCTGATTCAAAATTAGCCTGCAAACAGAGCTGGTAAAACTTAGCCTCCAAGCAATGAGTCCCAAACACATGTTCACAAATAAAGGATAGAAAAAACCAGTCAATTCCTCACCTAAACTGGTAGTTGTGTCCTTTTGCTTCAGCTGAGAACACGTTTCAGTAAGTCTCAAGCTAAAAGTCTTGGAATGTAACACGGAGGTGAGTGTACAGACAAGCGGACTAAAATTCAGCATGGAAAAGCAGCTCACCCCTGGTGTTAAATGGGTTTGCCCTGGGTTATCTTCATCCCTGCACACCAGGGTGTTTTTAGTATCACATGCATTAACACATGGATTTAAATCTCTTTTTTTCTGCTAGAATAAACTGCCTTCCACTGACGCAACTCTGCTAAGAGCAAAGTCTATACAGCATGTAGCCATTTCTCCCAATAGTTGGGGGATTTTTTCCCCCTTTACTGAAAAAAATCAATCAAAATATGGTAAAATAAGTTACCACACAGTCCTCAGGTAAATGGAGTGCTAAATGGGAACATTAACTGAAGACCGACAGTTTGAGCAAATATTCATTATATGGTGTCACAACAGTTTCTCTAGCACAGTAGTGAAGAGATATATGCTAATGATATTTTAAGATACCTGTAATCTCCCGCTGATGTGGCAGATTTGGTGACCTGGTGTAGAGATCAGTTATTACACCTTAAGATGGAAATCACAGCAAAGGACCTCTCCTTCTCTTCAGGTAAAAATTCGAATTAAAATTCTGGAGAAAATAAAAAATAAATAAATAAAGGGCACGCATATAACTATTCTAAGATGTAGAAAGAAATTATTTCACAAGTTTTTCCAGAGAGAGCACTTTCTTCCAACACCAAAAGTTCGCTGAGGAAAAAATGATGTAATGAGCAACATGCATAGTGTTTCTTTGCTTCATTGTTTGCTCTTCTGTCATTATATCCCACTCCTGTAAATGTATATACCTAAATGTATATACCTAAATGTATAAAAGCATCTTTCTATACCAAGGAGCCATCTGGATTTTGCTTAAAACGCTGTGCATAAAAGAGTGCACTGCATGACATTCTTTTAAGACAGTCTCCCACTTAGACTTTGCAAAAATCTTAAGTTCTTAAACATTATCACCTTCTCTGGATGAGAATAATTTCTGCAGTTATGGGTGTCATTATGTTTTACAAAAATCTTCTTTTTTTTTTTTTTTGCTTTAAGGTATTTTTTCGGCTAAGCAGTCTGGAACTATTTTCTGTATTAGGCACCTCTCCCCAAATTAAGCTTTGAAGATAGATTATTTGGTGTTTGTCATCTGTGCTTCCCAAAAAAATGTTGGCAGACATTTTATTTCTGTCTCCAGTGTTATTTGTGACTTAGCTTTCATTATTTCTGCATGCACAAGATATTTCCAGAAAGGATATAACCATAGTGATGACCCTAAAAATAATTTGGATAATTGGTAAGTGGGTATTAGGCTCCCAGAATCACATTTGCTCTAGCATTAGAAATGCTTCTATCTCCTGCAATTAGTTCATGCTCGTTACTTACAGGTGCAGTTTCATAAAAGGATAGAAACCATTTCATCCATTCGCATTTCCCCTAAAGGATGAGAGCAGGGAAGAAGTGGGGGAAAGAGAAAGACATGAAACAGAAGGCAGTAATGAAGACCAAAACTTGATAGGCTGTTCATCAGCTAACTAAAATACTCCAATAGTACAAGGGTTTTGGTGTTGGTATACCCCAAGTGTGTGATTTTTATTGATAAACATTGAACTTTCAACTAAGACGTATTAGATCTTTGAAAGCATAGTGTTTGAAGGGTTCTTCAAATTGCTAAATGCACAGTAAACTCAAGCGTTGCAAGTGCAAATACAAGCATTTCTGCAGTACTCACTGTAAGAACGTGTATACGTTGATCAAGACTAAGACTCCTTTTGAGAAAGGTCTTACAGAGGCTCTTTTAGTCAGAGAGTTTGTTTTCAACAAAATTTGCAATGAGAAGCATTTCTGTGGTTCTTTTTCTTTGTTATATTGCATATGTGCATGGAAACAAGTTGTTTTCCTTAGAAGCTTATTCTGTACCTGAAGTCACAATATTTCCACTCAAAAATTACTATGATGTAAGAGGCAAATAAAAAGAGGACATTCTGTTTAAAATTGTTGATGCCTGAGGGGTTGTTCTACTAATGAGGGATGGCAGGTATCCCTATGATTAGTTCAGAATGGAGCTTCTAATGTACTAGTATCCTTTAAAATATGGAACCGCTTGGAAATAGGTCCAAATCCTCCCCTTCAATTTAAGCATATTTTCCTTCTCTCTCCACATTTAATGTGCAAATCCCACTCAGTTTTCCTTTCCATTTATACAGTGGACCAAACCCCACCCTTCAGTTTCAGTCCATCTTAATAATCACCTAGAAAGCAATTTTAAATCGCAACTACCTAGGAGGTAATATGAATCATATGGAAAAATGCTGCTTTGCCAGACATTGGTCTGCTTCCATTTAAGGACTCTATCCCAGCTCTTCCTACTAAAACACATGTTCTTCCTGAATAGTTAGAAGCCTTTCCTTTGCTTTATATGCACACCTTACCTACACTGTCCTCCACTGGACAGCCTCTGTAATTCCTACCCATTTCTCAGGCAGTGAAGCATATCAACTTCCTTTTAACCACGTTGCTGCAAATACCCCTCCATAACTTAAATGCCGTTCTGCAAAGCGAGCACAGACTGCGATAGTGACAATTTCTTCAAGATTAATCTAGACAATTGCTAATTGAGCCATGAGCGAAGAGCAACATACCAATCACTGCCATGTAAATTAGGTCAAACATCTAGACTAAACATTAATAATCATGAAAAACAGCATAAAATCCAACCACAGGCACAAGGAAACCAAAATTTTGGACTTCTGAAATTCCATTGTTTTAAAATTATTTTGTTTCTTAAGCCCACGTTTATGAAAGGATCATTAGAACTGGGAGGAATTTGTTTAAAGTCGGGTGGTCTGATGATTTCTTTTCTTTTTCTTCCCTCCAAGGGAGCAAAGAACAGTTGCAATTGATATGTTTAAGAGGATTAGGATAAGAACTAATGGATAGGAAGAAGTAGAAAGAAATTGGTGAAAACTGTACATCAATAAGACTGCAGTGATGTATTTTTAGAACAAAGAAGCCTGAAAGAACCACTGAAAATTGCACAGTGCAAGAGTTTTTCAGTAGAAGAAAGCAAATTTAGGGATTTAAGTAGACATTGTAGAATCGGAGAGATTTGAATCATAATCTGGACTTCTGTTCCAGAAAAGTAGCATTGTGAGGTTCTGGATTTGAGTTCCATTTACGAAAAAACCCTAGAGATCACACCACGTTCCTTTAAAATTAGTACACCACAACCACCACAGCACTAGGCTAATAAAAGCAACTTGAAGGTAGTAAAGAGAACCATGTGGTAAAGTACAGCAAAAATTTGAAACTAAACTTATTTCAAAGTCTACCAATTTGTTTAAATCAAGGATGTGTCTTGGCATAATAAGAAGCCCGGAACAAAATCAGATCCCTAGGAACTGGAATATTTATTCCTTAACCATCTAGAAATATGCAAAGTAAACATAGTTTTAGCATGATAATCTTATGGAAAAATACATAATTTCTTCTGAAAAAGAATATTAGTCTTTTTGGAGTGTGTCAAGATTATGAGTTGGGTTTCTTTCCCTTTGCCTCTTTTTTTTTTCTTCTTCATCAAGTACCTCTGAGTCCCTTCTCCGTTCAACAAAAGCTATATTCAGCCTTTATTCATGAATAATAACAGTCCCTGTATCATCTAGATATGTTTCTTTCATCTCCCTTCTAACAAGGATGCAGAAAAGTGCGATACCATGGCTTCATGAAGTTCTGTATCTGTATATGCGGAAAACATATCGAGCAGCTTTGTGAAAGAGTCTGGTGAAAACATCACCCTAGTCTTTCTCACTGTACTGCAAGTTGTGAGAGACGGATAAGCAAAAGCTAAATGAGAACCAGGTCCCATTTCCTACACTGCGGGGAAGTGTGTAGGCAGCGCAAGATAAATTGCTGTAGTCATAGGTCATCTTTAATATTTATAGAGCACTTTCCTTATGAATGATCCTAGAGTGAGACATGAATGTTATAAACAAATTACACTAATGTTACATAGTGGCTAGTACTTGCCAAAAATACCAATGAAAGGAAATCAGTCTGCAAGTGATACATACTGCAGTTTCTTGGCTAAATAAGAATTTTGCTTTCATAGACCGGAAAATTAGTTTGCAAACACATAACTGACCTAAATTTAATCATTTCCTACTATCTCAAATGGGCATTAGTATTAGTTCAAATAAGTTCCTGGCTCCCGGCCAAGGGACATGGTTTCTTTCAGTCTTCCCCTTCCACAGAAGGTTGCTGTGTAGTTTAATCATTAGATACAAATCCCGAGTTACTAGTGTTCTTTCAACACTTCATTCTGACTCGAATTGTTGGCCAGTTACTACTAGCAACTTGTTTTTTTGGTTTTATTTGTGCTTTCTCCAAAAGAGTTCTTATTCCACTGTTTCCACCACCCAGATTTCGTTACACAACCTGAAGAACTGACCACATAAGTTGCATGGATATATAGTATAGGATTGTCAGATGAAGGCACCAGAAAAATATTATGGAATCATTAGGTTAGAAAAGACCTTTGAGATCATCAGTTACAACTGCACAAATTGGTGGGGTATAGTATAATGCGTAAAGTACCCTTCTCAAAAAAAACGTATTTTCTTTCTTTCTACCCTCACTCTTCTGAAAATAAATATGTAAATTCTATATTTTATAAAATAAAAGCAGCTCCAACAGTTTCAGGTTGCAACTCAGATATCTTGCTCTCACTAAAACAGATTTGTGTTATTGAAAGAGATCACTGTTACAAGAAAATTCATTGTAAGAAGAATAATTTTTGGAGAATAAAGTTTTCAAATTTGTTACGCAAAATCCATCATACTTCCATAGTTCACTGTACAATCATAGAACAAGAAAAAACCTCAGTCTCAGATGTCCTCTCTCAATACCATTCCTGTCAGACATATAAAGAAAAATCCCCTGCTCAGCAGGCTTTAGATAGTATTACATGCCCTTGTCCAAAAAGAGTGAAAGTCAGTTTCAGCAGATTTTAATCAATTGTAGTGCTTTGAGCCTATCTTTGCTTTGGGAGAAAGAAAATTAAAATTAAAGAGTCAGGGACAGAGGGAAAAAAATTTGTGGTTTGTGTGGTTTTATTTGTTTAGGGGATTTTAGTTTGTTTTTTTTAAAATTAATTTTCCATTAGCTTTCTTTACTATAAAGTTATGGAAGTGTGCATTTCAAGTTGTAGATAATTCAACACAATTAAATTGTAGTGTAATTTTAACTCTTCCCTTATGGCAATTTTGGTTTCTTGTATACTATAACAAAAGCATCTCTCATATAGTATTTCCCTATTATAGTCATTTGGTATTCAGTCATATTTTGGAAACAAGACTCAGTGGTTTTACTTATTTTCCCAGTATTTCTGTTTCATAACAGATCTCTAATGGTTCCTTGAAAATCATCAACTCCAGTCTAGATGAGCAATAAGGAATGTCAGAGATGGAGTAAGGAACTTGATGAAAAACTATCTGCATTTATAATTCTGCCTGTAGCGTGCTCTCCAGTAACTTTTCATCCACATGAGTACAGAATTGAAACACACTTTTTTTTTTCAAACATGACTAGAACAGAAAGCAAAGCTAGTGAGTGTACATGAAATATTTTGAATTATTATTTCCTTAAATTGTTTTCCATAGAGAAATAACCTGTCTCCTCTTCAGCACAAAATAAAACCAAAGAAATAGAACAGGCTCTGTAGTCTTAATGTTAGGTAATACTCATCAAAGCCCAAGGAAAAAATCCTAGCCGTTTTTTTTAAGTTTGCATTGCAACTAAGTTTATGCAACATCTACTATTATATTCTCATCACAATATTTAAGTGAAATACAAGACTACCATCTGCTATGAGAAAGGCTCTTCTCCAAGTGCAGCAGTTTTATCATCTTAGAATCAGAGGGTAAGCACATATGTAAAAAAAAAAAAAAAAAGAAAAAGTCTAGTGCTAGTATCAAACAAGTTAAAATTACATGTTACTCAAAACCACTCCTAGTATTATAGGTATTTGGTTTTCTGTTGCACACAATAAAACAAAATATGTTTTTCCCATTTCTCAAAAGAAGAGCAAATGCTTCCATGTTTATTCTGCTAATTAGAATCATTTTCAAAAGGAAACCTCTCCTGATTAATATTGTCAACATATCCTGAGATTTTAGCTCCCCAAAATTCTAATTAGTTGACCTGTAAGCCAACAGCAACATTTTCTGATTTGAAAATATTTTAACTCTAAAATCATACTTACAGTATGCGATTGCGTATTACATTCATCACAGATTCAGATACAGAAAAAATACATAATTTCATTTAAAATAAACAACTAATCAAAAATATTTCCATGTCCAATCTGAAATGAATCAACTATACTTCTCACAAGAGCCTAAACTGAGAATATTGTCCCTAATAAAACTATCTGAATGACACTTTTGATAAAGCTAAACCCTCCAGCAAGGGAATAAAGTTCAACACAGAAGTGGCAGATCAACATAAGGAGCAAAACATGTGAAAGAAAGGAAACAATGGGCCAAGGAAGAAAGACTGCTTGTGAAGAACAGTTTATAGCCATTGAATGCAAAAGAAATGCATTCAAAATTGTAGCTGAATTCTATAATCAACAGGATCACTCTTAGAATCTCCTATCGTTACTTAACCAATTGCACCAGAAGCTTCCCCACTAAAACACTCATTAAAGTCCCTCATCCTCCTAGACCTGTTTCCAGCATAGGCATTCCCCTCCTTGGAGAGAAATACTAAACCCAAAACTTGTGATTATACCAATGCCAATTAAAATAATAATCCCTAAACCCAATATTAGCTCAAATACATACTTTCTTCACTTCTTCAGATACTTAAGGCAACAAAAGCAAATGGCTGGCAGGTCTTAGAAAATAATTTAAGAAAACATCATTTTTTATACAACAAATATAAAAATAAATACTCAAGTATTTATTAAATCAATGTGAGAAAATATAAAAGCAGAGTTTAAAAAAAAGCAGTCTTTTCACCCAGCAACATATATGAATAGACATACAGAAACGCACACTAAACAAAACAACAGAGGCTTCTTGTTTCTGTTTTTTTACTGTACTTCAGCATTTTGAAAGCATAGGCCAAAGTTCCCCTAACCATTCTGCTCTATAGTTTCTTCTCCAAGCAACAAGAACACTTCCACTTCTTTTAGAGCACTGTCTGTTTCTTAATCTGTTGTTTTTCCCTTTCCTTAAAGTAAAAACAGACAAACAAACAAAAAGACTACTTACTGCTAAGTGTTCCAAGTGATTCATAAATGATTCAAAGTTCCTTTGAAATTATCAAGATTTTACATTTCAAATTAAAAAAAGAATGATGCACTTATCATTGGATACGTAAGGTATTTCCTTAGATAGGACACAAAAAGTTTAAGGAGACAGTTAACATCCTGCCAAACCTGATAAATCTGTCCATTTAGTTCTTACCCCACTAAAGAGGCAGAAGGAAAAAACAAGCTCTCCTTATTTACATAAACACATGACTCTAATTAGGATCAAATACAATTACTTGAAACAGTGAAAAATGGTTTCAGTAAGACAAAATGGTACTTTAAGCAACAGGCAACTGAAAAATGCTGTGCAAACTCTTATGTGTTTTATGGTTGCTGTAAGAATATTAAAGATTATCTGACCCTTGACAGCTGAAATCCATGTGAGACTATCAGAAGCTATCAGGACAGCTGGTCAGCAGGGAAAATACTGGCTGGTGCTAACAATCCAGAAAGCAAGGGATCTTTTAAGACCTAAATAATTGTTTTATGACGCCAACAGCAGATAAAGACCTGAAGCTTTGTTTGTTTGTTTGTTTTTTTAACAAGGACTCAGAAAGAACTTTATATTTTCTTTTCTTAAATATTTTAGGATACTTCAACAAAAAAATATTTTTTTCCTAGTTGCATCAATTTCCTTTCATCTCCTTCTAATATCACCAAAAGGAACAGAGATCTTGAAGTGAAATTCAATAAAACAAGAAAGGTAACGAAGGTACTTTACCTCTATGAATCAGATTGCTAAACTGCTTCTAGCAGTCTTCTCCAAGTGTTTCACATTAACAGTGAGTGAGGAAATCAGATGTCTTATCCATTCAGAGTATTTAAAATCCCCTTTGCATAATAGTATTCAGACACTGGAAAACTAGAAATGGTATTGATCATGCTGTAAACAACAGTGTTCTGAGTTTCCCATATAGCTTGGTGAGTGGGTTTTTAAAACCCTGTTTTTCTACTGACCATGTCACTGTTTTACCCAGTAAACCACAGGTTTCTGCTTAAAAAGTCATTACTAGAGCATAGATTTTCTGTGGTATAGTAAGCTATGGTATTCACGACTTTCCTGTATGAATATATCCATCAAATCACAAGCACAGCAAAACACAAATGCATATGATGATATTAATGAATTGCAGTTTCTTTGAAAAAGAAACAACACATTCTTCCTTGCTCCTCACCTAAAGGGTTCCAAAGAGAAATTAGAGCTGGAGGGAAAGATGATATAGAAATTAGTGTATCCAAACATATGAAAAAAATAAGGTTTTGAAAAGAAGAGCAAGCAAAAAAGAATACACTTTATAAAATGTAAGGATTAGTTTTAATCTGCAGGTTCATTCTGACAATGGTTGGTGATTTTAAACAAGTCACCTATGCGGGCTCAGCAAGGTTGTTGACAGGTTCAAGAATCAGTTCACAAATACAGTCAAGGTCTACCTCTAGAAGAGTGGTGTGATAGCAGAGCAGCGTACTACTGTACTCAGGGACAGATGACAAGTGACAGCATATGAAATACTCAAACCTAATTGTTAAAGGAGATAATCTCTTTTCTCTCAGGAAAAGGATACATTTGTACAAACTAAATATTATGACAGAGGTAATTCAGTTCTTGTGGGATACAGTAATACTTTTTCTTTTCCAATATGACTGGAAACATAGAATCAGTATGTCTATTAGCTTTATAAACAATAAACTTCACCTGTTCAGGACAGAAAAAAAGAAAGACCGTATAATAGGTAATTTTTATATGACTGCAAATAGAACAGATGTCTTAATAAAACAGAAGCCTGCAACTGAGACATTTTGACTGTCGTATTTATTTAAATAAAGGCTGTCCTATTCTTTGTGTGTAAGAGCAATTTCCACTGCAAAATAAAATAGCCTGTACATAAACAACAAGATCTATGTATCCTGAGGGTAATAAAACATGCATGTGATGGAAGATGGTTTTTTTGTTTTGCCTTCTAACCTCTTCATACGACTATCAGCAGCTGTAATCCAATGTGATAGTTGAAAATACATCATTATAAACCAAAGAGATAAAAAAATACCAAAACAGATAATATTATTTGCCATGTCTTTTTTAAGCAAGATATTTTATTATCTCAGGATATTTTAAGAACAGGAGGAGGTTTACCTTGTTCCACCTAGAAATTACTACATAAGACACAGAAAGTCATGCTTCTAGAGTAGTTCATGAATACCACAACGATTGGTTTTTTTTGCATGTGATTTTGAGAAAGGATCATGCAAACTGCAGTGAAGTGAATCTTTTTTCAGCCTGATGTACAGCTGCTTGGATTTAAATTTTTTGTAACACCCTGTTTGATATAATGAGGAAAAATGATTTAGTTGAGAGGATCTTTCATGCTTTTGGGGTATACAGCTATTTAGATTACTCAAAAAACTCACACTCATTTCTCTAATATAGATATATTAGTTAGAAAGGATGGTATGCCTCTCCTTAAAAACAGGAACATATTCGTTACCTATTCCTCTGTTTTCTGCTTTCTTGGGGAATGGAGATTAATACAAGAGCAGGTTCTCCAGCAGTAAGAGCACAATGCTTTTGAAACAATTTAAATGTAGCTGATAATCAAAGACAGGAGAAACTTCTGATGATAAAAGAAAAATTTGAATCTGATAATCCTATTATAATATTTACTTTGACCTTTAGTAATGCCAAATGCATAATAATGAAGTCTGTAAAGATCCGATAATGAAAGTGAGAAGGCTGGTGTTCTTTCCTGTTGATGTCTCTTTTTGCTGGTAGTAACTATCTCAAAATCATAGTGTGACCTAAGAAAGTCCTGCTTTTCCTTTGCAATGTGAGTAGAGAAGACTGCTCATATTTAGTCTCAAGAGTCAATCCATAAGAATTTGAAGAGCTTAGCTACTATAACAACCAAGAGTGTCTTTAATATAAAGTGTCACCAGCCCATCCTGTCCTTTTGGGGTGAGTTTTATTCAGGTGAGAAGGGATTGCCTTTCTCAATAGATGTCAGAAACTTCATCTTTTATTTCTCTCTTGCCTGTTCTTCTCTCTATATATACACTTAAACCTAAGTGGATTTCAAACCCAGGAGAATATTTCTGGAAAAACTCCAGCATTTCTTCAACAGAAATCTCATTATATGATCTGAAAACAATAAAAAGACAACCTAAATTGAAAAGCAGACCCAGAAAACAGCTTCATTCCAGATCATCATGCATTCATTTGTGGGGGCAGGAGAAGAGACTTGGAAAACTGGTTATTTAACACAGAAGCATTTGCGAACATCCAGAAGTAAAAGAAATAGTGTGAGAAATATAGGACAACGAAACAAAATTCACATAACCAGTAACTTCCACAGAGTAATGGAGACATTTATGAAGTGGGAAAAAAAGGGAAAAAAGGAAAACTGAGAAGAATTAGCTTCTTTTGTGAAAAGGAAGTAACTGCTTTTAATGGAAATCTGCCCAGAAATTCTAAAAAAAAAAAAAACACATATGCATCCTTCTTAAGATTCCTCAGTGGGCAATCATCTAAAACTACAGTGAAAGATGCCACAACATTGCTTGTAAGACGTATTGGCTATGTGAGAGAATGGCAAAATAACCTAATTTCAAAGAATGAAGAACAACACACATCTGAATAATTCCAGAAACTTGCAAAGGTCTGGAGTTTCTTCTCCTGCACACAGTGCGAATCCCAAGATATTACCAAAAATCCAATAGGTAGCTGAAGAATACAGTTAAGCCCGTTTTAGCAAAACAACGATAGACTTTTGTTTAAGAAAAGAGCTGTGGTACAGGTTTACTGCAGAAAATAGCTGAAGGACACCAAGGAAAACCATACTTTCACTCTGACTTTTAAAAAACAGAATGCTAAAAGCAAGCATAGTTGGTCTACTCATACTCAGGAAACGCAAAACCTGAGGAAAAAAAAATCATAATCAGGGAATTTAGGCATTTTAATGAAGGATTCAAAATTAAGTTCCCATGCTTACTCTGATAACATCAAGGAGTAATGTTTTAGCAAAAGATATTCAGACAATACTATGCATTTAAGCTAAAAAAACAAGTTTGTAACAAAGATGCTAGCTGTTTAATCACAGTAAGAAATGAGTTTCTTACTCTTTAATGCCTGTAGGGTTTTTTTTTTCCTGTCTTCCATTTTTCATGCAAAAATAAACAGGAACGCAATTTGTTAAATCAGTCTCAAAACAACCATATATATTTTCTTATCACTTTACTGGATATACACAGTCAGGACATATGGCTTCCCCAGTAAACCTCAGATTTACTTAAGACGGAAGTTATTTTTTCAGTGTTTATGTTCTAGACACATTTCCCTGTGTTTCTGAGGGAGAATCCAGGCACACAAAAGATGTGAAGAATATAATTCATTAACAAGTCTCATTATTTTACTTACTGGACTTCATTACATTCAGCTTTTTTGAATATACCTGGAAAATACTGGAAGATATAAGTACTTCTGCTATCTAGCGCTTCCATTTATCACTGCTTTACCTGTAGTGTACACCTGGCAGCACCTTATCGCTCTCTACAACTAGCTGAAATGAGGTTATTGGGAGGCAGATGTTGGTCTCTTCTTTCAAGTAACAAGTAAAAGGATGAGCAGAAATGGCCTCAAGTTGTGCCAGAGGAGATTTAGGCTAGATGTTAGGAAATATTACTTCATGGAAAGAGTTATCCAGTACTGGAATAGGCTGCCCAAGGAGATGGTTGAGTCACTACTGCTGGAGGTTTTTAAAAGACATGTAGATGTGGTGTTTAGTGGCATAGTTTAGTGGTGAACTTTGGCAGTGTTAGGTTTACGGTTGAACTTGATGATCTCAAAGATCTTTCCCAATCTAAACTCTTCTGTGAAATTCTGCAAAATTCATTTGCATGTTATCTAATCCTTGGATGGGTGATGGCCTGTAGTGTTGAGTTGAAATACTATGGGAGCAGTTTGTGAGAGCAATGCATTTTTGGAGTTTAAAGAAAATCTCTGTTCATCTTCATTCTAAAAAAGGGAGAAAAAATTGCCACCACAAAATAATGACCTCAATATCTACTTTCCTAACATATTAAGGACAGCAACAGTCAGAGAACAAGCGTAATTTTAGGGTAAGCAGTCATCAATGTAAGCCCTCCTACAAACCGTTCCTCCACTGCCCCAGAAGGAAATAGTCTCTGTGTTCTTCTGCCTTTAAAGATAAGCTTTAAAGAGCAAGGTTTTTAAGATACATGCTTAAATTGGAACAACAGGAACAGAGAAAACTGTCCTCATCTTTGTATCAGTCTTTTGTTATTAGTTAGTGATGGAATTTGTCTACCTTCAGGTACAAAACGTGGGTGAAAAAACACATGCACACAATGTCAGTTCAAAGGAGTTATTTGTTTTCCTGAGCTGTTGACATATTAATGTATGGGAGTAACACTGATGTGCTTTGAGCTGTTTTCTTTTGGAAGATTTAAAAAGTACATTAATTAATTAAAATGGACTCAAATTACCAACTGTGCATCTGCAAAGTTTAAAAGAGTTGCTCTGTGAGACAGAAAGAAGAGATAGCTGGGGAAGCCACCAGAGTCTGACTCCTGTTAACACAAAAATGAGGTGCTGTGGGAACCAGCTTTGATTACAGATGCAGGTAGGAGACATTTTTCTTCTCTCGGTGATCTCCAGGCTGCATAAGAACTCAGGAAAATGCATCTTTTTTGGAGGTACAGACCTTTTGTTCCAAAACTCATAGAGGAATTTTATCCATCACACAGCATTGTTATCCCAAACTGGAAAATATCCACCTATGTGCTTGGCAGTACGCTCCCCCATTCAGAGGACTATCATTCTTTTGTATTGATAGTGAATCTCAGCCAATCCAAGAGGAGCCATAAAACTCCTCTGCAGTTCTTTAGCAAATTATAGATTATTCAAATGTATTCAAAAGTGTTATTGCAAATTGGAGGATATACACTAAATCCCTGAGCTTACATTTATTTCTTCTTGTCATGTCTTTTAAAAGCCTCCTTTCAGTACAGAATAGACCATAACTCTTCTTTTTTTTTCCTCCTCCTTCACTTTATGAAAGGGACTCAGTAATACTGAAATAGTTGATAAACACCTTCCTGCAACACACACACATGCACAGGCACCTACGTATCTATTCTTCCTGTCTTGGACAGAGTTAAATGCCTTATGAATTATACTGGTATTATCATTGTGAAAATGAGCATCTGGGCCTCTAAGCTGAAAAGTGAGAATGACTTGCATTATTGTGGAAGTTATGAGTCTATAATTTACGAACTTCTCTTAGCTAAATGCAAGACAAAGCTTGGTAAATGACATAAATTTTAACAGAAAAAGAGAACGCTGCATTATAGTTATATTTTTGAACATAGTCAGCTTTTGTTATTGAGTAAAGCTGATTTTAAGTGTACATGCTGGTTTAGCACTTACATAATACAAGGAATAATGAACTTCAGATTCTCCTGTATTTAACAAATATGCATTTCCTCAAAATTGCCTCATTGCTCAGTACAAAACGTCTTCTGCATGATGCAGCCTAAAGATTAGAAAAACAGTGTTGTAAGTTTTCATTAGTAATACAAAATTTCAGTTAAATACTATGTTTTTCAGGAAGAAATATGTAACAAAAATAACAGCTTTCAAAGGAAACAAAATTAACTGTAGCAATAGTATTCACTGCCAAATGAAATTTAAAATTGTTTCTGTGAAAAATATTTTTTTTAATTTATGTCAACTGCAAGGGTAAGTTCCTCTTTATTAACAATTCCAATAGCATTTAAGTATTTCAGACGCATAAGAATTCTAACTGGAAGACCTAATTCCTTTGTTAAGTTGGCCAGGATTCTAGACAGTTTAATATAAAGTTGCAATCTGCAGGATTTTCTCCCCTTTTTTTTTTTTTTTCCATTTGGCAATTCTTCTTTTATAGGGGTCATAAAGGCAACAGTGTGTAAAATCTGTTTCAGGTTTTCTTGAGCAGTTGTACTAATCTTGGTGTCTTTTTCTTTTTGTAAGAGGCTGGTGTCTTTCTTTTTTCAATTAGAATTCTCTGAATGATTCTCCATGATGTGGAAAGTCTTCTCTCTTCAAGGAATCTGATTCAGTTAACCTAAAGTGACCTCAATTTTGTACACAATAGAAATAATTTGTTTTCTTTACCTCTACCTTTTAACACAGTCATGCTTAGATGATCTTTTCTGGTAACCTCAGTAAGAACGTAAAAAGAAGATTTAGGTAAAACATTATAGGAACAGAAAAGCTAATTGAAATTTCAATAAAAAATTAATTGCCACATCCCACTACAATAAAGAGGTCAAATCATCCTCTTATGCTCATAGTGCACATTGTCAGAAATACACTGATGCAGAAAAGAGACTAGTAATGGTACCATTGATCTTGCATTCATTTGCAATTCGTAGGAGGGTAAAACAAAGCATTTATTAACCCTGTTGTCATCACATCACATCACAGTGAGCATACCCAGAGGGGTAGGAAATGTCCAGATGTATGGTATCAGATTTACACCATTTTGCATACATCTATATGGTAATACAAAATGTAATATTGGAATGCCTCTGATTATGAATTTGTATCAATTAAGCCAAGAGTGCTCTGGAAAATTCTCTGGAAGGTTTCCCTGCATTTTCACAGTTTTTAGACACAGTGTGGTGTGTCTTTTATTCTTGGCTGTGATTTCTCCCACTAAAACACATTTGTTTGCTATAGAGAATCCTTTTGGGAATGTCTCCTCATTACTTACAGTTGTTCCTGACCCAAGATAATCCCAAACCCATGGTAGCTTCATATCCTCAACCCACTCGGATATTTCCCATGTTTCTACCCCACCAGCCTAGCACTGGTGGTTGCTGTCAGGATTTCTGATGGACATTGATCTTTTTGGGGTTGGAAGGGACCTTACATATCAACTATGAGAATGATGGAAATAAAACATGATATGGCCATAATTCTAATGGTCTCCTTCTGTTGCAACAGGATTGCAAAACCTCAGTGTCACATTTTGCATAACTGTACTGGTTACCTTTTTGTTTTGCGCTAATAATGGTGTCCTATCTTTCATGTTTGCTTAATCTGCTTACAATACATGGAGGAACAACTGTGTAAACAGTAATTTTTCACATTCTTCTGGATGTTTTCTTCAGTCATATCAAATTTTCTGATGGCAGATAAAGTTTTCATAAAAAAGGTTTTGTTAAGGTCTTTTCTATCCAATCTTGATGCCTGGAGAGAACTACAAGAAATATATTATACATTTCCCAAAAAGGTTATACGAATCTTTGTCTACAGACTCGCACTTCACCTAGATGGTCTCTGTCCACTGCTAATATGTGCATAAACTCCAATTTATTGTTAAATAGAAAAGAGGAAAAAAATTCTAAAGTTCTATTCAAATTCTTCTGAAGAGGTGTTCTGATATATTGTCCTGGGATTTAAAATAAACCTTCAAAAGACTGAGCTCAAAAACATACTACTTTTATTCTATACCACTATTTTATCATTTTTACATGACTTCATTCAATTTTATTTTTTAGTGGAAATATTGTATTTATATGTTATATTTTGAATTATTTCTGGTTTTAGAACACCCATTTTCTTTTCCCTTTTCATAGTATGTAAATTAGTATGTAATGTTCCTCTAGACAGTTTTGTTTCATACTGATTGAAAGTATTTAAGGATTGCAGTATCTGTAATCGTTTCTTGCAAGGAATGTTTGAAAGCACTGTCTAGTCACTGGTATCATTAATGCATCATTGAGTAGAGATTCACATCCTGCACTATTTTGATATCCATATAGAATCATAAGAATCTGGCAAATATTAATCTCATGCACAAAGAAGCTTGATCTGAATTAAGGTAACAGAAACTTGGTTTGAATCATAACTGCTTCTGAAAATTACACTAAGAATCTGTCTGTACATTTAGCGACTTAGAAATTTTGTCTAAGGACCTTCAGAATATGGGCTGTGTCTAGACCATGGTATGAAGAAAGGATGGTGTAGAAATATCCTCTCGAAAATTACTGTGCAAGTTTTTGTATACATACATTTGTAAAGCCTGATTGAGTACTTTCAAACTCTATTATTTTCAAAGTGCTGTTCATCGCGTATGAAAATCATACGGTCCTTAAAGCAAATAGAAAAGATCAGAGGTCAGTGAAAGGATTCATCTCAGTAGTCAAGAAGAGTTAATTAAGAAAAAACATTTCCTTCATTCTTTACACAGCAAGTCTTAAGACTTTTTGAAAAGTCATGAGTTGAACTAAATAGCACTGAACATGGAGTTAAATGGTATTGAAATTGCCACGTGTCATTCCCAGCTTGACGTTTAAGACTGATTGAATCAACAGCTAATTGCCTGCTTTATCAACATCAAAAGGAGAGGGCCATACCACACTTTGTAAATAAGAGGTTTCCCAGACCTAAGTAGCAATGCAGAAGGAAGTCTAACTACTGAAGTTAATAGGTGTTTACCTAAATAACAAAGGAAACAGAGAATAACAAGGTGATTTTGGTGCAACCACTGGAAACACTCTTACTCTTCCTTCTTCCTTTGCCTTCTCTTGCTTCAAAAAAAACTTGAAGACAGACCTTTCTGGCTCAGGCTGTACTGAAAAAGAGCATGAAATGCTGAAAAGGAATTGGCTCTCACTGCATTACTTCATGTTTAGGCAAAAAATACTTGGAACTTTTCCTCAGCATTGTTTTTTCTTCCTCATTTGGACAAAGCGTAAATTTGGATAACCTTCAGTTATTTTAAGAGTTATTTTAAGCCCCCATATCTTCCACAGCTAATAAACCCATTTCAAGGAAAGTAATGTGGAATTAAACTTAGACTTTAATTACACTGCTCCGGGAGGAAAACCTGCATGTTAATATCATTACCAACCTAGAAGAAAGGAGTCAATAGATCTCTAGATACTGTGTGTATGAATACTAGGCCATTGCTAATTTCAGTGGGAGCACCAGTAGAGCAAGGCAGAAAACGACACTTAAAATTTCAGTTCCAGGAATCAGAGAAACAATGAATAAACCATGTTGGGGAAGATAAAGAAGGTGAGGAAACTGTAAGGGATATGTTGGAAGACTTTCTTTAATCATATCATTAAAGAAGTTCAATCTGGTTATGATCAGAGCATGACATGAATCAAAAATGGCTTTGATACAGTCAGTGTTATACCTCACTGTTTCGAATTTGTCTAAGGCAAAATTGTGTCCTAAGCACTGTATCTTCTAGGGCTACATAAAAATGAAAATAAAATCTGTTTTGATTTGTCATGTAGTCAGGGATGGGCAGTGACCATCCAGTTGTAAGCAGTTGTAAGAGAAAATTATTCACAGCTGAAGACACAGTGAGATGATTCACTTTTCTTTTGACTAATCACATTTAGAAAGCCAAGGAAGTTTTAAACAATCGGTTTTCTGTAGCTATTATACATTTATCAGGACTGTCCCAGTTGTCAATATTTACGCTTAAAGAATTTATGTTTAAAGTCACACTATAGATAAGGAAACAGAGTGAGAATATAAAATAGATTTCCAGTCCCTTTCTATTAAGAAACTAACCATTTTTTGCAAATATCTCTGCCAGTTTAATGGAACGGTAGCATAATACGCTATCAAATGCAATCAATGGTATTTGCTGACATGATCATTTTAATTATGCATCACAGAAATGTAGTCAATTTTGGAGGATCTTTATACTTCTATCCTCAATTCATAATTATTTCAACAGTTCCATATGTCATAGCTTGATCGATTGAAGGGCACAGAGGAAGCCCTTATATATACATTACAATGATACAGTATCTGTTACAAAAATGCACCACACAGCAATCTTCCTCACCACTACTTGCAATATAGTTTAGTCTGTGATATTAGAACCGATGCCATATACCTAGTGATAACAACAGGCCTTGCCATCATTTGCTTGCAAGGGCTAACCAAACATAATGACCAAGAAATAAAACTATAAGATGTCTGGAAGGGATGATGGACTTCAAAAAAGCTATGCTTGCACTGAAATAATTTCCTCATTAGCACAGGACTTTGATTTTAACAAAGGGTCACTGAAATCAGCAATGTTTTCCACGTTCACACAGACAAAGGGTCTTTCCATCTCAGCTCTATTCAACTCCCAGTTGCTAAACTGGCATCTTAGGTGGCACAACTGAGCTTTGTCTACATAATTTGCAGGACCTTCTGTAGCAAAGAGAAAAAATATCATTGCTCAGGCAGTACTGGCTTTATGTTTAGCATTAAAAGGGATGCAGGAGAAGTAATCTGCCACTCGAATCACCTTTCACTAGAGCTGTGCAGGGCTCTGGAGCATAAACATGAGTTTGCCAGTTTGAGTTGGCAGCAGCACAGCAGCAACAGAAAGCAGACTGACAGTGAAAGGTCAAGTGTGATGAGTTGATCTAGGAGGTGTCAGTTCAGGGTGGTATTTAGCAATACCATCTGTAAATGGGACTAGATTAGGTGGCCTGAGGACAATCTGTAGGAGACAGAGAAAGCAGAATGAATCTTGGAGTTCTAATGGAAACTGAAAATGGGTAGAAGCTTAAAAGTGCCGCTTTGATTATAAGAATAGAAAGGAAGCTAGCTGAGTATAAAATGCTAGTCTAGATAAAAGAGAAGGACTGACACATTACAAGATTTCAGAAAAAGACTGAAGTTATGAGGCCTGAGGAATATTTCCAATATTGTACTCTTATCTTCTTGTATATTGACACAATTTCTTACAGGGAAAAATTAAGTGTTTAAAACAGAATGGAAAAATCATAACAGAATATAGCTTTTCCAATTGCTCAAATAAATTGCTATTTATACAGCGCAAGAAAAGACAATACCCATCTTTGCATGGTCCTTCCTCTCATCAGTTAAGATGAACTTGAAATAGGTCAGTGTGTTGTACATCAGCACCCTGACAACATATGACACTTTACCAGCAACGTTTAGCATGTATAACCACATAGCGCATTAACACAATTAATGTAAGCTTCATTATCTCATGCTGAACTAGGATTCTGCAGTGCCTGTCCAGATCAGTGTTGCAAGAGAAAGGACATTCCCTCAAGCATTCTTTCACCAGTCAGTGGATCTTAACTTGTTTTGCCCAAATTGAGATTTTCCGCAAAACAAGTCATATCCCAGACACTATGTGTGAGTGCTTTAACTAGGATAGTATGTCAGAAGATATAGGGTGAGGATTTGGACCCTTCTCTGAAAAAGGAGGTATTAAATTTGTCTCTCTCATATTCTGGGCAATTGTGGTATCTACCAAGTTGTTGTGGAAATCTAAGACCATCATTGAGAAGACACCAGCTGAAAGAAAGAGGTTCGGGTCACCCGAGAAAGAAATCCAACTTGTGAATGCTAGGTGAAAAGTGAAAAGTGTCCTTTATGTCACCCTCTAAATCAGGCAGCAGTTTAAATGATGCAGCCCTGTACACTAATGTACAACCCCCTTGTCAGTCCAGCAGAAGGCACCTGGGATTTTTTGTTGTTGTATTTTAAATTGCAATGTAACATCAACATAAGAATCCAATCAAACACAACAGAAACTAAATCCTGTATTATTTTTTAGTCTGGTGTTTCAGTGTCAACAATTACAGTGATTTCAGATAATCCATTAGATCTAGGAGGTCTTTCTTTCTACTTTTTACATAAAAATGTAGGACAAGAACCAGTAACAAAAAAAGAGATAATGAAATGTTCCCCACTTCTAGCATACACAGAAATATTTTGCTTAACTCTTCCATTAGAAACACTGACGAAAGCTGAGCTCCACATGCTTTGGTAGTCTGTTCTTGGAATTATTAATATGGTAAAGAGAATGAAACCACACCCTGAAAGGAAAATGAAACAGTCTACTAAGTATTGTAAGTCAGAATTGTGGGGTATTTTGTCCTCTGAAAAAAATATTTAACCCTCATCATAGAGCTTTTCCCTTCTGCTTTTTCAGTTCACTGACATTTTAATACCTATAGAAGGAGCTAAAAATAAAATGTGTGGTTATTTATTTGAATCAGCTGATTTTTTGTCCTGTAACCAATAAAGTGGGTGGGTGGGGGAATGGACAGTCATAGGAAAATATCATGACTATTATTTTTAGATAAAGGTATGTTAACAAACAATTCACTGAAAGGATAAAATTAACTACAGCACTGTGCATAAATATCTAGTAATGACTAAGTCTTAAAAGTTTTTTTTAAGCATTGAAATGCTCATAAAACATTTTACAAGTCACTTTGATTCAGATAGCAGAATGAAACTACTCTTTTTTTAAAAATAGAATTTTCCAAATTTGCCTGGAGGCTGAGGGGACAAAAGAGACGAATGAAATCAAAGCCTAGTAAATTCATGTTGCTATTAAGTTAGGTTCTGATTTCATATAAATAATCTTTCTATTCTTCTTAAAATTACATCCTTAAGATCTTTGAATTTGTAGAAGTTATTAAAAGTTGTCAGCTATAAAGAATGTATTGCACTGCCCTGAACATCTGATTTCAGTTTGCTGCAAAACTGTTTCACTGTTTTTTTTTTTTTTAACTTTACCACAGTATCTTCAAGATACTGTTCTGCAAGAACAAGATCCCAGAAGATGTTTTTGTATTTCTACTTGACAACCTTTTTAACAGTCAAGTCATACATCATGCAATGGATTACACCTATCTTGAACTTACTGTTCTTTTTTTTGTCCTTTTTGGTGAAACTCTAAGTAAAGGAGGAGAACAACAGAAAAGGCTAAAATAGTGTTTGAATATGTCAGAAAGAGTAATGTAATACACCAAATGTCCTGAGGCAACTATGGAAGACCATTCACATGCAGTTGTAACAGAATTCTGGGACAGAGTTTAAATACAAGCCAAGCACTACCCCAAATCCATGTGTTCCTGGTAGAAGCAGCAACATTATGTACAAAAGATGAGCCATCACATAAGCCATCACATAAATAGAATTAATGACACAGACTCAGATGGAAGCAATCCAAGTTCAAATTTCATTAAGACCCAAAGTAGGATGATAGAAAGACATATCACAGGAAATTTAATGGTACCATTTGCAAAGCAATGTGTTACTCAGAATTACTGAAATATTCAGAGCATATCTCTTGGGAAATGTCCCTTATTGCCACAGATATAACATAAATTTGAAGATATTAAAGACCACTCCACCTTCCAGACCTGATCTTGAGGGTTTTATTAAATTTTATTCTGAAGAAGAAGGCCCTAATAGAGTATCTTATTGAAAAGGCATTGTGTAGGAAAACACATATGCTGCAAGGAGGACACAATCTAAGAATTTGGGTCTACAGCTAGAAGTACAAGCCCCACCAATAAACCTGAATGAACCAATTTTAACCAAACTTTTTTATGTAGAGATCTCTATATATCTCAAAAAAATGGATAATCAAGCTTACTTCAAGTTAAGTGGCAATCTGCCTTTTAAGAACACCACAGGAAAATAAGCTGAGGGAAAAACCTGTCCTTCCACAGCTAAATTTTTTTTTCCTGATGTAACCACACAAAAAGAATGGAGGTTGATTCTGGTTTGACATTAATTGACATGTTTTTCAGTTATGTATTCGGAGTAAAAGTCTTATCTATTTTCCTTTTCAGTTCTTCTTCTGTTCCTCAACATCTCCCCTTAAATTTCTTGCTACTAGCTGTAGGTTACCTTCAAATTTTTTGTGTACTCTGATTAATTGAAAAGAAAAATAGAAAATAGATCAGTGTGAAGGAAAAAGGAATGGCAGTCAATCAGCACTTAACAAATCATCTTTAAATTCCCAACCAGAGCCTAGAAGTAAAGCAAAGGTCAATCTCTGATTCTTGTCCTGTTGTCTTCCACTACACTGGGAATTGTTCCTCTGGCTTTGACTCGTTCACATCGTGCCTTCGTTTGGCTCCTGTCCCCAGCTCTTAGGATGCCACAAGCGCATTCTCCCTGTTAAACAGACTCTCAGCCTTCTTTCTTGAAAAAAATGTTCCAAAGAGTTGTTCTCCTTAAGAGTAATATGTTTTCTCTGTGCCTTGACACAGAATTTGGCTTGGATACACAGAAAGTTGCCGACAAGTTCTACATCTTTATAAGAAATTTTGTGTCTCTTTTAGCTTGAAGCTCCAGAGTGTAAATGCCTCTATTCGTGTTTGATTTATTTCTAACCTGCTTATACTTAGATAATGAATTTTCTGGAAGTTTTTCATTCCCGAATGCTACAAATATTGGATTATTTTCCAGTAAAACAGAAATACATTTAAAAAATTGTTTGTTAGCAGATAAAATTGAAAATTCCAGATTTAGAGCTTGTCTTTGCTTTGCTCCATACAAGTAGACAGCTGCAGCCACCAAACAGCGCTGAACAGCACTGACTGTAAAGCACTGTACTTTAGATGGGGCAGAGAAAATTTTGCACTTATCATTTCGATCTATCTCAAGTGGAAGAAATCGGTATAACTGGCATTAACCTTAATGGTAAAACAAAAAATAAATAAAAGCTCTGTGTGTGTTTACATGTGTATATAAACATACGTACATACAAGGGTAAATGGGTAAGATGTACCCATGTATATTAACTGTTCAGTCTTTACTTCAATGCATGGAAGCAGCAGAGGCAGTAGTACCCAAGACTAGTTTTGAGAGCAGTTCCAAAGGCGGCTCACTGCCTTCTAAAAAGTCCTTTCAAGAGCTGTTTGGAAAACAGTTAAGGGCGTTCTATTTTAAGAAAAACTGAGTTGATGGCACACCATTTTCTGACAGTATCACTTTGATAAATCATGGAAAAACATTTTTAAATAATATAGAGAAATTTCAGAATGCACGTTTCTTCACAATAAAGTGTGTTTAATAAAGTCATCAGGAAATAAACTCAAAATTAAAAACAGTTCTAAAAATATTCTAATACAATAAAAATGTTAAAATACAAAAAGAAGCATAGACAATTTTCTAAAAAAGCCCAAATTACTTTGAAAATACATTTTAAATATTTCTCTTCATTACATAATCCAAGACAATGTCTATCACGTCTTTTCCTCTTGCAAAAGGATTTGGTCTCCTTTACAAACTACCCTTGTTGTCTTGACATTCACTGGAGTATCCCTTCTACAGGACAAAGTAGAGGAAAACAAAAAAAAAATATCTCTAAAATGCATCAAATGCAAACCTCACAATCCGCAGGCTGATGCTGTTGCACAGTACCTTCAGTGCCTTAGTGCTGTTGCCTTAGTAGTGCTAAAGCCCTGCTGTTTGCAGCTCTGGAGCCTCTCTCCTCAGCTGCAGCAGCTGTATTCTCTCAGCACCTCTGTGGCAGTGATTTTCCCTTGTGTTCCATGCTGTTGTTCTTGTGCTGTGCACCCCATGATCTTGAACCTGCAAAACCCTGTTATTCTTCTAGTGGCAGTTTTTCTGGGAAGCAAATACCACTGGTGGGACATTGCCCTTCTTTGCTTTCTTTTACCTCCCATTTTCTGTTTATATTTCTTTTTATGAGAGGAATATAAATACACTGCAAAATTAGGTAGATAACAAACATCGAAATACTTTGTAAATATTATTCTGTAATACGTATACGTGCACACAGAAACTTAACAGATAAACAGGATGCTGGGCTTGTACCTGGTTAACGTACCCTAATCAGTGCTAACAGCTTCATAAGTAAGAGCAAGCTGGAGAGAGTTTGAGCGAGTCCCTGTGTACAGCATATAGTACTAGGGAGAAAGCATGGCAAAAAAATCATCATCATCACCTTCATCGCCTTCACCTGCTATACTGGTGGTTTCCCAGAGGCTGGCTATTGGGGCTACTCTTGTTTTCGTCTATATTTTTATCCTACACCAAAACTACCTTACACTGTTTCAACATATGCCATCAGCTACAGATTCCACTATGAAATCTTATCTCTTGTGAACCTTCTTCAATACCCTTTGGGCAACAATAATATTGTCAAATAATGTTTATTCCGTTGAGCATTCTACTTAGAGTGGTTTTATCAGCCTAATCTGAAATAAGGCAGTAACAAAGGCAATATGTCATTGCTTTACCTGTCTGCACACAAGTTGAATATAAACTCAAATATTTCCAGTGTGATGTGGCTTCCAAACAGTTGGAGGCTTTTTTAGCTGCCCTCTGCCACCTGCTAGCTGCCATGACTATCATTTTGATGTGTTTCTGGTTTCCTTATGATAACAGAAGAAGCTGAGCCTACCCTAAGGCACAAGCCTGCCTTTGAAGCAGCAATCCATGCTGGAGTCCATCCATCCATACACACACACACACACACACACGCACGCATATTAGTGATTGGTGGTTAAAAAGCAAGATATCATAAAACCAGTTCCCCCCTTTTTTAATATGTTTTTCTTTATATAGGTTTAAACAATATTTCATAGTTATTCATACTAATTCACCATAAATTTTAGTTTCAGGTCTGGGGGGATCTTTTTTCCTTTTGCTGACTAGCATTATCAGGTTGCAGATGTCACTGTTGTAATATCTGTGGTCAGTGAATTATGTGGCGTTCCTAAAAATCTTCAGTTAACAGAAAGTACAACATTTCACAACTGCTGAGTTGATCTGATGCATTAATAATACAATGAGCTTTGGATTTCTGTGGGTGGTAGATATATTTCTAAATCATCTAAATTAAATCCATGACACAAGAAAAATTATGATTCCAGTCAAGAGAGTAGGAAGGGGACATCACTTATCACTATTTCAGCACAGGCATGCTGGTTATCATGCCTTCTTTGTCTGATTTTGCTACCACTTTATAGTGTCTTTACATTTCCTTGAATTTATTTCCTTGCTTGCTTTTACACTAGTCTTAATACTTTTACACCTCACCCTCCCTTTCCTTAGATTTTAAATCCATTTAAAGATTTTTGCAATGTCTTGTATGGATTTCTGAAAAAAATACTGATTTCATTTTAGATGCCATCTACTTGTTAGAATAAGAAATGTGTTAAATAGTAAAGCACGAGTGGACAAAGGACAGAGAAAATGTAAAAAAATAAGAAATGTGTTAAATAGTAAAGCACGAGTGGACAAAGGACAGAGAAAATGTAAAAAAAGGCTCTTATAGAGAGTTTCCAGACAAACATGAGGGTCTGAAAATAGCAGTGGCCTTTTAAAACAGAAAGTAACTATTTGCATCATTGCCTGAATTTTCAACTTTTGCATCTGTTTCAGTTTTGTCATTTCTCAAGGACACTGTTTATACACGTGTCATTAGTAAAGAAATCTTACTGCTGCATCAAAACATTATAAGCTAGGAAAAAAATGTACAAATATTTTCTGACTTACTAGTTGCAATTCACTCTCAGCTACTACTTGTTACCCTGTCCACACTTCCAGTATTCTTCATTATGCACTGATCAATGTACTGAATTGCACAGCAGTTCACACACAAACTAATTTTGCATTTAAATTACAAACAAAAAGAAACCTACCTGGTAGTTGAATAACTAGCTTTCACAAAGCATTTGTGATTCACATATGTTTTCTCTTCACATTGATGACTGACACCATACAAGTAACAACAATACAAACCAACAAATTAGAATGACAAAGACAGTGAATGACAGCTTTATTTTGCCATAATTTGGCTTGATCAGTGTAGAAGTTTTCCATATAGGCAAATTCTGAGCAAGCAGAAACCTAAACGCTGATAGTAATTTTATATTTTTACTTCAAAAACCTATTCTGGTGGTTGTTTTCATCTTTATGGCCATTTAATTTCTTATACATTTACTCCAAAAAGTCAAACTGATCTTAAAATTTTATAAGTATTGAAAATTTAAGCACAAACCAAATACAAATATCAAATATATCAATAAATGCACCCAACAAGGAAGTAACTTCTCAGAGCCAGAACTTTCTTTCATTTTTCTTTCTAAGTGATAAGGGGTTGAACATCTCATAGAATTTAAAATAGCACTTTGTTTGTTTGTATAAAAACCATGCTTATATTTACTAATAATACTATCAAAACCAATATCAAAAACAACCTAGTACATACTCGTTTTGAGTTCCTAGAAAATGGTTATATATGCAGACCTTTGCTGTGGTTTAATCCCTCCCAGCAAATAAGCATCACGCACCTGCTTACTCTCCCTCCACCCACAGGGATGGGAAGGAGAATTTAAAATAAAGTAAAACTCATGGGCTGAGATAAAGACAGTTTAATAAGGTCACAGAGGAATAGATGATTAATATTATTAATAGTAGTAATAACAATATACAAAATGAGTGATGCACAGTGCAATTGCTCACCACTCACTGACAGATGCCCAGCCTGTCCCTGCCAAGTGATCACAGCTCTCCAGCCAACTTCTCCCAATATATATGCTGAGCATGACATCATATGGTATGGAAAGTCCCTTTGGCCACTGTGCTCACTCCCAGCTTCCTGTGCACCTCATTGCCAGCAGAACATGTGAAGCTGAAAAGTCACTGACTTAGTATAAGCACTGCTGAGCAACAACTAAAATATCTGTTATCAACATTTTTCTTATACCAAATCCAAATCACAGCACTATACCAGCTACTAGGGAGAAAATTAACCCTATTCCAGCCAAACTAGGACACCTTATAGTAGTGTCAATAAATAAGATATAAATGAACACATATATGAAAAATTAATAAAGTTATATTGTATCAACTTTTTATTCTCTCATCAAACTGGGCTTTTGTTGTAAGCACAAAATTGTGAGATATGATGTCTAAAGCCATAAGAGCTTCTATTCCTCTTTTCTTGCAAATCCCTAGATTTTGTCCTGTATGTGAAAAAATCCTTTAACTATCACAGTTTTTTGATCATTTCCTCTGCTTACTTCTTTGTCTGGAAGAACAGGCAAAAAATTATTATATTTCAATGCAGCAGAGAAGCTAAACAGGCAGAAGTGTCACTAGGAATGAGCAATTTCTGTTTTCATCAGGATGAAGTGTAGTAGAAAAGTTGAGCCACAATAAAAATCGGGCATAAAATACATTACAGAATGCTACCAAGGTTTTGTTATGTAATTGTGATTTTATGTACCACTTATTCATTATTCCTAGTACGTTTTTAAATACATCAGGCTTAGTCCATCAGGAATGGTTCCAGCTTACTGATAAGACATCCTTAAAAATTCATTAAGAAATAAATCGAGATATCTATGTGTAACATCTTCAAGATTCATTAGGATGATTATATGTTAAAAATACAAACACAATCATTACAGTAAAAAGTGTAGCATTAGTCCTCTATAGTCTGAGGAAAATTTTAATAGTCATTTATTGACTCATAAAATGTGTTTCCCTACCATTTATTCCCATGGTTGCTAAAACATACATGGTCAGCAAAGGCTGACACTTCTTGGTTTTGACATTACTCTGAATACTAAAATTAAGCCTTAAGAATATTCCAAACAAAATAAGACTCTTAGGTCATTGTTGTGGTTTAACCCTATCTGGCAACTGAAAACCACACAGCTCCTCGTTTACTGCCATCCAGTGGGATGGGCAATAGCATTGGAAAGGTAAAAGTCAGAAACTTGTGGTTTAAGATAAAGATATTTTAATAGGTAAAGCAAATGCCACATGCACAAGCAAAGCAAAACAAGGAATTCATTCACTATCTCCCATCGGCAGGCAGGTATTCATCTCCAGAAAAGCAGGGTTCCATCAAGCATAACATTCACTTGGGAAGACAAACGCTATAACCCAAATGTCCCCCCTTCTGTCTTCTTCCGCCCTTCTTTTATTGCTGTGCATGGTGTTCTGTGGTATGTTGAGGTCAGCTGTCCCAGCTGCATCCTCTCCCAAATTCCTGTGTACCTCCAGCCTTCTTGCTGGCAGCTCCATATGAGAAGCAGAAAAGGCCTTGACTCTGTATTAAGCCCTGTGCAGCAGCAATTCAAACATCCCTGTATTACCAACACTGTTTCCAGCACAAATCCAAAATATAGCCCCCTACTAAGTATTATGAAGAAAATTAACTCTCCCCTAGCCAAAACCAACACAGCCAAGAAAAGAGTTTACTTCTGCATTGGTAAAATAGGTCACGAGCCAGTATTTTGTTATTACAGCTATGCACAATTTTAATGGAGAGGTGACCCTGTGAGAAGTTCAACACCCCTTTCAGGAAAATATGATTAATTTAACTTCAAAATGCTTTCACCAGGATGTAATGAATTTGCTTCTAACTGATCTGATGTGATCCTCTCCTTCAGAGGATCTTTGGAACAGTAATTTCTGGCACATAGAATCACCCTGTACTCAAGAGATTTTTTAGACCTTAAGATGTTAGATACTGTAGGATTGAACTAAGAATAAAGTGGTGTACTCAAAATGACTAATGGACTTCTAAGCAACATTGACCAAATTTTCACAGTCATTATGCTAAGCTGGTCTAACAAGAATAACCTATTTAGTGAAAAGCAGTGGAAATGAAACATATCAGAATATTACACAAACCTTAACTATTTAGTAAGAGTATTAGAAAAACTAGCTTAGCTGCAGATAGGTGTTTTTCTTTCTGCTCATTACACAAACTAGCATTTCATTTAAATAGGTAAAAAAATGATAAAACAGGAACGTCAGACCATGACTGTGTTTCTCCTGTACTGCACATGTGTTCACATGAAAGTACCTGTACGCAGATACACTGAAACTTGTCTAAAGTGTAGGTGGTTGAGAAGGATTTTTTTTCTCAAAGATGAGCCAATTGTTAGTGATTTGCGATGTATTTTTTAAAAGGCAAAAAATTAACCATATAAACACCCAGTCATGTTCAGCAGAATATCAGTCTGCTATCTATGAAAGTGACTTTCTGAATTTTTCATTACAAATGAAAGGGTTTGTGTGTTTTCGTGTTGTTTTTGTAAGATTTAAGTGTGCCAGTGTCAAACAGCACATAAGCTTTACATGGACGCTATTTAACACAATGAACAACTTTGTTCTTTACGAGTATGCCTGTTGCTTCAAATTCTCTCCAGCATTTCTTCTGAAGATTTTATTTCATTAAAAGTTTGTATCAAAACATTATCAGGTTCATCAAATTTTGAAATATGAGTTATCAAAGAGAAAAACACGATCAGATCTTAAACTTTTCAAAAAAAACCTACACCTTTACACAATCAAAACCTCTTAATTAGTAATTGCGGGCCAAATCTTCAGATATTTTAAGCATCCACTAATTAGCCAGAGATCTATTGACAGCAGTAGGCACTATAAAGTCTCAGAACACCCGTAAAACATTGTATGAAAAGTCAGTACGGCAGTTTATCATTTTATTGTAGTACGTCGTTTTCTAGTTTCCTCTAATTAAAAAATCTCACATCAATAGAAAAAGAAGCATTAATACAAAACACAATCAGGATGATGACAGGCAGATACCCATCGACTCTGATCTTTATATACAGGTTCTAAGCTACTTGATTACTAAAGGCTATACAGTATAACTTTGGGGGATTTTCTACTGCAGTTAATACTTGGAAGAACATTCCTTAAAAGAAGCACCCAACCAGATAAATAAAGACATCTTAGTCACCCATCTCATCTCAGCCCACATACTGAAGTTAATGACTGGTATGGACACCTGGTAACTTTTGCAAAGCCCTGTCTATACCTAAACTTAAGATCCTCTGGTAAACCACATTCTACCTATCACTTTACTTGCAGGAAATATGCTGATTCTGAAATAATTATATAATTTTCTCTAATTTTATATGCATTTCCCTAATAGCTCTACTTGTTTGTTTTGACAAAGCTTCAAACAGGAAGTACCTTTAAGCATTGGAAACAATTCTATTCACAGGGGAATTTTGCAGAAAATGTCATTCAATAAGATCAGTCCATTTTAAAAAAGTCTAATTAAAGACATCAGAAAGAAATGACCCGAAGGTAGAAAGAGCAGTTAATGTATGTTTCTTGTCAGAAGCTGTGAAATGTGTTTTACCAAAGGGATTAAACACATCCACTGAATCCATTATGTCACACAAACCTACATTATTTGCCAGTTCAGCCTATGCGAAGGAGGCTATTTCTTGTAGTTGTGAAGCTGCTATTCCTATGATGACACATGATTGGAAGCCCTTTTAAATTAGGAGAGGTCAGTTTTATGTATCCCTAAAGCCAACAAGTCAGTGTTTTCTTTGCTCACCTCCAGCCTTCCTAGGAAATCTCTTGGACTTCCTTGTTACCCTAGCAACGACAAAGGGATGAAGAACCCTTCTTGGTGGCAAGGTGCCATAGTCAACTGCTGCACACACCTGCCGTTTTTAGGCCAGAAATCTAGAAGATTACTTGGTCCTCTGACCAAGGAAGGCAGTAAACTGCTTGATATTCATGACTTGTCTTATCATGAGCACTTCAAACAGAGGGCAACATGTAAAACTGTGGGTTTGTTACTATCATATTTTGAAACAGAAGAACTACTCAAGAGTTTATTCCAAAAAAGGCTTCATGTGTGCATATGCTAAACACAGGCTGCTCCTCACTTTAAATCCTGAGGCACTTGCTTATGTGTAAGTTATGGAGAAATAATTGTATTATCATACTGGCTGCACCTCTTGATCTATCAGGGTTTGGGGTTCATCATGAGGTGCTTTCCTTTGCTTGCACAGCACAGGATGCCTAGCTGGATTCTTAGTTGAGCTCTGGGAGACAGAGCTCTGAGTGGTCTCTATCCTAATATTGTTGTAATCAGCAACAGATTCCTCATTTGACTCCAAGGGCATTTAGTGGTTTTCTATCACAACAGGACTGGACACAAAAGAAGTGGTGGGATGTTTCGCTCCTCGGAAAACAGCTTTGTAGAATGAAGTAGGAGGACTTGTAAAGGACTTCATTGGGCTCCTGGCTTCTCCCTTTGCGAGTAGTGAGATATGAGAACAGTGGAGGCCAAGCTCTCGTACCGATTGTGGAATGGCAAAGCAGCACATAGGACTGTGCATTTCGTGACTCTTGAGATTGTCAAGACAATTCTGGACAAATATGACCTCATTTAAAGCTAAAGCAGAAATAGAAATTCTGCAAAATGGAAGCACAAAGGTGATAATAATTCAAGTATTTAAATAATAATCTGAGTCTCATGAGGAAACTTTTTGTTTAATTTTATGTGTGATGTTCAGGATAAGTTTATTACTGGGTATCAATTAATCTTTCTGTAAGATTAGCTAATATTTTGGCAATGCTCTGTAGACAATGATAAATCAATGCAATTAGGTTTGGACTAAATTAATCTAGCAGCCTCATTTTACCTCTGTTCTATCTCACTTGTTTTTGATGATCAGCTTTTAAGTTTGGGGTGATGGCAGCAAATAGGTAACATTACAGCACTACTAGGAATCTTGTGAAATTACATGTTGCTTTAAATGTTATTTTCAATGTGTAAATTCACTACCTTTGATTTCTGTTGCTTGCTTCTTACAGAGTCAGCCTCTCTTGTTGGCTGATTCATCCTAAAAGCTGTCTGCAGGCAGACACTCCAGAAACTTCAGGACACTGATGTACAACTGCCTTGGAGGAATCACAAGCATCCAAGAGATACTAGCAAACAGCCAATAATTCAGGGAGAGCTGATCATCCATACCAGCCATGGTGTCACTCTTGAATATGTTTCTAGTCTCTTCCAGGAACATGATTCATGTAACCATGCCCCCTCCTAGATTTCAAATCAACATTGAGGCTTTGCAGCCAGTAGCAACAGCAACTTCAGTCTAGACCTGATTAGAGGTTATCATGGCATAGCTGACTGCTGAAAAAACTGAATATAAATCTTCTAATGAACACCTATTGAAATGTTAATTTTCTTTGAGTTTTTAGACTCTTTTGGCTCTCCTCTCCAGCACATGCACACTACAATCTGATCTGTGTTCACCTTCAAAGGTGTCACTGACAGTTCAGAGACCGTCCTAGAAATTTGTGGAAGTCTGTTTATCTAGTTACACTTGGTTTTTTGATGGACTACACAAATCTACTAGTAGTTTATTAGCCATGATGTATCTGTTTACCAGCTCCTGCTAGTAGTTTGACAAGTATAAGAATGAGGCATTGTGTTTTTCAAGCCTGTGTTGTACAATTTTTTATAGTTAAAATCCCTGTTTCTTGTTTGCTTGTCAGCTATTCAAATAAAAGCTACAATGAAGGCAAGCTTAGGGGTTTTTTTTGCCTGTTGTTCTAACACATATGCAAAAGCTCTCCAGGTTTGCAAAAGCTGGCATTGGCATATTATTTCCCGATAGACCTCTCAAGAAAGTTTGCTTCATCTGAGAATAGAAACTCAAAAACTAACTGCTGCCCATCTCTTTATTTTGCATTTCTGCCTCCTATTCATTTATTTTTGTATTGCATCTTCTTAATAATTCCAAGCACTAGATACATATCAGCAAAGAATATATATCACCAGGAATTACAGGCGAAGATTCTGAAGCAACATTACAGTTGAAAAATAGTCCAAGGTAAGACTAATACATTATATATTCAGAACATATTATTTGTGATCCATTTTCTTTGCAATACACCATGCTTTGTTCATGTATAATAACACCTGCTGTTTGATATATAACACTCCAGAAACAGCCAGAAACAATTTTACAGCCCAAATAATATTACACTTAAGATATAAAGAAAAAAAAAATCAAGCAAACAGGTCTTGCTCAAGGTCCCCTACCACCTGTCCTGATGATTAGAAACCAACCACTCTCCCAAATCTCTCCTTAGTGAACTTTCAATCTATATGGGGTCAAAATCTTGCACACATATTGCTGATGCTTTCATGTGGATGTTTCGTATCTAAAGAGCAATAAGACCAATAAATGAGTATTAGAAATGGCTGACAAGGTAAATCCTGAAAAAGCAAGTCTGGGCACAAAATGACATGAAAAAGTGACTTTTTTTTGAGACTGTGAAGTGTTTCGGATTCCTTTTACAGAATAGCCGTAAAACATCAGAAATGAGTGACTTGTCTAGATCAATCTGGTACTCAGAAGTGGATTAATACTTTACTGAAATGCTGTATTGACTGAGGAAACTGAAATTCTTGACTAAGTTGGCTGGCTACTTAAAGAAAAACTGTCCCAAGATGGACAGTTAAGGGATAACTTCTCATTGATATGTGACTTAAATCCAAATCAGATTTCTACACTCAAATACTGACTATTTTAAAGTATAGGGCCTAAAGATAAACTATGTCCATTAGTAGTCAATATTTGAACAAAAATTCAGTAAAAGATCTCAGGTATGTTCTTGTTAAAAAAAAAAAAAGAAAAAAAAAAAACCAAAAACCCAAAGAACAACTAAATGCTAATACAGGCAATATTATGGGAAGGCAAAATTTAAGTGAATAGAATTTGATATTAATTTCAATCCTTTGAATTAACTAGAATCTGGAAGCACTGGTCTTACCTAGTACGATACTAAAGTACCAGGGACTGCCCAGATTACTCATGGGAAGATTATAAGTGTTTACAGTTTTTGCAAACCTCTTTCCGACATTCTAGACTAATGGATCTTTCCAGGAAAACCTTGCAAAATGGGTAGTTTGTCTTGCATCTCTCTGTGCAGCCACAACAAACGTTAGTATTTAAAGTTCATCAATTCATGAGGATATGTCATATAGTTATAAACAGTTTTAAGAGCTGACAAGAGTTCATTTCTTCAAAATCAGGAAACAATCGTGTATTATTTTCTAAAAATTATCACTCCTCCCCACAATAATGACAAATCAAATCTAGTAAATATTAGATCACATTCCAGTATTTTTAGGCCTTGATTTGGTTCATTCTGTTAAGAATAAGTAGGAAATACAAACCCTAAGAAATGAGAAAGAGATAGATTAACCAGTCTGCTTTATTCATTATTGAGCAAGAAGCCATCTTCATTTGCATTTTAGCTAGAAAAAAAGGATATATTTTCTTAGGCTACTCTGAGGAAATCTCAACTCATTCAAGGCAATTACACTTATATTTGTTTAAATTATGTGAGTATTAAAAATGCTGTTTTACTTGCCAGTTTTTTAAAATAACATGTAGCAGATGCTTTAGGACTGATGTTTCTGTTTATTTGAAGGAAATATATTTTTATTTCATGTACTTCAAGAATGCACAAACACTGGTGCCGTATTCTGTGAGTGTTCATATATTTCTGAAGTTGTCTAGGTTACATATGGGCTGCTAGGATGATTTTTTTCCCCTTTTAATTGTTACTTTTGTTACAGCAGGGAGAGGAGCCCTGATAACCAGTCTTGGGTTGGAACTTGCAGTGAGAAAGTTCTGGGTTTTCCCCATGTCTTCTCTAAGGATTTTCTCAGTGAGTGCTCTTGTATTGAAGTTCACACTCAAAGTTTGGTGGGCAGTTTCCATTTTGACAACTTACATGTGTCAGATATTATTATTGGCCAAATACCGGTGACAGAATCACCTAAAATCAGACAGGAGTTTCCATGTTTGGAATCTTTGCCAGCAACCTTGACCCATATTTTTCTATCTAATATTATTGTGACAACTCTTCCTTCTTTGGCTATGGTTCCTCACTTCAAGGGAAATTTATTAGCATTTATTCATCTTTTACATCTCTTCTGCATAACTTAGCTGCAGCTATATCTCGTCATTTATATTTATTACCTGCTTTATTTATATAAGGTGAAGTATTGTGTTCATGGTGTTCCCTCCTTGAATAATAATTATTTCCTATATTTTAGACACTTAAGATTTTCAGTATATAACTTAAAATAACTGAGAAGAAAGGTTTTTTGTTTGCTTGCTGCTTTGTCATTCACAGGAGGATACTCTGTGTTGTGCTGAGGCAAAAGAGTAAGATCATGCACACTCAAGGTGACTCTTCCTTCCACAAAGGCAGAAAACAAGCCAGAAGAGGAAAAGACCTGGAAAAATTTTCTTCCAGAGTCTACGAGCATTGATGAAGCCAATGGTAGAGAGTCATAATTTATGATAATCTGAATGCGAACAGAAGGTGATCTATGAATATCATGCTATTATCCTTATTCTTCCTCATTATTAATGAGAATTATGTTAACCTCTCCCATCAGCAGGGTTAAATCTTACTATGTATACACCTATACAACTGCAAGTAGTAATAACTTTTCTCTTGCTCAGACTTCAGATAGGCATTTCTCATTAAACTTTAAATTCTATTTCATTCTACCAGTAAAATTATACAGCTGACCCATATTTTTGATAATATTTTTTTTAAAAATATCCTCAGTGAATAAAAAAATCTAGAAACATTATTTTATGCCACTATAAAATTTAACCAACTAAATAGAAGTTTGTCTCAGATTACGGCTCCTTCCCTTATTTTGCTTAAAGAAACACATTCTAATGCTTTACTTTTACCTTCCCTGGTAACAATTAATTAATTTGGAAGTATATCCTCCAGCAGAGGCTACTGGAGCTAGGAGATCATGTTCCATAATTAACCATTCTGTGTGGAATTGTGGAATTTTTTTTTCCCCACCAGATTCCTACCACACAGAATAAAGAGCCCTGCTTAAACACATTCAGACTGGTTACTTACATAAGGTATGGAAAGAAAGTAAAACTGACTTCAAAGACAACATTTTCACAATTTTGCTAGGTTTGAATAACTAGGATAAAGGGATAGCATACCACTACTAGATTAATCATAGAACCGTAGATTCATAGAACACTCTGGGTTGGAAGGCACCTTAAAGATCATCTAGTTCCAGCTCCCCTCTTATGGACAGGGACACCTTCCCCTAGATTGGGTTGCTCAAAGCCTCATCCAACTTGGACTTGAACACCTCCGGGGTGGGACTTCCATGATGTCTCTCGGCAATCTGTGCCAGTGCCTCACCACCCACACAGTAAAAAGTTTCTTCCTGATATCTAATTTAAATCTACTCCTTTTCAGATTAAAACTGCTACCCTTTGTCCTATCACTATACTCCCTGATTAAGAACCATAGAGTAGAATAATAGAATCACTAGATTGGAAAAAAACTTTGAGATTGTTGAGTATCCACTGCTAAGTCATATCCCTAAGCACTTCATCTACCCATCTCTTAAGTACCTCAACCACCTCCCCGGGCAGCCTGTTCCTGTGCCCGATAACCCTTTCAGTGAAGACATTTTCCTAATATCCAATCTGAACCTCCCCTGGCACAGTTTGAGTCCATTCCCTCTTGTCCTATCACCCATCACTTGAACAAAGAGACCAACACCCTCCTCTCTACAACCTCCTTTCCGATAATCACGAGGTCTCCCTAGTTCCCTCAGACGCTTTTCATAAGACTTGTTCTCCTGTCCCTTCACCATCTTCATTGCTCTTCTCTGGACACAGTCCAGCATCTCAATATCTTTCTTGTAGTGAGGGGCCCTAAACCAAACACAGTATTTGAGGTGAGGCCTCACCACTGCTGAGTACAGGGGCAGAATCACTTCCCTGGTGCTGCTGGACACACTGTTTCTGTAACAAACCAAGATGCCAGTGGCCTTCTTGGCCACCTGGGCACACTGCTGGCTCACATACAGTTGGCAGTAAACCAACCCAGGTCCTTCTCTGCCAGTGTTGTTGTGCCCCAAGTGCGGGTCTCTGCAAGAACCCCTCCCCATCTTTCCTGTATGCCCCCTTTGTAGTACTGGAAGGCTGCTATAAGGTCTTCCTGGAACCTTCTCTTCTCTAGGCTAAACAAACCACACTCTCTCAGCCTGTCCTCATATGAGAGGTACTCCAGCCCTCTGACCATCTTTGTGACCCTCCTCTAGACTTGCTGTAATAGATCCACATCCTTCCTCTGCTGGATATGGTTGGACTCCAAGATACATTTGGCTTTCCTGGGCTGCAAGGGCACATTGTGGGCTCATGTTGAACTTTTCATCCACCAGCAACCCCAAGTCCTTCTCCTCAGAGCTACTCAATCCAGTCTCTGCCCAACCTGTATTTTTGCTTGGGATTGCCCTGAACCAGGTGCAGGACCTCACACTTGTCCTTGTTGAACTTCATGAGGTTCACACCTCTCAAGCCTGTCCAGGTCCCTCTGGATGGCATGACTTCCCTCCAGCATGTTAATCATACCACACAGCTTCGTGTCGTCAGCAAACTTGCTGAGAGTGACCTCAATCCCACTGTCCGTGTCTGCAACAAAGATGTTAAACAACGCCAGACACAATACCAACCCCTTTGTGACCCCAATCATTAATGGTCTCCATTTAGATATTGAGCCATTGACCACAACTCTTGGGAGCCATCCAGCCAGCTACACATCTACCCAGTGGCCCATCTGTCAAATACATGTCTCTCCAGTTTAAAGATGAGAATGTCATGTGGGACAGTGTTGAATACTTTGCACAAATCCAGATAGATTATGTCAGTTACTCTTCCATTATCCACCAATGCTGTAGAGCTCCACAATAGAAGGCCATCAAATTGTTGGGCACAATTTGCCCTTAGTGAAGACATATTGCCGGTCACCAATTACCTCCTTATTTTTCATGAGCCTCAACAGAGTTTCCAGAGGTATTTGCTCCATGATCTTGCCGGTCACAGAGGTGAGACTGACCAGCCTGTAGTTCTCTGCATTTTCCCTTTCTCATTTTTTAAAAATGGGGGTTATGTTTCCCCTTTTCCAGTCAGTAAGAACTTCATCAGATGGGAAACATACACTAGACGACTGTCTAACGACTTTGTGATGATATGTGCTGATTCACTTCGAGAATTTTAATTGCATAAGTTGACAAAATTTGGAATTACAACAAATAATAGCAGAAATTGCTTTTCAAAATGTCTCTGCAACCCTCACACTTTGCCCTGCGGTGTTTTCTTTCTAACCTCTCTAGAGACCCCGCCCATCTTGGTCATAGTAATTTACTCTTTGTATTTCACTATTACATGCAGCCTTTAATTAATACTCTTGGTTGTTAATTCTGGTCCACAGAGTGTTCCTGGACCCCAGTCTCCTACATGGGAAGAAAGAGAAAAGGAATTCTCTCCCATAAGGAACAACTTGAACTACAAGAGGAATAAGGAAGTTCCATGCATTTTTTTCCATTGTACCAGAACCTTCCTGATGTTTACCATGGAAAGGATCTATATGAATCAGAATCTTCTTTTCAATCTCCCTTTATAGCAGATAATCGTGTTGCATCAAGGACAGAAGTGATGTCAGATTCCATGGGCAAGTTTCCATTCCTCCTTTGGGAGAAGTACTGTGGCAGCATGGGCTGAAGTAGCTTAGTGGCTACTGGTGCTACAATGGGAATGGACTCAGTGGTGGCAGCATGGATTCAGAATGGATATCACCAAAGGCAGCAGCCTGTCATGAGGCAGCAGCTAGAGATGCCTTTCCTGCTATGTGGATGGTAGGCTGACAATGAATGAATGATACGGACAAGCTGTCAAGAGGGGTGAAAATAGACAGGGTACTCATTAAATAAAGTAATGGTGATACTGATAGTACCCTGCAGTGAGTCATCATGTAGATAAATAACCAGATATGGGGCTTGACAGATGGTGAATGACGCTCGTATAATCGAAAAGTACATTTGAGCCTACTGAGAGTGTTCCAGCAGCAATTTCATGATTTCATTCAGTTTTGAGGAACAATGAATGATTGGAGTTTTCCATAAATTTCACATTTGCTTTTGCACTTTTCACATGAATATTATAGATGTCACTGTGTGTAATTCATAATTGTTACTTCTTTCTAAAATAATATTCATATTCTGTAAAGGGACTTAGCAAATTCACTTTTTAGCAATTTCATCACTACATTCTGTGAAAGTATAAATCTTTGCAATGATCATAGTTCTAAACATTACATCAAAATAAATTAGAATAAATTTAAATTAATGCTGCAGTTCTCAAAAGACAATTCATTGCCTGTTTCCCCCAAACATTCTGTCAACCACTTAAAAAATAAAGCCAGCAGAGCCAGGGCATTTACTAATCAACAACAGTAGAAATTATACTATCCATTTTGCTTAGGGCAGTTGAATGAATCAATATCGTTTTATCAAAGATGCTTGGATCTAACTGCCTTCTAGATTAAATGTATTATAAATATTAAAATGCTTGTTTAAATAAACTCTTAAAACTAAACTTCAGCTTTTTTCCCTAAGAAATTATTTATGCAATTACAGTATGCAAGTAAAAATGCATCAGAAGAATGCATTTTATTACAGAATCAGGAGGGATTTGATGTGAACAAAGAAATAAACAATGTCTCATAATATTTGAGGTTGATTGAGGACCTTGTTAAAATAAATTATCAATGTGTTTTCAATATATAAGCAGAGAAAGAGGACCTAAAATTCACCTTGTAACGGAGGGCTTACACAAGGATAACATGGTGACCAGGGTTAGAACATCTTACTAAGAGTTGGATTTATGTGGGTAGTTCACGTATTTTGATAATTTTATTCTTGGATCTTCACTTTGTGCAGACCTAACCTATCTGCAAGTAGTCTTTCTACTGCTTTACATGAGTTTTGGAACTACTATGTTTATTTTCTATCCCATTCAACAAGGAAAATTTCCCTGAAATAGCTCAGAACTGGCATTCTTCCTCTTCCTGATTAAGTCATTTACCATGATTTTTCTTCTGAATACCTTAGCATGCTCAAAACGTATGGGTGGGTATTGTAACACAGGTTTAGAAAACATCTGACTTTAATATGTAGATAAAAAAGTTTCAAGTTTTAGATAATGTTCATATACTCTTCCTATTTTTGAGTGTAACTTTCCACTTTGTCTAGTAAGAGGTGGATTTTGCTGTTTCCGGGAATAATTTATTTATTGTACCTGACTGTGAAGTTCCATATAACATTGCATAAAACTTAGGGCCAGACATCACAAAGGATAGAATAACTTCAGCATCAAAACCACCACTCTTTCTGAATTTGGAATATAGTCAATGGAGGGTCAGGCCCTGGTCCGAACATTCCTCCATGTGAAAAAAGGAAAAGAAAGCAGAAATTGGAGGAAGAGGGAGGGGGAAGAGGGAAGGTTTAAACCATTTAATACAACAGGAAAGTAGTAGGAAAATACATTTCAAAATCATTGATGATTTTTATGATGTTGTTTTGATCAGACTGAGTGGAATGTATTGAGAAAGATAAACAAGAATAGAAACCTCAACATGAAAAGCTTTATATAGGGCAGACTGTGTTTCTAGCAGATCTTTGAAGGGCGTATCTGATTTATAATCAGAGTTCTATACCTTGTCAAGAAGTAAAATACGATTCAATTGAATTACATAGTTGGAAACTAAGTAAAAAATGAGTGATGAGGCAATGTATTAGCAGGCATCTGGTACAAGAAATAAATGTCCGTGTGTGTCGCCATTCCGAAAGTATTCGTACATTTCTGTCCACGCATCTGAGAAGCAGAATATATGGAAATGCTTAGGGATACATTTGTGCTAATGAGAGAAACCCATTCATTACCAGATAAGCAAGTGCACTAAAGGGGTTACTTGAAATAGAGTTACTGATATTTGAGATATCTGCATACTTGCCTCAGTCACATTGTGCTGATTTCTTCTCTGAGATGAGATGACAATCGTTCTAGGAATGAAAAAAGAAAAAAAAAATCAATTAAAGAAGAGCAAATGTCAGACAGGACAATGCATTCTCTACAGGTTTCTGGTGAGCAATGATTTATGATTGCTAATTCATGAACACGCAGTAATTAATGAATATTCTGTGATTTGCCAGTATTTGTCCAAATGGTAATAAATAACTGTATAAATGGTACTGAACCCATCTAAGTGTTTCTTTTCCTGAAAGTAGTAAAAAGAGAGATAGTGATTTGGTGAGTTTGTGGATTATTTCTTACTACTTTATCAGCTGTGCTTGGAAAGAACAACAAATGAAGAAAACCAATGTAATATGTAGTGGTGTAAATAGCAATACACCTGTCTGGTGGATGACAAATGCAGATGAATGCATTTGGATAAAAAAAAAAAGATTGTGTATAGTAGCTAAATGGAAAGTGAACAACAGGACATTGACCTAAAAAAGAGATTTGGGAACTATTATAGACAAATACTTACACTCTAGCCCATTAGGTCACTAAACTGAGAAATATAAATGAGATAGTGGGATGAAGATAAAAGTGTACAACATAAATCAAAGTATATACTTGTTTTAGTTAATGAAACTTCATTCACAATACTAAATACACTAATTATCACTAAAAGACAGGAGCCCAAGTCAATCCCCAGACAGGACAACTTTTAAAGATGGGGACAACTATTAGCTTTCTGAATTTGTATTTAGTTTACAGGGCAAGAGACTTGACATCAAGACTGATGAGCACTTGGCAGCTGCCGTTCAGGTAATGTCAAGTGCCTAATCCCATACTCTGTAGAGACAATGCGTACAAAAATGCTACGGTCCACAGTCTTTCCAGGCAGACACCCAGAATTCATGATGAAGTAGTTCAGTGCAGTGGAGTAATAAACAGAACTACACTTTGCATGAAATCATGGCGGATATCTAGAGGTAATTGTGGCCAAGGAAAAATGTTCATAGAATCATAGAATGGTTTAAGTTGAAAGGGACCTTAAAGATCATCTAGTTTCAACCCCTTTGCCATGGGCAGGGACACCTTCCACTAGACTAGGTTCCTCAAAGCTCCATTCAAATGTTGCTTTATGACTGTTGCATATCACCTCAAAGTGGTCTTCAACATAACTGCCCATCAGTGTTCTATGCTAGTGGATTTACATATGAATTTGTACGTATATGCATGCATACACACAGTGCATGCCATGCTATATAAAAATATATGCATATACTATATTGCATAAAAAATTGGTGATCTTAAAATACTCATTTTACTGTTCCTTTTTTTTCCAATGTATATATACACCAAATATTCTCAGCAAACCATTTTTAGAGGAGAAAATTTGTTTGTGAGTATAAACTAACTACTTTTGATGTGTAACTTGCCTTTGATTTAATTTTACTCTAATATTTTAATATCTTAAGCTTTCTTAACGAAATGAATAACAAATGAGGAAAATAACAGGATATTGTTGGGAAGAATTAAAAAGTGAATGTTATTTGTCTCTTTGGTCAATAAGTTTTTACATTAAAAACCTGTCAGAACTCCATAAATAGTAGTAGTAAGGAAAAATAAATCTAAGTACTGTAAAGAGTACGTTCTTCCTTAAGCACCTCACAAAAACAAACCTTTCTCCCTAGCCTAGAGGTCAGAGCACTTACAGGAAAGACAGCGAGGATTTTCAGCCAGATAATTGCTGCACCTCACCTAGCAGTGACCATTAATCTCATAATATACCTCTACCCAAGACTAGTCCAAAGTGGAATTTCTCCAGCTGAAACAATCCCTGTTTTCTGCATATTTTTTTCCTAAAGCAACTCAATCCCAAATTCCCAAATCCAACATCCTAACTTCTCCCCTCCACAGAATTCTCTTCAAAGAGAGAGGGATGCACACACCAAGATGCCCCTACTGCTCACTTTTGAACTCTATTCTACTTCCATCAGTCACTTTACTTACCCTCCTTGAATCTCTTATCTGAGAAGATGTGGTCTCTTCAATGAAACATCTTATTTTCTGCTACCATGCTAGGTATGTGCATCATCTGCTTGGAGAAGATCTGCAGCTTTTTCAACCGAAAAATGCTTCTGAGCTCTCTGATTTCTGTGTCAATTAATATAATTGACTAGCATCTTAATCGCCCCAAAAGAACTCATTTTCTTAAAGTAGCTAAAGCCCACATCTCTCATTTTGTATGGTCCTGATAGAAATGTTAATTACCTCTTTTCATACTTTTTATGAAAAATATTTGCCTGACAAATTGCAAGTACTTGTTCAGGAACTGGAGGCTTCCAGTGTGCAATTGTTACATTTAAGGGTAAATCAGGACATATGTAAGGAACATGGATGCTACTCCTAAAGATAGTGAGAGAGAACAAGATATTTTCTAGAGGAAAATCACTGTGATAAAACCCAAGATAGATTTTAAATATCTCTATGTACTCATAAACATTTACCAAATTCATAGAATTCCATTTCATCTGCATATATTCACTGTAAAAGTTGTGTGTGTATACACATATGTGCATATCCTAAATTACCAGATAATACCCTCTAACATAGAATCACCTTCAATTCCCATCCATCTATAGATGTCACAGTATATTATTAATCACCGAGATTGAAAATAGCTATCGTATCTCTAATGGGAGATTTGACATAATAGGCAGGCATATTTTCATTCAGTCACTAAGGCCTCAGCAAATTACATTTCAAGCTTTGGATTCTGAAAGTACTTTTGTTTAAATGTAGCTCTTTTGGTAATGATTATATGCTAAAGGATAATAAAGGAGTGTCTTTACAGTTCCAACAGGGAAGTGAAGTACACTACGGGGGAACATTAAAAGTATTCATCTCTAAATGTCACTCAACTATGAAGCTCAACAATTGCTCAGGATAGCCCAAAGAGCAACGCAGGGAACGATACAAAATCCTCACTTTGGACAGACTTTGAAAGGCAGCTGGGGACGGCAAAATCACATTGCTACTATTGTATAATTCTCACCACAGAATAACTGGAGAGCTCTGCAGGACAGTAAAAAAAAAAAGAAAATAAAATATGATGTATTTCTTCAAACAGTTATGAGCTCAGAAAAGCATGAATGGTAGCCTGCTCCTCCAAAATGTACACATCTTTTACAAACCCACAGTTGCTTGGAAAAAAAGACTATGCTTTAGAAGGACATTTGCAGAAAATATTTGTGTAGTTACTCATTCTGTAAGTTTTATTTGACCAAGTAAAATTCTTTATACACATTCTTAGCTTTACACTTGAATGAACCATCAGTTGACTTGTATAGCTGAAGCTAAGAATATATAGATATGCTTTCCTATGTGTTTTATTCAAACCCTCTTCCTTATCATGAGCCCCTGTATGTAACTGCCACTTTTTAAAATCTGATTGAAAAACAGACAACTAATATAGCAAAGCAACAGCCTCATCCATACAGCTGTCATGATTATCAATGGAGAAATTATTTCTCCAATTTTTCATACAAATGTCTCCTTGAGTAGCAATATTCCATGATCATGTGTTATTAAGATTTAATGTGAGTTCTGCTATTGATTTCAGCAAGAGAAGACCCATGGTGAGAAAAGAAAACAAAAAGAAGTAGAGTGTTCTGCTGGTTACTGGACCAAATTTCATACTGAAATCAATAAGGTGATATGTATGTGGTATAAAGCCAATACAGAATTTAGACTGTATAATTTTGAGTAATTAGAAGTATGGAGACTTGCACGGTATCAGTCTTCTATCGATTTTGTCATTGCCTTACGACGTGTGTTTTAATAGCAGTTATATTTTCTGCCAAACTGTTTTTTCTCTCTCAGCATCTAAATTGTTGCTTCTTGATTAGTCAACAGGAAAAATCAATACTCTATACATAGCATTTCCAAGCTTTAATTCAATTACCATCTGTAAACTAATCAAACATTGATCCAGCTATGTCAGTAAGTAGAAGGCAATTTTTTTTTATATACCACTATCTTTCCTTGTCACTAAAGGTTACATTAGAGTTCATTCACCACAAGTCTAAATCTTTACTGTAGCTGAAAAAAAAATCTCCTTTCAACTTTAATTTCATTTAATTAGAAACTCATAAGACCTTTTATGTCTTTTTGCCTATTTTCTGCCATTCATGTTCTGCTAATGCAGTATTTTCTACATAATAGGCCAAAGTGCTTTTTCCAGTGTGATTTTAATAGACTGAAACAACAAAGAACAATTTATTTTTTCCCTGTTGTCAGAAATAACCTTCCATCATTGCAATTATATTGGCATATACTTCCTTCTCACTTAATAGCTCTCCTGTCCATCCAGCTAAGGCAAAGATGTCTAGGATTTCTTAAATGAGTAAATCCCTAGTAAGGTATTTTTTTATCTTTCATGAGCTTCCCTGACATTGATTATAGTAAATGTGCTTACTGTATGTCTGTTGCTAAATGTCAAATAATTTTATCTCAAAACCAGCTACTCTCGGCTTTGAGAAAAAGTGGGGATAAAGTCTTATTTACTGTCTCTGTGAAAGCAGTTACCAGGGGGTAACTCCACTATTTTTGTTACCTTTGCCCAGTCATAGGGCTATCATGGTTGAAACAAGAAAAATACTAATAACGGTCAATATCATCACTATTACTATTATTATATTAAAAAGAGAGAATGTAAGCAAAATAGGCAAGAGAATATAATATTGTAGATCTCTTTCACACCTTGGTTTAAAAGACTTTTAAAACACTAGAGTGCCTGTCCTGGGGTGGAGCGAGACCTGACTGTCTTGCCTCCCATATAAATGATCATTAATGATACCTAAAGCAAGAAATAAATAAGTAAACATTCTTTATGTTGTTTAACTCTGCCTTATGCAGACTGGATACCCCAAATATCTTATAATAGGACTATAAATAATTCATAAAAGGCAGTTAAGTCAGTTAAGTCAGTTAAGTCAGTTACCTAGACAAGGCACAGAAGTTGCCTTGAAACAGGCAAGTCATTGAACAGCAAACACTGAATCCACATTAAATTGTCCTATTCCCTTTTTTTCACCAAATCTTAGCTTATGAATAGTCTCTGAGCACATGTGATCACTGAAGAACGTGCTATTTCAAAGCAATTGTTTTCTGTATTATACAATAAATTTAGTAATCCATGTCAGCTTTATCTAGACATTTTTAAATTAGTCTGTTGGAGTGATTTAAATTTTTTTCTCAAAATTCCATCCACTTTTAAATAGGAGCTGAGGGTTTTTTTTTTTATTTATTTCATTTTCTTTGTAAGATTTTATATTTTATTTGGATATAATAAATGTTTCTTTTTCTTCTATTTCAAGAAACAAACTATTGGATTCTTATACAAACCATCTCAACTTCTGAAACAGTGTTAGCATACTCTGAAGAGAGTGCCCTAGGTTTGCTGTGCTTGGAAGGAATTTGCTTAAGCTTTGCCAGGTAATTACTTTCTTCAGTTAGTATCAATATTCTTATACTAATCACCAGTTGTATTATCAAATGACCTCAATGTATTTTTCTTTAATCTTGCAATTATTCACCTACATGGGTATTAAGAAATTATTACATGAAGGTTATATAAAGATACACAGCATTTACCACTCATCTTTTGTCATCTTAGCCATGAAGAAGAAACAGGATTTGTTACACTGATCGGAAGTATGAGTCAAACAGAAGCTAACCAATGGTTTTATTGTTCTTTTATTGAAAATATTTCTTTATAAGTCAGAGGTCTGGTGAAAGGAAGATTCTTTCGTAACAGCATTTACAACTCTAATTAGGATCTCAATACAATTATTGTAGCTCGTTCCTCAGTAGAAAATCCTTATGTTGTTTTGCACTAAGAATATTTCAAAATCAATCTTCATCTCAGTTTTTCAGCTAAAAAATAATTCCAGTACTCCAATTCAAAAACAGCCAAATAGTCCAGTTTCTGAGGAGACACTCTTTCTAAGATGACTTCTGATTTTTTCTGTATTTATGACTAGCAATTACAGAAAAACCCCAGTAATCAATATTTATTCTTCAACAGAACATAAAATAAATTGAGAATTAAAGTTGAATGTAAATTATGAAAATACACATTTTGGGGTCTGTACAAAGTCTGGTGTTTTATGATATTGAATTATAACTTCTCTGGCATTGCTTTAGCCATATACTGGTACTCCAGGAACTCACTGGCATTTTCCAAACTACCAAAATACTGTGATAATATGAACAGCTGAAATACAAAACTCTACAATGCCATATATGAGTATAACCTTCAGACAGTAAGAGTATACAAGTCTATGTCTCTTTTAAACATTAAAAAGACTCAGAGAAGATTGCAATGACCTACTTTCACGGCAAATACTCACCATTTTATTACAAATCTGTTTTCATACTTCCAAATAGCTCTGTGATGTGAGATTCTGAATATCTTCGAAATATGGAGATTCCAGTACCTCTCTCGGTCACCTTGTGCAGTACTTCAGCACTCTCATAATGAAAAATATTTTTTTTAATGCAAAAATACAGATTTTTCTCGTTGTATTTTGTGGCCACAGTCTCTATTTCACTATACTCCTCTGAAAATCCTGGTTCCACCTTTTCGTTGCATTTTAAGTAGTGGAAGACAGCAATTAGCTGTAATTTTAGTCTCTTTTTTTCTCAGGTAAAACAAAGCCATATCTAAAACCAAGTAGCCCAAAACTGAACATTATATGCCAGGTGCAACATAAAGAAAACCAAGGGGAAGGGAACACTCAATTCATGGCACTTGACCTGCTGGCTACAGTCTTGCTTATATAGCACAGCTGAGGTTAGCATTTCCCCACCCCAAGGGAGCATTGCTGACTCATTTTCGAGTGTTATTCTCCACTTTACAGCTTCACCCTCAAAAACTCCTGTCTAAAGTAGTCTGTAGGATAAAGGGAGCAAAAGCAAGCGTTTACACAGGTAGAGTTATTAAGCTCAAAGGTTAGTGCATATGTAAATGCTCTTTTGAATGGTGCTGGATTTAGACATTGGTATACATGTCTTCCTGAGCTGGTATCCTCAAGTATTAATAATTAAGGCAGGTTCAGTTAAACAATAATTTAACTGACCCTCTGCTCAAAAAAACTGAGAATATTTCCAGTTATTATACTGCAAAAAAAGTTCTGTGGAAATTTTCCCCATTTAAGTAGGTGATAAAATTCAATATTCCCAGGTCTGTCTGACTAGCTACGTGATTGGAGTCGAGTGGCATTGCCGCTAAGCGGAGCCGACTCCTGCATTTGCTGCTCAGGAAAATCCCATTAAAGTCAGTGATGCAGAATGAAGCCCAGCGTGATCATTTCAGTACACAATTTTTTATATATATTTCAAAGCAATTCCTGTAGAATTCACAGTCAGAAGCTCTAGCTCTCTGTGTTAGGTCTTTCAGTTACAATTTGCTTTCAGTTCTCATTTGTCTCATATTTCAGAGGAATCAGCAAAAATTACTCAAATCAACATTATGTAAATCATTTTATGACTATTCCACATCATACAATGGTGCAATCTTAGTTTTATTTGGTTTTTTTGGCTAATATGATCCATTACTACAGTCCTGTTGACTCACTGTGTAGCATCGCCTTTAGTTGTTGGGCTTTAAATTTTAATACCCAAGGCTGACCTCCGTGCTTAGTCCATTCTTCGTGAAGTGCATTTTGTGAGATAAATTCACAGACTTCCATTCGTTCCAGATACAAATAATGACATTCTTCCTGTTGTATTTCTTTTTAATAATGCAGCGCACACACCTCCTGCTAGGCATCTTATACAAATTACTACAAACATAATGGCAAATGTTATTTTAACACTTGTTTTGGACTCCAACATAGAGCTATATTACATATTTTATTATCTCATTTACCACCTACTAAGTTATGTTATTAGCTAATTCATTGAACATGATATGTGTTAGGTAGATTTGGCTATCACTTTAAATTGACTCATGTGAGTCTGGTTTGTGTTTTTGTGAATCCGAAGAAGGTAGTCCATTTGAGGTTTTAGAAATGCAAAATAACCTCAGAGATGTAGGAAAGAATAAAATCAAAGGGCAGGATATGCCTCTGTCCCTCTCACACACATTACCTTATTATAATAAGTAATTGATTTCTCATTGCCAGTCGTTCAATAGCTCTGATTCACAGCCCATTAAGGCTAATGGGAGCAAAAGCCCCATGAGTGAAACCTGAACTTCATTTAAGTCCTTGTTAACACTCCCACTGACTCTACCATATTGGGATTTCGGTAAATGTCAAGGTAGCAGAATCTAACTCAGACAAATCCTTTTGGTCTTGAATTTTGGTGGGACGTGTGACCCAAAATTCCCACGTTCTGTTGAAAATCCTCATCAGACAGGAAACATTAACTAAGTCTTAACAGTCTAGTGCTACTAAGCATTAATTGTAAAGACTTGTGTTTGTGTAAGCCTGCTTCAGTTCAGGTTGTCAGCAATAATCATGTCACACATGCTACTGTTTAATACACAGGTATTTTACTGACTGACATCTCTGATAGCTGGTCCTGTCTTATTAAAACCTGAGTTCACACTATTAAAGAGCCTCACTTATTTGGGAAGGTGGTGCTATATCTTAGATAAAGCAGACTTTTATAATCCATATAACTTTTCTCATAAAAACTGGCAAATATATTTTTAATAGCAGTTCTGGACTCTTTGAAGGGTGGTACTGTGATCCACAGGCACATCACATATTTCCATGGCACTAAACAGGCTTAAGAAATTCCCCGAGGATCTTAATACTATCACAAATCAGCAGCAAATAGATGTGGTTACTGGTCTGAGAATGGAAAATGAGGAGCATTAGTTGAGGTATCAGAGAGAGAAAGACTGCAATAACCACCATCAAGCAGAAGCAATCTGGGGTTTTACAGTAAGGGGTGAAGACATTGCTGTGCTATAATGGGGAATCAGCCTAATGAATGACATAAGGCCAAAAATATCAGAAAAGTATAAATACAAGTAAAGGTCCAAATAAAAAGAAAACAACATTCTGAGGAACAAAGCTGAAAAGCCCCACAGTAGCTACTAAGATTGGAATTTGTTGATAAAATGGGAAAAGAATCTGAAGATGTGGTAAATAAATAACAGTGATAATGGAACATAAAAAAAAAAAAAAGAGGAATCATGCCTGTGTAATGCATGAAGTGCCTTTTACTTTAGGCAGAAAGTAACAAAGTTAAAGAATGGGAACCGCATTCAAACAGGGGCTGGAAGAGAAGAGTTGTGCAAACAGACAAAACTGGTATTAAATACAAGAGTGGTCTGAAAGGAACAAGAGGCAGAACCCACTCCTGTGCAGTTTAGAGAAAGAGGCAAACACTTTTACGGTCTGTGTGAGTACGGTACCATGTGGTAATATCCTGATTCATATCTTGAATGCAATTTCTGTCATTGCCTGTTGTCATGGACATGTTGTGCATTAGGATATTATAAAGTGAGAATTATAGAGGGAGATATACAACTTTTCTACCTGCTGGCCATAATCTTAAATCTTGCATTTCTCACTGAGAGATGTACCTGTGGCTACTGGACTTAGTGCCACTCCATCTAAGCACCATTGCAAGAATTTCTGCACAACACGGTGGCAGAAATTCTGCTCTTGCTAGATTTATACCTATGTAGACAAAGCAGTATAAATGAAAGAAAAAAGCCCAGTGTTAATAAAGCTGTGAATGTGTAATATCTGGTTTGTGTTCCCAGTTTTTTATGTCTCTGCTTGCAAAAGGATGCCAGGGCTTTGAAGCAGGACTACCTAGATATTTTCCTGGTAGAGAGCAAAGGTTTTTTTTTAAAAGAACACTGTAGGTATACCACCAATAAAAAAATGAATATGTAACAAATCACCTCTCGCCCGCTTCTTGCAGATGAGGCCTGGTCTTGGCACTAGGATACTCAGCATCAAAACCCTTCCTGACCTCTAGGAAGTCACTAGAGGTCACTTTGTCACTGAAGGGACCAAAGGACCATCTGTACTCTACCACCAGGAGCCTCCGGGCCTTGCTAGCTCTTGGCACCTACCTGTGATATCTCGTTCTTCCCTTCACAGACATGTACAGCTGTTCCACTCCTGCCAGAAGGTCCCACCTAACAGAATCACGTTTCTTTTTTTTTTCAAGTAATGAGTAATAAAAACCAAAACTGAGAAAAGCAAAGAAATTCTGTCTATCATTCTGTCTCTCACTAGCGTGTCTGAACACGTCCCATCTGGAGGACTGAAACTAAGCCTAGGAGCTTCGGATAAACTCCTTTGTGACACAGCAACACTCTTTTCTCTTTCAAGCACAGAGGATTAATAATTAGAGAATTAATAATTCTTTAGTATTTTCACCTCTCTTATGAGTTTAGCAAAGGGTTAGCACAAAGCGGAGGTCCTGAGTAGATGATTTTTCTCTAAAACAATCTTAAGCAATATTTAAGGAAAATAAGGAAAATGGGGAAACAATATTCAAGGAGATAACCTTAGAACACACCCACCTACACTCAAATGATGTCCAGTCATTAGCTTTCAGCTTCTCAGGGGAATGTTGCTGTTGTCACTATCCTACATGTTACAATTTTAACAAGTCAGTATAACAGAGGGATATACTCCGGAGTTTTATCTGCAAGCCAGGCTCTTTTATTTCCAATATCATCTAAAGAAGCTGAAGGCTTGCCAGCTATGCAGCTCAAAAATTCACAGTTGTGAATTTTGAAACCTTTATTATAGGCTGTAGCTATGGAGAAACCCGAATTCTTCATTGTGAACATTCAATGGAAACACTTGAAATCATGAAAAGGGTTGGGCTAACCTTTTGTTAATTAGCATCTTATATTTAATATCAATCACAATTATAGTACAGTCATTATATTAGAGTAACCTTGTGGTTATACAGTCATTTTTTGTTCATCTGACACTGCTTCACAGTTTCATCTGTCTCTTTTTTTCTCACTGAACTGGGCTAGGGGTAGGAACTGAGAGAACTAACGTGTTTACATCTGAGCGTTCTCCAGTCAAAAGAATTCATTGCTCTGTTTTACTACTATCTTCCTGTTTGTTTTGTGGGACAGTGTATTAATGTGGCTGGTTATCCCATCAGCGCCAAGAAATCTCTTTGGCCTCCCCTCAGTATGTAATCAATGCAAATTGCCTTTTTGCCTTGTAGCTTTTTCTACAGAGATGAAAGTGAAGACTTACTGACACACACAGGATGGCAGTGTGATCACCAAAATAGCTTAAATGTATTGGTATAGGCATGATGAAGCTTTTCTTCTGTCATTTCCCTTAATGCACACCAATTTGACCTTCTCAGTCCTTTTATCGAGTATGACAGGAGTTTTCATCCAAATAACATATCCAGTAGCAATCTAAAACCACTAAGACTAGAGCTGGGCTGGAAATACTTTTCCTGTACCGAGAGTTTATTATGGTCAATTAAAAAAAATAAGCGTTATCCAATACTGAACTGTAAAATAATTTTAAAACTCTAAAAGTGGCCAGAATGTCCACAGTAGAGAAAATATAAAACATAAATTTTTAAAAAGTCCACATCAGAATTTATTCTTTCTTTAAAAAGTTTATAAAATCAGAATTAGTCTTAAAAACTGGTTTTAAAAAGAAACACATATTTCCTCTACCATTTTCAGATGAAAAAAGAAAAATATTAGGGCTTTTTGGCCAAGAAATTGATGAGAAGGGTTCACCTTCTTCATTTTTGACATACAGTTAATTGATCTTCAGCGCATTCTGTTTGTTGTCACTTCATTAAAGATATAACTTGATGGCTTTACCATTGGGTAAAGTATCTTCAAGTCTGTCCCTTAATTCCTCTTCATCAAAGGTTTGTATTTAGAGGGGAAATTAAAACCAAGGAAAATCACAAAAGAAATTTAACACTTAAGAGCGAGGGGATTTGGGGGGGGGGTCAATTTTCTTATGTTTAACATTTCATAGACAATCTGCAAAATACTGTCCTTTAGCTGTTCGTTTTCAAGAGGATTGAGTCAGCTGGAAGATTCTACAATTTACTTGCCCGTTCTCCAAATGTTTTCCTTCTGTTAAGAAAACTTTTCACAGTCCAGGATATCAAACGTCACCAAATCCTGGCTTACATTCCTTCTAGAGGGGAAGCACTTTCCATTTTTTAAAAGTTTAATTCCAATAAGATTAGTAAGGATGAAGAAAAATCTTAGCATTCTCTCACATTGGGATCTCATATTACTATAAATAATGTCTTCTTTTCTGTATAAAAATGAGAAGTTATTGAAAGTTTAACCATCCTGCATGAAGTTGACTGCTGTTTCCTAATGATTTCTTATTTTAATTTTTTGTTTTAATGCAGCTTGGGGCATAGGCTGTAGACTTACATGCAAGGCATGCAAAAGTCTGGACCTGTTGCACTGCATGATGAAACTAAAGATATATTTTGGCCTTAAGGACTAAGTGACCCCTTGAGAGAACAAAATGTGTTGGATGGTGGGTGTATTTCTGTTTCTTTTTAAATATTCCAGTGCGAATCTCGAGCAACTCTAGACTGAGACTTTCCAAGCCACTCCTGGGATTTTAATGAGATATAGAGAGTAAAAAATAGGTATCTGAGACAAAGAGTTAGTCATAATTGAGTGCATTGGGGAGGACAAGCAAGAATCAAGAAATCACAGAATCACAGAAATATTTAGGTTGGAAAAGACCTTCAAGGTCATTGAGTCCAACCATTAACCCAACACACCACTAAACAATGTCCCTAAGTGCTACATTTACACATCTTTTAAATACCTCCAGGGATGGCAACTCAAACATTTCCCTGAGAAGTCAGTTCCAGTGCTTGACAACCCTTTTGGTTAATTAATTCAAGTAGACTAAACCTCTCCTGGCACAACTTAAGGCTGGTTCCTCTCATCCTGTTATCTCCTTGTTACTTGGGAGAAAAGACCAACACCCAAGTCTACAACCTCTTCTCAGGTAGCTGTAGACAGTGATAAGGTCTCTCCTCAGTCTCCTCTTCTCTAGGCTAAACAATCCCTGTTCCCTCAGCCACTCCTTGTAAGACTTATGCTCCAGATTTTTCACCAGATTTGTTGAGCTACTTTTCATACGCTCCAGCAGCCTGATGTCTTTCTTGTAGTGAAACAGTATTTGAGATATGGCCTCACCAGCGGTGTGTATGGGGGGAGCATCACTTCCCTGGTACTGCTGGACACATTATTTCTGATACAAGCCAAGATGCTCTTGGCCTTCTTGGCTACCTGGGCATGCTGCTGGCTCGTATTCAGCTATGGAACAACACCTCCAGGTCCCTTTCTGCCCCGCAGCTTTCCAACCACTCTTCCCCAAGCCTGTAGGGGTTGCATGGTGTTGTTGTGACCCTAGTGCAGGACCCAGCACGTGGCCTTCTTGAATCCCATACAACTGGCCACAGCCCATCAATCCAGCCTGCCCAGATCCCTCTGTAGAGCTTTCCTAACCTCAAGAATATCAACACTCCACACAACTTGGTGTGGTCTGAAAACTTACTGAGGTTGCACTTGATACCCTCATCTAGATCATTGATAAAAATAGTAAACAGAACTGGCCCCAACACTGTGACCTGAGGAACACCACTTGTGACCAGCCTCCAACTGGATTTGACTCCATCCACCATCACTCTTTGGGCCCGGCCATCCAGCCAGATTTTTTACCCAGCGATGAATATGCCAGTCCAAGCCACGAGCCAGTTTTTCCAGGAGAATGCTATGGGAAATGATGTCAAAGGTTTTACTAAAGTCTAGGTAGATAACACCCACAGGCTTTTCCTCATCTACTAAATTTGTCACCTTGTCATAAAAGGAGATCAGGTTAGTCAGGCAGGACCTGCCTTTCCCAAACCCATGCTGATAGGGCCTGATCACCTGGCTAATCTGTAAGTGCCATGTGGTGGCACTCATGACAATCTGCTCCATAACCTTCCCTGGCACTGAGGTCAGGCTGAGAGGCCTGTAGTTCTCCATATCCTCTCTCTGGCCCTTCCTGTAGATAGTCATCACATTTGCTAGTCTCCAGTCAAGTGGGACCTCCCTAGTTAGCCAAGACTGCTGATAAATGATGAAAAGTGACTTGGCGAGTGCTGCAGAGAGTTCATTCAGGACTCAGGTGGATCTTATGTGGCCCTACAGACTTCTGAGTGTCTAGGTTGCATAGCACATCATTAACCATTTCCTGTGGGATTATGGGGGCTCCATTCTGTTCCCTGTCCCCACCTTCCACCTCAGGGGTTTTGTACCTAGAGAACAACTTGTCCTATTCATAAATACTGAGACACATCCCAGAGTCCTGAGGGAAGTATGTGATATGGTTGCCAAGCCACTCTCCATGATATTTGAAAAGTCATGACAGGGAAAGTCCCTGGTGACACAGAAACATTGTGCCCATTTTTAAAAAGGGTAGAAAGGGTGATCCTAGAAACTACCAACCTGTCAGCCTCACCTCTATGCCTGGGAAGAGAATGGAACAGATCCTCCTAGAAGCTGTACTAAAGCACATGAAGAACAGGGAGATGATTTGAGACAGCCAGGATGGCTTCAACAAGGGCAAGTCCTGCCTGACCAACCCAGTGGCTTTCTGTGATGCAGTGACCACATGAGTGGACATGGGAAAAGAAACATGTAAACTATCTGGAATTCTATAAAGGCTTTGACATGGTCCCCTCCAACATCCTTCTCTCTAAATTGGAGAAATGGATTCAATACAGGCTGGGATACAATGTGAATGAGAGCAGCCCTACAGAGAAGTACTTGGGGGTGCTCATTGATGAGAAGCTCAACATGAGCCAGCAACGTGTGCTCGCAGTCCGAAAGGACAGCTGTATCCTGGGCAGCATCAAAAGAAGTGTTGCCAGCAGGTTGGGGGAGGTGATTCTCCCATTCTACTCCACTCTCATGAAACCCTGCCTGGAGTAACGTGTCCATTTCTGGAGTCCCCAACATAAGAAGGACATGGAACTGTTGGAACAGCTCCAGAGGAGGGCAACAAAGAGGCTGGAGCGCCTCTGCTATGAGGACAGGCTGAGAGAGTTGAGGTTGTTCAGACTGGAGAAAGAAGGCTCCCAGGAGATCTTATAGCAGCCTTCCAGTACCTGAAGGGTCCCTACAAAAAGCTGGGGAGGGAGTTTTTACAATGGCATGTAGTGATAGGATGAGCAGCAATGGCTGAATATTGGAAGAGGTAAGATTTAGATTAGATATTAAGAAGAAATTCTGCACAACAAGGGTGGAGAGACACTGGAACAAGTTGTCCAGAGAAGTTGTGGATGTCCCCTCCCTGGAAGTGTTCAAGACCAGGTTGGATGGGGCTTTGAGCAGCCTGATCTAGTTGGAGGTGCTCCTGCCCATGGCAGGGGGAATGGAACTAGGTAGTCTTTATGGTCCCTTCCAACTCAGACTATTCTATGATTCTATAATTCTATAATTCTATGATTCTATGATTCTAGGATCCTGATTGGGTGGTCTCTAACAGACTTCCAGCAGGATATCTGTCTTGTAGGCCTTCCCTCTGATTCTTACAGATATGCACTCAACCTTATCATCACCGTCATTGAACTCTGGACAATTCAAGCATTCCCTAACATACAGAGCTACCCCACCACATCTCCTTCCTTACCTATTCTTTCTGAAGAGTCTGCAGCCATTCACTGCAGCAGTCCACTTGTGTGAGTCATGGCATCATGTATCAGTGATGGCAACCATATTGTATATATCGTGCTGCACAATGGCTTCCAACCCCTCCTGTTTGTTGCCCATACTGCGTACGTTGGTGTAGAGGCACTTCAGCTGGTTTGATGGCCATGCCACCTCTTTAGCGGAACATCCCTTCATTCATTTGAGCTGTTTCACTGGTGTTTCCAGTGAAAGAAGAGAAAAAAGGTGAAGAAAAAAGAGCATTTCCTTGTAGGCTGTGAAATATTTACTCATAATAGCATATGTTTACTCAGTTCCCTAATCACTGTGACATTCATGGGAATAAATACGGCTGAAAATGCTGACAACATGTCCTCCCTTCCGTGCTTATGGATAAGAGGACATATTATGCTTACTTTAATTGCAAAGGAAGTTTAATGCAGAAAAGCATGGGAATGATCCCTCCTATTTTTATCTTAGAAAGGAAGACATAGCAAGCCTAATTTGAAAGGAACCTGAAGTTTTGACTCTTTTGCTCAGTATCATACATATGGCTCTTACTAAGAATATAACTTTGAATCTCTGAATCTTTTCATTATCATTTAAGTTACTACCAAAATAAAATCTAGTGTTCTTTCTAGGCTGTTTTTTTGTCCACAGACAAGCAAAACAAAAATTCAGAGTACTGATATACCTTTCAAAACTGAGTGGCATACACTGTATCTGTATCTTGCCTCTGGTTCCTCAGTATGCTTTGCCCACTAAGCTTTCTAAAAGGGAAACCTGAACAATATTTTTTCTAACTAGTACCATCTGCCCATTATAGATCTAATTGTGCTCCTTCCTAGGCTAAGTATTCTTGCAATTTTTGCAGCTCTTCCACTACTTTAACAAGCCTAAACTGGAGGAAAACACATTTGACCAGATTTAAGCATTTGTGATTCTTCTTCCCAAAAGCTTGTGGACAAGGCAAAACAAAGCATTATTTAGGCTCCAATAAAAAACAAACAAACAAACAAAAAAAAAAACAGAATACTTAGGGGGAAAAAAAAGGACTGTAAAACAAGAAATGTACACATCTGTCTTGCCATTCCCGGTGGCTTACCTAAGCAAGACCAGATAAGGTTTTTTCCTCCTGTCAGTGTTGCAAGACATGTCTACAGTGTAGATGATATAAGCACAAAGCTGCTGCTGGAAAGTAAGATAAGAAAGCATCTGCACTGGTTTGACAATGAGCCAGCTGGGGTCCAAAGGATTACAGCTGTACACAAACAGAAAAGCAGACATGCTGGTAAAGTCCTCCCAGCAGAGTTCATAAACATGAGGCTACTGCATGCAGCCATGAATAAACTGCACTCTTGCCCCAAAGCTGTCACATCCATGAGGCACTGCATTACACTTTGAAGATATCTGCACCAATTAACCATCTCTTTGGATAGTGTCCTCCCTTCTAAATTCACTATATTTCCTTTGATGATCCATGGGGACTTTTTTTTTGTGACCTTGTCTATCATCACATCTTAAGCATTCACTGAGGGATTTTCAATGGACATATCTAAGCCACACTAAATCTAAGCTACAGTAAATAGCAATTCTACAGGTAGCACCTCTTATGTTGCTCCAGGGCAGCTCCACATCTTCCCATCATCTACTGTTTTAGTTTCCTGTATGGGCAATAGATAATCTCAAATGACTCACAGCCTTTTTTCACATCTCAGAAACAGAATGGGCTGTCCCTATATTAAAATAGACCACACACCCTAAAGTGCCTTCTCTGAGGGTTTCTGGTGTCTGGGACCTGGCACCTGCTAAAGTTCCACATGGCAAAGTCTTTTTTTTTTTTACCTCTTCATTACTAATGAAGAAAACTCTTAATCCTATTTCTGCCTTTAAAGAAGTGTCAACAAACAATTTTACAGATTGAATACTGCTTCCACTGAAATAGCTTCTCTGCTAGCATACTTTCCAACTACATCATAGCTGAGAGAAGGAAATTATATATACCTATTTAGTCTGTCGTCTAGATGCTCTTACTGTGATGCTAAGTAATTTGCTGAAAATGCTAAAGGAATTAAAGGAAAATAGGGTTATATTAAAGTTTCCAGGCAGACAAAGGTTTTTGGGAGGATGAGAGGAGAAAGAATTTGTTTGGTTTTGATCAGATTCATAAAGCTTTGGTTCTGCAATGGATAGGCAATAAAGCAGACACTGTGTGTAGCATAAATTCAAGAGAGATTAATGGTCACATTAACCTTTTGAAAAATGATAAAACAGATTTATCCCTTTGCATTTGGAGTGATGAAGTAATACAAACATAGTAAAATAGAGCAGTGTTCATGTCTTTTTTCTTTGTTCAGTGGTCTGACCATCAAATAAACAAGTAAAACTATCAACAAAGATTTACAGCATGAACAAATGCATAAAACCTTACTTGACGTTTCATCCAAGCAATGGAGAAGCACAATTAGAGAGATGATAATAAGATGTTCTAAAAAGTACTTGAAAATTGTTTTGAAACTAATTTCAGAATCAGAAACAGTGTTATCATTCCCTGTAACAAAATTTAAATGCATAGACACAACCAAATCAGTCTCTCAGAAGGTATTCGATTGAGGAACATACTTCATCATGTTAGTAATAGCCTTTCACGCTTGGCACTAATTATCTAAAATCTAAGGTAGCTATCATGTGAAAGAAATTGACCAGGAATAAAAAGAAAAAGTTCAGTCATGAGCATTTTTGTTTATCACAATTGTCATAGAAGTCAATGCTCAGCTGTAGTATTGATTTCATGATCTTTAAAAAGTCTCCTCTTTTTTTTAGGCAGATATGATTTCTGTCAGCTCAAAAACACCAACTTTCTCTCTGATGTAAAGACCTTGGACAAAAAAAATCATCAAATACTGTACAGAAATTAGACTCCTTGAAAAATCATGCCAGCGAAATATCTGAAACTCATAAAAAGCACCTCACCAGTGACTGTAAAATATACATGCTTAGAAAAGGTGAAATCAGAAAGAAAATTTAAAAAGAAAAGGAAAAAGGAATCATTTACATATCATTAAAGTTATGTGTGCATTGCTACCTACCATGATTAACATCTCTCCGAGACAGACTCTGGCCAGGAGACAAGAAGTACGGTCTGTGCAACTTCAGTTGCCTCACCCAGACTCCTCACTCATAGTCATTTCCAATGGACTGGACAATTTCAAACAGGAATATTCAAACTTTTACACCAATCTTCTCTGTATCAACAAGTGAAATATTTTTACCACTATTTCTTGCAGAGTTGCCCACTGCATAGCAGTCTGCACTACATTCTGCTACCTTTCTATGCCAGTTAGCTCTCTCAAAAAGGACCTGTAAACATCCCAGGACAGACATCTTTGTTTAGGTGGTTTGTTGGTTTTGGTTTTTCTTTTTCCAACATTATCTGATTTACTAGTCTTCTAAAAATAGTCTGTAAATACTTTAGGACTTATAGATGTAGACCTTCAGTCACTACATGGCATAAGATGACAAAAACAAGTAGAAACAGACAGAAGTATCTTTACAGGAGTGCACAAAGCTATTCCCAGCAGGCATTAGAGCTATTTCCCATCATGCTGTCTCCTTTTCCATGCTCTTAAAAAACCCTTTTTGCAAATTTCCAAAAGTTCCAACATGTACCTTTTACCTATTTTACAGAATTGTCTGAAGTGTCTTCTTTCTTATATCCCTTTGAGGTAAAAACAAACTGTGTTGTAAAAGGCAATATGCTACTAAAACATAAAAAACTTCAGAAGCTCTAACATAAACTCTATCATTACACTTCGGTGGAATATCACCTAACTCTATCCAGTACACCATTTATAACATCACGGACTACCCTTAGTTCCTTTCTGATGGTGATGTGCTCACTAAAATATGCGTTAGTAGTGACACGTTATTCCACCACAATTTTCTTGCAGCTAAGTCAGCAAGAAGACAGAGCAGAGTGAAGTATACCTTTTCTGAGAATCTCTCATATATGTATACATACTCCATGCACAGCTAATGAATAGCAAATTGTTAAATATTGCTTTAAAAATCATTATCATACTTTTATGTACATTATATTCTGGAAAAAAGATGTATTATAATTGGTGCATTCAGTTTATGTTAGCTACCTAATTACTTTGAATATTTTTAATGAAAATATCTCTAAATTAAATTAGTTCACAAATTTTAGGTCTCTTCCATTGAGACATCTGTTCCTAACTCTAGTTTCATCTAGATGGTTACATATACAATAACACTCATTCTGTTAGTGTTTATTCAGACGACTGGAAAGCTAAAATCTTTCCTTAGAAGCAAGGGAGAAAAGAATAAATTCACATGGTCAGAGTAGGGTCAATGGAAATCATAAGCAGAAATTTAGAAAAGGCTTCTAGGAAAAAGAGAAGAAAAAAAACAAATATAGGATGGTTTCACTTCAAGTAGAATTCTTGGCAGGTATTTCATACATGCATAACAAAACTAACATTGGACTAAAAACAGTACAGGGAGTAACAGCATAATTCCTGTACAGACGGGCTTCAGAAGAGTCTTGCATTTGGAGGCATCCAGTTGACTAGCTTCTGTCATAGATGACTGAAAGTTTTATATAATTCTGCAGAAAAAAAGTACTGTACTGAAAATTTCCATAAAATCTCAACAGTATCTCACTGCCCACCAACACATTTTAACTGATACTGTCATTTTAAAGCCTTTTAAAAGAGTTTATGACCACCTGAAGCAAACACCTGCTGTGTAATCCCAGTAGTAGACGTTATAGGAAGCACTTAAGTATCTGAAACAGATCAGGGAAATACATTAGCTACTGCATAAAATATAAGGTAAACATTTCTTATCACATCAAACACAATTTGCCAGAAATGCAATGCCCTTCTGTTTCTCTGTAACAAGTCCTTGTATGAGTTTGTGCATTTCATTTTGCAGGTGGTGAAGGAAAGAAGAGAGGATGGGACTTCTAATACACTAATAACCAGTTTTTGATGGACAATTTTTTGAAGACAAGAGACACATATTAACCACTGTTAAATACCATGTATTTTGAAGTACTTCCTTCAGCGATGATTGCATTTGGTAGCTACATTATTAATGTTGTACATTATATAGTTACTGATTAATAAAAATATTTGGCTCTCTCAAGTATGATTACTAAAGTATAAAAAAGTATTGGAAACATCCACACTGCATTAACCCCTTTGGGTGGTGTCCAAATTAATTTTGTTTAAATAATATGCCTAGGACTATTTCAATTACATCAAATCATCTTAATGATCCATGGATTTTTCTGCACAACTTACAGTTCGTGAATTTGTTGGTGAAGAGATCAAGAATCCTGGTGAATGAATGGAGCTTTATACTCTATCATTCTTATTTAAAATTACGTAAAAACAGCCATTTGCTTATTTCTGTATCTTGAGCCAATAACTTGGATCATGACCTGTAGTACAAATGAGTGGTACACTTCATAAGACTAAAAGGATTAGAGGAAAAATATAGTAGAGGATGTGAAGAGAAAAGTGCAAAACAATATACTTAGGGTCAAAGTAAATATATACTTTGAAGACTAAAATGCAGAATGCAAACTTGCTGTGCACATATACCTAAGTTAAAGGAATTTTTTAAGACGGTATTAGATTGGTGACTAATTTTTTAAAATGAAATAGTTTCTGTAAATCTCCAAGAAAGGAGAAAAGTACTAGAAAATCCAGTGAGCTTAAAGATTTGTGGGACTATTGGACATTGCTGTCACATCTCCTGGAGCACACATATCATAGCCAGAGTTTTTCCCTGGCGTATGCACAGTGAACGTTACTTCCTTGCCCTCCCAATGGTTGCCTAATCCTCTTCTCTTACCCATAAGCTGGAGCAGAAGGCACAGAGCAGAAGATAATGCTATTATGAACACTGTAAGCTTTGACTCTTCTTTTTTCCACTGGTTACCCCAAAAATCAACCCTCTTTCCCTCTACACATGGGCATTTTACGGCTTCACTGCGCAACTGCCCAGTATTCGGGGATCACGGAATCACAGAATCACTACTTGGGAAAGACCTCCACGATCATCAAGTCAAACCATCCCTATCAACCACTAAACCATGCCACTGAACATCTCATCCACACGTCTCTTAAATACCTCCAGGAATGGTGACTTCACCACCTCCCTGGGCAGCCTCTGCCAGTGCCCCATGACCCTTTCTCTGAAATTTTTTTTCTGATGTCCAGCCTGAACTTCCCCTGGCACAGCTTGAGGCCATTCCCCCTCGTCCTGTCCTCTGTCACTTGGGAGAAGAGGCCAGCTCCCTCCTCTCTACAACCTCTTTTCAGGCAGCTGTAGAGAGCAAAGAGGTCTCCCCTCAGCCTCCTCTTCTCCAGGCTAAACAACGCCATTTTCCTCAGCCGTTCCTCGTAAGACTTGTTCTCCAGCCCCTTCACCAGCTTCGTTGCTCTTCTCTGGACATGCTCCAGAGCCTCAACAGTCATCCAGCTAAACAGGATGTTTAGCTCTTTCCTGTCCCTGGAACATACAGTGTACACTGTGAATGGTTTACCAACCACTTCAAAAAACATCTGGAAATATAATTATATGAGATAGGATAGGCAGTCTGCATCACCAAAAAAATGTTTAGAGGAAGGGCTGGGTGTTGTAAGAACAGGCACAGAAGTAGGAATTTGTCAAGGATTTGGAGAAGTTGGAGAGGTGAAAGACCAGGGACTTCGGAGCAAGTAGAGAGGGAGGGAGGACAAAGAAGAAAGAGAAAGTCACCTATAAAGAAATTGTGTGGTCAGGTATATTTTTTTCAGCCAATTCTACTAACGTAGTCCAAATAACTCTAAATATCATGCAAAGACCTCAGTTTTAGCAAAGACCTTGAATAACTATTAAGGTTTTTCTTCACAGAAAGCCAAAAAATACAGTTTAAGAGAAACAGAGCTGACATTTGCCACTGATGTATTTAGCTGATTTTATATTAATACTTTTTTGAAAAACTGTTATGCACATGAATGCATCTTTATATTTTTGAATAATGTTCCTTTTAAGTAATTACCATCTGTTTTGTGAACTTTCCCACTCATTTTTTCTTTTTTGTATTAAAAGTCAAATGTTTATAAATCAGAGGGTTTTTTTACCAACTGTACCACTCCCTGTCTGTAAAGTGAGATGAGAGCTTGATGTTTATGTGGTAAAACACAATTTGCGCTTCCTGCCTTTGAGGCGCAGCCATAGATCATACTGTGTTATTTATCTTGCTTACTCTAGCTTTTTGTGATGAATTATTAAAACACGCCTGGAAGCATGGAGCTATTTGGAAAAAAGTTCTTACTGGAGAGTAGAAAAGATAAAAACACTGAGATAAAACAAGCAACCTTGTCACCAGCAGATACAAGCACTACTGCAGAGCAGAAAAAGTCCATTTTATTGGTCAAATTCTGCTTACAGCCACACTAGTGAAACTTCATTGACTTCAGTGAATAGAATAGGCTGTTTAAATTTATCAGCTGCTTAGAAAATAGTACAGTTACTATCCATAAGCAAAATTGCCACATGAAACACAGAAGTGTAATTTACATTGTTGGTATGCCTGCGGCTAGACAGCAATATGACTGAAACAAGAGACTAGCGCAGGAAAATTAAAAAAAAATGCACTTAAAAAAGAAAGAGGAAGAAAAAGAAGTAAAAAAGACACTAGAGATCATTACACCAGCTAATGAAGCCTGGTTTCTTGTAAATCTCTAAGTCCTGCTAGATTCTCTTGCATCTACCACACCTTCTGTAATGGGAGTCTTCATACAGTTTCCTTTTTACCTCAAAGAAGGTAAACTACCACAGGAATTTTCTCCCAGGGAAAGCACTTGAATGGTCCTGTCATTGTGTTATATGCCTGGCTTTTAAAGTAATCAGGGAAGTAAAAGTTAATCAGGAAATTACTCTGCCAAGTAATTCTACCTCTAAGTTTGTAATATTCTCATTTTAATTTTTTTTTTCATTTAACTCCAACTAATTCTGGCAGAACTTAAGCCAACGACATCAAAGTTTTGTAAGCTATATGTCTCATTAAATATTTCAGACAACTCTCAGGCAAAAAAGGCTCAATCATTTCCAAGAACAAAGTCAGAAATAAATCTATTTTTAAGGCCTGCTAACTCTTAAAGCTACTTCACACAGAAATCCCAAAGTCTGCAGAAGAACATGAAACTTGAGAAGAGGGCTGACTAAAGTAGGAGATCTGCCTTTTCTACATTTCCTAAAGACCTTCCTATATTATAAATCTGTTAAAAAATAAGTTTGAATATGCTGAAATAACATGGAACAGAGTTTAGCAGTTAAATTCTGCAAAGACTCTTTGGAATAGAATTAACAGAAATAATTATTTACTATAAGCCAGAAGATGTGACTCAAAGAGATAAGGAAATTATATGCAGGTGGCAGTAAGGCTTAAGTGTATTGAGGTTATGAGTTCAACAGTTGAGAACAGTCAAATTCACAGTTATCTTTGTAGCTTAACACTTTACATCAGCCCTGCAGAAGTATTAATATTGTGATCCCATTCCACTCTGAGAGAATGCCCTCCTATCATAGCATATGATGAATGATCTCCAAAGTCTACGGAAATGCATTTTTCTGCAACATCCCTATAGGAAAGAAGGGTATTAACAGAAGCTCAGTATCACCTTTTAAAGGGATCATTGGATGCTGTGCTGAAAAACTGGATTTTCACCTGGCTTCTTCTCTCTAGCAATCCAGTAGTTTCCAAGCATGCTCTTGACAAGCAGCTAGAATTTATGTGTTCCTGTTTTCTGAGATCTTTACTGGAAATATACAAGTCTGAGCTGTTAAAACACAGGCAATTCACAGTTGCAGCTGAAATAAGTGGGAGCTGTCGTTTTCTTTTCCCTTTGCAGGGTCTAAATCACATACCTCACTCAGTGGACTTGAGCAACATAAATTCATAAAATTCATAAATTCTTGCTTGTGAAGGTGTTATACTGCTGAAAAACCCAGAAAAGATTATGAGAAAATTAATAATTTTTATTTAGAGCAAGATAGGAATGATTTATAAGTCAAAAACCTCAAACCACACATTTCAAGGTGCAACCAAACTAAAACAGTGACTGAAAGTCATGTTTTTTCCATTTAGAGAGTCCTATTCAACTGGTATCCTGAATAAAAAAAGCAAAGATTCCAGAAGTAAAAAAAAAAAAAGTGACAATAAAATTAACCATGATAAGTACATTGAATTTAGCACAATGAAGCTGAAGTAACTATGATGAGTGCCAGTGTTTGGGTGCCTTGTTTTGTAATTTTTATTCTTCCTGGGCACACTGCAGTTTTTTTAAAACCTTAAGGTAACATTGAAATAAAATAAAATCAGTAGGAAATATTGAAATGCAAAAGCAGCAGTCGACTTCTCTTTCTTGCACTTACTACACACAACCATGAAGTAAAATAAATAAATAAATAAAACAAAATTCAGTGGCAGTCAGACTTCAATTTTTGTCACTTTCATGAATATAACCTATGTATTTTTTTAAAAAATCCAGATCATTAAGGTGTGAAACAGAAGAATCTTCTTAGGTGCATTCCGTAACGGCAAAGGGAAAGAAGAGGAGATTTCAAAACTTAGCATTGACCTCTGCTGCATCTTATAGGGAACTCAGTTCTGCACAGGTCTAAAAAACACAGGTTTTTTTCCTGACTTAGTTGTCAGGAGACTTTAGTAGACAAAATTTTCTTAAGGCCACCTAGCCCTAAACATGAGTTGGGCTTGAAGAGAGACATCACTGTCAAGATGCAAGGAGTTTTTCCATGAATTTGAAATTAGATTCCATTCACAGATTAGATCCCTTTGGGTTGTTAGAGGCAACAGCTCAGCAGGGCTTCCAGGACCACAAGTTTTTATTTAACTCTTTAAGTGCTGTTCAAATTGCAATTTCTATATCTGCAGTCTTTGTTTCAGTATAGCCCAAGAAATCTTTTCCTTTCAAATGTTCCATAGATCAGATAAAATGAGAAAAGCTACTAAATCTTGAGTGTAAGTCATAGTACGGCACATAGAAATGCAGAAAGAAGAATATTACCACAGAGTTTTCTGTATAGAAAGTCTTCAAAATTAACCAAAAATTCTTTTTCAATAATAAAAGTGATAGGTGACAATGTTTTTGTGATAGTACCTTAAGATTGCTCTCTCCTTTTTCTCATGTGACTTGCACCTTCTGTGATGTGCTGTAAGGCGTGTCCAGCTTAGTAAACCTTAGCATCTTCTGTCAAAGGTAACAGGAAAACTAGACAACTAATTCTTTAGAAACTATGCTAACACCTTATTACACAGCCATACAGACTCCTGATTTTAGATACAATGAGGTAGCTGCATTGAAATATTTAATTACCTTAAGAATTCATAAATGTTTCTTAAGTGTCTTTTTATAACGCCAGCTTAAAAGACGTGCAGCTGTAACTTGTTTGCAGTGCAAAATGGAATAGAAAATGTATAGGTAAATGAAATCTATGCAGGTGTACAACAAAGATACGACATCACATTGTTTATAGTATGGCTTTTATAATCTATACAGAAGCTCAGAGGTGCTCTTCTAATCGAGTATGCCACAAGTGAAATGCCCTGAAACCCAATAAATGCATTGCAAATTTTGCAGTAAATTAGTCAAGTCACTTAGTATAGACATTTAGTTTAATTATTTAGCCAAATTCTACAATTTGTAAATGCATACAAAAATTCTAGGCCTATTGTTTCCATGTGGTTCACTAGGAAAATGCTAATAATGGGAGCTAAGCAATTAGTCTCCTTATCTTATATATTTTGTGCAAGTTTTCAGGTGTACAAACATATGTAGCAATGTTGCTTCTATGGAGTTAACCTTTAACACTTAAATACTCTTGGTTAATACGTGTTCACTGTTATTAAGATTTTATTCAAAAAGTGTTTTGAATGTCAGTTGAAAACCTATTAGCACTCTACAGCGATTGACTGTAAACAGATCACATTTCAGAATAAGTACTTGTAATATTGCCCAAGACTCTAAATTCACTGCAGTGTTTTTAGCAATAGTATTTGTTAGTAAGGAAGTTCGTGTAAGAAAGTTGTGTGAATGGAGCACTTCACATTGACATTGGAGATCTGGTGGGTTACCTTTGCTAAAATGGGAAGGAATCAATAGGCTAAAGAGACCCATCTGACAGCAGAATATCTATGTATATAAAAAGGTAAAGCTGCCCTCGGTTTAGTCGGTTTTTACACTGCTCTTCTGTGAGAATGAATTAGAGGCAAAATAAATGGGAGGAAAAGAGGAGAAGCAGAAGAAAATCGAATTTCAGTGGATTGGACAGAAAATAGGTGCTCTCTCTACAGAAGGCAACCCCCACATACAGGATATGACGCAAGAAAGCTGGATGTCTTAAGAAAATCAGGGCAGGATCCTCAACTCCTGGGAAAGAATACTATCATTTCATCCTGATTAACTGCTTTAAACTTGGTTTCTTTTACTCCCTTGACAGTATTTTTGTAGGCATTTTTAACTATGCAGTCAGTACTGGGAATTGTAAATGAACACTCTACATTGCATCTTTCCTTTGCTCAAAGACTTACAGTTTATTTCACGATCACGATTTTCCTCATCCAAACATACTGAGAGATTAAAAATAGCAGTCCTGGAGCCCAGCACCACAGCTTTCTGACATGAACGTCGAGCATACCAAAAAATCAAAGAAGACTAAGGTGTGTTTTCATAGAAAGTCTCCAGGATTATACCAGATATCAAAGGGAACAGGAAAGAACTGGGGTCAGTCACTGTCACATAAATTTTCTGAAATACAGTTAAATGTTTGAATCCTGAAGTTTCAAAGGAAATTTTATGGAGAAGTGACTAACTTAAAACAAAATTTTCTGAATGCTTTATGTGTTAATAGTTACAGATAGAAAACCTGGAGTTCTTGGTTTACCTTGTGTTTGTCAAAATGAGGAGAGAATTCAGCTTTTCAGTATTTTTTTTTACTCTGCTTTGTGAAAGGCAAAAATTAATTCAAAGAAGTAACGTGTAATACAGTCACCTGCAAAAGACCAGTTTGATGATATTTACATGGCTGAAGGAATATTTTTTATTATTTTTCTGTTGAACATTAGGGGGCATGAATAGAGCAAAGCTATAAAGTTAGCCTCTCTTCCCTGCTATGAAAATATTTTTGTTTGAAAGACTAGCAGTTATCTGATAATTTTCTATATACTTTTAACACTTGGAATGGTTAGCAATACTTTTGAATTAATTAATGCATAATACCATACATTATTAGTCACGTGTCCACACTCTCTCCGTCTTGTACAGAAGAAGCAACTGGAAGGAGCTCTGTTTTTTTTTGAGTTTTTATCTTCTGCATTGTTAAAGACAAAATTCAAATTATGAATATTTTTTATCAAGCAATAACATGATCCTGACCTTGCTGGAAGCAGAAATGTTTCTTCTGGAAATTCATAACCATTGTTTCAGTATTATTCCCCCTGGATGTTGTTACCTCCCAGTGTACTTTATTTGTAAGCACTCAGACTTACAGAATAATATAAAGAAAGAGTCACTGGTAAATCCCACTAGGTATTACTTTTTCTGCTTTTCTTTTTCCTTCAAAGGAAAGGTTGCATCTAAGAAAGTCTCTTCACATCTCTGTGTTACGTCTGTATTTTCATTTTCTAATCTGAAAACAAATGCCCATAACTCTTCTGACTGCAAAAAATATGAGAACACTCTGAGTGAACTCCCATATCTATTGTTGATATATTTTTCATGGAAAGGTCATGTCCCTTCCAAGAAGAAAAATTAATAAGGTGACTGAGCCAAACATTTTAACGAAAAGTCTTACAGAATACAGCTGTCCTACCAAGAAGTAAGCTTAGTTGCTATAAAAGTTGTGTGTAAACATATTTCTTGTAGACAGCTAGAACAGACAAGCAGAATTTCATCTGCAATCATTTGAGCTGGGTTATAGCAGACAGTTATTATGAAATTCCAAGTTTTTTAATTTTCTTATTAAGGGGTAGGACCTAGCTTTACTGAGTCTTTATTCAATGGCTTCTGCAACCCTACTGCAATGTAACTGCTTATATCTAAGTAGAATAAGGATTGGTGGTATCTTCATTGGCTTGTGAAACAGGAAATGTCTCAGCTTTCAAAGAAAGTTCAGGTCCCACTAATTCATTTCCTGATAGAACCACAGGTGAATTTGTGCTGGTGTTTTGGCACACTCTAATAGGATATTTCATTGCTGAGTTTGCTGAGGCAATAGCAGTCAACAGTTAAATATTTTTTAAAATGTCATTGATTGAAATACATATTGGCTCAGAGTAAAGACTCAGCCAGGAAGAAAGGTTTCCAGTCTACTTACTCTCCCCTCAAACAAGCCCTTTTTCCTACACGTAATTCCAACTGCATTAGTCCCTATGCACTAATCTTCTTCAGAGCCCAATAGAAATTTAATGTTTAAGTGCTCCTAACCACAATACTATCATGTCTCTAAGATGCAGTCAGAAAAATGGAGAAATAAGCCACACCAGCTAGATTTTCTGTCATGAGAAATACCTCCACATTTTCAAATGCTGTCAGTTTGTTTGAATGTCCGCTATACTTCAGAAAGAAAAAGCAAAGGATGATAAAACACCAACTTTGGAAACCACTACAATCAACAGAAATGAAATTACAAGTAGCCACTCAGACTATTTACGTAATGAAAAAATCTTGGATACTCTCCTACCACTTTGAGCAGATGTCAATATAATCAGATACTTTCTATCAGCAATTATATAGCAATCATAGTTCATTTTGCAGGCTTGAAGGATTCCAGGTGTTGGAGGTTTCTGGAGAGCTTTTCCAGCACAAAATAGCACCGGTCTGTTGGTATCTAAGTAATTCCCTTCTGGGAAACAGTAGCTGCTGTAGAGTCGGTAGCCTCAGAAAGCTGCCTATGGCACTCCATCATGATTTGACTGTTTACCATTTGCAGTAAGTCCTCAGAGGAAACAGTGACACACAAGATCCCAAACCTGCAACTCAAAGAGGAGTTTCTCCCTGTCTGCCATGTCAGTCCGAGGCACATTGACACTACCACAGTATAGGGAGGCACTGTTAAGTCTAACCCTGATATTGCTAAGAATATCCTTAATATGACTGGTAGAAAACCGTGTCAATTTAACTTCCAACAAATAACATATTTGACTCAACTTCAAATCACTTCAAATCATAGAAGAACATGCTTGCAAATAAGGTCCTCAGATCCAATCTTTTCTCTGCCTACAGGTGCCATCAAGAGTATCCTGCAAAGAGCTTCTTACCTATTTGTAAAGATGCCGATTGTCTTACTTTATTATTACATCATAGAGATACACTTATGCATGATTGTCAATAAATTAACAAAATTTACTAAGTATAAAATAACCTTAAATAGCAAAAGTTTTCTTTAGTTTTAAGCTGTACTTTTTTTTTATAAGTTATTTTAATTTTAAAATTCTTCCTTTCTTAAATGTGTGTTCCTCGATTTATATTCATAAAGGAAGGGTTTCTTCATAGTTACTCAACGTCTTTGTCAGTTAGACATACTTAAGAACAACAAGCATGTCAGTGCATGCCTTAATGGAATCTCTCAACAGAAAAGACTACTAAAGCCTCTTGTATCACCTTGCTCAAGCATTTACATCCAAGGAATTCCATGATTCATTAATGGCTCAAATTATAAAGAATACACGAATGGAACTAAAAAACATGTAAACAGCTTGTATTTTCCCCCTTTCCTTTCTCTCACTCCAGAAAAAAAAAAACAAAACAAAACAAAAAAAAAACCAAGAAACATGAAACAAAAGAATCAAAATCCAGAAAATATTCTTAAGAAGGACGCAAGCATTAGGGATTCACAAGATCATTTTTCATTGAGTTTCTTATTCACTGGGAAGCTACCAGCTTAAAGATGGGTATAAAACATAAGTCTTTTAACAGCAACAGCCACATCAACTTCTCTCCACTTTTGCTTTAAACTTTAAGGTGTAGGGTAAGAGTATGTTATACTTAAGTTTGCTTTGCTATCCAACACCGCTGGTCAAACAGCTTATTTTTATTGGTTAGGAACAGGAAAGAGCAATCTAACTTAGTTGCTTCTGCAAAACAGCTTGGAGTGACAGAACCAAATAAGGTACAGTATTTGAGTATTTGTTACTGCTAGGGCTGATATGCAGGTATTCAACTTTCTAAATAACTTCCCTATCTACCGAAGGAACTCAATATTCATTTTCTTCATGACCTCTCTTGCCCAGTAAGTATTTCAACATTTTTACAGATGCAAAATGTTTTATTCAATCTGCAATAATGTCTAAAAAATTGCTTTGGCTAGAAAAATGCAGAAAAAAACTATATGTCCATGCATGTACATATACGTAAATTTCTTCAAATAAGTAGCTGAGCCAAAAAGCTGAGACAAGCCTCACATAGTGGCAGTTAGAACCTTTCTCTAAATAAATCCTTGTCTGCTGGAGAATTTTGACTGAAGTGTTACTGGTGCTAAGACACATGCTGGAATTTACAATGACATGTGCCATTGATTTCAATAGACTATCCTTGCCTCTCCCAGTATACTGTCTAATGCAGACAAGTAGCAAGAGGCATATCTTACTTGTAACCTATGGCTGAACTATCAATATTACAAAGAGATGTATGCTGGATTTTAGTTTGAAACTCCTGTCTTGCTCAGCTTAAAACAAGACATCATCAGAAAAGTGTTGCCATTGCACATTAAAAGGAATAAAATCATAATACGACTAGCAAAATTCCTCACAATATTCTGAGTAGATTTTTGAGGGGGTGATCCAGTGCATAATTTATTCTGTATGAAAAGATACAAGTTCATAGGAAGGCAAAATAAATAATTTTAAACATTTCACTGAAGTTATAAATGAAATCTAGATCCCAAATAAGAATGGTGTGTGCTTCAGAACTCCATCTTTTGATGCAACACATCCATCACAGCTTAAGAAATTATTTCCCTGATTGATCACAGTAGAAATTCTTTGTTTCTTTTTCATCACTGCTGACTTTTTTCCCCATTCCATCAAGAAAGCTTAATTCTAGCTTGGGCGATTTGATTTTTTTCTTAGTATATTTAAACCTCAGTTGTAATTGAATCAACAGAAGTACTATCTAATCATATTATTGAGCTATTTATGAAGCTTTATAAATCTCTCTGCAAGTAAATTAGTGTCATATCAAACTGCTGAGCCTGAATTTTTCTGGCAAAGACTGATGTAGGGCACTATCCTTTAGCACAAAATGGCAGATCCTGTTTTAAAAATAATTCCTCCCTCTTCACCCCCAAAATACATAATCTAGTGTATTCAGGAGTAGGACTTTCTTATGTAGGTCAGCTACAAGTAAGATAAAACCATCTAAGCTGAAGCTTTCACAAAGTATCTGTCACCTCTTTATTCTAACATATTCGTTATTGCTAATTAAAAACGGTAACATTTTAACTCCTATTAACAAAATTATATTAAATATAATTCACAAAAAAACCCCTTTCATCAAAAAGTAGCTTCACTGAATGAACATTTGGTGATGCCATAACAGCAAATCAAAATCTTTATATATCTCATACATTAAAGTGCAATCCTAATTTACACAGATAATTTTGCAGTCTCAGCTGAGAAAACTAAATCTGATTTTGGACACACAGACCACACCACGCGCATTCCCCCAAAAAACCAATCCAAATCATTAATCTGCCACACTGAAAATATTTAGGAACATGATGTTAATTCACTTCCCACAACTTGCTGACACTTACTCGTCTGTCATGCATTTGGTTATCAACATCCAAACTTGTGTCTATTGACCTTAGGGACTGTTGATTTAATATAATATGATTTTATACATCAAAACTTTTACTTCACCTTCTGGACTGTATTGTCTTTAGTATACAACAACAGGTATATTAAAAAATGCTTCAAAGGGAGACAAAAGATACAGATGTTGTTTATCTGGAAAAGGTACATTGTTTAATTTAATAATTATGAAATAGTTTACATCTTAACTTTTATAACAATTCTGAAAGCTATATCACCTATATGATTGACCTTTTCAGTAAGATTTTGCAAATCAGAAGAAAAATAAGATAAACAAAATCCATTTTTACATACGAGATTTGTAGAATGCGTACATCACAGTAGTAGACTTTAAAGAGACAGGTTAATTTACTGCGCTTAAGGGTGTGAAGCTATAAATACTGAAAAAACACATTTTATGGCATGGCCAGCCTTTTCAAACAAGATTCTACCTGCAGGTAGCCTCTGTAATAAAGCTGCTGATCACCTACCAAAAGTAAAAATGAGAAATCAATAGCTTTGGACATCTGGACACTCGTTTTTAAACAGTTAAAAATATATTATGCGAGTAATGCTAAAGAAAATCAGTTTCATACATTGTCTTTATCCATTTTTACATGAATACATACATAACTCTTAATTAGTTCTTTAAATGTGCAAATTACACATGAGAATTAAATATTGGCTGCCCAAATCCTGCCAAATTAAATCCTAGGACATTCAGTTTTATGCGAGGTACGCAGTCATGCAATTAACTCCACATTAGTACACTCTCAGGCATACAATACACATACAGACTCAGCCCAAGATACATTCAAACATAATAAATTCAAGAGGCTTCTGTGGGAAAAGCCCAAGTTCCAATGGTCTGGACTTGCAAAGAATTAAAAAAAAATTAGCTCTGGGTTACATTTCAAGTGTCTTTTTTTTTTGTTTGCTTTGTTTTTTTAAATGTCTGGTAACATTCTGGTATGTTTTGAGCTGTCTGTCTATAAATAAGCTATAAAAGCGCTACAGTCACTTCTGAAAATACCTTGCCAGCTTTTACGTGGTTCTTATTTCTAATGCTTTTTCATTGTTTGTGCTGCAGTAAAAGGCCAGCGTAGCTTTATCAGGCTTTATAAATACCTCAAAACTGCTCCTATTTTACAGAATACTTGAGAATTTTTCAGAGTACTCAACTCCCCTGACACTAAACTTTCTGATGGAAGCCAACCATGTTTCAACATATGACCAGGACTGAAGAGTCTGAGCAGTAAGAACAAGAACATTTATGACTACTCCAAAATAGAAGCTACTGAAGAAATATAATTTTAAGATACTAGATTGGCAGAGTGGAACAGAGTCTAGCAAATTGTGATTAAATCCCTTTGTTAGAAGGAGATCCTCTGCTAAAAATACTTCGAATGAGTCTTAAATTCTAATAGGAAGATCACCGTTTCTCTCTAGAATACAATGTAAAACTCAACCCAGAGTTGAATAAATAACAGATAAATCTGCCTGAAGCCTAGAGTTCTATTGACAAGGCTTACTAATAAATAAAATGCTTCTTTTGCCCCAATAACTATATTTACACAAAAAATTATTTTAAGTGGTGTACTGTGATAATCAATCACAATAATAGTCCAGAGATTTTCTTTCAAGTAATTCCTGTTGACAATAAATTTTCTCCTAGCATTTGTCTTCTGGTGTTCTTTACATTCCATTTATTCCTTCTCTGTTACTCAGAAAATATTAAGATATTCCAGTTATTCCAGTTATTCCAGTTATTCCAGGGGGAAATTTCTCTGTTCAAACACATCTTTACATATATAAATTAGTATTTCTATACATTTTTACTGACTTTTTTTAATCTATAAGATATTTTTGATTTTTATTTTTTTAGTAGTAGCATGCCATCATTTTCTTTTTTTTCTCATCATCAAGCTCTTTACTAACAGTACTGGAAGTTTAAGTTTTCCAGTTGTTACACTGATAATTCTATGCTCCATATACTAACATGGTGGGATATTTGCAGCATGGGGGGAGATAACAAATTAGTTTATGTGCACTAATCTTATAATGTTTAATAGCTAATCTGATGTTTTTTTCTAACTTAAGTTAAAACCAATGTTTTAACAAGGCACCCTTGTGTACATTTCCTTCATTCTGAGCCTGACTAGGCTGTCACACAAGAGAGCTAGCAAAAATCTTGCCACTGACTTAAGCAGAAATAGAACTGGGTTTCACATATTTGAAATGAAGCAAAAGAAGTGTCTCGCAACACTCCTAATCACACCCCGAGGAAAACTGCCATTGAAATCTATAGGCAGAGAATTCTGCTTTATATTCCAATCATTAATGTTATGCTGATTAATAAAGAATAAAACAGAAAATGTTTGAATCTTGCTGCAATAAACTTCAGAATTTCAGTTACTTCTCTTATATCTAGGTGTATTTATGCATAATAGGTATGTTTGTTATTGTTCTGCTTGATATTGGTGTTCTGCTCTCCTCCAAGATCCCTGAGGAAGAGTTCAAGTTTTCAGGTTCCAAGCTTCTTCTCATTGTGTCAGTCACCCACCTCACTTGGTGGGAGGTACTTTTGTATATTACATTTACCCTAATGATAATGAATTCTTTTTAACTTGAATTCTTCTTAACTATTCTATTTGGGATATTGCATTCTATCCATTAAATGCTTATCATTCATTAAAGCAAAACTATTCCTTCAGAGTACAGATACTAAAACATACCGCTTTGTAAAAACACACAGTTTGTCCTGCCTATAAAAGGGAACGGTCGAGCTCAAAAGTCTTCACTTGTGTTACTCCTGCAGGCAAAGACATGATTTCAAAAACAAACCTGAACAAAGGATTTTCATCATAAGTAGTTTTCTCTTGAAAACTGTTGTTTGTAATGATCTGGGTACTTTTGAGGCACTAGAACCAAAGTCTTTTATACTAAAGCTACCAAATTTGAAGGAGGAGGAAAGAATGTTATAGGTGTCCGTACACTTGGGGCAAACATACACTCATACACCAGCCCTCACACTCAGAAACCCAAAGTAGCTACACTGATAATCAGCAAAGACAATAGTAAAGTTGCCTGAACGTTCCCAGCACTACAGTTACCAATAGCGAGAAATAGATTGTTAAAAGCAGTTATAGAAGAGCTGATCATCCAAAAGTACAAAGTAATATAAATTGAGGAGAAAAAAATAAGTACAGATAATGTGAGAGATCATGGATGAAGATAACTAAGCACAGCTCCTAGCAATAAAGCTGCAGATGACCCAAGAGACTGGAAACTGTGTAACCAGCATGATTAATACAGCTAGCAGAGAGCCAGAAATGACAAGAATAATACTAAAGTTCAGTAATGACCCTGGTGAAGTGTCTTCCTCCAGAACCAGAGCAGTCACTATATCACATCAAGGCAAAAGCCTGGGAAATTAAATACTCTCTTCAGAGCAATCTGCCTGTTAGCTGGACTGTTCTCAGATTGTGTAAGTGCAGAACACAGTGGCTACATGAAAGGGAGAAGAAATTGCCTTTTTCAGCAAGTCCCGTAAGCCTAAAGAGCAGGATAGTCAGGCCACCTGCTAGAGTACTTTGCAGGATAACGGGGAAGAACAAAGGCAGGAAACGAGCTCTCCTTCCATCTTTCAGTCAATATTTTGTTGAGTTATTATTCAGTAAATTCCATAATCGTAGAATACTCAGGTATTTTATAAAATATGTGCAGTCAGAAGATGTCTTTTTCTTCACGTCCACTTGCTCCGCCTGTTGTGCGAGAATGGGAAAACATTGTTTTTTGAGAATGTAGTATCAGTCCCTTTCTCAAGTTTCTGGGTGGGTTGTATAATAGCAGTTACTCAGGTTTTGATGCTGCCAGTCGGTGCCAGGACGAGCCACAAAATTTAGTGCCTTCTAGCGTGTGTTGCTCGTCTAAAATAAAAGGATTGTGGAAGCCAGAAGTCACTGTGACTGTGCAGGCTCACTTAATGTGCTAGGACAGCTGCGCTTCTTCTGGCACTCAGCCTACTATACGGCATGGCTTCCTGTTCCTACAATGTTTTACCTAAGAGAAGGTTCACAGAGAAAACTAAACAAAAATCAGTGATTCCCTTAGGAAAACCAGAAAATGATGTGTGTCGTCTGCCAGTTTCACAAAGTTTTATTCCGTGAGGTAGTGTATATTAAATTTTGCCTGTTATGGGACCACATCATGAAAAGCACAGCTGCTAATTTGTAATACATATTGGCTTAATGGAAAATTGCAAACATACAACATTTTTCCAGATTTGCTTTGTGTTACTTAATATTTTTGAAAGCCAAGATTTTACAAACAAATAAAAAAATTTGGCACTAAAACTTTATAACCTGGCTTGAATGTGAAAGAACAAACAAATAACAGATTGAGCGTAAGGGACTAGGGGATTTTCAGTTTTAGACTGCTGTTTACAACAATGAAAACAAAAAAATGGAGTAACATATATTCCAATGATTTGTGTTTCTGGAACTTCTAAAACTGTAAAGCACCATAACCAGCACTTCTACCTTAAACTTCACTCACATTGACACAAATCTGTGTTCACATGCTACCTTATTCTTCATTCTCTTTTCTGTTTCTCTACTATAAAAATTACATTCAATAAGCCTAATTGAAAATGCTGTCCTTTCAGTTTAATGTTCTTATGTCAAATCTTCATTATTTTCTTGGTTATGGAAATTTTGTTTTACAACATTTCTTTCAATGGCAACTGCAGAAGTATTCCCTGAAATATGCATTTCCTCTGACTTCTTTTTTGTTTTAAGAAGTAAACATTCCATAATATTTTCTATTCTTATTTACCGAGTTTTCAAAATTGTCAAGCTTGCACTTTTTGAGTTATTAAAAATAATCCCAGCAAAATCTATTTGTAATTTACTTGACTGAAATGTATGTTCTGTCATTTTAAATCTGATTAATTAATTGAAAGTAAAGTGGAAATCCTAAATCAGTTCTATGTATAACCTCACAGGTATATAAAATAACACCTTTCTGAAAACAGATACTTTTGTGCAAAACTAGGAACACACTAATTCACTGTAAATTGTTCCTTTTCATGCCACTAGTGCCATTTACTGTCAAAAATTAAGCCCACAGTAGAACTGTTCTATCAGTGTAGTTTAAATGTCTTTCTCTTGTAGATGAAACAGACATTAAACCATGTTCGCATTAGGTTATGGGATGTTCAGCAGCTGCAAGGGGTTGTAGATGTTAGATTGCCACAGTCCTTCAAAGAAGCACTGGAAGAGCCTCCCAATTTACCTGTGTCCTGCTGATTCCAGGAGCTACCAACTCAATATGCATCTTCTTTTCCACTTTAATAAGCCAAGGTTTACAAGTGTGTCTAAATCAGAGTAATCCTCCCTTGCTGCACTCAGGGCACTAGTCAAGAGTTTAGACAGGGTCTTTTATCTTAAACTAGTTCTATTCTCTTGATCCTTAGAAGAGACGATAGTCATACTCACCATGAAAAGTGCAATTGCAGGTTGATTTCTTTCCCTTACACAACTACGGAAACATTACTGTTATAGTAAATACCGCCTCTTTCATTTAACTCGTTTTTCCTATAAGGTATAAAATGATTTCTCTTCTCTTTGAAAACTACTTGATTTTCCTCAAAGAGGAATGTTTCTTTCCCTATAGATCTTTTTTTCTTTTTTTCAATCAACCTATATATTAAAATGTGCATAACTACATGAGCTATTTCTGTACAGCTTCCTATTGTGATCTACTCAGCAAACAAGTGGGAGCTAACTGATCCCTGCAATATCTTCCTTTGGTAAATTATAAGGATTAAAAAATTCTAAAAGAAATGTGCACACAATGGGGAAGATGCATGGAAATTAAAGTTATATTAACTTATTTTAAAATTTATAGATAATTGTGATTAAATGAATAGCCCTACTGTAGCAATGACAACATACATATGTTAATCTAATTTTGCTCAAAAAGAATGCATGTACACAGTTCCAAAGATGACAAATGGATCAAATTGAATTCCTCAGCAAGGTCTGGAGTAAGACATCATTTTCCCAGAAATCTCCAACAGCTTCAGTGGCAAAGATGTAAACGCAGATTTTGATTTACAATGCTCTAGTCTCCATGCCACAGTCCCCAGCATGTTCTCAGAAACCCAGTGTTGTCTTTTGGGCTCACAATGGAGAAGTGTCCTTGAAAGTTTTCAGTCAGTATTGTCACTTATACTTTGAATACGGTGGCAAAATACCAAGACTAGGCTTTTTAATGATTATGTAGAAATTAGATTAATGCTTCACAATTCTGTCAAAATGTTCCAGGAAGAAACTACTGCTGAGAGTGACAAATCTGTTGATGTTGTCACACATACCAGAAATTAAATCCTTAAAACTTTGCCATCCTTCAGCCGTTTGTAGGTGAAGATTGCTAATCTTGAAAATTTAAAGTACTGTATTTGATGGAGTCAAATGAAAGATAAAGAACTGCCTCCTGACAGTGTCCTACCTTCATAAAGCTTAAAGCAGTTATAATCTGTAGCATTCACACTTGTAAAGCACTCTATTTTGGCTCAGATAATCTCTTATCTTAAAGCACTTCAAAGTTTCACTGACTAACAATAACCATATGAAACTCAGAATTCACTGTGAGTATAAGGAAGTGAACGTACTCATTGGTTCTTTCAGTGTGGAAATGCCAAGCCAAAATCAGCTGTCAACACAACTTTGTTGACTTCTAGGCAGTTATGTGATACAATAAAATGCCACTATGGAGCTATCTTTAAGTTCTTTCATGATTCTTAAAGGTTTATTTCTAAATATACTTACTACAATTTTCTTAATTTTTCCCCATTAGCCATATAATATGCAAAGGATCCCAATGCATGACTACTTTATGCAAACCATCATATAAAAAGTTAAGATCACATCCACAACAAAAAGCAAAAACTAACTTCAGGCTCAAGATTTCCCTTGCTGTGGTTCAAGGGAGAAGTGCTCCTAATTAATACTTTTTGCCCTACGAGTAGGCAGGATAATACAATATAGAGAGACTAGAAGTGCCTTGACAAGATGACCAGATTTGTCACAGAGATGGATTATTGCTGAATGTTGTAACTACTCTTTAACCTGGCAGTCACATAAAAAATGAAAGCCAGTGTAGACACTTACATGGTTGCAATGAGCATGATGCTACAGTCCGCATGATGCTTCAGTCCACATGACTATTTAAATAAGAGTAAAGTGACACAAAGCAAAGGAAAAAGCCCTAGTTTTAGCTTGGCCTACTTATTAAATGCTTCCAGAGGTAGACTCTTGGGCAGGATGAACTTCTAATATTCTTTTACATCTTTGCATTATTCCTATTTCATCTAAAATACCACATAATAGTACTTTACAGCACAGTTTTAGGTGTTCCTACTAATGCTCCAATACTTTCCTTGCCAATGACTGCTGTTGTTCTCTTTGTGTAAGAAATTAATATTTCATTTATGTGCTTAACATATATTTATGGTTTTTATATATAAGGCTGTAACAAACAGCAGAACATACGTGAACAGCAAACACTGCCTAGGGAGGGCAGACACTTGCTGGCTGTTAGCAGAAATAAACAATGACATTGAAAATGAAAAGCAAGCTGCCCAAAAATACCTGCAAAGAGAGAATAAAACCCTTGTCAAACAAGTTACAGTACTGAAAATACATTGAAAACAATTCCATGTAATATTTTGAACTTCCTCACTCACGTTTCTCTCAGCACAGTACTGGCAGTAGATCTATACATTTATTAACTAGTTGTCACAGAAAAAAAGTTGAAAATGTTGTTCTTGAGAGAAAAAGTGGGGCAAAATGGAAGTTTTATGTTAGAACATAAGCACTAGTAACCAGCTGCTTAAATGAATGTGTAACCACAAACTCATATGATGTGGTAAAAAAATAAGAAAAAAGTTATCATATTTGAAATTCAATAAACAAATAATTGATGGTGATAGATACTTCTTTTCAGCTTAATGATCAATCATTTTGAACATATCAATGACCAGTTAATATTTTAAATTCTCATTTGATTTATAAACCGGGGACTCCAAAATCATAGGGTACCTTTTTTTCCTTTATGTGACTGGTTGTCTATGAATTCTGAAAAAAACAAACTCCCTCAGGTCAATACCTTTCATGCTGCTGTCACATATGTTGTAACACCTAAAAGAAGCAAAGTAGCTTCACTAAATAAATATATAGACTAAACAAACCATTTCCAAGCCCAAGACATCACTGCCAGTGCTGTATATACCCCTGGATCCTCTCTCAGTCCATTGCTGTCAAGCCACTTGTTCCAAGCCAGCCAGGGCCGTCTGGCTTGTCATTTGGCTGGCAGACCTGGATCTAAAGCACACAGTTACCACTCCTGACATTGCTGTAGCTATAATGGTTTCAACGCAAGAGAAGAATTTAAGGACAATTTACAGAAACCTTTCACAGAAACCGTGAAGAAAGGCCAAAAGGTTTGCAAACTTCAGCTGAAACAGGATAAGAATCTCACCTACAGAATTAAGCTGATACTTTCAAAATATGTTACAGTAAAATGCTTTACTTATTCTAACGACATGGCTGTGTCTCTTGATTTGCAGAGGAGTTACTTCTTTTCATGTAGCTGGAGTTAGATATTTGCATATGCATTTTTGCTGGAAATGAAGGTACTGAAAAATGACCTATGTGACATTTTCAGTAGGAAACATATATATACTTGAGGGTCCTGGAGGTAGAACCTCCCATTCTGAGGTGATGAACAAGATATTTGATTTAATTAATATTCTTAAGGAAATGAAAAAAAAATTACATCAACTCCTGACAGGTGAGAGACTGAAAGTAGTTGGGACATATAGAGTACACTGAATAGAATAATATGTAATCATGAATACGATGGAAAATAAAAGCAAAGCATAAAGTCTTAATACATGGCATGGCAGGAACAGCAGCCACAGAGCTAGAATTCTGACAAAAGTGATTGTAGCCTTTGAAGATGCTTTCCTGATTTTTATTAAATTAACTTTTAATACAGTGATCACTATGAAAACTGCAGAAAGAACTTCCTTGAGAACATTACAAATGTGATTTTAAAAGTTGTGAGAGCTCAACATGATTAAACGTCATAATTTCAACACAATTTGTCTCCCTGCCTACACTATTGCTCTTTTAACAGACAAGGAAAGCCTCTTCTCTTGTAAAACAGTAATTATAATCTACTGGACTATCTTGTTCTGCATCATACACTGCTGCACAGAACACAGAATATAGTAGTCAATCACATGTCACTTTAACCCTAGAGGAAACATCTGTCTTTATAAATCAAAGGATTAGTGAAGCTCATAAGGACATTGAGAAACAGATGTGAGAGGTGAAATGCAATTCTCAGTAGGCATAATCCACTCAACTCATAACTTGAATTTGAGCTTTCGGTCCTTTCAATGAATAACATATTTAATACATCTATTAGAATGTCAGATTTTTTTTTTTGCACACATTCTTTCACGGGCATTTTTTCTTGTTTGGAAGAGTCTATAAGCATAGATTGGTTGGGATGAATAGGATGAGATATGATGAATAAAGACTATCAACACTGAATAAAGCCTACATTTAGATGTTTTAATTTGATTGATACTTGCATCACTATATCAATGTCCAAGACGGTTTGAAGATATTAAATAAGACAAATATGTTTCTCAGGAGTCTGAGATTTAAAATGCAAGTTTTAAAACTAAAGCATCAATGTTTATGACTATTTTTCTGATTATAAAATTTCATTGAGCACTGAAACTTTGAGCTGACTTTCTTCACAATAATCCTTATTTAGATCAGTCAAAATGAAGATGCACATTTTTCATTCTTCCATCCCTTATTCATTTCCTGTCTCTTTTTCATAATCCAATTAGCCATGAATACTTGTATTCCATCTACATTCCAACTCAGAAGCTATTACATCTTTCCTGCTTATAAGGAGCCCAAACTGTAAATCAACATCACTGTGTTATTTTAGAGTAGCTAAGATTCAGAAAAGCAGGCAAAGCTTCCACCTCAGGCCACTAATATGACACTGAATATCACAAGCAGATAATCATAGCAACCACCAGGCACAGGCACCTTAATACTGTAAATCACACCTATAAACTCCGTCCTCTTTAGTTAGGATTTATTAATGCTAAAGCTCTGTTAATCTTGTATTTGCATTTTACCCTACTATCTAATAAATGTCACTTTTCTTTTTCTGTCTTATTTCTCCTGGAGAACAGTTTATTAGCCTTTCTGATTTAATTAGAAGTCATCTTTCCTGTCAGCATCTTACTGTCATCTAGTTTTCTTTCTTATATCCAACACAGTCAAAAATTATTATCTATAGACTATAATTTGATCAGGAGTTTGTATATTATTAGAATCAGAATGAAGTGATAAGAGTTGTTTAGGTTGGAAAAGACCTTTAAGATCATTGAATTTGAAAGTAAACCTAACACTGCCAAGCCCACCACTAATGCATGTCCTTAAGTGCTACTGACCTCTTAAATACCTCTAGAGATGGTGAATCAACCACTTCTTTGGGAAGCCCGTTCCACTGCTTGACAACTCCTTCCATGAAGATTTTTTTCTTAATATCCAAACCAAACTTCCCTTGGTACAAGCTGAGGTCATTTCCTCTTGTCCTGTCACTTGCTACCTGGGAAAAAAAGACCAACACCCAAGTTGCTAAAACCTCCTTTCAGTTAGTAGCTAATGGGATTGTTTAGTCTGGAGAAAAGGAGGCTGAGGGTAGACTTTATCACACTACTAAACAACCGTTCCCTCAGGTGCTCCTTAAGGCTTGCGCTCCAGACCTTCACCAGCTTCATTGCCCTTCTTTGGACGCAATAAATAAATTCTCTCTCACAATAAACTCCTTCTCTCCGCACACACAGATATAAACATAAACACACAAACAAGGCATGAACAAGGTTAGAGACATGAGAACCATGTAGTAAATGTTTAGGCTCCCTTATGGACAAGTCCCACAAAATTACAAAGATGAACTTGGGACTATCAGAGGATAGTCCTCCCTTGAAATCTATAAGAAACAATAAGTTACTCATTAAGCAATTTCAAAATATAACCTATATCAAAGTGATTTAGGAACTAAAGCCAGAGAACAGTTCATCAAGTCAGCACAATCAAATACTGCCCTAGAAAGGTCTACAGACTTTTTCACTCACAAGAAAATCTTGCAACAGGTTTTAGACACAAAACTATAATTTTATACAGCAAACTAGTGGGAGGAGAGCATCACAAATGTCTCAGGTTTCTCAAACTGTTATAGTTTTTTATTATATTTTAAAGGCTTTTCCTCAAGTCTTTGTACACATTGAAAAATACTTTTTTTTTTTGTTCTAGTATTTCATTGCATTCCCAAGCAGATAAGGTTTTAGGCTGACTGTCTTTATAACATGTTTCTTATGAGTTTCTTTCTGCATTTTCTTGAGCATTTGAAACAGAGGAATAGTAAAAATTGTAAATTCCTTTCTTTAGCCATGCTCTGGCAGTGCCTTAGCAGGAGAAATAGGCGAAAGTCATCTGGCTACCAACAAAGCAACATGCTATAGCAGCCCAGTTAGATACAAGAGCTGTAGTGCAATGTGATAGGGTTGACAAAGGCATGCAGGATGTACAACACTTGACAGCTCTTGCATCAGAGCTAAGGAACAGGAAAGAAGACTGTTGGAGGTGTGGGATGCAGGCAGCACAACTGCAGCAAAGAGAAATAAAAAAGTGGAGGAATATGAAGTTATACAGGGAAAGAAAGTGTATGAGATGGGAAGAAGGTTACGTTTGCCAGAGAAGATAGAAAAATTGTTATGAGGAACCTAAGAATACAGAGAATCAACAAAACTGAGGAATCTGTACATTGTAAATATTTTTCCATCAAATAAATTGCATTCCTACAGACAGCTTTAGAAGCTTTGATTTGGACAATCCAGGAATCATACCTTTTAGATTGGACCTTTACAGTGTGTCATATTTTGCTACATATGTAAATTGAGTAATAAAATTACATCCCTTGCAGGTTCAGTTGCTGTTGCTTATTTAATAACTGTTTTGATAGCAGAAGACTAATTTCATTAATTTGAGGTATTGCAAAGGAATGAACACTTGACCTGCAATTTCTTGAACATTTACAAACTTTGTCCATTCACAAATTAAATAATATGAAAGATAAAAGCTTCTCTCTGAAAAACTGGTAATGCTAATTTTGTGTTCTTTGAAGTTCAGCTGGAAACTTACTTTCCAAATGTGCCATCACTCCTTTAGTCGCATGTCGGACAGAAAAAAAAATATTCAGACAGAAGAAATGAGAGGTTTTTACCCATCCATGACAACACCAGCATCTGAAGTTAATTTTAGTATTTGTTAAAAGAATGAAAACAAGATTTTCAATTTCATTTCACCATTTTCCAAAGTTGATCGTCTTTAAACTACTACTGATTGTCCTGGACTGACCACTCAAGACAAAAATATATTATAAAAATACTTTATCAAATATAGGTAAACTTTAAAGAACAGACTACAATGATCTGTACCATAAAGTGTAAGAAATGCATAAACTTTGCCATGCTTTATGCATTGCTGGAAGGATGAATGTACTAGAGCAATGTATATTAAACCAAGCACATTGTAATGAACAAATCAGAGTAGAGTACTCCACACAGTTCTGTTATCCATGGAGTAATGTTTGTAGCAAACTGATCATTTCATACTGCTGACTTTTCCCCTTATCTCCATCAGCTCTTAAAACGTTACACGTTTTCTTCACTTGTTTCTTTGTTTCTTAGTTATAACTGCTTAAGGCATGCTATCAGCTGACACCTAAGAAACTTTCTGCTAAGACTGGACCTACATTTCAAGGTTTTGTAAACCTCTTTTTGCCAATAGCACTATGATAGAAATAAGAGTCAAAGAATACTGGGCACACTGCTATCAACAAGTTACTGTAATCTATACGCAACTGCAAGTTGTTCTTAAATCATATTTTCACAGAAAAACCATTGACAAATGTAAGATCTTACATTTACATAAGCCCTTTCCTATGGTAATTACCTGTAAAATTTATCATTTTTAGGAGGTTTGCTGACAAGGTATGGACGAGAGAACCTCAGCTTCTTCCTAGTCAGTTTTGTCTTTAGATTGAAGTGCATTTTCTCCTAATTCCATCTAAGTGATGTACAATGAAAGTAAAAAGTAGACTTAACATTGCTAAGAAGCTATTCTATAGCTGATCATGCTCAGATAAAGTATTCCAGAGAGAAAGAGGAAGGTTAGGGAGAGATTTATATTTCTCTCTTACTGACTTCTAGAAGTAGGCATAGTAGACAAAAGCCGATGGAATTCTATCAGTTACAGAAACTCCATAAGCCAACCTTATCCAAATAAAAAGGGTATTTTCAAGGAGTCATAACTTTTTTTTCTAAGATGTAAACTGAGATGAATAGATATAATAATACCCTGGACCTTGCTGAGAGAGACCGTCCAACTTGATTTGAATTTTAGTAGTGGGACTACTACCCACTACCGCTCTTCCATGTGGATAGTGATGAAGCTGCAACAAGTAGTCTGAGGGCAATCAAAAGAGACTTCAGGGCCTTGGGATGGTTGATGAAGGAATCAGGAGCACAGGTTGTTTTCTCTTCTGTTCTTCCAGTGCTGGGCAGTGACATTGATAGAAACAAAAGAGATTTCTCCCAGTTGCTTGTTGAATATCTCATCACCCTCTTCTTCTTGGCTGGGTGGTCTATAGCAGACTCCCACCACAATAACTATCTTTTTGGGTGTCCCACTGATTTTTACCCATAGACACTCAACCCTATCATCACCATCATTTTGCTCAAGGCAATCAAAACACTTCCTAACACAGAGGGATACTCTATGGCCTCTCCTGCCTGAAGAGTTTATAGCCAACCACGGCAGAACTCCAGTTGCGCAAGTCATTCCCCCATGTTTCTGTGACAACCATTACACCATAGTTATACCTGTATTCTCTTCTTATACTACATATTTTAATAGGTATAGTTAGTAGAAACTAACTGAACAATTTGCCCAGTACGCACAGCAGTGCCTTCACCCTCAGATAAACAGTAAGATTTTTAGTCCAAATAGATTGAGCTAGCTGAGGTAAAAGAACGTAAGAAGAAAATGAAAAGGGTGTTGATGCAATTCTTACTTTTAAAAGACTTCAGGAAACTGGTTTTCTCCAAAAAGAAAATTACTTAGTTGAACTGCATGCTGAACTGAACCACAAAAAAAATGCCAGTTCACTCGTCTTTATCTAAAAAGTCTTGCTTGCAAGTGTTTGGATCTCTGGTGAATGGCCCAATGCAGTACTAATCAAAAGACGCATGGTTTCCTTAGATGTGAAAGATGAAGCTTTTGCTAAAACCATATAATATTCATTTCAGCCTCAAACTGGCAGGAATAGATTGCCACTAGCCAGTAAAAAGTTCACTATAAAGAATTATATGTCCTTTCTGCCCTTGGTCACAGTTACTTTGTTGTAGCAGGCAATTTTCTCATATGTTCTTCAGAAGGTCATTCAAAACTCTTTTACTTGGCAAGATGATGGGGATCTAAAATTATTATGATCTCCAGGCATTTACCTTTCACTAAATTTCCCAGTGTTCAAAATAAGATGAAAGTCAACAAGAAAGGTTAAATTCAAACAAACTTGTGCTTATAACTTACATCATATGAAACCAGAGGAAAATTATGTAATTTTGTCAGGAGTTTAAGCTTTCATCTTTAATAGAAGTACCAAGGCTACTCAATATATACTAGTCCCTCCTAGAATATCCATCTTTTTTTTATATATAATTCTGAATTAAATACATGTAGAAGTTTGTACCTTCTAGTTTAATTTTGGAGTAACAGAGAAGCAAAAATCTTGGGAAGCTGAGTATGTACACTTTACGCCTAAATATATGTCATCATTATGTAGAAGACATAATATTTCTGAGGTACACACAATATCCTTGAAAAATTACACACTTTTGGTAATTTTTTAGGGCTAGGCTTGAATTTCTTTTTGCTGATTTTTTTTAAAACCAAGATTACAATGTGTATATAGCACATAATAAATTTAACTGTTGTCACATTTATATCCAATCATTCCTCTTTAAAAAATATTTCAAATGATCCTTTGATAAATCAATACATATATTCCCTCACTTGCAGAGAAATGGCTTACACTCAGCTTCCTTTTGAGGGCATATGCATTTTCAGCGTAACAGCTGCATACACAAATTCCAAACTTACAGACTTACTTACTAACTCTGATAGTGCTTGCATGAAAAAAAAAATACCATAATGAAAGAATTCTTAAGAAGAAATGCTCCAGGTAACAAGGACTAAGTGGAAACAAGAATGAAGGATTTGAAATTTACCAGAGACACCTGCGGTTTTTTGTGTTTTCTTGTTTGGTTTTTTGATTGGTTAAGAATGCTTTTCTGAAAGAAGTGTCTTAATAAGATGAGCCATTTGAGTAGCTTATACCCGATATGAAAAAGAGGAAGAAATAAAAAAGATTAAAAAATATTAGAAATAAAAGGTTTGTCAGATATAGCATATATACCTGGTATTTGGCTATCAGAAACTGTTACAAATCCATCCTCTAATGTGGACTCTTATGTTGCTGTCAGACTTTAATCTTCAGTTAACAAGTGTCTGAAACTTGTCTGACTGGAGTTTTTAGCGTATTAGTGGTCTGTAATTGTGCTGGTTAGTAGAGGCCAAGGTTTATTATCTATGTAATAGACCCTCATAAAACAGAAAACCCAGTAACTTCCTAAAGCTTGCCAGATAAAACGGATACAGTCTGAAGCACTACCTTTCATGAAGCTGAAAAGAACTGAAGCCTTACTTTCTTTAATGAAAACTGCTTTGGCAGGGAATGGAGGACTGCCCAGCCTTTGTTGTTTAAAGATGGGCAAGTAGAGAGCCCAGGCTATCTATCCAATGTGGCCAGGAAATTACTGCTGGTGGAAAAAAAAGGAAGACACTTTCATTTTTTGATCAATTCCCTTGACAATATCAGTTGAAGACATATTCTTATATTACTGTCATGAAACTGAATGCTCTCATGTTTCTGCCAGAATTGTCACAATGTTGACATAAAAGCAGCATTGTAGTTCAAAATTTTCACCACCAACTAACTTTAGGAATTGAGTTTTCAGTTTTAATTAGGTTTACAGCTGAATTTTTAAATAGAGCAAAGTATAAAACATGCCTGGTGAAGCCATGCTGGCTGCCATTAATCACCTCCCTGTCCTCCATGTGCTTTAGCACAGCTTCTAGGAGGATCTGTTCCATGATATTCCCAGGCGCAGGGGTGAGGCTGACAGGTGGGTAGTTCCCACAGTCCTCCCGTTCTACCCTGTTTAAAAATGGATGCAATGTTTCCCCTTTCCCAGTCACCAAGAACTTTATCTGACTATCATAAGTTAATTACCATTGAGAGAGACTTGGCAACTGTATGAGCCAATTCCCTCAGGATTCTGGCATGCATCTTTTCAGGTCTCAGACTCTGTGTGTCTTTGGTATGTTCGGGCGCCTCAGGTGGTCACAAACCTGATCTTCTCTTATAGTTGGAGGTACTTTGTTCCCCTAGCCCCCATCTTGCAGTCTAACCACTTGAGAGATGTGGAAAGAGGGTTTGTCAGAAAAGACTGAGGCAAAAATAAGTTGCTGAGTACCTCAGCTTTCTCCTTGGTTGTGAGTTAAGAAACAAACAAAGAGTTAAGAAATTGGAAAAATCCCAAATACAGCAACACTCCAGATATCTGTGGCTGGATTTCTGAGTTATTCACTACTAGGACCTACTTCCCCAAGAAAGTATATTAAGTTGAAAAGCATACTATTCCTTGATGAAATACAGTCAGCTCTGACCAAAGCAGATGAAAAAGTGAGGTTATAGTGTGCAATGGGAAGGAAAAAGAAACCTGATACCTAACTGAGTATCATCCTTATCCATTTCCAACTCCCCATCTCTCTTCATCTTCATGTCTGTGAAAGCATGAGGTTGGGGTCAAACTAATTGCTAAACCAAAGTGGTCTGATCCTTTCGAGTATAGATAAAATAAATCTGTCGCAGAAACTCACCAATGTCTTTCATGCATTCTGTCCCACTAAAATGACCACAATGAGCCATATAATCATCATACTGAGACAGCATTACCATAGCTCAATTTATTTAGGGATAGACTGTGAAAATAATGGGCAGAATGCTCTGTCTGCATCTAATCTAGCCTCCCGCTGCCTCACTGAGCCAAATGACCAGGAAGGTATTCTCCTGAGTGCCAGTCTCTCCATGGATTCTCAGCGCTTTCTATTTTCAATTCAAAGTGTTTATTCTCCAATTGATCCATAGATCAGGTTTTCATCTTCTCTGTGACAGTCATTTCAATGAAGGCTTTAGCTTTCTGATCCATGATACAATATGACTTTTAGTCAGAAATTTAGGATTAGGCATAATAAAAACCAACAACAATAAAATGGTCCTCTCCCTTAAGAGGATGTGAAGCATTACAGTTCTTCCCAAGGAAATTAAACTAAATCATACCATAGGAGAAACAATTCTGGCAAAACATAGAGCTATAAAAATGAAGGGATTTGTGTATACCATCAAGTACGCATTAGCACAGGAAGACTAACCAAATGCCAAAATTCCTAGAATTAATGTGAATGTTACATTTTTGAGGAATACATTTGTAAGAGGATGAGAGCAAAAGAAACCCAAACTGCTATGAGGAAGAAATATTATGACTATTCTGTTAGTTCAGTGTAAATGAAAACAAGATTTTGATATAGTTTTTCTGAAAGATTATAACCACTAAAAAATTCTTTGTATAAAGAAGTTCAAGCACTTTCTGTAGTTAAAAAAGGTGTCAATGAACAAAAAATATGAGGAACCTGAACAACAATTTCTTCTTCAATTCTAGCTTCACAATGCTTAATAGCATATTAAGCTATTTGTTAAAATATTTAATAGGAATATTAAAGTTAGTTCAGGGGAAAAAAGAAAATTGAATTATTTTTCTCACATATGATTGTGAAAAAAAGCGAATTAATTCATTTTCACCTATTTTCTTTTGTCTCTTCTTCAACTGTATACATGAGATAACTAAGAGAATAAATAAGAGAATAGCTAGTGTGCAATGAATGTTTGAATATCTAATTCCCAATAAAATAATGAGGAAAACAGTAGGTCTCAAACACTGATCCTTGAAGTATAAGAATTATCATGTCATGTCATAACAAATGTTTTGTAAGTGGTCCCTCAAATGGTGTTACATGCAAAATCTTCAAATTTAAGAATCTTGAATACGCAAATTTTTGAGGACCTCCTAGTTTCAAGAAGTATTCCATTTATATGCAGCCATGTAAAAGAAGTCCCATTATTTGTCTGGAGGAAAGGATCCTTCTCTGTGTATTCTAGATGACTGATATGTGTCTCTCTACAAGCATCAGCAGTGTAGACTAGAGTGGAAAATAACTGGTGAGAGTACCATGAGCGTGTATTAATAAAGGACGGAACATTTTTTTTTTCCCAGAACATACTCCCATAATGGTTTTCTAAGCATTCCCCTTGAAACAAAATGCCATCATTTATGAACTTATGTTCAATATGCAGACCTTCAGTATTCCATTAACTTCCCACAAGATTCTCCCAGAGGTGTAAAATGCATCCTTCATGAGTGGTTTTTCCTGAGAGATTTTATGAGTATTAAAACCACCATTTATTTTCATTCTTACTCTCCAAGCTAAGCCACAGTTATTTCTTTACTGTATTCGGTTAAAGCTATTAGTGTTCAAGTACAGACGTGGCCACTATATTCTTCAATATATTCTTTATAACTCCACCCTTCGAACAAAAGCTGAGTGTTTGCCAAGCTTTAACCTGCTTGATTCACAACATTCCCTTGAGATAAATGGGGAATTATGAAGCGTATTAACATCTTATACTAAAATAAGGTTGATCAAACCCAGCAATATAATCAATATAAACATGTTATACATTAATTTTACTTCAAAAGAAGACAATGTGAATTGAAACACTATTTATGTCAAACAAACTATGTTGACTTCTACAAGGGGAAAGAGATCCCAGTGTCGAAGAGGCAGTCAGCAACAAGCCAAGCAAGAGACCTTGAGAGGACAATGAGTTGAAGAAGTGATTTTTTTATCAAGAAATACAGATTCATAGAAAGGAACAACTGCCATTTAAATTAATCTTTCTCCTTCCCATTTCAAAAAAAAAGAATGCAATATAAGCATGACTGAAGGTTTACATGGTATTTTAAATTCTCTGAATCAGTTTATCTTTCATTTGATGGAGGATGCTCAATGAGTGAAAAATTCCTCAACAAAGCATTCCAGATGTATTCTTAGGACTTCTTCTGAGGATCTTAATTCTGACATTACTTATATCAATGCAAGTCATGAACCCATTATCTAGAGGTAATAAAATCATACTAAAGAAAAGGATAATTAGGTCCACATAATTCACTTGAACTATATAAACATTGATTATGTCCTGTAGTTCGGGGTTTTTTTTATTCACCATAGTGAGATGAGCTGACTTCCTCCTATGTTTGGTGGACCTTAATGTGCCAAGAGAATCTAACTTATTTGTTTATGGAAATACCCTAAGGAATACACAAAGAACACAGAGCAGAGATGCTCTCATTAGGAAGACGACTTACAGAACAATACAAAGTATGTCCACTGCTACTGATTGGAAAAGTTCAGGAACACCAAAAAGCATCTTATCAAAGACAGTCACAAATAGTTTGTCTACACAAACTGGAACAAAAAAAAATCAAATGCAGTCCATTCCTTATCTACAGTTATTTCTGAATAATTTTTAAATTTTTCTGATTTAAAAAAAAAAACAACCCACAACACAGCAAAAAACCCTCCGAGTTTCTTACATAGCTTTAATAAGAGAAGAAAATATTTGTTATGCAGAGGTCCTATTTACTAATTAGGAATGTAATTAATGTTTTGTAAAGTCTATACTATTGCTGCTACAAAGCTAGCAACAATTTTTCTCAAAGCTATTAATAAGGTAATGTCAATGGAATCCAAGAAAAGCCACAGATTTCAGTGGTTTAGGGGGTGCTAACTGAATATTTAAAACTGAAACCCAAGTAATGAAACAACATTGCTTATCTCATTATGTAACCCCTTGCACTGCAGGAATTAATGTTTCATCGGATTTTATTACAACATACACTTATTTAAATTACCTATGTGTTTCTTTTCAAAGAAAATGGCTCCTAACCCAGTATAAATAAATTACAAATAATTTATTATGAATCAATGGAACAACAATCTTTTTAGTCCATTCTACTTGTAACTTCACTTTCTTTAAATGTGTCAAAGGATTCAAATTTACCTTGCTCTTTACACCTGCAAAAGCCCATGTAAACCGCCTGTCACCCTTTCTAATTCACTTACATGTTTGCTGACAGCAAAGACCATATGATTCTAAAGACATTATTTACTGGCTTCACTAAGCTTCATAGTCTGAACCAGAGACAAAGGTGTTAAGGACTATTTCTGAGAAAGGAAATGGATGAAAGTAACAAAATCATTCTAAATAAGAAATGGAAAAAAATGGAAGTGTAACATGTACATTAATACTTTTAGTATTTTTAAAGACATAATTCAGTGTCCAGTCAAATAGGGATCATATATTATTTTGGTAAATCTCACTGTTACCACTAAAGCATTACAGTTTAAGTCAACCATTCATAAGAGAAGCAAGAGACTTGTATTTTGAAAACTATACTGAAAGCAAGGGAGTAGCTGAGAAACTGTTCTATTATACACCATAATAATTGATTAAAAGAAGATGCACATACATACACCCACAAGCAAGACAAAACTTAAAGTTCATTTAATAATTTGTAGATGACTTCAAAGCCATGGATAATGGGAAATATTACCAATAAAGTATACACCAGTTTAGAATTCTTTTGAGAGCTGGACAAGGTAGTGCAGTATAAGGTTTTAAAAAATCTGAAAACTGCCATTAGGTGTGAAAGAGATTGTTTAAAGCAGGTTTAAAACATAAAGGAGAAATAATCATAGACAGGGGAAGATATCTGTCATTCTGTTAAGGAGGCAAGATTAATATTTTCCTGAAATTGTCTTCATCCCAGAATTTCTCATCAGAACAAAGCTAACTGTCAAAAATCACACCACAAAAATTACTCACGGTTTAAAGCTACAGTAACCTCTTCGTAGAATAGTACAGCAGTGGGTAAGATTCACTCTCTATCTACGAGCCTTTGGCAGGGAGCAAAACCAGCAGTTCTTCAGAATTGATTTGCACAGACATAGCAAACCAGATACTCCAAGTTGCTCACCTCCTGTGCTTCGATAATACTCAGCTGAAAACTTGGAATGATGTTATTAAAAAGGTACAGTTCATTTACTGTTTTCTTTCACATTTGCTTAGTTTGAATCTGTAATACTAAATACTATAAAAAATACTAAATACTGTACCATGTTCCTGAAAAAATCCAGGAACATGGCCATCAATCCTTTGGCCACCTCAGTTCCTGTAAGAGAAATATAAGCTTTCCTTTTTAGTCACTGCTCCCTGCCAAGTGTCTCTTTTTTTTTTTTTCTGTTACTTTGTTGAGTAAAGAGAACACATGATTAATAAATTTATAATGGCTCTATTTCCTATCTGATCACTAAGAGAAGAAAAGGGAGACATTACAATAAGCGTCAAATTTTGTACAACTCAATACAGTCTGGGTTACACAGATGAAAGTAGCCAAATTTGCCGTTCTCAGACTCTTTGCTCTTTTTCCTATTTCTGCATATTCATTTAAGGACTTGTCCTTAATACTCAGAAAAATACTAAACATATGGACACAAATATTAAAATAGACTAGGAAATAATATCACAATTCACAATCAGGTGACCCTAAATGAAAAGATTGCATTCCTAGAGATTACATAAGTGCCTTTTAGGAAACATTCTTCATAACACTTGTCACAGACCACTTGGAATGAAAAGCAACATTTTGGTTTTCTATCTGTAATTATATAACTATTTTGTAATGAGCATATTATCTCCAATTATTTACATCAGAAGTTAGAAGCTCTAGGAAGTAAATAAAATTCTTTCTAATTCACTTTTGAAACAAAATTATTGGAAATATTAGTGATATGTTTGTTTTAGACAGCCCTGCGTTACAGAGATCATGCAAAACTCATCTTAATCTAAGATTTGCAAGGAACCTAAACAGAACACTTTCAGTGATTCAGCTGAAAGACAGTGGACAATGAAAGAATAATTTCCAGTGGAAGATGGATATTCAGAGATTATCCTGTGTGCACTGCGTTACAAAACAAGAGCCTATCAAAAGCAGCTGGGATTCGATGTGAGTGTATTGTAATTGTCTGCAGATCTGTGAGTGACAGCTGGCCAAATCAAGTGGAAAGATAGAAATAGTATATTCTATTTGGGGGTAAAAGGAATACAATAAAAGTAGAAGTGTAATTTTTTGCAGCTGCAAAGCCTTTTTGACAGCAATTCACTTCCAATCATTTTCAAGTAATGCATGAATAGGATAGTCAACGTCATTAAAATCATTTGCTAGTCATCAGGAATAATAAATGACTAGAATAATTTACTATTCACACACATCTATTGCTAATGTAGACACTTAAAACATGTGGTTAGAGACAGCACTCTGCATGCTAACATGTCAGATGTGATATAGAAATCCACTCCTTAGACAAGGAATAGTACTGGAAAGAACAGTGACTGGGATAATAACTTCAATGGTATTTCTCAATTAGCTGCCAATGAAATCCTTCAACACTTAGATACTAAAATAATATTTGGAATATTAAATGAAATATTGTATGAACCCGGTGTATCACAAGCCTGATATGAAAGAATGGAGACCTTCATACACAGAGACAACCTGTCTATTGCAAAGTAAATACCTGTAGAAAATGGAAAAAGGCTGAAATCCAATTTTTGGGCTTCCAGGGACATTTAATACAGGGCTGCTGATGCCTCAGAGTACTCCTTAATCTGTTTTAACAAATTATAGAGCATTCATTTTAAACAGGACAAAGTTATAGTCAAAAAACAATGGCTGTGACTAAAGTACCACCACAGCCAGCACCTCTCCTGTCACAGTGGCTCCTTCATACCGATGTGAGCAGCATAATCTTTGGTAGCAGCCTATAAAACAACGCAGCCCATGGGAACTTGAATCCAGGCTGTTGCCTTTTTCTGGGGGGAAAAGCAAAAGACTACTTGAGAAGCAAATGCTGTGGGACAGTTGCTTGGCCCTGTGGGGCTGGTTACACACCCCCTCACAGCCTCTGGTTGCTGCTGCAGGGGCTGTTTGTCCAGCACTAGCTGCCCACTTCTGTGCCGGACATCAGTGGCTACAGGCTATAGAAATCCACCCCTGTGCTTTCCCACTCTGGGTTTAAAACTTCATCTCACCAGATAACTGAGGTTGCCATAAGGAGAACATCTTGTCCCCCATCCAATGAAGAAAATAGAGTGGTGTAATGATATGAACGTACATTTTAAAAAAAAATCTGACTAGACACAGTTCTGATCAGGTATGTTATAAACCCTATACACTAACAGTAAGATCAGCATGACTTTTAAGGCTGGTAAAGAATCGTTAGCATGCATTGTGATGGACTTGAAACATTCAGGAGTTCAAATCCTGCAGCCTTCATTCACACTTCACACAGATCATTGCAAAAAAACAGACACTGATTACAAAGCGTGGCTGATAAAATAAAGGAAATTTTGTAGAGACCTCTGGGTTTTATTGGAACATCTCAAAGACTTTTTTTGTGTTCAAAAGGAAGAAATTATTGGCAGTATACTTTCTTACTGTCTTTTGTCTAAGCTTTAACTTTATTTTATTGATTATCTTAAATGGAACTAACATTAAAACATACATGAGCAAAGCCAAAGAACAAAAAAGAAATTACGCCTACTTTGAAAACATCTCCATTTCAAAACACAGAGTATCTTGATCTCCAAAGGAACCTTTCTCACATATACTCTGAATATAAAGTGTAGATTTTTGACCCACATTTAAGTTATTAGATGTACTTAAGTTATTAGATTATTCTAAGATCACATGAGCACCATGAAACCTTACCACAGGAAGAGTACTGTTTCCAGTGTGAAAAAATTCTGCTGTTATCACTGCAAAAAACCTTATCCTGGCTCCATATTTTAAATTCCTGGGTTTATTCTGCACTTAGAGCAAGCATTCAGTTTCTTCATGTCTAAAAAATGCACTACTATTCCTCTTCAAAATTAAAATACAGAATGACTTTGTACGAACTGACAAAAAAAAATAATCTATTTGTTAATTTACAAGTGTAAGAAATCTTGAAACAGCCTTTTTAACAAACTTACTAGAAATAAAAATAGTATCTTCTGCTTACATAAAAATTAGCAGAGGAGTAATCATTGAGTGTATTTGAGTTAGTACATGATTTGCAAGATGAGGAGGAGGTGAATAACTTTTTAAAGATCATGCCTAACACTTCAGGAATTTCTCATTAAGTAGAGGCAAGAGAGTAATGGTCTTGGTTACATAAACTCAAAGAGAATCACATAGTTCTTAAGTGGTTTTAATCTTCCTTTCCTCTAAATAATGCTAAGAGAACAATGAGCCTATATATATTCGGATGCCACAAACAACACCCATAGCTTCTATAGGCTCATTGTGCACTCAGTACAACAGAACATGCAACCACCACCTTTCTCCCTCCTCCTCTGCTTAATGACTGCTGAGAAGACCAACTTTTTTCCTGAGCACAATTAGTACTTACCTACCAGGAACTAAGGGAAGAAATGACAGATTTTGCTAGTGCTGTCTTACTGCCCTCACATGAGAGAGCAGTAGGTCATGAGAGAACTTCCTAACGCTTTCTAAAGGAGATTTAATGTTTCTGCTTAAAAAGAAACTTTTGAAAGACAATAAAAAATAGTAATGCTAACTTTGAGTATACTACTCTTTCTAAGACTTTATAATATTTTTCCATAATAATCTTTCCACAGCTTTAAATAAGCTAAAATTTGTCTTAAATTAGTTAGCATGCTGTGATTGGTTTTAGCATCTTAGTGTCCTTATTGCGCATATTTGAAATTCTTCTAAAAGTTTATCTTAGAAAAATTGGGAGGTAGTACATATAGGATTTGTTCTTATAATGCAAATAATTTCCTGATATATTGAATACTAAATTAATGCTATTCAGCTAGAGCTCAGGCTTAATAGTCTGCAATCCTAACAAAAATATCTACTGAAAATGTATTTGTTCTCTTGTGAAGATTCCAGCTTCCATGTACGAAATGCTAGTTAAATACGCATCTTGGAAGGGGTAATGAATTTACTGAAATAAATGAAACACTATACTCATTCAGTCTTATGTATAAGAATTTGGTTTTTCTACATCTTTACAGTTTCGGGAATGGATAGGCTTTTTTTGAAATTGAAATAAATTCCAATTTTGTGAACCATGTAAAATATTTATATGTTTTAACATCACTAAAACAGCTGCCGAAGTCAGTCTTTTTCTATAAGAAAACACAGGGAAGTAATGACAATGAGTGAAACAATAAGAAAAAAATGCAGTCTTTAATAATTTTGCCTGATTAGTTGCCAAATAAAAACTAATACTAGTCTCTATTTTTTTCACCTCAAAAAAGAAAAAAAAATTAAAATTGTTTGTGTCATTTCTTATTGAAGAAGCTTGAAAATTGGTCCGAAATGATTGTAACTTTTATTTTTTACATTATTAAAAAGCAACCGAAGTGAAAACCAAACCTTGCTAGCCATTACAGTGGTCACTGTGCCTGCAGTAATAAAATAAAAAGAAAATTCTACTTCCATATGTATGTAGTGCAGTTCTTTTTAGAGATGCTGAGCAAGTCTGAAGGTTAACTAAAAATTCTGAGAATACTAAAGACTATTCAGTGACTACTCAAGGTTTTACTATTATTTTTAATACGAACACCAAACCAGATCAATTTAACCGTACTCCTCTGATTAAAAGCAAGTATCACCATGAAATTAGGTTTGTCCTGCAAGTAAATCAGGTCACTCATTTTTAAATTCTTATGCTTTATAACCAACTGGAAATCTTCAGAGTTTCAGATTTGCCACAGTATTTTTTAATAAATGTCAGTTCATGGGACTATAATGAGGATTAGAGAAAATAAAAATTCTACATTAAAAAAAAAAGCTTAGGAATCAAAGAGTAACTTATTCTGATAGCAAAACTATGCCTGTTGACAAATTCCAAGCACATAAAACTACAAAGTGAAAATATATTTGGTTTATTATCTTGATAAATTCATCTAGAATACTTAGAAGTATACGATACGTAAATCAAAATTAAAATATCAGTTGGCTTGGAAATAAAATTATAGACATTGGGACAGATTTCTAAAATTAACAGCAATGTGTTTTCTATCAAAGAAATCTGTGGCTATGGATACAAGATAAATGTAAAATTCAATTTAAGACTGATTTTATCTGAATATCAGAAACCCAGATTAGGGGCCAACATCACAGATTCAGATTCTTGATACTTGTTATCTTTATTTCACACTTTGTATAGACAAAGGAAAGGTACATGATTAGTTAATCAAATCCTCTTCTGTTTAGTGAATATTAACTTATTTAATGAAAGCATTCATATGAGCACAAGACACATTCTTTGCAGGACTGCAATGCTTTTAGAGCTGAATATTTTCATTATTCCAACATCCTCTAAAGACAGAGTACTTCAAGTTATTGCTATTGTTACATCGACTATCCTAACACCCTCTGAGGTCTCCAAACACTGACTGTAACTCACAGGTTATCACATAACAGTGAAGTATTACATAAGTTCTCTGATACACAAGGAATAACCCAGAACAAAGCAATTTAAAAATTTGTTTTCAAATATTGCATATTCACACTTAAGTTTCTGGCCCACTTGGATGTGCAAATATGAGCTGCTGAGATTGAGCAGAAAGTATTTTTATAACTGCGTTGAACCTTAAGAGCAAACCCTGGTTCCTTCAAGAAGCTGGAACTTCTCAGATGCTTCTCAGAAATTTCTCAGACTGTTTATTTTTTTTTCAGTCCTGATATTTTGTATTTTGAAGAATGAAAGCTTCATATACACAGGTTCTCAAAGAATCTGAAAAAAAGAGCTACCAGGCTTCACTCTCAGCCAGGAACTAATGAGATTTTGCCCCCAACTCCTACTTCTATGCAATTTCTTTTATTTTTTTGACAGGCAAATCAATAGAATTGCTTTGGGTTTAAAAGCATGAGTCGCTTGAGAGAATATCTATAAGATAACACTGCCTCGATATTATTATTTGCTGTTCATAATACATTAGTAACACAAGATCCTACTGTAGTAAGCACTGCAGTTTGATGTGCATCATTTTGTAACAGTGACTTCCGAAGTGACCAACCCTCCAATTTTTTGCTACTTCAGTTCTAAAGTTCTTTATCTTCTGTGTGGGCCCGTCCAAGACTGTTTCCTACATACAATACAGAGATTGTCTATGTGCCTACCCTGGAAGGTCTGACAATGTACTAATCCAAAGGATATGTGAGAATACATCTTCCAACCAAGACTGAAATGGCTTTCGGATGATTTTAATGTGCAGAAGAGGAATGTTTGACCTAGATGGTGGATTAGGTGCCCTTAAAGAACAGTTTAGACAGAAACTACCAATAAGAAAAGAGGATAGCATCTGCACTGGAAAGTAACCTATAAATAAAGAAGAAAGAAGGTAGAAGAAGGAAGGAAGCCAAGGCAAGAAAAGGACACAAACCAGATCACTAGAGATCTGCAAATGGGGCGCAAATGGCTTTACATATTCTAGGTCATGCCACTTTTAAGTCAATGAGCAGATAAAACAATTCTAGTTGTTTCAGCACTTTGAATAATTCATTTAAAGAACAAGAACATAAAATCTATTTTCCCTAAGTAGAAATCTTGCATAGGAAGTGGCTTACTCTTTCCTCACAATTAGGTCACTGAAATAATCTGTGGCTTAGGAACCTAACATTCTTTCTTTTAATTAAGAACGAAAACATCTTTCCCATATAAGTATCCAGCTTCAGATATATTTCTTCTACTTAAAACATAAATTAATTTATTCTATAAATGGACGGTTTTCTCAGAGTTGCTACCTGAATCCTCCTATCTCATGATTTATCACCTAACACCTTTGTATCTGTCATAATATGATTTGTTACTAAAATAAAAATTACTATCATCTCTGCATCAATAAGCCTATAAGAACCATACTTTTTCTGCCCTTAGAAATGACGGGTTTATCAATCAATATTTTGCTCACTAATACATATCCTTTATTCACTACTTCTTCAAAACAAATATTATAGGCATCCACAACTCTTGTGAAGATTTATTAGTTTATCTTTCATGGGCTGTTTCTTGTATGATTAGGTTTTGTGTGGATGGGGATTAAACAGGGAACACATTTGTACAAGTATCTTTACAGAGTCAATCATCTCTCTCAAAGTACAGAGCAGCTTACATTATTTATATGTTAATGGTCAGGGTCACACTGCCAACACATTTCTAAGTTTCCACTCTCTAAAAGAAAGGAAAAAAAAGAAGCTTTAAATAATTCAGATATCATTGAAGATAAATTGGAAAACCTGTTGGGCAAATATCAAAGCAATCTAAAGCTGGTGTATGTAGAAGACATATTGAGCAATGACATGAACAGAGTTATTATTTTGGAAACATTCTGCTTGCACTGCAAATTTTAATAGACCACTAACTGTGAAATGAGATGTCTTCCACTTGTGTTTTTCTTACTTTCATTTTTTTGTAATCCTGAACTTTCCTCTAATGAATATAGTTTATTAATTACTGCTTGGCTTTACTAGCACCCCAAATGCAATTAAATAAAATTAGAGAGGTATGTGTTCAAGCCAAGTGCAAAACCAACAGACAAAGTCTGGGGAGAACAATTTGTTCAAGTACCATACACTCAAAAAACATTTTCATGGCAGTGTGGTGTTCCTACTGAATAGAGAAGGGGAAACAGAAGTCCCATTTTTAAAAAAGGAAAAGGAAAGATGTAGGGAACTACAGGCCAGTCAGTCTCAGCTTTGTGCCTGGAAAGATCACAGAGCAGATCCCCTTGGAAACACTGCTGAGGCATGTGGAAAGTAAGGAGGGTATTGGTGACAGCTAACATGGCTTCACTAATGGCAAATCATGTCTAACAAGTTTCATGGCTTTCTGTGTCAGGCCTACAATGTTGGTAGATAAGGGAAGAGAAACTGACATCTTCTACCTGGATTTATGCAAAGCATTTGACACTGTCGCACAAGATATTCTTGTCTCTAAACCAGAGACATGTGGATTTGATGGATGGACCGTTCAGAGGACAAGAAATTGTCTGGATGATCACACCCAAAGAGTTGTGGTCAATCGCTCAACATCCAAGGAGAGAACAGTGATGAGTTGCATTCCGTAGGGATCCTTATTGGGACCAACACCATTTAACGTCTTTGTTGGAGACATAGACAGTGGGATAGAGGGAGGGGGGGACTGGGCAACGCCACAGTGAACCCGGTGCCACAGACCAGGCCCTCAGGTGATATCCCAAGCTCCATCCGTGGGGAGGTCTGCTGCTGCACCACCTCCACTATTCATTGCTGGCGCCACAAAACAAACATGCAAATGGCCAGCCTTCAGACAAAATGTTTAAGGCAAAGAAAGATACAAAGTCAGGCTTTACACCACCCTGGATGAGGCCTTGAGCAGTCTGATCTAGTGGGAGGTGTCTCTGCCCACAGCAGGAGGGTTGGAACTAGCTGACCTTTAACATCTCCTCCAACCCAAACCATTGTATGATTACTCCAATAATAAAAATCATTTTACAGTTCCTCCCCAATAATAAAATAGACAATAATGAATGGGGCTTGTTTGCTGTCCAGAATCTTTTAAATCACAGTAGTAACTCGAAAAAAGGCTGAGTTAAGGAAATTAGACCCCAAGAATGACGCAAGTCTCATCTCAAAATGAAGTAATCATGGCTAGAATTCCCTTTCTTAATATGGCAGAAGTCTAGCTTCTATAGGTGATTAATATAAAAATAGATACATCATTTCTCAAAAGCCTTAATAACACCTTTGTTTGTAGCAGCTCTTTGAAAACCATGCAGCATAAAAGAGAATAATGAATCCTTGCTCAGAAGTAGCACTTCTTACCAGCACAACTCAAAGATTTTTATGAATAACTAGTACCAGTACTATTCAGATAAGTAACTAATACACAAAAGGAATTTCTAGACTGAGGACATGGCTCACACTCAAAGCTGTACTCAATAGGCCAACTGTTTTGAAAGTAAATTATTCAAGGTCTTTTCTTTGTCATGACATTCTTTCCATCACCACTGACAATTTTTTAAGCTACTGTGCCTCTCCTCAGATATGTGAAACCAGTGAAAATTTCAGATGCATGCTACAACAACAGAATAGCTGTTAATACAAGAGTCAAACTCAAATGGACAGGCAATGAATAGTAGATAGGCAGTAGAAGAGTAAAGGAGAGACATGAAAGAGAGGGACTTGTTTTCCCCATAAGAGCTTCAGATATGGGCTCTGTTCATCTTCTCAGCTGATCTCATATGATGAGAAGAAAAATCAGCAAGCATCTCATCAATCTGACTGAAGTGTGTCAGATTTCACTTCTCTGTGGATTTAATTTGTGAACATAGATGTTTACAAATCATGTTTCATAGGTTTGACTTGTATTGCCTGTGAACTTCAGCGTCCTTACCATCAGCTGGTAATGACAGCTAGCATACTGACCCCGGAGATCATCTCCCTCTTGTTCTCCCTACTCCCAAGCTACTGACTAAACATTTTTTTTTTCCTACAAAAGCATTAAAATAAGAGATTTGTGCACAGTTAGGGAGATTTTTGCCACCTTACATTCAGCCCAGAACACAGTCCCAAATAAGCCCTGTATCAGCTTAAAGACTAGCAATAGTTAGAGTTCTCCCTACCCATTCAATAAAACCATTCAATATTACCTTTCTAAAGGGAAAGAGAATTCAGTAAGAACCTCCTAAATGATGCACCACAGGATGCAAAGATCCACACGTTCCCTCTGAGCAGTATAACATTTTCAGCACTTCTGGAAGTCAGACCACCCAGCAGCCCTCATAAATTTAATCAGTATTTAACATGATGGAAAACCATGTTGTAAAATCTGTGCTCTAAAAGAGTAGAAACACTTAGTAAAATTCATAGCTCTAATTCTAAATCAAAAAGCTAATCAGCTAACTTTAAATCTACAGAAATGTAGATAGAGGACTGGAGAAACATTAAGCTTGTATTCTAATTTGGTACAGCTTTCCTTATGCTGTCTAAGAATTTCCAATGATACTGCATATAGTAAAGGTGAACTACAGTAACAACCATTCATAAATTATGAAGTAGTTAAAATGAAGACTGTATGTATTAGAAGTCCAATATCCTTTCTGTTCACTGCTGATAGTGATGGTTTCATTGCATCACCATTTCCCAGATTTGTTTTTCTTCTTAATAAGGTTCATGTCACTTTCTATGCAGCAGATGCTGAAATGAAGAGGGACGGTTCAGCTATACACAAGCAACACAAAGTGCAGAAAACTTAACCTCTTATGTAAGAACCACCTCTATGATGATGTATAGCACATTCTCTGAACAAAACAAGGATCTAAATTTTGGAGGAGCTGCTGATACCAATAAGGTCACAGAAGGGCATTGATTTACAATCGCAGGAAGCAGAGGATAAAGCACAGATCTTTTTCTGAATATTTCCTACTGCCTGGCTGAAGAGAAACTGGCTCACATTCCATATACAGTGTGAACACTACAGTATAATTGCTAATGATTCAAACAAAAATCGGTGAGAAATTGTGAAATTGCTATATCGTTAAAGATTCTGGCTGAGAAAGTAACTGCCATTTTAGCATATGTTCTTTGACAACTGATTTAAGCAACAAAAATCAAAAAAATATGCACACATTCTAAACGAAACGCTAGCTATAAATACTTTCTTTTGGTTGCTGATTATTGTCCCTCTGCAGTTTCAAAAGTGAAACAAAGTTTTTTTAATCAAGTCACTTCTTTAATATAGATCAAGAGATGCAAAAGATTGTGCAGGGATGTGAGAAAGTCTAGATCATGTTAGAAAATTCACGTGTGCAACACATTTGTTATTCCCTTGATGTTATTTGCCATAGCATATGACTAATCCGAAGTTACCTAAACTTGCACTTCAATGCTTCCATTTTCCATCCATAAGCAATCAGACTGTATGGTAAATTACACATCAATTGGTCAGGGTACATGCTAAGAAGAAGCCACAAAAAAGATATAATTTTTGCTCCCTTTGCACCCTTTGCTCCAATTTGTACTTATGCTGTTCTAACAATATTTTGCCTCACTGCATCAGCTTTAACTCCCTCATTCATTAACAGCAACTTATTCACTATGAGTAAGCACTATGCAGGGTGATTAGTGTGTTAGCATTTCATGAAAATTTGGTTAATTAACAATTTCTTTCCTTGGGGTTTTTTGTTGTTTCACCTCTGTGTGCAGCCCGTGAGCAACACTTACTGGGAACCACGTTCACTGCTACATGACATGGACAGAGTGATAGTGGGTACTGTGATGGTTTTGACATGTTTAAGTTAGCTAGACCAAGCTCTGATGTAAATATCCCGTAATCACAGGTGGCAATACACACACATAGATATATATGGACCACAAATCTATTTAAGCACCAGAAAGGGTATGAGCTACATAAAGCTGCCACTCAATTTCTTAGCTACAAGTGACTACATTCTTATTGATTAAATTGCTTCTTGATATTTGCCTGTCATAGGATAAGCCAAAAGAGCCCTGAACTACAGTTACAGAACTTGCCCATCACTCCAACCCTGGCAGAAATTATGACTGCACGTGTCAAGGATGCTGGGCAGAAATGACAACTAACAGCAACTCTTTCCTTAGCTGTGTTTGAACATAGCTCAGTCACTTCACTAAATAGTAACTGAGCACAGTTACTTCAGCAAAGAGTAGCTTAGAGCTGCAGTTAAGTCCATAAACCAGGATTACCCAAGATTTTTCTGGGACTCTCTATTGCTGTGCAGTACCACAGTCCTTTACACAGACTGTTGAATTCACTTAAGAATATACAGCCTCTCTAAAACAAAAAGATGACTTAGCAGTCCTCTGGTTTACTTCATAAGATGTTCTCACCTGCTTATTCAGGCACTGTGTAAATTTGCCATTGCTATTAAACCCATTATAAACAACACTTTTAGCCTGATATCATTAAATGGCTCTACATTCACATAAAGGAGTGTTAAAAGGTAGCGTTTTATCAGAAAGAGTATAAAAGGGATTGCTGTAATGGTGATACAACTCGGCACTAAAAAATTCCAGCAAAGTTTTTCTCCAAAATTAAACCTTTAAAAAGAACAAACTACGAAGGCCATTTCTGTGTTCGCACATGTGTGTGTATTTTTATGAAAGGGTAGTGGTAGAAAACACACTCAGGCACTGAAATACACATCTCTAGTGTGCATAAATTAACATTAGAGGCTTTGTATGCGTGCCAGGAATGATACAGGCAAGAAAGATGACAGTAATATGTTGTATTTGATTAGTATTGGCATAAAACCTTCACATTACCATTTGTTTCTTTTATGAAACTCAAGACTTAAATGGAAATCTTCTCTCCAACATAATGTTTATGCACAAGGAAAGTAAATATTCAATTTAGCAATGGAGTTACAATAAAAATTATAAGAAAATTACTATTACTTTGAAATGTCATTTGGAGTAAGAATACTTGTAGAAGAAAATATTCCAAAAAAAGAAAGCATACCTCCTGAGAAAAAGCATTTTAATGTCATCTGTGTAAGCAAAATGCTTAAAATGCAATACTTGAAAGAGAAATATACTGAAAACATTATTCTATTCAGTTTTCATCCTACTGTATGCACCATTATAACATTTTGATATCTATTAAATTATTTTAAGCACAAATAATACTTTTTACACAATTTTTATTAAATTCAATATAGAATAAATACATTCAAACGTGTTAATGACAACCAATTATTATGCCCTTTTTGAGTTCTACTACAGGGTTTGGGTTTTGCCACTCATATTTGACAAGGAAAGTTGCTTCCTTATGCCCTAGAGCATATATCATTCAGGAAATTTAATGCGTACCAGTAAAAAAGAAATCCTCAAAGGGAAATATGACCCAGTTCAAACAACCTAAAGAAGTATTTGTTGGAGTAAGTTTACACTTTTTTTCCTCCCCCTTTTTAGAAAGCTGATAAGCAGGCTTGTGAAGCAGGTTTTTTTCCTTCAGCTATCTTCTGAAAAACAGTAGGATAATCAAAAGCAGCAGAGAGAGGAGTTAGAATATGCAAGAGAAACAGCCTTGAAAACACCAAGGTCAGTGAAAGAGGGGGAGGAGTGCTCCATGCACCATAGCAGAGGTTCCTCTGCAGCCCATTGAGGTACACAGGGGAGCAGATATTCACCTGGAACCTGTAGAAGACCCCATGCCAGGTCAGGTGGATGCATCTGAAGGAAGTTGTGACCCCATGGGAAGCCTGTACTGCTGAAGGCTGCTGGCAGGATCTGTGGGCCCATGGAGAGAAAGGAGCCTGCACTGGAGCAGAGTTGCTGGCAGGACTTGTGAACCTGTGGGAGACCCATTCTGGAACAGTTCATGATGAACTGTGGCCCATCGAAAGGGCCTGCATTGGCGAAGCTCATGCAGAGCTGTTTCCCACAGGAAAAAGTCCATATTGGAGCAGGGGAAGAGTGTGAGGAGTCCTTCCCTTGAGGAGGAAGGAGGGGCAGAAACAGCAGCATGTGATAACTGACTGCAACCCCCATTCCCCGTCTTCTTGCACCTCTGCGTGGGAGAAGGTAGAGAAAATCAGGTGTAAAGTTGAGCCCAGGAAGAAGAGAGGGGTGGGAGGAAGGTGGGTTTTAGCATTTGGTTGTATTGCTCACTACCCTGCTTTTACTTGATTGGTAACTCATTTCCCTGAGTTGGGTTTGTTTTGTCCACGATGGTAATTGCCAAGTGATCTTGTGAGCCTTTAGGTATATTTTCTCTCCTCTGTCCAGATGACAAGGAGGAGGATAGAGTAGCTTTTGTTGGCACCTGGTGTCCAGCCAGCTTCCAAGCCTCACATAATCCTTTACACTGTGCAGCAGCCTGTCAGCCTGGCTAATCACCCTTGCAAAGACTGCAGAAACTCACCCACCACAGGAAGGAAAAGCTGGCATCCAATATATTCATAGTTCCTCAGACAAGAGAGACATTCTTTTCCCCAGCATGTTGCTGTACTGCCTTGATCTGCAGCCTGGAAGTGTTTAGTGCTTCTACATTATTTTAAAGTGGTTCCCTCCCTCCTACCTTGAAGCAATTCTATTTGTCTTGCAGAATGTCTTTTTTCACGCAAGTTTGGCTTCATCAAGGAAGCTTAAGATGTTCAGTAGACATTTCCTTCCCTGCTTTGATACATGAAAGTATAAACAAAAATGATAATAATTCAAGAAGCGTAGTCTACATATAAGAAAGAAATGGTGGAATTTTAGCCACGTATTTTATAACTCCATGTTGCTGTTAATGAGAATTATCATGGAAAAAGAGAAACCAGTTGGCATCTGACAGATAACACCATAGGAATTCAATTTGCAGACCTAAACTGTAGTAAAGAAGTGCTTTTGACATCAACACCCCTGAAATAGGCCTCAAAGTGAACTTAATTTTTAAACATTGTTGAATCAGATCCTGATACAGAACACAGACCATGCCAGATATTGTATTTCTTATTCTAATCAAGCTACTGTCCAAACAAAAAGCCTGGATAGTAAACTAGTTTAGAAACTCTAAATAAAAAAGAATGTAATATTACTTCTTACTCAATATATTTTAAATTCCTTTCAGTTTTACAAAGTAATGCATACAGGACCCAAAAATCAATAAATTCTTTCTATAGATTAGATAATTTATTTTCCACTGGAAAATCTGAGAAATTACAGGAAGCACTTAGAATATTGACCTATATTACTCACTTAAATAGTGCACGCTGAAAAGAATAACATATCAGGTGCTTTTCTACATGGATTTATTCTGAAACAGTGGCCTCAGCTAAGAAGGTAGAGGGAGGAAAACAAAAAAATCTCAAGCAATTCAGTTTCAAGAAAGTAATTAGTTTACAGGTTCTATAAACCATCACAAATTCATTACACACAGACCTCACATACTAAAAAAAAGCCATGCAAACCATGATTACTATCCAGAATTTGAGGTATTCATTATATCTGCTCAGATACAAACTCTGATTTACACATCATACCTTAATTATAGTTTCACCTAAAAGGATGAAAAGTTAATGAAATTATTTTCTTTGGGATCAGAAGCAGTATTTTCATTAGAAACTCAGTTCTTTCTTTTTTATAATTATACAAATGATCTGATAAGTCCCTTCAGGTTAATTCCCTTCTGGAGCCTAAATTTTCTTATTGAAACGTATTCAGTCGGTCTGAACAATAACTTCTGGTTAAACTGTCAACTGTTTTTACTTTTATAAACAAAGAAAAACCAAAACAAGACAAAAGCTTGCATGTGCGATTAAAATAGTTTCAAGAAATACAGGCATAAGAAACACCTGCTAGCTCATCTAGTCTGTTTTCTGTTTTCTCAGCCCTCTCCCTTCTTTTTGGGGTTAATCAATAAACTATCTTCAGCTAGAATACTACCCCAAAACTGAAATATTAAAATTCTGCATATCTATGATAAAACTAATCACGTCACCATATCATACCTGAAAATGTAGTTTTCAAGGACTCTCAGCTTGTTTTCTCAACATAATGAAACAACTTCCATCCACTGTTACTCCTAACAGCATTTTGAAGAAGTACATGACCAATCCACAACCATAATATTTGAGAATCATACAGTGTTGATTTATACCAAGAGCTAAGGTCATGTGTTTACATTTAAATGCTTAATTAGAAGCCCAATCCCTGTCAGGGAGGAGTGTTGGTTTGAGGGAGTTATTCAACAGTTACTAAAGTCTGGAAGCAAACGTTTTCCTAATTTGAATGGATAAGGCTTAAAGAATCTTTTTTTATTATTTTCAATAACATAAAGGAGCATACTAGAGGAGAAAATCAGTATCCCAGTTTTAGATTTATAGCTGTCTCAATTTATTATGCTGTAAATAAGACCACTGTAGAAATGATAAAATGTTTATTTGAAATGAGCAGCACTTCTCAGTGAGATATACATCACAAAAATATCATTTTTACTTCAGTCAGCTTGGCTCTCAAAGGAGAAGCCATTCTCAGAGATAGTTCAGAACTGTTATTTCTTTAGTAGCTTATGCTCAAGGCATATTCATGAGGCTTGATGACTACATTTAAACCAAAACTATGGATTTTGTAATTGCTAAATTGTTGCAGGCATAATCCCCTATTCTATCTGGCTATCAATACTCCATCTCACATCTTGACTTAGAGGCTGACAGTGTTCTGTTATGGTCTTTATACTGCCCCACACTTGTAGGGATCCAATCCACTTCTTTTTCTAGAAGGTAAAGAATACAGAGACTGAGGAAAATATCTCCTTTCACACTACATTTCCTCACTATCCATTTAGTAGAAGTGCCTTTGTGGGACACTTAGCAAATCTGGAACTGAATATTTTTAAAAGTCAACTAGATGCTTTGACTTATTTGGGAAACAGTTGACTTTTCTGTAATAGCAGGTTACAGATATGAGAAACAACCCCATAATTCTAATCATAATGTGACCAAAACAAAGCAGTAAATAAAGCATGTGAAACAAAAATTAAAGTCACAGGTAGGTATACTTTACTAGAAAAATCATATAATTAAGTATTGTTTCTGAATGCTTATGAGGAACATAAACACCCTAGGGTGAGAAAAGCGAGAAAAGCAAAGGCTTAATCAAGAATACGCATTGCACCATATACACAGAGCAAACTTATACAGGCTGCTATATAAACTTCTGCAAATTCCATTAATTTTATGTGCTTTACATTGCTAAAAACAATAAATGCAGAAAAGAATATATGCTTGTAAGGTTCATGCAGCTATTCATAAAATATTTTGCATAGCTGTTGCAGCACTAACTGGTGGCTATAGGAGCTCCTGCTTGTAATCTATGAAAATAGTGACAAGAATAATGTCAGGGTATGTAGGCCACGTGATATGCACCTAGTTTACTGAAACGTTTAAATGAATGACACATTTAGTTGATTAGCAATCATACTGAAACAAATCACTGCATCGCCTGGGCTGTCCTCAGTATTGGGCACGGGGAGCTCAAGAACATGATAATAGAATCCAACCGAAGTAGTCCTTGCACAGCAAAAAGGGATGAAGTCCACTGATGCTGAAGCTTGCATTACCATTTCCATTATTTGAATATTCTGTGGTTTCATTTTACTTCCATTAAACTCTGAAGAAATGGAGTGTTAATAGTTGCACTAAATGGTATTAAACATCAGTACAGTGAATGCAGACATCAAAACACTCAAAGATTACATAAGAAAGATTTCTACTCATGCTTTTCAACTTTTGGAATTAAATGGCTAAATTTGTTTCCCTGAAATACAAATTTTATTTCACATAGTATAATACATAGTAGTAAATTTCTGTATACTGTCTGTAAGCCCCTTCCTTCTTTGCCAATTCCATTAAACTGTTTAAGGAAATATGCAATATTAGCAAGATGATTATTAAGTTTCATCCTGCCAGGCAAAGCCCTCACTTACAGGTATAGATGTGCAGGTTGAAAGGAAGAAACGTGATTGTCTCAGAACTATTTCTTATCTCAAGCAGCCAGAGCTACAGTTAAGATGATTTTGGAAGTATTTTTGCACAAACAAACAAAAAAAAATATTGGAGTCCAAAATGGACTTCATGGATTACTGTAGGTTTGATTATTTTTCCCTTTACTGAGCTATTCTGCAAAATGCGCCAATGTGCCTTGGGTTTGCATATCATGATGAGGTGCACAAGGGTTTTCTTTAAATTGTTCTTTCTTCAAAGGGACAAAACTGAGGTTGGGTAGTGCTTGGGCACCTGTTTCTACCGTCACAGTCAATATCTGCAGGTGCCAGTGTAGTACTAACAACAGCAACTGCTGATTTCTCTATAAGCCAAAAATGAGGCAAAAGAGAACACACCAAGGACAAAAACTGACTAAAGTTTCAAACTTTATGTGCCTCTAGTAACAGAAAAAGTTCTTGAATGTACATATAAGTTCCAGGAGAACAAGTAGTCTGAAAGCAGGAGATGTTATTGTTGTTAAGCTGCAGAACTGTATTAGGAAGACTGTAGCCCACCAGTCAAGGTAAGTGATTCTGCTTCTCTGTTAAGAACTTGTGAGGATACTGAGGAGGTGGAGCCGGCATCTTCTTGAAGGTGCATGGTGATGTGACAAGGGGCAGTGGTCACAGGCTGAGATACATATTAGGTTTCCAAGAGAGGTTATGGAATCTCCATCTTTGGAGATACTCAAAACTAGACAACACAGCCCTGAGAAGCGTGATCTGATGAGATCTGTGTTAAACTAGATGACCTCCAGAAATTCCTTCAAAACTAAATTATTATTCTATGCAATGTACTATCAAAAATTATAAAGACAAATCAATGGGAACGGTGAAGCAAATCATTGTCCATCACAGTAAAGGGAAATTCAAGAGAAAGCAAAGATGTTTGATTTGGAATATGGAAAATACAGACATGTTATCAAAGATTATGTTTGACAAGACAGTATAATACAAAAATAAGACAAAGAATGACAGTTACCACCCAAACAAGCATGTTATTAACAAACTGTTCAAAGGGAGTATTTAATGATTTTCGACCTGGGACTATTGGTCAGCAGATGGCTGAATATGAGCCACCAGTGTGCCTATGTGGCCAAGAAGGCCAACAGCATCCTGACTTGTATCAGAAATAGCATGGCCAGCAGGACTAGGGAAGAGATTGTGCCCCTGTACTCAGTACTGGCGAGGTCACATCTCAAGTACTATGCTCGGTTTCGGGCCCTTCAGTACAAGAACGGCATCAAGCTGCTGAAGCATGTGCAAAGAAGGGCAATAAATCCGGTGAATGACCTAGAGCATAAGTCTTACAAGGAGCAGCTGAGGGAACTGGGGCAGTTTAGTCTGAAGAAAAGGAGGCTGAGGGGAGACGTTATCACTGTCTACAACTACCTGAAAAGAGGTTATAGTGACTTGGGTGTTGGTCTCATCTCCCAAGTAACAGGGATGTGACAGGACTAATAAAACACAAATTTTGCCAGGGGAAGTCTTAGGCTAGCTTAATTAATTTACTGAAAGTGTTGTCAAGCACTGGAATAGGATTCTCGGGGAAGCAGTTAAGTTGCCATCCCTAGAGGTATTTAAAAGACATGTAGACGTGGCACTTAGGGACATGGTTTAGTGGTAGACTTGGCAGTATTACATTAACGGTTGGACTTGATCTTAAAGGTCTTTTCCAACCTAAAGTATTCTGTGATTCTGCGAACAGAATTGTAGTTAACACTGTTTTGCCGGCCAATATAGAGAAAAACATGGTTTGAAACTGTCTTCTGTCAGAAGCTTTTCTTTTCCCCCAGTCTGTAGCACTGCATAGGGTTGTTGTGCCCCAAGTGCAGGACCCGGCATTTGGCCTTGTTAAACCTCATACCATTGGTCTCAGCCCAGCGGTCCAGCCTGTCCAGATCCCTTTGCAGAGCCTCCCTACCCTCCAGCAGATCCACACTTCCTCCCAGCTTAGTGTCATCTGCAAACTTGCTGAGGGTGCACTCAATGCCTTCATCCAGGTCATTGATAAAGACATTGAACAGGGCTGGACCCAGCACTGAGCCCTGGGGTACACCATTTGTAACTGGCCTCCAGCTGGAGTTAACTCCATTGACCACCACTCTCTGGGCCCGGCCATCCAACCAGTTTTCAACCCAGGAGAGTGTGCGCCTGTCCAGGCCAGAGGCTGACAGTTTCTGCAGCAGAATGCTGTGAGAAACTGTGTCAAAGGCTTTACTGAAGTCCAAGAAGACTACATCCACAGCCTTTCCCCCACCCAGTAGTCGAGTGATTTTGTCATAGAAGGTGATCAGGTTAGTTTGGCAAGATCTGCCTTTTGTAAACCCATGTTGACTGGGCCTGATCACCCGGTTCTCTTGCATGTGCTTCATGATAGCACTCAAGATTACCTGTTCCATGACTTTCCCCTGCACTGAGGTCAGACTGACAGGCCTGTAGTTCCCCGGATCCTCCCTGCAACCCTTCTTGTAGATGGGCACAACATCAGCCAGCCTCCAGTCTAGTGGAACTTCCCCAGTCAGCCAGGACCTCTGGAAGATGATGGATAGGGGTTTGGAAAGGACATCTGCCAGCTCCTTCAATACTCTTGGGTGGATCCCATCCGGCCCCATAGACTTGTGGGTGTCTAGCTGGGCAAGCAAGTCTCTAACCGCCTCCTCTTGGATCACGGGAGCCTCATTCTGCCCCTCTAACTCTTGGATTTGTAAACAGAAGGAACAACTTTCTTTGCTATTAAAGACTGAGGAGAAGAAGGCATTAAGTACCTCAGCCTTGTCCTTGTCCCCTGTCACTGTTATTCCTTCTGCATCCAATAGAGACTGGATATTCTCCCTTGTCCTCCTTTTCCTGTTGATGTATTTGTAGAAAGACTTTTTGTTGTCTTTCACAGACTTAGCGAGTTTTATTTCTAGTTGGGCCTTGGCCCTCCTGATTTTTTCCCTGCACAATCTCACTTTGTCCCTGTAGTCCACCCAAGATGCCTGTCCTTTCCTCCAAAAAGTTCTGTAACATTGCTGAAATAAGGCTTGTTGTTTATAAAGAACTTGTGACCAAGCAATGCTATAAGTTTATTATTTTACTGACAAAAATTTATTCTATATTCATTATCATCTTTCCTTAAACCTTGTTTTCCATACAATGATTTACATTTTTCAATTTGGGGCCAAATTAAGACATTTTAAATTATTGATGTTTCAAATTATTTGACATATTCACGTTCAGAGTTTCTTTTTTCCTTTTTTTTTTTTTCATTTGCAATAAGCACAATAGAAGAAGCACTGTGTAGGGATACTTGTTTCACTTTCATTTTCTCCTTCTCTCTGCACTTTATTTTTTTCTCCATCTATACAACTTTCTAACTTAACTTCTTCAAATGAAAATAACATCAGTCTACAAAAATAGTTAAAGGGAAAAGAAAATTGAGGGAGAAGAAACAATTAACCACAATAAAAAAAAATAAAATACATGTTTCTAAAGCATTTTCATCTGCATATAATAGTTTTTAAAAGTTCTAAATTTTAACATGTTCCTAAACCGTTCCTAACATCTTCCAAAAAGAATAGTATTTACTGTCGTGCTGCGAGCTTGTCTATTTATGCTTTCTGCACAGTATGTTCTCAATCTATCAGTAAATTTCTGCCAAAAAGCATTTAGGGATATGGTCCTACAATAACGTGGCACAACATTTGTCCATGGCCACCTGAAGCTATAGGACTGTGGCTTTTGAGAGGCTAAGACGTAGCGTATCCAACTGAGTGGCAGTCAAAGGGAGTAGACAAGCTTGCCCATCTGCATACCCACATAAAGTAGTGAGGGCCCACTTATTTATTGCCTGCAAGCAAGAGAAACTGAATAGGTGGGGAACACAATTCAGGAACACAATTAGCTTCTAATTCAGGAATGAAATTTTGCTTCCTCACCTGTCACTCATGAGTCTAAGTGCTCAAAATATATGCAAGTTGAATGCCTGCAGCTTAGCTCTTTTTTATGAACAGAAATCACTATTAGGAGGATGTCTGTCTCTCAAACTCTGGAAAGAAAAATTACTAAACAATATCCATTCATAACTGGAATGTCTTCTGTTTATACATAACATGTAATATGCAGTTGTATCATTCCTTAAGTTATATATCTTGAATCTTCACATTCCATGAACGTATCAAACTGCACTTATATTATGAAGCAGCACTGTAAATGTACTGCTTTTACAATTTACTGCGGAGCTTTAATGGCGTTATCTGAAAATTTAATTCTGCTTGGATTTCAGTTAGACCATATCTACTTCTGCAAATGTTATTACTAGGATGTGTCAGATTATGCAATCATGCCCATTATAATTACATTGGAAAATAATAGTGCTGCACATTTTCAATGCCAATAGCATTTCAAAAGCATCCATAATAAATTTCTAGACATAATCCATCTGATTTCCTGTCTTTGAAATAGGATTTTCTTCTTTTCTGAAGATGAAAAACCTATTTCCATTTTCAAGGTTCAACACTGAGTTAGAATGCATTTTTAATGTAATTTGTTTTGTTAGTGTAATTAAATCAATAACTATCTTTCAATAAATGCATTAACAATGCAAAATGAGAGATTCATTAACATTTTAATCCCCAATTATGTTCTCTCAGCCACCAATTTTTTTCTCCATCTAATGTATCCGTGAGGAAAACATATTTACTTACAATTTAAAACACCTTGAGGGCAGGTATACGTACTGGGGAGCCTACTGACAAAAGCAAAACCTTTCCGTAATACCATTTATTTTGAGATTCTGTTTATTAAGTGACTCGAGGCCTATCATATTGATTACTTGTTAATTCTATTCTTCTTTCAGCCCCCACCCCAGTCCCATCTTTCTGAATTCTGGTCTTCTTGGACCAGCAATTTGCTCACACAAGGAGGTCTCCATATGGAGGATCAGGAAATAAATCTTCAATCACAATAACTTCCAAAGAGTTTCAGAGATATATATGGTAGTTCATCTTGGTGATTTTTGTTTCAGTGTTAGTGAGCTGAACATTATAACATCATTTTTTGTTTTGCAATTCGCAAGAAGTATTCTGGGTTTTGCACCAGCAGGTTTGGTATAGCCTACCAAAATTCTCAAAGTAAAAATACGTATAGCTTTTCCACAGAAAAAAAGTCTGAAAGGATCAACCATACTTAGCCAAGAACTTCAAAAATCAAAAAGCAAGTATGAAGACTTTTGATTTCCTGAAGCCTCATGTTGTCCAGACATTATTTATAAGTTGGAAATGGACAGCATAAACAATACAGAGAAGTCATTCTTTTAGAGATAACACACTGAAACTTTCACCCCACTATCGTGTGTACATTCATCCTCTAGGAAAACATTATTCTAGGAATAATGTTTCTAGGAAAACATCTTATTCTATTGAATGCACTGGTTCTGTTAATAGTGACTTTTTAATTATTTTCTTCTTAATAATTAAAAGAAAATCTTCGCTATTTGTAACTACTGCTATCATTAAAGTCCTCTTTTAAGTTATGAAGCTCTTTACAGAGATAGTTTCTACTGGCAAATCACTCTGATTCTCAAAGCACTTTATACAAAATTTTACATCAATTTTTTATGTGTTATATTGGATTGCAGTCTACAAACTGCTGCAATAAAGATTAAAGTGTTCATTAGGATCATTTGGCATCACAACAGAGCAGTTCATGATGTATACTGTGTTAATCTCAAAAAGGTCTCTTTTTCAAAACATCATCAGGGAAGAACATCTATCTTCCCTTTAACAGAACATAAGTGAAATTAAAATGTTTCCCCTGCAATTTCCACAATTTTACCTGTCCTGACTTTAAAATGATCAAAGAATATTCAGATCAAAAGTCCCATAACAGAAACTCTGAAGTTCATTTCGATATCTACCCATGTTCCCAGTTCTGCATTTCTGTGCTCTTTATATGGTTCAAAAGACTACAAGGAGCTGAGCATGCTAAGGAACTCCTTTCATGATTTATTTATGAAACACAGTAATATATAAATTACTATAAATTTCTATTTCCATCACTTCTAATAATAATTCACCATTAAATATTGTATTAAAAACTGGTTTTATAAATATTGTTATATTTATAACAGTTGTATAATTAGAATATAATTACTATATTCTGTAATTATTTTATAAGAATTCTTATATTAAACATCAAATATTTATGAAAGTTTCAAATATTAAAGAATAGAGACAGCATATTTCAGTCTTTTTAAGGGTACTTGCAACATGCTTAAGGTTTTCATATAGTTAACACAGAAATCCAGTTTCCATGATAGGGAGTTTTATTCTTCCTCTCAGTAGTCTGTACATTTGCACATATACTTTGCAACACGCAGGTCAAGCATTCTGTCTTTTTTCTCTCCCTCTCCATGCCATAGAACTACACCTTGTCACCATTATCATCTATATTTTGGTGAGATGCAGAGACTGCAATCATCAACAAGGTTCTTACTGCACTAGTCACTGTGCAAGCATGGAGAAATATACATAAGTGTTAGGACTGGTCAAACTGAAAATAACTTCTATGAAGTACTCTATTCATGAATTTTTACAGCTTTTCTGAAAGTCAAAAGAGATATGGAAACATCAGAAAGTTTTCACTTTGCTTTGATTCAACATTTAGATGACAGACTCCAACATTTCCACAAAACTGTATAGGATGTGTATAATGCTGCTCATCACACGATTCTCTTCTATGGGACAAAGCCATAACTTGCTTGTTCTCCTGATGTATCCCACCAGTACCACAAAGCAGAGCGGAGTGAAATATGTAAGCAAATCTGTGAGAAATGTTACCATCAGGAAAGAACAGAGTGTTCTCTGTGATACCATATCGTGACAGCTCCATAAGCACAAGATAATCTCAGAATGACAAAAAATGCCAGTTTCTTAATAAATCATAGAGCGATTAAATTTTTGTCCACCTATTTCCATGCAAGGTCTTATGACTTACTCTTCTGCAGCATAAAAATTAGCGAGTTTACTATTTTTCTTGCAGAAAAGTATGTTTCCAAGTACTTAGTAATTTCTTGAAAAATATTTTGAAGGCAACAAGGCTTGTAAGTAAATGTATACTCTAGGACTGTGCTTTATTTTGATAAACAAAAAGAGACCTTCTTTATACAAATTGCAACAATACTGAATTCAAGCGGCTACATATTCTGACTTCAAATTACCCTGTTATCCAAAGCTATTTATGAATTTCAATCCAAGTGCATTGACACATCAAGCATATTACAATTGTAATATTTTTTGCGGCATTAATAACTCTTCACATGGCCTCACTAGTTGTTTGCATTAAAGGTAAATGTTTCTCTTAATTTGCAACATACGTTAAAGTACTCGATCAAAAACACATCCAATTTCCATCTATATACAACCTACCTCAATTCATCTTTCTAACAGATACTACAATAGATCATGTTACATCATGTTCCCAACCTCCATCATTTTCAGCCTTAGAGCTGAGCATTGTCATCAATATTTTACTTTTTGATTCAATTGCGTGATTTGGGTTTCATAGTCTGTACTCTTCATTTTACCTCTGAAACCGAAAGGTATAAAAGGGATTTTAGGAAGGAATTAAAATATTTAGTCTTCCAAAGAACACTAAAGGTTATTTATCACCTTAACTTACATGAAACTTAAACATCCATAAATCGCTCACCATGTTCCAAAATACTAATAGTGTCAGCAAGCAAAATTAAAACCCACCAAAACTACCACAGAATATTTCACATTAAACTATGTATGAAGTAATGTCATATATTTCACCTAGTATGCTTTCCCAAGTTAGCAACTAACTTAAGTGGCACCAAAATCCGAACAACTTTCAACACAGAACTTGACACACCAGCCAGTGCCAGGACTGCAAAACCCATGTTTTTTTTTTTCAAAGTGTACTATCACTGTAATGTATCTTTGTCTTTTGGGGACAAAGTATGAAATTTATAGTATCTAGAGAGCAGAACTGATAGGAAAAAATCACATTGTGGTTTACTAGTTTGGCAGTGCTTTTCCAGCCTGACTGTCCTCTTTTTCAAATTTTCTATTTCATTTGAAAGTCATTCTTAGCAGTTATAGTTCAATTATTCTCACAGAAACTACACTGTAATGCAGTTCTTGTGAATATCAAAGACTACACACTGAAATTAATTTTGTATGTTCAGTGGTGGCTATTCAGCACAAACCTTTGCTTAACAATGTTATTTCCTCTCCTGTGGAGGAATTTGTTCTCTTTGTGCCTATTCAACAGTAGCTACTGGAAGTAGAACAGGTAGAGAAATTCTGAAAAACAGGTTGTTTAGCTGAAATCAGCACATTTAATAAAACTCAATTATGTTATAATTTAACGTCAAAAGAAAACTAGACAACAAAGTTCTGAGAATATGTAAGCACAAAAAACAATTTGACCTTTTCTTTTTCAAATCATTCTTTTTTCAGTGTCTCCAGTTTGTGTAACAGCATAAGAAGTCTAAATTTCAACAAACAACAGCTGGATTTTTTAAAGAAGATACGTGTTGATTAACTTACCTTAAAAAAAAAAATCCAGGTTTTCCTAGCAACATATTTGAAAGTATTAGGGCTTGTTCACCGGGGGGACCAAAAATGAAAAAAAAATTCCAGTGTCTTCAAGTCTCTGCAGAATTTCCCTTCTCTATATATATGTTTAACCTGTTCTGCAGATATTCAGCTAAAGAAATTATGCTAGTACAGAATTCAAGCAGTGGCTTGGGAAGCAAGTATAAGGATATAAATATCTCTCTCTATATATATATATAGATATATAAATATATATCTCTATAAATAGAGAGGAAATGTCAGACAATTCAAAGAAAATCAACTTACATGAGAAACCATTTTGGAGGCAAAAGCTAAAATGAGGCAAGTTGTGCAAAACTGAAGGATTGTATATCACTATAGATCACCTTTTTTTTTTGTTTGAAAGCAGAATCACTTTAATTTCTTGTAATTATACTTCTCTAGTCTTTCCAAATGCCCTCTTCCTGTCCCAAAAACAGAACTCTCAGGGCAGCTGATGGCCCCAAGGGGCTCAAATGGGGTCTTGGCCCCTGAGTGAGTGCAGGGATGTCCCGGGAAGGTGGGCAGGGGCAGTCATGGCTATTCATGTCCTCGGGGACGTGAAAACTTCTGCTAGAGCAAGCAGTACTACAAAAAAGATTAGCTTTGAGAATGCTTTAAATTTCTTTATTTATAAACATGGTAAACACCTGCAGAATCACTAGATGCTTTTTTAATATTTCTCTGTTGCCTATAGACTGTTCGGTTTTCCTTCAGAAAAGCTGCAGAGCCAGCTGGACGTCAGTCTCCTTTTCTGCCTCCATCTTAGTTCTACCTATTTCGTTATTTGGTCTCTTTCTCTTCCCCCTTGCAAATCTCTTCTTGTGAGCTCAGAGAAGGAGCTGCATGGAGGAAGCCACTGGCTCTGGACAAGATGTAATTTGGTGTTACATGTTATTTGGAAGCAGCATGGCGTGTAGACAGGTATTATTTCTGTCATCCTACATTTCTCCTAGAGAAACCGAATAAAAGGTAGAGAGGAAAGAAATCCTGAGAGACTACCCAGTCCATTTCTGCATCCCGAGACGGGATCAGAGACACTCAAACCATCATAGATAGGTAATTTCTTTCTCTAATGTTCTGGGTTTTTTTTCCTTTTTCTCATCAATTATACACTCATCTCCATAATCAAGGCTTTTAGGTGGAAAACATCCTACATCACGCCACATAACACATCTTAGCTTTGCAGGCCAGACATCATTAATCATGTACCTCTTCATACCTCAGGAAAGAAGACAGGGATATTATCTGTCCATATGGTTCCACTCTGCGTTTGGGTAAAGTGCCTATGCACTGCATTGCATAGGCAATCCAAATCTTCAACCTATTGTTTATTGTCTGTATCTCTAGATAACCAACCTGTAACGTACAGCTGTGTAAGAGTTCACTATAACAGCTGAGGAGCTCAAGAGAAAGGAAGATATTCCACTAGCTGTCTCTGGTACTTTAATATGTGAAGTACTAAAAGGCTGCCATGAAATAAAACAGGGAGCCTTCCAGAGGAATTCTGAGATATTTAAGTAGCAATCATCTAAGGAAGGGATTTTAGTTTCTTCTAAAATCTCAAACTAACAGAGAAAGAGCACAGTAGAAACCAGACAAGATGCCTTGGAAGACTATTTCAAAATGCTCCTGAAGACCTAATAGTGGTAGATTCAGAATCTGCTAAAGACCAGTGTATTTGCAGAGTGGAAACCTGCCAAGGTGCTCATGACTCACTTCATCATGGCAGACAAGAACTGCTCACATGAGCCAAGGTACACACCTGTTTAAATGCCTGCAGAATCACAGCTTTAAATTATGAAAATGCAACTAAATATCAGCAAAATTGAACTAATTTTGCTGATAATTAACTTGACATTTCTTTCTGCATGGAAGGAAGAATGTCATTTTTGCAGCAAAGGCAGCTGTCTCAGCCACTTGGGTTTTATCATTAAACAGAGTACAGGCTTCCCAAGGGATCTCTGCTTAAGATTCATGAATCACATAAAAAAGACAGCTGCAAGACTATCTCATTAAATTCATATATATTCCTTCTTTATAACCTCTTCTGTTTAATGTCTAAGAAAAGCCACATTGAAGTTAGGCAGTTCATGTAGCAGGACACTACCTGTGCTAAAGTCTAACGCATTTCACCAAAACCTAAAATTTTGTAGTCTATCATCCCTCATTTTAAGCTTAGATTGTAAATTCTTTGACAGCAGATAATTACTTGGGTTTGATTGTATAGTGCGTAGAAGAGTGGAATTCTAGTCCATGATAGGATCTACTATATGACAAGAAATGGCAAATAATGAAAGTAATAGTATCTGACTTACTGTGGAGATCTCACTCAAGTAATTTTCTCCATATAATTCTGATGGTATTCAGTAGTGGAATGCTCTTTGACTTATGAACACTAGAATATGATTTATATTTTATTTTAAGCATGCTTTATTCAGAGAGTAGTTATTCAATGTTTGTATACATTCTTAAACAGCAAAACACGAGGAAAATCTTAAGTATTATTCATAGTCCTTTATCACGACATTTTATGTTATTGTTCTAAATTCTGTAAAGACTTACATACTGCCAAGATACTAAATTTTGTCTTCGTTGTTTCTACATACTATCTGAACTTAGTGGGATGTAGCTAAATCCATGAATACAAACACTATTTTCTCAAAAACTTCAAATAAAAAAACAAGTCAGAAAAGGAATCTGGGACACCATTCATGAGCAGCCCACAGACATGGGCTACTGTTGTCTATGGTCCAAAACCCGGTTTGGGGAAGTATAGCTGTGTGACCGTTGGTCAGTCTGCTGAGAAAACTGCTGAAATGACTGAAACGAAGTGAACAAAAAGCCGTGTGGGGCAAGAAGCATGAAACCACAGAAAAAAAGTGTATGGGAATATGGGATATAATTAGCAGCATGAAGACTCAAGATGAAAAATACTGACATTAAAAGGTTTAAAATGTTAAAAAAAATGGGGAACCAGAAGATGGCAACTCAGCAACATCAAGGATCAGCTCAAATGAAGAAGCAAACATGGTTGACCTCTCCTCACCTGACTAAAAACTGCCTGAGTAGCAGGTGCATGGCAGATGTCTCATCAGACTGGTGAGCTCAGTCTGGTAATATTAACCCTTAACTGTAAGCTCACTAGTCCTAGATATCCACAGTGTGCTTGCCAATAAATAATTATTTTATACTATACAGCTATGTAAATTCTGTGCTGCACGCTCACAGTAAAAGAACAAAAGGAGTAGAAGTAGCAAAAGTGAATCAGAGTTACATATGCAAGTCTCTTTTTCTAAAAAAATAAAATAAAAGCAACTCCTTAGCATTACAACAAAACCAAAATGAATTATGCTTGCTGTACCATAAGTCTGTTATGTCCTGAAGTCGTTTTCATATACAACATACTGCCAGGAGCTCTTATATCCACATCAAAGTTATTATTATGAAATATGTTGTCTCATGGAGTCATTATGCTACTACACATTCCATATAGAATCCATGCATAGAAAGTTCACCTTCAAAAGTTAAGTAAACACAAGCTTGACATGTGAATGGTTAAGAAGTAGGCTTTTCATACTAAAAAAAAAAACCCAAACCCCACAATTGCAGTCAAACTCAAAGAGTGGCCCACGCAGTACTGAGTGGAAGTTTGACAATCAGCTTCAGTACTAATGTCTAAATTGCCCTTGATATACCTAAATTCAGGCTTAAACTTAACAAGACAAATTATATGCATCAGCAGTATCTGTCCTGTAACCTGCCTAAGACCCCAGGCTCAAGACACTAGAACACACTGTACAAGACAGTCTCTCTGATGTGCCACCCACAACAGCACAGTATAAAGTGCACTAACTCTAATGCCCAGCTCTCACTAGAAGACTCTCCAAATACAACCTCTTAGAAGGGGCTCCATCTCATCATTATAGTGCCTGTACTATGTTTGTTTGCATGAGCTTTCTTCTAGCTGCTGGTCCAATAACGAGTGATCATTAGAGAAGACATCAAACATATTTCCTTCTCAGTGCAGAGGCCAATTGCAACAAAAGTCTCTCATAGCTTCCTGGCATAGAAAGGCATTGCATGCATTCCGCTAAGGGAACATCTATCCTTTAGTACTTTTTACAGAAGACAAAAGTGAGAATTGCCTTCCAACTTTCTGTGCAGTGTCACCTGTAAAATCTGCAACACTGGCACATAATGCTTAAAATCATACTCTAGCTCCCAAGAGAGCAGCCTTCACTTCCTGGATTCTGGCTGTTTCACTCAGACTAGTTTGGAAAAATGCTTCACCATGTCACAGAAATAGGCATCATCACACAGCTCATTTTCCATCACTATGAATTATTCTCAAAGACGATGTGATCACTCCCCATGTGGCTGCCAAAAGGTGGTGTTCAGCTTCTAATTCATTGCCCAGTGAAGGCATCTATTCAAACTTTCAGTATCACTGTATGCATATCGACATCTTCAAGCTTACTGGCCTCCCTGCTTTTAGCCTCACTTGCTGAGAATTTAGACCACAGGCAATCTGTCTACTCCAGCCATTGTTGGCCTCCAAACTTCAATGAATTTTCAAGTAGATCCTGAGATTCTGCATACACTAGTGATGTGCATGCTTAGCTGGCTAAGTGCACTGGAGTGAATTTCACACTATCACCTGGACATCAGATTCTTGACAGAAAACATTTTGCTCCAAGGTCAGAAATTGTCCAGAGACTCCAACAAACTGGCCCATCACAGCCAAGGTGTCTAGTCCTTCCTGCTTTTCAGCTGATGGACAAGGAAATATAATCTGAGATGCCTGGGTGGTTCAGCTTCAGTACAGTCTGTGGTCTGTAGGGCTAGAGTTGAAGTTAGAGATAGTCTTCTCCCATCCACACCAGTTTGAAGCTCTCTTTGTGATCCAATTTATTCCAGTTACTATTTGTAGGAAGTACTTAATTTATCTGACTTTTGGAGTTCAGATGTTTATCTAAACCTCATCACTTCAATAAGCCCATGCTGGGCACACAACTTCTCTGATAGATAATGTTCTGAAATGAATTTGCTGAATATGAAGGAAGAGCTTTTGCACAAGCTCTCTAAATTATACATAACATATTAATTCAGAAACCACATCTTTTTTCTGTCCTGATAGCCAAGCATATGCATCTCTTTACTCAGAGAGCTAAAACCAGGTTTCATCTAACCAACAGAACTGTTTGCATACCTAAGTAATATTTATTGTGAGTGAGGGATGTAAAACTGGCCACACAAAAGTACCTAGTATTTATAAACTACCCATATTTCAACACTGTATCTGGCAGAGCTCGCACTTCCAAGCAGTTTCCATGTGCTAAAATATCTGGCTTAATAGACTGAAAGAAAAGAATATCTGGGCTTAAAATCCACAGCCCCATTCTCAGCACCACTGCAAATGTTTACACTCCCAGAATCTCATACACATACAAACAAATTCAGAATTAAAGCAACTGCAAACTGCTTTCTGTGCAGTTGCTTGAATTGCTGCACATTTTCTGGAAATAGTCCAACATGCACAAAAAGTGCTGCGGAAATGTAGGCTGGACTAAAAGGGAAAAAAAAATAGTTTTCTGGAGAATAGAATTCATTCATAAACATTTTGAACTCCCAAAAATTTTTATATATTGTATAGGTCTTGATTTGCAAAGGTGTGAAATACACTATACATCCACAGTGAAATATGTGGATATACATACCTCCACCATTTGTGTCTAATCTATAAGTTAATTTATTAAATACAGTCAGAAATAAGGCGAAACACAGGGATACTATATAACAAAGAGCATATTACTTTTGTACTCACTTTTAGGAAGGAATAAAAAAAAATTGTAGTTCACTTTACCTCTAAATATGAAGGAGTCAGTAGCATCATTGACTCCTACTTGCAATAAACTCTTACAAAATAACCAAAACAGTGCTGATAGTCAAAGATGTTTTCCAATGATTTTCTAATCATCAGAGTACTATCATTAGAAATGGCAAAAACCTCTTTTGAGGGAGTTGATAAAATGTTAGCGACTTCAAGTTTCTAACAAAAAATACCCACATATCTCCCTCAGTTATATCCACACCAATAGTTAGTGCTGTACTATCACGAAAGTGTTTTCAAATCTTTTACATTATGAATAAATGCAATTTCTAGCATGTACCTAACTGTTTTCCTAAGTAAAGATGAACTGATACAGATGTTCAGATTATATAAATAAAACAAAAGTAGACAGAAAACCTTTAAGTTCATTTGGGGGGACAGAATAGTAACTGCCACTAACCTGAATGCTATGAAACATGGGAAAAACTCACAGTATGTCCTGAACTTTCAAGCTGGTAAATCGGAAGATACTCTTTAACATAGCTAGAACTGGAAAAGCTTTTCTTCCCTGAAATATACTAAGGTTACGTGTATTATGATCGACTGTGATTTACTCCTTAGATATGAAGTACTACAACAAAGCAACCGAGTGAGGAAGCACATAAACATTGCATATTATGTGCCTTCTTAAAACGGGTATCTGTTACCATTCAGTATCACTATACGTGATGGCTGTCCTTTTTCAAGGTGTAGATAGATGCTTCCAATGACAGACCTCTGGAAATGCAGGTGGCTGCTTTTGCTGTCACTGCTGAATGGTCCAACACAGGGGAGCAGTGCAAGCACTGTTCCTCACAGAAACAGAAACTTTCCCTTCCACGTTCTTCCTCCACGAGGGAAACAGCAGTAGAGGAGAAGCATACCAAATCCTGGCCTCATCCTTCACCTCAGTGAGAGACACTCAGTGTTTCCTGTGTGGTACAGGTGCTGAGAGCCATCTCCTTAATGGGACTGTTGAAGCTGAGCATTAGGAAGGGTAGCAGAGTATCTAAACTGTACAAGAGATAACCCCAAATCAAACTGATACCTTCTGAAAAAGAAGCATAACTAAATTCAGTGAAGCCTTATTAATGTACATCATCCTAGAATAAGGTGTTTTGCACATCCAATAAACATGAATAATTTCCAAAGATTTCCATCTTTGTCCGGTAGCTAACAAGTTCCTGGAGTCTTTTTCAAAATTATGCACTGCTTACCTTTTAATTAGTAATAAAATCTATTTTAATAGTTTCCATTCAATTGGTTTTTAAATGAGTAAGACAGAAGTAAGAGTCTTGTTAAGCAGAATGGTAAGCAAATTAAGTGCACTTATCAGACCCTACTTTCCAGCCCACAGGATAACCCTGAATCTCCTGATTCAGCCCAGATTTTCAAGCTGAAACTGGTGGAGTTTCGAAGACCTTCCACAGATGGGTCCCTCCCATCTACCATCAGCCTTTTTTCCAATTGGATATGCAACCGTCTTCACTTGCAAGCCTGAAGGCATTTTGACTGTGGCAGTATTTGGTAAGTCTTAAAGAAACCAGCTGGGACTTCAGAAATGGAACACATTAATTCCTGGCACATTTGCACACATAATGGCTCTAAATGTAAAAGAGTCGAAGGCTGTTGACAGTCTCTCTCTTCCAACTCAAAGCCTTAGGCAAATGATGTTTTATTGTAATATAGAAAGAGACCATTACTGCAGAAGAAGAAAGGTTCTAACATGAAAAGAAATTTTGTCCTTTGAAACTATGGAGTGACACATAGCCGCATCAAACAAGAGGAGTGAGAGGAACATAAAACAAGATGGAAACTCCCTCCTTTCAGTGGGAAGGAGGAGCTCTATCTCGACATGGATTGGAAACGAAAGCCACTCTGCCCAAGCGTTTTTTTCCACTTGGCTCTGAGGATAACTGAACTGACACACTGTAGTTTGCTTGTCTACATTATAAGCTTTCAGACATAGAATCAGCTGTCACTGGCCTCCAAACTCACAGCATTAGATGGAGAAAAACACAAATATATCAGTTAATATACTAAAACCAGTACCAGCTTTCAAGGCACCACACTAGTAGCAAGAAGGCTGGAAGTAGGCAAAAGGTTGCAAGGGGACACAACTGGGACAGCCAACCCAAAGTGGCAAAAGGTATATTCCACACAACATTATGCCATAGTTGGCAGTAAAACCAGGGCAGTGGAAGAAGGAGGAGGCAGATGAGTTGTCATTAAAAGGCAGACATTGCTCAGAGAATCACTGGGCATCACTCTGTTTGTGAGAGGAGGTGACTGATTGCATCACTCATGCTTTTTCATCTCTTTCCTTCACTTCATAAACTGTCTTTATCTCAACTCATGAGTTTTCTGAGTTTTGCTCTTCCTAGTTTCTCCCCTGTCCTGCTGGAGCAAAGGTGAGGCACAGTGGGGTAGGACTCTGACCAGGGTCAACCCACTACACATAGACTTGTAAAACAATTTTCCTTGCTTCAAATACAAATATTTATTGGAAAATATATTCAAGGTACTCCCACAAACAACTCATTGCAGTATTATTTTCACCTCTCATCACATGGAAGGAAAACTTATGAACACTAACAATGGGACAAAATTCTTAGTCTGTTATTTGCTTCCAGTTATCAACAGGTTTTTATTAACATTTTAAAATCGTTTCATGCTTATATCAGTTATTATAAGGTTCATGTTCTCCTATAAATAGTGTTAAATAGCTAACTTCTATTTAAACCTTTTAAAAAATTAACAGTGCCTCAAAAATATTATATCAAGTAGAAAATTACTTCACAGCAGCAAAATAAAAATCAGCCCTACTTACTGCTTACTGCCTAGTGTTCCACAGGCCATAGCTTCATTAAATATCACAGCAAATAAGAATATCCTAGTTTACAGGAAATTGCTTGCTCTCCTTTTAGGATTTTTTTTTTTTTAATTATAAGTGAAATTGGTGTGGGCAATTCATATGTATTCATAAGTTCATACCAATCATTTTCTATTGATCAAATGGATCAATAAAAACTGTTTAAGCACATGATTTATTGTGTGAGTGGTTTACTACCTAGTCATCATCCATAGCATAAATACCTACTGTCATCTAGAATCTCACTGGTATCTGCTAAACGTAACGATTTCATAACAGTAAATATGTTAAATTTTAGTTCAATTTGCTGCAAATAAAAGTGGAAAACTTTGTAATAACTCTGTGTTCTTACTTTGCTCCAAGCTTTTCCTTCTTCTTTTTTCAAATTAGCAAAATTTCTGCCCAAAAACTACCTGCTTTTGCAAGTTCCTCAACTATGAGCTGTAAGAATTTTCCAGACTATGGACTGTAAATTGAGGTGAAGATTACATTGCAAAGATAATCTAGCAGAAAAGGTCCAACTGTCCCAGACTAAACTGGTTTCATAGACTCATAAAACCACAGAATGGTTTGTGTTGGGAGGGACCTTAAAGATTATCTAGTTTCAACCTCCCTGCCATGGATACCCTCCATTAGATCAGGCTGCTCAAAGCCTCATCCAACCTGGCCTTGAACACCTCTAGGGATGGGGCATCCAAAATGTCTCTGGGCAATCTGTTCCAGTGTCTCACCACCTTCAGAGTAAAGCATTTCTTCCTAATATCTAATCTTAATCTACCCCCTTTAAGCTCAAAACCATTATCCCTCATCCTTTCACTACACTGACAAACAGCCCCTCTCCATCTTTCCTGTAGGCCCCCTTTAAGGACTGAAAGGCTGCTAGAAGGTCTCCCTGGAGCTTTCTCTTCCCTAGGCTAAAGAAGCCCAAATGTTTCAGCCTTATCCTTATCCTTATATGAGAGCTGCCCAGCCCTCTGAACATCTTTGTGGTCCCCCCATTTTCACAATAAAAATATGTACCTTCCCTGATTAAAAAAAAAATAAATAGAAGTCTAAAGTTATAATGGAAAGACATGGAATTAGGAAAATGCAGAATTATGAAAGGAGATCACAAGCTTTTACTTTCTTCAAACAAAATTGAAGTAATTTCAGTGTGTTTTCTCATTTTTAACTTGCACTCTGCCCTGAATACCAGTGAGTACAAGTTAAATCTATTCCTGCAATATTTCTTTATGTAAAAAAATAAATACAAGCAAATTTCTTTGAACTTTAATGGGATTTATGTCATGTTGAGTTTTGTTTTGCTGTTGTTTCTTTTTTTCCTCTAATGCAAAATTAACAACAGGTTGCTGAAAAAAAAATTCCTATTATTTTCAGTCATGTGATTCTACAACATAAAAAGATCATGACAAAGTTTTCAATAAGCTCTGTCTGTATTAGACAAGAAAGGCATCAGTGCTGCTTAGGAAATAAGCCAAATGTGAACAAACTCTTCATGATAATTTGACAAGACTATGCTATCAACTTCAATACATAAAGCAATACCAACTGCTCTAAAAATTCTTCATCTAAATGCATCTTATTTTGATAGTCATAATGTTTACTTGCTACTTTTTTCTAATGCTTACTACTTATAGGACTCAGGGCAAGTACAGAAAAGGGCTAGTCAAAAATGAGAGTATCTTAACTTTACCATCATGATCTTTTTTGTGGTTGTTGCTATCTTCAAAAGTACGCTTAGACCTCCTTCCTGCTTTGGCTATTTCCATGTCAGCAGCCCACTATTACACATCAGTATATCCAGACACAGAAGCATTGAAGCAACTGACAGAAGCCACTACTATGATAAGTATTGCTTCAAGAATGCAGGGAGCCACAAGATGGGTCTCAGATGGAAAGAAAATTGTTGAAAAAGATACTTGATAAATACTCAGATTTTCATCATTTGTGATGCTTGAAAAGATACTAATATTTTTATTATTAGCTAAGTCTCTACGAAAAGACAATAACAAGTAGGTCAACCTCCCTCTTAAATCTATCTCCCCATTGCCATCATACAGATCTCTTTTAAAGGCTGTCTGAAAAAAAGATTTAGTGCTCTGACAGTCTTACTATAAACTTAGTGTTCATGAATCAGGCAAGAACTACAGAACAGGGAAATGGAGCTTAATATCTTAAACTACTCCATCTACATCTGCCATAATTCATACACTTATGTACAACTGATTTTCAGCCTGAAATCAGAAGAATTTCCAAAACCTCTTTGCCTTGATTGACTTGTTAGCCGATTTAGTAGCAAATTTCTCACTGTTTTGAACAGCTATGGGCTCAACTCTATGTAAACTGCTGAAAAAGCCACTCTGCTTTCTGAAATAAATTAAATTTCTAAATTAAAATAATTTAATTTGATATATAGTTTATTATTCTTGTGAACATAAATCATTCTCGGACTACTTAGACATTTTTCATTTAATCCTTTGCTTTGATTTTAATGGCTGCATCCTTCTTCCTAGTGAAATCAACAGGAATTTTGGTCGAGTTACTGTTTCACTTACATCAATTAAAGCTTAGATAGTCAACGTATGTGTTGCATGATCCTTTTTAAAATACAATTGTAAAGACTTGATATCTTGGCTTAAGAAGCATAAAATCACAATGAAAAACATGAATGCTCAGGAAACAGCATTAATTAAACAGTAAAGAAAATAGTTACCATATCTTTCTAAGAGTCGGAATCGTTGCATGTGAGTGTACACGTATTCAGGAAAAAAAAAAAACAAAACTTCACAATGTTCTGCTTTAACCCACATAGACAATTCAGTATAACATGATGGGCATTTGGTTTCTCAGTATATTCACTTAATCCCTCTTACTGTCAATTTACACTTTTAAAAATAAACTCTGTTGAGATATCATCTGGTTTTGTCACATTCTAATGAAAGACTGGTAAAGTTCATATATGCTGTCTAAGCAGGCTTTACCTGCTTCCCTCCTTTGCTAAAGATTTTTTTAACCTTTATTCACATTCTGTACATCCCAAAATTGCTTTGCTTTACAGCTCCAGCAACTTTACAGAAAAAAAACTGACAAAGCAGACACTTTAGCAATTTATTTGACAACAAATTCTTATCTATGCAGATTCCATGAGAAACCAAATCCTAATCCTGAACATCCTTGAACTGAGAAGAAGCTGGGCTGCAGCATCCTCCTGGTATAACTTTGCAGAATATTACTGGGAGAAAAAAACATGTTTCCTTTATTTAGCTGAATTATTTATTAGCTTTGCAAGTCTTCCATTCTGAAATTTTCCAATAATCAGTTATAAGATCTTACTGGCTTAAAACATCCTGCAGTATTTTAACAACATGAAGAATGAAGTCATTACGGAACGCCTCCTGCATCTTTATCAAGAACTCTCCTTTGATCCGTACCAAAACAGTCCATTACTCAGAACAGTCTGCAATACTACATACTACAGTGGGAAATCCAAGCTTAAGCTCTTGATCTGGTTCTGCTAATTCAAGGCCACAAATGGAATATGTCCATACTGCCCAGGGAGTCAAGATGCAAAGATGCCATGCTGGCAGTGTGCAGACTGGCGTCTCACCTGGAAATTGCTTAGAGTCATCAGTGCAGTGTCGCACTCCCCCTGCTCCCCCTACCCCTGTCTGAGGAATGTACACAGGTGCCAAGTAAGATACAAGCACTTTTGTTTACACTCTTCCACTCTGTTTAGTTCACTCTGGTCGGAACAGGGATTTACTGGAGTACTAGAGGGTAAATAAACTCAGCCTATTTTGTGGAGTAAGCTGAAAGAATGTCTGAATTAACTTACCTCTGAAAGCTCTTAGTATTTGCTGAGACAATAACCTCTCCTCAAGGAGAGATTCAAGTTTATGTCTTTGATTTTGTTTAGGCAGAATAAGGACTTAACTCCCTCTGCCATTTCCCAATCAGCTACCTTTCTCCCAGTATACTCTTTATTCTGTAATTGTTCCCTATATGTGCTTTGTTGACAGAAACTTTCTTATCAAAATATGTAGACTTCTATAAGGCAGTTCTGATACAAAATTTTCACCACGGCTTCTAGCATACAGCCTCAGAACATTTGTACAGAGTAGGTAAAGCATGGTAAGACATAAATATCGACATAAAACTCAAAAACCAGCCACTGGAAGTGTGAAAATTCATCATAATTCTGAGCCCTCAGCACTGGCAAGACCATCAGAAAAGCCCCCACTTATTTATTGCTTATGGTTTACACAACAGTTATGGACCAATGCCAGGAAACATGACAATCATACCTTGTGATGAAAACTGTTTTCAACTTGAAAGGTGAAAGTGAAATGCAAGAACAGTTTCAAAGAAGCAACCATAACAACTGATTAAGCAAATGGTTCCTATATCAAATATCTATTAGCATACTAATGATATTGGCCATATATTTTAATACTTTCAATGAATTACCAATAAATATAAAATTTTCTCATGCATTTTTACTTTACTAATTTTAAATATACAGTGTTAAATCAAGTATATATTCATATTACGATATATACTGGGTATATATGGCATATATTTGGATTTATTTCAATATTTAAGCCATCAAACCATTTACACGATAAAAACATTAAAAATAATGAGAGTGAATAAACTACAAAAATTATTTCAATCAAGCATTTCTTTATTTTCTTTACTGCATTTGTTTCAAGAAACCTTTTTGTTAAGTGAGCTTTCATTAATAGCTTAGGTCAGACTTCTAATTCTCTGCCGAGGCAACAAAACTGTTATGAGGTTTCAATTAATAGTAGGTATGGCATTGCACTGGAGGTGTGCAGATTCAGAAACTGACAGCAAGCAAAACAAAGCAAACCTACAACAGAAATTGGTAGTAGAAGGCTGCTGCCTGTGGGGATGCTGAAAGCACTGTTGGGAACACGGACATTAATAAGTCTGCTATAAAATCAGAGAAAGCAAAGAATAATAAACAACAGAAAATATCAATCTGACTAAACTTTTTCCTCTTCCTATCTAAACATACACACTCAGTGAGGGACCAGCAATAGTATCTCATTGTCAGCATTTAAAGACAGACTACAATTCAATTTTTCATTCTGGCATCTGGAATGTATTTCAGAAAGCTCACTGACCACCATAGTCCATTAGCATATTTAATTAATTAAATGCAAAACTAATGTCAGAACCCAGGAGACCCAAGTTAGTTACCAACAGTTTGTTGGAACTGTAACTCAGTGATACATATTCTGTTTCCTGCTCAAATACATTCACTGTTTTTGCACTTTATCCCAGATATTTAAGAAAAACTAGCAGATGTAGCAGAGAGATCAAAAACTAGGGAGGGTAGAAAGGATACGGATGAGAGTTGGTTTTATTACATTATTTTCAATTTTGCTTATCTCATTAGATGACAGCGTAAGAACATATTACAGTTCTCCTGAGGTTCGGAAATTGGAACTCAGCATCTTTCAGTTTTAGGGGCTGGTAGAGAATGGGCATCTCGCATTATTTACAAGAAATCCAGGCTGACACTTTAACATTTGATTGTTCTTGATCCTCTTGTTGATAACAGAGGTTAAATGTCTTAACTTTCATTAGGAAAAATTAATCTTACTACATCATTGGCCACCTCAGAGGCTAATCAGATTCTGATGATGCAATTCTGAAGCAGAGCATCTTCATTTTTGCTAAGTTATTCTTTAAATACAAGGTAACACAGTAATGGATATTTGTCACAGAAAATCTGGATCAGCTGTGCACCAATAGGTTCCAGGTAGGACTGTTGAAATCAGTTTTAAGAAAAGAGCATTTTGTGAAGTTACAAGGCAGAAGGACAGGGTAATCAGATCAGCAGGTCAGTAAGAGGACCTTTAAGTCCTAAAAAATGGTTTGGTGAAGATATCAATAGTATATCTATTAGAATGTCTCCTTTCTCAATGGAAAAATGTGAATGGCAAAAGTTGCATCAAAGTTTAAAGGAGGACATGCACAAGAAAAAAAGTGAAAATGCATGAAACTGAGTTGCAATTTGTGACTGAGACACATCTAAAAACATACATTGGGTACCATGGTTCCCCTTCTTTGCCTCCCTTTCCAGTCCCTTTTCTGGATTTCTTGCCTGATTTTCAGTGAAACACTTTAGTTAGGACTCTACAATCACTATTGCATAGCTGGAGCTTCATACACAGAGCACTGAAAAGCATTCAGAGGTGCAGACAGGTTCCCTCAAAATTGTTGTTCATTTAGCAAGAATATTTCAATCATCTTTAGGTCACCAAGTGGCCAGAAAACTTTTTCAATATGCTTCCTAGTGGATTCAGTCCATGATTTATTCATTTATCCAGTCAATTCTCACAGAAACATACGAGATATACAACTTCTTTTTAACTGGGGTGTACATTGCTTACCTCTTCTTTAATATATGCTTTGGTTAAATAAGAAATTAAATTGACTACCTTATACATCACAATACACCTTAAAATTGTTCCCTGTTCTCTAAAGCATGAAAGCATTCCTCCACACGTACGAAGTACAAATGAATGGAGCAAAGTTTTTTACAGGTTGGAGTGGTCAGAGACAGTCTATGTACATGCAAGATGAACAGTGAAGTATGGTCATCAACCTGATTAGAACCTATTTGTAAAACTGGAAATCACATAATATTTATGATTTGCTAATACACCCAAATCAAGTAAGGAAATTAGGCAAACTGCCAATTAGCTCAAGTCAACACAATTCCACTCAAAACTTTGTCTCTGACTAAGCAGCAATTTTGTCTGGAAAAATATTCCATTTCAAAAAATTGTTTGCAAAATACATATAGAAATATGGAAGACTGTTCTTTTATCCTGCTCTGCTATTTAATGCTGCCTTGAATTAGCAGCATTCAATGTGTTCAAGACTGTGAATCAGAACTCTATTAACCCCTTTTCTTTACCAAAATGTAACATGTAAAATTAGCATGGGGATAACCAGTTTGGGTATCAGGCTTCCATCCTAGCAATCAAGTTATATTTTCACCTGAAAAGCTAGAAATTTACATTATTCAATGAAAATGGAGACTGCAATGGAAACTGTCAGTTGCAGTCAGTGGAGCTCTGAGAGCAATGCAAGACTGGCAGCTAAAAGCTGACATTTCTATGATTGTTGGTTGTTGCATAGTTTCGGTTAACAACCCGCAAAATCAACTTTAAACACACAGTTACTCAGGTAGCATAAGAAAAACAATAGGAAATAGTCAAAGAGAAAAAAAGCACTTCGTGTTTGTTTGCACTGATTTCTGGAGAATATTTTGAACAACTAATAACACTACAGGTATCAAAAATTTGAAGACAGATGCATGTCAAACTAAAAAAATATCATTGGCTTTGGATTGTTTACTTACAGAGAACAAACTTCTGCAATTCATAAATACCGTGGGCAAGGATTTGTTTGGGGATTGTTTTGTTCCGATTTTTTGAATGATAGCACAGGCCTGACGGATGTATCAATGTTTTCAAACAGGAGGTTTTCTCTCTAGCTTCCCTCCTTTTGGGTTGGAAACTATTTTTATAAATATGGTATTGTATTTTACACAGCTTCCAGCTTTCTGATGGTGACTGCTGACGAATGCTGAGGTGATTGATTTACGACTTGTGTTTCATAACTCTGAAAGATTTAGGATAAGATTTAGGTGGACTTAAGTCTGCAGTTAGTACTTCATCATTGTGTCACTCCGTCCAGGTAGACCAAGACATAATTGTAACTACTAAAATGGAACAGAGCAAATAACATCCAGACAAGGGAGCAATAATAAGATATTTGGTCTAGTGCCGTCTTTTTATCTGAGCAAGTATTGACCCCTTTTGGCACCAAAAAGCTAATCTAAGCAGCTTTATTCCACCCCTGGAGGAGTACTAAAGGACAAACTCATACTATTCTGATGAAAATCTCATTATGAGGAGCTGACTGCTAGTGGGTCAGAGCAAACTAGAACAAGCTAAGAGAAAGCCTTTAAACTAATGGTTTCACTGGAAATTAGTTTCACATATGGAGTTAGAAAGGCCATACTAGTCATGAAAGAATACAAAAGAGCAAAAGATTTTTTATCTATACTATTGTAACTATCACATCCGTATTATAAGAATTATCCAAACTGATGAATTGCCTTTATTCAGCTGGTGAAGGATGGCTTCTGATGAGAAAGTAGATTTTTCACAGACTAAAAAAATGAATTAAATAAACCCTCTTTCTCTAAAATATCTGAGCATCACTGACAATTCCAATTTTTCTTCCCCAAAGACATTCTATGGAAAATACTTGGCCTGGTATCAACTCGGCACCAGATGAAGAGTGTCAGAAAAGGGCTGTAAAAGACTCCATTTTTATTTCCTCATTCCCGAATAAACCCAGAAACAGGCCCTTCCCAACACACAATTGACAGTTCTGTAAAGTTGCATTTGCTGCAGCAATCTCTGGAGACTACTCTGGCTATTCCTGGAGTGTTCACACTCCAGACATGTTCCTGATTATTTCATTTGTTTCTTTTCACCAACACCCAAGAGCTACATAAATATTTCCTAGTAGGGAAACTGACTTTTTTTTTTTACAGCACTTTTGATTTACAAGACATTTGACTTTCTGATGGAAAAAAAACAAAAAGAAGCCTTTAAACTTACAATTCTTGAAAAGCATTTGCAGAAAAATAATTTTCATTGATTAACACTAGCAACACAATAAGTAGCCATTATTTTCTTTGAATTATATAATTTCTAATATATTCTGCATAATCTTTGATATACAATTTTACAGCATTGCTTCAACCTTTATGCAGGGTTACATTCTATTTATTTTCCCTTTCCCATGATTCCATAATAATAATTCTCAGGCAATCTTTATTTAATTAATGGTGCTATTTCTTACTCAGAATTTGCAGAAGATTTAATGCAATTAATGACACTACAAAAATATATACTAACAAATACTATCAAACCAGAATTCTGTGGAAAAGTTTGAATTCAGATTTTGGAAGGATGCTAGAAGTATGTAATTTAGTTTATTCAAACTACAGGTCTATAAAACCATGATATAAAAACTATTAAAAGGGCAAAGTGTTACAGGTTATCTGTTCTCCATGTTACCCTGAATTTTTCTATATTTCAGTGATTTTTTTATACCTAGTAATAACAAAGTCTAAAAGCTTAGACATCTATATTATCTACACGTTAAATCCCTGCATGGACTACCAATGAGTGATTTGCTAATTTCTGAAATTTGCTGCAACATCCTTGTGAATCAATGATACTGCAATACGCATTTAGATACATTCTTTAAATGATTTTATGATATCTGCAGAGCATAAGAAACTAACTCCTACTGAAAATCATTGAAAACTAGGCTCATAGGATAGATTTTCAAAACTACTTATTGCCAAACTAACTCTGTACATATTCACAGTCACAGGAATTTAACCTTCAACTACAATCAAACCAATGTTTAATGCTCTTTAAAATTCATAGTCTTGCTTTAAAATTAATTTTTTATCAGAATAAATGGTACCTGAGAGTTAAATTCAAAAGTGTGATATAAACATAGCAAAGTACAAAATACAGCATTTACAATTTAATTAGAAATACCCTAGACTTTTAGAATAAACAAGTTCAAATCAGTGTTACTTATCTAGAGAGAAAATATAAGGATTTGTTAATACATGTTTTTACAGATAATTTACAAGACAGAGGGCAGAGAAGTTCAACATGAGCTGGCAATTTACGCTTGCAGCCCAGAAGGCCAACCGTATCCTGGGCTGCATCAAAAGCAGCGTGGCCAGCAGGTCGAGAGAGGTGATTCTGCCCCTCTATTCCTCTCTTGTGAGACCTCATCTGGAGTACTGTGTCCAGTTCTGGAATCCTAAACATAAGAAGGATATGGGGCTGTTGGAACAGGTCCAGAGGAGGGCTACAAAGATGATTGGAGGGCTGGAGCACCTTCCATATGAGGACAGGCTGAGAGAGTTGGGGTTGTTCAGCCTGGAGAAGAGAAGGCTCAGAGGAGATCTTATAGTGACCTTCCAGTTCCTGAAGGGGCTACAGGAAAGCTGGAGAGGGACTATTCGAAAAGGCTTGTGGGGATGGGACCAGGGAGAATGGGTATAAACTGGAGAGGGGCAGATTTAGACTGGACATTAGGAAGAATCTCTTCACCATGAAAGTGGTGAGACATTGGCACAGGTTGCCCAGGAGGTGGTGGCTGCCCCATCCCTGGAGGTGTTCAAGGCCAGGTTGGATGGGGCCTTGGGCAGCCTGATCTAGTGGGATGTCCCTGCCCATGGCAGGGGGGTTAGAACTAGATGATCTTTATGGTCCCTTCCAATCCAAACTATTCTATGATTCTATGAAAATGTAAAATTCAGAAATATATAAAAGGTCTAAAACTATCAAAAAATTGTTGTGGAAATTTCCAAATCTCTCTGCAGATAAGCACATATTTTCAGTAGACGTATTTTGGCAATAGCTACAGAAAAGTACTAAGGACAGAGTCAATAAAGAATTTATTTGTAGTTATCATTATAAAGCCACTTTCATGTACATTTGGAGCAGATGACCAATTGCCACTCATCTTTACTAAAGCATATGGAAAACTGTGATAACATTGAAGTTTATTTATTATTCTAGACAGAATTACTTTTGGTGATTTAAATCTGAGTGAAAAGCAAGATTTCTGCTTGTGTAATTCAACAATTCAGGCACACAATAATACTAAGTGGGTTTATACAAAAAACTGGCTCCAGTCTATATGCATTGAAACATTATGTGAAGTCCATTTTCAGTTTCTTTTGAATAGTGTGTCAAATTTCAATTGTGAAAGGCAGAGGACGGTTGTGTAATATACCTGTATGAGATTTCAAGAGCAAGCAGTTTTCATGATGATTATGCCACAACTATACGCCCAGACTGTGTTGTCTTCCCACAGAAGCTACAACAGGTTAAAATTGAGCATTTAAAAGTTGCAGCTGAAGGACTCTAATCTTAATCAAAAAGATGTCTAACTCTTGATTTAATTAATACAGACTTTTACAATCATAACAAAAGTTTGAAATTTAAATGTTCAACAGTTTTCACAGAAAATGACCATATTGTGTTCCTTCCCCTCTTTGCAATAATACTACACCACAGAAATAGCTGAACATCATAAATCTGCTACAGCATGTTTAGTAAATTTCTTAAACTTGAATATAGAAACCATATAAATCTTCATAAGCAATGTGATTTTTTTTCTTCTTGATTCAAAACCAAATAACACTGTTCAATAAATTAGTTACTGCAATATGTCAGCACTCACATACATAACAATAGCAAGAAAAAACATCAAGAATTTCACACATCAGCTATTTCTTCTTTTCTTCACGGCTGATATAAATGGAAATAGATCTAAAAACAATTAGGAAAAAAGTGTTTGGGACCTAATTTGTAAGCAGAGTCAATGTGACATATTCTAAACATTTTCAGTTTGCTGTAAATGTAATATCAATTTATTCTGCACTTGTTTGCAGTGTCCACTTGTCTAAAAACCTATGTAGAAGAAACCATAGCATTTTAAAGACAGAGGAGACTTTTGGTGATTATGGGTCTGTCAAAGGTTTATGCTGTTTCAATGCACAAAGTTGTTAACATTTCCTGACCTTGCAGGTGAACTGTGCAGAAGCAGATTAATGTTTATACTGAGAATGTCATTCACAGCTTCTACCTGGAGAAGACCACCTAAAATAACGTGCTGCAGTACTGAGGGTACTGAGAAAATTGAGCTCCTTCTGCAAGGAAGGATTAAGTTCTGCAGTAAAAAAGTTGTCATAATGAAGAAGAATGTTTTTTAAAACCTAATTTACTTCTTTTTAAACTTTCAAGGTTAAGAAGTGGGTGAAATAAATGCAAACAAATGATGACTCATCTTTAATAGCAAACCAGCTTATCCACCCGGCGTGTTTCATAGACATCTTTGGCTCTGCTTGCTGAGATCAGCACATATTAACTTCCTAATACTGGGAAGATATGATTTTTCTCCAAAAATGTCTGCTTTATAATTTACAGGAAAATTAAAACAGTTACAACCTGTGAAAAGCTTATTTAAGGAGAAAAAACTTTGGAAAAATATTTTGTTTAAAGTCAAGTTGATTGCTTTCAGGGGAGACCAATAGGGGTTCTCTTGAAAGGCACTACTTGGCAAAAGCCTGCTGAGCTGCAAAGCCAGAATTATACAGATGTACTAACACTGCACATGCCTCAGAAGAGAAAACCATAATTTTGAGAGGATCCTGCAGTAAGAAATCTCCTAATGGACTGAATACCTTAAACAGAGCCAAAGCTGACTACAAAGGAAACAGTAGTATCTTTATTGCTGCAGTCAGGAGTGAATACTGTTTTAGGACATCAGTTTATGCATCTTCACTTCTTCATATTCTATACATCTGTGAAACTCACTCTATATCAGTTTCCCAGTATGTAACTGAAACAAGAAAACCTCATGGGAAAACTAGCCAAATATTCAAGTACTGAACAAATAATCTACTCTCTGTCTGTATGAGCATTGCATGAGAATATAGTTGCGCGTGGACTGCCAGGAAACAAAAAATCCCGGTACCAGTGTTATCCTCACTTCTCTTGGGAAATTATTTTGTATCCAAACATAGCTTTGTAACTCACAAACAGGAATTTTCTAGTGATAGTCAACACAGATTTCACCTTTTCCTTATTTCAATCCTATTAATTCTAGTTGTACCACTCTGTTTATTCTAAAGGATTCTTCTTTCTTATTATCATTACTCTTCAAATATTTATTGGTTAATTTTATTCTCCTCAGACCTATCTTGTGAAGGCCATACAATTTTCCTTCAAAGTATGCAAGGTCATAAAATGTCAGCTGCACCAAGATGTCACAGAGCTATGCCAGCACTGCTTCTGACTGGCTGAATTTCTAAGCAGAAGGTCTCATTGTTGATCCACTTTTTAATAGTTTAGTCAATTACTCAGCACAGTATAAAATATTCTCCTGCCCCTTCTAAGTTTCTACATTTAAATGTGTCTTTTTTGGTGTTTGGGGGCCTTGCGGCGGGAGGGGTTGTACACATATAACTCTCATTTGATGTGCAATTTGATATGTAATATTAATGGACTTTTTTCTGGTTTATAATGGATGTCTCATGCATTTTAATAAACTTTTAATGGCTATAAAGGAACATCTAAGCTGCTTGCAGAAAAAACAACCCACGTGGCACATCAAGTGAGATTTGTTGTTCTTTTCACCTCTGCTTCCAGATTGCTGTTATACTAAATGATATGAGTGATGAGTGAATTGCAGAGAACACCAACAGAAAAGCCTATCTTCATGTGAGCTTCACAGAATACTTACTCAAGGATAGGTTTTCTTCCAAAACAGCAATCCCTGAATAATTTATCTGTAAATACTCTTGTCCCAGGATAAAAGTGCCAAATCTGATTTAACATGATTCATTTTTAAAACAGTTTGAGATAAACCATTTTGTCAATTATGTAGCTCATAAACACAGTTATTCTAGGAGAATTATTCAAATTCTTTTGTAATTTTAATCCAAGTTATCCATCAAGAGAATATAAGCCTTAAGTAATTGAAATACTCCAAATACGCACAGAACAGAACACTGCAAAGCTGGAAATTACTAAGTGAGAAAAGCAGAATCAGCATCACAGTAGCTAATCACTCTAGTCGAACTACAGGAAGCAAGCACATGTGATGCAAAATTAACGTGTATAAAATCCAGTTTATGAGTAACCGGAAAAACCCTGGAAAATTTAGGAGATGTAAGTTAACGGAATACTGAAGTGTTTACTTCAAGTAACACAATTTAAGGAAGGAAATGTGTAACCTGCTTTTACATATTTTAGTTGTTAGAGCACTAACTAAGAAAGGGGAGACCTCAACCTCACTTCTTCACTTCAGGATACTATAACCATCTTTTTAACTGACTGAAACACCCACACAAGCAATGCCTGCTATCCAGTTTCTTCCTCTACCACTAAGGGTCTAAGTGTAAACTTTTCACTTCAGTCATGCTGTGCAAAAGGCCTGAGGTTTCCCAGGCAACAAGAGAGTGGGCCACCTGCGGGCACAGATCTCTTCTTGGCCTGTCCATCAGTACATGAACTTCAAGACAATGAGGACTCTTCTACTCCAGTGGAAAGCAGTAGCACTACGTGTAACTTGCAAACTTCTGTGCTTATTTTGCACAGAAAATCATACAGTTTTATGCACTCTAGATTCACCACACAGAAGGAACCAGTGCCTTTACATCCACTTCATTGACCTGCTTCTCTGTCTGCTCGCTGTGACATTGTTACCATTGGTCAAACTGAATATTCATGTAGGTATGAGCCTCTTCAATTCCATTTTGTTCTCTGATTATTTTACGTTTTCCCAACCTGTGATGTTGACTTGTCCAGGAACAATGAGCTGTGTTCCAAAGTTATATTGCTTTTGTTTAAACAAAATGGCTTCCTCAATTAACCAAAACAATTAAAAAAAAAAAAAAAAAGGCTTTTTCTGGGATCTCACTGTGGTAGGTGATTTTCTCTGGACACTGCTTTCAAACAGCCCTAGTAACAGAATCACCCCAGCTCTACAACCAAAGACAGGGTTTGGGCTGTCCTCAAGGCACTGGGGATTCCAGGCTGTAGAGAAAGAGCAGATTTTTGCAGGGAGATAGGGAGGCTGTTGATGAGCAGACGCTGATCTCTACAGGACCCTGAACTGTGCATGAAAATGTAAAACTGGGACATTGCTAGGGGACTGCTGCTTAACCTTCACTGCCTTCGCCTACTGAGCCCTGTCTGAAAGAGAAGCAGTTTGAAAATAGATTAGGCTGTCAAAAAACCATCCTCAGTCAGGAGTGGATACCTTAAGATTTGGGGCTTTTTGAAGAACAATTCAAGAAGGCACCGTTTGGAAAGGAATGTTGGGGGGTTATTTTATATAAATTCATGTCCTAGGAAAGTTCTTAATGTGGTTCTGATCAGAGAGGATGTGACAATCTCTTTGTGTTTAACTCAAATACAGCTCATGCAGGAGTCAGCCTTTTCAACTCCAGTACAAATCTAAAATACCTTTGTAGTCATTTTATTGCTGTAACCACAAAGTCTGCTGAGCTATGAGGTAGCACACATAGACTGAGACATATATTACTGGTACAAAGTACAGTATAAGCAATATAAATTATATAAATCGTATGCATAAACAGTACAAAACACAGTGCTAGAAGAAGAAAGCAAATGAACTGCCGTTTGTAAATCTGATCAAAGGTTGGAAAGGCACATGCATGGGATCTGTAATAGCAGAAAACTTTTCCACTTGGATCAGGCTGCCACCAGTAAATGTCTTTGTGTGGGTCTGCCTCTGTGAATGAGCAGGTGAATATTTGCAACACAAGGTTTGCACTCCCTGCCTATTTGTGTGCAAGGGCTTGATCTGCATTACTAGGAACATGGCCTTTGAGAGCAGTTTTCCAAAGAAGCACAGGTTGGATTCTTGTAATGTGCAAAGGATGGAAAGGGATCTTCACTGAAATCTTTAGAGAAAAGCTCAGATCTAAGCTATAGCAGCACAACCTGTGTGCCCTTCTCATGAAATGTATAGTCACTTGGACAACAGCAGTGGCAAGCAGTTTCTTTTTAAGGAAAGGCAATGCTATGGAAACATGTTTTAAGATGTTTGTCAGGAAAAAATTCTAGCAGAAAGAAGAACTGTTTGATTTTTAAAAGCAAGGTTTGAAACAGCTCAGCATGTGTTTGAGGCACAGAGCAGATTGAAAACTTCCAGGTCTCTGAACGAAGGAGATGCATAGCTCACTGATGAAGTTTCATTTCTGACTGAGTGACCTGTCTCTCAGCAGTTCTTCGGTTATGAGCCCACAGTGGTTTTCATTTGGAGCAAAAAATAGGGATCCTTTGAGGATCCAAAACCATAACTAAAGAGGACGGTACTGCTGAGCTGCAAACAATCATCTGCATAGATACGTTGCATGGCCTGATAGAAATTTAACCTGCTGTCTAAAATTGAATGGTCTTTTAATACAAGATAACTGCTGCAAGCAGGGATGTTAAACGTTTTTATTCCCTTCTAGTGAGAAGGTATAATTTGTGGATTTTGTGAGCCAAATGCTGAGCTGGTAACTTGTATGAAAGCTCTGGTAGAAGCCTTGTAAATCTTACTGCTGCTTGTATTTTTCTCCTGTGATTGATATATCTATTACAGGAGTTGTTTTGTGGAGGTGTAAGAGACAATAGCAGTCCAAAATAGCAACAATTACATGGAAGTGGGTGAAAAATCACAGTAGGGTTTATGGGGCCCTATCACTCGTAGAGAAAAGGGTTATCTTCAAAGCCATACTGGTAAACTAAATTCTGAAAAATATGGCACAGGAAACTAGAAACGAGGCTCCTCCTGGCAGTTTTCGTTGCAAGGGGGCATGCAGAGAGACCCCCTGCAGGAGAAGTTGGGGGCTGCCCCCGAACTGTCAACAGCCACTTCCAGCCAGTTCCCCAACAGACACAGCACAGGACACAGCCGAGTCAGTGCGGGGAGCCTGGGGCACATTTGGGCCAACCAAACCTGGAAAAGCTACCATGGAATGCTATTTAAGCACAGGCGGCTGAGGCCGGGGGGAACGGAGCAAGAGGAATTGCAAAGGCAGGATGGCTGTGGCACTGCTCCATGATGGGGCTGGCACTGATATTCCCGGGCGCTGCTGCCATGGAGGACCTGTGTCAAAGTGGAGGACAAGAGCAAGAAGGATGGAGCAGGGAAGAGTGTGAAGGAAGGTGTAGTCATAGGCTTTTACTTTGGCCACATCACATTGCACCAAAAGCCTACATCTGAACACCAAGAAGATCCAATGCCTTAAACATACCTCCAGTAATGGCACTCAACACTCCTCCCTTTCCACCGTGAACTATAGACAAATGGCAAAACAAACAATGCAGTAGTCAGACTTACGGTCTGTTTAGGGGCTTGAAGGGCATTGTGCGTTACCTAAGCATTAATCAAGAAGTCAGATATTGCCTCTTTTGTGTCTCTAGCACTAAGGTTGAAAGACAATGGAAGGCAAAATGAATATAACCTAAAGCAATAGCATTTAAGTTTAAATACATTAAAAATATTAGCATCCTAAACATGTTTGCTGATGAGATGAGATATAGCCCAAAGCAGAACACTTTCTCTTGCCTCGTCAGCACAAGATGAGGTACATTACTACCAAGTCCTGAACACAAGATTCAAAAATACAGGCAGCCTGATTAAATGCAGATAAAACACTCAGACTTGCCCTTTTCCTCATCTCTGACTTGATTTTCTGTAACAATTGTTGTCAATCTGCAGCTACAAACATTATTCAAAAAGTATAAATAAACTGTGAAATCCAGCAGTTCTGATCTGACAAATCCTTTTAAAGTCAGTTAATTTGTGAACTTTCATATGCTTTTATCACTCTGACCAGACACAAGTGGATTTTTTTATAGTATTTGAAAGCTGTTGCTGACAGGTATTTATTGCTGCCATCGTCAACTCTTAACATTTATACTACAAAAATTGACTCTAGTCTGTCAACCATTAAGCAGCAATAATTATGCCTGAAGCTGTGAAAGTGAAGTGTGACAGCCATTTCATACCTTCTGCTTTACCAGTTCTTATAACCTCCTGAATTACTTTCTATACTTCCTATGCACAAGTAAAGAAGATGAGTGTGTTTAGGGAGAAGAGTAAAGTTTGTATGTGAAAAAAAAAAAAGTGATATTTCATTGTTTTTTGTTATGAAAGAGTATAAGCATGCATCAGGCAGATGTAAAGATGTCAATTCACAAAAAAAAACTTGGTTTTCATCTGTGGATACACCAGTAAACAACATTTTTCAGTTAGATGCATTGGCATTGCAAAACAAGTTCTTGCTACTGCAACTAAGCAAGAATTAACAGACTTTGTATATAGGTAAAAATCACTAATATACACTATTGTGTGTATACACACTAATGGAAAAATTTTTATACACTAATGTTATATATATAACGCTAATGGAAAAATTTTTGTGAAATGCAAGTGTCTGCTAACCACATGGTTTTGATCATGAAACCAGTATAAAGGCATCACACAAGTTCTCTGTAATATAAAGCATGCATCTCAAGCACCAGTTTATGATGGTTTTTAGAACTGGCATATTTATTAAATTGTAAAGTCTCTTTAGATCTGTTTGTAACTTGTTGGCGCTTGTTCATGTTCTAGGGGTAATCCCATGGGTAACTAGAAAGAAGGATGGAGATAGTGCCTCAGACTATGTTAGCTTGAGCATCCCAATAAGCACTCCTTTAGGCAAAATTCCTGGCAGATACCTCTCAAGAACTGCAGCAAGATGTTCTCCTATGGCAGCACTAAAGACCAGGCAATTATTAATAGCTGTTATATAGTGTGCAGCTATACAATTAAATTCCCTTTCCCCAGCTAGAGGGTCAAAAACTCATCAATATAGAAGAATGAAAAGAATTAAAATGCTAACAATACACTGCATGTTATTATTTAATACCCAGGCACAATTTTAGCTTCTTTGGTTTTAAATTATCTCAGCCTAATAGTTTATTTAGAATGACTGACTCATAATGGGAGCTTTGCTTGACATTTAGAATTCACTTTGCTTTTAATGAATTAAATTATTTTCATAATTTGACATGTCTTGTAAAGTGTAAACACTTCTGTGTTGACCTAGTCATGTATGTGCATCTTGTTTACATTTCAAAAATTAAATGGCGCAGAATGACAGGAATATTATATGCACGTAAATCTCAATTTAGATTGCTTGTTTATGTCTATGGCACCTTGACATATAACTGAAAGTCTCCTTAGAGACTATTTCTGTTAACAGAAAAAAAAATCACAGTGCTTCAGCAACAAGGAACTGATGTCTAAAATGCATCTGGTCTAAAACGTAAACATGATGACCATAATTTAGTACTCAGGAAGAGCAAGAGGAGAAGGCAAGATTTTTCTCACTGATTCTATAGGAAAACTCCTCAAACTGGAGTGTCCTACATCTCGGTGGAGAACTTGCTCCTTTAAATTAGGTAGGTATTATCCTGACAGTCTTATATATTTGCCAGGGGGAAAACAAAGTGATATTACCAAATTAGTCTAGCCACCCATAGCAAATATTATCCTCTGAAGACTACTCATGAAACAAAACAAAACAAAAAGCACTAAATTCATCTTTTCATTTACTTATTTTATTAGTTATTCAGAAAACCACTCAACGGAAATTCTCCTTGTCTGGAAGAAAAGGTCAAAGTCTGGGCAATACCTAAATGCCATTTAACTATAAGGGAAGTTTCCAGTACAACTTTAAATATTAAATGGAAGAAAGCCAAGACAAAAATAGATGTTTGGGAACTTACATTTGAATTAAAATTGAGTGTATGATATTTTTAATAGTAAAACAGAACAAATACGTTAAAATCTTCCTGGCAATTATTTCAAAGTTTAATCAGTCACAGAGAAAACAAACAAACAAACAAACAAACAAAAAAGAATAGAACAGTTGTGAGTTTTGAAAGGTTGCAATACCTTTATAAGCAGCATTATGATGAGAGGTATCTATAGGCAAAGAGAAGTAACACCAAGACTGGAACAAGGAGTAAGTGCTAAAATGAAAGCCAGTAAAATAAGGCTGAAGGAATTAATTTATCAAACCTTTCTTAGAAAAGTCATGTTGAGAGAATTTTGATATGTTTGAGACTAATTGCAACGTGACAAAGTACTTCAAGCTGAAGTCAATCCTCTCTATATATATGTATTTATTGTCTATTCTCTGCTTTAAAACTCTAGCTAGTCCTAATATAGAGTGATACTCTCTAGAATACCACATTGTTTGGTTTCCTAAATCTGGTTGGGTTTTATTAAACCTACCATGCATATAAAAGTCAAGGTTAGCTTTCTAAGGCAGGAGTTACCATTCACATGCTTAACACAGCATATACCTACCTTCTCACTAGCAGCGCTAAACAATACAGCAGCAACAAGAATATTAAAAAGACTTTTTTTTTTTTTTCCTTGCAATCCATGGGTGAGCCCATACTTTGGAAAGAGGAGAATGTACGAAACACTATTTAAGGCTTTATAGTCTCAGTCTGTACTGTCAATGCTTCTCCATTTTTTGTAAAACTCTTCAGTATTCGGTAAGCAAAGCCTGGGATCTACATGTCTCAGATGAATATGCTACAAGGCTACGGTGTCACTCTCATAATTATCTTTGGACTATAAAAATCAGTATAATGATGAATGGGAGCCTGGGTGATTTATTACTAGAACATTTTTATATAAAATTGCTATGAGACTTCTTTCAGCAAAGATAACATGGATTGGCTGACTGGACAAAGAAAATATTTCTATTTCAGGTAAGTTCAGTACATACAGACTTGCTAATTAAACTTCTGTTTTTATTGAGTTTGGTACTTTCCTAAAGAAAGTTAGAGCAGTAGATGACAAAAATATCTCAACAAATTTATAACTTAACTACAAGCATTAGCTTCCTTAAATAATCATCTTTTTCAGGTCAGTACATTTTTTGCGTCTAATTGGAAGACAGTAACGTTATGGTAAACTGCTTTTCAGGGAAACAGAGTATGTTGATATAAGAAGTTACTACTTCAAATTTGTGGCACTTAATTTCTATTTTCATTTAACAGAAAAACTACAAAAATCCTTTTTCTACACTCACATACCTGGAAACCTCCTCCCCCACTAAAAACACTCATCGGCATGCTTCATGAAGCTCTGGTTTCTCTGTAATTCTGTACTTACAGCCTGATCTCCTTTCTTAAAAAATTCATTTTTCAGCAAATTATTGACATCAGGGGGTGTTCTGTGAAAAGCAGAACAGAAGCACCTGGGCCATAGGTGTGCATTTTTTAACATTGTTTCCATAAAACATTACAAGGCAGACACAGAGGTTAGTAAAATGCAAGAGAAACAGAAAATCAGAATGACCTCCAAAGCATTCCTCACAGAAAGAAGACTCTTTTTCTCTTTAGAGAAAACACTAACAAATATCTGGCATTTAGAACTCTAATATTATGCAGGAGCAGACATCTGACCTAACAATGATCTTATTTGGTCATTTACAGTAAAAGAAATGTAAGAAAATATGATAGTTTTCAAGTATATTACTGAAGTATACTACTTCTTATCGTCAAACAATACCTTGTCCTAATAAAAAGGAAAAAAAAAAATCAAGCTTTTTCCCAGCCTTAAATAAAACAATTCAGCTATTCAGCCTGGCTCACCCCACTCTTCAGAATGCCAGAATCATCTTTCCAAAGTTTTGCCTCAGGAGATCTGCAGATTAGTTACAAGTAAATTCCCTTCAGTCAGGGAGAAGATACATATCTGTAAACCACTGACCCCTCACTGAAAAAGAGGTTCAACTGCTCTGCGGCCCTTCCCTTTCCTCCAGCTCAGACTCAGCAGAGTCCTCATTTTGGGACAGATGACAAATATTTAGCAAGGCAAATAAATAGGTAGGCAGGACAGGGGCCCATCAACAGTCTGTGGTCTGGCATTTTCATCTATGTGCCATTATTTCTTCCACAAACAACAAAACAACCTCCAAAAGCGAATTAATTCAGCAGCAGCATTCATCAAAGCAAGTTACAGCAATATAACAGGATTTGGAGGAAACCCCTGTGGTATAATAGATTTATTAGGCTCTGCGAATGGAAAATAAGCTTGATTTTTGCAAAAGAGAGCAGTTGGCAAAAGGAGCAGCCGGCACGGGACTGCTGCACCTGGTAAAGCAGGCAGATTGGGTGGTGTCTCGACATTCATGTCAACTAAGTGGCACCTGGGGTGAGTCAAAGGCCTCACAGCCTGGTGTTACTTCAGATAAAAACAGAGAGACCCCCAAAAGCATGTACAGAGTCCCTGCCTGGAAGTCATGGGGAACAGCCAAGTCCCCACTTCTGAGGATACATGAACACATACTAACGCACTTAGTCCCACCTGGCCAGGAGGTGCTGAAAGGTGTTCACCTGAAAACCCTGTTCTTGGTGGAAGACAAAATAACCACCTTACATGATGGATGGGTTGACAAGACTGGACCTCTCTTCCTCCACAGAGAAGAAATGTCTTGGCAAGAATCATGCTTCTGACTCTGTCAGATGTTTGCCCAGGAAAATAACTACTGACTCAAGTGTTTACTGTTATTTGCTTTATATCTAATCATTAACTAGTTATAAGCATTAAAGCGCTAACACAGCAGTGAATTCATCACAGTAATCCTTTATTTGTTTTTAATCTGTCACTTGAATTAAACTACTTACTGCCTCCAGCACTGCCAGATTGTCTCTCTGTCCCCTTTGGGTTATAAACCCACACTTATCGACCCTGTGAGTACCGGTCTCTAAGGAGAACCTCACAGGCAATCAGATTCTGACTTGTGGCAAAAACATGTTTAAGCACCCACATATAATCCTGTAGACACAAACTACTGGCCAAGTCTGGGACTAGAGATTGATCCAGCCGCACCTAGATGTCCTTTCTGTGGGGCATTTAGAAAGCAAGGGGTCATTCTTGAACCTTGTGTCTTAGCCATCTGTCAGAATCTCACCTGTTTAAAGTGACACGCCCCTGTGGGAAATAAGGCTGAATGCAGGAATAAAAGCTAAGTATGGGAATGGGATGGAACATGGGATTCGGTGCTTCCCTTCCCTTTTCCCTCTTCCCCCCACTCCTTGCCATGGGATAAGTACTAGACCTCCAACAGAAAGGAGTGCATTGAGGGTACACCAGTACCACTAACGATGAGGTGTCTGGGAACAGGCACAGTCAACTCCTGCTACTGGCAAGGCCCCACCAATGACAAGAGCCTAATTATTTTCTAAGAAGATGGGTTATATTACTAAAACACATCTCCACATCTAAGGCTACCCACCTCCTCCCCACCTCTGAAGCAAATCACTCCCATGGGCACACCTACTGTGCTTGTGCAGTTAAGTTTTGACACATAAAGTGAGAAATCTTTCTCCACCAATCAGCAATTAATACAATGAACGCATTCACTCAAGCTTCACCACCCCTAGGTGTAAGCCTACTATGACTAGGGTAAACAAACGAAAAGTTTTGCCTGGTGGGCAGGGACAAAAAAAAACTGAAAAAAATGTTACCAAAACTCTAGGGATCAGCCAATGGGCTGAACTCATCTGCTACCACCACCATCCCTGGGACTTCATGGCTATAAGCAGGCACAAGGAGGGAAAGATGTGATTGAACACTTTGAGATCAGCCAACAGGCTGAATCCCACCATCCTTCATCCCCACTCCCCGGATTCCACCAGCTTCCACTCAGATTGTGTTATCTGAGCTAAATATATCTCTTAACATCAAGCTAATTAATAACTCTCTGTACTCTAAGCCTATCCATGTGTTATCTTTACTTGCATCTGATTGCTATTGCTATGCATATGTCATTGCTTGTTGCTTTCTTGTGTGCTTTCGGGTCTCATATCGTAAACAGGATTGTTCGATGTTTTTTCACGAACAGTACCTTCTCCGCAGCTACTACTGAACCTTATTAAGTCATGAGCTCTTATGCTTAATAAAATGTACTTGTTTGTACAAGTCTCTTCAGTCTTTCATAACAGTTTAAAGGGATTAAAAGGGGAGTCTCTACTTCAACAGGTTAGACTAAGTTTATTGCCTTTGCGACATGCTTGAATTTAAAGTGATTTGGGACGTAATAAGCTCAGTGATTACTAATTATCTTTGTTTAATTGTTACATTGCTTATTGTGTATGTAGCAAGCTAGATAATATTATATTAATTATCTTTGCGTGATTGCTGTGTTAGTTATTCTGACAGGCTGGGCATCTTACCCTTGCATCACTGTCGGATTGAAGGACTCTGGCTAGCAGGCTGGGCGATGTTTATATTTTCACCCTTGCAGTACTGCTAGCAAAAAAAGTCAAACAGCTTGGTAAAGTTTCCCTTGAAGTCTCTCAGATATTTTCAATTTTACACAGTCATGACATTCATCAGGTTGTCCCTCAGCAGGTGACAACCCCTCCTCTATCTTTTACACATTTCAGCTTATTTTCTTTACCTATTTCCCAGCAGCTTCTGTTTTCAGCATTACTTTCACCAAAAGCTGGCATTTGCAAGAGTCCACAACTGTCCTTGGACAAGACATCCACACAGAGATTTTTCTTGGCTTGAAAACCACCTTTAAATACTTCTGCTTTCCTAAGGAATAATTCCACGTGTAAGAAAATGGATTACCTTTTGACATGCTGCCTTGATATCTAGTTCCAAAAATAATAACATGAAAAGTTCCTACAAATATAGCAGGTCTCTCTTTAAGGAAATGACAATCTAAATTTCTATTTACTTAATGTTTGGGGATGTGAGAATATTTGTAAAACACCTGTGAACTGGGAGAAAGCTACACAGGTACACACTTACACATTTTATTATGAACATGAATTTATCTAAGTTCACAAGAAAACCTTCTGGTAAGCCAGAGATTCTCATCAGAGGCTGACAGACCTGGTGATAAGCAAAGCCTGCTCCAGGAAAAAGTTGAACTAACCGGTCCTGTTAGTGGGCATAGTGGCAAGCATATCTGTGTTGAAGTAACCAAATCTTTTTTAACTAGCCCTAATGTTCTTGATCTTCATTCTAACAGTTTTCACTACTTTCATCTCATTTGGTACCATGAGGCATCTTAATTTTTTTTGAGTGACATGCCTAAATATAGTACTTCTTATGCATAGATTTTATATTTAACCTATCATTTCATAGAAGCTACTTTGGAATTTTAATGCAACCAGTAGTTTTTCTTTTGATAGACTATATACCTATGGTTGAGTCTCGCAGTTTTGCTCTACAAATTGTGAGTGGTGATAAAAGTGAAAGAGGAGAAGAAAGTGGTAAGAAACTTCTTGTTTCAACAGACAAACTAATGAATTCTATTAACAGTTAATGCATGGGGAAAATTGAAACTGAAATACTGAAGTAAAGATAAAACTCAGAGTAAAATAAGAACAGAACAAATTAAAATAAGTTGCTCTAATAAAAAAAAAAGAAAAAACCTACACTTACTATAAAGACTGAATAATTTTAAAAGTATGTCTGGTTTCAGAAGATGTATATAAATCAAGTGGATGCACAGGGTCTAAATGATCTGCATCTAAATGCATTATTCAGGGAGAAAACTATGCACTATAGAGCAAAAGACTGAACAATTGAATTGTAAAAAGGTAATGCCTACATTAAGGGCTATATATGCTACTACAGGATGAAGAATTTGCTGCAGTCTAGTCGTTGTGGATTTCACTGTTGGAGTAAAAATGAACAGGATAAAAAGAAAGACAATATTGTAGCCTGTGCTAATCATAGAAATATAAAGGTTATGAATAACTAATACAGGGGGAAATGAGAAATGGAATACAGAAGAGCAGCTTTAATGGTGAAATGAAAAACATGTCTCAAAATGAAAGAGTGAATCTTTGTAACTGAATTAAAAGTAGTACTGTAGCTACATTAAGCATCTGTGATATTTACGGCAGCTTGGACCTCCTGACTGATTTTCTCTTGCGCTTGAGGTTCCAGTGTAGAAGAGCAGCAACCAAACTTCCCCTCCAATTTCTGAATGGCACACAGTGCACATGTGCTGCTTCCTGCACATCACCTTCTACCACAGCATCCAAGAGAATGAACAAATTCGACATTCTCATTCTTGAAGGAATAATGCTATGACAGGAGTAAAACAGTGTGACAGAAATAAAAAATGTTTAAAAATATCAATGAAAGTAATGACTTAATTATTTAATTATTCATCTACCTGCGATACCAGAGGACTAGATTCAATGGAAATTTCTACACCTCTGTTCTTAACCTAGCAGACTGCTGAGAAAGCCGGCAGCCATGTAACAGAAATGAGAAATTTCCTTTCTGGAATCACTAGGCCATTCAGGAGTGATTAAGTTTGCGATATGTAAGCCTGTTTCACTGTGTGAGGTTATGATTTCAACCCTTCCTTTATACCAAGAAGGGACAGCATAAGATTCATGGCTGGCAGGAAGCACCTGCTTTCAAACATCCCCCCACAATCACATCCACAAATTCTGGCAGAAAAATCCCAGAAAAAATCCCAGTAAAATTACACTTTCTTGTGTAAGGGAAATGGAGGACAGCTGCCCACAATCCGAGTTTCATTAATGCATGTAGCACCCTGTCAGACATTCAAATTCTGCACTGAAATCAATATTGTTGTATTGGGGTATTTTCCTGTCCACATCCAACAAGCTAACATTTCTTTTGCTGCTTCTATGCTATTATTCATTTCCCTATTAAAGTACAGAACCTGTAGAAATATTCATCCCACCCTTACTTCCAGAAGATTGGTATCCCAGGTAGTCTGCTTTATGAAACAATTACTATTACAAAAATGTATAACAGATTTCAGCCCTCAGTGTTTAATATTGGAAATCATGTGATGTTGTATTTCAATGATTTTAGAAGACTTTTGTATTCAATTCATAAGGTTCCTTAAGCACTCCTCTCTTCTCAACACTTTTGTAAACAATATCATCTTTCTTTAATTTTCTGTTCTGGTTTGAGATAAAGCAGAATTAATTTTCTAACTTTCAGCTAGTAACTTCATTTTCTAAAGTTAAATACATATTTTTCAGAGAGCATTATTCTGTAGAAATGATAATGCCTAAAATGTATGATTTTCACTGAAGTAAAAGGGCATTGGTATGCAGAAAGGCCATTGCTTATATTTATTTAGGAGGTTAATTTTGAGTTGGTGGAATGCCATAAGTCAAAGGGGTGAAAAAAGATAACACCTGCAGGGAGCACATGACAGGACAGATGACCTAAAACTGACCAACGGAATATGCCTTTCCATATACATCATGCTCGGGATAAAACTGGGTGATCACGAGGGTGAAGCTCTTTTATTTGATTGCCAGTGTCCAGTATGGACCTCATCTATCCTTTTGTCCCTGATCCCAGATCGCTGCATTCCTTAAACGAACTTTCTAAGTCCACATCCTACCTGCCTTTGACTCCATTCCAGGCTCTGCGACATCAGTGGTGACATATAGTCCTTTAGGTGTTCAATTTTGTGTATGCATATATCTTTTACTATTTTCTGATTAACGTGATTATCCTTATTATTATTATTGTTTCTTTAAAGCTCTTTTGCTTTTAGTTTCCAACCCACAAGTCTCTCTGTCATTTCCCTTTTCCCCGGCAGTGGGGCAGGGGGATTGGGCCCACAACTGCCTGCATTTAGCTGCTGACCTGGCCAGGGGAGGGCTAAACCTTGACTCTTTCCCCCCATACTCAAGCTACTCTTTCTTTTTGGTACCTTATCAATATTTCAGTACTTTATTTTCAGCACTTTTCATGGAATTCATTTTTTTTGAAAGCATCTAGTAATGACTGTGCCAAATAAGTATGAAGGAAAAATAACTAATGTAGCATAACTCCAGATTCTTCTGTCACTATGCTTTCCTTATGTTGAAACTACAGAACAGTTTTTACACTTATTTAAGATGGGATTTGCATAATGTCTTCATTTTTTTTATCATTTTATAGCATATTTGCTCTTCTCTACAGCAGTTTATTGAATAACTTTCAGAGTTCAATTTTATCTGCATGACCACCAGTATTTTCCTCAATAACTACAGTACATGGTTTATATCCTCATTTTAGTTGTATGAGTGGTTTGAACTCTGCAAATTTCCCTTCCAAGTTTATTAATGACACATCTATCCACTGAACTCAGTTAAACTCACTCTGAAGTATTTCTTATTTCATGTAGACATCTCTGCCCCTCAAACTGCTACCAAATTTCCTGCAGTGATGCACAGGTTCTTCCAATTCTTGCTTTATCTCAACTACAAGATTATCTCATTCTTTTCCTAGACTATACTTAATTTCACACTAAAAACAACTTTTCTTGATATTTTTTTCCTTTTCCTGAATTGCCTTTCCAACTCTGTTAGAGAATCTTCAGTGAGAAAATGATAGTGAGAAAGAAACTAAAATGTAGATCACTATAATGTGGCCATGAGAACTGAAGAGAAGAAACAGTGTAAGAAAAATGGTACATTGTCAAAACTTTCCACAGTTCTAAAGATCTCTGAGTAAAAAGGACTTGGTGTAGGTATTAACACAGACATGGTGTCAGAAAATTAAGAATTAATTTTAAACAGTATACATTGTAAAGAAGAACAGAGGAAGTCTAGATGCCATTTAATGTTTTCAAAGTATAGTAATACTAGACAACAGATTAATTTCCTATCAATAACAAAGTCTGAGTTACCTAAGAAACAAGCATTTTTTATCTACAGTATTCCACAGCAGTTCACTTCCTGAATAAACTAGGAATTTGGCATGAATCTAGAGCATAAAAAATTATAGGAAAAATACTGTACATATTCATGAAATAGTATCTCTAGGTCTACCCCAAAATGAGGCATGAGTAAATCTGCAAATTCGCTTCAGAAACTGTTTATGAAGCAGTAAGATCTCCACTAAATAACATTTAGACTTCAAAAGTAGCAGAAAAAGAACTCAGACTCATATTTGCAACAAAATTTTTTCAAGCTATTAATAAGATGTTAGCTCTAATAAAGGACTTTTAAAACATCAATGAGTATTACACACTGCTTCCTTTCCCTTGTTAAAGGACATAAATATGTAATACAGGAATTGGGTGATACTTAACACTAACAACATTAATTGCTGGACCAGATTATTTGACATCTTAGAGTTTCAGCATAATTTAAAAATATTAATTTAGCCATGCAACACCCTTCCGAAGTACATGCTATTAGTATTTGCTTCTATGAATGGTACAAAAGACTCATGGTAGGCAGCTGATATTTCCAAAACCCAACAGTCAGCCAGCATAATTAGTAAAGATGTCATAGATCTCTAACTAAATAAGAAACATTAAACTTTCTTCTTTGCTAATGTAATATTCATCTTGATATACTAAATGGAATAAAACCATTCAGTAAGTTAAATCAATATAGCTACAAGCAAGAGATTTAGATCCAAAATATTGAGTGAGCAAAGTATTTATGAGGATTCAGGAGAAACCTCTTTAAACTGCAGTCAGTTCAAGACCATATGACAAAACACATTTAAGTAAATCCAAATGCAAAATAACTGTGAGGAGTTAATGAGTTTCTCACTTGTGTAAAAAGACAAATCAGAGGAATGATCAGGAGAACTAAGCAACTCTATAAAAGTCACTGAGAATACAGGTCAACAAACAGCTTAAGCCAGTTACTACTCTTTTTCCTCTCCTCACCTTCACAACTTTTACCTACGTGCTCAAGCTTCACCACCACCACCCTGTGCCAATGCCTGGTAAATCAGGCAGTGGAACTAATCCAGTTTTATTTTTCGTAAACATAAAATTTCACCTCCCACATATAAAAGAGTGGGGATGGGAGTTGGCATGGTTTCTTTTCAGTTGGACCAGTTCTTTTGCTGAGTTCACTGTCCAAGCTTACCAGTGCTCTCACCTGGACAACACAGATGTAGAAATAATGAAGCTGATTAGAAAGAACCACATCAAGTGTCCCATCATGGCCTCTCAGCCCTTACGTGCCTACTGGTTTTATGTCATATTCACTGAGAAAAGTTAGAACCACAATTAAGCCCATTTGGGAAGTTGTAGCAGCACAAAGCGCTCTAAACTGGCTGCATCTCCACCTCTGGGCAAGCACCCTGGAGTGCACCCACACCACTTTGAGTGGGTCTGTGAAAAGCTACGCAAGCATATGGGTACAGATACACCGCTCTGATTGACCTGCATACATTAACTGCAAGGCCAGTCAAGAGGAAATGATGGTGATTGGTGTTCATCTTACACCTCACATTGCTATGAGATTTGGATTCATTGTGTGGGGATCAAATCTCTAAACCCCTCAAAATGAATCAAGTGGAAATCATGTAAACACAGGTAGTAACAGTAAGAATATAAGAAAACCTCTTACAATGTACATCACTTCAGTCATCATTAGGCATCCTAAAATCCATTTTTGTCCTCAGCATGTACCTTGAGCTTAGAGTCATAGGATGAATTCCTATGTAGAAGAAAAATTGATAGAAACTTTCTAGACAGAAGCAGTTCTTTATGACTTTAACTGTGTGACAACCATACATGGCCCTTGAAGATGAAAAAACAGAAATCTGCATCCTGAAATATCTAACTACCACCTGAAAACTGCATCCCAAAAAGATTGCTTTAGCAGACTCTGGGGCCAAGCCAGTGTTGAGAAGAATCCCACAGCTGAAACTACAAACTTTTTTCCGCTTGTTAGTGCAACAAAAATCATAATCCACTGTGTTATACTGCAGAACATGATGATGATGAGCAAAATTAGATTTTTTTTTTTATTTTTTGTAAAATTAATACAAAATAATACTGCTATTGATGCATGCAACTCTGTAATAAGTATAGCTTAGCTTAGGAACCGAACTACTGAAAGAGGTGATCTGAGGCCGTAAATCACACAGGTAAACTGTGACTTATTTCTGTACTATTCCAAATAGTTAAAGCAGTCACATCAAAGTGCAGTTATTTGTAATACTGTCCAGAAATCGTCACTGAAAGGCAGTGATACAAAAAGCAGAGCTTTCAGATATGCCTTTGTTATCTACATCATAATATCCTCTATATGTGATCTCTAAATTGGAGGCTTGGAAAGAGAGAAAGGATAAGGTGTAGGAACAGTAAAGAAAATTGTAATTGTGCATAAAATGTATAATAAAATTATTATGATACCTACCTGCACTGTACCTCTAATAGCGTATTAGAAACAACAACTGATTGAGGAAGAGAAAAATTAATTTCTCATATAACATGATCATTGAAACGTCACAAAGCAGAAAGGCATAAAGGCAAAGTTACTGTTGGGTCATACAGTAATGCCTTTACTTCTACTCACAACAGCTGTGGCCTGTAGTACTTTCCTAGAAGATAAAGGTCCTTAAAAGTTTATAGAAAGTAAACACTTGAACAGTTGTCTTCAGGGGTATATTCAGAAACCTCCTTCTATGGGTGCTGCAGCTGATTAGCACCTTCAGAAAGAAACTCGTCATGTTAACCCTTTTGTGTTGCTTCAAATATTGCCATAATTATTTTAGATGTACAGTCAAGTGTGGACAGATGCATAACCAGCTCCAATTTATTTCAGTATAATCTGTAATTTAAATTAATAAACATTTATCATCAGGTTGTTTACTGAGTCACAGATGCTCTCTCTACAGTTCATTATACAGTTCACATGTGGAACAGTTCATTATACAGTTCACATGTGGAACTCATGTTCCAGAGTGCCCAAACAAAAGAGAAACAAACGAACAAAACAAAATAAAAATAGTATTACAGTGCTTGAAAGTTTAGTTTAGCAGTATTCCTAAGCAGTGGGACCGAAACTCCAAGCTGAAGTCTGGTCATATTTGATATTAGTTTAAAAAGATTCTGTAACAGGTAGCTCAGCATTTCAAGAGCAAAAGCATTTCACAATAACATCCACAAAATCTCAGAGAAATGATATGTTGCCCCAAAACTGTAAATGCACCTCTACATTGCTAGTCAATGACAGGTCTGGCAACTTAGAAATGTCACAGGCAAACTTCAGAAAACTCCAGAAATAGTTCATCATATTCACAGATCACATTAAAGGTTAACATTAAAACTAATGACTTTTTTGAGGTGATTGCTTTTACAAATACAAAGGAAATGAACATTATTCTCAGACTAAATAGGGTCTCTAAATTTCCTGTAATGAATAAAAGCAGACAGGAAAGCAGTAAGATGAATTAGAAACAAGACCGGCAAGTGGCAGATGAAAAAAAAATTAGTTATGTCCAAGCCCATTTTTTAACTACAAGCTGACAATCATATTGACTGAAGTGATTGAGAGTATTGGAAGAATATGTATCTTCCATTACATATGAATAGGGGTGTCTGCGAACGCAAACTGTATTTAAATAAAATTTGGAAGGAACAAACATTCTTCATGAGCAGCAGGTATCCCTTGTGGTCACAATACAGACAATTGGTTATGTTGCTCTTTAACAGAAAGTGGATGTTCTAGACATTCCAGGCCATGCATATTTTTCAGAAAAAGACAGACAAGCTAAAACACAGCAGCAAGTCTCTAGGAAATAAGGAGCTTTCCCAAGTCCCTGATGCTTCTATCCAGCTGGTATTCTAGGTAAATACCTTACAAAGGTTAGAAAGATATTCATCTGCAAATTATTTGGATGACTGTTTTTAAGTCCCCAAAATTACTAACACAGAAAAACGGCCAGTTATATTGCTCAGAAGAGAAAAGAACGTCCACAGTACGGAGACCAGCACTTAGCACTCCTATGTAATGCTGGTTTTCTTCCACTTAAAACTGTGTTCCTCAGATTAAGCTTTGCATCAGTAAGTGAGGCTCAGAACTCACAAACTGAGGTCCTGCAGCGAAAATTTCACAAGGAGAAATGGCAGGAGGTAGCCGGTGTTGAAAAGGTGCAATACTAATGGCAGTAGCAAGTCTGAAGGAATTCCCTGGACATTTACCCTAGCTGGGTAAGAGGATGGAGCCCCATAAGAGGGCCTACCTCCACTTCTCCACAAGACCAGCCAATAGAGCATGTCCCGGCACTCTGCGCTCCTGACAAGTGGAGTTTGACAGATGGGGAGTAGGAAAAAATTACATGGAGCAGGTTTTGCTAGACAGTCACTTCTTGAACTCAAGCCAATTTCACAGACTACTCTAAGTTCCCAGCCTAAGCACTGCTTTTCCCTCAGATACAAAATATTTCTATTTCTCCCCTGCCCCGCCCTGTGAACTTTTCCTCTCTAAATATGCATAGGTTTTTATTTTAATTTGTAAGCAGGGTTCTTCTAAGTTGAGAAACAATACTTCTTAAAATCACTACCAGAGCCCACCCTCAGGAGGCATGTGAGTTGGTGATGGCTTATAGATTAAAAAAAGATACACATCACAGTAACATATTTTGACAGAGAAAAAACGAGGTCCTTTTATACTTAAATCTAAAATTTTATATTTCAACAGCACAATCTACTTGATGAATACAGAGCTTCATAAATTTAGATCGTATGATGTACTAAAAAATAAATTTATCAGCTGGTCCTTTAGGATCCTCCATTAGTCCATTATCTCTGCATATTTAATTGCATTCAACCATGCAGCTAAGTTATTGTACTCGAGTACATCATGAAGTGTGGTTTGTACCATGTTATTAATGTATAACAAACACAAGAAATTACTCTTTGCACAGATCCTAAACAAATGAAATTAAATACTCTCCTGCCACTCTACAAATATTTCTTAACTGTTCATTTCAACAGATGCAGTGCTTTAGTGGGAGATGCTGGAAATTTGAAATCTAACAATTTACTAACCATCAGTCATGGAATTGCCTTCAGGTAATCTGGTGATGCAATGAGAGACACTCTCTACCCTGACAACTGCTTGTTTGCCTACAAAGAGAAGCTATATTGCACATTAACCTATGTGAAATACACCGTGCACTCAATTGTTCTGAGAATTCCCCACAATTCTTGTTTAATCTAAGCAAGATTACAAACTCTTATTGAAAACATGGAAAGAAGGCATCTGCACCATTTAGAAGCATACAGCACAGACAGCCTGCTGCTACCTCCAACAAAACCAGTATACCTATTTCACATTATGAAGAGCTACTAATCAGATCAATCTAAAAGGAGCATAGCTTCATTGCTATGCAGTTCTGATATACCAGTTCAGTTTCTGAAGTTAACATGGGCACTTCTTAACTATGTATTTTGGGTACATGCTCTAAAATTGTCTATGCAAGGAGTTAGTATAAAGAGAGTACTTAGAACAATTTACATAAATGAATATACATCTTACTTTACTTGCAGCAATTCCCCTTTGTAGGCAAGTCCTTTTATTCCACAGGGTATACTCAAATCCTGATTTGGATTAAACAGCCATGAAATTGAGTGCAGGAATCTGAAAAGCTTGCGTCACCAACAAAGACTAATGTAGTATGGACAAAGAACTGAGAAACTTTAATATTTTTCAGACTTTGGGGAACTCTGGGGGTTGTTTCTTCTCCTTCCCCACTCAAACAAAACCAGTAACACACAGTAACATGGTAGCAGCTTTTAATTGTAGGTTCGTTTGCTATCTCAGTCTAGTTATCATAGCTTAAGGAGTCATAATCCCAACTGAAGACAGTTAGTTAACAAAGACTTTTTTGTACTTCTACATTTTCTTGAACATTATCCTTTCAGCAAAGCTAAGTCAGGTGACAGAGCCTAGAAGCTCTCCACATGCTGAGAAGAACATAGATTGTAATTTACAAAGTACTTAATGCAGCCATAAGGACACAGTAATGAGAATTAATTCTCACAGCAACATCGCAAAAAGAAATCTATCACTTTTTGGAACATATGCAACAGATTGAAATAAAGTAAGCAACAGTATTAGCAGAGATCTTTAAAAGCTAAGTGGGAACCTGAGAAGAAACCAAGATCAAATTCAAGGATTTGCATTTCATTCAAGCAAACCTTATTTTTCAAGGGCATTGATTTTTCCAAGGCCTCCAATTCTACAACTCTAGTCCAGAAGAGAATTAAAGCCACCTGAGCTCAGCTGTCATATGCAGTGGTTAATCCATGGGGTTAATCCACAACACAGATCTCATGAAGTTTCAGTTTCTGAAACAGATTCTGAAAAATGGCATCCTTGAGAGTGTTTGGGAATCCCCAACTCTCTTTTTTCCCCCAATCATTTTAGCAGAGATGATGGCCGTAGTTTGAATAACCCACATAAGACTGGCAGGAGTAATTCTTATCCACCTATTCATTACTTACTTTCAAGAAAAAAGTACTGAGTACAAATAACGATCTCACCAGCACTCCCTCTCTTTTCCTTCAGGTTGAAAACACACAAAAAGTGTATGTAATGTCCATCAAGAATTCAGGCTATCCACAACACTTTACAGTATTTTCCATTTAAGCAAAAACATATTTAAGTGAAAGAGAGAAAAGCATGCAGCCACACAGACTAGAAAAAAGGAAGGGAGTGGAGAATAAGACAGGTAAAAGAGTGCCAAATATGCTGTAGCATTTTTGTAGACTTTCAGCATGAGAGGTTACTTGGGCTTCGTCAATATTAGTGCATGGAGAGAAACAAAGCTCACAGCTGAGTACTTTGCTTGGTATAGCTGACCAAGAAAAGTTATTAACGAAATGTGCTCCAAAGACGGTTGTTTCATTCACAGAAATCAAATTTGTCTGTCTAATTAAAACTCCTTTCATGCAGCAATAAACTGTGGGTTGAGCATTCCAAGACCAACACATCCTAAATTCCCATAAAGTGCTTATTATTGATGTAACCTCAAAACCAATAGTAAGAGGTTCCTGTGTTAGGAGCTAGTGGAAAGAATATTTCAGTTATGAGCACAAAACACCCCTATTTAATTCACCCCATATTCAGGAAAACAGATTCTGTAAGTAAAGGGATGTCAACTAAATACGTTCAATTTATCCTGATAATTGAAACAAGCCTGAACATTGTTGCTCAGGCCAACAAATGATAATAGTAATAGTGACCATAACACTTTCTATTTCATGTTACAATGTTTGAGAAGCAAATCCCATCACGGTGAATCACAGCAATATAGGAACCTTGAAATTGCAACTAAGGAGGTCTGATCCCAAAGAGAAATGATTGCATGTTTGTTCTATTTGTCTTAAGCACAGTTCACTATTAAAGTGTAACGTCCCTATAAATGCAATAGCACATATGTAAAACCAATGGCAGAAACAGCAATCAGGAGATCTTGAAGAGAAAAAGCACAGTCTAGAAGACAACAGTGCATTCCATCTCATAAAATTAACATTAACCTCCAATATAAAATACCTAACCCATTCTTTTCCTTCTTTTCTGAGAAAACATAATAGCAAGCACAGGCATACAGTACTAGAAGATAAATACAGCAAAGTGGAACCTGAACTGAGCAAGGGCTTACTGTTGAATCCCAGAGGTTTTAATCAAGAAAAAGGTCTTCCTAGAGCAGGGTTTCCTCTCCCATGGTGCAATATTTACATAGGATTGAAGTTGCTTAGGTGACCTTGGTTACCACAAGGCTATGCAGACCTGTCACTTGAAGCAAAATGTTTTTACCTTTGGGGACTGGAGTAATTACAATCAATTTGCTGTGTTGATTGGTTAGTGACCTCTTCTTCAACTTCTTAATTTGCAATACAGAGAAAGTTCCAAATGGAGTGAAAGCCCATGAAATGATCTAAGAAATACAGCCACATTGTTGCTGAAAATTTCATTTAATATCCATTTAAATTCTTAGAGGCCCTGCTAATTCCCTATTTCGCTTTCACTTGTGACCAAGTGAAAGACACCAAGATTTGGTGCTATCTACGTAGGTGAATAATGTTATTAATAGTAGCCATTTAGAGCTATTATATGAGGATCAAGAACTAATTACGAAGTTAAACTGTTCTTCTGGCTATAGTCTCACTAACACCATTCTGTACCATTGTCATTTCATCGATTTTTGTTGAGTGACTGCTGTTTGACAGCTAGTTTCATAAAGTGATAACAAAAACTACCTTTTCATTTAGAACATATTTTAAAAACAAAGCTGCAAATCTTTCAAAAATAAACTTTTGGAAACTGCAAATGCTTATGCTTGATTTATTTCTTAACCATAACTGGCAAAGTGGTTTCCTTTCTAATGATTGCTGTGTTCTAGATTCTTGTTTGAACCCTTTTCAGAAAGAAATCTGTATTTCAGCTGACAATTTCCATGTCAGATTTCATTCAACTGCCAATTTCCGTAGCTGAATTACATAGAACACTGAAAACAGACTGCTGCTGAGTTTGACTGTAATTACCACTACACCAGCACGTCATTTACAATCCCCTAATGCCCTGTGTCTGCTGCTACGCACAAATTATGGATTACCAACCCTCTTGGTTGCCGTCAAATACATACTGTCTGTCTAGTGTTCAGACTATTAGCCTGCAAATAACTCACTGGAATTATGTCATATCAATACATATGGAATTGTAAGAATAAGAGGAAAATGAGCACAAATGGGAATAACTAAAGTGAAAGGTTTGCATGAGGATCTCAGCAATTTTTTCATCTTGTGCAATAAAGTTAAATGTATTTAAATCAAGAGCAGAGACTCTGTAAGGTGAGTAATGCTTAACCTACTCTTTTATAGCAAACAGAGATGAAACACAAAATGGTTTTTGGTCCAGAAGATAAATGCAATTTCTGCTTTCTTTATGTTTGTAAATAACTTTTTTCAGTCTATTGCTTGGCAGCCTTTCCTGGAATTGAAGCAGGAGTTGCAGCTACTTATGGCAAGGAAATAATTTTTGTGGAATTGTGATTAACTGATACAATCATAGGAAGAAAAATACCTTGATGTCATCCCAGTAACTATGTCTAATTGTAAGTTACACATTAAACAAAAAAACCCCCAACCTTCTACATTTGAAGTTGCCTAGGATTTGAACTTAATCTGTGTCACATACATCTACCTTTCTTACCTTATTTTGGGAAACGCTTTACACTGGATTTTGAATTTAAAGAATTTCCCTGTTTGTTTTTTCTCCAATTTTGGCATTAAAGAAATCCATAGAAGATTGCATGTGCAGAGATAATTCTGGAAATCATTAAAATTCTGCAAATTGTACATCTATATTCTCTTGGACACACAAGCAGAAGGATTAAAGAAAGGACAGTATATCCTTTTCAGTTATCTATGGTGGTCCCATTGAAGTGGCTGGACCACATTTTCTTATCTCCATACAGACTTTAACTGTTCCCTTTCATGAGAGAAATGATAGAATTGTAGGTAAATATCCAACTGAATAAAGAATATGCATAAACTAATTGTTTATTATGCATAAACTAATCGTACAGCGTATCCAGAACTGTGAAACAGACTTTACCTTAGGATGTACTTAGGCTAATAAAAACAGAAAATGGATGAACATGTCAGGGCAAGTATCAGTGTTGTTACTTTTTTTCGCCTAAACATTTGCTACAAACACAGGATGTCAGGCTAGACGAACATCTGATCTGACTCAAGACCACTGTTCTTAGGTTCTTATTAGCAGGTAAAGTCATTCCAGATCGTGTCACTGATTACAAATTTCCATCAAAGACATATTGAGAATTAACCAGCATATCTAGGACAGAGGCACAAATCCTCAGTGTATTTGAACTGCTGCAATTTTCTTGCCTTCCAGATTCCTGTGTTGTTTTACATCTTGCCCTACAGATCTGTTTGACCAAGTTTATCATGCTATTGTGACATTTAAGAAAAAACCCACAGGGTGGAGTACTGATGTATTAAAATCAATGGAAGTGTAACCTTTCATATTTTCTCATATTTATAGGCATGCCTTCAGAGCACATTTAGTATGTTCTTTTAGCTAAACAGTACGGGGTGGGGGGGTTAAGGCTGTCAACAGATATAAAATTGAAACACCACTCCTTATTGGAGCTTGATTGATATATGACACAGCAGCAACTAAATCATCTGCATTTCTAAGTAATTCCAGTTTTATCTTGTAAGGCAGGTCTTGGAAGAAAGGTAATAAAAATAGGGAGGAAAACGAACACAGGAAATCAAGGAAAATAAAGAGAAAGAACTGTCCTCATGGTGGTAGATTACTTGGAGCTGTAATTCACCTGAAGAGAGGTAACTAGCTGGTTGTCAGGGAACAATTTGCTTTCATTGATCTCTTGATTAAATATTGAAGACATCTGCCTGCAGGATTCAATGAATGACAGTAAATTTCTTAATCACCCCACTTTTTGTGCCTGTGCTTGTAAATCAACGTATTGCAAGAAGAAAACGGCCAGGGTTTTAAAGAATGCTCTACCAGAGTCAGCTGTGTCTTCTAATTGCCCATGTCATGAACTTCGCACGATTGTACTCCTTTTTTTTCTAGAATTATCTTTATTTCCTTTATAAAACAATATTAAATACTGCCAAGTACATGTATTAAAATGTGAACGTGTGCTTCATGTGTTTTAACATCTGGCAACAGTATCACAACTATCTCAAATTCACCCAAAGTTTTCCAAATGTATTCTGAGAAATACTAATGCTACAGTTTGGGAAACATTCTGTGTATTTATATGGTCAAACAACACAACACAAGCACACATTATAGCACACACTACAGCAAACAGCTTAGTAAAGTCTAGTCATCTGTTTTGCTAGACTTTTCCTAAGAAAAAGAAATCTACATAAGATATAATTAAAAATTGATTGATCTTGTTACATTTTTCACTGGGACTAACTCATAAAATGTAGCTTGTTTTTCTTCTCACTGAATAATCTGTGAATTGGTTAAGGTCAGATGAGCCACAGATTCACACTAGAAGTCTGTTTAGCCCAATATCCTATTTAAGAGTGGCCAAAACTGAATACTTGAGAAGTAGCAGAACAAGGTAAGTATGTTTGCAAAGCAACCTCACAGCCTCTGAACATTTTAATTCATGGACTTACTAAGACAGATACGGTTAATTTGTATTTAGCAATCTCAAAGGATGACTGTGTTAATTTTAATTACAAATGCAAGCCATTCCACTGTAACTCAATTGCTCCAACAGTGCCGTACTTCAGTGTCTGCACGGGGAGCTCTAACTCCTCCTGTTGGTTTCCCAGGCAAGTGTGCTTTCACCTACAAGCCCTTGAGGAAAACCTCATTTCAGCCCCTTATCTTTCCTGAGGGCTTCCTCATTTTTATCACCTTGCTTCACACACATACACCACCCGACCTCTGTTCCTTCACCTGAATGTGAGCTATTAGCACTATCTCCCAGTATCAACTATCAGAACAAAAAAAAGATTAATTATCCTGCAAATTGTTTAGTGTTGGTGGAACACAAATTGAGAAAACACAATATACTTGATTTGTATAAAATTATATCATCTACTCCAATCTTGTCTTTCATTGAATGGATTGCAAGCATAGAGATAACTGCTTCTTGGGAGAGGAGGATAAGAATATACATATCATCATGGCCAAAACTGACTAAATTCTTCTTTGCTGAATCAAGTTTGGAAATATTTCTTCTAAGATGCAGCAGCTAGGCACTTAGATCCCAATTAACATAAACTTGTGCTAATTTTCATTATAAATTTATAATGGTGAAAGCTTTGTGTGACCATACGCATGTTCATATCCAGGTGGGTAAAATCATACATACTGCACTTATAAAGTGTTAAATAGACCAAGGCTATATCCTGTATTAGTTTACATTGTCCAGTAAATCACATGGACCTTTTCAGGCAAGCATTCCCTAAATGAATAAGGTTAAGGATCTTTATTTCTTTTATTGATGCTAAGAACTTATATTCATTTGACTTAAATGTCCGTTAAATAAAGGTGTAGAAATTTATTATTTTAGTGTAAAATCACACCAGATAAATTGAGGTAGTTGTGTATGCCAACAGAATGAAAACTTTACTTCAAATTAAAATGAAAATAAACTATTTGCCAAAACTGTCTAATATTCTTTGACTTTCTATAGCAAAAAGAATGACATTTTAATTACTTTTCTCTTTACTATCTCTCCTTTCTTCCAATGCACTTCATCATTGTTAGGCCACAGCTAACAGGCCTGTGAGTTCCTTCAGGGAACAGGGGGAACTCTGGTTAAATTGTGCAAAAAATTGTCTATAAAAAGTTAAGTATGAGCAATTTTGCTTCTAGCACAACAAAAAGCTTCAAAACACTCAAATTTCATTATTTAGTGCTGTTTTAGATTCAGAAAAACAACTATTTCATCAAATACAACAATTTCATCAAAATGCACAAAAAGTACAAAATCTCATTTTAGTGTATTGTCTCTATCCGTGAAATGCAGGTAAATAGAAGGGATCTGTGCTTAGGGAGCACAAGATTTAAGCACGATAGGCAGTAGAGAAAGTATTTAATAATGCAGGCAATATCACCTTGCTAAAGAAAGTACTCTGGAATTATGCCTTTTCAGACAAAATTAATGACTTAGTTCAAGCATACTCAGCCTAACAATTAATCAGTATAAGTTCTGTGAAAGACTGTCAAAGGAAATGGTGCGGATTAAACACTTCAGGGATTTACTGTATTCTTAAATTCTAGAAAGCAGCAGGTCAGTATACTGATCAGATGACTGCAGGCTTTAAGCCAGAAGTTCGTATGTTTCTGAATGCATTTTATTACTATCATCAACAAAAAGCAGAGTATATTCAATAATAGAGCTGTTTTCCCATTTGCTACAAAGGCATTATGGCTGATATATGATAATGTAACTGTAATTTTGATTTAAGTTAACAGGACTGGTTTAGTATGATTGTATGCTACAGTTACTCACATATGACCCACAGGAGGAATTATTTTTCATCACCTCATAGTCACAAGAAAAATATGTGGAATACTAACACCAGAGCGATAAACAAGGATAAAATAGCTAATCACGCAAGTACTTGAGGACTGTGCTAAGCAGTTCATTGACACTGCGTGCAGTGAGAGCAAGATAACAATACCTAAAAGTACAAATTCCCATTTAACTTTTACATCTGTTTGTCATGCATGGCCTATACTAATACCTGAAAGTACTAATTCCATTTTAACTTTTACATCTGTTTTTCATGCATGGCCTGAGTTAATTGAAGATTGCCTCCCTAAATAGAAAAATTGCATTGACTTCACCGGAGTCTGGATCATATTCTTCATTCTTTGCATTCATTTAAATACACAAAAATTCCTTCACAGTCTGACAGAGTAATGGGAAATACAGTGATTGAAAACTGAACTTGTTCAGTCTGTGGGCATCAACTGATTACAGACACAGCAAGTAACTTACTCAAGTTCACAAGAAGACTCTTGACACATGCAAAAGCTCCAAATAGTCGTCCACTAAGCATTTACATCTCCAGTGCATTTTCTTAGAAATCGAAGCAATGTCACGAAGAAAGAAAAAGGTGAATTCATTTAAAAAAAAAAAAAAGCAAGAAAATTGAGATTGAAATTTGATGCAAAGGTTTGTACCTGTGCAAGTTTATCCTGACCGAATCTAGTTTGCCACATCTAACATCTTATCCAGATCAGGATGCTACATTTACCATAACTTTTCTGACAGAATGTCTTACCCTTAGGAAAAGCTCAATTATTGTCCTTAGGCTGTTTTTTGAAAACTAAATTAACTTCTGTTTAGTACTTTGGCAAGACTTTTAAATGAATAAGGCAGTAAGAACGAACAGCAGATGTTGCTTTACAAAGGCTACTTGCATATACATCACACTTCCACCTAATACTCAAAATATAGCTCCTTACACCAACGTTCTAAATAAAACATTATAGAATACATTGAAATTCTGCCAAAATGAGTGTTTCACATATTAAATACCTGAATAGAGGCCATCACAGATTACACTGAAGCCTCACGAGTTTGCTCCATTGCTTCTGAAAGACTTATGGTACATTGGTGAAACTAAAGAACTTTTAAATCATGACTTTTTCCTGCTTCAGCTAGGCTATTTATTTATTTATTTGTTTGTTAACAGAAGGCTCTTCTATGGCCATTACGCCAATATTTTTTTCATTAGTCAGTGCAAACAGCATAACTTTTCCTTTTTAATATCACTAGACTCAGCAGACCCACATTTAAGACAGCATCACATGACACACAATAACGTTTGGGTAGTATTGCTATCTGACACTTCTTCACCTAGAGAACATGAATATCACAGAATTATAGAGTAGTTTGTGTGAAAGGGGCTTTTAAAGGGAATCTAGCCCGGTGCCCCAGTAGTGAGCATGTTGCACAGACCTCCATCCAATCTGACCTTGAATGTTTCCAGGGATGGGACTTTTGCTACCACAACCTGCTCCAGTGTTTCACCCTCCTCATGGCATAAATTTCTTCCTTATATTTGGTATTAAGCTACCCTTTCTAGTTTAAAACCATTGCCCCTTGTCCTGTCACAAGAGGCCCTGCTAAAATGTTTGTCCCCAATAAAACTTTTGCCCCCATCATTCTTACAGCTCCTACGCCCCGCCTTCATGTACTGAAAGGCTGCAATAAGGTCTCCATAGAGCATTCTGTTCTCCAGGCTGAACAATATACATATAGACATCTATACATATGGGTAGAGATATAGAATGGAAACATACTACAATATCAACCTAGAAGTATTTTCAGTTCAGAAAAAAAGTGTTAGATTTCCAAACAAATGGAATTGTGCAGCACTATCTTTAATAAAATTATATATACTAACCACTCTGTGGTTCAATTCCACCAGTAAGAAGGTAGTAAGGATGACAATGGCAGTGTTGCATCTAGAACCACAACAAAGCAAAACCAGAAAAAACAGGTAAAAAGGGTAGTACCACTCACAGAAGCCACCAGGGACGTATATTTTCCCACCTGGAGAGTAACTATCGCGATGAAAAGTAGTAAGGGATCTTCAGAGAACAGTTACCAGCAACAGCTAAATATCCAAGCATCAATACTAGACATATACTTGGTTATTCTTTATTTAGTCATAGTCACAGAAATGTATGTCTGGTTTAAATCATTCCTTTACTTTTGGTGTAGAGCATGTGCCTTGAATCCAGATAATAAAGACAACGTTTAACTATTTCTTCCCTGCATTCTACATTTACTTCTGGAAGCAGGTAATTCTCAACATTTAACATCAACATTTTATGAGCATTAAATATCAAATTTGCAAGGCCATAAGGCCATTCAGATGAAAGAAACATTAGGCCAATAAAAAAGTAGTTGCTTATTTAAGTGATTTAAGTAGCAAGCTTGGGAGTAATGAGGGCGAAAACTAGCTGATCCCAGAGTGTGCCTCTGTCCTGCATGCTCCTTCCCTTCCTTTTTACACATTTAATTCTCTCTCTTCCCCATCCTTGCTTATAGGAAGTAGATTGACAGCAGAGAACTAGATCACACTATGAAGTCAAACAGTAGGAATAATTATTAGGGACACAACTAGATGAAGCAGGCTAAAGGCAATTTGATAAGGAGTGATTCAATTCTCACTGCAGCGTAATCTTTCTAGTAAATTTTACAGAGGCTGAACTGAAATTAGTCATGAGGAAGAAGCATGTATCACTTTCCATATTTGAGGAGCAGTGAGTGAACTGAGATGCTAAAAGCAGAAGACGCACATAGTTAAAATCCTTTGCATTTCTTGGGAATGCCAGAAGAAAAGATCAGCAGCTGAGGTGGAGGCAAAGGAGAATTTCAGTAGGAAGATGGACTGATGATTAAAAACAAAGGTATATATGTTCTTTGGTATAAATTTTAAGTATTTTTAAAATAATTTAATCCTTCACTGACTGTCTCTGTTCCCACTAAAAAGACAAATAAACTTCTTTTTTCAGTAGTGTTTCCCAGCTACTGCTTCCCATGAGAAGGCATCCACAGATTTTGGTACTTCTTACACAGTGGATAAAATTAATCAGGATACAGTAAGCTCTATCTACATAATAAAAATGGTTTCGGCTTTGAAATGGCCAGATCTGTGATTGCCATGGGCAAAAGTGGCCATTGGCACTGATGTTAAGATTTTTTTAATATGTCACTGAGAATAAGTTGTTTAAAGAATGATTGCTCTGCCTACTTTGGTCACATTTAAACACCACATTGGGGCTGTCAAATGTGACTGGATTTATCAATGAGGCAGAGTGATGTGTAGGAAATTAAAAGGCTGCAAAATAAATTATTTGGGAACTTAATTATAAATAATGTAATCTCTATATGCAAATATTAAATGTGTTTAATTAAATCACTGTAGATTTTAAACGTTCTTTCTGGCTTCTTTGACATGGCATCCCATCAGGCTGTTTTTTTGGAATATAATTATTTAGCTAAATGATTTAATGAATGCTGTTATACATATTAGCTGCTATGAGCTTTAAACATATGAAAAGTGTTTTGTCAGTATTCTAACTGGGGACTGATCGAATGGTGAAAGGTTATATAGGGGAAGAAGAAAAGACCCATTAGCTAAAAAAGCAGTATCACGCAGTCACTCTCAATCGCATTTTGAAGGTCATTTGTAATTTGCACACATAATTCTAGTCAATCAAATCATTTTAGAAGTTTCTCTCTCACCAGCCTCAAAATGATGGCTTGAACTCAGTCATCATTCAGAGAGGAAGAATGCAGAGTAATTTTTACCTATTCATTTTAGAAATTATCTGGGATGAATAATCCACCATCGTCACCTGACAGAAGTAATGACAAGTACTGATTTTAGCCAATTGTTTTAGACACTGTTCATCATCATCACTTCATGTCATCCTAATTCAACCCACGTTTTGTAATAGCATCACTGAAATAAGATATAAAACGCTAAACAGTTTATAAGTTTCGATGCCTCTTCATTCCAGTGGACAAACAGCATCAACCCAGCAAGCTATGGCATCCACAGACTATTCACAACCGCTAATGTAGGGCTGCACAGCTGTAAAGGCAAGACCTCACGTAGCTCTGCAAGATCCCTGCTGTGCTTCTCCAAGGCCACTGTTCTACTTTTGTGGCATATCAGACAACCACTGCCAGGAGAGAGCTACTTATGACTTATGTATTCACAGCATGAGCTTAAACCTCAACGCAGACTTAACTTTCAGCATCATATTTTCATAGCTCAAAACTGACACATAATAACACGTTGGTCTCTAATGGCCTGTCATTGTTAGTACACCTGGCTCACTATTTTAATTCCTTGGGTTTGTGGGTTCACTCAAGCATGGGTTTGCAGATTATTCCAGCCAAGACATGCTGTGGCTAATACTCTCAGTTTTTGACAATATACCTAGAAGATTGTACTCAAGATAATACACAGGCAAGCTCTCATATTTTATCACTCTTTCAAGTCAACTTCACAATGAGAGAAGAGAAGAGAAGAGAAGAGAAGAGAAGAGAAGAGAAGAGAAGAGAAGAGAAGAGAAGAGAAGAGAAGAGAAGAGAAGAGAAGAGAAGAGAAGAGAAGAGAAGAGAAGAGAAGAGAAGAGAAGAGAAGAGAAGAGGAAAACCAAATATTTTAACAAATAACCTTCTCCTTGTCATAGTACAATTACTTCCTTTATTTTTTTTCAGTGTACAGCAATGTCTAAAGCCACTACTTTCCTTGAGATCTTTAGGTTCTTTCATGACACTACCAGTAAGATTGCACCAGAACCAAAAAGACAGAGTAGGATGCATATTAAAAACAATGTGAATTGTTAATCATAAATGCCTCCATATACTCAAAATTATGCTGCTATTATTGCTAGTACAAAATGGTTTCCAAGATAAACTTATTTTCAATATCTCTAACAGCTTTCTAGAAGTCATCATCAGACAGATGTTTTCCATGATGATTCTAGTACTGAAGATTTCTTTCCCTAAGTGCCAGTAAAACCATTCAGCAGTGTTTAAGACAGCTGAATGACAAATCAAATGAAAACTTTTTTTTTAATAGATACTTCAACCTGTATACTTCAAATACTTTTAAATGCATTAATTTTGTACGTACTTTCAAAACAGGACTTTTCATAAGAGTTATTTAAGTATGAGAATACACTTTGCTACATTAAAAAAAATAGCATTTTCACATCAAACATGTCACTCCTAAGTATATTCTTTGGTGAGGAGAAAAGATCTCTGCTGGTCAACTAATCCCGTATTTACACTAGCTTAAAAATAATCTCAAAGAAGCTATATCTAATGTAAATTAAAATCCAGAGCTGGCATAAGGGTTGTAAAGCCAACACAGCAAAATTCTAGTTTCTACTAGTTAATGCCCTTGAAAAAGACCTTCCAGTGAACTGCTTGTGTAGTAAGACTCAATCGCTATCAGAAATGTAACTGCAGCAGCAAAGGCAGGCCCAGCAGAGCCAACAGGTTGACAGCAGGACTGACTGCATCCCCAGCTGCACCGTGAAGATCTGGCCTTTGCTCAGAGACACTCCAGACCAGCACTCTGATGTGATCACATTTCACTGCAAGACCTTCCATTTATGACAATGGGAACACCATCATGATGAATATGAAATTTAGTGTCTTAACATTCAGCCTGTGAGTAAAGACAACTTTGATGAGTACTGACATATAGATTTTTCAGTATGTAAGTATGTTTAATACGATACAAATATGCAATTTTATTTTTCATATCACTAAAAAGTGCAGCTTCTTCCTGAAACAGAAAAATTGGCCACAGGGAAACTACCTTCATTATTTTAGTGTCCCCTATCTCCAAGCAAATAGGTGAAATTAGGAACAATAAATTATGCAAGAGCTACTGCTGAGAAAAACCATATCACACTGCAGACAGCATACATTACAAGTTCCCTTTGCCTGGTTGAAGCACTTAAGAATCTGTTTTCATTTACCTTTGCACCTACATTCTCAAGCAAACACAGCCGAAACAGTATGCAATGAGAGCATTGCAGTTTAGATATCTCCTGTAGTGTCTCGCTTACAGCTACACTGACCACGCTTTTCATTTATTCAGTATTTACTATCTCACTTCACTCCATTAAATAACAGTTGTAATTTTTTTCTGCGATCAGTGCTTTCTGATATATATTCCGTGCATCCAGCTTGTCCACATCTGAGAGAGATGAGAGTAATGGATGAAGTGGAAATAGAAAAGCTTTTATGCAAAACTGAAAATTTAAAGCCTTTCTAGAAAATTGTAAAGCAAGACAGTTTCGTGGCTTTGGCACTGGAGCAGGTATTTTTACATTTCTTGTCCACAGGGAAGAGGTACCTAGTAATCCAGTCTTCCGGTATCGTTCTCTACTAGATCAGAACGGGGAAAACACTTCTTTCCTAGTATGCCTTCCCTCACCCGCAGCCCCAATTTCTCGTATTCCTTTCCAGTGTTCATACCTCCTGCTAATCAGGTCCCTCTTTCTCTAAAGACCATCTCTATTCTAAATATGAGCAGTGCCTCCCCATATACTGCTTTCAGTACCAATTATTTTTCCGCTCACATTTCCCCCAAGGATTTTTTCATGCCCACGATTTACTCAAGCCTAAAATTGCCATTGCAAAGTGCAGAACTACAGAAGGTGATCAGAAACAGTCATTTGTGCTCTGTGCACAGGCAGGACCTAACAAAAAGGAAAGAAACTGAGCCTTAAAAAATGCAATAGTAAACGGCAGGCTACACAAAAGAGCATTATCACTTTAGTATTCATGCAGTCACTGGTACTTATTTTTGAACCCGACCTGAGCTGGGAAGTGCTTGTTTCCCTATTTGTTTCCTTTTAAACATTCAAACAGCAAAGAGACTTTCTGACTATGTAGGACATGTCATGCAATGTTTATTTAGCATTACTAATTAATCTGTGATCCCTACAAAAAAAGCATCCACAAGAGTTTTCTGTCATTAATGAGCTGAACAAACCAACATGAGAGAGCACTCCAGATCCTTAGCACTGGTAGTGTTTATCACTGAGGAAAAGATCACTATGATAGTGATTTTTGTCCTCATTTGAAAAAAAAAAGAATGAGACCATCAGCACATAACCAGTTTAAAACTAGCCTTGCACTATTGCCATATCCCATTCCAAAAATGAAACACAAATAAAAGGCTTTTTCTTCCATCTGCAGTCTACTGAGCTGTCCATTCTTCTTCTAATGACCTTCTTTCTTAAGAGTATTGTGCACCACACATTACAGGCTGCAATTTGCATCATAATAATCCTTTTTAAAGAACAATCCATTTAATGCATTTCCCTCTCTTCAAGTTACACAGAGATGTAACAAATGGTGTTTATAAAAAATAGATGGAACTGGAAGAAACTCTTTTTCAATTCAGAATTTCATTGTAGAACGCCAATTATAAAATTTTAATTTCTGCTATCAGCTGTCTTGAATATTTATCTTATCTAAGAGTTATTTTATTCATAATGGAAATCTTTGATTGCTTTTTTGTTATGCTATTCTGAGTCATAGATAATGCGCACTACACTGGATTAAATTTGTATGAAAAATAGGCCATGGAGGCTTACGTCTGAAATTAGATGCAGCTAACTTAATTTTGCTGACATATAAAAGAAAGGAAGGCTTGTTTAAGAAAAAAAGAAGAAGAAAGAAAGACATTCACTTAAAAATCTCCTAAAATAACTCACTTGGTAATATCTGTCTGCATCATGAAATCTACAGGAGCATAAACAGCAATTTACTGGGAATCAGAACAGGACACCTGGGCACCACTTTCTGCTGATTAAGACTGTATATATTGAGTATTTAATAATGATGTAAATTTAATGTTATGATGTAAATTTTATGTTATGAGTGTTTAGTGTAGTTCAAAGAGCTACTTTTTTAAAGCTGGGAAATTTAGGCTTATGTTTATCCATAGACATGAACTTCAATGCACTGAAACAACCTCAAATATTAAACATTTCAGTCTTCAAAAAAGAAGAAAGAAGGGCACAGGGTTGATAAGCACAGATTCCCAATTACAAGGCTATGTAAGTAAAACAGATTTGCTGCAAGATAAAATAGAGAATGTACATACAGAAGAGCAAAGAAGCCCTCTTTTAATTACTGTGGGTAAAGCAAAGCATTCACCAGTATTTGCACTTCAAAAGAATGACATTTTCACAAAATTGGAAGTGCTATAGATTGTATAATATTGAGATTATTATTTCTAGAAAAAAAAAATCAAAAGATCCAAAACTCTATATGATTTTAGCTTAATCATCAGGAATCTCTCATTTTGAGTCAGTTGAAGTAATCTGGTGGACTCTTAACATTGCATACTAGTCACATTTTCTGAAAGGCATATTTTGACATTTCTATTCACTTCCTTCACATTTTTTCCTCTTTTAATATACTCTTCGAGGTTTACTTCCATCAATGCTTAAATTTGTACCAGTCATGACACACAACTACAAATATGTTAGAAACAAGAATTGGTGGGGAAAGAACAATAGTCCTCTCTTCCTCCCTCTCACTGGTTTAGGAGTGCCAGCAGAAAGCAGGAGCTGCAGGATTCACACACCAGGATCCCAGCTTCTGGTCCCTTCAGGGCTTCAGTGTTTTTCCACAGCTCTCTTGCTCCTGCAGTTTCCCTTGACCTCAGCCATTGTGATGCCAGAAAAAGTCTTTCAGTGTAGTTGTGATAAAGATAAGCATTTTTGGAAGCTGAATAAGGAAGAAGGAAAAAATTGTTTGGTATAAGCCAGTGGCACCTTTTTTTCTCTCCCTTCTTGTGGCTGTACAAGTCTGAAATTCTGTGACTGAAATAGTAACAATATGAATTCAAGAAATTAAATTCCTCTTCCAACAATTCAGAAAATGAAAAAGCCGCTGCCAAGCACACAAAGAATTCAATCAGACCTTCTACTGAGCAACATCTATCAGAACTTCATGCATGTTAAGCAAGACTGACAAGGTGCATAAATGCATGCATCACATCCAAGTGGGATTAAATGTTTCATGCCACCACATGCAGTTTTCTACAGAAAAACTGAAAGATGTTGAGCATGCAAGATAATACAAGCTGCCAACCTTCGAAAAAAAGAATGCTGCATTACTCAGTGTAAAGGCACAGCTGACAGGAAATTGGCAGTCCATACTAGCAAATCTCCACCATATAAACTTTAGCAAATATTAGTCATCACCCATAAAACCCAGAATACTGTTCTTCACAGTTACAGAAAAAAATGTAAGTCTACTAACACAAAAATAAGCATTTAATAATAATTATTTCATTAATTAATTCATGTGTTTTGGGTTTTTTTATATTAGAGTCATATGTCATACAAGCAATAGAGATTTGAAACATGACTGAGTGACAATCATAAGGACTCAATAGTGCTTGTGTTCAGCAGCGCTATAACCTTAAGTAAATAGCATGGAATTTACCAGTGTTCCTGCTTGGAAAACCAAATACTTGAGTTTATCTAACTTTCTTTTTATCTCTCAACATAACAGGCAACTACTTGCTTTTTTTCTTTATTTTTTTTTTAATTTCTGTAAACACTGAACACTCAGCTCTGTACATAAAAAAAAAAAAAAAGGTCGTCTAAGGAAGTACTTGTCACTGGGAGGGAAAAAGTAAGAAAAAGAATTCCCGAGCTCTGTATGTGGAGACTGGGAGATGTTCAGAAAAGACATCTAGAATCTTCATTTTTCACCTGGTAAGTCTTTAGCACAATGGATGCATTCCACTCTGTCTATATGTGTTTGAAGGAGTTATATCAGTGCTCATTATTTTTCTTCTCTGAAGGCACAGGTCGAGGAAGTCTGCTACAATGACAGTTGATGAGTCTATTCACTAACCCAATGGAAGGCTTTCCACTGATTTCTAATAATGATGGATTGAGTTGTTAGCCCATTTAACTTCACAGAGTCACCTGCAAACTAACAGCTGTTACACCAACTGCATAAATGTAAAACACGTTAACAGGGGTTTTTTTAAACCTGAACTATTATATCACATTGACAGCACTGAATCTGCATGTTAAACAACTGATCAGAATGACTTCAATAGTAATGCCTACTTATTGTAGTCACCTGGGAATGAAAACTAGAGTGAAAGCTGATTTTCTTCATAGGCAGAGAAAGCTGCCGATGGACAGGGCTTAACTGACAGGCTTGCCGAGAAGAATGAAGAGAACAGAGTTTTCTGCTTTTTTTTATCTTTATAGTTCTTTGCTGCTTTGATGCGCTCTCTGTGGTACAATCTCCTAGCAGGCCTCATGGTCAGACTATACTATACACATCTTTCACATTGCTATAACATGTCTTTTTCCACAAGGCAGTCTAACAGACTTCTAATTTGATCGTTTGCACAGCAAAGTAGAACCCAGAGCAGTACGGGTGAAGGACACTTGGGTGGAACCTACTGCAGAGAAGAACATCAAATCACCACCACCATTTGCCCAGCACCTGCACCAGCACTCACTCTGTGCTGAGAGAAAGTGAAAAACAATTGAAAAGTGTGCCCCTTATTGCCCAGAAGTCGCTCTGCCATGCCAGTGCTATTTGTTTTAGCTGTCTTTAATGCTGTGCTGCACTGAATGGTTGAACACGCAGAATAGTTGCTTAGAGTGGAACTACTGATGTTATGGGGACTATGAAGTCCCAGCATCCTTCTTCTCCCTGGGGTTTGCCACAATACAAATGCAAGAAGCTATGCAGCCAGAGGACTCATCCTCTGGGCTACCACCACGCTTCTGATTGGTGGAACTCATTTCAGAGCAAAAGCTGAAGTCAGTTTCTTTCTATTTGTGCAGTCAGGGAAAAGAAATCATGGTTGTGCCTGGGTCAGATGTTTTTTGACACAAGGCAGCATACACAGTCTGCTGGAAGGAATATTTGCAGCTCTCCAACTCACAGTACCTAGTGGCAAATCACACAAAGGAGAAGCTGCCAAGGGTACTTTTGGATAAGAAACAGAATTATCTGCTAACAAGGCACAAACATATCAAATGTGGCATGCATATGTTTCTAAAAGGGTAACTGGCAGATGTCCTTTCACGGCTACATATGCTCTTGCAGTGTGACCAGCTTCTCCTTAAGGCAGTGTACAGATGACCAAGGTGCCACTCTTCCCTCCTACACACCACCCAGTGTCCTCCTGGAAGCAGCAAGCCCAGGTAGCAGAAGCCAGCTTTTAGTGGGCTGGCAGCACACCGAATCGTACAAACCCCTGCTGCAACCACCCTGCTGCCCCAAGACTACACTCACAGCACGGATGCTCAAGCTACCTCAGCTGCACAAGGCCCTGAATTTGTAACGCATTTAGTATGAAGAGGTATTAGATAAATACCACAGTAGTGTGAATCAATTAACATCTCCTTGCAACTCATATAGTTTCATGATTAAGTATCCTCCAGTATTATCAATTATTTTGTAGCACCAGTTTATTTATATGCATTTATATAGGCAGAATGAGCAGGAAATACTGATAAATGGTTAAAATAACACACAACAGACAAGTAAATCAAGGCCATGTTTTTCACTATGGTATTAGCTCTCCTGTGCAGAGCTTAAAATTTTATCATGCATTTTTAAATTCTACATCTTTATTAAATATGTAAATATCTAAAGAGAAATCATTTAAAAGTGTTAAATACACTTCCAACAATCAATTTAGAAATAGCAGTTATCTAATCCATGGTAGGAATTACTTTTTTTTGTGCAGGTAGACACTGTTGCGTCTCATGACAACTGAATTAATATTGGATTAAATTCTGAATGTTGATATCTGCACACCTTTTTTTCAAGATGGTTCATGTATATAGAGTCTGTGTTGGACAGTCTTTTTTCTGAACTACTTCCTGTGTCAATTGTCATGGTTTAGTCCCAGCCCAATCAGCAGCTAAAACCAAGCAGGTGGACTCCTGATTCTCTACCAGCAGGAAAAGGGAAATGAGAGGGAAAGAGTTGTGGGTCAGAAACTAAAACAGCTTTAATGAAATAATAATAACAATAAATAAAATACTATAAATAAGAAAATATTAAAATATTTTCACCTCTTTGACTTATGGCACTCCACTAGCTTGAAGATGGCTTTAGTTTCTTTAGGAATAAGTATAAGCAATGGCTTTTCTGTATACCAGTGCCTGTGTCATCACTGCTAGAGAGAAACACTGTCTGAAAAACATGCAGTTTACTATCAGAAAATTAAATTACTTCAACAAGACTTAGCTGAAGTTAGAAAACTGATTCTGCTTTAGCTTAAACAAGAACAGCTCTAAAGACTTATCAATGGCCAAACTGTCACAGGCTGATCTAATTTAGTCCCTTGTCCAAAGACAGATTCAGTCATATCTATGTCCCTTCTTAAAGATGCCACTTTCTTCTAAAGAAGGGCAGAGCAGGAGAACAGTCTTTTTTAACTCTTCACTTGAAAAAGGGTTTTGCTATCATCTAATCATCCTTGTGAAGTGCAGATTATCGACTATTTCTTTGTCACAACCTTGAAAGTACCTGAACACTTAAAGACCTCCACTGATTCTCTTCCTTTGACTAGAATACATCCTACAGTGACATATTTAGCCTTTCCAGGACAGTGGTGTCTTCCCAACCATTGATCATTTTTAGTCCTCTCAACTCTCCCTAATCAATACATCCCTTTCACAGAGCTCAGGCCAAAACAGGATACCACCCCCATGTACTTAAACCTTACATACACACAGCACCCCAGATAGTTTGTATTATTTTGTTGCTTCATGCTCACTTCTGATTCACCATAAATCCCAGACCATTTTTAAGATAGTAACCAGTAAACGATGCGGTGCTTCTTCTTTTCCGTGAAACAGATTCAGATGGAAGGTGTAATTTGAAATATGAGTACCTTAGAGTAGGCAAGTGTCTTAGAATCATAGGATAGCTTGGGTTGGAAGGGACCATGAAAGTCGTCTAGTCCAACCCCCCTGCAGTAAGCAGGGAGATCTTCAATCAGACCAGGTTGCTCACAGCCCCATTCCACCCGACCTTGAATGCTTCCAAGGACATCTACCACCTCTCTAGGCAACCTTTCCCAGTGCTTCATCACCTTCAGCATAAAAAAATTCTTCTTAATATCATCTAAACTTCTCTTTTATTTTAAAACCATTACCCCTTGTACTATTGCTACAGGCCCTGCTAAAAATCTTTTTCCCATCTTTCTTGTAAGCCCCCTTTAAGTATTTAAAGGCTGCAATAAGGTTTTCTTGGGGTTTTCTCTTCTCCAAGCTGAACAACACCAACTCTCTCAGCCTCTCTTCATAGAGGAGGTGTTCCAGGCCTTTGATCATGAAGAAGACAAGACAGAGAAGACCTTATCAACATCTATAAATATCTAAAGAGGCAGGTGTCAAGAGGATGGGGCCAGGCTCCTCTCAACAGTGCTCAGTGACAGGACAAGGAGCAATGGATACAAACTAGAGCGTGGGAATTTCCACGTTAACATGAGAAAAAACTTCTTTACTGTGAGAGCATCAGAGCGCTGGAACAGGCTGCCCAGGGATGTTGTAGAGTCTCCTTCTCTGGTAATGTTCAAAACCTGCCTGGACATGCTCCTATACACTCTGCTCTAGGTGAAACTGCTTTTGCAGGGGGGTTGTATTAGGTGATCTGCAGAGGTCTCTTCCTACCCCAGCCATTCTGTGATTCTATGCAGCCTAAAAGCATCCTTTTGTGATTTGATACCACTCCTAGAATCCGTACTTTCATTTATATTCTTTTGCACATATTTTCTGGTACTGCTGGCACTAACCTAGTATTTGTTCAGCTCTGATGACAATCCTGCAATATAAAATACTTCTTTCAGACACAAGAATGTGGCACTGCAAAGAGAAAGGTATTTGTGTAGATAATAAATAAACTGGATATGATAAACTTTATGCCAATAAAACTGTAACAATCAAATTTAAAATACATATTTTCGGTATAACTTTTTATGCTGAAGCAATCATTTATGTTATGGATGAGTGCTGCAAATATATTAATACCACAGCAGCAGCTGCAATTCTATGCTTATATAAAAGCAACCATTATCAAAATTATTAAATGTGGTACATGTGTCTAAAATTGCAGTATGCACAGCAGTAAGCTTGGGTCCTAACTCTAGTTGCTAGGGCTCCTTCCTCAGTTTCTGCCTCCATAAAGTTGGAGCACTACCCTCCCCTCCTCACAGGTCCTTCGCTGCAGCTGTCAGACGCGTAAGTCCATTGTCAGGTTATGCTTCCCCCTTCTCTCCTCTGGAGTGGCAGTGCCAGAACAAAGCTGCTAGGCAGAAGGAGCACGTCACTGATTTGTTCTCAAAAAACCAGGGATCCCAGCTCCCAGTTTCTGCCTATATTACTGGTGAATATCACATCTGTGGGGAATAGAAGGCTAATGAAAATGAATAGGCTCTCATTCATGGCTCTCCTCATCTGCACAGAAAAACCCCAATTCTATCCAAAAGACAGAATAGCATGCAGTACTTGCTATTGATACCTTTTATTTGTTATTGGTATTTTTAAATAATTTAAATGGTGTTTTCCATCACTATCTGAAACTCTTACAGGTAGTTATTACTCTGATATAATCCTGATAAAATCTTGTGATTATGAGGCAAAAAAAATCACTAGAATGGAAGGTGACACAGGCTGTCAGTGTATTTTAAAAGTAATTCAAAATCTAAATCAGAAGATTCTCTATGAGGAAATTATCTTTTCTAAACATATGCACAAAACTCTGTGATAAATTTGATTGCATGATCACAGTTTTTCCAGTGAGACTCCACATTTCTCAGTACACAGGTCATCTAACATCAGAGTTAATTCTAAAAGACAAAGTATGAAATTAATTGTTTGGGTTTAAAAAGTACTCATTGAATTTTCAGAACATGGCATTTTGTTGTGCTTCAGAAACAGGGTCAGAGAAGAAATGTCCTTAGTTTCTCTTTCAACCAGCTTTTCGTTATGCAAAACCAGATTCCATCTAATTGAATTGCTTTTTTAAAGTTCCTAATTTATTAAACTGCTGAGTCCTTGAGCCACAAGAATGTTCCCCACCTCCTTTTTTCAGACACTGCCCTCCTATGTTACTTTTAAGTTATTTATAAATACATCTCTCCTGCAGCCTCTACCAGCAGGGCACCTTCACATGGTGGAATTTAATGAGGCTCAAGCACAAGTCATGAGTCCCTGAAGAAAAGTATTACCTGATCTGCTTCATTTATTTCTACCAATAATCATACCATTACCTACAGCTTCTGTTTTTAATTAGTGGTATCTAATGATTAACACTGGCCAATTTGCATCCAATTATGTTCCTTGAAAAATCAGAAGTGGATGAAAAGGCTGGATGCAATTAATCGTTCTGCAATGTGAATTCGCTTAAATATCAAGGATGAATGTGTTGTACTTTCCTAAATAAGATTTCATTGAAAACATATACAGTCTGGTTATGGAGCAAAAGCATGACAATTCCCATGACAGTAAGAAAACTGGGTATTAAATACTATATAATTACCAAACACACTCACACATATCCTTTTAATAATTATGAAAAAAATTATGCTACCTGTATGTAATTACATGGATTCACATGCTACAGAAAAAATTAAAAGCCGTAAGCAAGATAACAATGACACACAGACAGACCTTAGCTTTGTCTGAGACAAAGTTAGGTTTAGTATAAGGTGTTTAGAATATAATTGTCTCATCTTTTATTTTTATGAAGTTTAGCTTTAGAAAACATTCTATTTCAGCTTCAAAGGAAATATTCAGCGCTACTTAGCTATGAGACTTTTTGGACCACCATAGCAGATACTGACTTAAAAAAACCCACATGCTACACAACCTAAAATTTATTTAGATAGTGTCTTCAGCTTTTCCACACTTTTCAGAGACCGGATTTGATCAGTCAATATCTCAGACAATGACAACAGGGTGCTTTTAATGAAGACTTCTTTTTCTTCTTTCTCATGCACACATCTCTCTCATTAACTCATATTTATATGAGCCTCATATAAATAAAATCTCATTAGATTTTTTTTTGCCAATGATGGTGGAATTATTTTGTACTGGGGATAAATTACAGATATTTAAAATAACTTGACAATTATTTTAAAGGTTAGTACTTGTATAGCAACTTGCAGATATAAAATAGAGCAGCAGCCCTTTAAGCTTAACTTGAAAAACTGGATTTATTATTCTACAATAATTCATTTCTTCATCTGAATTTTTTCAGATTAAAGCATCATTCAACATACTGTGAAGAGGTTGAAAATACAGTAAAGTTGAGAGACATTTTTTGGAATAAGAAATCTATTGAAGATGATAGCAATGAAATTAGGATTTAAGACAAGTGAAGATGCTAAATGACATCTGACGTATCTTTTGTTATTTCTAACATGGACAAATCCAAGGCCCTGGCCTGCACCAACTTATTTTTGCCCAAGAAGAAACAACAACAGATTCTACCTGTATCCCTTACATTTTTCATATCTCCTCTCTTCTTCCTCTGCTTCAAACAGTTTTTCCAGTTCCTAACCTTACTATGAGGAGTGTTTTGTGTTCTTCTTAATACCTGAGGCACTACTTTCTTCCTTTTATTATTGTATTTTTCCATCCCTCTTTCAGTTTAGTACACAAGTCCATTTTCAACTTATCAGCATTTTGCACTACACTTTGGGAAGATGGGCAGCATTAGCAGTGAGGGAAGATTACTTTGCAGATATTAACTGGTCAGCAGTTTCCTCGTGCTTGGAAGCATTGTTGAATCTCATCTTGCAAGAAATGTTTTTAACCAAGCTCTTGTATTTGTTATGCCTGACATTCCATAAATATTTTTATTTTTTTTTATATATATGGTGCTAGCCATCTATGCTTCCACTCCAGTTGAAATCATCAAAAAAGCTCCAAGATGCTATTTTAAGAAGTGTGGCTTGCCAAGACAAGTGCTTTGATTTTGAACATGAGATTCATTTACAGAAGGTGTGCTGAAAAGCATTGCAACAACACTTCAATTCTGATAATCTGCAAGGAGCCCAAATGTCAGAAACAAGATCTAAAGAACACAGTGTGTTCATTTTTTTCCTTTCAGGATCAATCCTGAGTTTCTATCCTAAGTTTCAATTATGATATAACTCACTATTGTACATCATTGGGTTGCACTTCATGGAACAGTCTGTAATGACCACCGGCAGATTTAGTTTCAGGCATAACAGACTACTGGCTTTTTTTTGATAGGAAAATTTTTATGCTATCTCCTAAAACTGGATGAATTCCTAGTGTCTTAGATACTGTAACACTAGTATTAAAAAAAAAAAAAAATCAGAAAAAATCCTCTGTGCATTTAGCCAAAGTTATTTCTCCATAAATTTAACACCTGCATGCTTGTCTAACCCAACTAAATGACTGAGGGTAGCTGTGGCCCTCTCTACCACCCTTTTTGAAGTCAATTGACCTAAGTGAAGTTGATTGACCTAAGTGAAGTTGAATACATTAATATTAACTCATTTAATTTCTCCATTCATCCATCACCAATTAGGAAAATAAGCAGATGAGTCTACCAAAAATGCATTATAGGAGCGGAGGTAGATGATACTGCCATATAACAGCAAAACCTGTGAAAAACTAACGAAGTTTAAAGATTGTAAGCAAAATAAATACTACCAGGAAAGAGTGCACCAGCAACCTCAGAAAAACAAAACACACAAAACACTTTTCATATCAGAGCAATGAATTAGAATTATTGAATTAAACTTATTTCAGCAAGAAGCAAGATACAAAATGTTGTTGAATTAAGTGATTTCTTTCAAGTCCTCCCTCCTTTAAAGAGCACAGCAATGCTGTGCCCCGTGTCTTTCAGACACAGTCCACTTTTTGGGGGCCTTGTGTTATAAATGGGGGAAACACTCAAAATATATATCTTTCATTATTAAGGCTATGGTTTATACATTACTGAGGTCTATTCACAGTCTTTGTTTCTTCATGCATATTTAGCCCAGTGACTAGCTTTGTCCATGATGACATCGTAGTCAACACATATTGTGAGTAGATCTTGACTATTGAACAGAGGCGAAAGACTTAAAAGACTGAAGGTGTGACTTCAAACAGTACTACTGAGTGTTACTGTAAGGTGTCTCCTACTTATTGCACTCCTTATATACGATCACTTGAAGAATTCCTTTTCCAATCCTACTACTCCTCATTTCAACTGTCTCTGAAACATAGTCTTCTTGGGGCCTCTCTGTCAATATAACCAGTCTGGGCTTATTTGACATACTTATCTTTGCTCTTACATTCCCTCTACTGTATATACTCTCTCATTTCTGATAACATCATTGTCATTCCTGCCACTCAAGTGCACATATCTTTGACATCCCTGACCTACCCTCCTCATACATCTAGAACTCAAACATCCAAGTATTTGGTATGTATCTAAAACTTACATTTTAACTGCCAAAATTTCCCGTATATAAAACTGACTCTCTTTTAACTTACCTCCATAGAGTTCAAATTAAACGTGGTTTCCACGGTGCTGTTTTTCCCCATCCCCACTCTTCTAAGTTTCACTCCACTTGTGTTCGCACCACTGCTCCCCTTTTGCAGGTATATAAAGCTTAAAACTTGTTCTCTTGTTCTCAAGGCTTTTGGCAGTTCTGAATACTGCCCACTGTGTCAAAACATTTAATGATTTCTGTTCCTTACTTGCCCATTTGGCCCACAACTCTTAAGCCTTTTCCATGTACAAATAAGTTTCTTCTTTACAACCCAACTTCATACTTTTAGCATGGTGCTAACAAGTTAGCCATGTAAGCTGAACAGCAAAATTAACCATAGAAAAAGCAGTGTTTTAACTCCTTCTTGCATCATTGCATTTTGCCTTTTTTTTTTTTTTTTTTTGTATCAAGGAATACTGTGACAATCAATTCAATTGAATGGACAGAAACATTTTTACCTGCCTGTTACTCACTCCAATTTTCATGCACTTCCTTTCTCATTAACAAACCAGAACCACCTATGTGTATATAGTATCAGAAACAAACTTACACCATCTCTCAGTTTGGCCCGTGAGAGATTGTATATGTGCCCACCCCTTCAAAATTAACTTTTGTAAAATAGTACATGGAAATTAATTGGACATTTCAGGGAGGACTGCACCTTCTTCTAACTTTTCAGAACATAAATTTCTGCGTGTAACTAAATTATAGGTGAAAACACACGTACTAAATTAAATATCTGGATTGTTTGGATTATTTGCAGGAGAAGAGGGCTTTAAATATTTAAGTCTTATTTAATCACTAGAAAGAGATATCTGATCAGTCTTGCTGGAAGAAAAAAATTCCTGAAAGGAGACAGACACGAAAGGTATTTGTGCTGCAGACATTTTTAGTAGGCATTCTCAACAACTGATGGGCGAAACAAGTAAACTGTGGTACAGCGGATTCATTCAAGCGGAGTAAGCTTCCATACTAATAAAGGCATATCTTTATTGCACATTTCAAGACATTTGAATACAGCCATGCAGTTTTATCTCCCACATTTTGTACTCGTCCTTTAACTCTATACAACTCTTAAATCAGGATCTGAAACTAAAATGTGGGCCTCAACCCCATCTATATCTACATTGATGCAAAGAACAGTGAATTAGGGGTGCGAGTGATGTCCCAGTAACTAATTTTTTGGCAAATTTCCTAAAAAACACACCAAACTGATTCATATATATTCCTAAAAATCTCAAGCCATCTACACTGGGAATTTGAATGTTGATTTTTCATGAGTATTTGATGTCATGAAGAAATTTCTTAGAATAAATACTAGGCATGAGGATTCGGCATATCCAGGATTATAAACCTTGATCACTACGACCTCGTCTGCGGTAGTAAAATGAATACTGATAATTCAGTATCAGTACAAGCATTAGGTTAGACGAACTCAAGGCAGTTTAACTGAGGGCAAGCTTCTTCATGCTACTTTAAACAAATTCAGCTCTTTCTGCTCTTATTGTCTTTGCTCATTTTATGAATAATTTTAACATAAACTCCTAACTCCAGCATTGCAGCTGTGCACAGCTTTTGCACATAAGCAATAACGAAATAGTCTGGGACCAACACAATCCTGCATGTACTTATTTGTTTTGTAAAGTAAGAAGTGAGGGGCGTGGGGCAGGTGTCACCCTCCCTCAAAGGTGCAGAGTGGCTAAAACCGAAGCAATAGAAAGCAGTAACATACTGCTGGTGTAAGCTAACATTGAAGTACTGGCCTCTCGGATAGAAAGGAAACAGGGAAAGAATTGTGTTGTGGATGTGTGTTTTGGTATCAGTTCCTCTTGGGGATTCTTATGAGGAGCACAGAGTTTCACTTGCTTGGGGCTGTACTTAAAGTCAATATCTAGCCTGGAGCGAGCAAGGACTGGCTTTACCTACATAAATGTACTTTCTTCCCTGCATAGCAGGTTTTTAATTAAATTGTCTATAGATCCCAATGAGCGTGGGGTCTGGGACGTCTTTGGAGATCATGTACCTCACAGTGGGAGTCAGAAACAAAGTGAACATATCCTGCAAATCCAGCTTCTCCCCTCTGCTCTGCCCAGACGCTGGCACGTGACTCCTCATCCCACCACCCCAAAAGGCAGCAAACCGGCAGAGGGTAGAAACGTCAGTCAGAATGTCTTAGCCTGCAAATCAAAGAACTTAAGATGAAAGAAATCTCTAATGATTATCTTTATTATTAGCTAAAAATAACACAGAAGATTACTGCAAAGGAGCAAACCAGAGATGGAGATCAGCTGAACCCTTGCTATTCTCTTGGAACTGAAAAAACAGATGCACAACTGAGCAGAGTCTATGTGATAATGTTTGCAAATGCCATAAAACACTCAGTTAATTAACCTTTTTACTCTAATGTGAATCAGAGGAAATCTATTTGTTTACCTAAATATTGTTCTCCTTTTTATTCTTTCATTATCTTAGGAATTACGAACTCTAATAACTTAAGTACCTAAAGTCACATTTTAGTGAACATAACCCCTGTGATAATGCCACAGATCCTCAAATTGATAAATCTTAAAATGACGCATAATGGCTTTCTCTACAAGATCCAGCATTGGATAAAGCCGCTGACCTATCCAGGAATACTCAGAATTGCCTTTACACAGCAAATGACTGTGACTTGATGGTTTTCTATACCGTGCTTAAGTGCCTATAAAGGCACATCATCAAAGCTCCCTACCAAACATACTTTGGTACAGCTACTCCTTCCTATCAGCATTCTTAAGTTACACTAAACACTGCTTGTACCACACACAGGGATTGTAACCAGAAATTATGACTTGCAGTCAGATCACCTCCTTTCTTTGTTCCCAGAAGCCTGTTTGGTCCCTGAGCACCTCAGTGGCATTTTACTATATAGGAATGCACCTGCCTAATTCCAAAGAGCCTGACAGTACAGCTTCCCATATGGCACCCTTGAAGTAGGCCTAAATTGGGTAGATGTACCAAGTGCAGCAAGTGAGTGGGGAAGTATCTTCCAGTCAGTTAAGCTCACCCACTTATCTCCAATCCACTGACTCAGGCAAAACCTCAGTTAGGGGGACAAATCTCTGTTTTGTGTAACTCATTTTAAAGTAGCACTCCCATACCATAGCCTTCCTACAAATGGCCTTAACAAGCTGAAGTTTTCAAAATTTACTTTAACGGATCCATATACTACCCCAGTAATTATTTCAGTTATTTTCCACAGAAAATTGAATTTCTCCTAGAAATCCAAATGGCGTTCTGATCTCCAGGCTCAGTGTCTGATTCGATTTTTGCTCAATTTCAGTGCATCTTCTCTAATTATAACAGAGATCTTTTCAATCCAGGCTTACTTGGTAGTCTTAAACACACTTTACTAAGCCATTCACATTCTTGATTTATCACCAACCATTTGACTGACTTCAGCTTCTCACTCCCTTCTATAGCAACCACCATACTAATGTTTTCTATCTTCCACTTACTGTACATACAGTCAATGCAAATATGGCTTTTATTCTGCTGTAATTTTGCCATAATTTAATGTTGTTCAAAAGTTATATTGCTTGAACATGCAGGGGTGCTGCTTATGTGCCTCTTTCTTACTTTCTTCAAACTTTCTACTGCATATACAGCAGTCAGACCTGAAATTTTCAGATGGAAACATATACCACAGCTCCATCTATAAGCAAACAGTATACTAGAAGTGGAAAATAGAAATATTGCCTCAGCCCATTCCAGTGGCTCTGCTTATGGGTTTTTGATGGAAAGATCATTTTCCATTTATTTCTTCCTTCTGGACTCAGCCTGTTAGCAGTTGGCTTGACTTCTCCATTATTCATGTAAGCACTTTTGACCTTACAAATTATCAATGAAACACTTTAGCCAACACCTTACAAATAACAGCTCCACACCCCTACGTAAACTGCATATATTCCAGCTATTAACTTAGTCACTCTACCGCAAAAAATCATCTTATTGAAAATTTAAATTTTTTTTTTTGGATGAACCCATAGTGGCAATTATCAGCATTCCTTAACAGATGACTCTCGACTTCATATGACTGCATACACTTAAAAGGCTTAGCCAAACTTTACCTCTAATACTACTGACCTATTTTAATGGTCATCTACAGAGTAACATAACTGAGTAGACTGCAGAGGACATTATCAACCCTTGTGGCTTGAATATTTACTCAGATTGTGTCAGAAAATGGTTTGCCAGTGTTCATAATTGCACGTTAGTTTATGCAGTGCTCCAGTGTAGTAGCCTTGTAGGGAGGCTTCTCTCATGCTTCGGCAAAACTGAATCACCCCAGGTACATTACACTTGTCCTTTGTAGCTTCTGGTACACCATTCCACAATTCAGCTTGTGAAGGGTAAATTCTCAGCAAATTCAGTGGACACTGAGGCTTTACATAAGAACAAGCCAGACAGATATATGTTGGTGGCAAATCAGAAATTATACAAAGACCTACAGGAAAAGATTATCTATACGCACATAGACTGACCTCCCCTGTAAATAGAAGCGCTTTGCTGTATTGGTCCTACAGCTATAATAGTGGCCTACCACGCTGCAACTGTACTGAGTGGTTAACTCTTCTCCCTACTCTTAGGCAACCATATAGAGGAGAAATCACGATTTTCAGTAAGGTGAGAAGATATTTAATCCCGTTCTGCGTTCCTGTTTCTTCTTCCCACTTACATATATATATACAGGCATCACAGCCAAGGAGTAACACATATTGCAAGGCTAACTGTAACTAGTTCTTTACATCTCTTTTTTTACATCAGATGAAGGAAAAGTAGTCTATGTTATTCCTAATTCTGCCACAGGTGCTTGCATTAACCAAAAAGTTAAGAAAACATGAAGATGCAGGAATTGAGCAGAGGGCCTTTTTTCCTTGCATCCGTTTTTAGAAGGACAAACCAGGAGACCCAACAGGATGCAAGGTGCTAACAGCATAGAACTGAAATAAAAATCCAGTCCAGAAACTGTGAACCGTTACACAATTTACATTTGCCAAGATCAGGACAAATATGCATGTCAGATGTCTCATTTACACATGTGACTATCTTAAACTGGAATTAGTTTCTTCCAGGTGTCTTCTCATTTAGTTTTGTTTTATCCACTGTCCTAGAGTTTGATAAATCTACCATAAGCAAATCTTAGCATGTTGAATTTTGAGGGCTTAAGGGGTTAGAGTTGGACAGTAACTGTGGGGAAACGTGTAAAATTTCAATAGAAAACAAAGGTTTTAAACTGCACATATGTCAAGGGGCTTAAGAATTTTAATTCTTCAGTAAAAAAGGAACTTTGACCTTCTGAATACACTGCTTGCCTTTGATACACAGAAAAAAAAAAGAATATTTTACATTCTTATGCGCTACTCTGCTCTTTTTTTTGTGTTAGAGTAAGTAAAAGATGGAGAAAAAAAGAGCAAAGTAAAAATATTACTTCAAACTGATCCAGAGATACCTGGAAATCTGTCAGGAATAACAATCTAGAAGCTGAAAGAAACACTGAAGTCAGAGAGTGGGTTGAGTGAGATTGCAAGCAACCAGCCTTCCTTTAATTCATGCACTGCAATGACCTTCTGAACGTTACAAAATCTTTTATGCACAGTCCCAAGGAGACTTTTGCCCCATGATTTGTTTCACTTGAGCACTGCTCAGTTTTAGATGGGAGGAGAGACTTGGGTTTTGATAAATGAAGATCTGAATTTCACTTGCCATACACCGAAACCAATTAAATCAGGTTGAGTGGCTCAAGAGGCATTTTTAGTTTTCTGCTGAATAATCAGAAAGTATTAATAGTACTTTGAGTGAAAAAATACCAAAAAGTATGCTCAAGGGAAAGAGGAAATTTTGAATTGATGTAAGTTTAAATGAAGTGAGTGGTTTCAAAGAACTTAAAAAGAAAAATCACAATGCAGTATCTCTCTGATACTGCTAGCCTGCATCTAAGGGATTTGTTTCAAAAACAGAGCTTTATAAAAAAAGAAAACAAGTGCAAAAATTTAACAAAATTAGAAACTAGGCCAAAACATTTCTTGCAGATAGATGTCATTTGGATGCTAAATGTTAAGTCTATGAAGCAGAGGCTATCTTTATGTTAGTTCTTTCTATGTCTATCAAACAATGAGACCCTAAATCCACCTGCTGGAAATGCATAAATAATTAATAATTGATGGAGAAATAAATCATTCCATAAAACCACCAGCTTCCTTCAAATCAGATAAGCATAGAAAGCTTGGAATACAAGTTTAGCCTTGGAACATCTTGAAGAAACAATAACTTGTAATTATTCAAAGCACAGCATCACAATATTGAGCATGCTGGAAAAAAAAGCCAACAAAAACAGCCCTCAAAAGCACACCCTACTACTTCACTGAGAGAATGAAGAATTTTTAAGCAAAAAGGACTCATACACACTATCACATAAGGCCTCAGAAGTTTAATTAGACACCCGAACAAGAAGATAGAAGGAAGAGAGTAATGTTTCAAAAAGTAGATAATGGAAAGGAAAGATTTTTTTTATTATTTACTAGTACTATGCAGGACAGTGAAACACTGGTGCTGCCCCAGCCCAAAGCTTTTACTCACAACTGTGCATTTTATGATGACTGACGTGTTTCAGTTGGTGCCATCTGCTGATTAACAAACAGATGAAAAATTACCAAGATGACATTGCACTGCAGGAAAAGATCCAGAGGCTTTCCAAATTGTTCAGCCTAGCAGCAGAATTAGACGCTTACAGGATTACTTACACTTCACTGTAAACATCACAAAAGATTTTCAGCTGAGCTCTGATTACTTCAAGACAGATCACATACCTCTGTGGTGTTCCCCAGGGCTTGGTGTTGGTTTAATATATCTTTATCAATGATCTCTATGAGAGCATTGAGTGCATTCTCAGTAAGTTTGCAGATGACACTAAGCTGGGCAGAAGTGTTGATCTTCTTGAGGGTAGAAAGGGTGTGCAGAAGGATCCGGAAAGGCTGGATCAATTTGCCCAGGTAATTTGTATGAGGTTTAACAAGCCAAGTGCCAAGTGCTCGGTCCTGCACTTCAGTCACAATAACTCCATGCAATACTACAGGCTTGGAGAAGAGTGGCTGGAAAGTTGCCCATTGGAAAAGGACTTGGGGGTGCTGGTGGAGTCACTATCCCTGGCGATGTTAAAATAACATGTAGATGTGGCAAACCAGGACATGGTTTAGTAGGCATGGTGGTAGTGGGCTGACTGTTGGACTTGGTTATCTTAGAGGTCTTTTCCAACCTAAATGATCCTGATTTTTAGAAACGAGCATGTCTGGGAGAATTAATTAGGGCTTGGTTATGCTCTAAGTTGTAGAACCCATTTTCACCAACATAAACAAAAGCTCATTAATAACTCCTGTCATTATATCCATGATAACAGAAACCTAACTCATTTTTTGCAGTTTTTCAAGTAGATTCTCCAGCACGCACCAGTTTCCACTGTACTTCATTTAAGCAGTACATTGCTGCCCAGCAAGAGCTTGGTGCTCCTGTGTAAGCTTCATCCTAAAGCATAACATTCGCTACAGGTAGGCACATCCAGTCTCTCCTGGCACTCCTCCAAAGCATATACACAGCATGTAGGTTTTGTGCATTTGAAGCAGCAAAAGGAGAGACTCCTTTTTAAATACAGTTTTCATAGAAATCTTGGCATACAAAGTTTGAAAGTGGCAGTGACTTTAAAGCAGCAACTGCCAAATACACCCTCAAAAGGACTTTGCAAAAAAATGCCAATAAATGCTACTTTGTATAAGGAGAAATACAGTATTTGAATATATGTACTGTATATACACAAAGTTTAATTTTTAAAAGTGTTCAAGTCCACTCATAGTTAAAGTCAATAACTTTTTATATGTTATACTTCGGCTGCAGCAGTATATAGGCAGTGAATGTTTTGCAATAGGCTATTAATTGTAATTTCAAGACAAGGCAATATTGTTATATACTTAAAATATCTTTTTCAAAACGTGTTTGAAGTATCTGAATAACTTTTTTTTTGTAGCTCCATTGTCATTTTTAACTAACAGCCATCATTTATTTTTCTGCTCCTTGCTTTTTCTCACACTTATCTTACTTCCAGCTTTATCCATACAAGAAGAAGAACTGTCTCCTGCCTTTACCAGACAGCAGAGTTGAAACATGATGATACAAAGAAGATGCAAATATTTCCAACTTGTGTCCAAATGAAGACACAGGGAAAACTTGTACTCTTCTTCTTCTTAATAATCTAATAGTTCCTTTACCTTGTCAAGCTGACTTCTTTCTAACTTAAGTGTTAACTCTCTTGTTTACTAAATGCCCTCCTATAAATTCAAGCATTTTCTGTAAAGTGATAATAAGGAAGTCCAATTTCACTCTTTTTTGCACTTTAAATCTATGCAAGGTGTTTAACTACTGACTGCAACATCTTGTTTCATGCTACAGTCCTGCAGCAGAACCATATTAAAAATACACGCTGTCAGAGAGATCACTGCCAGATTAAGCGCAGCAGGAAAAAAGTTTTCCAGGTACTTCATACAAGAAAAGATTGTGTGAACAGTCTCCAAATTCAACACCTATTTATTCTAAATGCTAGCTCAGAGAAATCACTAGTTTCTGACTCATAGGCTGCACAGATCCCCTTGCCATCAGCTTCAGACCTCTGCCTTTGCTTTTCCTGTCCCTTCTCTGCTGTATCCTGTCCTCCTGCTGGGATCTTATTCCTTGCTCTCTACTCACACACTCTTGGGACACTACAGTGAGGGAGAGCACTATTCTTCTTCCTGGGGACACTTTGTGCAGAAAACAGGGAGCCCCAAAACAGGAATAACTTTATTTTTCTGCCAGACCTCCATGAAAAAAAAACCAGTGGGTTCTTCATAAAAAAGATTTCACAAATATACAGTCTTTTCCAGATGATTCCAGCCTCTATTTCTGTCTTTATAGGTCTCCTAACACGGCGCTCTTTCCACAGCCAAGAAAAGAAGATAAAACTTCTCAAACATGTCTTCTAAGGGTCCCTTTTATTATCACCAGAAATAAGACCAGAAAGTAAAATAAAATTAAAAAATCATGGGTTAAAATAATTCCTGTCAAGGCTTTCTGCTATTTTCATTGAATTGTGCCTCTTTTCCTGACTAACCCAGCTTCTTTCCTCTTTCGGCTTCTCTATGTCAAGAGAGGACTTGTTAACATTCCCAGGAGCTGTTTAAACTACTATTATGGATAACTGCTATTGCTGACTGACTGTGAGGTTCATTTCAAGAAGACTTGGGAGCATAATTATTACTAGTCCGTTTAGACTAGACTGCTATTTCAACTACTCTCCTAGGTGCTTTATGATCATCCAACTTGACAGTAGCCAGAAAAGAAACTCCTTTTTGAGATTAACTGTTTCTATCTAGAAGCTACGGTTACAATTGCACAAAATCATGGCAGTACTTTTTTCAACTAGAAAAATTCAAAATAGTCAGAAATCTCATTTTTTTTGAAACAGTATTTCAGAACTTGCTTGAGTTGAGACATAAAAAGTACCATTAACAATATCAATGGCTTTTTTCCAAATTGAATAAAGCATCTCTGTAGATACACTTCTTATTCTCTCACAGAAGAAACAGGAAAAAAAATCCCATCTTTACAAATTATATTTCATCTATGATATACATTCTCATTTCCACGAAAACTATAAATTCAGTTTTCCATGCAATTAATTACAACTAATGTTTTGCAACACCACCATGTAAAGACCAAAATTCTCTGAGTCCAGATACTATAAGTTGTCACATAAGGATCAATTTTAAAAAAGCATTATGCAAGCAGAATATCAGGAAAATACTACACAGTAGAAGGTCCTGCAATTCAGATTCCTATAAACATGCACATAGTGTAATTTACTATTGAGAAGAGAGATAAAGAACAAATTTTCTTCTCACCTGATTCCCATTAAAGGAAATAGCATTGTGCTAAATTTGCAATTAACAAATAACTATGCAATTTTAAAAAAAGCATTTCCTCATTTACCTGTTTACAGTATCATTTTACTGCTTTAGGTATGTTTACATCTTGTAACTGTAAAGTAGCCTTTTCCTGCTTTCTGGCTGCTATGACAGCTAACGTGTGCAAGAACCTATGTACTTGGTAACTACCAGGTTAAGCATTATAATTTTCTGCTTGCATATAATACAGTTTGATTATTCCCAAATACACCTGACATTTTAAAATAGGTATTTATTGCAAGCAGCAAAGAGCCAAGAGGGAATACTCCAGATCCACTTTAAATCTAAGCTCAGGCATTCATTCAGCGTGTGACCTCAGGCAACAGACTTGACCTCCTTCTGGTTCAGTCAATTCAGCTGGCTAAGAGCAGGAAATCATTGAAAACCAGATGCTGCATCTAAAAGATCTTCCCTAGGTAAATAAATTACAAGAGAGCCACAGGGATGGAGGGATATAGTGTTTTTTATTGTAAGAGTCAGGAAGGCACACAGATGTAAATTGGAAATAAGCAAGAGGTCTTTTAGCCTCAGGCTTTACTTTGATATTCGAAAAATAGCATTTTTGTGCTGTAGAGATACTAAGATTTTCTGCTATAACTAGACTGCAAGATTCAATTATTTTTATTCAAATGTATTCAGATCACGTAATCAAGGATGTTTGTTTTATTTTGCCCAAATTAGTGTTCACAGATATCTCATGCATTAACACTAATGCTTGGTTACTTCTCAGATAATATAGGACCATGTCCAAAATTCAGACTTCTAGGGTCCTTGGGGACTATTGCAAATGGAGGCCATGGTTATTTTGGAATACTAGGAGAGTTTGGGTCTCTCTTGTGAAGACAAGAGTACTTGCAGCTTCCTAGCATCTCTTCCTCTTTCCCTGCATCCAGTTCACATTAAGCTACTTTAGACTATGGTTGTTGTTGCTAGTTATGAGCATGACATCCACTTAGGTTTCAGAACAGAAGTTACATATCACACCCTGTTCCACCAACATAAAATGGTAAAGAAAAAGGGAAGATTTATGTTTGGTTCACTTTTCCTACATCTAGTAGAATGGCTGCTATTGCTCATCCAGGTCTCTAAACCCTTTAGGACAAATCATTAACACACACAGAGTCGACTTTTGATCTAACCATTGGACAAATACAATTGAAGTATTTATGCAGAAGAAAAAATCCTTCAGCTTGATTCGATTATTAGTAAACGGGCTGGAGAAAAGAAGACCCTAATTTTGTTAAATGTAGCTTTTGAGTGGTATTAAAACATCCCACAATGTTCAATAACTGACAACAGAGAAATTTCTGTCTACAGTGATGATATGGCAGGACATGGGAACTTGACTCCCATCTTGACAATTCACAGCACGTTCCTCACAAAGATCAAGCTACATTTGCCAAAATGTGATAGAATTTGTAACTACCAGCTGCCTGGGTATCAAGAACTTAAAAACTTGTTTGTGATCTTTAACTCTTACAGGAATGTAAGTAGCATATTATGCTATTCTATAAGCTTTATATATGATCCTATAAAAGTTTTCATGTGTTCTTGGTTGATTTCTCCGACATGAAACTGTCCTGACACAAGCAATAAGTCAAAAGCCTACAGGTAATAAATGTACCTTTTTTAATCGATTATTTTGGTATAAAGAGACTTCATTAATAGATTTCTTTGTTTATGCCTAACTTACAAAATATCAACTATTTATAGTAGGACCCTTAACTAAGACAAAAACAAGCCACTCTCAATAGTTGTAACACTTGAACCGTGATCTCAAAGGCTGGTGTGTCTTCTAATTCCCATCTCTTCCACAATTCAGAAAAGGTTCTGTTCTACACAGACCAGTGGCTATGCTTCCATATAGCTGAAATAACTATCAAGTTCAGTAAGCCTGCAATTTTTCACTTGATTTATGAAATAGCTACACACTACACAGAATGAGTCTGAGCAGTTAAGCTCTCTCATATGTTTACTCCATATCACTCTCTTGTCCAAAACCTATATAGCAGTTGGAATAATTTTTTTGCCTTTCTGATCAAAGGTCTTAGGAATAGAGTACTGTTTTTCAAATCTAAGTGTGTCTGCGCGTATGTGTGAGTAGACCTGCATGTATGCACACATATATTTAAGTAAGAGAGGAAAAACTATTGCACCAAAGGTAGTACATACAGATTGAGAAGAGCTGGGTGCAATACTGGTTCTGACACAAACTTACCAGGGCCAACACTGAACAAATTCTTTAGTTTTGATTAATAGTTACAAAAAAAAAAAAAAAGTCTGCTATGTACAGTTATCACTTTGCCTGGAAATCTCTATTAGCTAAGAATTAGGAAGAAATGCAGAAGGATACTGACCTCATCTGAAACTGCTGATACAAGAGTTACTGTAAAATAATTGTGATCAATGTTGACCAACAGAGGAAGGACTACAAAGAAGTTTCAGAACAAAGGAAAAAAAAAAACAACTTCTCCTTTAGTGAAAAAAAACCAGAAAGTGGGGAAAAAGAGAAAAAGTGGAGTTTGCTTCTTATCATAAATAGATACAAAACATTAGAACAACTCCTTTTTTCCTGTAATCAAGATTGCAGATAACAGAAACCATTATCTTTCCATATTAGATAATCCAGCAAAGCCATTAACTGTTTAGTTTTCCCTTTAAATATCAGCCCTTCTTAAGAAGGTCAATACAAGCTTTTAACATAACATTAGAAATAAATGACAAATTTAATTTAGGCTTGTATCATCTCACTTCCTGGAAGCACTTGATTTCCTGATCTCGATTAAGAAAAGGCAGCATGTCAGGGAAATAAGGGTTTTTACTATGTACCCCTTTGCAACAAGGTCCAGAAAACAATTTAGGCACCATGAAAATGAATTCTAGCAACATTTCTATTTAAGCATTAAGCACTCTAAAACTCCAAGTCAGGCATTCAGGCTTCCTATACAATATACAGAAGAAGGCATCCTAAAAGAGGATCTCAACAGCCAGTACTAAAAGTATGAACTACAAAAAAAAAATAAAAATACCTTCAATCCCTTACTTCTCCTGGTTTCTTGGCATTACTTCTTGACTACCAGCCAGTTCCTTCCCCCACTTAAAGAGTTTCCAGCCTAGTGTTTGTTTCCCGAAGTACATCTCTTACTCTAAGTTGTTCAGGGAATAAGCAAAGGGATATCATATGTCACTTTAGAAATAACGGCATCTTCTTCCATTTCTGTACTGAGATTCAAACTTAGTTATTGTCAAAACACATATAACCCTTCCTTGGCAGACTGCACTACCTGCTAGGTTGAAAGCTACTCTGGAACTATGAAGTCTCATTAAATCTTTGAAGTAAAAAGGCCTGCAGAAGCTTTATATAGATGCAAGATATGGAAGCGGGGCTGTTTTATCTGACAATACGTAAAATGTTATTGAATGACAGAGTATAATTCATTTTTCATTATTTCATTTTTCTTTTCGTTTGATTTTGCAGCTATATTACCACAACTTAAGCCCGTTCATGGATTTAATAAACCTAAAAGCACAATCACTATATAAGCAAGTAATAGTCACAAGGAATCACGAACAAGCAGCCACCACTCGATGAGGACTATAGTAATAGAAACTTTGATTTTCATTAAAATTTTCCAGTCTCTTTGAGATACTCCAAGAAAGGAATGATATATGCTAGAATGTTCTCGAATCAAAAAGAAGTGAAGTTATTACTACTGAAGATCCCATTCAGATTTTGTTTTCCAGGGTTAGTCAATAACTGAATTTAGGGTTTCCAGGATTATACTTTTTGAGTTAAGGACCTACATTCCAGCATTTCTTTCTAAATATCCTGGCATGCTGAAACAAAGATTAAACACAATTTCCATTCTCTCTCTTTTCCCTGATGTCTTTAAATCAATCATGAGGGAACCTTGTTCAAAGAGACTGAAGTCTCCCCCAGGACTGTATTGCCAGAGATGTTGAAAAGATGTCAGTAAGGACTCCAATTTGTCACCGAAACATAATGATCACAGGTACTTTTAAGTCCTACAAGGTCTTTGAAATAGCTTTGCAATTTAGTGAATGTGGTAAGACATGCTGGCTTTTGATTTCCACAGAACAACTGGAAGAACTTCCATTGGGAGCCCCAAGCCCTAGCTACTTCTGCAAGATCCTCTAAGAAAAAGATGTTAAATTGGTGCTTGAAAGAAGTTGGAATATGATGCAACATCTCAAGGCCTCATGGGAATAATGCAACAAATGAAAAATCAAAAGTAGGATCTTTTGAATGTCAAAGGGACTGTGTTTAATTTAGGCCATATGCTATAGTCAAAACAGATTTTACAGAAGATTGCTGAACACAGAAACAGAAAAATTGAAGCAGAAAGGAGAAAAGTAACAGAAGTCTTAAATGAAAACTGGGCCATTAGACATGTCTAGGGCAAAAAACCTGGACAATAGTGATAACATGAGCGATCGTGTTGATTTAAGGATATTCAATTGTTTCAGACAATTATGTCAGATTATATTCAAGGAATGAATTAAGACATGAGACGATAACTGACCATTAAAAGTGACCTCCAGATTGTTTCAATTATTTCCTAAAGTCAACATAACAATAATTGAACTATACAAAATGACTTTGCCTTAACACCCAGTTAACAGCTTGCAACAACTATGAATTTATCACTATCTTTTTATCAGATAATTAGTGGCAACTGTAAGATCTGTAATGGGCTGCACAGTTAGGTTGGCTTCTTATTAAGTACTGTGGGTAAATTCATATAACAAGTCATTCTGAAAGATAAGAGATGAACTCACTAAACATTTTTATTTAATATAACTAGCTGAAAGACTGACAGAACAAAGGACTCATCTACAAAAACATTTGACTACATAATCTAGAATATTCTGTGGTTTAGGATGTGATGTCCTGGTTCTCAAGAGGATCCAGGTGCCGTATCTGTACACCCAAGCCAACTTTGAGATCTGTGAAGGGAAGGGCTTGGAAATCATTCAAATAATGTGCAGGATACTAAGAAAAGTCAAATTCCCAACATACAGAAAGTGGTACTTGTTTATGAAATCCACCCAGACACATTAACTAAAACTTGCTGAGAATCTGCTCCCTAAAACTATATATCAGGGCATCCACTGAAGAGAAAAGCTCTTGCCCATCTCAAGTTTATTTAAGAAACAATTCTGTAATAAATAATTGTAAACAAGGCAAAGAGGTAAATTGTGATAACAGACAGAAAAGAACGAATAAGCTTTATCAGTTTAGCCAATGTCTGAACATAGGCACTACCTATTCTAACAGAGAATTGATGTTAAAATTCTGGCAGAAAGATGCATATGACAAAAGGAAGCAACTAGGTCCTATTTTCAGTCTAAACTAGATTGTGCAGGCAACAGAAACAACTGACAAAAGTCATCCTGATGCACCAGGTCTCTCATCCACCACAGAATGAACTTATTTATTACAACTCCAGTAGCTTGACTCCCAGTGCTTCTGTTAATGCTTGCTAATCCGCTCATTAATATGAAGGATTCATCAATTATTATTATTATTATTGTTGTTGTTGTTGTCGTTCTCGTTATTCAGAAATAAATAGCAGTCCCCCAAATCATGTGTTGCCCTTGTGGGTTGGGAAAACAGTAAAGGCAGCAGGTAAAACACTCACAAGCACAGATTAAGCCACCTTAATGTTTCTTACTGGAATCCAAAATATCCCAGGAAGGTATAGAAATGACTCAAACCTGCCTGGACTAAGACGCTGTTTGGGTACCTGACCTCTCAGTGGCAGAGAGTTCTTAGAAATACAGCGTAATCCTCTATTCTATCTTATCAATTCATATCAGGGACTGGAAACAACTGAAGAGGTCCAAAGACACCAGAAAGCTATTTTTGTACTCTTCTTTCCTCTCAAAACTATATCTATAAAACTAATTCACCACAATATTTCAACAATTACTTAACTTTTACCTCTGCAGGGTGATTTAGCTAATACCAAAAACTATCACCATAAACCATGCAGTGCACCATCACAAGAGTGGTTGTCTGCTCCTTCTCTTGCCAAGTACGGGAAATGAGTTTTAATGAATGTTTGAGAGAATCCATCTATTAAGAAACAGTCCTGGTTTATATCTTATACTCATTCTAGCTAGAATTTCAGGCGTCCTTGCTTCCAGTGAACACACTGAAGTCAAAGGTATAAGTGGAATCCCTCTCATTTACTATGTATTAGTGCTAATACATTTTTCAACATTAATCCTTTGAGCAAGTGAAACACTGATAGTCTGGGACACTAATGGGATACATTAATTGCAAGTAGTATAAGAAAAGAGGATTACTAAAATGCATGCAGGAAACAGAAAATGAGATTAAAAATGGCATTTTGGTTAAAGTTCTTCAGGCTATTAAAAAAATACAAGATGATTAGTCAAGGAGAAACTTGAAAGCCCATAAATGGAAAATGCTGAGGGTCAAGGAGAATCTGGGAGAAGGATTTATGACTAAAAGTTGAAGAGAATAAAGCTAGACACAAAACCAGCAGTTAAAGGGAAAAAAAATACGGTATTACAAAAACTACAAATCCACATTCTTCAGAGGAGAGCAGAGCTAACACTCAGATCCCACAGATATTTAGGCACATGAATGATTGTCCTAAATCTAATAACCACGTGGTTATAGATAAACCCTCAAGTCCTTAAAAATATAGCCCAAGAAGACCATTTGTGAAGGAGATAGCAAAATCTTTCATCAGGCAATGAGAAAAAGACTGACCAGTCTCTTTACCTTAAGAAGATTACTGCTGTCTGTGTGTGCGCAGCCAAAGGGATCAAGTCAGAGTGGTGAGGTAACACACACAATGTGATCAGTACTGGAATAATGTATTTTACAGTGTTAAAGTTCATAAGGGTTCATAGATGGTCCAGTAGGAACAATTCCACTACCAGAAAACAGACATTACAGAAGATGCCAGGAGAACAATCAAAAAGCTAGTTAAGGAAAAAATAAATAAGAATTAGAAAGCAACTTTGACAGCGAACTCTACAATACAAGAGAAAAAAAGTATCACTAGGTCCAGCAATCCAGACATTTGGGAGCAAAGGCTTTTAGGATGGCTTCCTAAACAAAAAGTTGTTTTTCTGTAACTGGCAATTCTAAAGATAATACTGGATATTTTTTTAAGTAATATAGTCTGGGACACAGCAGGGGGAATGCAATATAACCCGTTGGGGAAAAATGATCTTGGGTACATCAAAATCAAAGGTTAAAAAATCACAAACACATATGACTCCTATTTTCAGTAATTACAATCCATAAACTGCCACAAGAACTTGTCTTAGTTGGGAATCTTGGAAATTTCCGTATCACAACTGATATTAAAAAAACCCATACTGTACATTGAATTGCAGCCGGAAGCAAAGGAAAGCTAAAACAGCACAGAAGGCATTTGGTCTTGCTGGTCTACCACTCCTGAGTGCATACTGCAGTAAAGAGAAACAAAGGGCAAAAGGACATGCACACAAGGACATGCACACGTGGCTATGATAACATGTACTCTGGTACCATAATACTGAAAATTCATGCAAGAATTTATTGAGGAAAAAGTGTGTATACATGTGTATGTGTACACAACATACAGTAACCTCTAAACAGTCATTAAGATGTTACCTTCTGCCTTTTAATAGCCTTGAGAACCAGGGAAGACAGCAGAGCCAAGAGAAATATTTCCACTGCATAGACCAAAAGGATTGAATTTGGAGCCTTCAGCACAATTTTCTCTCAAAAAACATTATCCACAATACAATTCTGGATGCCATAGTAGCACTTCAGATCACAATATTTACCTTCAAAATATACCGCTATCTTTCGTCAGAAGCACATTGAGAATATTTTATTTCTAATGAAAGTTTCCATCCATCCACTGGGTAATTTAGCTGTGTATTTAGATATGTAGAATTCAGCTCTCAGACATCTCAGTTGAACTTTTATATCTATGTTCTTCCTAGTGCAATGAAAGTAAAATAACCAAAAATAACTTGCAGAGAAAAGGACTAAAGAAGCTGCACTGGCATATGTGGCCAATAGCAGATGTAAGAACAGCTACTTTCATTCTCTCAGAAGTACCGAGATGTACACTGCAGTCTACAGAGTAACATGTAGACTGTCCAGCTGTTTCACAGTAGGACTGATTATCTGCTTGAACAAGAGATGTTCTTGCTCCTTCTTACTTGTTAATCCACGCTCTTACTTGTTAATCAATGCTGTCAGGAAGAGAGGACAGTTGGGACAGAGAAAGTTCGACATGCAATGACTAGTAGGATTAAAAAAACAAAAGCAAATATACATAATCTGTGCAGCATAGGCTTACCTACCTGAAAACATCAATAAATAATCCATGTTTTCATATTCTAAGGCAACTCTCAGAGACCAGTTAAAAATCATTTAAAAACAGAAAGAAAAAATTCTATATATATTGTATGATACAAAGAAAATTGCCTCCTGCAGAGTTTCTACTAGACTTTTGGCAATATCTACCACCAAATCACAAAGATAATTCAAACAATGGAATATGTTTTCCATGGTTTTAGGCAACTTCATCTACTCTAAGTAAAATTCTTCTTTCAAATTTCCATGGTTATCAGCTTATATTCCCATCTCTGTAGAAACCAAAAGGAGATAGATTAGTTAGGAAGAAGTTTTGCACTAACGATATTGGAATAAGCCTGAAAAGGATTTCATTACCTTGAATTTAGGAACTCAAATGACAGTGCTTAAAAAAAAAGTCTAGGTCTATTTCTATTGCAGCAAGTATGAGAGCTAGGGGGAGGAAAAACATGTTGAGATTTAATTTTTTTTTTAATACTTTGATTGTCATTCCTGAGGCAGTAGGTAGGTGGTATTGGAGTTAGTGAGGAATTCCCTGTGGAATTCAGTGAAGCACTTCACTTTGCGCTGCCTGAAAGTCTGATCTCCCAGCTGAAGCTTGTAGAAGACAGACCAAGTTTGCCCGGCAACAAACCTGAATACTTCTCAGCAACCAGGCTGTACTTCAAAACACTCACTTGAGATTTTGAGATTTTGCTACCACCAAAAAGAAAAAAAGTCTGTGAGGCTTATGGTTTCCCAAAAAAAAATTCTGCCAGCAACAAGTAAGAGACTAAAGTGAGTGCAACATTTTCCTAATCTGAGCAGATGTAGTGAAAGACAAGTAAGAAGGAGGTCCGCAGGGGAATCTTCTAGCTGCTCCAGACATGATTACAACTGAACTGCAAACAATCAGTTTCAGAAAACATAGTTGAGATTGTTTAAATTATACAATGTGAAATATGAAACAACAGAGACTAGCAAGCGACTGCCTTGGAGAGTTTTTATTCTCTTTATAGGTTTCAGTACTGATGCATATTCCAGGCAAGGACTCATCTACAAATGCTGGCTGCTTTAGCCCCGTACAACAAATCTATTAAGCAGGAGTTTACCTGTGGACCCAACAGCGCAACTAAAAGCAGTACCTATACATCCTCTCTGTTATAACATTTCCTGATGAATTATGGACATTTCTCACATAGCACATCTTTGACATATGTACATCTGCATTTTTTCTGTGACTAATTCACCTATTTTTAAAGAAGAAAAAACATGACCCCTATTCTTTCCCTTGTTCTATTTCATGGATCATCTAGCAAAATCACTGAAGAACGCAGAAAAGTCTTTGTCAGGAAATTAAAGCTTGCACAGAAAGCAGAATATTTTAAAGAAAGGAATAATTTTATTTCCAAAGCAAATACAAGCAACTAGATGGAACCCAAAATCAGTTATTCACCTTTCACCTTGTCCTTTAGGCAAAAAAAAAATCCCAGTTAAGGCATTGTATCTGGTGCTTTAATCACAGGACTTAGTTATTTACAGAAAACTGAAGTGCTGGAAGGTAGATTTATACAGTAATAAAGGTTTATAAAGCCAATGTTATGAGTACCACACACTATTTTAAACACTAGATACATCTGAAACCTGGGTATCTAGGAATGCAGAACTAGTATATAGAAAACACAGCATCCTTAGTCCTCAGTCCTATAGACTTCCACAGCTGGATACCTGCATCCCTCACATTAATTTGCAGCACAAGAAGCTTACTGCACGATAGACCCTGATGAGCTATGCTATTGAGAAAGCTTAATGGAGTCAAAGGCATTGTAAGCTCACCAGTTGCTCTGACAATTTCTGTTACATACTTAAAAATAAAATACTTAGAATGGTACTTAGAATTAAAATTTCATATATTCCTATCAAGTACACCTGTTCTTCATCTGAAAAAAAAGAGATTCTAGATTTACTGACAGTGAACGGGAAAGTAAACACTGAAAAGAGAAAGTACAGGACAGGGCCTGGCCTTTACTGGTGTCTCAGTGCAGGCTTTTATCCTGTTAGGAGGAAGTAATGCCTTTTTTTCCCCAAGAAAGATAAAACACTTTTTCTAGTCAAAAAACTAGAAACCTCACAGAAACTGAAATGCTACCACCTCAGCTGACACGTTCATCACTAAGTTGCTCTGTGAAAGAAGAGTTAACCTATGTTAAGTATTAGCCACAAATTAATTTGTTCTATTCATATTAGAATGTTCATTTTAGACCTACATTCTGGTGTACTGATATTCTTTGTGGATTCACGGCATGGTTTTGAATAATCAAACTCATTGTGAGAACTGAGTTTAAAGGGTGTCACAGTTACTGACAAAACTGTGTATTTGTACTTCCAACTGTGACAAGCCTGGGATCCCGCACTTTGATTTTTTTAAGAACTATATAGTGCTTCTCCTGGCAAAGGAAATGTGGGATTACAATCACCTCTTTTATTAAATTCCACATGCAAGACAATCCCAACCAGTGTTAATACATTATAGGTGCACTTTCAGGCAAGAATCACAACGCAAGTGACGTAGTAACTAAAGCCCCTTGAAAAACATAATGTTTTTATTTACCCATTTAGCAAAGATTTATCAGGACCACTTGCAGCATTTTCTCACACTTTTTATCCCCATAAACTCAAGTAATTTTCATCATTTTAAAGGAGAAGCAGCATAACTTGATACCCGTGTAATTATTCTCTCTCCCTCAGGTGGTCTTCACTTGCTGGCCTGCTTTTACTCACTCAGAGACTTTTATGTAAAGATAAGGACCCTCTTTGATCACCAGCTCCCTCCTTGGGGGAATAAGACATTCTTTTCTCTATACAACCGTGCTTGTAATTTTCTTCCCATTGATAGTGCAACTACAGTCTCCTCAAGAAAGTTTATCTTTGGGATTGGTTGGGGGTTTTTTTCCCTTACTTAAAAGTTGCACTGGGGTAATGTTTTATCTTATTATTTCAAGGCCACAGAAAATGGATTCAGAATAAACGTATATGGATGGAAAGTGACATATTTTTGTACGGAAATATTATTTAGACACTACTATGTTAGCAGTGCAACTCTTCATGAGGGCAAAAGAGATAGCATATAGTGTGAGTGTGTGTGTGTGTGTGTACATGTTTTGGTTTTCAGATAAATGCATGCCTGAAGGGTCTTACCGAGTTTCCAAAAAATAAAATAAAATCTATATTCAACCTTATTGTTTAACTCTCCAGATTAATAAAACTTCTCCAAGTGTTGGGGGGGGGGGGGGGAAGGGTGGACAAAACCCACATAAAATAAACCATAATATTTAGAAAAATATTTTCAGCATGAGTCCTTCATGCAGTCTAGTCCCAAGATAAATGCTATTTAGCACATACCTGCAAGCTTTCAAGTAATTCAGAGCATTTCCTTCATTCTAAATTTGTATCTGTAATCACAGACTGAAAGCATAATACTAAGTAAAGATAAAAGTAGACTGACAGCTGCACAAAGAACTAATTAGGAACCTCTTTACATTTACTACAATTGACGTAGAAATGCATGAGTCAGATAGTATCTTCCTAATATCCTTACAACATTTTCCAGGTCATGACTGTCACATTTATTTCAGGTCATTCACAATGTGTCATTTGCACCACTCTCTTTTTTTAAAAATCTATTTTCCAGGCCACCATTTAGTTTAATAATTCATAGGCAGCTTTTTGGAACTGATGCCTGTTGAGACTTTTGACCATCAATTCACAAGTGTTAGGGTTTGGGGTTTTTTCCTTTTTGTTAATAATTGCTGTTTCTATTCAAACACCATGCTCTAACCTTCAAATCTCTTCAAACCATTAGCCACATCAAGACCCTGACAACGGTATACTGCTTATTTTAAAGCACCATGTTTATTTTAACACTTCTATAACATCCTTTTCATAATTGTCTACTCAGACACTCACACCAGTGCTACCTGTAAAAGCAAGACCAGCTTTACAGTTTCATTTTGACTTCAACTCACTTTGATGAACTCAGGTTTTGTTTTCCTCTGCGTTCTTGAAAAATTCAAAGGAACTGCACAGAGCCTATCAGCAGTTCCTCGGATTACCTTAGTAAGAAAGAGAAGGATTCCCCTACAGCCCTAAGAAAACATTTTGTAGGACTAGAGAAAAGTTCCCATAAATAAAGGACAACTTCCAAACAGTTGCTTGGTATACTGTAAAGGAGCACACTCAGCCGTATAAGAAAAAAACTTCCTGACTTAAGACTTATTTAAAAGGTGATCTAACCATGTTAGTCTTGAGGAACTTTCAGTCTCTGCACAAATATTCACATTTTCTAATCCTGAAGAGGTTTTCTTTCCCTGTTGCAGCACAAAACCTTCAAAAGAAAAGTTCACAATCTCCAGCCAAAGCAATACAATCACCATCCTATCCTACTCTGTCCCGCTCAGTATAGCCACACTCAGTCCTAGCTAGATTCACACCAGAATCCCTCTGTTTTTCTCACCTCTGGAACTGTAGTAAGGCCATAGCACAATAGGTGACACAGACTGCATCATATTCGACATTGGTCAAAGCGAAAAGAGAAGAAAACTGAATTACTTACCTTCTGAATACTCACACCTCCTCCTATAATCCCAGGAATTCATCTTTGAGAGAGAAAGAAAAGGTTGGTCGATGGGGAGACCGTAAGACGACAGATTCATCATTAGATGACTGAATCCAAGATAGTTTTATAAAGCACTTGCGACTGCTAATGATAAAATGGTTTGACATGATTGGCCCACTGTTCCTACAGGATAAAAACCATTTTGAATAGCACATCAAGATCGTCTAGTACTCAAACCTACTACAGATAATAGGATGTTATGACTTTAAAGGGAGATACTGTCAAGGAATACAGGAATACTGCAAGATTTAATTAAACCCTTACAATGTTTTAAATGCATTTAATAGGCTTTATAGGCTGCATCCAAAGATTACAGCACTCTATGAAAAGACTCCTATCGACACGACTGTGCTCTGAAGCAGTTATTCGGTTACTCGAAATTCTTTTTCTTTTTGCAAATCCGTTCAGCAGATCTGTCACTTGCAAACTGTGCTTGCTGTGCAAGGAGCAAGAGTTCAGAATTTATATATTTTTTGTAAAATTACATAGTCACACAGGAAACAGACAGGCATGATCGCGGCTGTGAAGGACATCCAATAAAAAATTTTTGATAATTTTGCAAGCCAGTTGGCATGAATAGACCATGGAAATGTGGCAGCAGAAGAAATAGGACTCAAAGATTAATTAAGAAGCCACAACATTACAACACCAAAAGAAAGAAAGTAGGCACACATTCACTAGCAAGGTCAAAACTGTAAAATAAGAAATTTGCAAGTATGAGAAGACAGAAGAGATTTCTAATTTTTGCAGAAAGAAAAAAAGGCAGAAATTAAAATACAGCATTTTTAAATAAATGACTGGGCTGCCAGATACTTTCAGCTAAATGACTTCAAAAGAACATTTTGTTAAGTTTTCAAGATATAATTGTCAAAAATATCCCTCCCTACACCTTAACTGCGTGTTGACAAAATGCCTTACCAATTCTAATGGAACAGCAGCACCATCATTCCATCGTGTTATACTTAGTTTGACTAAGTTTCCATATGCAGCTTTGAGGTAGCCATGTGCGGGGAAACCTGAAACCGTACAGTGACTGGAAGTAACTGAAAATTCTATTTGACAAAGACAACCTGAGGAGGCCTTTGGCAAGTTTCAATTTTTCTCCCACTGTCAGGTAATCTAATTACAACGTTCAGCTGCAAGCTGTTTTGATCCAACTAGAAGTCTGATTTAATCTGCTACAAATGGCAAATTACTCCGTTATCTATCCTTGTGCTCCATGCAGAACAAATTACTATGTTTCACATTACCCTTGGAGGTAAAAGTGAATGAAAGTCCAAAGAGAATTTTCTTCCAGTATATCAACCAAGAGTGCATAGATAGCTAAAAGCCAGGTCTGTGAAACTGCCCAGCAGCTGCACCCAAGAAAGCAACCTCATTCTCAAAGATACCTCGTAGGCTTCTGCCTTGCTTAAAGGGCTTGCTGATAACTTTATACTCACTTTAGTCAACCAGTCAAAGGGCAGCCAATAGTGGCAAAAAAATATTTATGCTCTGTTTTCCTGAATTTAATAACCTAGACAGGCAAAAAGGGCTATTTTTGTTTCCCCCTTGGCTAGCATATCTCTATTTCATAAAGCCCTTGTGGCTGCTTTGTTTGGTTTTGGTTTTCAGGGTTTTTTTTTCTGTTAGGCATCCCAGCTTTTTTTCTACTTTCTCAATAAATAAGAAGGCACCCAGAAAATAAATGTCTAGTTACACCCACAGATCTCAATCACAAGTCAGAAATAAAAATGTTGAAAGTAAATATGACCTCATATAATTGTTCTATTCTAAGAAAATATCTGAGTTTACTTTCATAAATGGCAGTTTTGATGTTTGAATCCATTCTTCAATGACTCCAACAGATAAAACAAAAAGTAGTGTGAAAATGACCATTTGGAGGGGCATCACAATGATGAGCACATCAGGGCCAGACTCTATAGCACTGTTACATTTAGTAAAGTGCTGAATAATCTCTTAAAGATTAAAGAAACAAGGTAAAGAAGACAAATCTAAGAATATTACCAACGTTGACTTATGCACTGATATTTAGAATAAGATGTTAGACAGAAAAAAAAAAAGTAAAGAAATTAAGAAAAACACTGAATTATTTTCACAGCAGCACACATGGCACATACACAGCAGCAAGAATCACGTCTTAGGAGTTATTAGCAGACACTGTGGCCAATTACATCTGCAAGTATAACTCTTTAAGAAGCTGTCTTGACTACAAGGCTTCGTAAGGAGTCAAAAGACATACTTTTCCTTTCAAGGAAAGATGCTAGAAATACTACAATGATAGGCATCATTATACTCACCACCTTAAATTCTCTCCAACGGTTAAGAGACATTATCAAAAGCATCTTGATATACTAGACATATAAATCTAGGCCCATAAAGCAATTACAGCTTCAATATCTTTGAAGTTCAAGTAAAATAAGTTTCAAAATCTCACCAGGAACATTGGAAATACTCTATAACAAGATGTCCCAAATTTTATTCAGTTTTCGTGTAGTGATTGCTTAGACACTGATGTAAGATAAAGTACTCTGATTTAATCATAAGAAAAATCAAGAAGTAGACAATATATGTAATAGAAAGAAAGCAAATCACTTAGAACTAAATTCAATTTATTTTCAGCTATCAAATAGTCCCACTGATTTCAGTGAGACTATTCATCTGCTTAGATTTAACCAGATATCTTGTTCCTTACAGAAGCTAGATATTAGTCATTATCTCTTTTCTCACAAGAATGGAGGAAAGAGAAAATGTGCTGTAGTACATGGTCAAAACAGGAGCAGATATCACTTGACTTTTTTTTTTTAAGTCCAGTATATTTTAGCTTGACTGCATGCTTCTAATACTGAGTTTGTGTCAACAGTTACATTTGAAAGTACAAATTTCAGGTTGTTAAGAGAAGTGGGGGAATAGTATTTTAACATTATGCTTTTAGAACTTTAATTTCCAAATAAAGACACCCGAGTTTCAACCATAGTAATGCAGCTTCTACTGTTACCAGTTACTCGCAACTAGGAGCTCACAATACAGAGTAAATTGCTAGACAGTTAAAATCTCTTCTGTGTGGTTTCATTAAATAACTGCAACGTTTAGTCGAATAAATGTTTGTCCAAGACATCAGAAATATGGGTTCATAAATCATAGCTTTTAGCATATAGCAGACAGCTTCCAAAGAAAAGCTTTTTTTAACTCAGGCCTATTTTCCAGTGTCCAATAGAAGGCTGTAAGGTGGTTATCACTTCATGTAGAATTATGTGGAGAAAAAGATCTGTCACTGGGGGTAGATGACATATTTAGCGTTGGTTGACAAGTATAGAAAAAGTAGTAATTGCAAGCTGGAGTTAAATCGAGACTGCAAAAAGTGGAAGTTTTCCAAATGAACAGTAAAAATGAATAAACACTGAAACAGCTTGCCTCAGGTGGTGTAGTTACCATTTTAAGAAGAATTAATTCGTTCTTTTTTTTTTCCCTCCCACTAAGAAATATGTTTGGATCTAGCTTTCCTGACACAGTCTTTGCCCCACCTGGGCAAGAAATCTCTGTGCTAATCCTGTCAGTCCCTTTGGATAACTGGTTGTTCATTTTATCCCAAATGGTCATGACCTTCTAGGTTGTCAAGACAATATTATAATAAATTCTTAATAAAGTCCCTATAGAAGAATGACGTTATTTTCTGACCTCTCTCCCCCCCAATAACTAACTTCTACTAAATGATTGTTGCAAGGATAACCTTTTCCCCACAAGCAGATCAGATTGATTACAGCTGGGTCAAGGACACTGAAGCAATTGGCTGTCTGAAATAGCTTTCCTTCCTATGACTAGATGGTGTTCCCTCTCATATATTACAGATAAGACACTAGGAAGTAATTTCTCCCTTCTCACTTGACTCTTTTCTGCTATATCAGAGTAGCAGTGCTTTGGAAAGAGGTGCCTTCAGCTCTCCTTGGGCTCTCTCAGATCCCAAGCCTCAATAATTTATTAGCATCAATAACAACATTGTATCATCTCATTATGGATTTCCACTACTAGATCCAAACTAGTACAGATTTTTTAGCTTATAAAGACAGGTTTGGCATGAAATGAACAGTTCTTGTCTGCTGGCTGAAGAGTTCCTGGCAAACATGAGATTATTCTTCAACCAAATCAAAGTAAAGACGTCTGTATTTCTAAAGCTGTAATTCAGCACCGCAGGCTCACAGAGTACACTCAAACAGGTACTCAGAAACTCCAGAAATCTAGTCAATTACACTATAAGTTTTCATTTTTGGTAAATTAGGCACCTAATTTTAGATATTCAGCCTTGAAATATTTCTTCTCTTTCACTGTCCTCCCAGATCTGGTGACAATGGCTTGTTTGTTTTGAAGACTATTCCTGCAACCATTAAATGTCAGAGACGTTTCTTTTTGATAGTCATACAACAGGGTAGAGCAACATTTCAAACACAATTTCAAAACACGTATCAACAGGTGCGCATTCTGCCCCACTTGGCTACCATAGGAACACAACTTTTTTAAGTATGGATTTGAGCCAATGATTTTGTCACATGAGGAGACACATTCTCAGTTAAAAAACACCATGCTGATTTACATCACTAAGAAATCTGACTCTGTGTGAAACTATGAATAATTTCTTATTTATTAAAGTTTCTGGAATGATTACCAGTAATTTAACTTTTTATTGTCAGCCTCATAAGGAAATGTGACTTCTAAAAGAGGAATCCTGTTTGCAGCAGATGGTGTAGGGAAGTCAGCTCACGTGCAACACTACACCCATGCAAAACATTCTTTGTTCCTAGATACATGCACTAAGGTAGCAATGAAAACCAAAACACTAAGACCAGGAAAGCAAGAACATGCTATAGCCTCAAGCAATGAATGCTGATGAATTATCAATCATATTCTGCTGCCAGGTCTCACCATTTCATCAGAAAAAGGCCATAGCAGAAAGATTTAAACACCATTCCTGGCACTACTCAGATTTGTCTTATTCTGCTGTGTAAATTGCTACTACACCAGCAGTTGTGAGAGGCATTATATTCTCAGTCCTAAAAGAATATTTTCAGTATTACTTCGGTCTCCACAGTGAAACAGCAGGTGTTGAATGGGCTTAACAGGCAACATGGTCCTTTAGAAATCTCTTAGTACTGCCAAGGGGTGATGGAAGACAAGATGATCATAATGGCTTTCCTGGATACAGGTATAAAATTTAGCGTCTAGAGCTAAAAGTTTTGTCAATGATTTAGATATTTGTTAACCATAAAAAAATAGAGGAAAACGAGTTCCTCTCATGTGTTCAGATATTTAAAATCCTTTAAGAAAGTACTTCTTTTAAAAAAAGTTTTTTGGTTACAGCAGATCTCCCCGACAGAAGTAAGAAGCAAAGAAAAATTAGTCACATGCTGCAGCCACAAGAACAAAAATTTGTTTAGAGAAAAATTTCAAAGGCATAAATATAACCAATATGTAACATATTTTAAAATTTCCCATTGTAGCAGATACCAAACAATCTATTTCTAAAGATACGCAAACAATGATTAAATGCTTCCTTTTACATTTTAATTTAAACTCTATATAGTTTTATATTGTAATTCACTAAGGACACATCAGAAGCATCTGAATATATAAAAACTTCACACAAGTTTAAAACCGTGGAAGTTTGTTTTTTTCCGTAGTAGACTAGAGTAGAACTTTATTTGTGCAATAGGATGCTATCACTGAAATACTGGGAACTGTATTTAAGTGGTTGGCATTGCATAGTTCTTAAAAGGTGTATTTTTGCCTGCCACTCTTTTTTTTTTCCTATGCTTTTGTAACCTCATCATCAGAAACTCCGTCCCACGAGATTCAGTCCTAAGGAATATCCAGCTGCACAGAGCCTGTTAGCTAAAATGTTAACACTAAAATTGTTACATCAGTGTATTCACGTCAGTCTACAAGACAGGTATCAAGATGAATAGTACCACCTATTCAGCCTGGGCTGTCAGGCATACCTGGAGGCAGCCTGCCTAGTCAGGCAGTAAAACAGCCAGCTGAGCTCTATCTGCTCCGTAAAGGACAAGTTCAGGCTGTACTTTGTGCTTGCAGTTTTATTTTCTGTATTAATAGCAATCCCTAAAGCACTATGGAAATAAAATCCCAGGATTAAAACAGAGCACATGTTTAAAAGCTTTGCTCAATGCCGGTCATAATGATTAGTATCCTTTAAGTCCCTTCTGGCAACACTGGACTGAAAAAAAGGCCATGAGATCAACCTCTTTCAGAGTTTGAATGTATCACTGTAATCTTCATTTTATAGAGCTGATTTTACTTTATACAGTTCAAATACAGCAACCTAAAGCCTTCTGTTCTTATCTTTAGCAGGGAGGTAGAAAGGTACCATTAAGTGATGGTAATCATTATACCTACTTCTCGATTTAAATACTACATACAGGACAAAATGAAATGAACCTCTCTTTAGATCTCTAAGTATTCAAAAGTAACAACATCAGCAGTCTTTGTGGGAATTTTCTGGATTTTTTCGTGTTAACTAATCAAATGTGGTGATTTATAAAAGCAAAATTAGGCAGAACTTTTGCCAGCTGAGACTACACTGTTGTACAGAAAGAAAAAGTAAAAGTTTAGTCATGGGAAGACATCACGCTTTTCACAGTCTCTTGTTTGTTTTCCTACAATAAATGCTATTTCTGCCATTTGAAAATGTGCAGCTGTCATTTTCACATCATTTTCCTCCCTTTCTTCTTCCTAAGCACTAGATGCCCTGAAAGTATTTTCCTTCTGATTCATATCAATAGTGTTGGGTTCCTCCAAGCTGAGTATCCCTAGTGTTGATTTACTCTGAGTCATTTTCCTGACTACTGACACAAAACACAAAACTGGCACTTCAGAATTTAGCTAAGAAGGATTCTGGCAAGGCATCCTAAGATAGAAAACAGAGTGCTGTCATCTGAATAATGGGTGTCATTAAAGATGACTCCATTTTCTACTTATAAATCCCTGAAAAAAACAGTGAAAGTAGGGGAAGAAGACAAGAGTGGACTCCGTAAGGAAAGCATCATTTTGATTCCTGTCAGCTGTAAGAAAAGAGGTAAAGCAAGAGAAGATTGACTACAATCATATTAATCAGATCAGTTGTCCTAAGCCAATTTCTTGAACAGTGTTGTACTAAATTCTCCCTGCCCCCATCTTATTCTAGGCATTAAAAGCCTCTCTTCGTAAGCAAAGCAAAATTTAGAGGACTTAAATGGCTTTGTATGTTGAAAATGAATATGTAATTCCAGTGTAAATTTAGGATGACAAATACATAAAAGTAGTAACATACAGTAATGTTATACAGTGGTACTAGAGCAAAGAAGCTCTAAAAGCATTCAGGTAAACTCTAGTATGGAATTACCTACTTCCTTGCAATTTCAATTAAGCAAGGGAACCCCACTAAGAAATTATTTTTGCTGAAGAATCATGTGCTGGCAAGGAGGGTTAATTAGATCACAGCTTCAATTATCAAACAATAATGTGAAGGTCATCAGTTCTTCCTCACTTACTGTCCCTTGCTTGAGGGATGCTGTCAGTCACATTCATATCTCGGGCACCAGCTGAGATCACACAGCCACAGCATGAGAGCTAAAAAAACCCCAAAGCTCATCTGAACCAAGAACATTATATTCAGAACCTTACAAAGTCACACGTACAGAAACCCCAAGAAGGAGAAAGTGCACATTAGAAAAAGACTTCTGAACATACATACCTCTCTATCAAAAGCCATTACTACTCCCATTTTCCATACAGTAACTGAAAATGAATGTTTTATAAACCTGACTTAAGGCAAAACCAGCAAAATTCAACATTATCATGGTGGAACAGGACATAAAATCAACCCTGTTTCTCTAGAACAGGAACTGTGTTAAACTCCCCTGGTAGCTCTTTATTATTTTCTCTCAACAACATTAGTTTGAAAAGAATGACACTACATTATTTGGCAGCCTCTGTTAAGCCTTACTACTATTAGACTCAAAACTTTGTCTTTCTTCCCCCTTAAGCACTGGTTGAGCTTTACACAATAAACCTCGCAGCTACTGCCCAAAAATACAGTGAGTAGTAGAGAAGCTCCAAACATTGTCAAATGAGAAAATTCTCAAGATAACTCTAATGTGGGGAAAATTTCCATTTGGGCAATGGCTGTTGGATTACTTGTGCATGGATTAGCCATGGTTAGGATTAGGGTCTATAAAATCTGAAGCTTCCAGGGCCCCACCATTAAGCACATCAACTGGCTTTGAGTAAGCTCCTGATGTCATCTGCTACCAATTAGAACGACCTCTTCCACGACACTGGCTTCTGACTTCTTGACATCCCTTGGCCCAAACCAGCTTGTGAAAACCATCACCAGGGCATTAGAATAGCCAGCTTTATTTCAATGTGAAGGTAAAGCTGGAGTGGAGGATCATTAACTTGCTTAAAACATGCTCAGACAGCTCTGCTGGCAGGAACTCTAAATGCAAACACATAGTTTAACCCAAATATTCCCAGTAGTATAATGTTCATTTATCATGTTCTAGCTTCCGTAAGCAGACTGGAACTCAGATGTGTGTGGCTGTTATCCACATCCAAAAGCAAGCACAAAGTTTGCAAGGAAAGTAACTAGAACATAGAATTAGCTGTAATGATTTTGTGGTATTAAAGCTAGTTAAATCCCCTGACTTCTGGAGTCATGTACCACACTAGTTTTAACAACTTTATCTTCCGTTCACATCAACAGCTCCCAGAAGATAAAAGGAAAAAAGTTTGCACAAAATAAAAATTTAAAAAATTGCAAGAGACGTTCATTCAGATGGAAAGACAAACATTTACAACATTTGTTCCCAACCTCATCACTAAAGAACACCTTTATTTGAACAGACATATTCATTGCAATACGATTTTCCTTGTATACAGCCTGTACATAGAAGTGGGAAAAGAAGTGAGAATAGAACTTCAGACATCGGGGATATAATTGTAAATAAGCAGTTTCTTATTTCTATATTTAAGATGAGCAAGAAAAGAAGAAGTGTTACTGCAATTTGGTGCTTCAGCATTTTTTTTTTAAATTGAAATATAATGTGTTCTGATCAAGCAATTTCCCCATTTTATTTCACTGATATCACACTGTAGACCTCTGCCACAATGATGAATGCCTTTTGAGTATTAGAGTAAGTATCTCTGTGGCTAAGTGTGGGCAGATGTCTGCCCGTATAACTGGTTTAGCATATGCAACTGAGTGCACTTAGTAAAGAGCGCTTATTCCAGGAAACTGGGACATTAAGTTGCATTTTGTCTTTTGTGACATGGTCAGTAACCAAGTCTGCAAGCACTTGCTTCCTCATGCAGACTGCAATTATCCGGTCTCCACCTACATTGCTTTTTTTCCACATTCTTATTCTCCATTTCTAATTTCTCCAGGCTCTGATTTAGTAGGCTGTATCCCGAGAGTGAATTCCCTCAGAACCATGTTTCCTTTAAGAAAACTGCACTCAATGAGAAGAGACAGCTGCCGTAATATTGACTGTAAAACAAATGAGCAGAATGGCAAGAAGTTTAAAAAATCTTATGTGAGATTCACATTTTAACACTATCTTTAGTAACCGTCTCTTAGCAAAGACAATAATATAAAAAATTTCATAGGTAAAAAAAGTTTAATTCATTTAGAATCATGATCAAATTCTAGCACCATATTTTTGCACAAATAAGTTACAATTGACACTTCAGCAGTATAGCAGCTTGTTCAGTTCTAAGAGTTCTAACAAAAATGGATTGGGCTGCAATTGCAATAGTATGGAAGATGTAACTAACACTCTTAAAAGTCAACTGTAAACATGTGCTACATCCATTCTGTGTACACTAACCTAAAAAGCAAATGCAGAAGTACACTTTAGGAGAGGTTAATTCTGGTACAAATTGTCAAAAGCAAGAAAACTGCAATCACGTTTGACATTCATTCTTCAGCTCAGCCCTAAGGATGTAGATATTGTAGAAAATCCAAAATACATCATCATACCAGGTTCGCAGCACCTTGTAAAACTGAGGCCCAACTAGCTTCTTTTAGAGCTGCTTGTCAAAGATTGAATTTTCTTATTATTTCTAACATTTCTTCAGAGCAAGATTTCCTATGCAGTCTTTTATTGTTTACATTATTAATTCGTTTATTTTGTAGTGGCATAAAGCAATAAACAGATATGACTGTCCTACTTTAAGATCTAATTTTATTTTTTAATGCACATCTATGAAGGCTTCGTACATTCCTTTTCAAGTAAAATGACTAGCAGTCTCATTTATAGAGCTGGATTCTACAGCTCTATTGAGCAGTAGTAAGATTTAATACACAAAAAGTCTACAGCAAAGAAGGAAACAGAACAATTCCTCCACTGACTCCTTGCTTTACCTCCCCTTCCATCTCACGCTTTGAGTGCAACATTATGAATAATTAGGCAGACACCAAGTTTATGGATAACATTGTTAGCATAATTCTTTTATCTAACAACTAGTAATTGTTTTCCTAGAGGCTTCTTGCTTCAATATTTTTCTTTCTCTTAGCCATGACTCATCCAGCACACTGTTAAAATCATATTACTTTACTCACACAAAGCTTATAGAAGGACCACTAGCTGCCCCTAGCTGCATGGAGGAGCAGCACAATATGACATCAACTGCATACAAAATTTCCAGTACTGTATAATACATAAAAAAACACTGGATTACACTTTTAGCGCAGCAGACCTTTCTTAGCCGAATTCTATAATGCATATTTCTTTTTAACCAACAGATTTTAATAGGGCTTTCGAGCCCTTGAGAACTATCAGGCAAGTCAAAATTATTTTGGTTTATACAGAAAACTACAGTGGAGCACCTTATTTCCTGTGTTTAAGGCATTTTGCTATGGCAGAGTAGGTGTGCTGCACTACATATGCTCACCGGAGCCCACAGCTTCAAACTTTCACTCAAGTCCCCCAAACAGCTGTAAGAGCATTCCCACAATGATAGGGAAAAAAAAAAATCATGTTTGTTCTAAATATGATTCAAGAATGGAGAGGGACACCTAGTTACAAACCTGGGCTGTGGTCACCTTTCCAGTGCACCTGTATGTACACTTATCATACACACAAATGTCAAAGAGTTTGCGTGTGAAGCCTGACACACGAGCGTTCACAAATTATTAAAAACAAGGAGGTTTGGGGTTTTTTCCTAGTTTCTTTTCCTACTTGTCCTTTACTCTCACATGGCAAAGTTAGGTCACAGCAATTTTATAAACCATAAGCATGGAAATATGGGCTTTTTTTTCTTCTAAATCATTCATCTGGTAAGCAAATTGGTTTGTGACTTTTCATTAACAATTACAATAGACATCAAATAAGACTCAGGCAGAGAGTCAGAAAAGACAACAACCAAAGAACATGAGATGCAAGCAAATAGATTCTGGGAAGTAGCATGTATGAAATCTCTGACACTCTCATCCTTGTACTCACTCACACTAACCATGTATTATTCTCCACTGCCAGGGCAAATCTGATTTGTTCTGACAATGCCCTTAACCGGCCAGAGTCACTGGGCTCAGTCCTGCATTTAATAGGGTAAAAGAAAGGACATGTGAGAAGTGATGAGTAAGCAAATACAATAGAAAGCGGCATAAAGCTTTTTAAGTGCTCCTTATATCATAACACGTTTGAAATGTTTGGCAAGGAAATATTTGGTTTTATCTAGAAGAGAATCAGTAAAATGAGACATCTGAAGCATAAAGTAGAGGACTGCCAGTACCATGCTTACCAAACACCTGCCCTTGTAGCTGTAACGACCACCTTAAGGATCAACAGAGTCAAATAGAAAAGATAGAGAGAGCATTTGTTTGATTCTTTGCTTTTCCTGGGTGGTGTAATTCTGAGTGTACTTAACATTACCTGAAATTCAGATTCAGAGCAGCTCCGTTGATGGCTCAGATCTCACACAGTCACCATCTTTACACAAATTTACCCTGACAAACATTAAAGCATCTTTTAATGTTAGCTTTTTCTCTACATTTTCAAGGCACCATCTAAACTTCTTTCCTCATGTGGTTCTATACAGTAGTACCTGCTCCATGATAAGCCTACAGAAGGCCACACTTTACAACTAACACTCCTTCAAAAATTAAGGACAGAAGTTTTAGTTAAATCTCATTATAGAGAGAGGCACTCAGAGAAGTACCTTTTTTTTTATGTTGAAGACATTAATCTCATTTTTATCTTCACCAATAAAAATGAAATAAGAAAATAAAATTTTGAAGGTCTTTAGATAACGATGTTCCTACCGTGACATTCACTTATGAAATTATCATCCTGCAGTTTTAAATAACTGCTTTTTTCGCTAGTAAACCATGTAATTTAACCTCTACACCCTTTTTGTCTTCCATTGTGTTCTTATATGTGTATATATATATGTGTGTATGTATGGATAGAGAAGTGCAGATTTACATTTAAAAAAATCCAGGCTTAATTAGATAACTCATGAAACCATTAAAACCCAGTGAGGCCCTAGAACTATTTAATGATGGACGTGGACTGCCACCAAGATAAATACAAGCTACATACCATAGTATGTATATAGCAAGGACCATCAAAGGTAAGAGAAATTCCCTACTTCACATCTGGTATTTATCCCAATAAGAAATGGTAGCTAGTAATGTTCTGGATTGTTTTGCAAGTTCTCCTATGTGTGGCAAGGAAGCTTCATTTATGGAGGGAAACTTTGTAATTTACTGGAGCAGTTTCCATGGTCATGGTTCGAGCCTTTGAAAAGAAGCTGCTTAAGAAATTTGCCCTCTGCCTCACTCTTAAAGCAAAGCAGGGCACAAAATGGCAAAGTTGTTAGAAGTTTCCAAATTACAGAGGAAAAAGAAAGAAAAAAAAAAAAAAAAAGAAAGATGCCTCTAATATAACCTTCATTTTATCCTCCAGTCTTGAAAATTGCTGTAATTTGAGAAAGGTAGAAACTTAAGAATAGGAAAACTTTGATTACTAAAATGAATCTTCATGCTAGAAATTGGTCAAATACAGAAAATGTACATCTTAAAGACATATATTTTCTTACAAACTGAGAAACAGTTCAAAACACTTTAAAGTTTAAATGGAACCTATTTTTCAGAAAGGTTAATAAGTTTGGTTCAAATTCATGGCTTCCGAAGCCAACAAAAAGTCTACCAGAGTCCAACATTGACATGATCTCACAGTGAAAAGTTGGTAAACAGTATTACTCTTCTTTCCAGTTAGCAGATTTAATGAATACTTATCAGTGAAAAAACACAAAGCACAGGTAGGCAGTGTCAACATTTCTACGTGAAGTACCAAGGCAGAGTGAAAGAGCTTTGGACCTGAGCAAATCCTCCTGAAAACACTTGGCTGAGTTTTGCCTGGAGAAGAAAGCCTTTGTTGAACTCGGCTTCGTTCAGGTTAGGATTTTCACATAGCTGTTACCATCAAGACATTGCAATTCACCCGCAGTGAATGAGGATATTTGCATTAGTGTGATAAAATCAGATATTATTAAACACTTATTTTTATTTACATGTGTTTAATTGCCTAAAATTCTGATAACAGAGTGTGTAACATTTGATTTTTACTGCCTGTCATCTAGGCTATATGAAAATAATTTATCAGACTCAGCACTTTATATAGACTGTAATAGGGAGTAGTAGGAAAGGGGGTAGGCATTACTGCTTTTCTTCCCCCAGACATAAACCAGCTGTCAAGTTTAGTTTATTGAGCAGCTCTCCATACCAATAAATTAGTGGGAAAAGGCTAAAAAGAGCTATAGAGACAATCTAGGGCTGAGGTCATTTTGTTCTGTATGAGGATAAAACAGATATTTTTCAATAAGATACACATAAAGTTAAGCAGAAACCTAGCCAGTAGCAGCAACCAGTTCGTTCACTTACCTGAACTCACCAGACTTCCAATACCTTAACAAGTTTTGTTCGCTGACTGGGGACAAGAATACAGATCACTGTCACCAACGTCCCTGATTAATACCAGTGTTACTAAGGCCTTCATGACGAGAAAGGCTCCACCAGAAATTCCCTGGCACTTTCTGGTTTTAATTCACTTCTTTATAGCTTTCTTAATGCCATATTACCATCATGCTATGCCTCTGATACCTTTAGTTTCACTTTATGTTACCAAAAATATCACATCATTTGAAAGGACCAGTATTCTATGTCATGAAGACATCATAAAAAGAAAAAATCAGTTAGTAGCTTAAAAAAATACAATAAAGATATAAACTCTATTCTTTCTTAAAGATCATATTAAAGACCTAAATGCAACGTAGTGCCCTCCACCCCTCATACTTCTGCCCCACTATATTTGAGCACAAAAGGCTTTATAAGAAAGGCTAACCCTCTTCTGCTATTTCCTGACGAGGAGTTATATATGTTTCTACATATATATAATGTAATATAATTAACAATAATAATATTAATAATATTATATGTTTAGTAAATACAGCAGATATGGTTTAAAAAATACACTCTGCACAAATTCCCTTTTTGAAAATAAGACCTGGGTTTCCATCTATCTGCCACACATATCATTGGATGATATTCACGTCCTGAAACCATTAAGAACATAACATTAGTGTTTCATTATTGGTTACTATAGAGCCAATCAAGTACAGTAAACCTGGTTGACTTTAACAGTCAAATATGGCCAATGTCAATGGAATTTCACCACAACAAATTTGATGAAGCATTTTCATTCTGCAAACAGTATTTCAATGCAGAAATTCAAATGCAGCTGCACAGAACAAAAGTTAGTTTATTATCTTAAAAAAATATGTCCAAGTAGAAAAATATTTTAGTTAATGCACTAACATTAATTGAGAAATAAATTAGTCATGATACATTTGCAATCAACCTGCATGCATAAAACATTGGGAATATTTTGAGTAATCAAAATAACCATGTCTGTTTAATAGCTTACTTTTTCCAATTAAAAGAATCTGCCCTGAAAAGGGAAGAAAGTAAGAAAATATTGTTCTTGTGCACTGCAATATTTAGTGGTCTGCTAGATCCTCCATTTTTTACAGATCTGCATAACCACACAATCTCTTGAAATATCTGCAAGTTTGTTTCATAAACATATTCCTGAAGCCAACACAAAATAAAGCAGCAGGGTGGCGGGTGATGATATCCTTAAAAAAAAAAAAATCCAACAAAGCACTAGGTTTATAAACTGATCCTACAAACTCAGCCTGTCCACCATAATCAGTTAAAAGAAGAAATGCTATCACTTCAGACCCATCTTTTCCTATGTAAGTATTTTCTCGGAATTTGGGAACATTTCTAACAGGGACCACATCAACACTGCAATTATTAAGACATATTAGACTTAATACCTATCTAGGCAGGTGACTCTTAAGTTTAATGTCAGTTGTATTATCTTAAAGAATATTAGTTTGCTTTTTTAATACCCCGTTCTCACAGTGTTAGACTTATTTTCAGTAAAGAAAATAATAATAATGGAAGACATTAATCTCTTTGGATGCTCCCTTCCTTTCCAAAGTTGATATTACTATGGCCTTAAGACATCAGTGTTCAGCTGAGTTGAATAAAGACCACTCAGGTATGCCTTTGCATGCTATAATTACACCTCTCACTGCAATACAGACACAGATATGAAATAAGCAAAATGAACATGCTCCCTACACAACTTGCCTCTAGCTTTTCTCTCCCTAGGAATTATTTTGATTTATTCTCCTCCTAATTGCAACTCAAAACTACTCTTCTTGTAATTCTCACACAAAGGTTGAACATAATGTAATTTTACACCTGCTGCAGGCAATCCGGTGTGTCCAACAGTTAATTTGTTCAGTCATCAAGAAAAGTTTCAGCCTTATTCAGTTTTAACTAGACCTTAGTCCCCTTCACCGCACCAGAGATACATGTGCTTTTGTTACGTGAGCTGGCCCAGAGCACATAGTGACGTTTCTGAACCTGTACAATATTTAGACCCAGCCAATGAACACATGGGGCAAACATCACACAGCATACGGTTTTTCTCAAATGGTGTTCAAGCCCAGGCTGGATGCAGCCTTGAGCAACATGATCTAGTGGAAAGTGTCCCCATACAGGGAAGGGGGGTTGGATCTAGATGATTTTTAAGGTCCTTTCACCCAAACCATTCTATGATTCTAGAGGACACACCTTTAGGATTTATTAACGTTAAAATCTCGTGGGGGAGAGGAGAAGGGTGTTTGCTCTGTTGATATTGTCTCTGCTCATAACAAACCTGAAAGCTGTTGCCATGAGGACTTTGGTGGGATTCTTTGCAAGCAACTGTGGTAACAAATTCTGAATGAAGGTACTTGTGACAAGAAATGTATAATTTTCCCACTGAACATAGTTACAACTCTGTCTGTATTATAACACACTTCTGCAGGCTTTTGTACAACCAAACAAAAGGCTTATTTTTCATTATTAAATGTATCTTTGCCAATAGACAGTGTGTTGCATACACTTCCACAAACACTTTATGCAAAGTGGTAAGTTTTACAGGTGTATCTCTACAGCTTATTTTCATCCTAGAAAGAGATTTTATAGTTGACATTTAACCTTCTTGAAAGAAGAACTTATTCACACAAGTCTTTGCACACCATTCTTGGCAATAAAAAACAAAGATGCAAATCTTCTAATCACCACAATTCCATTTTCAGACTGAATAAGGAATGGATTATTCTAGTTAACCAACAAACAAGCAATTGGCAGCGAGTTTCAAGATTAATCAATCTAGTAGTTCTACAGGAGCAGCAATGGCACATGTCCTCTCACTCTGTCCTATGCTCTAGCCACAGAAAAACAAACAGCAAAAAAATTACCTCTGATTGCTCTGAGAAATTATCTTTTTGTACAGCTTTTATCTTTACACCATGGAAAGCCTGACAATGCAACTAAATTTTATGAACTGAAGAAAAACAATGACTGTCTAGATCCAACACAAGTAAGTGCCAGAATTTGAAATTGATCTAAGCTGTACCTGTAAGTCACTCTAAACATAATTTAATTGCCCATTTATTTTTTTCCTTTACTGGACAAACTGCCATTTGCTCAATGTATTCCCCATTTTCCAGGATTAATAAAGATGATTTTCCATCTGCTACCTTAGTCCTTTGAGACAGGGGAGGTGAGCAAGTGTGTATAAACACCTGTCTGACTGAAGGAGATGGAATTCCTCTCTTGCTATGGAAAATCCAAAAATGCACCACCAGAGACAAAGCCCAGAGCTGAAGCTTTTGCAGGCTGTCACCATTTAAGTTAAAATATGACAGACTTCAGAGGGAGAGTTTGCCAATCTGCTTAACCCTTTCTCTGACAATGTCACAAGAATGGAAATAAACCACTCAGCTTGTCAGGTTAAGGTAAACACAATCTTGCAAGGACAACTGATATTATCCAGCTTGCTCTACATCACTTTACCTCAGCTTAATCTCTTTCTCCAACAATCTCACAAGCACGAAAATAAACTGTCCAGCTTGTCGGTTTACAGCAATCACTGAGCAATCACACAAAGATAATTAATATTGTCCAGCTTGCTCAACACCAGTGCACTTGGACTCTTATCAGCAGTTTTGCAAAGACAATGAGTCTTGTCTGGCTTGCTGAATTTTAATCAGAAACTCCCTTTAAATTCCCCTTAACAGTTAGTAAGATTCCTAAGACTTGTATATGTGTGGAAAAGTAAATTTTCTTATAACAATTCGTGACTAAATAAGGGTTTGTTGGTGGCTGGGGATAAGATACTGTTTGCAAAATAACATTGAAAGTCAAGTACCCATTATAGATTTGAGAGATATGCAGCTAAGAAATACATAGTTAAGGTCATAGAGAGGTATTAATAATTAACTTGATGTTAAGGTATATATTTAGAGCACGAAACGCAAAAGTCTTACCCCAATTGTGTCCCAGTTTGGAGGAAAGGGAGATGGGGTCCAACCCATCATCTGATCCCAAAAGTTTTGAAGACATTTTCCCCCCATAAAACTTTCCCCTTTGTTTTCATTTTTATAATAACTTGCACCTTTGGGGCAGAGTTTTAGGTGGAGCTTGAGTGACTGAAGTCATTATGTCAAACCTTGTTGATTGGTGGAGAAAAAGTTCTCACTTTGCACGCCAAAATTTCGCTGTGCATGCCCAGTACGAGTGGTTATGGGAGTGGTTTGCCTCAGAGACAGGGAGGAGACAGGTAGCCTTAGCTGTTGAGGTGTGTTTTAGTACTATAATGATATTACAAAGAGATTATAATGAGTACAGGTCAAGTGAAGGGCATGATTGTCAGAGCAGCAGCTGCAATTCGTCTTCTTGGAACATAATTGGGCAGTTGTCCTTGGGTACCATGTTCCTTGCTGACAGTGGGAGCTGGCTATGTCTGCCTCCAAACGTCCCATCCCTCACTTCACAGGGCAAGATGTCCTTGCTGCATTCCTTTCTGATGAAAACTCTTCTGCACTTGTGCATGTTGCATCTCCACTGACTGTTTTTAAAGAAAAACCCTGCCTTGTACACAGCTGGGGGCGTGGGAGTATTCAGAAAACTTTAGGGTTCCTATTTCTCCCCACATTTAGCTTTATTCCCACATAGGTTCTCGGCAGTAAACTCAGTCACCTTCAATCTCTACAGCACCACCCTTGTTTCTTGCAGTTCTTTACATAACCAATTACTGGCAATGAGAAATGCTGGGGATATACAGGGTGACATTCGAAGAATATTTTAAGTTACACAGCCAAGAATTAATTTCCTGACAGGATTGACAATAGCAGCAGAGTTTTAAGGAGAAATTATCCACTAAGGCTAAAGAAGAAAGAAACATGATTGGTTTTCCTAGTTTTTCTGATTTTTTTTTTCTTACAAAAGTTTCCTTTTTGATAAATCTTTGGTTAAAATCAATTTACTTTGTAAAGACAGACAAATGGATCAACAGCAATGATTATGGGGCATGCTGATCTGACTAACATGTTATTAACACATAGATTTATTAGTCTGATTTGGGAGCTTGCTTCCTCAGATTGAACAGTTTAATTACCAGTCCAGGTCTGCCTGGTCCTTATTTTCCTTCTTAAAGCAATGCTGCCCCCATCTGGGGCCACAACCTGGAATCTACTGCTGCTTACGGCACTTACTTTGTCCTACCTGAAATGTATTAATTGTATTGATAAAGTAACTAAAAATCTGTCTTCCAGTACAATATTCTTGAAAAATTCTTCGTAGCTCAAAAATATTTTAATTCAAAATTTATAGAGACTCAATGATCTGAGAATCAAGAATTTTCTTACCGAATACACATACACTGATTAAGTGTAAGGTAAATGCACTTTGGAGAGTGTTACCGATACGTGATGCTAAATATTTTTAATTCCAAATTTTATTGAAAGTTAATTCTTTCAACAGAATACTTCTGTAAGAAAATATGAGAAATAGGTAACAAAGCAAGAAAGTGATTATATTTGAAAAATATACATAATCATGATTTATAATCAATATAAAAACATATATCTTGGGGGGTTTGTGATGTGTATTAGCATAATACCCCAAATTTAACCAATGCATCAATCAAGTCATTAATGGTCTACAGAGTTGTGCAGTATTCTCCTGTGCAGACAAACTGAAAGTAAATCTTTCAGATTATATTTTTTAGCTTAAGTGAATGAGCAGGGCTCATGAGTAGCTGGCATAAATGTTTACTAAAGATCTCATTAAACACATATTTATCAATTAGTAACATACTCCAATATATGTATCATAACAGTGCATATGAACGTACATGCTTACTCCTATTTGTGCTTTTTTTCCCCTCCTTGCCTCATCTTAAGGACCATGTATGTTATCAACAGAACAGATCCACAGTGAGGATCTGTGGAATGCGGCACGAGAATCCCTGATTAGAGTTTTTAAATGGTCTCTGTACTGAAATCACATTGAAGGTCCGCTATGTTACGCCTTATATTTTTACCAGCCAGCAGATAAGACTTCTGAGGAACGTAGAACAGAACAAATTCAATACACTTCATCAAGTCACATTAACTCGTGCTTTTCAGCACCAACACACAACCGTAGAGCAGAAAATACACCTCCCTGACTTTTCCACAGAAAACAAGTTTCTTCTATTTGACCTGCACAGACCAGAACAACCATTCACTTCTAGAGGAAACTTGACCACGTGCAGCAGCATCTTTGACATTTTTAACCTTCATTATTTCCTGGGGAAATAAACTCTTCCCCCCACCAAAGAACTACTAAATGCATTACAGGCCAGCAGGAGGCTGTCAGAGAGCTTATCACCCTGCCCTGTTCCACAGGGGGCCAGGTGCTGCCCACCACATGGGCAGGGAAACCTCAGGCTGCTTTCCTACACTACTTGGATGGGCACCAAAGTTGCATGTTGACCTGAGCGATGCAAATGTGGCAGATCACATCATGAACGTGTCCCACTGCTTGCACAGGAAGGAACAAGCGTTTGATTTCACATGTATGAACAGCATACACGATTTGACCAAATCCTGCTCCTTTCCTGTGGCTACAGCTGTCCAAAGATATATAATCACTGTATGCATTAAGTTGCAAGGTGGTAAGAACTCACCAGTGCATTGTTTGAAATAAGTCATTATTAACAAATAGCTAACTGCAGTGGGCACATTCAAGGGCAGGATCAATTGCCGCAAGAGTGTATACTGCTAAAAGGGCAATACAGAAAATAAGTTACAAAACCATAGCTGTCTCTGTGAGGCATATATGGTGCGCTTTTCTCACTTGCATGGAAGATCAAACTTGTTACTGCCATATCCAGACTATCCCAAATAACTGCAGATTACCAAAAATATTCTTTTACGTTGATATAGGTAAACATACAGATTTTGAGGCCATTCAGATACCTTTTTCCAAAACACAAAGAACATTGCCCACCTTTGACGTGTGTGGCACCTCCTTTCTGATACAGTAAGCCCTAGCAGTCAGGGCTTAGCCTGAGAACGGTCTATCCAAACTTGTAAGAATACCCATGGATAAAACCACCAGGGTTTTTTGCATAAAACAAAAACAGCAGAATACTGCCATCCTGAATATTTTGTACTGTGACAAAACCATTGTTAGAACAGATTTCTTTTGGGTCTCGTGAAAATCTAGCTTTTCATTGCAGTTTGAGTGCATTTATTGTTATATTCTAAAATCTCCATGAAGTTTATGGCTCTTTTACTAATACTATGATAAATATTTGGTACTGCATTATAAAACAGAAAATGATAATTTTGCCTTCTGCTTTGCTGCTATAATTACCTCCCTTAGGAGTACAACCTGGCCTTTTGTCACTTTCATAGCACTGTTATTCTCAAACAGAGGAAGTAGAACAACTAAAGGAGATGGATGCATATGTAAAAAGCTTTTAATCACAGGCATGAACATACCTAAAGCAGAAGTGTGATTCGTCTTCCAAATAAGGTGTCTGTGGCTTCAAATCAGACATATTTTTAATTTTTTTTTTTAAATTACTGAGTAAGGAAATCTGAGATCTGGCTCTGCTTTAGACCCCATCAAAAAAAAACCCAAAAAAACAAGAAAACCCACCTGGAATTGTAATCATCAAATAACCAGCATCAATAAAGTAACAGAACTGGGAAAAGCAGTCATCCATTACATGCAGACTGTATTACCCCCTTGCTGTTATCACTACAAGGTCAAAATTACTGTAGAATATGGATAAAATGTAATAGAATCAGTGTCTTTTTTGATTCTTGCCATTCCTCTTTTCCACAGCCCAATACAATTTACTGTAATATGACCATTAGTGCTTATAGTAGTAGGAGAGACTACTCAACTCTTCTTTGAAGTGGATTGTGAGGAGAGGGGGCACACACTTCAGGAGTATTAGAAATCACTTGATGGAAGTCTAGTACTATAAAATTACAATTTCTTAGGAAAGTAATTTTTCCCACCTTTACCCTCTACCCCCTTTAAGTTACTGGAAATCACAAAACATGCTAGTGCAGGACTGCAGGAATAAAGAGGAATAAGTCCACTTATTAAGTCAAAATAAGTCCCCTTTACATATATTGAGTGTCAATCTTCATAATTTAATCTCAATCATTTCCTTTAATCAGAGGGTCATTTCCTAAACAAGATGTAAAAAGCTAAAAAGCATAGCACATATGTAACATCATTAAAAATTATTTGGAAAAAGATTCACTTGCAGGGAGTTTAAACATAGAGATAAACTGTATTTTTCCCTCTAGGAAAATCTGTCTTCTTACATTATTTGAATTCTATATGTTATAAAGAATATTTTTATTTTATAATATATTTTTTCTTTAAGAACAAAGCTTAAAAACACAGTCTAATTAATAAATTAGCCAGTTAAACATCATAGGGCATGATCTGAGAAACAGTACACATTAATCTAAATAGGAACTGTGATGTTACAGATCCACAAGACCAAGATTTGCCATTTCCTGGCTTCTGAATCCTTAACTGAGCAATCTTAACATTATTTTCAAGCCAGGTGTGTTGTTAACATATCAGTGAGCAAAGATCTGACCTAAGAAGTATTTCACCCTTTCACTGAAAAGTTCGCTCTTTGACTTCTTGTTTTAATACAATATAATTACAGGAGGGTCTCGTAGTTAAGAGATCAATTTGCTTAAAGCCCATAGCAGTACTGTCACTCATCTCTGTGGACAGAACTTCATCTTAAATATGACAAATATTTCCAACAACTGTTAATAAACCAAAAGTACTCTGAAGAAGAACTGAGTACTATAATTAAATATAATTAAGACAACCAAACTGATTTCAATCAATAAATTAAATATAATTAAATCAACTAATCTTCATGAAAGCCAAAAATACCAGCACTTCAGATCGCAGAATACCAGCATTTCATAACCTTTTGGAAGAGGTCAAAGGGGGACAGCCTTTGGCATTCTGGTTTCTACTTTAGTTCAGTTTCCCAGAAGACAAGCATTTATAGCTGATTATAAACCTCAACCATATTCGCGTACCACTTTTCTTGAAACACCGTTTCAAACACTTCTTGCAAGATTAAATTCACTTTTATTTCAGCTTGAACTCAATACTACCAAATGTAATGTGCACTTAAAACATACATATTTTTATGACAATGACTTGGACATTTCTAATTTTACAGGTCACTGAATTATAAGTGTGAGGAAAGGATCTGACTGGACCATTGCTAATGAAAATAAGTGCTCAGTTGCTGTGAGTCAGCGGGTAAGGACATTTTCCATTATCTGTCATACCCATTGTTCCAAAGTGACTGAACCATCATCTTGCATTCCTTTTCCCTAGAAAGAGGCATTCTGTTATATTCATGGTTGCACTCCCAAGATCACATATCCCGAGGCTCAAATTCATTGAAAACAGAATCCTTGAGATTTCTGCTGTTTAAGTGCATGTTCTAATACTTTTTCTCCACTGAATGGTGGAACGTGCCATTGACATTACTTCATAGGAACTCTCAGTGAATACAACACTGCCTTTTCAGAACAACAAAACTGCTGTTCCCCAACAGCCTAAACTACAGTAATATGTGCTTAAAGTACGGCTTTCAATATGTGAAAGTCAATAGACTAAAGATGCTTCCTCTAAAATATTAATTTATCATAATTCAGAATTTGTGGACAAATATGTTTTTCCTCCTGTGCCACCACAATGAGATGGAAATGAGATGGAGGCTTCCTTTTGACAAGTTAGGATTCAGTTTTCAAGAAAATCCAGAAGTGATAACAGTAAAGATATGAAATGCTTTAGATGTTAAATATCTATGTAGATTTTTAATGTGTTTCAATGTAGAAGATTTCAAATAAAAAGTTGATCATGAGATGCTCCTTACCAGAACCTAAAAGTTTAGTGCAGAAAAGCTATAAAATAGAAGTTCAATCTACTTTTGCTGAGTTACATGAATCTGCAATTTTAGGATTCTGCATTTATGTATACTAACACTGTACAAAAAGCATTTGGTAAACGAGATTCAGAACTACATTATTACATTATCAGGCCAGAGGATCAAGAAATAAGTGGTGTAAAATTCAAGATCCCTTAACTTTTCCTCATGCACCAAGACAAATTTTATTCCGAAGCTGAGACTTTGAGATGTTTGAAGTATCCCAAACTACAGAGCTTCAAACTTCTCTCATAGCAATTACCTTGATATTTGTCCTTATGTGGAGCAACTCACAGGCTAAATTAATATGAGACTAAAACAGCCTCCTTGTCTTGTCCATGGAATTGCCATGATGATTAACAGTACTGAAGAGAGGACTAGCCACAGGGAGGAAAGATATCTTATGTCTGTTGATAATTTGCTTATAATATATCTTGTCTATAGGAGAAGAAGTGGCTAGCTGATGTAGAATTAGCAGATACCTCAAGGAGTACAACAAAATATGGAAGAAAAGTTGTGACATTTGATTTCTTGCATTTTAAAAACACTTCATTGATATGTAAGAGGAAATACAGATGAGAAAAGAACATCTCCAATTAGCACTTTAATATTAGATATCAGCCTTGCAAATAACACCCTGCAGTATTTTAGGTGAAAGCAATCAAGGAAAACACTCAGTATGATCTTGTAACTATGATTTTTATTAGGTATATAAACAAAAATTACTTTTGAAAAAAAATAGATGAGAAGCAGGGAAGGATTTCCATCTGTCAGGCTCTAACTCTAATCTAGCTCTAATTATTCCCTTCTTTGAAAGAAAGAGTCTTGGTAAAATGACCTGTAAATCAAAGCTGTCAGACAGTCAGCAATAGCACCATCCATTTGAATATTCGTACCACGGCAGTTTTAGTCTGTGTTATTTTGCTCAGCCCTTCATACTGCTTTTACTTGGTTTCCCCTTGGATAACACTCTCTTGGGCTGCTGAAATTCCAGATACTCTTCTGTAACGTCTACGGCTGAGAAAAGTTACTGGCATGCCTAATCTATCTAGCAGCCTCAGGTTCAGGTAAGTAGGTCATGTCAGCCCTCGCTGTAGCATACGATCTGTTTGGGTTTTTTTTCTATTGTAACAAGAGTGAATATACAACCAAGAACCCTATAAACCATGTTTTTTAAGAAGCAGCATTTCAGCTGACAGCACCGCACACTACAATAGCCCCTCCATGCCCTGTATTTTGGTAGGGCAAGTCATAAGAATCAAATGGATCTCTTATGGACACTTATCACATTTAGTATTCAGTGCAGAATTTATGGATCAAATTACATGTTTAGGTGTGGCACACTGACATGTTATTTCTAGACTGTGGAAATAACAACCATGTGAAGGACCACAGAGTAACTATTTTTATAGCATACACAAAAAACTTCAATTTTAGACCAAGGCCTTCACCTTTCCATAAGTACGTTAAAATGTGAGAATATTATTTGTCAGACACTGAATCATGCTAAATGTTAGCTTTTTCTCTACACTTTCTCTACATCAGCTCCTGTTATCTTATGATAGCAAGTCTTTCTGAATTATTTTTTAATATGCAATTTCATTTACTGATGCAATGCCTTCGAGGCCACAGACTTATTTAGTAAGCATTTTCCCCCACTGCACAAGCTGAGACACAAACACTATGTTAAATGTGACTAGATTATATATCCTTTGTTGTAACTGTACTTATAATGTATTCATTTGACTGGGCAAATTTATAAGCATATAAGTTTCATTTGTGTTCAAGGTGATAATTTAGTCACCACATAAAAAGACTTGTGTAAAACTTCTCACAGTAACTTTCCTGTGCTGCACAAAATATGTTTTATTTCTTAGTGTTTTCCATACTTACTTACAGGCTTTGACACAGATCTCTCACTTCTCACAATTTTCTATCCAAAAGTTGGGCAGGTATTAAGACAAGGGTTTCTTTCATGATTTGTGAAATCTTCTGCATTATTTCTTAAAAGCTACTTTTGATTAAATTATAAGCTCCTTCTTATGTTCAAGGATAGCATTGTCCTATTTTTCTTACAAGTTTACAGACTGATCTCACTTTGAAGCAGGCAAATTTTGATTGTTTTCTCCACACCCCATCAGAATGTTCTAGTAGTATTAATACCACGATGTTCCATTATAACAGTTTCAATTAGGGGTTCCATCAGACTCAAAAACTGCATATTTGATAAACCTCAAATCTTTTAACACAATTCCAGATTTTATCCAACTCCTTTCTCTTTGAAATCCCTCTCAGAAAATTATTTCCAAAGCGTAGCATCATCCCCCTTTCTTTACAGCAGCTTGATAATTGGATTGCGTGACATTCTACTATTAAACAAATCAATTTTTGTAACATCAGTGACTTAAGAGATTACTTTTCTCCTTGATCCCTCTCCAGCTGTCTGCAATGATTCTTCATTAAGGTACTCCAAAGCTTGTTATTCCATTCTCTTTCCCATCTAACACTGTATTTCTACTTCCAACCCTGATAATAATTAAAGAAAACTCAGCATCAGGACTGATAAAAGAGAGAAGACTTTACCTAAAGGAAAGATAATATTCAGAAAAAAAAATCAGGGAAGGATAGTCCCACAGCTACTAGTGTTTCAGTCCAGAATGCTCCTCACCAGTCAATACATACATAAATGCTACTTTCAAATAAGTTTCTCTCAAACTAAAGTCAGCCAGGCAGGAAAGCTAAAACATCTGGTACATCTTGTGGGCCCTGTCCCAATGCTACTCACCGGCACTGCTTATGTAGCATGAAGGAATGAATGTGTCTGATTTGTCTCTGTGCAGATCTTAACCAGCTGAAGAGAGGCTTTCTACAGGCACAAAATCTCCTACTCCACTTTTATGGGACCTGTGCAACTGCCACCACCTCACCTTCTGCAATTATACAATTCAGTTTTCTTACTGAAGCTCAACAACCAATGTTTTAACAATATGCTATGAAAGTTTCCTGTATTTCTTTTTAAGACCATTGCCTTCAAGTTGCTCACAGGAAAAAGAAGGAATGTTATTTTTTTGCTGACTTTTCACTCTAAGAAGGGATATTGAGCAGTAAGTCCATTTTACACAATGCTTTTCAACAGACGTTTGCAGCTTTTCAGCACAGAGCTGCACTTCAAATGTAGGTCAACAGAAGGTAAGACTGCATGGGAGGATCACTGCAAAGAAATGAAAACAGACTAGATATTCAATGGAATTTCTGAATTTTAGGTAACTATAAATGTGATGTGAAATTACAGAAAATAATGAAATGAACATTAAAAGGTTGTGGACTTCCAGCAACAGAATTGCTTATACAGGAATATTTAACCACTGAAATATTGATTCCATTAAAATACGTAGCTAGCTACTTTTTAAATCCTTTTTAATAGTCTACTGTCATTCAAACACCTTTTTTTTTTGCTGATCTCGGAGAGCTTAGTTCATCTTACTGAACAGCATTATAGAAAAGAGGCTGTCTGCTCTAGGAAACATGAAAAATAATGTCCCTCTCCTTAGGAAAAAAAAATGCAAAATGAAAAGGATTCTTATCAGCTTTCACCTATGAACAAGTGACAGAAGTTAACCCACATTCTACTTCTATTTAATTATTAAAGCTATACAGTTACTAAGCACAGAATCATTAAAAATAGTGTAAAAAGCTAGATAGTTAAACAGACAGCACGTGCTGTATCTCAACAACAGCAAAATGATGACACATTTCTGGACACCCACACATTTTACTGCTACATTGGGAACACATAGCTAAGTAAATGCTTCTTATGGTCAATAACTTAATGATACTGGTTTACATCCTGGACTGCAGGCTCACTGATTAACTCCAAATATCATTATGCATCAGATTTCTATGCATTATAAAGAGACAACAGTACATTTTTCCTCAAATTGTTTTTGTTTTCCAGTTGAATGCTATAACCCGAACAAGTACAACCTCCCATTATTTATCTACAATAGTAGACAGTTAAAAAAAACATGGATTTTTTTTACCTCTGAACAACACAAAGAAATACATTGTACTGGTTTAAGTACATTCAATTAAATTCAAGTTCTCTTCCTCGTTATATTGGACTGACCAATATAGATGTGCTCACTAGAAAGCATAACATGGCTAAGCCAGAACCATCAGAAAATAGCACTGGTAGAGCTTTAAAGGGAGCATCTAGTCCATGTTCTTTGCCTAAACCATGATAAAAAATACCTGAACCATTCTGAAATGCTCATCTAACTTTTTACATTCCCTAAGGCTCCAGAGCTTCCCCAGTCTATCCTCTTGCTTCATAGCTAACAACAAAAAACTCATCCTGTCATTTAACTTAAATTCTCCTTAATGCAGTGTTAGTCATAATGAGGAAAAACAGAGGAAGTGTTAACCAGCAGCTACATTGGATGAAGATCTGAGCCTGGGTGCTTTGCTGAGAATTCCACACTTAACATCGGTAGGAAAAATCATGTAATGTCATTTAAGCAGTCTTAAGGTCCACAGTCATAGCGTGCAAGTCATACACTCAACATGCTTCAATCCTACTGCGGATTTGTAGGCTTCTTGTGCACTTGTCAACCTCCGCTTGCCTGGGCAAAGCAAAATCTTTTTTCTTTTTTTTTCTCTTTTATTTAAAAAAAAATATGATGATAATTCATTCTTGAGAATCTATTAAAGAAATAACCAGAATTGTTCAATAGTAAAAGGGTAATATAAATTTTTGGTCCAGACAGACCTTCCTTTGAGTTCAGCTATGAACTTCATTGCTTTATTCAAGAAGAAAATACATATGAAAACAAGTTCTTCATCAACCGGGTGATCAGTCCCAGTCAATACGGGTTCATGAAAGGCAGGTCTTGCCAAACTAACCTGATCGCCTTCTATGACAGTGACTCAACTACTGGATGGGGGAAAGGCTGTGGGTGTAGTCTTCTTGGACTTCAGTAAAGCCTTTGACACAGTTTCTCACAGCATTCTGCGTAGGAAACTGTCAGCCTCTGGCCTGGACAGGCGCACACTGTCCTGGGTTGAAAACTGGTTGGATGGCCGGGCCCAGAGAGTGGTGGTCAATGGAGTTAACTCCAGCTGGAGGCCAGTTACAAATGGTGTACCCCAGGGCTCAGTGCTGGGTCCAGCCCTGTTCAATGTCTTTATCAATGACCTGGAGGAGGAGATCGAATGCACCCTCAGCAAGTTTGCAGATGACACTAAGCTGGGTGGAAGTGTGGATCTGCTGGAGGGTAGGGAAGTTCTGCAAAGGGATCTGAACAGGCTGGACTGCTGGGCCGAGGCCAATGGCATGAGGTTTAACAAGGCCAAATGCCGGGTCCTGCACTTGGGGTACAACAACTCCATGCAGTTCTACAGACCAGGGGAAGGGTGGCTAGAAAGCTGCACGGAGGAGAAGGACCTGAGGGTAATGGTTGACAGCCAACTGAACATGAGCCAGCAGTGTGCCCAGGTGGCTGAGAAGGCCAATGGCATCTTGGCTTGTATCAGAAATGGCATGGCCAGCAGGTCCAGGGAGATTATTCTGCCCCTGTACTCAGCACTGGTCACATCTCGAATCCTGTGTTCAGTTCTGGGCCGCTCACCACAAGAAGGATGTTGAGGCTCTGGAGTATGTCCAGAGAAGAGCAACAAAGCTGGTGAGGGGGCTGGAGTACAAGCCTTACGAGGAGTGGCTGAGGGAACTGGGATTGTTTAGCGTGGAGAATTGGAGGCTGAGGGGAGACCTTATTGCTCTCTACAACTACCTGAAAGGGGGTTGTGGAGAGGAGGGAGCTGGCCTCTTCTCCCAAGTGACAGGGGACAGGACAAGGCGGAACGGCCTCAAGCTGCGCCAGGGGAGGTTCAGGCTGGGCATCAGAAAAAAATTCTTCACAGAAAGAGTCATCAGGCACTGGCAGAGGCTGCCCAGGGAGGTGGTTGTGTCACCATCTCTGGAGGTACTTAAAAGATGGGTGGATGAGATGCTCAGGCACATGGATTAGTGATTGATAGGAATGGCTGGACTCGATGATCATGGAGGTCTTCTCCAACCTAGTGATTCTGTGATTATGAGATTTTTGCTGGAGCAGCTCAGAATCAAATTAATCTACTCAGACTCCAAATGCCATTGGACAGATGCAGGGAGAGACATCCTGCATCAGTGTTTCTGCAAACCAGGCTGTTGTCAACTGGAAGGCTTTTCCAGGTGAGGAGGAACAAAGTTAAATCTAGAAGGTTTGTTGCTTCTCTTCAGGAATAACTAGTTTAAATCATCATGGATGATGAAAATTGGCAGTCCAAAAAGAACTTATGCTACAGAATTATGGCAAAAAAAATAAATTGATATACAGTCAGAATTTGGATTTTGCCTCAAAAAAAAACCCACAAAATGTAGATAACATTGACAGGCAGTTTTAAGTGTTTTCTACTAAAGTCAGTGAAATTCTGCAGGTATCAGACATTTTTTTATGTGCATACATAGCTGTTGTACACAGTTGTTTGCAGTATTTCTTGTTGTTTTTCAAAGCAGAATTAGATTTACCACTATTTCCAGCTCAATTCTTCCATGAGCTGTATGGCAACTGGGCTTACAGTGTGGAAACATAAAACCACCTACAATGTTGTATCTAGCAGCTTTAATCCACACAAAGCCAAAAATCAATTTTTAATTAGTGAAATAGCTAGAGAAATCATGTTCTTATACTATGTTTGTGATCCTGTGGAAGTTCAGAGCAAAGCTACCGTTGACTTTAAAGTAAATAAGGTTGAACTTATCATCCTCAGGCCCTTTCTCAACTCATTTCTCTAAGGCTTGGTCTCAGTGAGCAAAATACTGAATGCATTGTTTCAGTCATGTTTACTCAACTGAATGGGTGTAATATGATTAAAAAGCACTGTTTAGAAGTGTAGAAAATCTAAAGCCACATTAGCTGACCAAACTGAAGAGAAGACTATTTAATCATATTAAGTTCATCCAGCTGAGCTCACAAGACTGAAGGACAGACTCCCATTTGCTTATGAAGACATACCCTAACTGCCGAACAGTAGCGTGTCACATTAATTCACTGGAAGAGAAAGTGACAGAAACAGCACAAAAAAGCTATGACTTATATACTGCATCCAGAAAACTATTCTAGTCTGCTATACAGCCATATATTTTTTTATCATCATTTCACAGTGCACAGCAAAATGCAAGCTGTGATTAATAAGGGTGTCTATGGACTATTTATAATTTTGCTTCAAGACTGAATTTCCTGCACTTTTAAAGCTACAAATCTTACTTCATTCACAGAGTTAGTGGACTGCCTTTATAGCTCCATTTTGGATCAGGAATTTAAAAAGTAGCAATATGAGAAAAAGTTATATAATAAGATACATATAAGAAGTAATTTAGTAAAATTAGTATTAGCTACCTGCTGGTGCGTATCACTAAGACTTAGCATTCTTCTATTTACAGTTAAATACCCAGCAACTTTAGCAAGAAAGGCTACCCGACTTGGAGGAGAAACCAGATGCAGGAAAAAAAAAATCTTCTAAGGAATAAATATTTTAGATAATTCAGAACAAAAATAATAAATAGTGAAGAAGCAAACAAACACACACAGGCTCCTGCATTTTGTCTGGATTTGCATGTATGCTCTACTACCTGTATTTGTTTAGAATATCTTTTCGCAAACAGACAAATATCTATCATCATTTTTTCCTAGTCCACGAAAGAGGTACACAAAGCAGTTAGTGAAAGCTCTGGAAAACCACATGCTTCGATAACTAAGACATCGTAAAGGAAAGATCAGCACTGGTCTTAGAAGCGTGAGCAATTAGATACTAGACTCCATTTCTATACTGAAGTAGAAAGCAGAATACATTGAGGGTGAGTGTCAGCAGTTAAAAAATGAGAGAATGCTGGACTATACCTAAACTACAGTACCAAGCCCAAATACATATGGATGCTGAATGCAGGAGTTCAGTGAGAATGTTTTCTGTTTCACTATCCAGTATGGAGCCCTGGAAAAAGCAAATAAACCTTTATCAGAATCAAAAAAAAAAAAAAAGAAAAGCTTAAAAAGCTACCATTCAAGTTCAAGATTACCAAATACATTTGGTGAAAAAAGCAAACCAGATCCACTTAATTTAAAAAGACACTGAGATTCAAGTTCAAGTGAAGTGAAAAAGCTCACGCTCATGGAAAACCAGAGAAAAGAGTCTCTCCTTTATTTCTGTCTGAAATCTAAGGACATACCTTTAAAATACAGGAATGAGAAAAAGACCACACAAAACCAGCAAAACTAGAAAAAGGAGTTGTGCCAGGACTATTCCAAAACTATCATCATGGGGATTTTGTTTTGTCTCTCAAAAAACCCACTGGAGTACTTGGCAATCATTAACATCTGAGATATTATACTGGGGACATTAAAAGGTCTATAGATTTAATCCTGTATCAGAAAATCCTGCCCTCTATCTTGTCTCTCCTTTTCCAATATCTTTTAGAGAAAAGTGGGAAGAAGTCCATAGAGGATTAACGTCAATAGTAGGATTATTTTCTCCACTTGTAACTACCAGGTAGAAAAAAGTAGGGCATCAAGCGAAAAGAACAAACTGGCTTCTTCCCATCCCTCTTTCCAATCTCAGAGAAGAGACTTTTTATCAAGTAACTGAAAATCCTTAAAAAAGGCAGCCTGGAGCCTGAAGTGAAGGGACATGACTCTCTTCCCGAGCATCAAGAAGGACCATCATTAAGGTACACGGAGTTGAGCTGCCCAAGGCTTTATCCCCAGCTTTGCTACAGACATTTGTGTACTGATGCCAAGCCAATTATTTCATCTATCCATTTCTATTTCTAATTCAAGCTATTCAATACAGTCTGCTAGAGGGAGGTTTCAAGACCTGCATTACAACGATGAACTTGCAGCAGTTGAATGTGAAATGGATATGGGATGGGGTTTAGAGGGAAATTTAACTCACTAAGAAAACTCATATTCTACTGCAGTCAAAACAGTGAATACCAGAACTATTTAAATTTCAGTTATGAAAAGTTATGAAAGAGGTATTTGTTCATCCTTCCTTGATTCAAAGTAACACAAATTTAAAAAAATAAAAACATTTTTATTTCAGCTTTTGTACAAGGAAGCATTTAATTCTGTTTTTTTCAGAACGACAAGGCAACACTATAGTTACTCTGGTTATTCCAATGCCTAAAAGGAGTCAGTTATTATATTAGCTGTTACAATACTGAATCAATAGATTTTACAAGACGTACCATTGGATGATTCCTCTCTGCAGCTACACATTCGAATAAAAGATGCATCAACTCATATACAAGGAGTACAATGGTCTTCACCTTTATTTGTGATTAGCATGCACTATTTTATACAGAAATACTTTTGTTCATCCCTACTCACTGCAAGGAAGCCAGTTTCCAGATGTTAGTGCTTCCTTAAAATCCATTGATGACAAGTGATGCTGCTTCAAGTGAAACAAAAGCCTGAATTCACAGACCTTCATATAGGGATTGCTAAATCATACAGAAAATTACCTCTTATTTTCATATTCAAGAGAGAAGAATAAAAGAGAGAGGTGAGAAGCTGATTCTTGTGCCAGGAGAGAGAAGGGGCAATTCAGAAGGCAGCTGTGTCATACACATCCACTTCTAGAGACTGGCTTTCCTCAGAGCCCTTGCTATACAAAAGCAGCCCTATAAGCATTCTAGTGTATATAAATTATCACATTTCTTGACATTATTTAGTGTGGCAGACTAAGACAGCAGGGGAGACACAAAGGTATGGAAACGTGTACCACCATCAGTGAGAACAATCGTATTATTTCAAGTTTTAATGTGACAATTCCTATTGCAGCATTCTTTAAATAGTTGCTAACAACATTTTATAGTTCAGTCTATCCTACGTAAGATTTTTACTAAAGCATATGATACCCATAAGGTAACACGTCACTGACTTTAATCTTTAAATCTGCGCTTTAAAGTTACAGGCTTGGCAATTCAGTTTCTCTTTGGGATCTACTTCTTTTCAAAAATAATGAAATAATTCTTTCATTTATGAACTTTAAAGCTAAAGATATTTGAACTGAGTAGTTAAGATCGCATATGTTACAAAGGCTGTGTACAGCATGCAATTCATCAGCATGAAAGCTATTTTATTTTCACATTCTTAAAGACTGCTGACTCCATTATCTCCTTTTCTATTGCTGGTTAAATAACCTCCAGTGCTGTATCTGTAAAAAATATAGTAATACTGTAATGGAGGAGGAAAACTTAAGAGATGTTCCTTTCCAAATTAGCTGAAGATGCATGAAGTAAACAACAATTTTAAAAAAAAAAAATCTATAAATAGATATCAGGCTAATAGTTATTACATCCAATAATTTAGCATGATATGCATGACAGCTTCGACCTCCAAAATAATTTAGCGCCTTGAGCTGAGATTAAACGCAGAACATTAATTTTTCCCTCTGGTTGTCAAGCCAACCAAGAGGCCCGTCAAATCCATTTAAATAAAGCCTGCATCATGTAATAATATTAAAGGGGATAAAATATTAATATGGCTCTGTGATAGAACATTGGATAAAATAGCTGCAGTAAAGCAGCTTTAATTTACTACACCAACAATCTGCCTTTATGCTGAAAGCAGGATTTAAAGGTCCAAAGGAATACACATTTGAGTTTATACGATATGCTCATTTATAAAATGTTACTGATTTTCAATTACTGAGAATATTTAGAATTATTTTGTAGAAAAAAAAAAAGAAGGTTACAAATTTAATCCCACTGATGTAGAAAAATATAAAACACTGGACCAAAGTTCCCCCCACATAAGCAGATGTTGTTTCAGTGATAGCAGTATGGCTGTATCCATTTATTGCCAGCAATGAATTTTCTTCCTTCATCTGGAGAATGATAAATGTCATGCAAAACTTCAATATTTCATAATATAAAAATGGGTTGAAAGGGTAGGTAGACTCTCAGACCACAGACAAATAATTCTAAATATTTAGGCTACAGGTGCTTTATCAGATTGTGTGTTGGTAGTACAGAACTGCTTAGAGAAAGAATAGTAAGACAGAATCAAAACAAGTCTGTGCAGTTTCCTGTCAAAAAAAAAAAAACCAACAAAAACCTTGAAACCAGCAGATTTAGACATGTTTCATTGGTATGATGAGACTGGACATATAGACAGACAACATTACATACCTACAGAATATATTTAATGTCACATTCTTTAACTCCATTGAAGTTACTTTTTTTATAACTTTCCAGATCATTTACTTCTCTAGATAAAGTTGGGATCCCAAAAAGAAAGTAAACATTACATTTTATCCCATGTCAGCTAAATTCAGACACAATCTTTCACATCGCAAGTTTGCAAAAATGTTGCTGATAACTGAATGAAGGCCTGAGTTCCTATGCAAGAATAGATTTCTCTTTATTAGTATTAAGTATTTTTATTATAATGTTTTTCATTTCATCATGTGCCTCTTTATAAAACGAAATTTTGTCTCCCAGAAGACCTGAAAGATTAAACAGTAAAGTCTTGATCTTAATGCTCTTAATTACAAATGAGGCTCTGCACTGAGGTCACTGTAAGTATGTATATGTGCATAATTACAACACAGTCACACAACTGTGACAAAGATGTGAGACTCAGCAATGGAAGATCTACAAAAGAAAAGCAAACCCACAACACACTTGCAAGAGGGCAAATGAAAAAAAAAAAACTATATATAGTGTACTTAATGTAAAACATGGATAGGCTCTAAATTACCAGTAAAGAAAGCAGCACAGAGCAGGATATGCAAAGTAGGTAAGGGAAAAGACAGAGATTTAGCAATGCACAGTGAGTACAGGAGGATGTCTGGGTGGGCTTTGAACCACAGCTGTGGAATGGCTCCATCTCCTCAACATGAAGAATTGTCCTACACAAAGCCTGTTCATCAAGGCTAGTCAAGTTGGTTAACTAAAAATTAATAACTAAGCAACTGAAACATTAGGCTATCCTTAAACAACGCACATTCAGTCTGAGCTCATTTAGTCTTAACATTACAGGTTCTGAACTAACAAATGAGACAGTTTAGGGTAAGCTGAATAATTGACAGATTCTTAGTGGGCATGTCTAAATGGTTGTTGCAGGCCATTCCTGATGAGTATTTCGCTAGAGAAGTCATAGCCTGTATCAGTTCTCATGCCGGTTTGGGGTTTTTTTTAAGTGCTCACCCATACCACTCAGAACACATGGCAGTCCTATGCCATATCAATGCTACAAACCCATCAACAGACCCTTTCTCACACAGAATAAAAATGTACAATGAGTGGCACATTATGAGCAAAATGTGAACTTGTTTCTCATCAACATTCAATGCTCCAACTTTTCCTGCAATGTCAATATGTCAGGTAACTCTGGATAATGCGTGCTCCAGCAACTCATCTTGATTCTGTTGGAAATCTACTACTCATAGTCTATATAAATATTCATGGATTTGCTCTTGATAATTCATAGAGGTAAAAATAGATTATTTATTTCTGAGCTGATTGCTTTGATCCAGATTTTAATCTCTACCACATGAGATCTAGATTATACTGACTTTAGCACTACAAGACCAAAGTAGGTACAACTTGATTCCATGTTCCTCTAATGAAGGAAGGCTTGACACTATTGCATTTTGGAGAATATTTGTCTGCTAGGAAACCACCCCCTTCCCACTGTTTTCATGGGAGTGAGAGAGATTATAGGTCATAATTTACCAAGGCTGCTCCTTGAAGTTACAAAATAGTAGTTCAGCAGAAGACACATTACTGCTTACAGACAGTAGAGTAAAACTAAATAACCTTAATCCATTTCTCAAAGCAATTGTAGCTCTCATTTCAAGGCTGATGAAATAGGTAAATACTGAGCAAAGTGTAAAAAATACAGAAGTTTTATAAAAGTCGGAAGAGATATGTTGGCTCTTATTTGTTTGATTATATCATTTCTTAGTTGTTGGGTTTTTTTAAACTGACTGCCCTCTTTTATTGCCCACCTATATTTTACATATTGTCTTTTTGTAGCTCTTAGCATCTTTACAATTACATAAAAATTAAGGTGGCCATGCAACATAAAAGACACTAGTCAGTTTGTGCTAGATATGCAGAAAGCAAAAAAAAAATAACTAAACAAAGGACTGCAGAGGATATCTAGAAAAAAACTATCCATAATGCACCAGAAAAAGCCCAAAAAGAAAAAGTCAATCAAGGACCATAACATAATTTTTAAACTTTCAGATACCACATTTATGGCATAGGAAAGTTAAGTTTTAATACAGAATGACCTCAACCTCCTCAAAATACTTACTTCACCCTTGTCTGCACTGAGGCAAAATCTGTTCTATAGCTACATTTAACATTACATGACCCTAAATTACAAATTTTACCTCCTGTATAGACCATAACATACCTAAAAAGTTTTTTTTTCAGAATCAGGTCCTTGTGAATTTGACTTCATGGTTGACCTATATGTGAGAAAGATCCTTTTAATTTTCAGGGAAAGTTCTATTTAGCATTTTTTGCACTGCAAGAGCATTCAACAATCTTTCCACTTTTGAGTTTACATTTGAACATGGACACGATCTCCATGATGCTACGCAAGTGAAACAAGGCTGCATCCTGTTTCCTAGCACATCTCAGATGCACCAGAGACAGGACCAAGCAGAGTGCCGAAAAACCACAAACAGAACCACAAGCTGGAACACGCTGCACTTAGGCCATACAGGGCATGGAATTGGCAAATTGCAGTAAGTCTTCTGGGCAAAGATTATGGTTTTAGTCTCAAAGTTTAGCAAACCCTTGAGTTTGCATATTCATATAACATGAACTCCAGAAGTGCTCTGTCTTGCAACATTTACATAAGACACAGAATTATTTTTCTGTCCCTTCTTTTGGAAGATGTGAAATAGCTCTTGCCTTATATCCTGGATGATTTCTGTACATTTTAATGTGCCTATTCAGATATGATGCCAGGTTCATGATCAGGGCACCTCCACTCATTATCAGTACTGTTGACATACTGCTATACCTTTTTTCGTAGAGGTAAAACAGGAGTAGACATTTAGAATTTCTTTTTATTTGCACTGACACTGGAAAAATAATTTTAAGAGGTGGCGAGTTTTACACTAGGTCCTGAAAGCAGTGAAACTGCAGCTGTCCAACAACATGTCAACAGTAAAACACATCAACTGTCCTCTTAAAAGGCTTGCTGGTTTTGTCATGATCTATTGCAGAATTTTGTCAGTAGGATACTGCAGCAAAGAAGTGCCTCCTTCTTCCCGTTGCTGCTAAGTGCTTTAAGGAGAAGAATCAAAACCAGGAATATGACTCAATGTCAGAGGAGTACCTAGGACAACATCTTCAGGTGAAGAGCTCACATCATTAAATGGCAACAAAGAACACATCTACTGCAGTTCAAACAGCTGAGACTTTGCTGAGCATACTTGGAAGTAGCAGCCATCCTAAAGCATGATAGATTACCTTACCCTTTCTTCTATTTTTCTCTTCACTATGAAATTAAATCCCAAGAGACCTGGAACTGACAGAAAGCCAAGACCAACTTGAATTTTTGTAGCTGGGAGCCACAGCACTTGGATTCATATGAGGCTAGCACAGATAACACTTCCATCCTGTGGAGGGGATGAGCAAAATGAGAAAATACCTCTATTCTGAAGACAGAAAGTGATAGCTTTGTAACTTTAATCAGTATCACCAGATGTAAACAAACAATACTTTCCCTCCAACTTACACCATACACATAACCCTAGCATAAGAAAGCAGCAACACAGATAACCTCAGTAAGAAACTCCTGTGTCTAAGAATGTAAACAAACCACTCTGGGTCCTTTTTATAAACTGCTACTATTTAATTGTCATAGAACATGAAGTTTTATTAAATTCTCCTCAGGTTGTTGGAGTAAAGTCTCTGATTTGGAGAAGTGCAACAGAAGCATTGAGGAACAAAAAAGGCAATAACAGAGGGAATCAAGCATAACTGAACCTGAACAGCATTCCGCACACAGAGACATACCTTACTCCTAGCTAATCCTTCATTTTTCTGACAACAAATAATGATCTAGACTGAACTTCCAAAAGAAACTACTTGAGGCTGACAGGCACCTGCTGATCAGTTTCTAAACATTTCCCTTATGCCCCGATTCACCAAAAAAATTCAATAACTGCAGGGTATTAATGAAGGATTATTCCAATAGCTGAAGTCATACACGCTAAATATCTTTGGTAAAGGTTAGCAAAGGACATCAAATCATTCTAGATGTCAAAATTTCATAATGCCACCAATATAAAACTGTAGTCAGTCGTTTATGATCCTCAAATGAGTGCTTTCCTCAGATGTACTACACAAAGACTTACAGCATACATGACAATAAAACTTAAGAAAGGACAGCTAACCACCCCTTGTCCCTGAAATAGCATGGAACATCTATCGACTACAGGGACTTTCAGACTGCTGAGTCCTCTGAATGTTTATCTTAATGCAGTAGGAAAAGCTATATGTACTCCACGCTTCAGAAAAACTGAAAATCCACTGTTCTGCACGCTACCCTTCATACACTTAGATATCGCTTAAACTATTTCCATAGTATTACTAATTTACTAGCTACTATTGCAAACTTTGAGAACACCCACTCCCTTTGACCAATACAAATTCAGATATTTTGAATCAGTCCTGCTCTCAAGTTTTTCAGTAAGACACATTTTGTACCAAATACACTTCCTAAGTATTACCTGATATTACATGTTCTTATAGTCCAAGCAATTTAACCGTTATCAGACACTCAATTTTGGGCAGAAGAAAGATGCTGCTAATTTATTCTTTGATTAGACTACTCTGCAGCATTAGGACTTTGGATTTTCCCTACCAAATTGTAAAAAATGTGCTGTTTCAATTTCTCTACAGGTAGTAGTAAAAGGGAGAGAAATGGTGCACTTTAAAACTCGGCCTAAATACAGCACTTCAGGTGCTCATCACACAGGTTGGGTAGAGATAATATTCTAGGTATAGTTTTCTTCAGTTCAGTGTTACCAACCCCAGAAATTTTGTCCTCGGAATTATATCAAATATGACAGACTGAATATCATATATGTGGATATCTTCCAGGAAACCTCAGGCTTCAGTCTGAGATATAGTAGTGTGAGGCCTAAGAAGCTGAATCAGCCCTCTAGACATGACTGACTGCAGAATCATAGAGTCACCAGGTTGGAAAGGTGGCCATGCCATTTCTGATACAAGCCAAGATGCCATTGGCCTTCTCGGCCACCTGGGCACACTGCTGGCTCATGTTCAGTTGGCTGTCAACCATTACCCCCAGGTCCTTCTCCTCCGTGCAGCTTTCTAGCCACCCTTCCCCTGGTCTGTAGCGCTGCATGGAGTTGTTGTGCCCCAAGTGCAGGACCCGGCATTTGGCCTTGTTAAACCTCATGCCATTGGCCTCGGCCCAGCAGTCCAGCCTGTTCAGATCCCCTTGCAGAGCCTCCCTACCCTCCAGCAGATCCACACTTCCACCCAGCTTAGTGTCATCCGCAAACTTGCTTCATCCAGGTCATTGATAAAGACATTGAACAGGGCTGGACCCAGTACTGAGCCCTGAGGAACTCCACTTGTGACTGGCCTCCAGCTGGAGTTAACTCCATTGACCACCACTCTTTGGGCCCGGCCATCCAATCAGTTTTCAACCCAGGAGAGTGTGCGCCTGTCCAGGCCAGAGAGTGACAGTTTCTGCAGCAGAATGCTGTGAGAAACTGTGTCAAAGGCTTTACTGAAGTCCAAGAAGACTACATCCACAGCCTTTCCCCCATCCAGTAGTTGAGTCACTTTTTCATAGAAGGCGATCAGGTTAGTTTGGCAAGATCTGCCTTTTGTAAACCCATGTTGACTGGGCCTGATCACCCGGTTCTCTTGCATGTGCTTCATGATAGCACTCAAGATTACCTGTTCCATGACTTTCCCCTGCACTGATGTCAGACTGACAGGCCTGTAGTTCCCCGGATCCTCCCTGCAACCCTTCTTGTAGATGGGTACAACATCAGCCAGCCTCCAGTCCAGTGGAATTTCCCCAGTCAGCCAGGACCACTGGAAGATGATCGAAAGGGGTTTGGAAAGGACATCCGCCAGACCCTTCAATACACTCTTGGGTGGATCCCATCCGGCTCCATAGACTTGTGGGTATCTACATGGGCAAGCAAGTCTCTAACCGCCTCCTCTTTGACCATGGGAGCCTCATTCTGCTCCTCTAACTCCTGGCTTTGTACACAGAGGGAACAACTTTCCTAGCTATTAAAGACTGAGGCAAAGAAGGCGTTAAGTACTTCAGCATTGTCCTTATCCCCTGTCACTGTTGTTCCTTCTACATCCAATAGGGACTGAATATTCTCCCTAGTCCTCCTTTTCTTGTTGATGTATTTGTAGAAAGATTTTTTATTATCTTTCACAGACTTAGCCAATTTGATTTCTAGTTAGTCCTTAGCCCTCCTGATTTTTTCCCTGCACGATCTCACTTCCTCTCTGTAGTCCACCCAATACGCCTGCCCCTTCCTCCAAAGCTCATAGACCTTCTTCTTCCTTTTGATGCATCTCAAAATCTCCCCGCTCAACCAAGCTGGCTTTTTCCCCCTCCGGCTCCTTTTCTGAAACATAAGGATGGCTTGCTCCTGAGCTGCTAGCTGCTTTCATTTTTGAAGAGCGCCCAGCCCTCGTGGGCTCCCTTGCCCTGAAGGACTGTCTCCCATGGGACTTTGCCAACCAACCTTCAAACAGAAGCAGAAACATAAAAACCTACAAATGGCGGAGGAGCAATAGTGCCAAACTGATGGGCTTTGACCAAACACATCTACAAATCTGTCTGTTCCAACGCATTTCAGTAAGAGAATCAATAGTAAGCTCTCCTTTCAGAAGAGGCTATAGTGGACGCTCTCTAGTTGTGCCCCCAAAACTGCCCTTTAAACTAAACGCACAACAGTAAGTTGGGAAACAGTCAAGGGACTCACTTTAAAACCTCTCTCTCCAAACAAAAATGATATTGTAGCACAGCCTGCCAGAATTAACTTTTAAGTGTTCTGATCTTTGCATTTTTACCACTCTATAAAATCGAGGTAATCATTCTGCTAGCCTGTGAGGAAAGATGGATTAATGCTTCTGACACTATGGAAGTTTTCTCTGCTTAGCTACTCTTTTCATGAAATTTTAAGCAACTCCTCACCCCGTCAAACAATGCAGTCAAAATTCTCATTACACTAGGACTGCAGGTCAAAGACAATCCTGTAAGATCCCCAGACAGAAAGGAAAAGTACTCAAAACTGGATTTATTACCACTAATATAAGCCAAAAGTGTTACTGAAGTCAATTCTGGAATTAAAATCTACCTAAATGTATAACATTTCACATCTCAAATTGCCATTCAAATATTACAAGCATGTAAAATCCAATCTATAGTGTAATGTAGTTTGTTCTTAATATTGGCAGAAAACACTAACTAAAATCAGCACTAAACCTTGGAACATGGTGATTCTATAGACAGTTGAGTCTGATTCTGTACTGTTAAATCAGCAACATGAGATTTTTTTTTTTTTTTTCCTTCTGGCTGAGTAAGGACTAGAGGATTCAGTTCTTTGCCACCTAAAGCGGCATTTTGAAAAATGATGTTAGTTTGGTTTGCAACCTCAGCTGACACAGGGAAAATGCTAAGATGAATTGCTAACACTTCTGCATGAGCTCCAGACAGAATGATGCAATATGCTGAAACAACCCAAACAACGGCAAGTGGTACAGGAGCAAACAAACAGCAAAAGCAGTCCAGGAGTGATTAACTGCCTGCTCTGATAAGACAGGCAAACCCTTTCATTGCCAAGGAGTTATTTACTTTAGAAACGAATTACAAAACTTAATTACTGCAGTCTATGAGAGTAGGTGTCTCCAAGTCACAATGTTAGATAAATGGGAAGCTGCAGCATAATCATTCAAGAAAAAGTATGAAATACTTCAACACAATTTCCAACGCTGCCAGCTGGATCAAGCTAACAATTCACAACAGCAAATTGGCTGATTTCTTCTAAAAATATCTCATTTAAGAAGACAAACAATTTAGATTTGCAGAGAACTTTGACCATCAGAAAGCTGAAAGCTAACACCGTTGCTTATCCAGTATCCAGTTTTAACTGTCAGATTAGGTCTGCTTTCACCTAATCATAGTAAGCAAAAATATGTTCTTCCAAGTTATTCAAAGAGGACTGGAAGTCTTAGAACTAAGCCGTAACATGTCCTTCCTAAAAAAATGTTCCAAAGATAAGTTTTGATCTTGCATGAAATGGAACCTGTATTGTATGTGTTTTTTCAGCACTTTAACTAACCTTCAGGTAATGAAGGACTTATCCTTGCTTCTCTTGTTTAATTTCATAAAGAAATTCAGATTTCAATTTGCTGTTGGGTGTTAAAAAAAATTTTAAAAGCAAAGGAAAATTAAAATAAGGCATTATTAATTATGTGAAATACAAGCTGCAGCTCTTGGTTTTGTATTTCAACTATTAAAACAAATTGCTGTAGTATTATTATAGTAAGTAACCTTGTCACCGGACAAGAATTTTACGTTATGTCCTCAGGTGTTGCTTTGTTCCTCCAGCAGTTTCACAAAAAAAAAAAAAAAAAAAAAATAAAACCTCACTAAAACTCCAATTATAGAAAAGAATCCATAGAGACCTTTATTATTTGGGGTCTTACTTAACCCTTCCTATAATACATCTTACACAATCCCAAAGCAAGGCACTGTGACGATGTAAATCATTTTTCTACTGTTATCACAGGAAAGAAGATAACCAAGAAAGCAAGCAGACAGACAAAAAGGGATGAACATAAAATAGTTTTCTGGCCGTTCATATGTGTTTTAGGGCTACAGACACTGCATGCAATTTTTTAATGCCACATTTAGAACTGGCAATGGCCAGTAAAAGAAATTACTGACTTTCCACATCAGACATCAGCTTGATTCAAGCAAATCAGTAGACAGGCACCTCATGTCCTCGTAAAATGGTTCAATTGAATGAACTGGTAAATGAGAACAGACTGAAGCAAGTTCCTAATTGATGAACCAAAAGCTCAGACAGTTTCAGGCCTGGTAGGTTTTGTATCAGTAGAAGTGCAACACATCATTGTTGCTACCAGCCAACTCTAAATCAATACGAACAGGGAGCTTCGCTCCATGGCACACCAAATATCCTACTTGCTTCATCATTCACATGGTGGTTCTTGACAGAGAGGCTTCTCAGTTGCCTTGCTTAGAAAATATTCCCATATCCACAAGTTTCAGAAGCATTCTCTAATAAGGAATCGATCCCTTACCCAGCAAAGTAAAAGGCTCTAATAGACTTATGGTTGCATCCCTGACATACCCCCTTATATTTTCCTTTATTGCCTAGCTATTATCCACTATTACCACTTCACTATTACTGTCCCTTACGTCATCCTTGTTTCCATTCCATAATACATCCATATTAACTCTTACTCATTAGAGATAGCTCTTCCCCCTACCTCTGAATATTACACTGTCTCAATAGGGTCAATGGTCTCCCAACTTTCCTAGTGCTGCTCCTTTCCTGCCCACTTCCTGAAAGTGAACAAAGGCACTATAAATCCACTTTGTTAACTGAAAACACAATACTTTTACAATTTCTATAGGGCTGTCTTGCCCTACTATCTTTCAGGCATTTTCAGGATACAGCTTTGTAAAGCAAGCCTTCCTCGAGTGTTGTGTGTACACTAGCAGGAAGAACTGTTTGGCTGGTCAAGCTGTTTCAGATTTTGCCCAGTCAGGACTGTATAAGGAGACTCAATAGCCTAGTCCTAGATTTTTTTCCAGTCCCTGGTCCTAGATTAACTATCTGTCTGCACCTCTGGTATCTAGCTAATGATTTGCAGTGCTTCACTCCTCCCAAGAGCCCAGGGCAGAAGAGGAAGACAGAGAGGTGAGAGAAGTGCAGTGGTAAATGGAGGGAACTGAGGCTTAAAAAGAGAACAGCATCAGTTGTCAGTGACACAGTGGATGGCCATTATTTATGTTCATAAAAAGCCCATCTGCTGGAAACGTAGCAGTAGGCCCAAGTAGCAGTCTGGATCCAGTTCCAGATCCAGGCTCCGCAGTACCACTTGTCTATCTGGAATACTTCAGTCCATAGAGTGTGCTTTAAAAGGACGAGGAGTGTTTCTAAGGTCCTTTCCTTCTACAAAGCACACTCACATCAATCAAAACAAAGCAATCCATCTCTCATGGTCTGAACGCAACTTGAAACACATCGTTCAGAACATCTTTCACATATTAGTGACTAATCATGTATTAGTGATTAGCTCCGCATCTAACACTATCATCAAAACATTTTGGGTTTAATTGGGTGTAGTATTAAAGAGCTAGTAACGAGTGGATTCCCTGTTTTCATTACAGGTTTGTATAACTAACTTGAAATAGGTGCATGACCTGAAAGAATATATTTAAACTCTATGATATCCTGAAAGCTTTTCCTGTCAGAAAAGGAGGCTCTGGCACAAGGTGAATAGACTGTGGTTTTACACCAATGAGATATAGGGCTAGTTGAAGTCCAGCTCCTCAGGAAGTACATTCCCAAAGTGTCACTTTTATCTATTCATTACAATGCAACTTCACCTGCCAAAGAAAAAGGTCAGAAGAGAGACGCTCATAACCAGGTCAATGATCAAAGTCAGAAAGTGTCAGAAGCAGAGAGTGAAATTCTCTCTGGTAAAGGAGATATGGAGAATATTTGTATGAAGAATTGACCGGGTTTGAGTGACAAGGGCTTTGGCAGCAGAGGTTCTACAGGGGTGGCTTCTACTGGAGGCTGTTAGAAGCTGAGGTGAGCTGGGTCCAGGGCACACTTGTCTCTGGCCAAGGCCAAGCCAACCACAAAGGAATGGTAACACCTCTGTGATAAAATATTGAAGAAGCAGGGAGGGATGGGGAACAGTGAGGGTGCAGCAGCTGAGAGGTGAGGCATAGGGGAAGCATGGGCTTTCCCCCCCACCACCACTTGCAGTTGGGCTGCCAGTCGCACCAACTCAGTGTGATGGTGGAGGAAGAAAAGCAAGGTGTGGAAGAAACAGTCCAGCAGACACCAGCTGTAAGAGAAACAACTATGCAGGCATCATACGCAAGAAAAACAGCACTGCAGTGGACACCAAAGTTAGTGAAGGAAGGAGAGGAGGTACTACAGATGCCTGAGCACAGATGGAGGAGGCTATGGTCAGGCAGGCTGCCCCCATGCAGCCTAAGAGGAATAGAGGAAGAAGGTGAAGGGTCCTCTTCCTGAGAGGGAAGAAAAGGCAGAGACAACATCTGATGAACTGACCAAAACTCCCATTTTCTGCCCTGCTGAGCTGCTTTGGGAAGAGGAAGCAGAAGATATCAGGAGTAAAAGAGAGCTCATTGAGAAGGAATGGCTGAGGGGAAGTTGTTCTTCTGGGGATTTGGGTGTGTTTCTCAGTATCTTGCTCTGATTTGATTGGTAATAGATTGATTCCCCCCCCCAACTGAGTCTGGTTTGCCCATTACAGTAACAGGTGAATGAAACTTTCCTGTCCCTATCTTGACCCATGAGTTCAGCCTCTGTTTCTTTCTATTCTCCTCCCCAGTGGGACTCAGAATCAGGAGGGGTGAGCAAGCAACTACATAGTTCTTTGTTGCCTTCTGGGGCTAGCAGCCATGTGGATCTCTGTTGTTAGCCAGGGGTCCCAAAACCATGACAAGAATTTTCAGTATTAATTTTAGGAAAGCACATCTAAGGAACGATATTGTCCAGGAAATGGTATAACATCTCAGCTCTGGAGAACCATGAGAGACTGTCTGGGAACAGCTTGATTTGGCAGCCTGATAAAACAAATAGCTAAAACACATATAAGGAACATAATACAAGTTAATCTTGAGCCACGGGTAGCTTCTAGACAAAATATTTTTCAGTGTTCTCAATCTATCCCAACACACAGTGACTGAGAAGAGCTTTGCAAAGCACTACAGAGTGGTATGCATGTGCCCAACACTCTTGCCCTCAGGAAGGGGAGATCTTGAACAGGTGCCACATTGGCAGGATCCAGGCGCCCCAGGGAGGGTCGTCATCATTCAGTGGTAACCCTACACTGCAAACATCAGAGTAAGACATCTTTCAGGGACAGGAACAAATCAGTCTCCTTTAGCACTGAGCAGCAGAGTGGGAAAAGAGATTAAGGAACAAGATTCAATTGCAACATCAATATTTAAAATAAAGCACACCTCTGTTTCCTCTGCGCATTTTATCTCAGCAAGCTATGACTGAGACATCAGTTGAAAGTCAACCATTCTATGACAGCAAAGATACAGGGCCACAAATGTAAATTCATAGAAGTCATAAAAAATTGATGATAAATCATTTAATCAGTTTTCTTCTACAGCTGCCTTACTTCAAAGGACTGATGAGGTGAAAATCCATTCCTCAGAGGTATTAAGCACCTCTGGGATCAAAAGGGGCTGAGGACAACATAGACTGCAATTACCTTCAGATGATACTGTCTCTGTAGAAGATGCTTTAATTTATGCAAATATTAAAAATGGTCACATTATTCTGCTATAGGACTACAATTCTGAGTCTTTGCAATGTTTAAAGGAAAAAAAACAGTATCTCTATAATGGAGTTTCTGAGCATCAGAATGACTTTTGCCATTTCTCAAAGCTGCATAATAACAAAAGGTCACAGGCTGACTCCAGTTCCCTTGTATTTAGCAAAATAATGTAGTTCAGAACAGAAAAGCTCAGCTTAAAGGTCACCAAAAAAATCTATTTTTCTCCACTGCATTATACAGAATATTTCCTTAGAGTCATATCCCATCCTACAGCAGAATAAGCAGGTTCCAAAATAGACCCGAGTTCCAAATTGTATGTGCTATTTTCTAAACATTATCACCTTTTTCTTTTTTTTTGGATGGGGGGTAGGGAAGGAGGCAAAACTTAATTAAAAAAAATTTTGATGGAGAAATACCAGAACACTTAAGGGTACTAAATGCTACAGCAAACTAAACCAACACCTGTGAAAGTCAGCTTTAAATTCTTCAGAAGCAATTCTTATATCCCTGCTTGGACTGTTCTTAATAAAAAGCAAACAGTGGTGATAAAAGGGGTTATTGTATCATCTGTTTCCAGGCCTAAATTAATTTTCCAGATGCAAATGCTATACCAGACAACATCAGTCTTTTGGGGCTTTTTGCTGATCTCATTTTAAAAAGCGCTGGAGTGTGAGGTTCAGCCTGTTTCTTTTGTTTTGTTTTTGCTTCTTTGGGATCAATTCTGAGTAACAAAGTCAAGAGAAGAATTACTAGAAGAGTAATATATTAAAGATTTTCTGCTGGGTGAGAATTAGCGTAGAACTTTATGGTCTGTAAGAAGCTTAGAGAGCAATGATACTATCTGTTGCTACTGAAGAGGGAGAGATGGGATAAATTGTATTTCCATTTTTTTCTTTCCTAGTGTTTCTGGAAAGGTTGCCACTTGGAGTGTTGTAACAATGCAGATGAATTCATATAAAGGGTGCAGTAAGACTTTAGACAAGGAAAAGGATGGAGAATCTCTTTGAATCTATCCAATTTACAGACATCCTATGAAGTTTACCTTTTTGCTTCTCATACATTACAAAACCATAAATAAAGCCAACAGGCTGATAGATAGGATATATGAAAGATGTTTTGTCATCTTCATTTGTGTAGGGCCTCCCTGCTCCTCTCTTTTAAAACAAATGTTTGACATGGGTTGTGATTCAGTACCTTCTTTGGGGTGAGGGCAGGGGAAGTCTCAGACTACAACCACCTTGATACGAGGTACTCTATTTTAAAACAGCACATTCATAACTCAAGTATATGCACATATGTATCACCACAAAGACCCAAAACACACCAGAGTAATAAAAATAGCAAAAAAAAGAGGCATGCTAAGAAGATTCTGATAGAGCAGTGCAAAGCTGGGGGTTTTTTTCATGTCTGGTAAAGACAAAACATCTCTGATTAAGAGGAAATAACTTTTACAACCAGTAACCTCATCTACAAGGTCGAGGATGTAATCTTGCTGCAGAAGAATCAAAGCGTATGTCTTCAATTTTCACCTTTCTTACCCAAATTAGGAAAACAACTGTAGCTCTTGCTATGGACATGTAACATTATAAACTCACAACAAAACTTGAGAGCACTGATGCACAGCATTACTGTTTGTTGAAGCCTGTAAAATAATAGCACCCTGTAACTGAAGAAGAATGTAGGCTTGCGTTTTATTTTGTATCCTTAATATGTATAGAAGCCTAGAGCTATCTTGGAATAAAATAACTGGTATGAAAGAAATAAAGCTTAGCCTCATATAAGACATTTTAGCTTACCTGAGATTTTGTTTCCAATTTGTTTGAAGGAAACTATTACTGATGATAACAGAAAAAGCACCTAGTATTCCTGCTTTAAAGGTGAGAAATAAATAACATTAAAGCTTTTCTTCCTTTAATCTTTTACAAGTTTCATTTTATGGGCATCAATGGTTCTTATTCAAAAACAAATCTTCCAGTAGTACCCTGACTTGAAATGTGTGACTACAGAATTTAGGCATATTTGTCCCTTTCTACTTGAATTAGTAACCAACAATAAATAGAAAAAAAATCTTTTATTGGAAGATTTTAACAAATTAAGAGCAATTACTATACCTGCTATCAACTAATCCTTTTTCCCATCTTTAGAGGGTTGATATTTTTGTACCTATGAAATTAAGATAAGTCAGTTTTTATACAGAACGGATGTAGGAAATCAGAGAAATAAAGCCAGGATTGTCCTGCTAAAAGCAGTGAGAAGTTTTTATCATGAAGATGTCTGCTCAGCACTAACATATACACAGTTTGGGTCCCCTTAAGGAAGATTAAATAAAAAGGAAATATTTTTCTTTCTCCTCATACTTATAAAGGATCAGCAAAAATTGATTGGCCTCTTTACATGCACACTTCATACTCAGCTCTATTTAGCATCATGCCATCTGGGCCTAATCTTTTTTTCCTTCTGACATCAGCAAGCTTCATAATGCAAAGCAAATTTCTTTTAATGCTAAGGCTAAATCAAGAAGAATGAGCAGGCCAGCATGTTTTTCCACGTTTAGACAGCCAGATAAACTCCTACACGTCTTGCCCACATGCTACTGAAGAGTCAAGATTTTCTCACAGAAGCTCAATGCCTTACAAGAAAAAAACGGATGCAATATTTAGGTATTGTGCTGCTAACAGGTGGCAACTTTTAAATTCAGCAACTGTCAGCAAGTGGATTGTCCCATCTTCTTGGATATTTACACAGCCTAAGCTAGTCCCTTCACAGATTTTTTTTTTTAAATAAGTAAACAGACAAAATTTAGACCCCAGCCATATCTATACACCACTACATAAGACTTCTTCCATCCTATCTCCTAATCAGCACTGCTTATCAGCATTTTTGTGAGTATCTTATAAGATGAAGATGCCAGCAACACATGCACATTGCCGATCCATGAGCTTCTGGTAAAGCTCTACCAGCTTCCAAGGTAGTAATGTCCTTGGAAGCTGGTTGAAGTTTATTTTCACATACAGAACTGACTTAAAGACAATATTTAAGATCATCCTTTCCCACCATAAGATTTTTTTACTTGCTTATTACTTTGCACATACTTTCACTGCTCAGGCTGAAGTCTGCCATTTTGCCTGAATGGGTAGAAGATTTTTTTGATTGTTTGTTTCAACAGAAACAATGCAATCACTTCCAAAGATAAGATGCCTTCCCCATGTCAATGAATTGACACATCAACACTCAAAATCTCAAGCACACTCATGACCTGCAGCCAAAACTTGCTATAACACAGCAACAGGCCACCAAGACAAACATAGAACTTTTGTCTCCATTTGTGAATTTTGAACATGGAGATTTGCCAGAGATTCAGTGCCAAACCTTTGATAGATGCCACTTGCGCCAATCTAGTTCAGCACAGAACTTATGAGGAATTTCTTTACAAATGTAGCTCTCAGCTGCAGTGAAGCCAAGAACTGGAACTGATAACTTTAATATCACATTTGACAAAACTGACTGAACCGTAACTTACAGAAACACCTTTGTGCATACTCCTGCTGTGGTATAAATGTGTTAGCTGAGGGTTGGCTATCTGAAAAACAACAACAAAACACATCCCATTCTTTAGCAGCATGTCTGAAAGATCAAAGTTTTACACCAAGGGGGGAAGGCACAGAATCCTGTAACACTGAGAATCTCTTCCCCTTTCTTATTGAAAAAAAATCTTCAACAATCACACTCATAAGATGTCAAGAGAAACACAATCACTCTCAAAGGTCAGGTCCCAGCCTTCCTGTTTAAACTACTGAAGACAGAGCTACAACTGCATCTTTCAGAGTCAGCAGTGTGGAGCTCAAAAAATGAGTGCATACTGCATGAGAGAAAACGTTCCCAAAGGCACTGTGTCTATTTGATGTGGTCTAGATACTGAAACTGGCATCTTTTTATACACCACTGCTGTAGCTATGAAGCAGTTTACTCTAGAAAGTACCTTCTTATAAAATTTCTCACTGAATGGTACACGTAAGGCTTCAGCAGCAAGAAAAAACATGGCTTCTTGGTTCCACTAAATAATTCTCTCAACAAATGCTACAAAGAGTTTCTGCCGATACTAAACAAACAATCACACCATGATACTTGCATAATTTCTAGAACACTACTAATAACATACCAGTACTCTGCATTCTACAGAACTACGTTTTTTATTTGAATATTTTCTTAGTGCTATGTTGGCTTTACTAGTACGCATATGATTTATGAGATTTCTGAAAAGGAATACTTTCCTTCCTTAAAGCAAATTCTGCAGAAACACATGCATTTTGTTCCAATTCAGACTACATACACCTCTTCCTTGACCAAATAATCACTTACTTTCCCGTAGATTTTGAGCTGTTCAAGCAAAAAACAAGTCATCACAAAAATTCACTCTTTGCCCCTAATATTATGCAATTTTCCTCCTTACCTTCATTAAAAACTAGGGATTAGAGACAAACATACCAAAACACCTACAGAAAGGTAAAAATGACTACAACACAAGTCTTTGTGCACTACAAAGCATTATCAAAGAAAACTGGTAAATGTTTTAAAATTATAGGATATTTGTTGAGAATTACAAGTGAGAAGTAGTGTGCAAAGAGGAGGATGCATCTTATCTGACTTATTTCATGATGGAGTTAGTTGTGAATACGGCCTGGAGTTCTCTTATGCATTGCAAATGCAAGGTTAAAAGCACAGATGATCAGCTGCAAAGTACATACTAAGCAAATTGACAATGCATTTCCAATGGAGTTATTTTTTACTTGCCCGGGAGTGTTACTCAAACAGGAATGAATGTTTCTAAGATTAATATCTGCACATATAGGTATTTGTATCAATCCAGAAGTGGAAATGATACAAGGAGAGCATAATCAGCATAATGCCATGTCAAATTATCACATCACCACAGTTCTGAACACCTGGAGCACAACAAAATCACCAGCAAATTAGTTGTCATCTTTGGCATACAACTGAGAAACAGCAAAAAACAGGCTGCTTCTTTCTTCACGTTTTCAGATATATACTGATAAAAATAAGCCCAATGTGGAATTGAAGTTTACAAACATTTTAATTTTAAGCTTTTAAAAAGAAAATGACTCATCTAAAAAAAGAGAAACACAGAGGTAAGGGTAGTGCACTGAAAGCCTAAGTGAGTTTCTTCTAACTATACATCACACCAATTCACTCTTATAATTATCCAAACAAATGATTATATAGTATTTTTCATTCATAAGCTGAAAAATCTACAGGAAAATTTTCCCAGCTGATAACAATAGCATTCTCTCTTGAACCTAGGTATGCCGTACTTTGACTTGAGGGTATTTGATGTGACTTTGAACAACAAAAGCGTAGTACTTTGTTGCTGCAAGGAACACCTTAGGATCTTGCAGTCAACGTGTCACCTCAGAGCTTTAAGGCCAGGGATCATTATTAGCAAAATCACTTATGCATAGATGCAGCTCAAAGACAAAAATTTTCTTTCCTGCAAAGATTTAAGTGGTTAAAATTAAGCTAAATAAAAACAAAACCAAAGAATCCTACTACACAAAGAAGGAAGAAACACCTGAGATAAAGGATGTTCAACCAGTGGTTTATAAAGCCACACTGGTGATCATAGCAGATAAAACCACACTGCAGATAAGCAAATCATTAATTCTGTTAGCTGTGATCCCGCTTGAAACACTGTGCAGCTCTGGTAATATTCACTACCAGCCTGTGAACAGTAACATGAATGATAAGACTGAGAAAATGACTTACGGGAAGAGATTAATAGTTAAACACATGGATCTTTGCTAAAAGTGAAGCAAGCATGAGTATCCATGAAAATTTGATAGATGTAACTTCTAAGGAGGAGGAGATATATGTAGTGTGACATACAAGGATTAGAAAGAGAACAATGAAGACTAGAGAAGATTGAGGTATTCCATCAGTGAAATGACTATAATGTGAAACTGTTTCATGTTTCCAGGCTATCGCAGATAAAAGTTTTAAAAGTGTGCTGCAGCTTTGTCGGGGATACACACTAAGAGAGCCATTTCTCCTAGGCCCTTGGATATCTCTACTTAAGTTTGAGGGAACAAGCGAAACAGCTGATCCATCAAGGGCAAGTATGCCATGACCTGTTCCACTGTCTTTTTATTCTTCCTTTCCTAACCACCCACTCTCCAGACAGGTACTGAACTACCTCAGTTGCTTTTCCTGCCTATTCCCTTTACAAGCACAAACACAGTATGTGCACATAGGGTAGATGTGTACCCTGTACATAGATCTATAAACAATGCACATGGACAGAAACTGGTACAGATACGTGGAACAACAGCCGATGTATATGTCCACTTGCAGAATAAACTGATGCATAAGTGTAGAATCACTCAGTAGCAGTGACAGAGGTTTATAAATGGGGAATGACATTTGTGTTAACAGGATTATTCAAAAATACTCAGGGAATCACTAGTGTCACAGTGTCATGACAAAAATCCTTAGTCATAACAGGAATAGTCATAATAGGACTTACTTACACAAACATGGAATATTATTGAACCATAACAGAATTACATTATGTCAGAAAGATTTTTCACTCACTTTTGCTTTTTTTGTTTAAGATTTCTTCCCAACCAGCTGAGTTAACCATATCAGCAGCATATAGTGTATTTTTTTCTTCTATTTCTCCTCCATCTCCTCTTTTTTTCAAATCTGTTATTCACCTACAAATCAGGAAACACTAATAGGTCCAAGGAACAAAGAAATACACCTCCCACTGGTATGTCAGTCAATTTCAATTCTTGTTTAAAAAACTTTGCTTAACCTGTTTGACTATTTCTTTCCCCTGAGACCACAGCTCTTATTTCTTGTAATTGGAAATCAGCTGCCAATTTCATTAACATTTAACTTCTGGAACTATTTAATGCCAAGAAATAAAATGAAATTACTAGCCATTCTTGCTGCAAATTTTTGACAAGTCATCACATAATGGATTCCTGATTTAAAGCACAAAATGCAGCATTTCCAATGTTGCCACTCTGGTAACTAAGAAATGTCAGTTGCTTGGAAAAGCGGATCAAAATCATGGAACCTTCTTGTGATCACCTAAAACAGACAGGCCTTCCTAGAGCATCAATATTTCAAAGAACACAGTCATTGTTTAACCATATACCATTAAGGCTTAGGTCCCATGTCTTCACACAGCGATGCAAGATTCATCACAAATTTTGTATCCATTTACCTAATTTTGAATGATCCCACCTTCAGAGGCAACTAGAAAGCTAAATATCAGCGTTCTGTCTACTGGAAGGAACTGTGAAGGAAAAAGTCACAATACTACTTGTGGTGTTAAAAAAGCATCACATTTAAAAGTAGTAATAGTTCTGTTTCCCACCTCCCCACCTTATACTGTGAACAGCGTGGAAAGCCTCATCTACACAGACACACGCCAAAGTGATAAGAAACAAATCTGCACCCTCCTGCTCTTTGAATTCCAATCCAAGTTTAGGACATTAGATTGCAAACTCCTTGAAAGAGATATCATCATCACACCTCCTGGAAAGTACACACAGTACACCACAAAGTGACACAAAGAATCCCTGAAGCTAGTCCCCTCTCTCTTGCCACCCAAAGAAAAAATGTTTTAACAGCTGCTTCTTTAGTAAAATTTGTCCCTAATTTCATTATTTTAAAAAATTGGAACTCCCTGGCAAACTTCACTAGGCAGAAACATGAGTTCTCTTACACTGATAAGTTTTCTATTACACTGATACAAGAAGCCAGGGTGGGAGGATGATTATCTAACAAAATTAATAGGCACCAATGTTCTACTCCAGCAGAGATGAAGGTTTCTATGCATAGTCAATATGTTTCTATTTGTAATTAGGACCTTATTTAAAAGTACTTGGGTGACTACTGATCCTGCAAGCCTATTGCTATAAACTACAAACCTCCCATTAACTTTAACAGTGCAGCACAAAGCTCACTGTTTTCATGAGATTTTATTTAACTGATTTAATTAAATTCTTTGATTCTCTTACAACAAAAATTAACAAGGGATAACATGCAAATCCCTGCATGATTTCAAAAATATTTTAGGGAATACCATGTTTAAGTTGCATCAAATAAATTTTATACATGACAGTCTTATTTGTCCAGAGTTCAAAAATTCAGAAGGAACCCATTAGACTTGCAAAATCCATGCACAAAGCTCTTTTCCGGTCAAGCAAGTATGATCATAATACGAGGTATGTAAACAGAACTGTATGTATTATACAGGCAAAAGAATTATGCTGATTCAAAACTTATTATATACATCTTTTCCTGTTATAAAGGCAAGGTTGCTCTGTCCTACATTTCATAAACTATTTGCCTTGAGAAATTTCAGGATACGCCTCAAGTCTGATGACAATTATAAGGAAGTACAGTCCTGCAGCGTAAAGCCATATTTAAAAATGCAAAGACTACCAAAGAGAAAGGACAGACTTGAAACTCAAACTACCACTTGTAATTCACATAGGAGAAGAGGGCCTGGAGTATACAGACATTTCAATTTCAGGGACAAAAGAAACTCACTTGATAGCACGATCACTTACGAGGACTATAATCTAAATACAAGTGCTATTATGGTCAAGACAATAGTATAGAACAGAAGAGACTTATTTTCAAGAGGAGACTGAAGCTACTCCAGGGGTCACAAGGTTATTGTGTTATTGTCCATTTTAGACTAAAAAGCTACCGTTAAACAAATGATCAAAACAGCTACTCACGTAATGGAAGAGAAGCAAGTGGAACTGTTTAGATCAAGTTAGAAATATTTAATTCCTTTTATGTTCTAGTTAGGTATGTATTTTGTCATATAATATTGAAGCAATTTCTTTCCTTGATAATAGACAACAGTATGCCTATGTTCAATTAGCTATGTTAATTTCACCCAAAACTTAGTCCCATTCACAATGGCAGAGTTCCTATACATTGGATAACGAATTTACACAGATACTGAGATCTTCAGACACACTATCTATCCATTTCCTGACTACAATCTGAGGGTAGGACCTTGGAGTGTTTCTCTGCATCCAGACCCTACCTCACACACATGTTGCTCCTGCCCTCATCCTTTCATAGGAAATGAAGGTGAGCATGCAGATGACAAGAAACAGTGTTAACCAGGGATATCCCCAAACTGAAAGACTGGGGGTGGAGGGCAGGATCATGACTAAAAAGCATGTTAGCCAACAAACCTGTCCCTCCAGGCCAGATTTTGTCTATGTGTTGTAAAGAAATGGATTTTAGGTCTCAGAGGAAACCTGCAAGTTTAACCACCCCATTTGAATTCATAATTCATCACTTTTTGCAGATTTTTACTTCAACAGAAGAACACAACCAGCAACATTCAGGCTGAAAGTCTTAAGGCACATAAATGCAATATTATAACTCCTGTCCTTAAAATTTCTGCCCATTTAGTGCACATTTCTCTGAGATATTAGCCAGCTAAATGAACTTTCTCTTTTTATTATTCTAAGCTTGCAGATCCAGCTCTTCTTAAAGTAGTCACTCTTCAGCCAAATTCTGTAGGACCTTCATGTTAGACAGGAATGGCTCACTTGATACATTTTATAACCAACTATTTATACAAACGAAATAAGCCTTTATCAGACAAATATGATTTTATTTTACAGTATAGAAATCTACCTGCACTATGTTGGTACTGCAAGTACACTAACAACCAAGGTTGAGACATACAGATCTAATAAAAGAGTAGATAATAATAAAAAAAATTACAAGTTTTTAGCAAAATATGCACTGGAACATAAAAGTTCTTAGCAGCTGTCAGTTGCATAGAATTTTTCATACTATAAAAAACTTCATTATACCATTCCATCATTTTGAATGTGCCACATTTCCCTAACCTTTAGTTTTTAAAGTATACACATAAATGTACAATATTTTCAAAAAATGTACTTTGAGAAATATCTGGCATCAAAACAAAACCCTTAAACTTCATACTAATTAAACACTGAAGTCAACTTCACACAGTAATTTGTTTTTCAGTCTGAATTTTTCAAACTTTGGAGGAAAGTATCCACTCAATTCAAATACAACAGGCATATTCCAACATTATCAGAACCCTAAAACCCAATTATTACCCCAGTTACACTGTATTAGTGTCATTCCCCTGGTAACACTGCTTCTTGAGATATCAAAGTTAGAAATCTCAGCTCAAAGATACATGAGCCTCTGTAACTCAAAGTTTCAAAACTCACTTGTGGAGCACTTACAAATTTTTATGTGGCTCTATTTATGAAGAAATGGTGTCCCTCCCTAGGGTTCAATTCAGAATAAATCTTGCCTTTAAGCACTTTAAATCACTACCAGAAGGAACTTGTCTCTTTGCTAGCAACTGAGAATTAACAAGTCTAGAAATCTTAGACTCAATCTGACCAGCCTGAACCTGTCTTTTGGAGGACTTCAAAATCAACCAGAAATGTTAACTTACTGCCTTCTAAATCTAAACTGCTAAATCATTAGCCTCCTCATACACCAAAACAACACAACTGTAGCTTCTGAGCATGGCATGTATAATTTTTGTGAAATTATTAAGCCTGTGATTCTCATGATGTTTTATTGACTTGTTCCTGAGTTCTCTTTAATTCCATTATCTGTAGAAAATATTTTCTTATAATTTAATGGTAAAATGAGGTTTTGAATAGTGAATACATAATGCAGGAAGTCATATGGAGCTAGGGGAACAACTGAAGAGTCTCTCAATACAGGAAGGTTTTTTTCCTAAAGTATTAGTTGCTGAATACACTGCCTTATAATAAATAAATAAAGCCCCTCTGTATAGTGTTGTAATATTGTGACTCCTGTCAGAAGTAGCAGAGCACCTGCTACCCTCATTAATTTAAAGATAGTAGCAAAATGTAATGGATCCTAATTTGTACAGCAATGAGCTCTGAATAGATTGCTAATTGTCCTGCTAGATGTTGATTTGATATTTCTCCTGTCATTCTTCATTCCTACCTTAACCTTGAGACAGGCTCAAAGCACAGGAGACCAGGAAACTGCCACCCTGGTATACGGCAAGACAAGCCTGACTAAATTCAGGCTGGTTTATTTTACATTTTATAGAAAGCACTCTCTGAAGGAGAAGAAACATCTCCATTGCTTTCATGGCCATACCGCATTTACTCATTTACAGTGCAAATTCCTTCTGCCTGCAGCAGCCTGTATTATGCCTCAAAGTACTGCTTGCATAAGCAGGGATATTTTTTGTTGCTATAGCTCATTACTAGTTAGGTAAGGGATCAATTTAGCCATTTAATATAATGAGACTACGAGTATTTGGTTTTGAATGAAATGAAAAAACAGCTGTGGAAAACATGCATAAATATTGGCATGTAAACAGAGCACCTATATGAGATTCACATTCTTCCAAAAGTAACAGATATTATTAAAAACACATTCTGGGTAAAATTTGAAATTCTAAGCCAACTCTTATCAGTTGCATTGGGGTAGGGATTTTATCTCCATGATGCCTGCCCCAAAAAACCAGTCAGGCTACATGCACATCATGTATTTATCAACAAGCAGAAGATGGAAAAGGAAAGGGAAAAGATAAATAGTGACTATTTAGTGGTGTTTGTAGGAATAAACTTCCTTCCATGTGCAAAATGAAAATGATAGAGTATTGGGATTCAGAGAGGAGCAAGAGCACTCAACTGTTAGAAGTCCTCATGTAAAACTCGCATCAATGTCATAAACCCTTTGCCACACCAACTTGGAGCCATCTCTAAGGAATACAATGACAATCACACTGAGCACATCTGTGCACAGAACAGATAATGGGAAAGGGATGAATAGCTTATCCCTTTCAAAGCAGAAAAAATCTTCAGGCTTAAGTGGCACAGGTGCACCAGAGCAAAAGTTAATTGAATTTAGGTACTTTGGTCTTTTCAAAGGGCCTGCACATAGCAATGCCTAGAACTATGATTCCCTATTTTTAAGCATCTTGAAACTGCAACAAATTGAACAAGCCTCGAGGGCTTTTTCTGTTTCTGCCTTAATAACACAGGTGGTAATTACAAATACATAGGAAGGATTAACAAATCTCCTCATGCTGACCAGACCATAGCAAATGCAAAACAGACACCTTTACCTTAAACCCACTTAGCAGTCCAAGTCAGATGTCTTGCTTTTGCATTGCAGAAAAAAAGTGTCCTCCCCAACTTGAAATTCACAACCTTTAATTGTGAATTATGCTTTGAAACAGTTCAAACAAAAAAAAACATGCATGCATCTTCATTTGGGGCTGGCAGGTGGTCTAGCTACTCAGCTGCAATAGTAGTCCCGCTTGCAGGAATATTTCTTACCTAAGAATGGCTACAAAACACAAAATTCTTCAGTTGAAGCTGTTGCAGTTCAGAAGATAATAACAGCTTCCGCAAGCCTGAACCAAGAAGTTAACATCACAGTCCTACTGATTAGGATAGCAAGTTGGATTCCAGTTCCTGCTTCAGTGCATTTTTTTGTTTCACTGAACAAGGATCTATAAAACCCTCCATCCACAAACAATAACAGACATCCAGTCTGTGAACACCAAACTACACTATTAGGAGAGGAACAGCTTTAAACTGAAAAAACATCACATCACAAAACATCTATAACATTGCAGTCAGGAACTTTCAGTAAGAAAGGAAATGGAATTCTGTCCTCCAGTATTCGCAGGCAGAATTTCAGACTACATGCAAAAAAACGCTGCCACAATCTGGAGCTGGAAAGCCCTGCAGGGTAAGGACCTAACAAGCACTACAGACAGAAACACAGCTATTACTTATTTAGTCAGCAGTTTGCACACCAGGATTCCATATTCAGAAGCAGGGGAACCCTCCCCACATAGTTTACACGATTCCTATGTGTCCACTTTGGGCCAGTGAAATACAGATGGAAGCAAGAAGTTCAAAACTATGTTGCTAATACTTTATTACCATGTTAAGAGTTGTGACAACTCAATCTTCCAATGGACTTGAATGAGAAGAAGTAATTTAATATTTTAAAAATGCCCAGCCATTACGAAGAAAATAAGAACAAACTTTGTGATATTGCTTTCCCAAAGGACTCAATAATATCAAGAAGAATGAAACTTTCTTTATGAATAATCAAAAGTCTGGAGTTGAGAAAATTTGGACTGTATGTGCCCACTATAATAAGTGAAGTAATGCATTTGGTGCAAGAAGTGCCATGCTTGACAGAAATTACATGTTGTATGAGATCAGTATGAATGTGCTTGTAAATATGTTGTATAACCCAGGAATCACAAAAACACTGTAACTTACCATCTCTAGCTCCAAATAAGGAAGATCTGTTTTTAAACTAACTGTCAAGATGTAAGAAAGCATGACTTCATCTGAAATCTGATAAAACCACATTTTTGTAATCAAGTCATTGTATCAGTCTTCTATAAACCATTTAGAACCTCTCTCACTGCGAACAAACCACCGCTTCGACAACCTTTTAAGACCTCCTGAGAAGCATCTTTTTTAAACAGCAAGGACATTTTAATTGTGGGTGACATGAATCAACCATCTGAAAGAATAGCTGCATCTTCAGATGACATGAAGCGTGTTCTAGATGTGAAGTATAACAAAAGAAGGTTTTCTTCTCCATTTACTATTTTTGTTGAAGTTCTCCCTCAGAAATTTAATTATAACTGTTCACAAAAAACAAGCTACAAAAGAAATAAGGTGGTAGGGAAGAAGTTTGTGTCCATCTGAAGTCTACGTTAATCTGTTTCAAAGATAACCTTAAAAAAAGATTTGTTTTCTGTTCACTGAACCACATTGCTTCACTGAAGTCAGGGATGAGATAATTCAAAGTTAAATAACTCTGATTTTTTTAGTCTAAAAACTAAGCCTTCTCATTTTATGCTTTATAATTGGAAGAAAACACCAGATTCCAAACAGCTATGAAATTCAGCCTTTGCAGCTTAGGTACAATTCTAATTATTCTTGTGTGATTATTACTCATACCTTATACAAAAGACCTCAAATAAAGGAGGAGGCCACAAGAATTGAGACAGAAAATGAGTTACAAAGCATGCCTTGAAAACAAACAGACATCCAGCCTTTGGCATGCTGTCACCAATAGCCATAAGTGCTTGGTACTTCAGATATCACAACAAATGCAAAACAAGGAGTTAGCATGTGTATTCCAATTAGTATTTTTTACCCAACTAGTATTTTATTTATTTTTTATTTCTTCTTAGCTTCTGCAGACACCACTCTCTCCTAGGCAGAAAAGTGACATAAGGCCATGACTTCAGATCTTTGACAAGGTCTGAGGACCAAATAGCTCACCAGACCTATTAAATGTATTCTTGCACGGACTACAGTACAATTTATAAAACAGCAAGACAGCTTCAAACCTGAAAACTCAGCACTTCCAGTTCAGTCTAGTCTGAGACTTGACAAATAATCATGTCTATGACTACAGTACAGTCAACAATAATCTGGTGAATGAAAGCAATGTAAACCAGTTCCGGCGGGAAGGGGGGGACACACATGACACAAAATGAAATGTTACTCAAGCTGTGCTAAATTTAAAGTACCAGATACAGTAAGTTAGTATCAGCATAAAAGGAGGAGGGAAACTGTTCAGGAAATTCCAAGATCTCCTCAAAACAGCTTCTTAGGTGACTTTTCCAAAACCAAGACTTTGCTAGGGAAGTCAGCCCATAAGGTAGAAAATAGCAATAGAGATAAATAGCAAAACTTCGAAAGGCAGTCAAGTTCAAGTTTCACAAAACAAACATCAGTTTTGTCAGCGGTGTACTTTTGAAGGGAAAAGTCTGAAATATCTTCAGAGCAGGTGGGGAAGAGTAGGCAAAATAAGTTATAAACAGTATTTCAAATCAAGATGGAGTTTATCCTCTCTTCTTTTGGAATTTTTCAAAAGATTGTTAATCAAATCTCAAAATCCTTCATATAATATTGGATTGTCCAAATAGCAACAGACAAGTAAGTCATCATTCTAACAATTTTGTTTATTGAAAGCTTACCGCCCGTTTTGCAGGAACTTGTAAAAAACAAGATTATAGCTGGGACAGAGAAAAGTCAATTGACAATCAGGCAAATAAGAATTTCTCTGTGGAAAGCAGAGGTGCTAACAGTGCTTATAAAATACATAGGATTATAGTTGGCCCATCTTCTAAGGGCTCTGAAAAATAAAGTAAACAACTGACAGGAGAATAGTGGAAAATCACTTTCTGCAGTGTTTCGCAAGTCTTGTCTAAAATGCTCAAAATACAATCAGTTTCTAAATTCACTCACCCTGACGCAAGCATCTTCATAGATCCATAATCAGTTTACAAGTGATTCTCATCAAACCTAGAAAAATATATTATTCCCACAGTCTGTATGCGTACTACTTAGCAACCAAAAATATTCTTCAGTTATCAGATCAAATTTTCAAAGCAGCTCCTCCCAATGACAACTGATTTTAACCTGAAATTTAGTTTCCAATGCTAATCTCAGCATCCTTTTCAATCTGTGCACTTAAATGGGAAATATAGTTAAGAGGCTTGAATTTCCATTTTCTGTAATCTCTTCTGGTGGGCTGAAACACTATGGATGTAAATTACAGGGAGAAAATGGGTATATTAGACCTCAGCTGTCTGAATATTTAGCACCATAATGTTCTCTGCCTTTAAACTGTTATTTGCAGTTTGGGGAAAGATGCTTCTGCATTAAACTATCAGACGATTCCCTTAAGGAAGGGAATTGAAACACTAAAAGAATAGTTTCACCAAGGCTGGTCGTATCAGTTTCATACAGCGGGGGTGTAAATCCTATTAGTTGGCTTATGCCTTCTACAACTTCAAAAGGTATCATTTGAAGCTGAAGAAAACCTTTTGAAGTGACCAGTCACGCAGAATCTTTATAAAGAACAGGTTAGTATGGAATACTGCATTCTTCCAGGTATACTATAATTGGATAATAACCACAGATGTATGGGGATCTGAGGAATACGCCAGTGACAGTAAGACTTTTCCCACTTCTGCTTCAACACAGTAGTTTTGCTAAGTAAGCAGGCGCACTCAGCTGGACAGTTTCCCTCTGAACCATCCAGCACTCCACAGCAGAAATTCAGGCTTTAAAACTCTCTCATTAAGCCCATACAGACTTTAATACCACATGGATTTCAAGGCCTTTCTATTGCTTTCAGCAAGATTTATTTTATGTGCAGTCCCAGAATTACAGGGTATGCTCATCACTCCTTCAAGAGACAGAGAATAATTAGGAGAACTGGGCAGGCTTTCAAGCTGTCTTGGCAATATCCAAGCATATCCATAAACGTCTAGAATCACACTGAAATATTACATGTCAAATTCTTTCCCTTTTATTTATCTACTAAAAGCAAGCAAACCCAAAATATAGCACAATCTGTATTTATTTAACATTAAACTAAATAGGGTTGGTAGTGTTAAAATTTCCAGTTTCATATGGTAAAATACTAAGTTCAAATTTTTGATGCAGCTTTATCCAAATCAAAGACTTCATTTGACATGATACTGCTAGATTACAGAAGAAGTTTAGTAAAAGCAATATTTTAAGCAAGGAATTCAAAACAGCTTTAGAAAACTCCAGTAACTTCTAAATAAATAAGTCTGAAGACAAGTTATACGATGTCTTTTCATATACAGATCAATGTGTGGTAATATTTCTATTTTGAAACTGATGTTAATTTTCATTGTGAGAGAGAGAAAGAAATACTTTAAAGCATTTGAAACTGGAACTCATAAAAAGCAAACGTAAGAACATCTCATACGTTATATTCCTCTCATCTCCAGCACTCACATTTATTTCCACTCATCCTTGGCCATGAGCCAGACATTTAAAAGCAGATGTTTATGGCTCCTCATCCGCGACACACTTATTCTGTGACTTGAGCCTCACTCCTTCCACTCTTAGAGGTAGATAGCCTTGTATACATTGCAATCTTCTTCCTTCCAAAAGTCAACTTCAGCCACAGAATTTCTCAAGAGTGTCACAACCTCTAGATGCTTTAGTGTCAAGAGACTCACGTCATAGAATTCAGAACTGTCAAGGTGGCTGATAGTTGAAGGAAATTTGAGCATTCCATCTAAAAGGAAATCCTCAGAATGTGTCTAACACACCTCAGCCCTCGTAGCCTCAGACACTGCAACACTATCAAGATAGCTAAGAGAATAAAAATCCTGATATTTTACCAAGCTTGCAAGTTTAAGGTCCAACAGCAAATATCCAGCACACCTCAATAGTCTTTCATAAACAGGTAGCCAGAAAGCAGATGTATGCTTCCCTTTTGGAATCATGGTTGGCTTGCAGCATAAAGAGAAGAAAACTTCAAAACTCCTTCAGTCTGACAGTTTAGTTTGCTAATGACTTCACAAAAAAAACCCAAAGCATGAATACATAGGGTTCATACTGCAGAATATGACAAATGTCTAGAACATATGGCCAAATTCCAAGAACATTTAATAAGATAAGTGGGTTATTTTTCTAAATAATCTCTTTAAATATCTGTATCACCCTGTATCTCTCTGTGGTAGGTATAGTCAGATCAAAGCTAGCATCTGGTTAAGATAGGCACGAGGTGAACATACTTTTTAAAAGAACTGCTGCAAGATTCTTTCTGAAGTACCTGCATGAGCAATATGCAGCCATCCTAAAAGCAAAAGCACATGCATTCAGATCTTGACCCCAGTTATTCCAGGGAAACCTGCATCAACATGCATCAATCTTTCCAACCAACTACCAAGCTTACATCCATGTGATAATCCCTCCTTAGAATTCCTGCACACCACAGAGACAGGTAACTTCCCTAAACTCATAGGTGACTTAGAACTTTGATTCATAATTCATGAGATCCTGAGGACACACACACACATAGCTATTCATTCATAGGCAATATTTTGGCACAAATTCATCAACCTATAAGTATCAGCAACAGACTATTCCCTCTGTCTTTTTCTCTCCATGGCACAGCAGACATGGCATTAGCCAGCATTACCTTAAAAACATGGCCTGGTCATATGAACAGTTATTTATTCTTGGTGTTTCAGAGAAATGAAGGAAATTCAGACATATTCTATGCATGAACATAAACTGTTTTATCATGCCATTTATTGAATTTGGCCTGTGAAGACTCTTGTTTTCCATTTACTTCCATTATTCTACAGCTCTTCATTTGTACCAATCTCTGCTTTAGTTTTACTAATTAATCGGACTAATTTATATAACTTAATTCCCAAGGAATTAACTTTTGCAGTTTAATTGCTGACAGTGTTAGAAAAGCACTTTCTAAATCCATTTTAAAAGCAGTGATTTACAGCATAAATGCAAACAGGGAACAAAACAAAACCAACTGCAGAGCTAAGAGCTTTTGAAGAATGCTAAAATGCCATTAAAATGCTATTCATAGCCTACATGATACAGTCAATTTTATAATTCTTTCTCTGAATGCAATTGCTTCCTCTAAATATGCTGACAGTGAGGTACAAGTCCATGGATTGTTGGTGCTTGCAGAACTGTTTATCATTTTTTAAATATAGTGGTGTAAGAAAAAACACAAAAAAGCTAGTGTGCTTTACAAATCAAGATATAAAAATGAACTTGGCTGTCTTCAGAAAGAAAAAGGATGAGGAACTTGTCTGGGGAAAAAAAATTGAAGTACAAAACACATGATAGCATAATCAAGACTCACTTGAGACGGGAATAAAGCTGTTTTACAAAGTGAGACTGAAGAGTTCAACATCAGAAAAAACTAACCATACTATTTATAAGCAAGATAAAACTGTCCCTCCTAGAACTTTCTTTTTACTATTTGATGGCAAATTAATATGATCTTATTCAATCATACCTGTCACTACTAAAGGAGCATTTCCAAGATCTGCCAGACCTGTAGAACTCCTGATTTTGCTTCCATCTGCCCTGTTATTCTAACAGATAATTATGTTATTCTAACAGATTATCTAACAGATAATACATCATTTTGATTGTCCTACAAAAGTTACATTGTGGATTACAGCACTAGACACAGCAGCAGCAGCAAAACAGTTCAAAACCACCACATCCAGTACAAAGTAGCATGCAGACACCATAATCTGCCCTGGTTATAACCCAAACAGGATCTCCTGTTAAGGATCAAGGATCTCCTTTGCAATGAGAGAAGACATTAGATTTACTTTAACTAGGGAGCTTTTCCATGTAATAAGAAAGAACATCATACAAAAGAAAGCACAATGAAAAGGAAATTCAAGGAACCAACAACAGAGCTATAGAGTCTGAAAACGAAAGGCAGAAAAGATTGAAATGATCCCCAAAGCATTCAGCACTGCAGAATTCGGGCAGACATGAATATACTTCATGAAAAAGATCATCTTGACCACCTGATAGAAGCCTGAGAATCTGAGCAACAACACATTTTTGACTCTTTGAATTGCAGGTCTCAGCATTTGTTTCAATAAGGATTACAGAGTAGAAAAATATGCCGTAACTAAAACGGACCTTGCTTCGACCTAAATTAAGAGATTAGCATTACCAGAACAACAATGCATTTCAAAATTTCATTACAAAAGGAGCAGCTGCAAGTAGGAATTGTTCAAAGAGGAGAAAACTGGTGCCTCAAGCATGTTGTGACAGAGGTGATGTTCTCAAATGTGAGAGAATAAGAGGACAAAACAAGAGACAATCTGAGGGGCAAAAGTTTCAATTATACAGAGTATTCCTGAAACACTCACCTTCTCAGTTTTCCCCATCCTGCCTAGTCTTTTTACTTTCTTCAAGTACATTGAAAACATTGAACCTTCATTAGAGACTAACTTGTTCTCAACATTACAGATTTTTTTTTACATCGAAGGACACTCTGTAGCTTCTGATCTATTTTAGGTTTGAATCTCAATGACTTTGGCCAACAGAGAGGCAAATATGATATGCCAGACATAGTAATATATTATGTCAAAACAAACATACTAGAACAACAGCCACTAAAGAAGTTAGGCAGCGGATGAAGTTGGTCCATTTCATAGGTCTCTACAAACATAAAATATGCTCTGCCAAAAATTTTCAGAGATTTTTAAAGAGTCCTAGTCACATGCAATAATTGTGAAGTATACCAAGCTAAGACTGAATATTATGGGGTACATAACATAGGAGAGAATTTGCACTCTCCAAAGGCAATAGCTACATGAAGCAATCTCCTCAGATTCTCTGCATGTTCAGAGTGACAGAAGCACCTTCAGGCTGCTTTAGGAATTCTGTATTATGTCTGGAGTCGTGTAATGACTGCAGCCAGATAACCATCTCAAAACTGATTGATATGAAGCACTTGCTCATCCACACTCCACTCTAATAACACGTGTAGATGACTGTTTTTAGAAGTGACATGATTTTCTTTTTACTACGGATATAATTTGAACATGAAGTCAAGAAACTTAGCTCTTCAGAAGAACAAAACCTAATAGAACAGTACTATAATTCTATCACAACTGCTGAAGGTAAAATCTGTCTTGCAATAAGATACAGAGGAAAAGTCTGTATTATGTTTTATGTTTATAGAAGCAAACCCCAGAAATTAAAAAAGACATAAATGCCCACATCATGATAAACTTACCCTTATGAAAAGAAGCCAAATTCTAATCAAGAATTAACAACAAAAAGTTATCTTCAACAGTGTGAAGAACACTAGAGGACTAGATGCAAAACCAGGAAATTATTCCACGCTGAACAGAATAGACAAACTTAAAAATACACAAAGAAACAAAACACATCTTGAGTACCAGTAGTCACCACACCTGAAAAACATTTTTCCTTGAGCTAATGACAAAAATGAAGCAAATATTTCACATTCCCATGATCTCATTCCACTGTTCGGATCATTCCTGATTCCACACCACTCTTGCGTCAGACTAAAACATGTGACCTTGTAAGGGACAGAAAAACATGCAAGGCCAGGGCAGAAAAATTCTTCTGCCTGCACTAAATGAAAATGAGTAATAAAGGCCAAGTGCAAGGAATAACATATGTTGCAAATAATAGTAAGTACCCACTTCCTGGGAGATTTACACAATAGAGTTGACATGTCAGCAACTGTTTGCCTATAATATAAATTCACATTGACGAGACTGAGGTATTACAGAACAGTATTTATCTCAAGATTGTCAGGAGAAGTCATTTCATTTCCTATGAATCATTTCATTTATACGTTAGTGTATTAACTGGATACATTATCGATCTTTGCTCCATCCAATTTCAGCTTCTATAGCATGAAAAAAGTGATCTGAAAAACATTCTGGAAAAAGCAACTGTTTTTGAGGAATACATTACTGTGAAAATCAGCTTTTCCAGATGCGTGCTAGAATAGCTAAAAGCTGGGTTTTTTTCTAGATACTGTGCTTTCCTCTGTGCTTGATTGGAAGAAGGCAAAAATGTAAGTAATGATGACAGCCCTGGTACACACGTGAAAAAGAGAAAAAAGGTTGTCAATCACAGAATAAGACTGCAACATATCTGAGTGGACAACCTTTCAAACACAAACGGCTGTTTTAAACATATACAAGCCACAGTTGTCAATCTGCAAAACCATAAGTTTTTCACTCTAAGACAGTATCATTTGACAGCTGCTATGAATATTATGAATACCATAGAGCCCTGTTACTTTCATCTGACAGTCACTGAAGCATAATAAGGAGCCAGCCCTTTAAAAAAAGGAGGGGGATGTAACAAAATGAGCACCAGCAGGAAGAACACTGACATAATAACAATGTCTTCCTAATTCTGAGGTGGTCAACAAGCATGAACAGCATACAGGTGAGCCCAAGCTGCCAATTTTATTTGCATAGGCAGCAGGATTTGTAACTTTTTCTTCATTGTTCCCTAAGCTCTTTCCTTTTTTGGGATGCACCAAGTTCTAAAACACAGGATAAAGACACTATAAACAGGTTTTACTATGCAGTTGCCTCAAAAGAGAGGGAGAGAAGCAAGTGACAGCGTTTTATTTGTTTTGCAGTAGCTCTGGTTACGGGCCAGCAAGACCAGTCACACTGAACAGGCATTACATAAAGGAAGAACAAAAGAGTTACTTTCCCAAGAGCTTAGAGTGAAGACAGACAAAAAGTCAGGAAATTACTCAAGTAATCCGCAAGCCAAAGGACAACAAACTTCACATCTCTGCCACTAATTCTCTCCAGACAGAGCCAGTACTCTCCTAGCAGTTCTGTCTTCCCACAGGAAAAAGAGGTATCTCTGATCCTTACAGTAATTGTGCCAGTGGATGTTCACATCCCAGATTCAAATCCTTCTGCACCCCTGAGTTCTTCCTGACCTTCATAACTGCTGCACACCTGTGATGGTTTGCTGCATACAGGGTGTTCTACAAACACAAAGGTACTGCCAAAGTCAGCATTTTTCCTTTGGCAAGGCAGCCCTTGGCAGTAATTATTTGCTTCTCATGTTTAAAATGGCTGATTTTACACTTATCCATTTTCTGGTCTTATGCAATTTTCTCATGGGTACCCATTCCAATTTGTCACGTTAAAATTTCCACCTTCAAATCATAACACTCTTTTGACAGCACCACTTTTTAATTCTGTTGCCTCCAACTAGTAATAAGCATTATTGGCCAAAATTTAACCCATTCATTCAAACAGAGATAGCCAAGCTGTTCAGGTGGGACTCTTAAGCTCGAGTTTTGGGAACTGCCTGCAATGAAGCAATTACAGACAAATAAAATATGCCAATATGATTTTATCTGCAATTTTTTTTAGTTAGAGTTCACTCCCTGGAAATGCAGTGTGTACACGCCATCTTATGGTCAGGGAGCGCCTGTGCGAGTCCGTGATCCAGGCTTTTCGAAGGCAACCCTGACATTTGCCTGGACTGCCACTGCTGAGGGTTTAACCCTTACAGTAGCTTTATTCCCGACGAGGTCCTCGGTAGACAGTATGATATTTTTCATAGCCTCACATTTAATAGACGTGGAATTATCACTTCAAATAGGGCACTCAACAAATCTTGCAGAACAAACATGCTTTTAAACTGTACATATTGTAATGCCTGAGGCTACACTGCAGCTTCTTAGAGTCATTTAGACTTTACACTAAAATTGATACAGTTGCAAAAACAGCACCTTTTGGTGTTTATTGTCTCAATTCTTTGCCTTCCTCTGTCCCCTTAAAAGGAAAACTGTTTTGGTATTTCTTAAGTCCTTTGGAGAAGGAACTAGTACAGGAACATTATTTGCCTCACCTCCTCGTTCTCTTAAGCCAAACAGCTTCAGGGGTTCTTTTTGCTCTGTTTGTTGATTGTTTTTTAACATATAACTGGACCCAGCTTAGCCTCAGAGTGTAGGTAGTGTGCGTTCTCAGATAACAGATCTCTCTCATTAGAAACAACCATATGTGAGACTTACAATGCTTCATGAGTTATCCAAGACTTGTACCAAATAGCCATAGTCCAAACATGCACATAATACACAGGGACAGCATAGCAATAACTATTCTTACACTGCAGGAAAACAGACCACTTGACTTGTGGTTGCTAAGGAATATAAACAGTGATGCAGAGATCTGCCATATGAATCCAGCAGGGAAAAGCATCCAAGCATTTGTACACTAATTCCCTTTTTTAAAAAGAAATTTTTCAATAGGGTGACGCTATAATTGGCTAAGAGACCAGTCAAAGCCCACAGAAATCAAAGGAAATCTTTCTTTTGACTTCTCTGGGCTTTGGTCTGTGCCATGAACTGCAACACTGACAGCCTGGAAATGGGGAAGAAAAAAAAAAAAAATTACACAAAAAGCAGCTCAGATTGCTATTTTCACAGCCAGCTCCCCACAGAACTCTGGTATCTCTCCCCATTTATGACTGCTTGGGGACACAGTCAATACACTCGCTGGTTTTCTTACAGGTTGTTATTCTCTAGATTATTTTGTATTTATACACCCATCTTTTATTTGTACATGTACCTGATGCTACTGGAAGGCAATCACCTAAATCTGAAATTCTTCAGGCCATGAAAGTTAGTGATGCAATTTGATTTTCAGTGTAATATTCACATACTGACTAAGCAAACAACTATTCCTCACCTACATCACAAAATAGGAAGGAACTTCATTTTTATTTCAGTTCAATCCATCTAATCATGGATCCTTTCAGCACATCTGAATACTGCACAAATTCACCCAAATTAAAGAGGAAAAATAGCTGGCTGCGCCACCTCCTCTTTTTTTTATTCTAGAGCCATTTTGCTCTCATAGCTCAGCTTTGCCTTTAGCAGCTTTTGGAAGGTGCCAGTTAAAAAGTGCTTTAAGGACTAGGCACCTCAAAGCCTGCTGATTTACCAGTTTAAAGCCTAGAAATGCTGCAGTGCTTATCTCTTCCAGTACTTTCATTTTCCTGCCTCCAAACTAACTAGGAAAACCTACACGTTGCAAAGCATGCCTGTTTTCGCATGTCCTTGCATTGTTACTTTCTAACTAGACCCCCTTTTCCAACTTGCACTCAGGAACAAGGACCCTGGCAGACCTGAAGTAACTGGAAAGTGACACTGTATCTCTGGACCTTTCCAAGTAGCAGTAGCTACAGTCATGTATGCTGCACAAACAACAGCCAAAAAGGAGGGGACCTGGTGGTCACAACCCAACTGATCCTGCTTTTCCTTTCACTGATGCTCCTCATCTGTGAAAAAAGAAATTATTTTCAGATGTCCCACTTCAAATTTTGACCTAAATCCTGCTGCCTTTTATCAGCAGAAGCTTAAGTGAAAAGGTGATAAAGTGGATTAGAGCATAATTGGGTTGAAAAATTAGAGTGTTCTTACTGTGCTTTAACCAAAGGAAGAGCAAGCCCCAAGCAGAAGTAGCAGCACAGACTGGCTGCGCTGCTGCTTCTTGAAGCTTGGAGCATAAGGAAAACGCTTTCCTGGTTACTCCATCACCGCCACCCTAACGAAGTCAGCAAGACACCTCCAGGTTTGGCTCTCCTACTGCTGCCTCCTTTCAGCAATTTATAAATAAGTAATTTTATTTAAAAACACATATATTGACTGAACACGCCAGGCCCACTAGTCCACCCTTCCAGGAGAAAGGAAAATGCCTCAAGGTTTCATGTCCTCACTCTCCGTTGCCACCCACTCCCGCCCCTGCCTGCACCCACAGGCTGCCTTCTGGCCACCTCACTGCTCCCCACTTGGGATACAACAACTCTGTGGCAGCACCACAGGCATCCTTGCCTGTGTCAGAAACAGTGTGGCCAGGAGGCCAGGGAAATGATTCTGCCCCTGTACTCGGCACTGGTGAGGCTGCACCTCAAATATTGTGTTCAGTTTTGGGTGCCTCATTACAAGAAAGACTTTGAAATCCTGAAGCATGTCCAGAGAAGAGCAATGAAGCTGGTGAAGGGGCTGGAAAACAACTCTTATGAGGAGCAGCTGAGGGAACTGGGGTTGTTTTCCCTGGTGAAGAGGGGCTTTATAACATGTTTAGCTATGCTTTATTTAAGTTTACAGTAACTATTTCACTTATAATATGTTTAGCTATGCTTTGCTACTTTAAGTTTTAAAGTAGCTATTTCACTTGCATTAGAACAATGCTTTGCTTGTTTAAGTTTCAAGGTAGCTATTTCGATTACAGTAGCAAGTTTTGTTCTTGATAATGAACATCTGTTGCCTGTGCTTGGCTAATTAAGCCAGATAATAAGGACAAGTGCAATGATAAGAGAAAGAAGAATTCATTAGGAGCAGGATAAAAGGAAGAAGAACCAGCTAGGATCAGATGAAATCTCGAAGAGGTGCACAAGCTGTGCAAGACCAAGTGTAAGAAGGAGAGTTGAGAAGTTCACCATGAAGATGACTGCAAGCCTTCCTCCAGAAGTCTCCAGCCCAAGACCACCAGAGGGCAGAGCACGTGGGAGGGAACTTATGTAAATAAATTCCAGGAAATTATTATAATAGACACCTGTTTCAGGAAATTTAATTAATATGCATGCATTAGTGCAACAAATAAGTGACCATTTTGTTTCTTGGTGTGCAAGCTAGATGTAGCTCTCCTTCTTGCACCCAATGTGTCAAAAAACATACCTGCTTTATAACCCTTCCCAAGTCATAGAGTTCTTCCCTCACATCACTGGAAAAAAAAGAAGCTGAGGGGAGACCTTATCATTGTCTGCAACTGCCTGAAAGGAGGTTGTAGTGAGGTGGATGTTGGTCTCTTCTCCCAAGTGACAAGCGATAGGACAAGAGGGAACGGCCTCACGTTGCACCAGGGGAGGTTCAGATTAGACATCAGCAAAAGTTTCTTCACTGAAAGGGTTATCATGCCCTGGCACAGCTGCCCAGGGAGTCGGTTGAGTTTCTATCCCTGCAGGTATTTAAAAGACAGGTGGATGAAGTGCTTAGGATGTCATTTAGTAGTGGCCAGGCAGAGATGCACTCACAAATCCTCAACATAAGAAGTACATGGAAGTGCTGGAACAGGTCCAGAGGAGGGCTACAAAGATCATTAGAGGGCTGGAGCACCTTCTGTACGAGGACAGGCTGAGAGAGTTGGGGTTGTTCAGCCTGGAGAAAAGAAAGCTCCGAGATCTTATAGTGACCTTCCAGTACCTTAAACAAGCTACAAGAAAGCTGGAGAAGGACTGTTTATAAAGGCCTGTGGTGATAGGATGAGGAGAAATGGATATAAACTGGAGAGGGGCAGATTTAGGCTTGATATAAGGAAGAATTCCTTCACCATAAGAGTGGTGAGGCACTGGCACAGGCTGCCCAGGGAAGCTGTGGCTGTCCCATCCCTGGAGGTGTTGAAGGCCAGGTTGGATGGAGCCTTGGGCAGCCTGATCTAGTGGGATGTCCCTGCCATGGGGTGTGAAACTAGTTGACCTTTAAGGTCCATTCCAACCCAAACTATTCTATGATCTCCAAGGTCTTTTCCAAGCAAGCTATTCTGTGATTCCCCAAACCCATCGCACTCCACCCCTTCTCTCTAGCCATTATATTAAAAGAACCAATGGGGGAAGCCGTGTCGACCCTAGCTCCGCGCCCCGCCCGCCCCGCTCCTCCCGGCTCAGCCCGGCAGCTCCGCCCCCCTCCCTGCTCAGTCCCGCCCCGCCCCGCTCCTCCGCCGTTCTCCCGGTAGGTGCTCTGGCCCTGGGGGCGCCGATCCCCCCCCACCCGCGCCGCTGAAGGGGAGGGGGGGGATCGCCACGTGGAGGGTTGGGAGGGTGGGGGCACACGACAAGCGGCGGCGCTGCCTCTGATGGCCCCTAAAAGACAGGCAGCAGCGGGGCCCGGCGTGCGGGGAAAGCGCCTGGAGGGAGGAGGAACGCTCAGGAAGCGGGAGGTTGTTTACTTTCAGGGTAGCCTGGATCCACGGGGCGTTCGCGGTCGCCGCCAGCAGCCTGAGGGTCATTATCCGTGAATTCAGGAGTAGCAGGATCCGAAGCTCTAGCGAAAATGACAGGGTCTCTTCGCCCCTCCTTTCGTTCCTCTGCTTTTTCCTTAAAGAGGAGGTGGGTTTCCTGTGAGAACAGGCCTTGAGGCATCCCACAGGACTGCAGTTCCCTGCCCACTGAATCACAGAATAGTTTGGGTTGGAAGGGACCTTAAAGATCATGTAGTTCCAACCCCCCTGCCATGGGCAGGGACATCCCACTAGATCAGGCTGCCCAAGGCCCCATCCAACCTGGCCTGGAACACCTCTAGGATCGGGGCATCTACAGCTTCCCTGGGCAACCTGTGCCAGTGCCTCACCACTCTCATGGTGAAGGAATTCCTGTGGGTACCAGGGAATAAAAGGAAACACTCACCTGAAGATTTTTGAGACGCAACTATCCTTCCTAAAAAATACACCTCTGACTTGACAAGTGTCATGACTCAGTGATGGTTTGCAATCGTTAAAGCGATGTAAATGCAATGCTTAGTCCAGCTTTCTTCAGCTGTATTCTCAGATAAAAATAGCTGATGATAAACTGTTTAAGATCATAGAATAGTTTGGGCTGGAAGGGACCTTAAAGATATCTAGTTCCAGCCCCAAGATCATCTAGTTCATATTTGTAATCTGCCTCTAAAACTCTGAAGCTGGCAGTAAAATGAAGGGAGAAAGGGCTTTTTCCTGTTCACTGATCAAAGCTGTACTGCTATTTGTGTTTATCAGAACAGAAGCTCCTGGCTTAGTCTTGCTGTGCCAGTGTCATTGGGAGGCTGTGTCAGAATGAGTACGAAGTAGAAACCTTTACCTATAATTCAAAGAGGAAAAATTCCAGCACTGATTTTAACATGAATTAGCTGACTTTTAATTTCTCTTAGAGCACATGCATGGAGATGACGAATTGGAATGACAGTTGGCTTATGGGAGACTCACTACCAAAAGCACTGGGATTTCTAGTCGCTTTTCTAGCTTCATGTCCAACTAATTATTCTTACCCCATAGATATGAATTACTCTCGGTTCATCACCACTGTGAGTGCATCAAGAAAACCCTCTCCAATAAGACTTTTGAGTAAGTATATGCCAGTTCTTTCCAAGTTCTCTGGAAAGGTATCATTCTATGTTCTAGTCCTTGCCGGGGTATCATTGCTTGAAAAGGCTCAAAAGAAAACCATGCTGTAAGCTGACAAACAAGGACAGTTAACTGCTTTGACTTTTGTCAGGTTGAGATGTCAAGCAGATATAAAGAATAAAGTGAATAGCCTTAAACCATTTCAGAAACCCATCCAGACAGAAGAAATAGTAATGTCACTTCAACATGTGTCTGCTACTGCCTCTGAAGCAGGGCATTTGTCACAGTTTACTACTGAATTTACACTGGTTGTCCAGGAACAAGCAACTGCTAATGACTTGAAATTCAGCCTCAGTATAATGTTTTTTTTCCTGTGTCCTGTTAATGTCCATAAATTCCTCAACACCTGCACCCCCCCTTAGTGTTACTACGCTTCCCTTTTCTATATCATGCTATCTTTAGGCTACCATGTTACCTAGTCTTCTGTGTGACAGACAGAAAAGGTTAACTGCCTGCTTGTTTACTCAGTTGAAACCTACAGGGACCTGACAGAATCAGAGCAGGAGACATGCATCACTAGTTAAGCCTTCAGGGATCAATTTCCTCTCTGGGTAAGGGGTTGGCATTTGCTGTTCTGCTTTAAATGTTTCATACAGGTACAGCTAAGTCAATTAATTCACTCTAGTCGGTCTCTATACTTTTTCAGGTGATACATTGGTATGCATCATAACACAAATACAAAGTAGCTCAGCTTGTGCAGAAAGATACATGGATACTGCGATTTTGATGACAAAGTATATCTCTCTTTACTAGACCAAAAGTCACAGATATGACCTGTATTGCTGAACTGATGAGAATTCACTCCCCACGCTCAAGTTTGCTAATAAGTGGAGAGTAAGCTTGATTACAGGAGGCTTTAGGCCTGATTCCATGTTATCTGTCCTCTCATATCTGATGTAAAACTGTCAAGCCTGCATGAATGCTGTATTGTGAGCTCTTAGATTTAATGCAATCAGATCCCTTGCTGGATTAAGGTCCAGTCTGCACTGCATAGATTGGATCTGAATGACTGCAAAACTATGACTTTAAAAAAAAGCAAGAGTTGTTAACATTATCTTCATACTTAATTACTTACACATTCTCTGCTACTAAAGTTGGGCCACCAGAAACATTCCCACTCTCCCATGAAAAAGCTATAGTAGTATATGTAACTACCAGTGTAGGTGTCCTGTTGACACATGAGCTAAAGGGAAACTGAACAAAAAAAAAAAAGCCAATCATTCCAAGTCAGTCTAAATAGAAGATCATTTCAAATTCTTGAACCTTAAAACACATCAGTCACAGAAAAAGTTTTTATAATAGAACAGCTCAGATAAGATTTAAAGAACTATTTATAATTAAAGCAAAGATTATGTTTTGCTTTGGTCTGTTCCGCCCATGTCTCCCTCCTCACCCCCAACATCTATTTAATCCAAGTAGAAAGGTGAGTTTAAGAAGAGTTATCCTTTTGAATTCATAGCACTTAAAGTGAAAAATAGAACAAGCTTTTCTGGACATTATATACTGACTAAAGGATATGATCAGTGTTGCAATAATCAAGTTGTAACCAAGGTCTCTTCCTTTCACTCTAGCTGAACTGATGCAGAAGTCTCCTCCATCTCTCATCTCTCTGGCTGGAGGGGCACCAAACCCTAATGTTTTTCCATTTAAGAAGGCTACTGTTGCCATTGGACATGGAAGTGCTGTTGAGATTGGGGAAGATCTGATGAAAAGAGCTCTCCAGTACTCAGCGTCTGCAGGGTATCTGCCACAGCCGCTTGCGCTTCAAGATACCAGAATGAAAGGATCATAAAATCCTTCATTATTCCATTAATTCACTTGTGGTCTTAAAACACGTTCCTGTTCTACAAAAACAGATTTAACTTTTCAGATTGTCTCACTATTCACTTTTCAGTTCAAGAAGAAAGTTTTGAGCAGATGAGTAGTTTTTGAAAGAAAAAACTAGTAATTTTCAAGCCAGAGCGCTAAAAGGAATCATTATATGATTTGCAATAAGATATTCTTTAAAAGATATTGCATTCCAATATGTATTTTCCACATTCTGGAAATTTGGTTTGCTTTCATTTGGTAACCATATATCAAAGTAAGTATGTACTACTAATGGTAGGTGAATGGAGTATAGTCATTTTTAGTACAAAAGTTGCATATCCTTGTTACTTAAGCACTCACATGAACTCCCCAGCAGATAGCACCAAGTCAGGTGTGTGACAGACTTACAAAAATATTTAGGTACCTACAGAGGCGAACAAGACATTAGTCACTGAAGTCAAGACTTTTCTTAATACTGTATTAAACCCACTCATTTGTGACCATCCTGCAAGATCTCAAGACATTTTTTTAAATATCTGTTTCAGAAATCCTTGTTGTCTGCAGCCTGTTACTAGCAGTATTGCGAGCTTTCTCACATTGCGATATTTGAGTATGGAAAGATGACTTCTAGAAGTGGATTTTGTTCAGCCTCCACTACTCTTCCATCCTTGGGAAATCATTTCCACCCACATTTCAGTATGATGATTTGTTGGATGGACCACAGATGCCCATCTTTTCTTGTTTTCCAAAAGAAACATTTACCTCATTTTCATCATTTGATAAAGTGGTCATAAAATCAGCATCTAAAGGTATCTGTGTGGTAGTCAAAATCAGACTCGGAACTGCAGCAGTGATTTAGAGGAACAGCCTAGCTTCAGCCTCTATTAGATGTTACATAAAGTTTATTTCACTCATTTCAGAATTCCAGAGCTATTGTCCTGGCTAAAGAATTTCCAACGTCATCTACATAATCCTCCCACAGCAAACTACAGTCCACAGCAAGGACAAATGGAAGTGTGTGTCACAACTGGCAGCCAGGAAGGCTTGTGTAAAGTAAGACCAAAAACTTCGTACGTTAAAAGCCTTTCTTTCAGAGATGTTTGTTCTTCCATCAATTCAGTTATACTCAGCATTAGGTGCCACTGTATAACTATATGCAGGGTACTTTCCTAAATATATGTCTCTGTGTTATTAATACAAGACAATAGAACTGAAATAGAACTGGTGTGGCAGGCTAATCGGTTAAGACTGCATGAATGTTTGGGTAAACCAAAGAGCCTGTCAGAGAATATTGTGTAAGGCAGCATTTCATGTTACTGAAGTAGTGCAGTAATAATTATATAGGTTACCATAACTCAATTCTAATTATGTTAGACTTCCTTAATTACCCTTTCCAGTCCACTCTCACTGCTGCTTAGCTGATCCTTTCTAACTGAAGCACCATTTCTATTTTAAAATAGAGTACTGTCTTTCCATTTCAAGTTAGTATTCTCTAGCTGATTACCTAGCTTCATTTGACTGTAAAGCAAATTTTTCATCTTTGCATTGCTTTTCTCACAGACAGCATAATTAAATGGTTAGGAAGTTATTGATATCTAAGCAAGACTTTTAATCCCACTAAGAAGTCAGATACATGAAGCATGTGTAGGAGAACAGCACAATTTTTCTAAAATATTCTTTTCTTCTACAGGTGTTTGAAATGCTTATTAATCCTGGAGACAACATCCTTTTGGATGCACCTACATACTCTGGGACACTAGCAGCTGTAAGTATTCTTTAACTACAAAACATTGCAAATGTTACATTTGAAGTAAACTGAAGTTAGTATCCAATCTGCAGGCTTACATACCCTATATCTACCCTGAAAATATATCTAAGAATCAAGTCTTTAAGTGTTAATCCAGTTAAGTTCATAAATATTCATTTATAGAAGCTTTTTTAGAAAGTTCCGGAATGCTATTCCCAGGACAGAATTTCCTCTTCCAAATCCTAATTCATTCAAGAGCTAAGGTCATATTTAGGATTGGAAGGAAAGCCATCTCAATCTGATCAGGTTGAACCAAATTTATAACAAGTGGGTATGTTAATGTGTCCGCACGTTCACCTAAGGTATTTGTCCAATTATACCATAGCTATGATTAGTCTACAATTGCAGTAGACCTGAAACATCCATATATGAGTATGATGTGAATTAGTAAGAACTATACAAAATTAGCAAAGTTTACTTCTGAAAAGTGACTTAACCAGTATGTAATTAAATGTCAGCTCTAAATGCATAAGAACTGTAAGAAGGGTTAGACTACATAATACACAATTTCAGTCTAGTCTTCCCTTGCATCAAAAGGAATTTTGTTATTATTTGTTGTAATGTTTGAATATATTGTCTAATCAAATATACTTTGTTAGGAATATATTTTGACAGTGTAGCAAGTTGGATTTTTACTCAAAAATGCAGAGTGCTACACACAACGGATTTAAATTCCACAGAGGGGAGACAGCATGCTTTTTTGCTGCAATTTTACCTATTTTTTTTTTTCATACTGCTGTCAACATGTCATTGGTGTAGCATCATTTCTTTCTCCTTTGTATAGCTGAATATATCTATTGAGAACAGATTCATTGCCCTTTGTCAGTGAAGAGTAGTATATGCTTCTGGCACTTCTACTGAAATAGAGTGTAAATTTTCAGTAGGAAATGAAGGTGCTATGAACTTATCTGTAGTGACAGAGTCCCAAGAGAACACAGTTCAAATGAACAAAATCTTTACTGCTTGAAAAACTGTGCATGATTTCCTGGGAAACAGCAGCTATTGCACATAAGAGCTACCTGTTTCTTCTCAGTTGGCTTAACAGGGCAAATGGAGTAACGTGGCAAGTTTGAGAAGCTTCACAGCCAATCCAAGCAAACTTTCTTCTGAATCATGAGCAAATGGCGTTTGAGATACCTCTACAGTCAGAAAGACTTTATTAATCAAAAGTCACAATGCTGATGACAAAAGAAAGGCCCTTGCATGATGGGATTATGACAGTTTTGTTCTTCCATTCAACAGCTGAGGCCTTTGGGTTGTAATATAATTAATGTTCCTAGCGATCAACATGGCATTATTCCAAAAGCTTTAAAAGAAATTCTATCTACTTGGAGCTCAGAAGACATAAAAAATCGCAGCCACCACCTCCCCAAATTCCTGTACACTATTCCAAATGGCTGCAACCCAACTGGAAACTCTCTGACAACAGAGCGCAAGAAGGAGATTTACCAGGTATGGAGCTGGGGCCTTGTCAGCCTTGTAGGTGGAAACAGATAAACATCAGTCTCATTTCAGTTGAGGATACCTCACATGTGATACTTGGGCTCATTATTGGTCCCATAGACATTCCTGCTAGAACTTGTTTCTAGCAGAACCTCTTTCAAGACAACTCTTCAGAGGTGGAATTTGTATTTGATAAACTGATTTTGCAATAGGAACCCAGTGCCAGCTGGTATCTTTGCCATGGGCTTCAAACTGGACTACTGCCAGTTTTTCCACACAGTTTGAATGCTACATGGAACAGACTTCAGTTGTATACATACGTCATTTTACTGCAGATACCATGTTTGCTCTTAGAATTGCTTGATGTTTAAACTGGGCATTTGAAAGCTCCTTTTTAAAGGGCCTTGTATATGTGAATGGGCAATCCATAGGATCATAATGTGGTCCTGGTAATAGGCCAAGTGTATGGGAAGAACAGAATTTACAGTGTCTTTACATTTTAAAAAATTTAATTTTTGTTCATTCCTTTAGCTTGCAAGAAAATATGATTTCCTCATAATAGAAGATGATCCTTACTACTTTCTTCAGTTTGAAAAGGTAATTTGCCTTCCATGCTACTTTTCTGGACCAGAAGAGAACTAAGGTTTGAGCCATGGATCTTCCTGCACGCTCTTTCTTCATGTCATACAGAGGTAGTTGCAGGCCTCACAGCCTATGCAATAAAATACCACAAAAGGGACAACAACTAAAAGTAGCATCAGTCCTGTTAATCAGTGATTCAAATTCTTGAAGCCTTATACAGGACAATTTACTTCAATAGTCAGAAAATAGCAAAAAGACTTCACTGCCAGAGCACAACAAATATGGAACAAATATGCCACTGAAGCAGTACTTGAAAGTAGCAGCGTCTTAATGTTCATTTCAGCCTAGTCTCTTCTTTCATTCGGTGGAAGACTGCCTACTCCCAATCTACTATATCCCATTTTAATTCCTTTTGCCTTTTGCAGAATCCAAGAGTTCTCCCAAATACTGCAGGAAGTAGTACTTGGTAGGCAGTTTGTTTGGGTAACAAGTGTTGACTTGTCTTCACACACAGATCTACAGTTGCACAGTCTGCAAAATTACCTAACTTCAGGAATAAAAGCTGATCTTATAAAGCAGTAAATTGGTAGAACCTAAGGTTCAAGATTTTCTGTTTTGGAAGATGTTTTTATGGGAGGAGGCAATAAAACTATTTCACTTACTTGTTGAATAGAATTGTAAGCTTTATTAGAGTGTAAGGGGAAAAGGTGTAAAACAGAATTCTTAACAAGGAAAAAGCATGCTGCATTCAGATCATCAAAATGTAGGCATCTCTTCTGAGACTTTTTTTTAATATTAAGCAAAAAGCTATGGGACCCCATCTTAGATATTACAGTACCCATTTACTTAGATAAAAATCTTAGAGAAATCATTTCACTCACAGGATTATACTAAAATTTCAACTTTATGCTGAACAGTGGGCTAAGCATCAAAAAATAACAAGGCTGATTTCTTGATGACCTTCATGGTCATCACATGTAATCACACCTCAGACAGCTAGACTAAACAATTACTTGTTAATAAATTACTGCAATTTTTTCCTTGCAATGCACATCTGTAAAGAAATATTTTGATAGGAAATATTTTTAAGAATTGTGTCTTCATAGTAAAGAAAATAATTCCATCATAATCCTTACAAACACCTTGAATTTTATTTTTTTATTTTTCTTCCAAGCCATGGGCTCCATCTTTCCTCTCAATGGATGTGGATGGTCGAGTTATCAGGACTGACTCTTTCTCTAAAGTTCTCTCATCTGGGTAAGGCCAGCTTCAGACTACTCAGCACTGCCTGTTCAGTTAAGGCACAGGACTTCATACAAAATGATCAGACATGTCAGTGTTTCCTCATCTAATACCTATCCATTTCTGGAGTGCACTTTTCGATCATAGCTTTTCTCAGTCCACTCACTTTTCATGTCATCTCTTGGCAGTCATTTAACTCCAGATTCTGTTTCTCTTCTGATGCTGATAGTTAAGCCACGCTCCCCATGCAACCCATTACTACAGACACCATCTAGGCAGAAAGACAGTTTCTGGATTTCAGCCCTGTTCCTGGAACACCTTAGAGCTCCTCTCTCTTCTTTTTCCATTTCTCCTGTCTCTTACCATTCCTGCAGATTCTCTGAATTTGTAGTACATAAGAAATTATGGTGTTCTCTACAAACTATTCATAGGGTTGTACCGATCTCATCTTCTAGCTTTATAGTAGGGTATGTTATGAAGTCTCAGAACTAAAAAGCTAGTATAAGCATTAAAAAGAACTTAAATGTTTTTTATTTCATGCCTTTGATGCTCAGCTCATAAGTTGTATCAGCCTGAGGCTTAGGGAAGTATTATCCATATAAGTTTGTCTATATCTTAAAAGATCCTTACAGTATCAATGAAATGGTTACATATTTTTTTGAGTTATAAGTTAAACCGTAACTTATGCAAAATATCAGCACACTGCATTTCTGTATTAACTTTTCTCTTTTGTTTTTTCTAGGTTAAGAATAGGTTTTCTGACAGGTCCCAAGCCTCTTATTGACAGAGTTGTTCTACATATTCAGGTTTCAACAATGCACACCAGCACTTTCACGCAGGCAAGTACCAAACTGTCAACTGACTTGTATTTAAAAAAGATAACATATTCCAAGTCATAAGAAACCACAAACAAATAGCTTTGCACTTTCACAGTTGCTCTACAGTTTTGTTTATAATAAGCACATGCCTTGTCAATTCTCCCAGAGGAAGAGAGACCACCACAGAAATTACAACCAGAGCTACAGGGTGTCTCAGTGCATGGAGAGCACAGCTATATGCCTTTAACCCTCAGATTTCAAGAATCAAGATTTAAAATACTTCATATCTCTTGTTAGTAGGTTCATTTGAAAAATGAATGCATACATTGGAAGAAGCAGTTAATTTTTTTCTGGTTTTCATTCTACTTTGTAATTAGAACAATACTGGCAGCCCACAAAAATATAAAACAGGCTACCAGCTACGGTTCCTTTATGCTTAGTAATAAGGAAAAGAGACATTGGGCATATCTAAATATAACTTCCATCTTGCAGCTCCATTAGTTCATCATAGAGGCAATATTAAAACAGAGAGGTCTAAATGAGCAGGGAGGTAAAGCATTACACATTGCCTTCCTTTTTCTCACCAAATGCCCTAATTTAGCTCTTCATCCATTTTTCCCTCCTTCCCACCCCAACCTCTAAACACTGCCATAATCCTTGGAGACAGCAGTAATATGGACTACAATGGTCTGTTGCTGTTGCCACCTCTCTTTATAAAGGGCTCCAAGAGACCCTGCATGCAATTTCTTGTCTGCGTGGAATTTTGCATAATGCATCAGACTGTATATCTTTGGATGATTGCAGAACAGTCCTGTTTAAAAATGTTAAAAATGTGGTATTCATGATGTATTTTATTTCTGTAGATTATGATATCACAGCTGCTTCAGCAATGGGGAGAAAAGGGTTTCTTGGAGCATATAGACAGGTAGGGTCATGTCATATGCTGAATCATCTGTCATTCTGCTTCTTGTTACCTAAATAAAAGATTCTTTGCGATAAACAGGTCAGAGGAGGTGCATCAGTGTTAGGCCAAGTGGAAGCCAGGTTACCAAGACTGACAGCCATTCACACAAAAGTCCTAAAGAGGCTAAGTGCAAAGCTGCAGACACCCAGCTCAGGGTGTGTAACCTACCACTAGAGACTGACAGTCTGACAGCCCACTGGCACAGGCATTAAACAGCTCCCATCTGAAGGGAACTTGAGGATCCTGAATCAAGTCAGCAAATGAAGTTTTCATCCTTACTGAAGTGGTAGGGTCTATAGAAAAGGCTAAGATTACTGAACACGTTATCTAAAGAGTCAGCATAGCTTCTTTAAAGGGAGTTCTAGCCTCACAAACTCAGCAAGGATTCACCCTCTAACATCCTTAATCTAATGATTGTGGATGTTGATGGAAAGAGCTACAGAGAGCAATGAGATTCACCTGCACTTGCTAAACTTGACCTTTATCACTACTCTTGGGAAACAGAACACTGGGCTAAGGCCTAACTCAGGAAGGCATTTCTTACGTACTGACAAGACACATTTGTTTTTCTATTTATTATGCTGTAGGGGTATAGTTTCTCTTGAGTATCCATGCTTCGTTTCAGATGCCATACTTGGATGCCATTAGAACCCCAAACTTCCTATTTCAGTGGGTATTGTGTTATGCTCTGCAGAGGCCTGTAATAGGATTGTGAGCTAAGCATGGAAAAAGTTCTTATATCTTACTGTAGCCACCGCTTCTTTGTCCCCTGAGCACCTGCCTGTTGTTCATACTGTAAACATCAGTATTTAAACAAACAAACAAAACCCTCCAAACAAACAAAAACCCCAATCAAACAAAAAACCCAAAACAAAGCAGGTCCACCTATCCTAGCTTTGCCTCATTTTAAGAATTAGGAGCATAAAGATAGGTTTTGCAGGGAAAGTTGAACAGGATTAACTCAGCTTTCAGCAGTTCAAAAAATATATCCTAAGTGCATCTTTTCACATACCTTCTTCCTGTAGGCCAAAAGACACCTTTACTCACACCAGAAGACTGTTTTTCCTCCCAAGCCCATGAAAAATGTACCCCAGCAGAGTAGCTGCAACCCTTTATAACCTTCTAGATTCAGTTGTCAGGTGGCTTATTGATGAGGCCCAACAACTGACTGCAATCTCTTCCAGGTGATTTCATTTGGACGAGATTGACTTGTTAGATCATGCTTTTGAGTAGAAGTTAGTCTGTTGTTTGCAGCAGCTGCATTTTTGTGGAAGTCTTCTCTTACTAACACTTATTTCTAACATGAAAATAAAATGATGAAAGAAAAGTAAAAACCTCACAACAGAATTTGTGATGTGGTAAAAACTGCGTAAGTGAGATTTGCCGCTTCATGCAGAATGTAGCAATTGATACAGGCTCAGTCCCAAACCAATATAAGCCTTTGGTGGTGTTAGTGTTTGTGTATCAGGAGTAATAAAATATATCCAGAAATCAAAGCTATTGGTTCAGAGATTACTAAAAAAACTGAAATGTAAAGTCATGCAGATTACTAAATATGTTTTCTCTGCAGAGAGAAGAACACATTTGCATCTGATTTATGAACTCTGTATACGTCAGGCATTTCTCTTGTGTCTCTTACTGCACAGCTAAGTTTATGTCAACAAAAGCTACTGCACAAAACTTGTTGAAACTTGCATAAGGGTCATTTTCCCCAGTAAAAGATTGGATTATTTGGAAGTTTTAATTAAAGTGTGAAGGAGGTAGTATTAAAAGTTTAGAAAAGAGGAAGCTCTTAAATTGTCATGACAGGTTTGTCATATGATTTGCTTTCTACCTTGTGAAATGTAGGCTCCATGTGTACCTGTTACACAAATTCAACCCAAATGCATGAATATTGAGTCTGTACTTTTGCACATGTGAAAGTCTTTAATTTTCTTCAGTGTGCCTGTTTTGTGCAGTAAATATTGCTACCAGGACTTGTATGCACTGATATAGTAGAGGGAATGGATATAATATACAAAGGGTTTTCACAACATATGTAAAGCTTAAGAAGTAGCCACACAGCCACTTCCTCTGTCTGGTTGATCAGTGCTTTGTTGGAGACACACTGAATCATTCAAGACTTCTCTGATACTTATACAAAGTTTTATACACACAGTATATTGCATAGTGCCTGTCTAGGACATTCTTGTAGTTCATTAAAGATGCGCCTAGGTTGTTCAAGTAGAAAAGCTTTGTTTCTGCCTTTGGAAACAAATGGACTCTGAAACGCTATGAGATCATGACTTTGAATTGATAATTTATTTTCAGAGTGGTGGACTTCTACAGGGCCCAGCGGGATGCAATGCTCATTGCTGCTGACAGGTGGTTAAAAGGTCAGTCAGTACAATACAGCTAATTACTGAGATTTTTTTTTCTGGCTATTTGGCATCTTTGTGTTCAAGAAAAATCACTGAAGTTCATCTTTTGACTGAAGTGACAGATAAGCACTATGAGCAAATCAATGACATTGACATGAAATATTAAGCTTAGGACAAATTATCTAGTGATGCTGTTTTCGTGCTTTTCTGTTGGGACGAGGAGATGGTGATGAGAAAAAAGCTCATCACATCACTGTATAAAGCAGTTTTACAAAGGGCGTGTATTTAACTCGACTGTTTAAAATCTCTGTCTTAAAAACCCGTCTGAAATAGCCAGGTTTAGTGGACCTAATTCAAAAGAAGATACAAACGATCAATACAGCAGTAGTGATAATAATTTTTTTTGTCAGAAATCCATTTCAAATGTCCCCTTTTGTGGATAGTCACGGAGCATTGGAAGAATTTGACAATATGCAATTACCATTAGTGTCTCACTCCTTTTAGTCAGTCTAAGTGGAATCAGCAACAAATGGCTAAGAACTGCCCATCTACATTAGATGATACTTTCTTCTCTTTCAGTTTAAAACCATTACCCCTTATCCTGTCACTGCACTCCCTCCTCATCTTTCCTGTAGGCCCCGTTTAAGTACTGGAAGGCTGCTATAAGGTCTTCCCAGAGCTTTCTTTCCTTCAGGCTAACAACTCCAACTCTCTCAGTCTGTCCTCGTATGGGAGGTGTTCCAGCCCCCTGATGATCATTGTGACCCTCCTCTGGACTCTTTAACAGATCTGCAATGTCACTGAATATATGATATATCAGTTAAAAGTGAGGCAGAAGTTTCTTTCTTAATTCTCTTTTCTTTCTATCTCTCTTCAGACTTAGCAGAATGGTATCCTCCTGCCGCTGGCATGTTCTTATGGATCAAAATTAAGGGCATTCCTGATACTCAGCAGCTAATCATGGAAAAAGCTTTGCAAAAAGAAGTATGACCTATGGTTTAATGGTATATGATGTTAAAATGAAGTGAGGGAAGGATAAAATAAATCTACCATGTCTATCTGCACATATGTGCACATATAAAAGGAAGGGGAGCCTACTGTAGAGCATTGTTGAATCTGCAAGTCAGGAATTGTCACACTGTGACTCATTAAAAAAATAATTTCTGTATTCAGATGTTGATATTTAATTAGCTTACTTAAATTTAAGCCATTATAACACATAGTACAATGTCAAGTATACAATATACATATAATATAATATTAATGTATGTACTAATATGAATGATGGCTGTCCGCTGTATCTTTTTAATAAAAGAAATCGTGTGATTTTATTTCTGTAATTTATAAGAGGCAGCATTACATACTGAGTAAACTACATCCCACCTTACTGGTACTTGTACACATTATGATGATAAGCCAGACCTAGTAACCCACCAGCTTAGATAACCAAAACCTAATTGCCTTTTGATTGTGTTATGAAAAGTTTTATTCCAGGCTGCATATTTTTGACTTCTCACTTTGAAGAGAGAAATATATTACTATTAAGCCATGTTCTGATATTTCAGCAGTGAACCTTCTCAAATTTAATTTAATGTGGTGTTTTAAAACTGTGGAGATAACTGGGTGGTTAATCAACTTTTCTTAGGTGTTACTGGTTCCTGGAGGAGCATTCAATATCAATAGTTCAGAGCCTAGTTCTTATGTCAGAGCCTCCTTTTCTCTGTCTTCTCCACCCCAGATGGATCTGGTAAGTGAGATTATTTTTTTTACATTCTTATCAAGACAGTTTCTCACAGTTTCTATTGCCATTCTATTTCTTCCTTCTTCTTTGTAAAAGTAATTCATAATCATACTATTGGTAGTCAAATTTTATCTTCTATATGCTTACCCACGCAACTGTTCTTAATTTTCACCTTTGGAGCCTCTAGGCCTTTACGTTAAATTAGAGAGACTCTTCCATGCTTCACTGTTATATTAAAAGCACAACTGTTGCATCTGAGCATCATATAACCTTTGAACATCAATATATGTATTTTTTTGTTTCATAAAACTCTGCTTTTTATTTTCAATCAGAGAAGTGGAAACTTTTTCCAGTCAAAGACCATACATGTTGTTATGAAAGGAAAACTGAGAATATCAGCAATATTTTGTAGTATAAAATACTGAGTTTGCATTTGGTTATAGTAGTTTACAGGTCTGGCACATTGGCTGTTTAAGTAATGCTGGAACGTGAACCATATTTGTGTCATTGCAGGCCTTCAAGAGACTGGCTGACCTTATAAAAGAGTCTTTGTGATAAAGCTGAATAGACCTCTTACAGCAATCAAAATCGTCTCCAGAAAATATTTAGTAACATTTGGATTTCATCAGAACGTTTTGAAAGCAAGCACAATACAGTGAATGTTTCCTTAAATTGTTTCAGCTAAAAAAGATAAAAAGAAAAAAAAAGAATGTAAAACCATTTGCTTAATCTTTTTGATAGGACATTGTATTAATAAATTCATTACCATTCAGAAACTTTAAATATACACAAAACAAAAATGTTCTGTTTCCTGTCAAATCCATGGTTTTGTTAAATTTGAACTGGTTTTTGTTCTGGATTTTGTTTTCCATTTGGGTTGGGAAACAGGGAAGTCAGTTATTTAGGAAGTAACTTGCACCCAAGTGGTCTTAGCCACTATTACTTAATCCGAATGTATACATTCCTCCAATGCCTTATATTGGAACTGGTTTTGTGTGTCACTTTCTTTCTTGTCCTGCTGTATGGCATCTGGTTTTGAAGGTTTCAAGATAAGTATTTGATTTCACTAAAGTTTTGTCATAAACTGACGTAAAGATGTTAGAAAATAGAAACTCATCTGGCCAAATTAGGGTATGATTACAATAAAACTACTTAGCCTTAGGTCCCTTGCAATTTGCATGGGTTTTGCAACACATTCTCTAATTTGTAAAAGGTTTTTTGATTGCTGGCATCCACTTCAGTCTGTTAATAATTACTCTTTACCTGTGTTAGAAAATCTCTGGTTTGCAAAGGCATGTGGATGTGCTAGTAGAATTCGTCTCTGCTCTTAGTTAATGTCAGACATGGTTTTGAACAGAGAGCATAAGTAACTGAACAGGGGATGTAATGGAATGGACAAAAATCCTGACACTGCCAAATGTACAAAGCAAGCAAAATGAAAAAATAAAGAAATATTTTGATCTCTAATCCCTTTGTCATTGTCATCCCAAACATTTGATATTTTGCAACATGTACAAAACTTTCAGAAGGTTTTAACTGTACAGATCCTCCAGTGCTTCCCATTTTGCTTAGTGCCTAAAGTTTTATTTACTGATTGGATGAAAGTATTGTGGTTTTTCACCAATAGCAGATGATTATTTCTCTATGCGCAAGTATTCAAAATTTCAAAGTAAAAATGCGTTGTCAAGGATCCAGTCAATCCTTCATCAGCTCAGGTAACCCAACCAATTAAGGGTCAATCACAATACTGATTAACTGGAAGTTTCACAAGAGTCATTTATGGTACTAACAATAGCTTTTATTCCTTCTTTGCCTCCTATTATAAATAGCATGCGTCATATCAAACTAGCACAGATGTGTGCCTTTCCCAGCATCCCTTCTATCATCATTCCAATGCCTTCATTCCAGCATCACATTTTATCTCTGTCTCAAGCCTTTTAGTTATACATCCAAAAATTCTTTGCAGCTTCTTGAGCAGCATGTCTAAGCTCAACGCTTTTTCCCTCTTCCCAGGTTACTGTGACTTTTAGTGGAGCACACATGATTTTCAGGCTAATTGACTGCAGTTTGACATCAATATGTGATGCTTTTCCTCTCAGACCCATTGGAAGTACTTTGTATGGTCCCAGCTTGTCTGTCACTCCTGCCCTCATGCAAAGACGAGGCAGGGTCTCTAGTCCCCTGCACCTCATTTACAATCCAACCGATATCTCCAGGCTCCCCTCCAATCCTCCCTGTCAGCAGCAGGAAGAAGGCTACCACTGGCAGGCAAGCAGGTATGCTGGCGCTGTGCGTGAGGCCAGCCCCAGCGTGGAACTGGAGTGGGCTTGGGCAGCCAAGACCCATGGGGTGGCACAGCACAGAGGACAGCCCACAGTCCCAAAGCTGTTCTAAGGGTGCCAATATTATCTTTGAAGACAAACTTGTCCCTTTTTACACAGATGTTGCTAACAGGGGGTCCAAACTAGCACTGTCCTCTGTGCAGTGCTGCTTAACAGCAAGTTTTCATCTTTCAACTCAGTTTCTTAACCACATGTAGAAATTTTGAAAGCTTTGACTTTGCTGTCATCAGTAAGGAAATTTTCATCTTGGGTTCAATTTAGAAAATCAGTCAATACAAAAGAACGAATTGACGTGTCTCTTTAATAAAATATTTTATTTTTACAGAGGAATAAATAGAAACTTCACTTAAGGCTGATTTTAGTTCCCAGGCAAATCCTATAGTCATTGTCAAATACTGCCATATTGTCATTCATCGAGACCTGAAGTAGGAAAAGCATAATCAAAATACCAGTATTAAGTAAGCTTTAAAATGGTGGTGTGTTGGATAATACACCTCTTAATGTTCAGAGATCTAAATATTAATTTAGTCAGATGTGAGCAAAATGTAATTCAATTTGCTGCACGTTAGATGCTCTTTCTATCTGTGAACTTTGGAGAGAGTTTGTTCTTTTCCCTGACTCTGGTGAAGCATCAAATTAAATATCCTGAACAATGCAAATTGAAGAATGGCAGTGAAACAATATTCTTTCTTAGAAAGTATTGACACACATGCTGTTTCCCTAAACCTCTGGCCTCCTGGGACAGAACATTCAGTGTGATTAAATGTTCCTGCAAGAAACCACTTGGAGACAAAAGGAAAAGATTGGGCGTCAGGTTGACATGGAAAGAAATGACCTGACAAATGAAAGTTCTGGTTTTCCCTTTCTGTTTCATGCATCCAAGAGCAAATAACCTCTCTCAGTCATAGCTGAGTTTAAGCAATCTGATGCAAGTGACACAATCTAGCATTGAGGAAAAGAGGACAGAGGAAGGAGAGACTCTGTGTGGCAGGCATATCCTCTGGTCCTAGGTATAGGCAGTTGTGGAAGAGTTCACAGCAGTGCAGTGGATTGCTGCCTGACAGGGCAGGCTGGGTCTCCCGACTAATTTCTGAGTGGTAACTGGCCTTTCTGCTGTACCTACACTTCGGTTCTGCTGGATTTTCAAGCTTTTGGCTAACAAAAAAACCACTTAGAAATTCTGGATAAATAGCTACTGTATGTGGCCCAAACAATTCTGCTCTACTGAGGGACATAAATCACAACACATCCTACATACATCATGCGTGCACATGTTGCTGCACACATTAAGACTCATCACGCATTCCACTTTTGCTTTGGGGGTTGTACAAATGTAGCAAGGGGGAGTAGTTCTTCCCTGGAAGAATGGGAATATTAACTATAACAACTTCAACATAATTTCTGAACTTCTGCATGAAATACATTTACAAATTTTAGGTCCACACAGGTCATTGATCAGAAGAAAAATATCCCCTTTACTTCCAAATGAGCCCTTCAGCACAGCTTTGATTAATAAATTATCCAGGAAAAAGAAAGATTTTTATGGAGAATTAATTAGAAGAGAGAATATATGTGTCTACACACTGTGACAGTTCTTACATTAAACTGTGAACAGGCAGAGAGTTATCTAATATCAGTCCCTGCGCATCAGTAGTAGAATTCAAGAATTTATAGCATTTTTGTGGAAATAACTTGGGTTGGGTTGCGGGGGGTTGTCCTCTACATTCTGAATGCAAGTTTTAAACTTCATTCTTTAAAAATAATTTGCTCTGTGTGTAACTTTGTGTTTTAAAACCTTGTGGCCTACAGATCTGCAGTACTTTCAGTTCTGCCTTTGCAATCTGCATTGTGATACACTGGGGTAAATATCTAAAAGAACTCCATATGCTGGTGCATGCGCTAATTTGGCTTGATTTCTTTGAGCAGCCCACTGTAGTCTGTGACTTAGATGGAAACAGAACGTTTGCAGTGTTTGAACTGCAGTCATGCTGAATGAGAAGCTCTCTGCAAACACAAAGAAATATATATTTTCATTCTTTTAACAGTGCTACTAGGAATACTGGTACTTTACTTTTCTCATAGTGGCTGTGGAAAGTATTGCATAGCCCTGCAAAGCTTAGGATGCCACTATGGGAGAAGCAAAAGAGTCTTGCTGATTCTTTCAGAGAATTAATATCCTAGAAATATGTTAACAAATCTGACTGCTGCTAGAAGATTGCGTGGTAGCTGTACGGAGTTTGGAGAATACCTTCAAAATTAAATTTTCTTTTTATTTTCAATTTGCATGAAATAAGATCTGGATTGATACAGCAAGTGAATTTGCCATGAAGTGACCTGGAAAAAATTAATGTGAATCTGTTTGGGTTTCTCAATTTGCACAGAACTTTGAACAGTATCTTTCTCTGCTTGGCTAATAATGAACTTTGAACCCAAAAGATTAAAAAGATCTTCCTGCGCTTGCCTCGGAAAAATCAGACATTAACAGAAGCAGAATACCATTGGCCTGACCGAGGATTTTGGATCCTGCATGGTGTATGCTGGAATTTCTAAACAGATCTAGCTTGTGACATCAGCCTTAAAATCCTCCTGGCAGATTATGTAAAATACCGTTTTCAGCACAGTTCCAAGAACTTGGAAGATTTATTTAATAAGCAAATAAGCCAGTTCCTGCATCTCTGTTAAAGACCAAGCTACTGTCTTATAACAAGCATAGCCAGTGACAGTGTAAACATTTTAGGCATTCCACAAACATGAAAGAAAATAGCAAAAGGCCCGTTAGAAATACATAAGCAAATAAATACTTTATCACAAACCTAAACTAAAAGAGAATAGCCATGATTCTTACAGATGTGTTATTCAGTATCCAATTTTTTTCATAGCTGTTCCACTCCAAGTATTTAACCTACACTTTTGCTTGCATCTCAGTGCATATTTCTTTTAAATCTGGACTTCCATGTCTTTTTAGAGTTCTCTTTAATTATTCCCTCCACAGGCCCCCAGGTAATGTATTTTTTTCAATAATCAAAGCCAGTTATTCTAGCCTATTTATTTTCTTACTATTGACACCATTTTGTTTACCTTTTATTAATTTGATGACTGAGTATGCTATTCCCTTATTCTCGGCATGTGTTGTAGGTAACACCATATGTAATCCAATCCTTAATCAGTCTCTGGCTGGTGGCAAGTCTGACCCAAACACTTTTTCACTTAAAGCAGCCAGTATCACTTAGGAGACCAGCACTGACTTTGCGGACATGTATCTCAGCAGGGTAACTATCCAGAACACACTATTGCCTGTATCTTCAAGTAATAGCAGTTACACCAAATGAATAAGAGTAGTATTTCCAATTGGCATAACAAAATGTTTCCCATTTTTTATCTTTATTATTCCTTGCCTTTTTGTTACTGTTATTTATCAGTCATAAAGATTAGGAACTAGACATATGTATCAGGGAAACTGACTACTTTGTGTTCCTCTGTTTAAACTTTTCTCTCGGATGCCTTTAGGAACTCTCAAGATGAATTATGTTACTCAGCAACAGAATTTTATGAAACCTATTAGAATGGCAATCGTCTACAACTACATTTAATTCTCTCCCTAGCAATTCTGTGATAAACCTTACATGTTAAATTAGTTCCTACAAAATATTACAGACTACCACAGAGTGGACTTTTAGAAAGCAACATGCAAAGATGATCCAGGAACTGAACTCTGTGGATATTAAGTCATGTTTGCAAGTGGTGTTTGCTATGAACAAGAATCCAAATGACTCAGGAGTTTCAAAGCCAGAAGAAATTATCATTAGCTTTATAATGAAGGCCACAGATTTTCTTTATCTCTCAGCAAGATATTCTCTCTCAGTTTTAAGATAAGGCTTAAAATTATGGAAAACCCACAAGAAGAGCCATTCATTACATGGGATTCTTTGCTGTCATGTCACTTCTATGAATTTACCTAATTTCCTAAAGCCCAAAGTAAGGGATAAAAAGAATCTATTCCAGCAGTCTGCAGCTGTTTTCCTAACCAATGAGGTTTTTAAAGTCTACATCATCTCTTCAAAACGTATCCTAAGCAGGGAAACACAAAATTACCCTTTTAGACAGGAAGGTTTTGTAAAGTAGTTAAGAGAGCCTGTAGGAAATAGACCAAAGGAAATATTTTCTGCGCTGGCAGATCACCCTTTGCTGTCTGGTGTCAGAAATAAGCAAATCACATTTGTGCCTTTTATGATAATCATATTGTCGTAAGCAACATAGACATCTGATATCAGTAGTGTTTTATTTTGAAAGGCCATTGGATAGGTCCACTTTGCATCTTGGCTGTTTAGTTTTTGGGCTATTTTAAAAGTGAAGTTCAGAAAAATTATTTGGAATTGCTTAGCTGTGGTACCAAAGCCATGAAAGTGGGCTGGGGTAAAAAGTCCCAACAGCCTCCTAAGTGTTTTTAAGAATAAAAATTATTTTCAGAGTCAGTAAAATATTTAGGAAGGAAGTCCTACTTATTATTTTTGTAAATCAGGCTCCTGAATGACCAAGTTAGTTTGTAAAATTGAACTAAAATTCCCAAGAAAATTACATGGTTTTGGTGTCCTCTTTAATAAAATCCTACATAAAATTTTCACGACTCAGAACTGCAAGGGCAAGAGGAAATCTTAGTCACATTCTTGTGAACTTCCTGGCTGAAATGTTGCACCACCGTGACCACATGGACACTCATACTTTACTTCTTCTGAGATCCAACAAAGGCAGACAAGACCTTTGCAAATAGCTTAGTAGCATGCTCTGCCCTTTATTTCACTGTTCAAAACAGTATGGGTGACGCTCCAGACAAATTAAGTGACATGGATAACACTGAAGAAAAGTCCAGCAGCAGAGGAGGAAAGAAGAGCAGGACAAAGGATATGAGGAAAGTCCTGTGGTAACAGACAAGAAATCTTACCAAAAAATACCCACACAAATTGTTGAGAGAGACTTACTCTGTTAGATACATTTCTAATACTCACAGTGCTAAACACACTTTCCAATTGGGAAATAGCCTTTCTCTAGGGACAAAAATATTTTATTCTGCCAAAGTTTATTTTTATAGTAAGGATGGTAAGCATCAGGCTGAAACAATCGTATATGACTACGTAACTATTGATGCTTTGAGGACTCTCGTTGAAAATACTGCTCACTCTGTTTTTCTCCCTGGGCTATAATAGAATCCTCCTAATAGCTTTGCTAGCATCTTTACCACCAAACGAGAAACCTAATATCTGCCAAGCTTGCTACGAATAACAGATTCACAGAGCACAAAGATACAATATACTGTGATGAATGAGCTACACAAATGTTTTGCTCCTGCCAAAAACTGAGACCTGCAACAAAACCTGTTCTCATGCTCTTATGCAGCACTCTTCGTCCAGAAAATCAGAACTGTTTGTACCTGCAATCAGTATCACAGCATTGGAAAGCATACAGGGATATGATACAGGCATGGCAGAGATTGAAGCTAGGCAGCTTTGTAAAACCAGCAATGGCATAGGCAAAACACATATAGAGTGGCTGTGCACTGTTCTGATAGCAAAAGAAGCAGGGGAGATGTAAGCAGCAGATATGGAAAAAAAATTACCTGCAATTGAAAAATGAAAATTACATTAGGAATTACTTAACAGTATTTCTAAGAAACTGTTTTATTTTTTGTCTCACATGTTTTAATTATAGGCTCAAAATTTCCCTTGTCTTGAATCTGCTCAATCCCACCACAACCATAGGTAGAGAATTCTGTTATAACATAGTTTGTTCCTGGCTGTGTAAGAAGAAAACTCAAGTTTTTAGAAAGCATCTGATCTGAAGAGTTATTGGTAAGAACAGCAGATTAGAAAAAATAACTCCATGTATTTATGCTGTCAAAGAACAAAATGTTTTAATTCCTTCAATTTTTTTTATAGTTCACAAGTTATTTTTACAACTCATTTTCTAGAGCACATTATCTCAAATTAAGTTATATATTAAGAAAACAATTGCAATACCTTAATTCTGAAGTACTGTTGTTCTCTGAACATGTATTTGGTGGTAGCACAGATCCCATTTATTCTGTATAATCTTCTTCAGAGCGTATCTCTAGACCAGATGGACCAAACAGTCATAGTGCTGCTGAAGATGAATAGCCCTGGGTGAACAGATGCATCTGATAATGTCATTCAGGAGAAGGTGTTTATATTTATACCGTGTTCTGGGGCCCTACTTTTTCATTCAATCTTATCTGCATCAGACACTATCAAACAAAGTCTTGTTTGCTTTGAGGTGGTAAATAAATCAATTGCTGCAACAGTTATAACTTAAGGAAGGTGGTTTTGCACTTGTATATTAATTGCCTTTATTATTCACTGAAACTATGTGCTCACCTACTTGAAGGACAACGTTATTTCAGGGGCTTCTCAAGTGAGTTTAAAAGCAGGTGGCTTTTTTTAATACTTGTCTTTGGTTTTTGATGCCAAACTTTGGCAAGTATCACCTTTTAATGTCCAACAGCATGGTTTTTAATCAGAATGCATTTTTGGACCCAGGTTCATTGTTAACAAAACAAGAGGTCCCTTCACAATAAAAAACATTCTTTCCAGTCCAAGGATTATGCCACTTGGCTATTTATACAGACAAGATGATGCAGCCGAAAAAAAATTATCTTGATAAGGGTGAAGATCATCAGGGAAAGAGAAAACATAATTAAATGCATTATGGGAAAGGTTCCAAAAACAGAGCAGAACATTAGCATTCATTGCAGTAATTCTACAGCAGAAATGGGTGTGTCATTTTTCACCAACTGATTTGTGAGCAATGTATTAGATTTATTGAAAACAAATATCATCTTATTAACGAGAGAGGAATCATTCCACTGAGAAGAAAAAGAATAGAATACTGAGAGCACAGAGTGTCCAGATGATGGAAAGCTTTAGAAACCCCATCAGTAAGCTATAGCCGATGTCACAAAGCCCAATGCAAGGCCATGCAGGAACTGTTTCATCAGACTGTTGAAGTGAATAGGTATGCAGTCTCTAGGCTGTGCGACCTGTGAATAGAATTTCTTGAATTTACATTCTGTTTTTAATTCTCCAGAATGTTTTCAGAAAATTTAGCAAATGCCTTCATGAGCCTAAGGATTTGGTTCATAGCAAAATAGTGGAACTTATTCCAGCCAGAAAGCAATACATGGGGTGTCCAGAAAACGTCAGATTTCTGCTTCCTGAAGCTTTTTCTTACTTCCCCCAGCAGAAAGGAAAATTATCTCTTTTTTGAGTTCTTATGGAAAGCTATTGCTTTGCACTTCCTCATAAAGCAAGATGGAGAGACCAATTCAGTACATAGTGTTTTTATGATGTATAACCTGGTTTAAATTGCACCGTGTCATAAGACTAGAATTTAAAATGTCATGAATCTCCATCCATTTCTTCCTGTACCGAAGGTAGTCTTGATACAAACCACAGCAAGGACTCAATCTGAACAGTGAGAGACAGTTGCTGGCACTGCTGAATGCACAACTTTCTCCAGCAAGGTCATGGTCATGCTGGAAAATTTTGCTGCTATAAAGTTTATTGACTTTCAGTTTCTGATAACACTAAGTGAAAGAACACTGAACTCTGGCGTTGTGCCACAAGAGACTATTTTATCCTGACAGCCAGACCCCTCAGTTTGCTGAGTCACAGAAATCTTGCATCAATAGGTCTGTGTAAATGAAAGGCACCTTTTGTCAATGACAAATTTGTAATGAAACTTTGACCAGATTTCAGTTTCTTTTCTGTCCCTCCTATGTGGGAATATAACTCAGAGAGAAAAATATTGGTTCAGCACATGCAGATGTTAGAAAACCCTCCTGTTTGCCCGGCCCATAACCATTCCTCAGTTTCCCTAGTGACTGGGTGATGAGAGAAATAAAACAGCTCCAGTATATATAGTAGAATATAGTTTAATCTATAGTAGAATATAGTTTAATTCTACTGGTTCCTGTTGCACTATCACATGTCAGACTACCTCTGTCAGTATGCTTTGGTGAGATGAAGAAAATGTAGAATATAGGTCCTTTCTAAATACAGTTTCCTTTTTGCTTGCAAGACTTTGATTTCCTCATGACAGAAGCTGACCCATATTATATTCTTCAGTAGGAATACGTAAGTACTTGCTTGTGGTTTTTAATATTCCTGTCATGAACAATTTTTCTTTTACAAGAGGCAATGTGTTTTCATTCAATTAAAACATGCAAATATTAAAATATATTTAAATAATCCTTTACCTGAAGTATGTTTTGGTAGTCAGAGGCCACCCAAGCTGTCATTCACCAGTGACCAAATGTGAGCCCACAAATCCCACTTGTACTATTGCAAGAGTGAAACATACACAATTGTATATATACAAATTCAAGAGCCGCTTATACTCACTGGTGTGTATGTTCAGAAAGTACAGCTGCTGCATAGACCTGTGCAGAGAACACTAGGTGGTGGGGTTTGATCCTATCACACTGCCTTGACAATTCTGCTGATTAACACAACGCACCTTGAGGACTTCTTGTAGACCCAGCAGCGCACTTGACAGTGGGGGGTCAATGATACGCACTGTAAGGGATGCTGAACGCCCACTTCTTTCCTCAAAGATCCCAGCAGGTGAAGTCGGCCAAGCTAGCTGGAGAAGGAGAACTTCCATAGACTCATCAATTAACTTACCATAAAATTCAGCTTCCCTGGAGCTCTGGTCCCACAAACATTACCCCAGCACAGTGAGGTTCTTTTAAGCTTCACCGGACCCTCCACAGAGATACAAAGTCAAAGAGGTTGCCTCCTTATTCCATCCGAGAAAAGCCATCCAGGCTATCTTTGTGCCATCTAGGCTATTTTTTGAATGAGTAGTTAAAACCTAAGATACTGTATTTTCTTTCTGTGAACACTAAGGGCAAGGTGGTCAGGTTTAATTTTTTTCCAAAATCATCTCTGCTGGGCAAGTACAACTTCAAATTGTTTTCTCATATGACCAACTTCCAGAACGTGTTCACGATTTCTGTTCTATTCAAATGAGCAAAGAGCCTCAAGTCTTCCACAGTCTTTGCTGAAAAAATGTGCTAAAGCTGGAATGTCATGTGCTTGTATAAATCAAATCTCTAGTTACATAGTTGAGATCAGTGAAGGAGCAGGACTTCATTACACAGATCTAAGAACATCTTCCTTCTCTCCCCAACACAATGCTCCTGAGCAGTATGCCCTTTGCAGTGCTTCAAATAGTGTGGCTGATTTTGATCATCCTTCTCCCTTACAAGTCCTTGAGGAATCAAGAGCTGTTCTTTCTTGACTCACCTAGGAGTGACTATAGATCCGCCTCCTGCTGATTACACTCTAAAACCACAAATTGTAGATTTGTGATTCATTTGGGGCTCTTCTTTGGCAAGGAGGCTTTATATTGCGTGGCAAAAGCAAACACCAAATATGCATCACCCCTCAGTCTATTGATAAAACCTTACAATCCATGTGCACGGCAACTTCTTCTATGTTTAATTTTTACTTGTAATGATTGATGATGAAAGAAATTAAGGAAGAGCTACTTCACATAGTGTGCAATGTATGCATGACATAATAGGAGACAATAATTTAAGCCACAAAGGTCCACTCATCACAAGTGCAGTGACTCATCAGCTTCCCAAAATATGATGAAATCTACCTAACAGATTCTAAAGGAGCAAAACCACAGTGTAATATAAACTGTTGTATATTATATGCTTTTTTGTGATGCTTTTTCTTTTTCCTTATGTACAACATGAGAGCAAAAGTAGGGAAAAAATACCTACTTTCAGGTAAGAAAGTGAACTATCTTATGCCTGGTCTCCCAAGCCCAGACAGATGAACATATGCAACATGTTGGCAGACTAAGAGAAAGTACTTTATTTCTAAGATGCTTTTTAGAAAAAAAAATTGGTACATTTACCTCATAGTTTAAATATTTTTATTCTGTAATTAGGAACATTGAGACTCAAAAATTATGGCTTGTCCAAAGCTCCTGAGGAAGCCTGTGGTAGATATGGAAGCCTCGACTTTTGAGTTTCAGTTCTCTGGTTCAGCCACACAAACATCTCCACCACGCAGTCAGAGTGGTGCATTACAGACCAAAGTCCACCATAACTTACATTTACAAAACACATGTAATGGATGACAGAATTGGATGTTGCCTTTTATTTTAGTTTTAGATTATACCTTGAGAAACAGCTGTTTCCCAAGAATAATGCTGCTCCGTTGCCAGACACCAGCGGGCTGGAGAATTTAGCTACTGATCAGACAATAATTATCTCAGCTGCAATTTTTTGCCTGGTTGCTTACTCCCAAAGCAACCCATCAGCTGCCACCAGGCAGCCACCACCAACTTTGTTCTTTCTTTGTTCTTTTTTTTAAAGCTTACATGAAAAAAAAGCAAAGCACTTGGGAAAAATATAGTCAGAAGTAGCTCCATCTAAGATAGCACTTAAAATTGATTTCCAATGAAATTATGGCTGAACATTACAGAGAGGTTAGTAAGGAATGAAGTCTCTGTGACTGACTCATGTCTTTGGTGTTCTTTGAAATCAAAAGCATTGATTTTTTTAGACGTTCGCTTGGGCTTTTGTCTAGCATCCTGGGATTCCCCAGGGCCCACTAGGATACAATACTCCACACACAGACAAACTGCTGAAAGGTCAGTGTGCTCAGCGCACATCAGTAGCATTTGTGCTGCTGCTACAGTTGCCAAGCTTGAACCAAAGTCAAAGGGAAAAGAAAGAAAGAAAAAAAAAGAGTGTTTATTTGCAGTTCTAGCTCAGCCTCCTGAAAAATACCCATCATTGCTAACTTTTATATATGCATTTGTGTGGGACAATCCACGTAAGTTTAAACAGGCTTGCATCTGAGATTTTCCACCCTTTCTTTTGCAGACTCAGTCTAATTCTAAGTACAAATCTAGCATTTCCCCTTAGGTAGTGACACCATCCAGTCACACATGTACGAACAACACAGTGACACAAACTGGCACTGACACTCAACATAGTCTGGCCACCTCAGTGCAACCAACTTGTCAGCAACGCTTCCTGGCATAAGTAGAAGCAAAGTCCAGTTTGTAATACAACCCTAATGCTGATCTTTTCCTCAGACTTGTATTTAAGCCCTAGCCCAAAAGGAGGCTCAGAAACCAAATTTGGCATCCTTCCTTAAGTCAGTCTGAATTAAGTCATCACCTTAGCCCTTTGATTTATCTCAGTCCCAACTCTACACATATCTCAATTTCGACTCCATCCTTTTGCAGTGGAACTACCTAGCCTGCCACTGACCTACCAGCTGAAACACAGGACTGCAGCTCTGTTTGCCCCTGCAGACACTCTCTCTGAACTCGAGCCCCAACTCTAGCTCCTGCCTTTGCACCCCAGTTCTTTTCCCCAGACATGATTTTGCCCCTTATTTCTTCTAGGCCAGCTAGAAACTACCACTAGGACTACAGTCTGACTCCTCACCTACATCCCAGGGAAAGCATTACCTTTGTTAAGATTACATAGCCTAAAAACTGCTTTAGGATTCAAACATAAACATAGCTCAGTGCTTTACAGCTGAACTCTGAAAAGCTTCCCTGGTAATCTGAACTCAAGCTTTGCCTTTTTTTCTTTTATCTCTGCAGGTCAAACCCTGACTTATCCCACCACGTTACCCAGCAACACGACATCCCATTTCAGAGCTCATTTCACAATGACTCATACCACCTCTGGGTTTAGTTTAGCAGGCCATGTTAATTACTGTTAAATATGACATGACTTTATGAATTTCTATAAGCAACCTCTAATTTTATGCAAAATCCGTTTATTCTCACCAGGACACAGACCCTTAATACACAGAAGGAAATACACAGTCAGGAGTACCAACCTTTCAGATCTGTACATCTTGCAGTAAACTGTCTTTCGTTAAGGCAGAAGCACTGCCAAGAGAACTTCAAACACACTAAAATCCTCAAAGGTTGACAAGAATCAGAGAGTTTCTTTGAGTTTATATGAAAATTAACTTATTTTTCTTGCAGTAGGGATCCACTGATATTTTAGAGATGAGACAAAGTCTGCTGTGCACGTGTACTGTCTTGTATTACTCTGGATGCCACATTTCCACTGACATTATAGCATCAGAACAGACTATTGACTAACTTAAAGGTAATAATTGGAAACATTTTATGAGGTTAGATAATTATGATCTGATAACAAATTGACTTGTTTTGTTTTCTGCCTGCATCACAGTAATCATCTAACAAAACTCAATTATAACTAACAGCAGCTGGTAATAGCGGCAAATGTAAACTGTTAGCAGCAGCAGTGAGCCACTTAATAAAGTAAGGGAAAGAGGTGATACAGTCTTTGGAAGTGAGAGTCTACAAACACACTTAGACACACGGACAGCCAAACTGTGTAGAAAAGGTTTAAATTAGCATAATCATCTCTGGCTTCAAACCTAAAGATCACACTCACTGTAATGACTTGCCAGGCTACCAAAAATTAGACTGAAAGATAAACTCCTCTTTACCTGGAGTACAAAGTTATTTCTGCACAGAAGTGTAGACAGACACTAATGAACAGGCAGACACTAGGGACTACACATAGATGAACTCCAGGAGAATTTTTATAGTTGAGATGAGAGTTAATCAAGGAGCCCATCCAGAAAGGGACACCCTTCCATGCGTCTTCAGTGAGTTCCTCTCACAAAAAAAAGTAGAGTAGACAGAGGCAAGAAGCATGAATCACCCAGGTGATCACAGATTATAAATGATAGCAACTGTTTTACCAAAAGCTATGTGAGAGCATTGCGGGCCACTCATCTGCTGCACGAACATCACAGGGATCTGAAGGCAAAACACCCTCAGCTCTGCCAAGGTTTGTCTTGCTGTCTGTCAAAAGCCAGTGACTGGAGGCAATTTCAGTGAAATGTTTTGCCTAGCAAGGATATAAACGGTATTCTGAGCTCTGCTAAGAGCAGGAGCCACAGAGAGGGAAGCACTTGGAGGGACCCAATTTGGAGTCACTCTGGTAATGGGAAGTGACGGCACTCTTCTACATTCATCTGTGTCCAGGCAAGTCATGCTGTCCAGACAAAACATAAAACACAAGCTAATTAGATTTTTTAAAAATAAAAATCCAAATTACTCCTTTTGGTAGAGGCAAGGGTTGGTAACTCACAAACACCTGCAGCCTGTGCTCAGAACAGGAAAGGTAAGTTTTGTGCCTGTCCTACTGTATCAGGGGCAGGACCTGCTTGCCTCTGGGCTGGTCTGTGTAATCGGCAGTGTCTGAAACTGCTAAGACAATTGAGCACAGTGGGTTCCTTTCCTTTAGGGAAATATTTTCTCTACATTGCCGAGTTCGTCGCTCTCTGTGAGGTAAATAAGTTATGTAAGGCAGGTCTCATTAAAACTGCTGGATTTTTCTTTTTTAAAACTGCTGTAAATATTAAAACTATTTAGAAAGATTTCTAATGGTATCAACAAACCCTGCAGCTCAGATTTACATTCACAGCACAAGTTTACTCAGAGGAAATTATACCAGACATGTATGCTCCCAGGAATTTGTTTTGTGACGCTGCCTCTTTTATTTAAAAAAATAATTGCCCTACAAAATTGGCCCAGTGACCAGGACCCTCCACAAAACACTGTTTAGCTTCTTTGATAGTGATCAGGAAATGGATAAGAATGAAATAAATCCTCTGAAAGAATAATTATTGTTCAAACATCTGCATATGCTGATAATCAGAAGGTATTGTGTGTATAAACTTGCTAGGGAAAACAAACTAGTGACCTACAATTCCACCTAAACTGTCTCTGTCAATGATTCTACAACCTACCACTTGTGTAAAAGCAAACAGCATCAAAGGAAGTTAGCAGGCCTCTCACTAAAAGGCACTAGCTGCAAATAGGCTGTCTGGAAAGAGTATTTATTCACGAGGATACATAATTTTAAAGTTATAGCTTTCACAGTGAAACACAAGGCAAACTGGTACCATGACTTGCTGCAAATATAGTGATTTAACCAGAGCAGTCTACAACCAGCAAGCAGCACCTCTAAATAATCACACAGGACCTAAACAATTCTGATATTCTTGGCCGTACATTCCATAAATAAAAGGAGTGCAGAGTCCCTTTTCCATGACATCTCGGTAAATTTTAATAATAATGTTGTTTCAAAAGAAAAAGTTTAGTTTTGAAAATGTCTTCATAAACTATTTCTAAATAAACAAATAATAGGGAAACCCTACTCAGATAAACTGACGCTTCACTTTATCTTTGTGAGAATTAATTACATTAGAGAGAATAACCATTTAATTTTTACATTTTAAAAGTCTCAGTTGACTTTCAAAATCAATAGATATTACAGCTAATTCATTTTACCACCAAATTGTTTTCCAAATAAGAGAAGAAAGAATACTGTTTTTTCTGATACATCTTGATTTCCTATCTATTTTTCTAAACAATACATAAATTATCAAATAATTTTCTCAATTTTTATGCTGAAATAAGGTTTGACTTTATGAGCCATACTGTACATGTTAAACTACTCTATGAACTGTGGTATTTTCCAGCAGTTTCATAAATCCCCCCTTTAACGTGATTAAGCTGTTCTCTGGACTCGGGAAACAAACTCCTCAACCAAAATTATCTATCTTTCACCGAACAATAAACACCAAGAGTGGAAGTGCTTTATTTTTCCAGAGCTGTAAATGCATTCAGCAACTACTTGTCATCAATACATGAGCTATATATACCCTGTAAAGAGAAACAAATTACTCACATATCTGTTCGTATGTGATGAAGGGAAAGTCATGAGCTCCTGTTGCTGTGAGGAATAAATTATCTTGAATTTCCTATTTGCTTGAAATACTAAGCTACATCTTCTACCAAATACCTAATGTGCATAGCTTGAATATGTTTGGCCCACCAGCCCCGTGTGGTGGCTGAACATGGCTCACACCAGCTGGGTTTATTTAAGATGATTCCTGGCGTGTAAGTGCATGAGGAATGAGGGAAAGAGCATCTTCAGCTGTACTGCCCCAGCCACTGCATTGCATCCTTCTAGAGTAGCACCACTATTAGCAAGAAGAGACACCATCCTCCTCGTCAGAGTGGAGGTACAATTCACTGCTATTCAGTGCAACTGCTAAAGAGGATGACTATTTTGCACAAATGAAATTAAAAACAGAATAAAATTCTACAGAACACAGAAGAAACACTGAATGTGCCCTGTTTGTTCTGCCAGTTGGAGTTATTGTGGTTACCCTTTCCTGACCATGCTCAATGTATTCACAGCAGCCATTCCCACCTTTGGAGCAGGAAGGGTTACTAGTGGGAGGCTGTGCAGGTGGATACTCTACTCTGTTCTTCCTGTTTCTCAAAGAAGTTTAGTGCATCTATCTTGAAATTACAAAGGTAGCTTTCTGCAAACAAGAATTATCCTATTTAACTCTGCAACAATCAATATTTCGGCAGTCTACGAGTACTGCAATTTCTTGCAATTTTATTTATTTTAGTAGATGGTGTCACTTTCTCTCTCTTAGGCAATCTGCCAGTATCTGTTATGATTTCTCTATAGTGTCTTGTTAATGCAAGCTCAGGAACAAAGAAAGTAGGCAGTAAAATCAACTTGTGTTATAGACAAATGGGAAGTTTTATAATGCATAAATACCAGAGCCCTGTGAAATGCCTTGTGAAAAGGAAGAAGCAGCTTTAATGAGCTTTTTAAAACTATCTGAATCAAAAAACAAGGAGGTGTGTGGGCAAAAAACCAACATGTTCTGGATAGGGTAGACAGTAGCTGGTCTTTCAGGAGGTAAAATGCAGGGAAAGTGGAAGAGATTTTTCCTACTACTGACCCACACACTGCATCATGATGTGACAGGAGAAGCTAAACCAGAATATTTTTGGGTCCCTTTAGGATCTTGCTATGACTGACATTGTCACACTTTTGTTCAATAAATACTTCAATGTAATATGCAGAGATGTATTGCAGCTGGAGGAAGAACAACCCAACCCACATCAGTTGGTTGACTGCATGAAAGAGACGTGGTGTTTGCAGGGGAGGGTAGAGCAACATCACAGCACCTTGTCCCTCCCCATTCCCACCCTTCTCTTGGCAATGCTAGTTCAGTGTCAAAGCAGAAAATTAGAATCAATTTTACTGGAAACACTCAAAATAGCGTTTCTTTTTAGTCTTTTAATCATGAATAGCTTGAACAGTTCCTGTGTCCTCTCCCTGCAAAACTACCACTGTTTATGACTAACGCAAATATTCTTCTGTAAGGCCCAGAGGCTGACCTCACCAGTACCATTCCTGACACAGTACCTTCTGCAGCTCATCCCATTTCAGTCCTAGATAAATAATATACTACGTCTGGGGCTTTAAAACCTTGCCATCTAAAACTGCCATCTATTACAGTTGTCACAGTTTAGCCCCAGCCCAGCCAATTTTGGCAGCTAAAACCTGTGTTGGAGACAATCCTCCAAAGGACTAAATAACTTAAATGTTTTTAAGCGTAAATTTAAGTAAATCTATGATGGTGCCAAGCCTCCTCCCTTATAATATATGGTGGGGATAAATAATTTTTTCAACAAAGGTAAAGCTGAAGTATTATTAACATCCAGACAATGCGCTGGTACCAATTACTTTTTTCTTTTGCTATCTGAAAGTAATAACAACCCTATTCAAGCTATTCATGTGAGAAGGTGAGCTGTAAAAAGGCAATTTTAATGGAGTAGATAACAATTTTGGTCTTTTTTGCTAGAAAAGAAAAAGTTACATCATTTCCCCCACAACAGAAGGGTCTCCTACCAAGAAATATCCTCTCTTTTGAAAATAGTATGTGGAGAAAAGAAAGCACCAATGGGACTTTGATTACATCTCTGCCATTACATGACAATCCTTAAAATTACTTGTTGTACCTTGGTTTTTAATCTAGTCTTACAACCGAAACTGAAGCAGATTCTTAATATACTTCATATGCAAAGCTGTTTACACTTAAATATCACTCTGGAGAAACTGCTGCTTGCTAATGGGAAGCTGTCACAGTTGCTAAGCCAATCATAGTTAGGTACAGCTCCATTGCCAGGTGCTGGTACATCTAACCTAGCCCCTTCTGCAGGCAGACCCATAAAGTGGCACAATTCAAGATGTCTGGATGTGTTTCTGATCAAGCAATATGTCCTGGTCAACACAGCAAAAGTCACTGTTGGGTTTGTTTGCTGGGACTGAAAACTATGTAACACATACGGCTCTATCTGAGTTGGTGAAGTTGCCTGTATTGTGCTAAGGGGTACAGACCCCTATACAGACAGTTTTAGCTGTGAATGCTAGCAATCGATTAAACAGGAACATAGCTTCTCATCCTTGCAAACCAACGGCAGACGATTTATGAATCCCTTCAACTCTTTTATAGGACCAATTTTGCTTTACTGTTTTGAGTTGGGTTTTCTTTCCCTCTCCTTCAGACATAATTCCTTTAGCTCTTTATATTGACTTTTATACAAAGCTATAGGCTTAATTCTATGTGGGGGAAAAAAAAAAAAACCGGTCTTGTGGAACAATGAAAGCAAAACTCACCCACAAGGAGTGGGAATTGAAAGAGCATGATGCAGAGTGAGTTTGTGATCAGCAGAAATGTCAGCTGTGATGTCTTCAAGGCAAGATGCTCCAGAAGCACAGATACAACAGTGTATGTCTGACCATTCTACAAGAACTCCCTGCCTTTTAGCTGCACAATTATACAGGGAAAGAAAAATGTGAGCTGAGAAAGCCAAGAAGACCCTTTGTATTTTACTTGACCCAGTATTTCCAGACGCCAGCAGACCCCCACTTGCAAAGTAACTTACAGAGAAGAGGACTAGAATTGGACCAGGTAGCCTCAGAGCCTCTTCCACAGCACCACCTCCAAGCAGAAATTGGCATAACATAAACATGCACAGCTCCTCCAGCACAGCGGGTCTGTGGCAGGTGGTCTATCCAGATGCTTGTTTCTTCCTCCTCTCCAGATGCACACCTTGTGATCACCAGAGTCCAGACGCATGCTTAACTGGAAATCAGATGCACACGTACGAAATCTTTGAGCTGTCAAAAGAGCTGTGCACCCCCAGCAGCCCACAGAGCTTCCAGCCTTTCCAACCACGCAGAGAACTGAGAGGCCCGGGGACTCCACAGCCACCCACCAGAATCCTGGGACACCACCCAGAAAGTAGCTAGAGGAGGGGGTGAGAGATTTGAAACCTTTGAAGGAGAAAATGTTCACTGTTGAGAGGCAGAGGAAAAGCCCTTCTTTACAACATATTTGATCCCTTCCCGGGCAACTCATTATCTGTGCATTTCAGCTGCATATTTCCCTTCAACAACGGCCTGTGCTCTTCAAAGCAGAGGTGGCATTTTTGGTAGGTAAAAACTGCATAGAGGATCCCACCCCAATTTTACAGACAAAAGACATTACTAAAGACTTTCCAGTAGATGGCAGGGTTACCTTGTGACAAAGCTGAGAGTCTGGACCCGGTGTGGCACCTCCCATACAAGGACAGGCTGGGAGAGTTGGGGTTGTCCCGCCCGGAGAAGGCTTCGAGGAGACCTCAGAGCGACCTTCCAGTACCTGAAGGGGCTACAGGAGAGCCGGGGAAGGACTTTTTACAAGGGCATGGAGTGATAGGAAGACGGGGAATGGCTATAAATTGGAGAGTGGAAAATTTAGACTAGACATTAGGAAGTAATTCTTCGCCATGAGAGTGGTGAGGCACTGGCACAGGTTTCCCAGGGAAGCTGTGGCTGCCCCATCCCTGGAGGTGTTCAAGGCCAGGTTGGATAGGGCCTTGGGCAGCCTGATCTAGTGGGATGTCCCTGCCCGTGGCAGGGGGGTTGGAACTAAATCATCTTTAAGGTCCCTTCCAACCCAAACTATTCTATGATTCTATGATTAAGTTGAAAGGTCTTCAGGATAAAGGTTCAAGCACTGATTAAGTATGCTTAATTAGCAGAGTGAAGTAATGTTTGAAAAAGCATAAACACACGTTGGATTAAATGATCTAATGTGAGCCAAGAAATGTAGAAACTATATTTTAAAGTAGGGAAAAATCCTGACTCTCAACACATTATTAAAAGTTAGCTTTGGTAAAAATGACTTTCATTTAGACAACTGTTTATACCACAAAACTGACAGAACAGAAAACGCAGTTTTTGACATGAGAATCCACTGGAATTATCAGCTGTATAATTGAGTTATGGAAAAAGCAAAAAGTCCTCACAAATATTACTGGAAGTGATCAGCCAAAGTGGCTTTCAGGACCAAAATCGATTCAGCTGTGCAGTGTAGTGTTTGGCTCTTTCTAGGGACTGAGCAAAAGAAGAGCACCCCAAAAAGAGAATTCCATACCTCTTAAATCAATATGAAAAATCATGGTCTCAGTAGCTGGAGAACATCTTCACAGGTTGGGAACCCCCCTCAGAAACAGTTGTGAGGAAAAGCCTGATGCACCCTGGGAATCTCAGAAATGTTCTTTTATGTGCCAGGAATTTAACTTCTCAGCCCAGTGTGACTGGCTGCAAATGGACAAAGCTTCAGCTGCTTCTAAAACTACAATTCTCTGAATCTGCTTTTCCAGCCAAAGCAGTAAGAAGTGCCCCATTGTATTTCAGACATTTATAATTACTCTAGTAAGTGAATTCCTTTGTAGGTGTCCCAAGATTGTATGGGCATCTCCTTGAAGGACAGCTGGATTTCCATAAGGAGGATGTAGGTGTGGTCATTCTGGTTGTGTCAACACTTCCTGAAATCTTTTGTTGGAGACCGCTGATGTCAAACCTCTGTACACTGCAGGTAAACTGAAATGGCTGCAGAAAAAAAATATCAGTCCACATTTTATGTGGTTCTCTTTAGCAGAAAAGATTCAGACATAAGACATACAATCCTTCTGCTTCCCATTTGGTCTGTGCCAGGTTTGGCTTGCCTCAATGAAATTACTCATATATTTAATTTCACTATTACACTGTGGAATAAGAGGATTAGTGGAAATACTATATTCTTAAAAAGAGGTTACCTGCTTTCTTTTGTGAAGATAAAAGAAAATGCATGGGCTGATGACACACAAGGCTTCTGAAAAGTAAAAAGGCCCAGCCTGGCACACCTTCTGTGTCAGGACAAATTCTGCATTTATTGCACCAGTGCCACTCAGCAGTGCTATCCAACTGCAGACCATGCAGAAAAACAGAATTTTCATTCCGAGTGATAAACAGTATCTTTAAAGTCTCATTTCCTATTATTTCCTACAACAATACACTCAACTGCCTCCGATAAGTGCAGAGTGTCACTAGTGAACATATATTTGGAATACATTATTTTGTTTTTATTTTATAGAAGCCTTAATAATTTGTTGCCATTTTTTTTGTTTTTACATGCTAATGTAAGATTACATTCTATTCTTAAAGTTTCCCCATCCTATAGCCACTTTATTGATGATTCACACCTATTAATTTGCCTTGTTTCTGAAAGCATTTGCTTTATAAAAATATAACACACAAAAAAACCCCTGTATTGATTGATTTTAAAATCCTATTGTCTTTTGCAGTCAGGTAATACACACAAAGCTTGACACATTCCTGAAATTCCAACTCTGGTGAGTGTGTAACAGAAATGGTAATATTAACATGATCGTCTCGATTTTTTTCCCACAAGAATTCTAAGTGCTCCAAGATCACATGTCTTTTCTCCCCCTTTCAACCTCAGGAATAATCTGGCTCATCTTTCTCACTGACATAAACACTGAATCTTGCTGAAGGTCACACAGCATTCCTAGTATCTTCTCATTCATGTGGGAATCAGCACTGTATTCTATGCCTCATACTGTTTTACATTCATGACATGCAGTTGTAGATTGTTTCCGTCATGGAATAATGCCTGATAGTCTAGTTCATGCAGTGAATGGTAAACACTGAAGTTTCAAAAGCTAATTAGTGGTGTAGACTTGTTTTTTTATTGCCCTATCTCAGTTTATTCAGCTGGATAGCTGTGGGCCAGGCAAGGTCAGCAAAGGCGATTATAGAAATTATCATTTCGTACAATAGAAAGTTGAAATAAATAAGACTATTTAGTGCAGAAAGGAAAAGAAATAAAGAGTCTGAGGCATCTGACATTATTAAGGTAACTGTAAATCAATTGTTTTGATGGTTAGGCCTTTCGCTCACCTGGTGTCCCCACTAATCCATTTGTCATCCAATATTTCTGTCTGAAGACCAAAGCCCTCTTAGGCTTCAACAGGGGACTGAGATTCTTCTGTTCGTGGCTCAGTGACTCTTCACTGCCAGCCTTGAGTTTCATCTCATCAGTAAGCCCTGAAGCAATACCCTGTCTGCAGTTTTCAGTAGCTAGAAGGAAAGGTACAGGAAATCATGGAGCAGGGAAGTGGTGGTGCTGCAGAAAAATAAAGGAACCAAAGCATTTTATCAGCAAGAAGTGCTCTTAGTTGGCATCAAGGTTTTTCTTTAAGTTGCTGGGGGTGGGAGGGGGGGGAGGGCTCTCACCAGCCCTTCTTTCAATTCTTCATGTCCTAAAGAGCTTTGCAGCTTTTGAACAATGGTGCCAAACCCTCTGAACCCAGTTTTCTGTCTCTGAACCCAGACTTCATTGTGGAATTTTCCCTTCAGATCACAGGAGGTGTGGATTTCACTCTCTCCTCAGCTGCCAATAATTTATGCAGACATATCTGCCCTTGGCTTAGCACACCCACACAGCTAGGCTTTCTGTGGCACAGTCTGTTAAGTGGGAGTGTGGACTTTCTGTGGCACTTATCACCAAAGATTTGGACACTCTCAATGCAGCTACAAGCACATGTAGAAACTGTCCACAAACATGCTGTAGGACAGGGAGAGACCTTTACATCAACAGAATATACTGCAAAGCCAAGAGAACCTCAAAGAGGAAATGAAACCACAAAAGATACGCCATTAATTTCATGAAGAATCACATTTGCATATGTGCAAGATAATATTGTAGTGACATAATCAGTGGGTTTTTTCATTTATGGACTGTGTCTACCACATAGTTCAGGAAGGAATTTCTCTCAGAAGTGAGTGATGAATGTAGATCACTGCAGAGAAAGTCTTCCTAAACAAGACAAGAATTTTTCCTCCTCTGGGAGGAGCAAAGAGAGGTCACAGTAAAGGCAGGAAAAAAAAAGCTACTTTTCTAACACCATGCCGTAAAAGATAAGGTGTAGGGAGGAATAAAATGTAATTGGTCATTTCCATTCATACAATTGTAGAGGACAAAAAGCAACCACCAACAAAATGGGAAGTAACAAATCCAGAAGTGCAGAAGAGAAATAGTTATCACTACATGATATTATGAGGTACAAATGAAAAAACACCATAAGATCACAAGCTCCATGCCTAATCTTTTTTAATTTATTTTGAGTTATTTCAAAAGTTATGGAGGAGAAACAAGAAGAAAATACAAGCCATGATATAAGCCACAATGCTCTAGGACACAATTCAGAGTAAGATATTTCTGAAAGGACTAATACAAAGCAAGCTCTCTCCCTGATTACATCCCGAAAGAAGTGTATCTTTTTTCACTTGCTGCAAGAATGAGTACTGGTTTAAATAAAGAAAGTATTTTGAACTATACCCCTGTTTTCTGATTCAAGGTAAGAACACCCTGTCTGTTCCTATGACACCTCCACTCACAACACTGTGGCATGTTTGGTGCTGGCTAGGAGTTCCCAGGACCATATGATTTCTGCATCTCCTTCACAACCAAGACTAGTTGCAGGCCAGATTAATGACTTGCAGGTGTCCATATATTTCCAAAAAAAACAGGATGCTACTCAACCAAGAAAGCAGTCCTGGTCTAGCTTGGAATGGAAGTCTTTCAGATGGCAATAATGTGATTACAGTGACTAATGTAACAATCTCAAGTAATAGACACAACTAAAACTAAAATGCAGCTCATATTTCAGAAAACAATTACATTCAATTAATATAGTATGCTAAAGATCCATATCATAGTAGTATTTTCTTATTACAAGTTCTAATTGTACTTGGTCTAGACATTCTTTTTAAAAGAAAGAAAGAAGTAACATCACCATAAGGAAAAAAAGGCATTCCTTGTAATCAAAATTATGTGAAATACACCAATCTAATTTCTACATGGAATATCTCCTCATGTTTCTGTGTTGACTGGCATGTTAATACAGCTGGTTTGCTCAACACTATTTGAAAACTTCCCTGTTTTATTTCTTTTCTCCACTGTCACCTCACATTATATGTCTTTCAAGTGGGAATAATGTGGCACACAAGCTTGCCCTGCCTATTCCTGTATCCCACTCTGCCTAGTGGATGGAGGGACTGTAATTACACAAAATTTGTAATTTGTCAATTTTATTCTTTATGCACTTTCATCTGTATATAATAATCTCAGGTAAATTAGGGACATTTTTATAGCTAATATAGAGCTAGAAGACACATCTGGAAGACCTGTGTTACAGTCCCTGCTGTAGTCTGCGTGCAGCTGGTGTAAGCACAGTTGGAAAGGTGAGTTGGAAAAACTCATTCAGAATCCCACACGCTCACTTAACAAACAGATTTCAGACCTTGCTCCAGGCCTGATATAACATCGATTTGAAGCTAGCTCTCCATTTCTCTCCCTTAGCCGTTTTTTCCTATGTACCACAGACACCAAGTTTAGCCACCAGGGTGCAGTCAGTTAGAAAGCTTGCCAAAATTCCAGCGTTTGTGGCACAAATGATATACCAGCTGGGTATACCTAATGCTGGAAGTAAGGGCCAGTAAGATCAGCCACTTCAAGCCCTGAGCAAGGCAGCCTGACCTGCTAGAAGGCAGTTCCTTGCTGGTCTTCAGGAGATTAGTCAGAGAATGGCTGTGTGCGATGGGTACTGGAAAGGCAGTTCACTTTCATAGCTCAACTCTCTTCCTCAGAGCTACTACACATTGTTTGCAAGAGTGGTTAATGGGGAGGGAAGAAAAGGACACCAAGGAAGCACTGAACCAAAGGAAGCTGTGCAGCACAGCCGTTGCTTTTAATTGCTGCAGTAGTATAAGTTCTTACTTCCTACACACTGCAGACCATGAAGAGCAACAGGAGACTTCCACATGGCTACATCTCCCTCTGGGGGTACCCCCAGAACAGCTACAGTGAATGGGAGGACAATTTTACTTTACTGTCAGCAGTGGGGTCATATCAAGATATGGAAGTGCTGGGACAAAAGTCCCAGCAAAATTACCTCTTCAGCAGGTGTGTGGACGTCCAAATTCTTAGGGCTTTCTCCAGCAACACAGGCTTATGTTCACTGAAACCCAAGGAAACTAAAAGGGCAGCTGCTTTCAGAGGGACTAACGAAAAATTTGTCACTTTTCCAAGTACAAAATTTCAATCTCACACCGATCTGACATGCACTCAGAGAGCAGCAGAATGCTAGCTGATTTAAAGGAGTTTGAGAGATTTGGGATTCAATTATCTAACTGTTCCATCATTAACTGATAAATAAAAGCCACTTGGTCATCTTCAAATGCAGTATGTAAACATGAAAAGAAGGAAAAATAAGTGCATAGTAAGTGAGGCCAAGTTAGCATCAGTCACAAGTCAGTGGCAAACAAGGTTTATGACCAAAACCACTCCTCCCATCCATAAAATGTTTTGCTGGGTGAGCAGATGAGTAAGAAGCACACTCCTTGACCTATTACCTCAGTTGGCATCTAGCTCTGGCCAAATCTGACAACACCAGGTGTGCCTTATACACTGCCTTCCAGTTTTTCCATACCGGAGACCCCGAATACAAGAAGCTTTCTGTAAGCCACCCTGGTCTCACCAGTGCCTGCACCACTTCTGAGTACTGGCTGCATCCATGTTCGACCACTGCAGCCACCTCTGCTCTTCTTGCATGCAAGGTGGTGGGTCCAGGTGCCCAGACCCTTGGTGTAACTATTACAGCTCCCTGGAGTGGGTGTTGCTCTCTGTTTCTGAACCCTCTGTTGCTGTTTCTCTTCGGTTTCCCCTATGCAGGATGGAGACCTGCTTTGACACGCACCACAGTGCATCTCTCCCTGCAATGAGATGCAGTCCTAAGCCATGGCTTTTTGGTAGATTCTGCAAATGTTCTCTCTTCTGATTACCCCTCTCAGGAGCAGAGGAGTTTCAGTTACTACTGCCCTGGAAGAAGTGGATATCAAGAGCAGGGTCTAAGCTTGGCTGTAGGAGGATTAGAAATATCTGGCAACATAGACCTCTGTAGTCCAACCCACTGGCCTTGATGCTCGACTGAAGTTGGCCCTTCATCCTCCTCTTCTGATGCCACAAGGTCAGCGAGGAAGCAAAGGGGAGTGGCGCAGGACAGGTCCTGGACTCCTGCCTGCAGCTGCCCTTACACCACAGAGATCCCAATCCATTTCTAGTGGCCGCAGAGCCTACACAGGTAGTGCCAACCACATTCTAGCAGTTTTGCTCAAGCTAAAAGACAGTGAGAGAGCACTTGATGCCTGCAGAGCAGCTTCCCGCAGGCTGGGACCTCCAAACGCAGCCCTGCGAGGACACCATGAGTGTCATTTCTCTGAAGCACAGCATTTGGATTTTCAAGATTATCCATACAGGTTGTGTTTCCCCCTCTCTCATAGAATCATAGAATCACCAGGTTGCAAAAGACCTCTTGGATCATCGAGTCCAACCATTCCTATCTGCCACTAAACCATGTCCCTGAGCACCTCGTCTACTCGTCTGTTAAATACCTCCAGGGATGGTGAGTCCACCATCTCCCTGGGCAGCCTCTGCCAGTGTCCCATGACCCTTTCTGTGGAAAATGTTTTCCTGATCTCCAGTCTCTCCCTCTCCCTCCTCCCGTTCCTGCATCCTCTTTTCCCGTAGACCTCTCGGAGGGAGAAATGATGCGATGCCAGGCATCCCGCCGGCGACCTCGACGGACCACGGGGCACCCGGGGGGAGGGGGGCAGCCCCGTTCGCGTCCCGCCCCGCTCGCCACCGCCCCCCCGGGGCCTCCCCCCGGTCCTGCCCCGAGCATGCTCAGTGCCTCCCTGACCTACTTTCCCGTGCCGGAGCCGGCGGAGCGGCGGGCAGCGCTGCGGCACGGCACTGCGGCAGCGCCGCGCTCCGCCCCGGCCCCGGGCACGGCGGGGAGAGACGGGGGGCACGGCGGCGGCGGGCGCTGCCGCGGGGCGGGGGCATCGTCGGCATCATCAGCATCATCGGCATCATCGGCATCATCAGCATCATCAGCATCTTCAGCATCATCAGCATCCTCAGCATCATCGGCATCATCAGCATCGGCAGCATCGGCAGCATCAGCATCGTGCGAGCGGGAGCAGCGGGCGCGCAGGTGAGCGGGGTTCGGGCTGCGGTTCTCCCCTCCGGGGGATGCTCTCCGCCGCCGCTGTGCCCGGGATGCCCCGGGACAGCCGGGATCGCGGGGACCGCTGGCCGTGCCCGGAGAGAGCGGGGCGAGCGGCGGAGCGCTGTGTTCAGCGTAAAAGTTCAAGAGATTCGTTCAAATCGGCATCGAGGCTTGCAGGAAAACGGGATTCTTTAGGCAGATATAAAAAGCTGATGAGCCCGAAGCTTTTGCGGGAGACCTGCGGCTGCTGCGCTCGCGGGGTCGGGGCGCTCGGAGCTGTGCCGAGCTGGGAAGGAGAAAGGAAGGTGTTAGCCGAGACCTTTCCAGTGAAGCTGACTTCTTAAGACGGTTTGAGTTGAGCTGCTTCAAATTTAAGATAAAGGCTGCCTCCCTCATATTTTGCTGTAATTACCCTTTTACTTGACAGAATGGTCTCGTGAGACGAAAATTTCAGAAGTACCCCGAGGGAACAACAATCTAAAACTTCAGAGCGGTCTGGCAGTAACCATCGAATGCTCTTTCTTAACGGGGCAGGTCCGCACGGCATAGGACGAGGGAGCTTAAAAGAACAGAGAGCATTACTGAGCAGGCACTTTTCTAGTGCATTTATCTGGAGAGAGTTGTAAGAGACTGCGCTTCCTAACAGTCCTCTTTCAGTTGTTGAATGGAAGCATCTCAGATGAAGCTTCCCTGATAACCCTGATCCAGAAATAAAAGTTCCAGCTGTGTAAGTAATGCTGAATACTGCATGCAACCTCATTCGGTATGGATTTGCTTGAAAGACTATAAGGTCATTTCATAGGGAAAATACAAAAGAGTTAAAAGAGAAAAAAAAAAGTGGCATTTTAGTTGTTTAGAGCCATTTCGCTGCAGAAGAGTTTATTTCTTCACTGCAGTAGGACAAAATGTGGCAGATCTCTTTTCAATGGAGATGATGTTTGCATGGCAGGAATCTTTTGTCTGGCTTAGCCTGTACAGTTAGCAATAGCACCATGGATATACTCGTGGCTGGTGTAGCAGGAATCCTTTTTTGCTGGGAGACATTGTCTTTTAGACCGTAGTATACTAACAACAGTTGGTGTTAAGCGCAACTTACACAGCTGGAGTGCACATTGTACATCCATTCTGTTTTCTGTTGTATTTGAAGTTTTCAGAGGTGGAGGCAAACCGCAGATTGTCCACCAAAAAAAAAAGGGTTTTTTCCAACTTCAGTACAGTGACATGTGGTATTTGTCCAAGGCATGTTTAACATCCTGAAAGCTTAGAGATAAAATCAGTCACTCTTGGAACATTTAACACAGGGAGGGAGCATAGCAGTGAATTCTGAAGTGATTATATTGAACAACTCCAGTTTTATCCCTTTTCCAACCCCCTTGCCTTCCTGCAATTAGACAGGTCCTGCTTTAATATTGAAGAGGAGGATGGAGTACCGGCACAGGAACCTCTATAAAGTGTATTCATCAATTTAACCAGGTTAAAAAAGTGTATCCATCACTCTAACCAGGGGAAGAGTAAGTAAGAGTGTAGGACCAAGCTCCTGGATACTTATTGGAATTTCATCATTCCTGCAGTTCTGAGCTGCTGTCCATCCATGCAGACTTGTGAGTCTTCGCAAACCTCTTTGTAGTCTTAATTTTGTTATGTAATTGTGTTAACTAAAACAGTGACATTTTCTATCCACATACAGACCCATCTTAAAAACATCATTCCAAGATAATGGAGATGCTTTTCACCACTTACTATTATCTAAATCATTCATAGCAGCATTTTAGAGCATCGTATATTCTATCTGCCAGGAATGATGCAAAGGGCAGACAAAATTTGTACCTATTCATGTGAGGACAGGGGAATTCAAACAGATTTAATTATTTTTACTTAGCTATCAAAGAAATTTTGGTCATGCACTTTCTTATTTCAGAGTAGTAGTTACTATGAGTAGCACCTGTTTGTCAGAAGTGGGGAACTCCATACAGATATGTGTAAATTATTTATTTTGGAGATAGGGCTACCACACGTGGAGGAATTACATTAAAAGTAACCTACCTAACCCAAAGTTAACACTTAATTGACATGATTTTGCCACTCTTGAAAGTTTTATACCTATAGAATATTTCTGCTGATATTTTTAAGTCATGCAGATCAGAGCAGGTGTACTGCACTGCAAGTGCAGTGATGAGTGTCATAGGTTCGTGACTATGTGGTACACCGCAATCCTACCAGTAGTACTGGGTACTATTCGTAATACTGGATGCTGAGAACATTATGTTATTTTCATGTTACATTTTTCAATCCAAAGTAGAAATGACTGGCACACCCCCCTGAAATTATACAAGGGCTTCCAGCTAAATTATTGCATACACATGGCCTAATATAGACATGCTTGGAAAGGGATGAATTGATGACATTCATGAACAAGCAAGGCTTAAGTTATTGTGTGGTGCAGGGCAAACTCCTTTGAATCCCATCTGCTGTCCTCTTTGTTACTTGTGGAGGAAATAGGCATAAGCACTTTTAACCTGAAACGATCCTTTTCTAATTGCAATCAGTCATGAATGGTCAGATTCCTTTAAGTTCCCCTTCTGACAAGGTTAATCCTGCCCTAATCATGGCATCCACGTGTAACCTCTTTGCCCTGTATCCTGGAAACCATTAGATGTGAAAGACAGTCATTAAAAATTATATCTACCTTGCAATTCTATAGGGATTAGTCATACTCAAATCTGTTGTCTCCTATTTTTTCCTGTTTTATATTCCCATTAAAATGAGAGCCTTTTGTTAAAATAGTATAATTAAAACTGTATCAATGCATTGAAAACGTCCTGTTAGTCAAATCACATACAAAATTTACAGTTTAAACAGTAGAAGTCTGTGGCCCTGCAAAGCCCTTCATGCCTTTTTTTAAACAAAACTTAATTTTTAATTTTATGCCTTGCTTGAACATCTAGAATTTTTCTTCATTTGGAATAAGAAAACAATTAGATATGTAGTTAAAAGTATGATTAGCTTTGGCTAACACAGCTCAAAAGTGGAAGCAGAGTAAAGAGAATCAGGCGGCTTTCTGCATTGCTATGTTCTTAGCAGGGTGACGTAAGCCATGCCAAGAGCATATGAGATCTGCTGTATTTGCTGACTTCACTTATTTAAACTGTTGGCAGAATAATGCTTACAGATCAATGGTATAAATAAAAGACAAGAGATGAGTAAAGAAGATGATACGTATGTCGAACTTGGTGAGGCCAGGCAGGACACGGATGTATGTTGAAGTGTGGAAGAGATTCTGTGTGCATTCTCTTTGTTCCTTCTTCCTCAACAAAGGAGACTTCTAAGCATTGATCCATCTATGTTTACTGCAACAGCAAAACAGCAGCTATGCTGAAAGCTTACAAGGAGTTAAGTGTGTGTCTCTTAAAGCCGTACATATGTTTTTGGAAAAACAGCTTTTTATACAGAACTGTATTGAGTGGTAAGTGTCCACCCTCCAAATAAGTACAAATGCTAAATAAATGTAGATAGTCTACATAAAAGAAGTATTTATTTGTAAAATTAAAAATCCCATAAAGAGTGCATACCTAATCAGACATAAGCTGGGCCTTAAAAAGTCTCCAGTACCAATAGTGTTGAATCTGCTTTATGATCTGGGTAGCCCACAACTCAGTGGGACATCTTCACCGCAGTACCCATCTTGATTAAAAACAGCAAGCTTCTCCAGTAAATATGAAATTTTTGTTTGCTTCTACTGCCAAAATACCTCCAAGAAAAAAATATTTAAATTACTCTGTCCATATCAAAGTGTAGATGTGAATTACAACTTATTTAATGAAATGTTAAGCTTCCAGGTTGCCTGACTGTTTCTGTTACTTCAGTGTATTTTTCAAAAAGTTGATTTAATATAGCAGAGATGCTGAGATTACAGGAGCTGCAACATCAAAAGGGAACTTTTCAGAGGTTTGTCATTCTCTAGGTACTTTTAAATAATCTCTCCAATCTGCCAGCAGTCTTCATCTATTTATTTTTAGGTTAATGGATTAGGGTCTCTTGAGTATTTGTTGGCATGAGGGGAGCACACACCAGAGCATTCAGAAACATGGTTAAATCAATGGCACCATTCAAATATTTAAAGCAAAGGGTGTCTTCAAAGTCTCTAGGATTCAATGTGCTAGTGTTGAATTTTGCAGTGTCAAGACATGAAGTAGGATGTAGAGGAGCAAAACTGAGGAGAAATTTACAGTAAAAATATTCTAAAATATTTTTGTAGTTGTAAAGGCAACACAAAGAACTCCTTTGTCGTACCATTGCTGAATAGAATGATGTGTACATCTTCCCCTACACCAAAAGTTTGGATGTAGCATTTATTTTTGATCTGAAGTATAAGATGTGGAGTCACCTTATTGCTCAGTGCTTTCTTGCTGCAGTTTATTGATACGCTGTAGAACCCTGCAACTAACATAACTGAACCTTGACAGTTGTTAACTTTACTCTGTTGTGCCCTGCAGTGTTGCATGTGATCAGAAGAAAATACCTTTAGAAGATGCTCATTGCAAATTTTAGTCTGTTTCAGCCATCAATGGTCAAATAGGCTATGGCTCTTGATTTTTCCTTTTTCTTTCCTTTATTAATTATCTTTTGTCACCTTATGAAACAAATTGGCAAATGTTTGGCTGTAATAGCTTACCAGTGCATAGAAACGTAAAAGTAATTTATGGGCTTCTTTATTATAATTATTTCTTTTAGACAGGAGTCCTATAATAGGGCTCCAAGTTGCCATACTGACAGCCATTCTTGTTGACTACCAAGGGCCACACACTCAGAGGACAATGAATACACAACAGACAGTTAAGTCCCCACATTCTGCATAAGCCATCCTAAGCTATGAATCTGCACAGGTAAATTATATGCGGTCTCCCTTGAGTTTTCCTAATTTCCCAGCCCTTATTTTATTTTGTGTCAAGACATTGCAGTCTAGTCTTTGTTAATCAAAAAACTTCTATCTCTGTCCTTCCACTGCCCTATCTTCCACCTCAGCTTCACTGAAATTTATCTGTTTAGTTTTATGAGGAGCAGTAAATACTAATGCCTCAGCTGTCTCATTGCATCATTCAAGATTGTGTATACTTTTAATAACATTTCTTCATATTCATATATCCTCTGGAGTCAGAGGTCTGAAAAGGTTATCTTAGTCTGTCTTTAAGCATGAATTATTTCTGCTTTATTTTATTTCAAGATTAGACAACTGACAAATCTCTAGCATCAAGAAGTCAGATCTGAAGACCAGCTTGCTCAGGCTACGTCTAGTCAAGTTTTGAACATCTTAAAGGGTGGACATTCCACAGCCCCTCTGGGCAACCTATTGCAGGACTTGACTTGATCTTCTGGTTAAAAAATTCTTCATATATAGTCATCATTTCATTGTTGCAGCTTGTGTCCCTTGTCTCCTGTCCTTTTCACTGTGCATGTCTGAGAAGAGCATGGTTCTGTCTTCTCTATACCCTGCCGTTAGGTGGCTGAAGGCAGCAAATGTGACACCAAGTGACTGAGGACACGTGGCCAGGGCAGTCTCACACAGCCTTGATCAGAAGTTTCTAAAAATTTCCCAGGCAGCTGAAAGCTGAAGAGACTGAAACCCGCACATAGTTGGGAGCTGCTGCCCAGTTAGGAAGCCCCAGTCTAGATGTGTAGAAGGAAGCTCTTTATTTTATTAACATCACCAGCGTGCCACCTATTTCGCATAGCCAGGGAAGCAGAAAACCATGAAGTTACGACGGACTGAAGAGAATGAACAGGGCAGCTCTTTCAGAACCAAGCCTTAACAGAAAAATGTCAGACATTTTCTGCTTAGTTCTAAATGACTGACATTTCTCTTCATCTGCCCGTCTGCACCCTAATAGCTTAATCTTTGCAGTGGGTGGTTCTCTTAATCCTATGAACTGGCAATGAGCTTCTCGCCTTCCATGTGGCATGAGTTCCTTCATTTGCATTCCTGTTCCCATAAAACCTGTTAAATCTTACTTTTGCCCCCTCTGTAAAGGCATTGGCCATGGAAACTAGCAAAGGCAGTAAGTAGTTTTTAAATAATAAAGAACTAGCTCTAGTGATGTTTTGTGACATCATCCTTGATAATTATCTATAGGCAAATGAGAACTAGAATGAAAATAAATTCATTTTCTTGATAAGCCTATTACAAAGCTATAGGAACATAATTTATGCATTATACAATAAGCTGTCTTCTTGTGCTTCACTTTTGAATTGTATAACCACACAGTTAATAGGATTACACATTATTCCAAGGACAAGAACAGGCTATTCTTACAGAAGTGAGTGAGCCATGAAAAGGTATGCATCACTGCCCTCCTTTTCTGCTCTTTTGTGCTCTGTCATCATGTCATGCTGCACAACTGCAGTACTTACAAATATGGCCCCTCACCCACAGTCGTTTTCTTTGATGTCAATAATACTGGGAAGCAAACTCATCTGTGACGTGCAAAAATAAGTGGTCAATCAGAACATTTCTCTGAGTGATTTACGCTCCCAGCCAGTTCAAGCTGTGTCTTCTGTTCAGACTGCTGCTTAATTTAGGATAGAGAAATTTTAACCTCAGGTTTTGTCCCTGTTTCACATGGTTAGGAGCAATACCACTAACTACATCTGTGCTTGTCCTGTTGCACGTTCCAGGGAACTTCTCTCTGCAGAACCACGTAGATAGAGCTGGCTATCATGTCACTTAGAAAAAAAGCCTGTCATGGTTCCCTCGTGTGGCTCAAGTCTCATGCAATTTTCCTTGGAAGTTAATCCCTTGAGCAGTAAATCTGTTACTTTCATATTTTCAGTTCATACCATTTGTGTTGGGTAATAAAAAAACAAACCTATTTAATGTAAGGACCACTGGCAACCATCTTGCAGTGATAAATGTTGCTGCATATACAATACAGCAGGGGAAGATAACTATATATATGTTCTAGGTGCAGGAGGAGAGTTCGGGAGTTCCTCTGATTCCATCTTGGGAGGTAAGCCTGTCCCTGACTATAGGTTTGGGTGGAAAAGGTAGCTCAGAATAGCTTTTTCCTTTTCATGCACCATAGCTTTAAAGTTAAAAAAATAAAGAATAAAAGAAAAAGAAAAAGTGAAGAAGTGTATGTAGCCATATTATCACATTATTATAAACTTTTACGTTTTGTAAGTATTTTACAGGTAGCTCATGTGCCTTGGGCATGGGAGAAAGAAACATTTACATTTTTTCCATGACCCGAAAAGAAAATGCTCTCCCAGAGACTCAGTCTGTTCCTATGGAGCAGTATTCAATATTGCAGATGTCCTTCATTAGTGTCCTGTGTTACTCTGTCTTGAGGAGTTACTACAGGATTCATTGTTTTAGTCCAGTAAATCAAGCTGTGCTCTGACTTTGGGTCAGATTAAAAGGCTACAATTTTGGCTGCTTGCATCGGGTTTATCATGGACCGCTGCTGATTACCACCTGTCATGGTCAACATCCAGAGTGACAGCACTGTGCCAGATTTGTCAATCTTTTTCTCTTGCTTCTTTACCAGAAGTGGGCTGACATCACTAGTCCTATTTTGGGCTCCTTAGCCTTCTCCCCATTTAATTGTGTGATTGAATCATAACCCATTACATCACGTATGTTTAACAAAGCAGCTGGCTCCCAGATTTGTTTTCCCTGATATCCTCAGGCTGGTAATGTGCCTACAGCAAAGCAGTAGGACAAAAGCTCTCAGGAAATCTTTGTACCGGAGTCTGCTATGAGCACATTTTGTACCCTTTCGGTTCTCTGCTTCTTCTTGCATTCTTAACCTGACTGTAGCATTGCTGGCCCTACCCAACAGGTCAGCAGGGATGTACCTCCCTGTGTGGCCACCCTTTAACTTTCTTGTCATAGATAAGACTGAGAAAACCTTCTTTCTTTAGTTTCTTCCATTTTTTTGTTTCCCACTAACTGTGCAGAGGATGCACACCAAAGAAAGGATTCCCTGTCATTAGTTGCCCTGGGACCATTTCTAAACTTGCATCTTAAAGCACTGTTCTTCAGAGAGATGTGTCCCTGACTCCTCAAATATAGTCACGTTTCCATCAAGAGCACTTCCCTGGATGGCATGTAAAAGCAGCAGCCCCATCTCCAAACATTCTTCTTTAAGCCTACTGCCTAGTTAATCCTCATACTAACTGTAAAACTGTGTTTGTTTCAGACAAATGCATCAGCAGAGGTGTTCGATGTTTGCTTAGTATTCTTTACTTCACAAACATACATGGTAAAGTACATTCCTGGGAGTGACATGAGTAGGCATGAATCTCCCACAGTAGTCAAGTTATTTGGCTGTATTCGTTAAAATTTACTGCAGCTATTTATGATTCAATTCTGTGCAGAAGTGAGGTTGTTACTGTTATTTTCAGACAAGTAATTGGCCCTTTGGCCATGTCAAGAACCAGTTATATTTGTTATCACTACAAAAAGGTACAGTTTCATATGTTCCATGTTAAGCACAGGTAAATGTGCAGAATAGGCATGCCTTATATCATTACTGCCATTATACACTTTCCAAACATCCATCCACAGGATCCCTGTGCTGTAGGAATTCAGCGGGCCACCAGCTGCTTTGAGCTTCCCAATACACTGCGCATCCTCCTTTACAGGTTTTTTGATCACCTGTTGAGGTGATGCTGTTTCATTTCTTTTTGGAAATTTCCTTCTTCTCTCCATGCTAAACACCTCTTTTAGTTGCTACTGATTTTGCTGCCATCCAAAAATATGGTAGGCTCAAATACACTAATAACAAGCCCCAGACAGTAATTAGCAACACAAAGCTTAATCAGTTTATGTTGTTCTTTTGCCCTTCCCATTGTATTAATCCAGCCAGTCTTTGTTCCTGCTCCCCTCCCAGGAAGTGTGACGTGTCTTGGCTTTTCTGTATGGTGCAATGCAGATCTATAATACCATACAGAAACATTTTATAGAGTGAATATGTAAAGAGTGACAGTCTCCGACATTAATGGAGTAGTAGAAATGAGATGTAAATAGTTACTGAAGTGAATAGGCAGAACTGAAGGATTTTTTCCAAAGTGCAGATTCAGACAGGCTGTACCTATACAGAACTTAAAAAGCGCAGGTGCTACATGCTTAGCATAATTTGAAATGGCTTTCTGAAGTAATTGTTTATACAGCTTTGTATGACAAATGAGGTTTGCATATTAATTTAAAGTTAAAAATTATTCTGGTTCTTCAAGACAAATATTTCCACATTCAATAATTAGAAAAATAAAAAGAGAAAAAATGAGCATAGGCTTGGAGTTGTGACGGACATCCATGCCATGCATGCAGCTTATCTGAAAAAATATAGTTTGTCATTTCTATTATAGTAATGATTCATCCTACAAAATGGAGGAAACTACTCTGCTCTTCTAATAACAGTTATATGTAGTTATATGAAATAAAGTTCATTGCCTTACAGAGAACAGGAGATGAAGAAGAAAGCAACCTAAGTCAAATATTACCAGTGACAGACAGTAATGTTGTTTTCTTTTGGGTTTGGATAAAGAAGAAAAGAGGAAAAGGGGTTGTTTGTTTGTTTGTTTGATTGATTGATTTTAGTGTTTCCTTTATACATGGAATTGATCTAACCTTGTCAGCAATTGTTTTCCGTACTAAGACAGATGAGTTACCATAGTGTCAGCCAGATCTTAAATAAAATATAAGCAGCTTTGCAAGTAAAATGTGCATTTAGGGAAGGCTTGTTAAGATACTTACCGTTACCTATATTTGGATTCCAGGTAGATTCCTCAAACTAGTAAGCTTTGCTAAGTTTCAGTTACCTACCTTACAGAAACATGAGTAAAAACAATGTAGTTAGATACTCTGGTATGATTTTAACATCATTTGTGGCCCTTGGCTTCTAAGTGAAATTTTCAGAGGTGCTCCTTTTGAGGTCAACGTTGTACCCTCAGTCAGTACTGAACGCCAGCTGTGTTCACTGCAAGCATTAGGAGCCCAATAATGAACACATCTGTAAACCCCCTCCCTCCTCTATATACAAACTGAAATCACTGTTTAAGAAAGGCCTCGTTGTAGATGATTAGTTGATATTAGGTGATTAGATGATTGTAGATGATTAGAAGAATATTGTAGTGAGAGTGTGCAAAACGTATACTGGCAAAATGCTTAATGTCACATAAGGAATGGAAAAGTCCCAGCTTCATTTGTATCTCAAAGTAACCTTACCCATAACTATGTCACCAGCAAGTGTTTTTCTTTCTAAAGTTGGTCTTAAAATGACGACTTGATCAACTACTAAATATCCTCTTTTAAGAATATTCTTTCATGCTCTGTTTTATTTCAGACAACTTGAAAAAATGCAGTAGCTTAAGAAAAGTGAATGTTCTGAGATCTTTTGCTGTATGTGCTGTTGTGTTTGGACAAAATTGTGTATGTTAAGGATTCCAACATCAGCTCCAAAAACCTTTCTTGGAGCAGTTCTTTCTTACACCAGGTCCTGCAATTCACCTAAGACTGTGCATGTTGAGAGAGTTGCAGCCTTGAACTGGTAGTGACAGCTTTCAAAAAAAAACAAAACAAAAAAACTCTGTAGAACTTTTGGCTTAAATCTGCAGCTGCTTCTGTAGCTAAATTGCTGCTAAGTGTCTAGGTGATAAAAGCCTTCTCCCACGCCTGCCACTCTGAACAACACTATTGTCAGGAAAATGTATGCATCTTTTTCCAGTAAGAGTAAAGACTGTGATAACATTGCCTTTTAGGCAAGACAGTGAGCTGATGATTGTGAAATGCATTAATGCATGTGTCACTATTTTAAAAGAGCACATCTAATGGATTGTTTATACGTGACATCTCATTGTACTTACTTATTTCATAGGATATTTTAAACATAAAATCAAAAGGATTGAAGTAGAACTCTCCTGTGATCTCCTCACCTCACGGGCCTGTGTTCAACAGAACCAATCCTGGTTCGCAGCCAGCTGAATATACCACTGAAGGAAAATGAACGTACTTAACAGCCACTGCTTTTTGTACTTTCTGCCTACCACACGCCTTGTCATCTTATTAGCAGCTTTGACGACTGCTGAGGATGTGACTAATAGCACTTTCGACCGCACTGACATGAACACGGGATCTGTGCCTGTGGTGGTCTCCCGCATCGACCATATTGTAGTCAGGGAGGGAAGCAGTGCCTTGATTGACTGCAATGTCCAAGGTAGTCCTAGTCCTCATTACAGATGGTACAATTCCAATGGGCGCCTTCTCCAAGAAGACAATAAAGGTAAGATCTTAGTGTTTGCACTGATGTAGCCTCTCTGATTTCAGCAAGTTGACTAATAACCTGAATTTAATGGCCTGACTGTGGCGTTTTCCTGCATGAAAGCCCAGTGGCAGCCATAAATTTGTTGTGCACACCTTGGAAGAAAACAATGGGTTTGTAATGTTTTATTGACAGCAACACATACAAGAAGCTGAACCACTTAACAGAAGGCATAGACATGCTTCCTTTCATTTGGGGGACCTAGGGTTTGATCCTATTTCCTATTCTGTCTTCTTCTGTTCTCCTCTGGCACCCAAAAAGACTAAAAAGCTATTTTTCAACTCAAGGGAGGATTCATTTGATAGATGGAAATAGTTTGTTACATGAATTCAACACAGCTAACTCCCCAATATACCTCCTGTTTTTATGCATAAATTGCCATGAGAGCATGAAAAACAGGAATGCCCTGAACAACCAACAGAAAAACCTATATAGGGCAGCAGTCAGAAGGACAAAGCCAAGTTTGAGCCTTCCTGGCTTTAGTTAAGACTCTTCAGTTGCATTTTCCAGAGACCTTAATTACACGACCTTGTTTTCCTTAAATGGAATGTTTGGGTGCTAATCCTAGTTATGCTTCAAGGGAACATTTTGGGGGGATGGAGGGTGTTTTGCTCATGTAATCCTTCCATACTGACTGCTTTGTTCACAGCACGATGAAATAAACTCTTAGTTATTCATACTAAATACAAGATAGCTTGCCTAACAGCTGACCTGAGGGAGAGCTCTGCTATCACGCAAGTAATGATTGACCCAGCTGGATGTGCAGCAGCATAGTGTATCTGTAAACGCTTACCGAATAACTGGTTATATTTTATGTTACAGTATTTTACCATTTTCTGAGTAAAGCTAGAGAAAGGAACTGCATGAGCTAGTAAGAGTACTACCAGATATCATTTGTAACTTATGGCAACATACTGTGATGAGTGCATTAAAGTGTTTTACCAAGGCTCACTAACATAAATTTTCCCTTTTAGTTAGGCATCTAACTTTAGGTCTTTGAATAATCAACTGTGAGAGGTAAGTTGCTACTAACAAAAACATACTTTGAGTAAATGAGTAAAAATTGGAGATGTAGCATTAGGGCAACATCACTTCAGCTTTGACTTTTAGCAGTGTGTTTGCTCCTTTAAGAAGCTGACTGTTTTCCTATAAGAAATAGTACTTAGCACAAGACCTTTCTTTACTGTGTATATAGTTATGTTGGGCACAGCACTGAACTGTTATCGAAACCCAGTAATGATACCTTTTCTAATCATTGTTTTCTGATTAGGCTTATACCATCTGCCAGGATCCATTGGCACAGACCCAGTCATTGAGTCACAGTTCAACGCCATTACATCATTTATAGCAGCTGGAGCCAGGATCCAACCTGCCGTCAACAAGGCGGGTTGTCATTTTACAATTAATAGACATATCTTGCCAACATTGCAATTCAAAGAAATACTGAGCAGCCAGTAATCTGTATTTTTTCTTATTCTAGAGGTGGAGGAAGAAGTGTCATCTGTTAGACATGCTGATATTTCCTCTGTTAGAGAGTTTTCCTCTTAATTTGCTTAATTTTAGCAGGCTGGGGAGATTTTTAATGTGACAGTCTACTTTAGACTGAGATTTTTATTTATTCTATATTTTTAAATTTCAGACAAAGTAATTCAGCTGTTTTCAAGAACTAAGCTAGGGAAAAAAAATAGTGTTTCAGCTAAGTTTAAAATTCTAAGTAAGAGAATAAAAAGATGTAATTAAGAATTGTCCGTACAGGAACTGAGGCAGAGATCTTGTGGGAATACCTTCTACAATGACAATTCGGATAAGCCATGTTTAATTGGAAAAACTTTCAAGATGGTAAAAGCCCATAAGTCCTCTGATTTAAAGGCTTTTTTTAAAAAAAATTAGTTTCAGAATTGCCCATGGATTCTTCCTTGAAAGAAATAAAGTAAAAAAAATAGAAAAATCCTTATAACAATAAATTACTTTCCACGAAAAGGATTAAATAAATGTAGAAGTAAGGTCTACACCAACCTGTGGCAGGACTGAAATCCTTGCCTTGTGACTTACATGCATTGCCTAGGTGTTTTGTGCTGGTGTAGTCCTCTAATCACAAATTGTCTGTCTTTGCTCAGCTGCCTTGATGGTCTTAAATTGCAGCTGGTTAGGTTAGGTTTAAGGAAAAACAACTTTCAGGTAGTTAAGATAGGTAAACACCTGAAAGTCCTTGCTGTGGAAGGAATTATTTGAAACTGGAGTTATTTGAAATTGAAATTATTAAAATTCCATTTTTACCTTCAACAGACACCTGTCAGGAATGTCTTGGGATTGTGTTACAGAGAGATTGAAAACAGCCAAATCTGCCTTTGAGCAGCAGTATTGTATTAGATGGTCTTGTTGGCTTACATGAGCCTATGTCATTGTGTTACAAGGAAATCTTCTGTATGATATCTCCCTGTATAAAGTGAAAGGCACTCCTACACTTTCCGGCTGTTCTTTCCACCACGTGAATACTTCCAGGCATAGGTTTACATGAAGGAAAGAGTTTACACCGGGCTTTCCTCTTGGAGTTGAATCATGTGTTTTATAGGAAAGTTGCAATTTAATAAGTTGTATCACATCAAATAAAATAAAAATACACTTGATCAGCTTTTAAATGGTAGTGATACTTAAATAAAAGTGAAGCTTACTTGGGGAGCTAAAAAGAAATCTAATTCATTATCAATATGTAAGGGCAAACACAGTAACTAGCTGAAACTTGAATCACTTTAGCAGGAATAGGAGCACTGGGTTTTATCATAGAATCATAGAATCACAGAATAGTTTGGGTTGGAAGGGACCTTAAAGATCATCCAGTTCCAACATCCCTGCCATGGACAGGGACATCCCACTAGATCAGGCTGTCCAAGGACCCATCCAACTTGTCCTTGAACACCTCCAGGGATGGGGCATCCACAGCTTCCCTGGTCAACCTGTACCAGTGCCTCACTGCTTTCATAGTGAAGAAATTCTTCCTTATATCAAGCCTAAATCTGCCCCTCTCCAGTTTATACCCTTCTCTCCTGCTCCTATCCCCACAAGCCTTTATGAATAGCCCCTCTCCAGCTTTCTTGTAGCCCCTTTGGGTACTGGAAGGTCGCTATAAGATCTCCTCTGAGCCTTCTCTTCTCCAAGCTGAACAAGCCCAACTCTCTCAGTCTGTCCTCATACGGAAGGTGCTCCATCCCTCTAATCATTCTTGTAGCCCTCCTCGGGACCTGTTCCAACAGCTCCATATCCTTCTTATGTTGAGGATTTCAGAACTGGACACAGTATTCCAGATGAGGTCTCACAAGAGAGGAATAGAGGGGCAGAATCACTTCCCTCGACCTGCTGGCCACACTTCTTTTGATAGGATATCCAGCCCAGGATACGGTTGGCCTTCTGGGCTGTGAAGCACACATTGTCGGCTCATGTTGAGCTTCTCATTGACCAGGAGCCCCAAGTCCTTCTCTGCAGGGCTCATGTCGAGCTTCTCATTGACCAGCAGCCCCAAGTCCTTCTCTGCAGGGCTGCTTTCAATCACATCATCCCCCGTCATGTACTGAAAACGGGGATTGCCCCGATCCAGGTGCAAGACCTTACACTTGGCTTTGTTGAACCTCATGAGGTTCTCAGAGGCCCAGTTCTTCAGTCTGTCCAGGTCCCTATGGATGACATCCTGTCCCCCTGGTGTGGCAACTACACCACTCAGCTTTGAGTCATCCACAAACTTGCTGAGGGTGCACTCAATCTCGCTGTCAATATCATTGCACAGCACCGGTTCAAGTATGGACCCCTGAGGGACACCACTCATCACAGATGTCCATCTGGACTTTGAGCCATTGACAACTACTCTTTGAATACAACCATCCAACCAGTTTCTTATCCACCTTACCGTCCACCCATCAAATCCATATCTCTCCAATTTAGAGAGAAGGATGTTGCGTGGGACTGTGTCAAAGGCTTTACAGAAGTCTAGATAGATCACATCTGTTGGTTTACCCATGTGCACTGCTGTGGTTACCCCATCATAGAAAGCCACCAAGTTGGTGAAGCCATGCTGGCTGCCATTAATCACCTCCCTGTCCTCCATGTGCTTTAGCATAGCTTCTAGGAAGATCTGTTCCATGATCTTCCCAGGCACAGAGGTGAGGCTGACAGGTCCGTAGTTCTCAGGGTGGTCTTTTCTACCCTTTTTAAAAATGGGCACAATGTTACCCATGTTGTTATCATGTTGTTTCAAACTCAGTTTAATAGCTAAATGCTGTGCCAGGCTCAAAGTATATGAAATGTACGTGTACAATTAAATGTCGCGACCAAAGATAGCAGCTATAGTACACCAATAGAAATTACTTTTATAAGTAGAAGTGGTTTCATCATGGTGCATAGAAGTTCATACTGGCAAACAAGATGTTCTCTTAGTTGCTCATGGCTCCTCCCTTTCCCATCCATCTCACTCCTCCTGTCCCATTTCGATTTTTTTTTAAATCACACTTCACTATTATATTCTGAACACCTCTGAACACGCAGGCAGTGTAGTATATGATGTCTGAAATTTTGGGGGTTTTAAAGTTTACATTAACAGAATTATATGAGATGCTGTACCAAAGCACCAAAAATAACCCAATTGTAAGAAAATGCTTTGTCAGGGAGCAAAAGAAGGAGGCCTTTGTAGGTTTTTCTTTCTCACAGTCCCATTGTAACTGTTCTTTGAAGAAGTGTGGAATGTGTTTGGAGGGCTCTCTGGGGTAAGTAGTTGTATGTTTGTGTCTTAGCTGACCATAAGATTGTGATAGGTGTCAGGCATGTTAACTAATTTTTCTCTGAGGTTCTTCTAGGGCGTGATCCAGTTATTCACAGTTGATGTCAGGGATACAATAGTAACACTGTTAGGATCTCAGGAACAGACAGGTCTTTGTGATGGTAAATTCTTTGTCTTCCTGTGAACATTATTTCCTTCTTCCAAAACCTGAAGCCAAGTAGACAAAGCTGATGTTTAAGACTATGCTGGCCATGTGAACAAAATACTTCTAACTATGTTATTCTGTCTCCTCTCCAGCAGGAAAGTGGTGGTTCCTTGACAACGGGCTACTAAACATTACCAGTGTGTCTTTTGAAGACAGAGGTAAATACACATGCGTTGCATCTAATATGCATGGCAGCGTTAACAATACTGTGACCCTGAGGGTTGTTTTTACCTCAGGAGATATGGGAATCTATTACATGATTGTCTGCCTTGTAGCTTTTACCATTGTTATGATACTGAACATTACTCGGTTATGTATGATGAGCAGTCATCTGAAGAAAACAGAGAAAGCAATCAATGAATTCTTCAGAACAGAAGGGGCAGAGAAACTCCAGAAAGCCTTTGAGATTGCAAAGCGTATCCCAATTATCACTTCAGCTAAAACACTCGAGCTGGCCAAAGTAACCCAGTTCAAGACCATGGAATTTGCACGTTATATTGAAGAGCTTGCTCGGAGCGTACCTTTGCCACCTCTCATCATGAACTGCAGGACTATAATGGAAGAAATCATGGAGGTGGTTGGTCTGGAGGATCAAGGACAAAATTTTGTACGGCAGACAGCAGAAGGCCAGGAAACCACTGAAACAGATGAGCTGTATATGATCCCGAATGCTTTGAAGCGCAGTGACTCTCCCACAGCTGATTCTGATGCATCGTCACTGCACGAGCCACCTCAACAGATTGCAATAAAAGTGTCAGTTCATCCGTTGTCCCAAAAGGACTCCATGGATGGTCAGTCACAAGAAGGCATGCAGTTGGACACCAAGGAAGAAGATAGTCCTCAAACACCAGCACTTCCTGCAGAGGCCCCTCCTGAGCCTTCTCCTGAACTCAGTTCTGATGACACAGCATTGGCAAATGACAAAAATACATGCATTATATATGAAAGCCATGTATGATAGTTACTCCTGAATCTATGCATAGCAGGAAAATCAGGTGGAGCTCTTTTAAAAATACATATTGTACTTGCCGCTAAGCCTTACCTGGAGACTATCATAGCAAAAGCATGTATGTGGGTTATTTGGCACTTTCTTCTCAGTTTGACTTTAGTTTACCACGATGTATGGCAGAGTAATTGCTATTACATTAATATTAATTGCTCTTTTTGATTAGGAGTATTTCCAAGAAACATTTACCTCAACATTTTCTAGGTTGGAGTCACCTGTAGTGGCCTCCTGGAAGTCATTGGCAGACTTTGATGTAGGACACTTGAGCATACTAAGCATAAAACTGGTTTTCATTTTCCTCCTTCATTCTTGTTATTTCCATCTGTTGCATTTTTGCAAATATTATCTTGTGAATTTGAAATATTGCCCAGCAATATTGAGGCAGCACTCCAGTAGCCAAATAAAATCCTAATAGATCCCATTTACAAAGCCTGTTTGCTCAGCTGCATTGTGATTTAGAGGGCTATTAAAGAAAGTTAAAATGTTTCCATTTCATTTGAGACCACACTGCTTAGGCGCAAGGGAAACAGTTTTCCCTTTTCCATGCAACCAAGATGCCAACCTTTTTTTTTTTCACATCAAGAAACAACTTTGAGGTGTATTTTACAAATAGCAAAGCCAATACGCATCTTACAGAAAGTTGCAGTCACAATAGCTCTGCAGGATTTTTTGTGCATATTTGACCTTTTTTTATTTTGCCAGAAGTTTATACGGAAAACAACTGCAAATATGCAAGATGTGTTGTTTTGTAGGAATTTGGTAGGAATAAGCGTGCGCTGCCTTACCAGAAGGTATGCAGATTCCTTAGCAGTCCTGCAAATGCCAATAATCAGTTGATGACATTGCCGACAGGGAAAAGACCCTTTTATTTGGATTCTCAGTTTTGTACAGATTAATATTCTAAAGATCAAGCCTAAATTCATCTATAAGCATAAGTTTGAGATTGTTTTATCCAAACAAATAAAAATTAATAATCAAGTGTCCTGTGAAATTACAGTGATGATCACACAAACTGTTTACTGTGTTATAATTGCTTCGGTGTGTTAAAAATCTCCTACTTATGTAGGGTGTTTATGGTTTGAGTACATGTGGCTTTTCCCTAGTAAAGCTTTAATGATTACAGCGATTATGGTATTAAAAAGGATCAACACTTATGCTGGGAAATACCAGGAGTGGAAGGGAAGCGATGATTTCTGTTGCAGAGAGACAATAATACAGACCTTCTCTGGAGTCAATCTGGAAAGAAAGCACTTACAAGGAGGAGTTTGTGTAAGATTAATAGCATAGTTAACACACATTTAATTTGGAACTAATGAACAAACTATCACCTGATAGTTTTTAAGGAGGACTGAGGTGTAAGTATAGATACTCAAAATAAATCTGGAATCTAGTACATAATCCAGAAAACACTTGAGTCCATGGGGAAATGATGCATGAATGGCTCTCCGGACATTTTATAGAAGTAGCTACATCTGTATAAGGTGTGGAGACAATCAGCTGTATTAACTGCACAAGTAATTGAGACCAAACAAAGTCAATGTTGCAGCTATCTAAAAAAACCCTTGATAATGAACTTAAAAGAATACTTTTAAGATTCAGCTGGACAAGGTACTGGGCCATCTTGTCTAGACTGTGCTTTTGCCAAGACAGGTAGGACCAGGTGATCCTTGAGGTCCCTTCCAACCTGGTATTCTAGATTCACTAGCAGTGTAATACAGGAATACCTCGTGACTTACATAGGTGGTACAGAGAAGGCTCCGTATTTACCTATTGTTATTTAAAAAAACCCACGTGTTTAATAATGGACTTAAGGTTTTGCAACCAACTTGTGAAAATTAGAGCATTTTAGTTGCCTACTGTTTGTTCTCACCACAGTGGCAGACGTCTATATAAAATGCATTTGCACATGCCCAAAAGGAAACATGCAAGGGGAGAGTCCCTTTGGGAATGTGACTGGAAATATTTTAGTTCCAGTGAAGCAATATAAATTTAGAACACAGGGTAGATCAAGAGAATACCATACAGAACCTCACTTCTGACCAATGTGATTGAAAATACTACTGATGCAAACTGTTAACTTCTTGTCTGTGTCCAAAGTACATTTCTATTTAGTGTTCACATCAGTTTTTCAAGTGACTTATTTTGCTTCTGGTATGAGAAAGGAGGAAGGCAGAAACAAAAGCAGGAGCTTGCACTAAATTCTTTAATTCACCTTAACCTCCTGAAGAGAGGCATCTTGATAGTGCTCATGCATTCTAAAGTTCCCTGCTTGATGCCTAACAAAGACTGCACAGATAAACAAGGATGTTCTACTCGAAAGAATTAAAAAAACTTTAAAATTATGCTTCAAAATAAAATGTTTCAAAATTATGTATTCAACTGCAGTATTTTAATTGCTTTTAATTATGAACTTTTTACAGTAGAGACTAGACCCGTTCATGTATATATACGGTGACTGGTACCAGGCAGTTCTGATCCTGACTGCTGTCTTCAGGCTGTCCTCCAGCTTGTTTATTATTTATTTATTGAGAAACATTTGAGAGCAAATGATCCCCATGGGTTTTTTTCAGTTTCTCTGTGCAAATTTCCTTGAAGATACAGAATATGTTTTTTTTCCAAAGGTTGCCCACAAAGAGCATATATTTGAAGTACACACAAATTTTCATTGCTAACCACGTGAACAGCAGCTATTTGGATTAGACGCATATAATGTAGTGAATCCTGTTGTTGCAAAGTCAAAGAGAAACTTGAGTTTCCTGGAGCTGGACTCTCTCGGAGCTGAGAATTCACAGGTAGGACTGGTCTAGCCAGTCTGCTATGAAGTCTTTGGACATTTAGCTTTGTTGTATTAACAGAATGAAAACAGAAGAGCACTGTATTACAGATTGTAATGGTTCTGGTTTATGTATTTTTTCTGTTACCATGTGTGCTGCTTGGTATTTTATGCATCCATTATATAACACTTGTAAGCATAAAGCTTTTTTACATGTTTTCAGGCACTTCCTTTGTGGGAGTAGATGGGAAGTAAGGTCCAAACCTGTCTTTCCTGTTCCAAGCTTTCTGGCTATGCTGTTATAAAGTAAACAATTCTGTCTTGCGGTGTTTCTTAGGGAATGGCTGTTTTATGGTGCAAGAACACAATTAACAAATATAAAATTAATGATGGCTCTAAGAATACCTTAACATTTGTAATTTTATATATTTTCATGCACCTTAAGCACTTCAGGGACAAGAGAGTGATCTGTTCCCCTGTGTGGACTATGCACACCTTTTGTTACATTGTTCTATTTATTGTATCATCAAACACTAAAATGTTCAGAAAATGTAAAAAAACTAGTCCAACTGAATTTGCCTTCTAAAAGCATAAGGAAGACCCAGCCAGATTTAGAAAGGAAAAATAGATTTGCGCCATTTTATAATATTTTTTTCCCAAAACTTCATGAAACATGAGTAGATTTCTGCAGCACAAATCAGTGTTGGATTTGCATTTTACACTTACTATTCTTTTTGCACTAAATGTAAGACTGTATTAATGAGACCACTTGAACATAGTACTCACTATCTACTTACTTAATATTTTATTTTAGAGCAAAACTTGTTTACTGCTGATCCTCTTTTGTTCTCTGATTTTAGTATGCTTGTGATGAAACCTACCCTTCAGTCATTTTTTGAGACTGTCATTTAAAAAATTGAAAAGAACTCATAGATTAACCTTTTTATGCAGGTTTATTGGTATTAGTTGAGACATAGCAATTCAGTTTTGTGCTTAAAAATTACTGTATAATCATAAGTTTTGCAGAACGGCACATACGGGCAGATATTGATTTTTCTAAAATCAGTGCCTGTTTTATTCTAATATACATATTATATCAGTTCCTTGATTTGCAGTTACCTTTTGTCAAAAGTACTGTAACAGTTAACCAGGGCTTTATGATGTTCGATTTGGTTCAGATCAACTAATTCTGGAAAGTCTTATTAGTGTTAAATTTTAAAAGTTCTCATGGAATATTTTGGCAGCATGCTATTTCAGAAGTGCCCTCCTAAATGTGCCATACTTAGTGGGGCAAACTGAGAGCTTCTTAGATGCAAAGGAAATGCTTGCACTAAAGTATCTTTAAGTTATATTTCATTTACTATTAAATCCTTTTAGATTTTACAAGAAATGTAAGACAAATATGAATGTGTTCTTTTGAGAAAGTTACTGTATTTTGATTTAAATAACTGTTAAGATTTTATAGTTCACAGCCATAAACCACAAAGAGACCAGTTCATGCTGAAATGCAATGTGATCCAGCTTGTAAATTGATCATTGTTTCAATAAAGAATTTGCTCAGAGTATGCCAAGATTGTACACCCTCAACAGATGATGGCTTCCTACTAGGAGTGTGCCATTGCTCCAGTTCAGGTGGAAGTAAACTGTGTCTTTCATTGAACATCTGCTGATATTCCAGAAAGCTTAATCGGGAGAAACATTTACCTAGAAAGGAAGCTTTAATAAACCTTTGTAAGGGAGCTGTTGTCATTATTCAGAATATAGACCAAATTGTTAATCGGAGTTATTAATAGCCTAGATTGCTCATGTATGTAGCGTCTTCTCTTTGGAAGCATGCCAGCGCTTCTGCATGTAATCCAAGGGGCTTTTTTTGTCAGCTGTTTCCTCTCTCAGCCTTGTCATGGAGTCTTGCAAAAGGTCTTGCTGCTGTTCCAGAATTGGGGCCCAGAAACTAAGTACCAGAGGCCCCCTAGTACCAACATCAAATAGAAGTGACGGTTGCTATATCCACCCTTATTCCTTCAACTACCCTAAAAGGATGAGGTGAAATGGCTTTGCTGTCTCACAGCAGCTGAAATATATCAGTCCCTGGCAAGACTTAGTTGAAGCAGATGCTGTACTACCTTGTCCTGTCTCCGCTGGTGCTGCACAACTAGCAGCCAGTGGCAGTCACTGACAGAGGTGGAGTGAGAGGGACTTGCCTTTTCACGCATGAAAGATTTGCTCTTGCCCACTGCCTGTTCTAGGCTGAAAAACATAGCAATTAGCAGGCAAACAACAGCTATTTGTTTCATTTTTTAACTGTGCTGTTTGAAAGAGTTCTCCAATTTTGAAAACTATTTTCAAAAACACTTTTATTCAACAGTTTCAGTTGAGTTAAAGTTGCTGAGAGACAGCCAGAATTTATCTGAAGATATCTATGAAAATAGCGAAGGGGTCACAAACTGATCATACAAGTGGAAAACGTATGGCTAGAGCCACAGGTTATTCTCTTGTTTCAGAATGGGATCCTGTCTTGCCATTGGGGCAGTTTGATGCTGTGACTTTTTTTCATCTAGAACAGCACTGCTTCGGGACGCTCCCCTCCAGCACGCCAAACTCCTCCAACAGCTTTGTTGGAGCATTTTTCAGCAAGGCAGAGTACCACCAGTAAGGTGCGTCCAGTGAGCTCTACCCTCTTGAAGGCTGTGAAACAGACTCTTTCTGCCTGCAGTGCTTCCTTCAAAGAGAAGGTGTTTATCCTGTGGAGGAGGCTGCCTTACATCAGTACTACAGAGGCACTCCAAAACTAAAAGCTGCTGTGTCTCCACAGAGATTAAGAGGGGGACAGTAAAGGGCCTCAGCATTCCTACTAAGACTGGAGCCAGGGAAAGATGGTGTACAGCTCAGGGTTTGGACCTCAGATATTTGCAGTGCTGCAACACCGCTTTTCCACAGGACTGAATGTTTTCTACCCTACATCCTGCACCAGTGCCTGGAATATCCAGCTAAGAGGCTTGAGAATCAGTTCCTTTTCAGTGTCCATTTCTTCCATCCCTTCCTCTCCCCATCTTACATCCTGCACTTTTCTCTGTCCTCACCAGCTCTGTAGTGCTACTTCTCAAAATGAGAACAGAGTGATATTAGTGGGTGGGGAGACTGTTTCTGCACCTCTCTTCCAAACTGACCTTTCATAAGTCTCAAAAAGGAGTTTTTTCCCCAGCTATACCAGGCTCTAATGTTATGTTCTATAGTTAACTTTATAGTTTCCAGGCCCAAACTGAATAATTATACTCTTACAATAAAGGTTGACTTGTGAATCCATGGTATCATGTATAAGTCTGTAAATTAGTCAAAGACAGTAACATAAAATGAAGCCAAGTTACCAATTTCTTTGTCAAAATCAGAATGTGTGGCAGCAAACAAATGTGACAGACTTAGGACACCCAAGTTATGCAACAAGAAGCTATTTCATACCACAAGACGAGGCAAGAAGGAGAAAATTTAACAGCCAACCTTCTATGGCATTGACAATACACGTAAAACTTTGCTTATAACTGAGTAGAAACGCAGCATCAGAATCAAATCAATTTCTCATTCTATAGCCGCTTTCTATTTTAAGAACAGATTCCCTTAACTCTAACTAGACATTAACTCTAACTGCAGGCATTGCAGGCATGGAAACACTATAGGAATTATCAGAAAGAGCCATGTCTCCTTCATCTACCATTTCAAAAATTATTTTCAGGACTATTTAGCTACGCATCAAACGCCAAACACATCTGCCACCCTCCCCTGTTGTGGAGCCACAGAGTTTGGGACTCCCATTTGAGATGGACTAGCTGATGTCTCTGAAATTTCTCTGTCTTCACTTGCATGGGTTTTGATTATACCACCCAATAAACCACTCATTTATTAATGGCTGAGGCCCTGGCATTCTCAATTGATAATCGGAGAGAAGTAAAATAAATGCTGCCACCACTTCCCTCCTTCTAAAGCCTTTTATTGCTTCTACCTCAAGGTTAGCCTTGATGGACAGATAGCTTCCACATTGTTTGTGTATCCTTTAACTCCTTCCTGCTGGTGAACATTACCATAGTCAGAAATCAGGATTAAAACAAAATATCACCCAGCAAAAGAAGCTTCCTTCTAAGGAGGCAAGCATAGATCTTGCCTGTTTCAGATGCTTCATTATCCTTCTGTCTAATATGTGCAGAGTAAACAGCCTCAGGAAAATGCAGTAAAAATAGAAAGAAATTTAAGGAGATTTAAATGGAAATTTTTTCTCCACACTCAAAATATCCAGAGGTGATTTATCTTCAAAGTATGTTAAATTCTAACTCATTTAATCGCATGTTCCTTTGTTTTTAAACATTCTCATGTGGAGAAAAATGAGATTCCTAAAAAGCCCAAAATTTTCACCCCTAGACACAAAGTAAATAATCAGAAAAATAGGAAAAATATTCCCCAGCACTTCTCTCAGGATACCTTTCATCAGGAAATATGTTTCTAGTCCTTTTTATGGTTCTGCTTAGGTTACTGCAGCTTTCTTAAGGGACTGGTGGAAGTGCAATTTTTTTCTGCTGTCTTCTTCTTGGTTCAATATTCTCTACCCTCTGTGGTCTCTTCTTTGTGTATAAAAATCAATACTCCAGTGAAGATTTAACTTCTTATTTCTTTTCCCCATGATAGCGTTTAATTTTTATACTTTTGTGTGTGTGTGTGTGCTTTCTTTTCCCCTTTGATTTGTTTTGTTTGCCCTAAAATTCCTCACATTTTAAAATAAACCAGAGGATCCTAATGTTTTTTCAGTTACCTGTTTTTGGGTAGGTTCACTCATACCCATTTGTATAATTTGACTTAACATCTCTGAAGTTGGTGCAGGATGAATTAATCAATAGGCTGCAGCATGTTTCTTTTGCAGAACAACATCAACAGAATGGGTAAGGCCATAATTCCCAAGATACAAGTGAAATAAGTTTCCTCAGTCATAGAGGGGTCTATGAATATGTTATGTTCTGCTGTTTGTTCATTTCAAAAAAGTCACATATGATACATCTCTGTCTTAAATAACGTTTCTTTTTGCTTATCTCCTACCATGTATGAACTAGCACATTTGCACAGACCCTACACTGGTACATCAGCTATCCATTATCTGGATTGGTTTATCTTATTTATTGGATAGCTTGCTAAGTGCAGGGGCCTCTCTACATTAGATAATTTTTAAGAGACTGCAGACAGCTTGGTGACGCTATGTAAATAATATTCGTTTCAAATGCATTTATAAAGGCTTTTTCACATTTTTATAATTGAAATGCTGTATTTCTATATAGGCTGATATCTACATGTTAATGGTCTGGTTTTATGTATTCTTTTAACAAGAAACTCCAGTTTTTCATAAGTGTGCAGTAAAATGACAGTAACCTGCTACTGAATAAAACTGCTTTTTGCAACTACAGTTTCTACATTTCATAATCCCCATGTAATCTCTGCTAAGCACAAAGCTCATTCTTTAATATATAGGCCACAAATGAGGTGAAAGGCTCCAAGTCTCTGTTTCAGACTACTAGTTATTTTATTAGAACACATAATAGACCAACCCCAACACTGCAACTCCTGTTGCAGTTACCATAAATAGCCCCAGAGCATTAGCTAAACGTTATATGATACAGCACCTGTGAGAACTATGTTCCTACCAATGTACCAGTTTCAGAAAAGAACTCCAGAGAAAACCCATCCCTTCTCAGCAGGGAAGCAGGGATTGAAAGCCTCTGAAGTATTTAATGTTTCGCAGGTTTAATTTCACCAAAGACAGAGCTCACTGCAGCACAGAAGCTCTTCACTCCCAGTAGGTAGCTGTCAGTTGTCAGACACAAGATAAAGACACTTCTCAGGGCAACCTGTGATGCTGTTAAAAGGTGGCAAACATTATTCCTTATCATTTTAACTGGCAATATCCAGGAGGCTGTGGATAGTATTGCAAGATGCAGTTTCCAAACTGTTCAGGTGATGGCATTGCATCTGAAACTCAAGCCTGTTTTCTGACTAGAAAAGGGCACTGGGAGCGTAACCAAAGGCTCTGTGCTGGTACGATGGAGTCAGACACTTCCATGAGAACCCAGTTCCTTCCTTTTGGCTTGATACTGTGACGAAAGTACCCTTCTTCTTTATTTGCTCCAGCACTACCTCGTAGTTCTTCAAGGGAGACTAAACACGGCAACTGCTGAAGACCGTGCAGATACACAGAGGAACGGGCAGCTCAGCTGTACTGGCACGTGTGAGCTTGCCTTTGTACCACACCGGAGAAAGACTCTCCCAGAGGCTTGCAAGCATTCAAGTGGAAAAGAGTTGTAATATTGTGAATCCAGGCAATCCAGGAGCAGACAAGAACAGGCAGGCAGGAGTAAACTGGAGGCAAACTGGGCCGTTGCAATAGAAATGGAATTAAGATGACAGTCCCACTACTGAAAAACACCTCCAGCAAAATCAGCTCCTTGCCCCTGCCACCTCTTCCTCAAAGAACCACGTCACTCCTCGCCAGCTCAGCAGTAGCTCCTTGTCTTTCTGCCTAGTTAAGCTCTGGCCAGCTGGCTTTCGCTTCTTACTGAGCAGCTACAAGGTTGTCTAATCCTAACAGATTTGTTCTGGCTTTTATTGTCCTGCCTCTCCCCATTACTAACTTTAAAGAAGGCATAGGATTCAGTTGCCAGCACCCAAGTAAGAAGCCTCAGAGATCTAACAGACTAACTATTCTTTTCTAAAGGAGGATGTGCAGAAGCTGGGCACATTAAAACAAGTTAATAGATTTAAAGCCTCTGCCTGGTTAAGTTTATTTATTTTCACATTCTGTAATGGCAGGATGCTGGCCAGACTTGCACAACTTGACTTACTGCTGTGTTTTAAAGGAGAGTTGGATATGATTTTTTTTTTTTTTTAACCCATGAAAACTGAGCAATGAAGGGTTAAGAGAACACAGATTCTAGACTTAATCACAACACTTTCTTCTCACAATGGTATCAATTGTATTCTACGTCTGTTTGCCATTTGCAGAATAAACACAGTATATCCTAGAAAAATCAATATTTTCTCAATGATGGTGGTTGTCCTCAGCCTGCCTCCAGGTAACAGAATAAAAGGTTCTAAGGCTCTATCAATCAGCAGGATTGATAGCAAATGCTTTTGATCAGGTACTCTGTTTGGAAAGCAACTACATTGGGGACTTCCAGTTTGTAAATGAGGTTCTTTGTCTTTAAATTGGCTTACTATATAATGGATTGTAAAAAGCCAATTTTAGTGGGGCAGAACTACACAATCTTTCACAAGTCTGACCTCCTGCTCCACATTTTTATTTTCTCTTAAGAATCCGGTATAGGATATAACATGTGCTAGAAAAATTTAATGCTCTAAGCATGCAACTGGAGAGATTTTATGGAAAAATACAGAATCAGAAAAAAATAAGTCTTCCTTCATATTTCTTCTTTCAAAAGCTATCATCAGTAACTCCATCGTTTGCACCATGTCGTAGCCGCAAACACAGAGACAGATGCTGGTGACATTTCTGCCCACTTCAGCTTAGACCACACCACTTCATTAGAGTGCTGAGAATTTGCTGGCTTTGGAGAGGCCAAAGCATGTATTCTCAAGGGACTGAAAGGAAAACGTTCCACAAATGCCAAGCTGGAACTTGGCACCGCAGTCACTCGGCAGATGAATGGCACTGTACATAATAAACAAGCAGAAAGAGGGAGCTTAAATTCTAAATACCCTCTTGAGAAAAGATAGAAAACAGTTCCTAGGAACAGTGAACAAAAGCTGTCAGAAAACTAAGATCATTGGGTTTTGTCATGAATGGCTTATGATTAAGACTATGTGGTTGGAAGATTCTGCAGTACAAAGCACTGCATTCTCTAATATTGTGTGAGATTTCATTTACACTCATTAGGTAAAGCACAGTGTCACATTTGCTAGATCTGTTGAGCTCAAATATTTTTGCACATTAATTCAATCATCTTCATGTTTCACTAAATCTTTAAGGTGACATTAATATATCATCAATTAATAAATGCTTTTTCTATTTCCATCTATATCTGTGTAGAGAAAAATACCGTTTAGAATAGCTATTAATATTCCATTCCACTTGGAAATTAAACTGATCAAGCTGCAGTTTTATTTCTAAACCTCTCATATTTTTATTCTGCAACACAAATATATTAAAAATAAGAAGATATATGGCATAGAGCTTAGGCTGCGAACTGGCTATCTGACAAAAGATTATGCAAGGTAGCAGGATCACTGATCCAGCAGATGAACAAGCTGTATTCTGCCTCCTGCATATTAACACCATTCAGATCTGAAGGGAATCTGTTGTGATCCATATGCACTTTAGTTCTACACTGTGCAGCATGCAGGAAATTCACCAATCTGTTACCACATGACAGCTTGCAAAACCTTATTCACTGAAACACAGACTTTTTCTTTACCTAGCGGCTTTGGTCCATGCCCAGTGCCGTTCTCTTAAAATGCAACCAAAGATTAATAGAAGGTGGAAAATGAATCTTCAAACTCACAAAAGAAGCATCTTCAATTTTCAATACTAGCACTAAACCAACCCTGGGCAAAGTCACCGTCTACAGTCTTCACTTTCCCAGGTCTTTTGCAGCTTTCCTTTACTGTTTTTCTGATTTGTGGGTCTGAAGTACACCCTCCACCAGAGGAATCTGAGTCAAAGATTGTCTTCTGCTTTTTCTTGTGCTTACTTGCCACTTGAAAGAAAGCCAGTTGTGCAGTTAGGCCCAGACCCAGAAAAACACATAAACACGTGATTTGTATACATGAATAGTATCATTGTGAGGGTGCAGGCTTATTCCCAATATTTGCCACCAGTCTTCTCTCTGCTATTGCTTCTTTGTTCCCCATTACTGCATGTGGCCTGTTTATTCCAAGATTTTCCTGTAAATTCAAATGAGGCTACGTATATGATCATTCCCCAAGACTGAGAGGAGAGGAGTCTCAGAAGAACTGAGACATAAAACGCATGTATAACTGAGTTTAAAATGAGAAACTCAGAAAGTTCTCAGCAGCGCTTTTCATCTCAACCAATTAACATGTAACAGAAGAACTACTGGCTAGCTTGCTTGTTCACCTTAAACTTCTACGGAGGTCATCCTGCTAGCTTATCTAGTTAGGAAAATACTGCTGTGCAGTAAGTAGTAAAGGTTTATGAGTTCCAATATAGCTGTGAATATAAACACTAAATACACTAAAACTAAACTACTTAGAATAAATAGCGTGGATTCTATGATACTGTGAGCATATTATTTCACCTAAGAGCAGTGGTGTATATATAGAGAAGAGATAGACACATGTTTCAGACAGTCCCATAGGCAAAATAAACTTTTAGAGATAGGTATTAACTAAGACCTATCATTAACATGAATTCTCCTGGAAACAACTTCATATAATCAAGTCATTTCAGTTATCCTACTTTAAGCTTAGGAATTCCTGTTCGAGATCTCCACATATTAACCAGATATTTAAAAGTCTTGATAGGGTATTTACTATAAAATGCCAGAGATGAACTCCTTGCAGATGTGTCCGACATGGTGCAACTTCACCAAATACCAACGTTAGTCAAACACTCTTCATCATTAACTTTTATAAACTCTAATAGGAGGTAACAGCATGTCTCAAGGAGGTGTTCAAAATCTTGCAGAGTCAAAGTCCTGGTAGATCTATCACATAGCAGATACCTCAGCTTTCCTAGACTAAAACCAGAAAAGAAAATTCAAAGTTGAAAGAGCAATTTTTAAAAAATCTGTATTGAATTAGTGACATGTAATGCATGCAATGTCATCAGTCTGGTTCTCAGAGAAAGGCATATTGGTTTTGGTGAGAAGTTTTGCCTCAGTAGTGTGTACAGGATCAAGGCCAGAAGTTGGTCTTACTGTAAAAGTACATTCAATGCTGCTGTCCTAGTAAAATTAATTTCTAGTTACTCAAAACCTGACAAAGCAAAAATGCCTTTAAATCAATATTTTTGGGGTGTTTTAAAAAACAGACTATAATCTTCTGTGTTAACACTCATTCCAGTTGAATCTTAAATCATCTAGTTGAATCTTAAATCCATAAAAATGTTATAGCACTGACAACTTACTACATGTTTCTAGGCAACAGAAAGAAAATATCAGAAGTAAACAATTCAAATATGCTAAAGAAGAACAGACTGATACAAAAATAAAACCTACTCCTGTGTGGAGCTCTTCACTTCTAAGCAACTTTAATTCCTTTTATGTTTCATGTGTAAAGAGGAAGTACAGAGTTTCACAAAACAAGGGACAGTGGGGTTTTAGAGTTTTTTAGCTGTGTTATTTTCACAAAGGATCTTTTTGTTCCTTTTCAACACTTCAGCAGATAATTGCTTCCAATTTCAACCAACCCATGAAAACCACCACAGCATCTCCAAAGACTTCATGGAGTCACTGAGGCAGACTCTGAAAGTCTCCCCGTGTTATACATACCTCTGTAATGTGTTGGGGGTTGTTTTCCTATAACCGTTCTTGTGTGACCTGCATACTGGGGCATGAGGACTGTGTTTTGTGCCTTGTGATACTTACATTTTTTACCGCTCCAGGGAACTAAAGGTCCTGAAACTGCAGTTTCTGCCAGCCAAGAGAAGTTACTGACTGTGGTGAACTCCCCTTGGACCAGACAGAGTCCAAGAGTGCTCTCCACTATTTTTCTGGTTGTCATTGAGCTCTGCCATCAGCTCTAACCCATCACCAGAAGACCTTTCATCCTTTCTAGACCCCAGTAACACATGTTCTCTCCCTGGACAGGACAGCTGCTACCCTTTGGATACACTGCAAAACACACAAGCACTTGCTCCATTGCCCTTGATGTCCTGGTTTATTGGTGCAATGGCTTCAGAGGCTCTACAGTTCTGGGTGTGGAATGTCTTCTTATTAACCAGCTACTTCAAAATCAGTTTTACCACAAAACAAACTAAAGACACACATAAGAGCACCCTTCTACCCACACCTCTTTCATGGTTCAGTTGAATAGTTGCAGATTATCCTGACCAAAGATTCCCTCTTTCAGTGACACACACATCTCGGGTAACAATTATTAAAGAGTATCACATGCTAGAGGATGGTAAACTTTATAAGCCACCTCCCATTCCTAACCCTGCCACAGATCATACCTTTTTTTTTTCCCCTCCTTATCCACTATGGCAGCTGACCACTCATACTCTCTTAAAATAAGCAGTTTCACTCCCTTGGAGCTGAAAAATGCCTCTCTGCGAGACAAGGCACTAGATCCTGTGCTTGACTTGCTAATTAACAGTTTGTACTAGGTTTGTGTGGCAAAGTTTTGTTAGTGGGGGGCAGGGGCTACAGGGGTGTCTTCTATGAGAAGCCATGAGAAGCTTCCCCCGTGTCTGACAGAGCCAATGCCAGCCAGCTCCAGGGCTGTCTGCAACAGTGGTAGCACCTCTGTTATAACATATTTAAGAAGGGGGAAAGAAACAGTTAGACATTCAACAGAAGCAGAGAGAGGAGTGATAAAATATGAGAAACAGCCTTGCAGACACCAAGGTCAGAGAAGAAGGAGAGGGAGGAGATACTCCAGGCACCAGAGCAGAGATTCCCCTCCAGCCCATGGTGAAGATCATTTCAAGGTAGGCTGTCCCCCCGCAGATTGTGGAGGTCCACAGTGGAACAGATCTTCACCTGCAGCCCGTGGAGCATCCCATGCCAGAGCAGGTGGATGTTCCCAAAGGAGTCTGTGACTCCATGGGAAGCCTGTGCTGAAGCAGGGTCCTGCCAGGACCAATGCTCCATGGAGAGAGGAGTCCACACTGAAGTACACTTGCTGGCAGGACCTGTGACCCCATAGAGGACACAAGTTGGAGCAATTTGTTCCTGAAGGACTGTACCCCAAGGAAGAGAGCTACACTGGAGCAATTCATGAAGAACTGTAGCCCATGGGAAGGATTCACATTGGAGAAGTTTGTGGAGAACTGTCTCCTGTGGGAAGGACTTCTCGCTGCAGCAAAGTAAGAGTGTGAGGAGGAAGGAGTGGCAGACGCAACGTGTGATGAACTGACTGCAACACCCACTCCCCATCCCCCTGCACCACTTGGGCAGAAGAGGTAGAGAAAATCAGGAGTGAGGTTGAGCCTGGGAAAAAGGAAGAGGTGGAGGGAAGGTGTTTTAAGATTTGGTTTTATTTCTTATTACCCTGCTCAGATTTGATTGGCAACAAATCAAATTAATTTCCTCAAGTCCAGTCTGTTTTGCCCATGATGGTAATTGCTGAGTGACCTCTGCCTGTCCTTATCTCAACCTACCAGCCTTTTGTTACATTTTCTCTCCCCTATCCAGCTCAGGAGGAGAAAGGTAGAGCAGCCAGGGTCAACCCACCACATAGCTCTTTCTGCCAACAAGGGGTAAAATTCTTCACTTGTCTCTCTTGATGACTTGCTGCATGTCATGTGTTTCAGTTTAAAGGGTTTGGCACCTGAACTTTATGGTCCACATTGCATATTTCTAAATTTGTATGAAAAAAATAAATATGTGGCTTATTGCTAGCTCTATACTGCAACCATGGTAATAACATCACTACTTTGGGTGGACAGCTGGTTTGGTATGATCTTCTCCATCTTCCTTCTTCAAAGCATCTTGGAAACTGACTACTCTACTAAGACAGGAAGGCATTCTGCAGGAAGGTGGTTTAAAATTTCACTTCCTTTCCCAAACTGCTGTGCCCTTGCTCAACTTAATGCACTTTGAAAAGGAGTTAAGCTAAAATGAGAGTCATGCTAATTATGGAATAAGAATACTCACATATGGAGTTACTCAGGAGTAGCTGTTCTTGAATAACATCATGGAACGAAGCCTGGGACATATTTTTAAGGTTTTCTTTACAAGCATGACAAGTAGAGCTTTGGGGGCTTGGTGGGTTTGTTAGTTCTGGATTTGGTTGGTTTGGGGGTTTTGTTTTTGATAGTTTTGTGACTTGTTGGTTTGGTTTACTTGTTGTTTCTGGTTTTGTTTTAGAGGGTTTTTTTACCTTTTTGCTTTCCTTTTTTTTTTTAATTTAAACAAAAACTCTTGCTTCAGATAAATTGTTCAGAAAGTGTATAAGTATTTGTATGAGTTCTATTGTAAATTTCAGTCAAAGATACCTATTACAATGCAACTAGGAATAATTGCCCACATTCTTAAGAGCAGAAAAAAGTTATATAATTTTTATTTTATCAGGAAATATCAGTTTGGCACACAATAGGAACAAGATGCTGATCCCTAACATTAGCTTAGTGACTCAGGCAACATGGCAGGATTTCCTTTCCTGTAAAAATTCTTTAATCGGAATGGATGATGAGGCATCTGTTCCCTCTCCTTGGGACTCAGCACAGCCCTATACGGAATGGCACAACTGTTTTGGGAAACAGACAATGGAAAATCTTTTTGACAAAGTACAAAAGGCCAACAAAGAGCGGAGCCAAATCCATTCCTGACATCCTTGACGAATTTCACTGGCCCCATGGCAGAGATTTTTATAGCCTACATACTAGATGCTCTGCTACAAATAAACAGCACTAGGGTAACTGTGCAGCCCTGATTCACAGAAACAGCCAGCAGTTAGGACATCTGGCTGCAGGTTACATTTCCCCTAGGAAAATGTTGCTAACTTGGCTCTTGAACCTTGATTCCTCTTTTTCTGGCCCTTCAAAAAAATTTGGGCACCTGTCTAAGGAACAGAATTATATTGTTGCAGCTACACTGCAATATTCTTATTGCTTCCAGACAGATGGGAAAGGTGTTCAAAGACAGGTAACTTTAATTGTACATCCCTTGTACCCCTGCATGTAGGAGATGAGAGAGAAGGACGGGGTAGAGAGCAGGACAGGCATCTTAGAAAGCAGCAAGGAGCACTGAAACAATCTAAATATACATTTAGAAATATTATTAAAGGTACAAGGTCTTTTAACTTCCACACATTCATAACTCCACCGATGAACTAACTAAACCTAAGAAGGAAAAGCTACACACACAAGCACACAGACACCCTTCCCCCTTCCGGCACAGCAGAGAGGAATATTTCTGAGGGTGGACGAAACATGGATGAAGCCTTCCATTACTTACAACACCCTGAAGTGCTGACCTTCATAGAAACTAATGCAGCAGCCAACTTACCAGCTCAGGAATCCTCAAAAAGTTCTTTTGCCAAGGAGTCTGAAGCATTTTAAGGAGAGGTAAAATTATGCTGTTCTCTTGGGCTCAGAAGAATCAAGAATTCAAACAAGCACACTATGAGTCCTCACAATAGAGACTACGAAATCATCTCCCTGAGACGATCAGAGGTGTCTGTATTTAAGACACCTTGTAGCTTAATCTACTAATATATGGAAATATATGCATTCCAGAGAAAACTTGCATTGAAACTTGACAATAAAAAGGTGGGAATGTGCGGGTATAGGGGTGTGAGTCCTGTACAACACATTTACAGACTGATTTGTTACAGATTAGTTTTGTTCTGAAGCTAGCAATACTCTCTGGAAACCAAAAATTATTTCAGTAAGAAATTATACAGTACTCTCCAAGATTCACTGGAAGTTGCTATAACCACAAAGTACAGCAGAAATTTACATAAGATTGAGAGTCCTGAAGCCATAATCCTAAGGATAAATCTTTCTGCAAATTCCTGAGAAAGCCTTATTTTAGTCAGCTTTCCAATAAAAAAGAGATTTAATAAACAGATGACATAATAACAGGACCATGTATAGTTTTACATCACTCCTATTACAAGTGCACAGAGGGATTAGACTGCATGGGATTTTAAGCAGGAGAGGATCTGCACAATATTGTTCTCCTCAAGCCCCATTAGGAATTAATGATGCCTTAAGCAGTATTAACTCTTGCAAATTTCTTTCTACTGCTGCTGCTACAAGACTATGGAAACATCACAGCTTCCGTCCAGGTTCTGCTGTTAAGGGAAGGGATATGCAACAGAAACAGAGGCACCAGTTCCTCAGGGTCATCTCACTGATCTACACATCGCTTGACTCCATTAACCACATATCTGGATTCCCAGACTTCAACATTCCCATGGAGTACTCTATCTTCCCTAGAGCTCTGACAGCGAATGTCAGCTTAGCCTCCTGAAAAACTACTGCTTTGCTTCCCTTCTTGTGGGATGTTGTCTTTGTGTACATCTTTAATTGAGCCTAGATTCATTCTGTCAGCAAAATATTAGGTTTATCAGAATGGGTGAGAAAACTTTGTAGAATTAATGGAAGCACTCAACTTTTTCTAATTATACACTGCATTAAACTTTTATGAGAGAAACCACACAAAAATGTTTCGCTTTGAGTGTATTCTCAGAGCAGCTAATTAAGTTTGGTCAGTTGAATTGATCAGGCAAACAAAAGTTTAACCTAACAAAATAAAAATATTACTGCAAGGGTGGAATCCTACATTAATCTCTGAGATTATGAGACAAAACTCATTGCTGGCTCCAAGAGGAAATAAAGGACATGCTGCTGCATCATAAAAACATCCTAATTCTAAAGCAAATCTTTATTCTAAGGCACTATTTCCAAGCATACGTGTTTGTCTTTTGCTCATTTTATCTGTCTTCGATACACCAGCTGATGCTGAATTTTATTTATATTACTCTATTTATTTCTGCAGCTCCAACTCAGATACACATCCCTGCTGGTAGTTCAAACATGTACGTAATAAAACATCATTTCTGTTCCAGAAAGCAAAGAAATTGAAGGCTAAACAGACTAGGCAAGAAAACTGGCAGAGGAAAAAAAAAAACTCAGAACACCCATTTCACAGGTGGGGAATCGAGGCACAATACTGAGATTTTACACTGGTAAACAGCAGTAATATTTTGTCACTGAGATATGCAGGGGTAGGGTTGCCTTTTACATAGTGTACCCAGAGGGATATGGAACATCCCAGGCAGAAGGGGGATTGAGCACTAGTCTACTGCACACCTTTCGGAGACACTGGTGCTCTTTCTTTGATCATTTACCAGCACAAGATATTTCTGCATAGCATAAACACACACTGCACATTCACATTCTATACATAGCATGGAATATAGCATACTACTTATAACAGAGTGCATATATAACTTATACTGTACAAAACACATTATACTTACCTCAAAAAAGCCCAACAGCCTCAAAGCCAGTTGTTTTCATGCATGCTTGGTATTTATCAGAAAAACAGAGTGCAGCTCTGTCTAGTAATTTGTGTTTGCTGTTTGACTTTTGAGTAAGAGACAATTTGCTGTTGCTGATTTGTGACAGATGCTTGCAGGTGGGTGGGCAGCCACCCTTGAAGATCTGAGATTTCACCTTTTGAGAAACAGGTGTGTACTAAAAGAGAATGTGGGCTAAGCTGACCTGAACTCCATCCTTAAATCTGGTACTTCGAGAAGTGACTTCAGAGTCAAGGGATGTCCTGCTTTACCAGCAGCCATTGTCACATTGGGCGGATCCTTTCACAAGTTTCCCCGTTTTGTAGCTATTGGAGAAATACAGCTATTGTAAGTGTATAATAAACAATAGACCCGGACAGAAAACAGAACTTTGCTTAACAAAAGATGATGATATTTCAAGTTGGGAAGAAGCCCTTCATCATTTCCAAAATTCTACACAGGAACAATTTCTTAAAAGGGAATAAAAACCAAAATTCATTTCTGCTTCATCAGAATCTTTTGATTCAATCATGGTTTGGGGCTTTTTTGGTTTTGTTTTTTTTTTTTTCTTTTATTTAATAAAAGTCAAGAAAGCAATTGAAATAGACATCATTTCATACAACAGCTAAAAGAAACCAAACAAAACTCATTATTCTAAACATGCGAAAACTTAATCAAATGCTTTTTTGTTTGTTTTCTTTTTGAGGTTTGTTTGGGTTTTTTTTAAAATTAACATGGACAAAACTTCTCTTTCAAAGCCCTTCAAAGTCAGTATCATCCCTGATGGTTTGCCAACAAGGTCTAATAAAAATATCTACTGTTGTGTAATTCTTTGAAAGTCACAAATAGGAGGTTATGCATAGATACATATTGAAAAACAGTAAAAATTACTATAGCAGATAATAGGGTTTATGCTTTTTTGAGGTAAGCTATGTATTCACAGCTTTAAAATAAGAAATCCAGCAAAACTAGGATGACCTCTCTTGTGTGATGTGATCGACAGAATACGCTGGGTACACTAAACACTACATTAAGTCCTGATACTCTGAATCAAGATCTTTCAAGACGTTGTCTTAAGTTTTCTCTGCGATTCCCACTGAATATTTCTGTGGAATACATTTAATTGTTGTTAGCTATGATGTATATATTGCAGCAATAATTTTAAGGAATATATAATGCTTCAAAGACTGTTTTGGAATAGCCTACATATGCAAGGCAACAAACATGTCATTCCTTTTCTTTCAAGGTTGGTAACATTTTCTTTTAGGATTAAAACATTCACAGTTGTTTCAGCACTTTAGTTGGATTTGCCTTTCAGAAATCCGTGAGTTCAGAACAGCGATAGAGAACTCCAGCCCCCCAAAAAAGAATTTCTGAGAAGTTATGGGTTCCTAAAGTAGAAGCAGAGAAAGACAGAGCCTCTGTTGGTGTTTTTCTTTTTTTGTAACTCTGCTAGACAAATGGCCATAGCAAAATACAGGAAGTATATATCGCTTTGTGCCCTGAGATTACATATATAATTCAGTGCCTTTATTTACTATATTTTCTCCTATAGCTGAGCCACGTAGTATCCAGGGACAAATAAGTGTCACACAGAAAGCACCTCATATTAATACAGGTTTTGCCTGCAGCAAGACTGCAAACGTTAAGCCTCATTTCACATGCTGATATAATTAGAAATAGAATAGGCAAAGTTTGAAAGAAGATCAATCTGTCAAAAACAAGAGCTTTCATTAAACCCAGATGGTACAACAGCATGGACAGTGGACACTTCCGTTCTAACCACAGGAAAAAGAAATTAATTTTTCTGTATATCCAAGTTTTATAGTTCTACCTAAGTCAGTAAAATGCATTTTTATGTACACAAAATAATAAATGTGTTTAAGGAATATTTGTACACTTTTAACATTTCTGTGGCTGCAGTCTAGTCCTGAAGAACTTCCCAATGCCAGGAATCAGGATTTTGAAAAGAATAAAATGTACCTTATAGATAAATCAGTAGTAAAAGCAGATGAACCTGTTCTGAAAAGGGTTTTAGCACGTCTTTGAAAATTATATGCCCCACCAGTTACAGCTGCAGTGAGTCAGAGGTGAGAACTGGGCAAGGCAAACTCCTCAGACAGAAAAATGACTCACCGGAATCTGCTTACACTGAACTTCTTGTCCTGACTTTCATATGAGAAACAACACTATGGGAGCCATGGGGGTGGTCAGATGAAGAAACAGCGAGCCACTTTTTCGCAATCCTTTACTATCTGCCTTACTTGATAACTTCTTCATGCATGGAATTGCAAGATGAGGATTTCTGATGTCACTTACAGAGCAGGTACTTACAGGGGAGGACAGCAATGATTCAAATACAAGGAAAAATACAGATAAAATGAAAGGCAAAGTTCACCGACAAAATTAGCAATTACTTGATGGTCTTGAAGATCGCCTAACTTTGACAGTGCAGAGTTTCATATGTGGCCTCTATTTGTAACTATCCATGTTTTATTCTGTATGTGATCCCCTTTTCTTGGAAAAACTTCCCCTCGCTGTGCAGCTCACAGATGGCCAAGGCTGGTCCTACATTTCCATCCCCAGTTCAGCAGAGATTACATGCAAAAGAAAATTCATCTTGGAACTGTAATGTGTCTTTGCAGAGATGCACTGAGGGATAAGAGCCCTTCAAACCAAAGCACTCAAGCACAAGGAAGGACCCCTTAGTGTGGACTTAGCAGAATCACAGAGTAGATCTAGCAACGGAATAATATGAAGAGGACCATCATCATACTCCACTCCATGGAGCAACACAGATTAATCTCTGTAAAAGGAATACCCAAAACCATCTGCTCAAAAAGGAGCTCTACCACTGTTGGGTGGGGAATTTGCTCAAGGGACTGATGCCAGGTGGATCTTTGGCTAAGAGCTGCGTTGAACTGAGCCAAGCTGTCTCTGATGTGTCACGGCTCTTGGGGCCACCTACGATAGCAGAGATATAAGGTTCAGTCCTTCACAGGATAATATCTCAGAGCAAACATGACCATCCCCATCCCAAGTGGATTTAACCAGTCACCAGGAATTAAGAGAGTGTACTCTTCACTGTGTAGGCCAAAAAAATATTTTTCACACTTTTTAGAAGGTTTCCAACCTATTCTCCTTCCATAAAGAACCAGCTGTTGGATTTAATTTGTTTTGTTTGAAATAGCACAGTGTAAATGAGTAGCTTACAAAGGGACATGGAGTTTTTCTCATCTTTTCTTTTTATTTCTTTTTAAATAATTTAGTCTTGGTACAACCATATTAATTCCAAATACTTCTCCCAAATATTTCCTTTATATATATATGAAATATATTTATTTTGAGTGGTCTGGGGTTTTTGTGGGGCTTTCTTCCCTGAAGCAGTCAAAAATTATTTATATGTTGCTTGCAGTGTTGATAGGCAGTTTATTGCATTGCTTACCTTAATCATACTATTTGAACTTCCTGTTGTTTAACAGCATCCTAACTGATTAAAAAAGAAGAAGGAAAAAGAACACTGAGAGCTCTGCAGGAGACTGACAGCCCTGTGTGAAATTAATGGCAGAGATATGCTGAATCTCAGTACTTCTCTAAAGAGGTTCACACAGATGACCCCGAGTTCCAGAAAGTAGTTGCAGGCTCTTTTATCAGCTTTATTTGCTTCTCACCACTACAGACGTACACTGATTTCTGAAGCCAGTCTTCTCTGTAGTCTCTCTATCATTCTGATAATGTAACATAATGTAACATCATGACCACTTTCAGTAACAGAAAATAAGCACTTAATTTTGAGTCCTGCTCTCCCAGAAACACTGTATTTGTCATTCTTTGAACAACAAGAAACTGGAACTTGTAACAGAAGGATGAAATCTGTACTGAACTACAAAATCTTTCTGAACACATTCAAATGTCAAATTTTAACTTAAGTTAAAATGAGATAAGGAATAACTAAAACCCAAGTAAAAACAGAAATTCAAGTAAAGGGCATATTTCCACTAATCTGAGTCACAGTTTAAAGCAGATCAGCATTCAAATAATACTTAACTGGGAAGGAGCAAACAAATCAATTAATCAAGACGATCCCATGCAAATGAATGATAAAAAAAGAGCCCAAAACATCAGCTTTGATGTGGTATATGAATATTGATTATACCTCTTGAAATCTGGGAGATTCTTGATCTGAATTGTCCTCATCTCTCTACACGCTAAATAATAGACACGGGAGATGCTTTTAGCTAAATCTGTGAAACTAACTGTATCAAATCAGCTACTGCCTTGGAAACTGAGAAGAAAAATAAAACACCTCAGCCTGAAGTGTTTATTCATTTTTTCCTCTGGAGAAACAAACAAGGAAGCCTACAAACAGTGCTGCCTCCTTGGAAAGCCTATTCTTCCTTTTACTGCTGCATATAGATAAGATTAGACACAAAATGTTCTGAAATGGATATCTGAAGCACTAAATTTAAAAAAAAAAAAAAAAGGAAATCAACCCAAAATGCTCTGACTTTTGATTAAAACATTTGTATTTCTGAAAAGGTTTCTTGACCAAATTGTTGTATTCTTAAATAACTTTGCTTAGTCTAATTCAACATTATTTTCAAGTGAATAAAATATTCAGCTGACATATTCAACTGACATGTTTTACCACCAGCTAACAATTCAAGCTGAACATGCTAAAAACCAGCTGGCCCACCACATTTCTTTCAGAAAGCATGCTGTGTACATCAATGCCAGCTCTACTTCTTTACGCATCCTTATTCTTTCTCCTGGAACAAGCTTCTTGTACTTGTTAAGTCGAACCAGGAAGTGGACTAGGGAACAGCAAGAAGGGGTTCATGCATTTCTTCTTGTGGTATAGAATTCGTCAATCTCTCTGTCTCCTTTCCTCCCTCTTGGGCTCACTATTCCTTTGCTGGCAGGCAAAAACCAAGTTTTCTACATCCACTCCAGACTGGCCCATTGCCATAAAATACTCGCCAGAAGTTAATGCCCTCTCATGTCTATGTAGCTTAACTGCTTGTGAACTGGTCTTTAAACTGTTAACGTAGTGGGGAAACTAGCAAGGGAAATGTTTTATCTCTGATGGCTATACCAAGGATAAAGGAGGGGAGGTGTGAAGTCCAGAAAAGCACAGTATGTTGAAGTTGGGAGTTGTTCAGTTTTAAAAGAAAATGTGTAAAAGATTCCTATGAGAAAAGGAGGAAAGGCAAAACTGCTTTGTTCCCTTCATGAAAAAAAAGAGGCTCATAGAATTAACTTAACACTTTTAATTATAAAACTATTTTACTTAAAACATTCAAGTATTTTTTAACGTTGAAGTGCATCCTGCTTTAAAAATGTTGGGCGTTTCTAGTGTGAGCTCAGTATCTTAACTAGTCTCAAAAGAGGATATAAGGTGGATCCTAGACCTGTCGTTTCATGCCAACTGCTGCGGGACACAATGAGTGTCTTCATCACTTTTAGACTTAATGCCCATAAGGCACACCATGAAGCTTAGTGGGGAACACCACTCCCTGAACAGCCAGAAGTCTAAAGGCCAAGTTATAGTCATCATTTCCATGTATGCAGAATGAGACAGAGCTCTAGCAAGAGAAAGCGTTTATGCACCATTTGAGATTCTCCTGAAATAGCACTGGGAAATGCTCCAGGGAAGTCAAAACTACGCAAGGGATTCATCTGTTTGACAAGCATCATCTCTGTGAAGTTTAACATATCAAATAGAAAGATACTCCCAACAAAAGTAGAAATCTGTTTCTAAACAGAACTGAAGTAAGGAAAATATTACCAGTCCTTCAAAAAAAAAGATCATGAAATCACAAACCTTGCAGATTTTTGATAGTTTTAATTATCTTCTGATGTCAGGGCATTTATGTTCACATTTTAAGATTTTCTTCACAGCTATGGATAGGAGCTTTCTTTAATTAAGGATGAACACTCCCACACTATATACAAATCAAGTGGATTTTATAGACTAGAACCTCAGCAGTGACTCTGGGGATGCCTGCCTAATGCACACAGCTGGGTTGACTTCCACTGAAAACTGAAACAGAAGGAGTGTACAGTAAAGTCTCATTCCAGCACGGAGCTAGGGCAGACACAGAGTTCCCACACAGGTCCCAGAATTAGGAATAATTCCTCTCTATAATTCTTAATAGTGTGTAAACTATTGCTTCTGATAACAAATCAATTATAATCTTGATCTCAAAGCTAATAATTTAAGGAAAATACACTAAATAATATAAGACTATGGTTTAAGATATGAACTGGCAACACTCAAACATACTGTTTTTGTAAAACATGTTTATGAAGCATTGACTGCACTACATATTTGTGATGTGGAGCTACTGTCTGGGAAAGTTACAGCCTTCCATGAAATTTGGGCAAACCATGCCAAACGGAACACATATTATAAACAACAGAAATCAACCAGTTGATTCAAAATCACTAACAAAACTGAAAAAAAAAAAAAAAAAAAGGAACTAATAGTTCTGTATTAATTGAAGTCCCACATTGTGTTCTATACTTGGCCAAAACTCCAGCGAAGAATATGTTGTAAATGTTAGGAAATATACAGTGAAGCTGTCTGAAGAACTCAACAGTTTGTCTATATCAAAACTTTTACTGAAATTATCTTCCTAACCATCAGATATTGTAGTATTGCAGTATTGTAGTACTGCAGTGAAACACAAGCTGTGAAGCAGTGAAAGAAGGCAAAAAAGCACCTCTCCCTCTTTTTCTTTAGAGTACAGTTATAGCATTTATTCTTCATTTTGTAAGTCACGTCTGTTACTGTTAAGTTTAGTGAATCATTAAGAAAGCTGTTTATGAAAATGGTATTGTATAGCTTTCTGTTTTGGCAGAGAACAAGAGTTATTTGAAAGATATGGAAATTTCATTCCGTCAAAAATTCATCTACTGGTCACTGAAGCATTGGCTGCACGTGTCCAGCTTCTGCAACACCTCAGTAAAAGGGCAAATTAAAATGTTGCAGGTTACACTCGCTTCACCTTTGAAACAGACTTGACAATTATATTTCTAAATATTAACCACCCAATCATCAACACTGTAAAATAAAAAAGGGGTGAACAATTGATGATAGATTAAGATAAAGTCTTCTAACTACCCGCTGAAAATACTCACTTGCATTTGGGGACAAACTCCTGGTTCATTGAAGGATCACAAAAATTATTGTACAAAATTATAATCCAATTATTTTCTTTACTAGGTATCCTAGACCATATGCAGTTTGATAGTCTGACACCTTTACCTCTATATTTATGCCTGCATTTATGTAAATCCACTTACTTAAAATAAGTTATTCATAGCTCCCATTAACGCAAATGAGAGCAGAATAAAGTTCCACTTTCTCTGTAAATACAGGTAAACATGTATCTGTATACAGTGCTATGCTATGCATAATATTTTAATTTTCCCACTAATAAAACAGCAACAGATGTGCACTGAGGTAGGACTACTATGCTTCATTTTTGTGGTGGTGTAAAGTAACAGATCAGCTGTGCTATGGAACAAATTCAACAAAGCCCAAACATTAGCACGGGAGGGGAAAAAAAAACCAAAAAAAAAAAAACACCAAAAAAACCCCAAATCCCAGAACTGATATTTAGGAAGACAACAATGTGAAGTGAATGTTCCGTGTACCAAGCATTAAGAGCCCAGCCCAATTCTCTCTGAAGTCAACAGGAAAATTCTCATAACTGAATGTTATGAAATAGGGCGTAACTGCGGTGAAGCCACTTTCAAGGCACAACCCTCTTTCTGACTTTGATCCTCACTGAAAGAGAATAGAACAATATATTAAAATGAAAAATCCTGTATGAAATTAATTCAGAAAACATTAAACTGCATACAAACACATCAAACAGCTGATACTGCTTTCATCGTACTTTGTCAACTGCAGTTGTATTTAGGGCTGATATGTAAATACTTGTTTAAACACCTCTACTTCAGCACAGTGCTTCTATAAAGATGCTGTTGTGGCCAAAAAAGAATCTATTCTAAGCAGGTGATCTTTACTTCTTTTTTATGTGCTACTTTTCTTTTTTTGCAAAACTGGCAGTTCCTCAGGACTCCATGCTGTTACCTCTCATATTCTCATCATTTATTGAAAATCTGCCTGAAGGCTGAATTCACAATCATGGCAGGAGCACTATTTATCTACCAGCCTCTTTTACTTTGCTATTAGAATTGCAGTACTAGCACAAACTAAACAATTTACAGAGCTAATTGTGAATCCTAGCTCTTTCAAGTAAGACATGACTGAGCGGGCGTGACAAATGGCCCGCGACCCAATGTGTGGCTGCATTACTGCCCATTGCTGGACATGATCATAACAGATTGCGTTACATCTCTGGCCCAGAAACTGCTAGTTATACTCATCATTTAATCTGTTTTCTCAATGTATATACTTCAGGCAATTGCATTTATTTATTTGGTTTAGGAATCCCCCCCCCAGCTATTCTAATTCTGCATCTAATAATAGACAATACATTATTTGTGCTTGCCTTGGAAAGGAGTCCCAGAAAGCTCTGGAGTCCATCAGGGAATAGCTAATCAGGACTTCCAACATTACTGCATATAGGTACAGGCACTGAGCACTATTCTCCTGCAGAAAACTTCAGTTAGTTGGGACTATATTGAATTATTTACATCGCGTTTTCTACTTTACAATTCAGTCTACCCCAGGGAGAAATGAAACCCCACTCTCACAAGCAAAACCCTTCAAAACCTCTTTTTCCTGTTACTCGGACTGCTCATAATCTATGGAAGTTTTCCTATAACACCTATCATTTCCCCTATATCTCCATTTTCCTCTGTTCTCCTCTAAATCAATACGCGATTTGAAATTTCCAGGTAATTTGAAATTTCCAGGCAGCTTAGCTGATTTTCTCTCCTTTCATAGCCTATCAACCTTCCCTGCATTTTTTTATTATATTTGGCTAAGCCTACAGTGTCATCTCTGAGCTAAAAGCGTTCAGCTGGGACCAAGAAGCCTCACACTTGCTAGTTAACAGTTTCTTTTTCTTCACATTAAATAAATGAGACACCGTCTGAATATTTCTTTTAGGCATGTTTCTGTAACTGCTTTATTGTACTTCGATTATTGCACTTCTCTTTCCTCTTTCACTGCTTTTCATCAGTGAGCCCAACTTACAATTTCTGATGGAATCCACATAAACTTTTGTAGCTATGCCACAGTCTTACCAGACATTTGAGCAATTAGACCTTTGCTTGGTTTTGAAATCATAGATAGAAATAGGCTGCCTGCACAGCAACTGTGAATAACCCAGACCGGATAAATATCTCTGCATTCAAACACTACTTCATATTCTGTCAGAGATATGTGAAACATGAAGAATTGCTTCACTTTATGGGTCTTATATAGTGTTGAAAATTTAGACCTGACTTTAGCACTGACAAATAAGAAACAAAAAGCAGTCTCAGTGTCTGTCATCTTTATAAAGCCTAAATAAATACTTAGTTTTGTCTTAGAGAATGCTTTCAGGTGCTCTCTCTCCAAGGCAGTGCAGGGATGGCTGATAGAAGGAAAATATTTTACTTCTGATTTAAATGAAGAGTAAAACTTCCTCACAGTTCAGCAAGGTTGAATATTGTGGATCTTTTGTTCATATTCATCTTTTGTCTGAAGAATATCTGCATACAGCACTGTCTAGCAAAGAGCTGCAAGCAGATTATTACATATTTCAAATTGCCAAGGCTTTAAAACAACCCTGTCCAAATAACCTTCAGGCTTTTAGTTAATAAGGGAAAATGGAAGACATACAGAACAGGCAGAATTTCAGCAGCAGTAGACTAAATATTAAAGATTAACTGATTTATTAAGCAACATCTCTTCTGTTTTCATTATATCCCATCATCATCATCTCATCGCCTTTCTATGCACTTCTGCTTCTTTCCATTGCTAACCAGTATTTGCTATTTTAAACACAAATGAATGAATGTAGGTGGGCAAGGTGGAGGTATCACACTATACACGAGGAAGAGGTTTGACTGTACAGACCTTACAGTTAGTGATGATGTGCTTGAGAAATTCCAGGTGAGGATTAGTGGGACAGAAAACAAAGGAGATGTTGTAGTGGGTGTCTACTATCAATATTAACTTGTTACTTAATTATATTAACTCATAACTATAAGATTAACTCTTAATGAGTATCAGACAGTGACTGCTTATGGAAATGCACTCCACATCCTGCTACTTGAAAAAGCAAGTTTTACAATGACATCCCATTTTTTTCTCTCTACATCCACAGACAAACCAAATACAATACAAAATACAAGTAGGTTATGACTTGTTCCATATGCTTGCTATAGAAAACCATCACATTTTTGTTGTTTCTATACTGTCCAAACTATAAATTGTGCCTGGTTTTTTTCCCTTTCATGCCCACTAGTCTACCAGAAAATAGCAGACATTAAGAAAGAGAGTGTCCTTGGCCCTACTAAAGAGATTTGTGACTGTCATAAAATTTTGCTTCCAGTTTCATAGACCAAATTGAATTATTTCCAAAGTCAAATCATATTTTCCCTTCGGTGCGTACAGCCCGTCTTTCAAAATGATCCTAGAGTTAGTTATCCTTTAGACTATCAGATGAGAGTTTTAGGCACTGAAGTTTCCCCTGAGTGGGTACAGTTAAAGGTAACATTGATAATCATCTTTGTTTTTTGTGATGACTGGCTGCAGAAATATTGGGCACAATAACAGGGAATATTTATTGGCATTGTTAAACTAGGTTACCTGTTCGTTATTTTTTTCAGAGGTTTAACTTCTATCCAGATCAACTAACTTAATTTTTAAGAGGCTGTCTCATATAAAATCTGCAGTGAGAATCTGTCTGTCAACTTTTAAGAGCTTCCTTTTTCAAATTTAAAACCAAGGAAACACACCTCCGCAAACATAGACTAGGATATTGCTAGAAGCTAGCAATTTGGATTTTTTCGTTTCACACTCAACTATTAGTCCCACATTCATCTAATCATTCAAATGTATCCAAAGAATAAGAAACATTCAAGTACTAGGCACTAAAAAAACATTGAACTCAGACAGAACGAACAAGGAGAGGTGGACTCAGAAAATGGAGTATAGAAGAAAAAGTAAATTAGTAGTTCAAAACCAGTAAGTTACCAAGCCTGAACAGTGTATCTGGGAGTGGAGATGCAGGTGATACATAAAATGACTAAACCACTAAAGGGAGTATGAAATGCTGCATTAAAAAAATAAAACTGCAAGGTGACAAAACGTCATATTATACCAGGTTATTTAAGTTTTTAATGTCCCGAGAAGACTATAAGAGAGCACAGAAAGACCTAAACAAGAGCATTAAAATAGCATAATTAAATATGCATGCTGAAGGTCATACACATTTAAGATAAATATATAAACCACTTGTACAACTTGACTGTATCCAAAAAGGTCTGCATGTTAATACAGAAAGTTAGATAAACTGTACTAAAATAATAGAAAAAAATATCCCCAGATTCTACCAATACTTTATATGAATAAAGAGTACAGTCTTTCCTGGTGTGCTCTGTGCAGCACCAGACACCTACCCTGTAAAAAATGTATCAGAATCAGAAATGTCTTGTTATCGACAAGGAAAGATGAAGAGATGCTTTAAGGATTTGTACTTTACATCAGGATAAGGAATACTAAGTATAGGACTAGGGGCAATGGGTATAACCTGGAGAGGGGCAGATTTAGACCAGACATAAGGAGGAATTTCTTTACATTGAGGGTGGTGAGGCACTGGCACAGGTTGCCCAGGGAAGTTGTTGATGTCCCATTCCTGGAGGTGTTCAAGGCCAGGTTGGATAGGGCCTTGATCTAGTGGGATGTCCCTGCCCGTGGTAGGGCAGTTGGAACTAGATGATCCTTAAAATCTCTTCCAACCCAAACTATTCTATGATTCTATGATATAATGTATATGCCAAGTGGAACACTGAGTAATTACCATCTCTGGCTTATGATAGAAGAGTAAGGACATATACCATCAAACAAAAAGGAAGTAAATTCCCAGCTGATGAACTGTATTTTCACACAAACAGAAATAAAACTAAGGAAGTCATTGCCAGAGGCTGTCAGATATCTACTAATGTGCAAAAGTTAGACTGAAAATTTGCATTCCACTGAAGGTATCAAGTGGTAGCATAAGACTGATAAAGACCTTTGAAAGGACATTAGACTGGCTAATTTACAGACTTCGCCAACCTAAATAGAATTCAGAGGCCTTAACAGAGGAGGAGTCTGCCAAGATCTTGCACCTTTCCTCGAAGGACCACTTTGATAAAAAAATTCCATTGTGCACCAGTTTGATAAAAGTTATCTGCTTAAATCTAAATGACAGTTAAACTCAGCTAAATAACTCTTTGAAATTCCCAATTCTGTGCATAGGATACACCTATAGACTTGCTGTTTTAACCAAGTGCAGGAGGACAAAAAAGTGGCAGAGCAAGAAGTAATCCGCAAGCAAACCATATTGGAGTTTAGAACTTTCAATCTGAAAAAGGGTCTGGTTCAGGGGTACCACCAGACTTAAAGGCTACAGGATGAACTTAATCATCACTACATATTATTTACTACAAACAGAGACAGTTGTCTGGTGACAAGGCTGATCATACCTTTTGTCTCAATATTCCTGCTGAAACCAACACAGTTTGATTCTTGCAATGACTGAGGGAACAAGTCCTCAATAATTAAGTAGAAATACAATTGTGAGAGCAGCTACATTAACAGAAAGAGTTGTGATGTGTAGGGAATCCTTTTATATTGCGGCTGGCATGTGGCTATTGGACAATTATAAAGGAGAAGCTGGGTCAAGGTGAAAGCATGTGTCCTTTCCCTCTAGACTAGTTCATTCCTCCAGCATTATTGCCTGAAGAATTGCCACTCTCTGTTCTTCAGATGATTTGTGCTTTGGTTTGGGATTACCTAAAGGATTAGAAAGAAGCCCCATGGAAAAGACTTCAGAAGCACTGAAACACATATTAATTTCATTCCCCAACAAAACTGATTGTACCCACCAGTTTACAGTAATATCTACTGTGATGTGCCTTTTCACCTCCTTCCAGCTGGCTGCTTGCTTAGCTTGTTTCTCCAGAGGTTTTAGCATTAATTAACAGAATACTGTGAAGTTCTATGGCCTGTGAATTAATTTGGTTTCTTCTTTCTGTCAGCCAGAGCCACCTGTCTTACAAAGTGAGGTAGAGATGGTAAATCAAAGACTTTCTGTGCTCAAATGAAACAACACAAAAGAGTAAGATACCATCTTCCTGCCAGCAGGCCAGAAGTGGTGGCTATAAGCTGGAACAGTAATGCAGCATGCGTACGTGACCCTGTGCTCCCACAATAGAAGGGCAGTCCGTGTTAGCAAGGAAACCTATTTCAGCTTCAAACTCTCCAAGGATTGCTCCAAAGTAAAACCTCACTTTAAATATTAAAAACTAACTTCTTGATACTATCTTTCAAAATGACAGCTCCTCTACCAAGTACAGCCCAAGAGGAGCATGGAAGAGAGCTTCTACAGCAGCCTCAGAAAGGGGGGGGAACCAAAAAACAAAGAAAAAAATCTCATATAAGGCCCATCGTAGAAGTGGGAGCAGAAAAAAGCAGACAGGGAGAAAAGAAGTTGACTCACCTACAGATACTGAGCTCACATATCACTGTTAAATAAAGATAATTAGTGTGAATCACCAAGTCATGAAGTCCTGCAGCTTTTTTTACGGTGGTGCTATTCATCTATATTGGAGTCAGTCTTGAATTTCAGTGATGCAAGCAAGAGAAAGGCACGTATGTCTGTTACAATAACTTGGAAAATTAACCACAGTTCTCTACTGAATCAGCTGATGATATTTCTTTATTTCACACACAAAATTTTGCTCTTTCCTTTTAATCACCTTTTTCCAAAGGGCTAATGTTCTTCAATGTCATCACATACCCAACAACAGTCATTGCCCTAAGTGTGTACAGGTGATAACCGTAGTTCCTATCCTAATTTTAGTGGGAGAGATGGGCAGCTTCTCTGAAGATTAAAGGAAGATGCTACCAGGCAGCTTCTCATACTCTTCACTCAAATGATCACAATTCAGGTTAATAGAGGCATGTGGATGAGAGCTTGAAAGCTTCCCTAACTTCCTGACAAAGCTCAGCCACTATTGCTAATTATTAGGCAAAAAGATCTTAAGAAAAGGGAGAAGCAGAGGGCAAAGTACTTGGTGTTGGCTCTATTCAAGAGGAATCCTTCTGACCCAGTTGGTCTTGGTATCAGTTTTAGGACTGTCTAGTGCAGCATAGAGCAGTCACAACAGAAAGCCAGACATAGATCTACTGGACACAGTATGTTCCCCTCTTTAGAGGCAGTGTCTTTTCCTTGCTTTCCATGTCACATCTAGAAAATCAAGTTTTCTTATTGTTAGCTGGGACTGAAGGTACACTTTTTCTTGGAGAGCTTTTGACACATGAAGATTAGGAATTGTATACTCCAGTACACAAACATGGTCAGAATATTCAGTAATGCATAATCAACAAAGCATCTGTGAAACCACAGGGAACAAGACATTTTGACTGCAAACAAAATTAAAGTTTAGCAACAGAGTCTGTTTTTTCCTTTTTCATCAAAAGCTGAGGTGTGATGTTCCAATTTTGGTATGGAGTCCAGTTTTAAAACTTAATTTATTTTTAAATGTGTTCTGATTTTGTGAAATATGTTCTCAGTATATCAGATGCTAAATGCACAGATGTTATTATCTGTTATTTTTATTAAGCACATCTTTCAGGAGTGAAAGGAAAAGGGAACCTGACTTCAGGGCAGTAAGATGCATCCATAAGAAATTGCTTTTTTTCATGTGTTTCAAGCTCCCAACTCAGGGAAGGAAATCTTTGCAAAAATGGCTTTCCCATACCTCTCCCATCTGCATCCTGCCTTGATACCCTAGAGACATAACTGCCAGCTACTCACAGCCTTTCCAGCAGAGAAAATATGCGTTGGGATATGACCCCACAGTATATTATAAGTTTGATTGTTATCATTCACCTGATGTGCCAGTACCAAGTAAAGCAATCAGCAATTTGGATGCATTGGTCTTATTCAGAGTACTGTGAAGATCAAACTAAAAGCTCTGGGAGAAATAATGAAGAGCAGATGCATTATATTAATCTATTTTTAATACTTTCGCAAAAATTGCAACAAAGTTGTTTAAAAGGAGACTCCATTAACAGAACTTCCAAAAAAAAGTGAGTTTTTTTTTTTAATATTTGATTTTCACACGTACTATACATTCCCTTATTTGAATTTGAATATTTTGCTATTTTGGATAAAAAATTATTCATCTTATTTGGGATTGCTGATGTTGAAAAACTAGCTGATAGACTTATACAACAACTCACTAGAAGACTGTACTAGAATAAGATTAATTATGAATATTCAACTGTCAGATCTCAGAATTATTTTATATTATTCTTAACACCCACTTTCCATCATTGCTGGTTTTGTCACTTTGCTTTACATCTACCCATGACTCACTGTTGCTTGCAAATCTGAAGCATTTAATTTTAGACAATGTTTGTCTTCTGGGAATCAGTCAAAAATGACTATAAAAACTGAAAATCTTTCAAGTCAAAAATGCCACCTCCCTTCAGAGATGTTAAGCCCTATTCTCCACCCTCTTATCACCCTATTACAACACTCCATTCTGCAGAAGTGGTCTCAATTCATATCAACCTCAATGAAGAAATAATTTCATAATTTCAAGGCTCAGCAAAGAACACCAGTTAGCAAGGAGCAATGGATTCAAGCTACTTATTTGTGCTGTAGTAATGATGTATTGTCAGCAAATGCTATTTTAAGGGAGTTTGCACTTCCTGCAGTAGAAATCAGTAAATCACAGACCAAAGAGATAATATAAAGAACAATGTTACTCAGTTTTCCTACTTTAAAATGGAAGCAAACTTTTAAGAATGGGTTAAATTTGTATGGTGATGGCTCCAACCATTTGCATATTTGTATTGTCAATAATTTTAAGCTTGTTTTTTTTGTTGCTTTCTTTCCCCTTCTTCGAAATTCAGCCAGTGATTTCCTGTTTTGCTGAGACATCCAGGAAAAAAAACTGTTGAGATATCACAGCTGTGGTGGAGCTCTGCCAAACAGGTGAGCCCACATAGCACAGGTCAGTGTTGTCATACAGAATGATCTTGACGGCTTTAAAAAAGGTACATTTTTATCACATTATGCAAGACAAATTGCGTGGAGTTTCTTTGATTGTATATACGGTGGATTTAGGCTGGATGCCTAAGTATGTCCAGAAGAAAGAGAACTCCATGAAAACAAAGCTCAGAGCCCACCTTTATTTTATAGCTTATTCATACTAGCACATCACAGATTATCCTGGCCAGTATAATATATCCTGATTTTTCTTAAGAAAGCATGAGCATCTTCACAATTTTATTTAGTAACTTAATAACAATGCTCTGAGACTGTAAGAAAACAGAGGTTCTTTTTCAATAGGACTACCTTACAAAAAGGTAAGCCTTGAGGGCTACGGAAGACAGTAAAGGAAGAAGTACACCTTCTGAGGGACTGAGGGAACAGCATCAAAGCACATCTGTTGAGGTATGGGTGTTCTGTTGCCCCAGAAAACTACTGATGTGAAGATACCAAAGTTGAAGTGGTGACAGAAGAGAGGACAGAGGAAAATAGACAGGGAGACATGCAAGAATGGAGACAAGGGCATATGGAGAAATGGAATAGTGGGCCTAGGGAGGAATGTGTAAACAGGCAAAAGAGCCCAAGATAGGCAAAATTACAGACAACAGGAATAAAACACAATTAATGATTGTTAAAGCAAAATTCAGAAAGAAAGGAGGCTCTTTAGGAAAGAGAAACTGGGAAGGCAGGGAGAAGGGTTTGTTCTTTATGTGAGAGAGTAGCAGGAAGGCATGGAGCTCTACCTAGGGACAGACACGAGCCAGCTGACAATTGACATGTTAGGATTAGTGGGCAGACAGTCAGCGGGCATCTGCTACAGCCTTCAAGAAGAACCAGAGGAGGTGTTCTTGATGCAGCTGGTTGTTAGCCCATGTGAAGGCCCTGGGTAGGTAATCTTGTGCCCAGAGTATGCTGAAACTTCCATATTAGTCACCAGTAGTGGCTCCATTAAAGTTATAAAAGAGATGTCTACCAGTCTACAAATACTCTCGTCCAGACTTTTTGCTCAGTAGCTAGGCACAGTAAGGCAAACTTGGACCTGCTCCAAATGTCTTTGCAGCCTAATGGGAATATTTACATTGACTCCAGCAAGAGCTGAATAATAAATATTGCACCAAAGACGTGCAAGGCAGGGTCACTGTGCAATATATTCATAACAGGGATGTTTTACTGAGCTGCAATGGGCCATGAGTCATGTACTGCTAGATGTAATGGCTTGACGACAACAAACGTTATACGCATAATAAGGAGGGGAAGGAGGGATATGAATGTTGTGCAGAAAATCTAGAAGTTAGATTTCTCCAAAAGCCACAGAAACCAAAATATTATCCAGCCACAAGTAAATCTACAGTAGTGAAATTTTAAAGACTTGGTAAATCAAGAATGCAGGAATTACCCACCCAGCCATGTGGGGTAGCTACATTATTCAACATTTAACTATTCTGAAGTGAAGAATGATGACCTGACAAGAGCCTCTTGTTTTGCAATAGATTGGAATATTACCCATAGGTTTGCTAAATATAATCCCAAACAGGTTCAATGTTCTAATGCACAGGACAAAGTACAGCTCTGTAACAATTACTTCATGACAGACTTTTTCACATGTAACTATTAAACATAATTGTTTTAGTGACTAGAATCTGACTAAGGCTAACTCTGTCTCAGATTTCTTTCTAATATTTCAGGGACTTAACATCCATAAGCAACATCCCTTTGTCAGCTGGAACAGAAGTTGAATGCAAGCTTATCTGACTGTTTTGTAGACAATTATAGCAGTATACAGCAAGGGCAGGCTGCTCCCCAAGGGATGGGCAGGTGGGAGCCGAGTGTGATGCCCAGCCAGGGCCTGGGCAGAGTGAACAGGGTGGGACAGACTCAGAGACAGCAGTTAGGCTAAACCAAGACTCCAGATCACCAGGCAAATTCATGGTGAGGAGGCAGGGCTGAGGTCAAGCTAGAAAATCAGTCTCCAATCTAGGGTCTCTATCAACATAGCCCATGGCCAAGCAGGACAGGGCTGTGGCTGAGAAGGAGATTAGCAGTCCTCTGAAATAGCTCAGGGAGGGACTGAAGGTCCCGACCTGAGCTGAAATCAGGCTCCCAGGCCTATGAGCAGGGGTGCAGACAGAAGCACAAGGTGAGGCTGGTCAGGACCATTGTCTAGTAGTGCCTTGCTAAGTCTGTGTTCCTTCAGTAGCAGCAACCAATTCGAAGACTCAAGACGCACTTAAAGGCTGCATGTAATGAGCATAGATTAATGTCTGCTGGACACTTCTAGTCAAAGGGCTAAGAATAGTGACATCCACACTATGGAACAATAAAGAGAATGACAAGTATCAATTTAGCGTTCATTTAGCAATGACAGATTTGGGACCAGCTTTGTAAGTATCATTAACTAGGAAGGAAGCTGATATGTAATTCATGTTTTACAAAGTTGGTTTTTCATAGGTTTGGGGATTTTTTTGCCTAGGTATTATAAAACATTATGACGGAATATATATGACAGAATTATAGGGTTTACAATAACTGCCTCTGTTACATTCATAAAGGTAATCTTAAATCTGTATATTTATATTTCACTGCTTCAGTTGCTGAACATATAAATGCTCCATAAAATTTTGACCCTGGTGAAATCAATGATAATCACCGTAATTCCTCTTTTTGAGAGTTACATTTTCAGGTTTTAATTCCTTGATATCTTATTTAAAATCAATGGATAAAATAGACAACTCTTACTACATTGATATCTGGCCCAAGGTTTCATTAAAATATTGTTAAAATATTAGACAGATGGCTTAACTGAGACCAAACATTACCCCATATAAATTAACCCTACCAATATAATGAAAGCTCTCTTTTACACATGCTACTATAAAGCCTTTGTTAATAAGAATTCCCCTTCTTGGACACTCAAAATGAAGTATTGTTCATTGCCATATGGCTCGTATTAAAGACAAGGAAACAAACAAAAACACAGTAAGTCTTTGACATTTTAATGACCGTGGATCAGCTACTCCTACCAGAAGCTGCTTTATTGGCTAATTACACTCCCTGGTAAAAACATTAACTTTTTTTATAGCCTAGTTTCAGGTCCTGTCTCTTCCCACCAATTTTGAGTTCAAATCTTGGTGCTGGAAGAGGTTATACGCATTATCAGTAGCCCTTAAAGACCTCAACTGAGACAAGGGTCCTTTAGACACTGCATAATTAGAACGTAAAAGAAAGCTCTTGAATAAGATTGATTACACAAGACAAAGAGAAATGTTGAAAGTGGACAGACATCACAGTGCCTCCATTTTAGGACTGAGGGTTTTCTCCTGTGGTGGAAAGGGTTCTTATAGGATCCGTGCCAGTGGGCTCCAAGAGCTGGCCAATAAAATTTCTCCCCAGCACAACCTTCCCATTAATCTTAGCTTTTAGAATCCAAGTGAGTTACTGAATGGTGCCAGCTCCTACTGCTGCCAGCAGCATTTGCAGGTTTGCTGCAGTTCATAGGACCCTCTCTCAATCTCCATTTGTAGAGATTTGCTATTGGACATAGATGAGGCAGAAAAGATCTTTCCAGTGCAGGATTGTGGTAAGTGTAAGTGATTTATCTTTTGAAGTAGAGACATGGTGATCAGACTTAGGAAGCACCATCAAATTAAAGAAAAATTGGTCCACACAGAATGGGAACAGAGCAATTCACATACGTCATGAAAGTAAGTCCAGCAAAAGACTGATGCATTTGGTAAGAACAGAGATACCACTGGATTGCTGCCTACCATGACGTCAGAGTACTGCCTTGATGCTAGAAGACATCCTGTCAAATAAGGACTGAAACACAAAAAAAAGTTATTATTTAATTATAAACATTCTCCAGAGATCAGGCCAGCAACGGCTGGCACCTTTGCCTATAGACAATCCCATATTATGTGGTGGAAAGCTAACCAACCTTCACGCATGGACAGACTGAGCTCAAGTATCACAGAGTTACAACAACATATTGCAGATATGAGAAATGGAGTAACATTAAAAGATTTCTTACAATAAGCCCTACTACAAGAAAATGTTTTTATGGCTCTTGGTGATCCCACGTAAATATTTGGAAAGAGCACAGATTCCAGGATAATAATTCAAAGCCATGCAAGCAGAATTATTTTTCTAAATAATGGTGCTCAGAAAACAAGGCATAGATGCTATGTGAATCCAATAGTGATGAAGGCAGCTGCACAGACACATGACTTGGGCTGCTAAAAGCTCAGTACCCAGATAAAATACCAAAAGTTCCAACAAGGAAGTGTAACCACATGTTCACTCTGATAAGTACACAGAGAGGGAAAAGGATGTATTAGCTGCCTACCTAGTCTCTACTGAAAGACTACTTTCATGGTTTTTTTTCCATAAAAATATTATTTTAAATAAAACCAAGGGAAATAGAAAAGATTACATCTGGACTTCAGCAAGGTATTGAAAAGATAAGCATACACCTCCAAAGGAACACAATTACTTTCAGGTGCTGACTTGCTCTGCATGGAATATTAGTTAGACATGATGGAGGAAATGAGCACAAGAAATGTGAGGTAGGTAAGAAACAGGCTAAGTGGAACACAGTGATTTGTACTGAAAGTGGAACTACTTATGTGCGGGGCAATTCTTAAAGGAGGTTTTCACGGATTCATTTTAGGATGAGTCCTGTCTTAATGTTTTCACTGATGACCTTGACACAAAAAATGCATATACTAATTAACATTTGCTGATGTTAAAAACTGGGAAGCAGCACCGGTCTGGGTGAGGACCAGAACGTCATACACAAAGAGCTGTATGACCTTGAGAACTGAAGTAATAGCAACTGGATTAAATTTTAATGCTACAAATTACAGTGTTGTGCACTTGAGGGCTGTTATGAAATATGAACAAATGGAAGAAATACAGCAAAAGGATGGCCATCACAAGATACCTGAGACAAGCATTTTATACAGCTACAGAAAAGACAACTGGAATACTTTGATATATTAGGAAAACTACTTCTGGCAAAGAAAAGGAAGTATAAATGCCATTGTATAAAGTACTTCCAGTGTTGCAGCATGAATTCAGTCTACACTTCCAATCATCTATATTCAAAAAAGATACATTCAAACCGAAAAGTATCACTTCCCAAAATATACCAGGTATCTAGAACTGGCGAGTTTCTAACAGCTACTAAAAAGTACTAGGAGAGTCTAAAAAAAGCAACTGATTGCTATAAACAGAGTTGCTTGAGAACCCCAAGGATCTATGAAATGCCAGTTGTACTGTGAGCCATTGTAGCAAGAGGGAATGGTGATAGTGGCAGCAACATGTTCTCAATGGATTCAGAAAGACAATTTCATAGGATGCTTTCAGATGACCAAATATAAACTGGTAGAAGTCATTCAGATCAGGGATCCAAAGGCATTTGGATTGATCAAATAATTTATTTTATGTGCTGGTAGCCATAGAATCTGATTTGCAGACAAAAAAGGAGCATTGACTGTCATAGATCTTGACACTGTAAAGGTAATCAGTTACAAAAGAGACTGAAAGGAAAAGAGGAAGATAAGAAGCTTTAGATATATGAAGTTAATTTCAAAAAGGAGCAATTTAATCGACTGTTATTGCAATAACGTATATTTTCATCATACTTATAACCTTACATAACATTTATTTCTCAACAGGTGAGTTGCAAAGGTCTATCAACTGCAATCCATACCACAAGGATTGGGCTGCTAGCATACAAGACAGTCAAGCAAGATGATTTTTACTGGTACTGGAGTAAACATTTATTTCTACAATTTGAAAGCAGTAAGAACTAGCACAGAATAGTACAACCTGCAATAGAATCATCTAGTTCCTTCCACAATTCTACTTTTAGGGAAGTATTTACGTTAACAATTTATGAATATCCATCAGTGCCCTAGGCCTTGACTAAATCTCATAATATTCATGCCTCAGACACCAAAATGTCAAAGCCTATAGGCTACATTGCTAGCAAACTCCATTATCAATATATAAACCAGGGGATGCTCTCAAGCCACTACTGCAGAAATGCTTTAGAAATTTAGAATTTTAATTTTAGAAATGCTTTATCTGGATATTAATAATGGCAGAATTTTTCATCTATACATCATAATTCAGAGCTGATCTAGTAGTATGAATGTAGTTTAGCAAAAGTCAACCTGTGCAAGATGAATATGATATTTCAAATATGTCAGTATGTCGTATTTCAAAACTGACTAGTCACAGCTTTCCATAGATTACCTTCCCTACTGATAGGGAGTTTAACAACTATGAAGCACATTGTTTCACTCCTTGACATGTTTCTTCATATGAACTCCTGGGGGATACTCCTGCAGAGTTTTGTCATTCCTGTATTTAACTCCATGAGCCAACATAACATCTCTTTCTAGAGTAATATTCACCAGCATCTACAACAGGTAGTTAAAAAGCATTGGCTAACCCCAAATTTAATATGGATTTATCCAAATGCTATTTAGTTATGCCAGCAGAGACCCATGTGAAATTTTACAAATCAAATCAAATTTTGCCAGACACAAGTAAACAAATAGGATTCTCCTATAGGAGTACTCATAGAAAGTACAAGTACACAAATATTTTGGACAAATGGACAAATCACTTATCAGACTACTCTTTTGCATTATCTGCCTGTCATAATTTTTTGTTGAGAACACTGTAAAGACAACATAGGTAAAATAAAATCCTAATGTCTATAAGACAGCAACTGACTTTTTGCGATAAACTGACAACCTACAGCCTAGGGCTTAAAAGCATGAAAAACATTTCAAGCAGTTCTTTCTTATCACCCAAATTGTCTTGACCTGGTTTATCCAGAAGTGTCACAACTAAAATGTTTAAGATGTGCGCTCAAATTACATGCTTCCTTCAGTCTGTCCCAACACTTAGAAAAAAATAATTCTTTCTCAGTTTGCAAGCAGACAGGAAATTGTCTCAAGTCACCTTTGGACAAGATGCTCTTTTGGTAAACAAAAAGTGAGGGTATTTCTAATAGTTTTTAACAATTTTTGAAGGTGAAAAATACAAAAGTGAATACAGATAGAAGAACAGCATTCAATAGACAGAGTCTTCTTTAGACATGCAAGGTAGTGCAGAATTTGTAGTAGAAATAGCAGTATGAGATAGTACAGTAATGTTTTAGTCGTTACATTATTGTGAACTGGTACCCTAATTCACATTAGTGAATTATGCTGCAGGTAAAATAACTCATTAGCTGGATCTGTCTTGGGGGACATTTACCTCACTGCTGGGCTGTTACCACAATTTATATAGCATACTTACCTCAGCTTTGGTCATTGAGATGACAAAGTAGTCTTTAAACAGGTTTTTAACTTGACACAATCATCCATTCTAACACTCGACCCTTTCACATTCAGGACCAAATACTGTATTGAACAGCTGTTTTTAAGGCTCTAATGAAAGTAATAAGATACAACCTCACAAACTCTGTTTTGTCTACCCAAGGCCATGTAGCTGAATAAGGATAGCACAAAACAGACTCTAAATTGATCCTGACTTAAGGGTCAAACAGCAGGAGTCCAATCCATCTGTAGGTGAAGTCAAGTCTTAAATTTCCATTTAATTGTGTAAATGCATAGGAGTCATAGATACTTTAGAAACCCTTTAGACTACCTGTGCTCTTCAGAGAGACAAACATATACACACACACACTCTTGTTCTCAAAAGGCAAACAACTTGGCTGAGTTTGTGGTTGTAGAGTTATCTTGCACTCAGCCTTCACATAGGTTGTTTCATGGATCAGTTTCCTTCTGCAGAGAAATTATTTAGGAAAGTGAACACAGATCCTTTTCTCAATCATACCCAGAACCTCTGCAAAACTGATCCTTCATTCTTGTATTTTCTGTTCAGACATCATTTTTTCATGAAGTTGATATCTGCTTAAAGGAATGATATTTAGGGAGTGTCACAGAGTACCAACCACTTGACTGGATGCACTGATGTGCCATGCAGATATTTGATCAAAATTGCATAATAAGCATTAGCTTTGCAGACCAAAAAAAGGGAGTCCTTCCTTTTGAAAGCCTGTATATACTTGTATTTTTAGTAATTTTGCTTTCAGAAGGAAGGACAGATTTACCAAGGGGCACATAAAGGAGCTACAGTTCCTGCTCAACCCCAATTGCTCTGCACAGACTGATGTGCTCTCCATGTCTCATGACAGAGGATGTGTTGTGCTGTTCAATAGCACCCTTATTCACATCCTGACTGCATCCAGCCCTGATGTATAGCAGTGCTGTGTGAACAGATTGCTTTCATGACAGTTTTGAAAATCAGAATCCTACAAGCGATGCCTACAATCTAAGACACGACTGCCTCCAACATGGTGTCAGTATAAATAAGCAAGCAGTTCTGAATGGTTACCTTTAAAGGCCAAGCCACAACCCTAGAGAGATTCAGAGTTCTAGCATCCAGTTAGTAAATAATCTTGCCATTTCTTTTTAGTTCTCAACTTATTTCTGGTTTAATTACATAAAAAGTGATGAATTTAGAAGACTGCTCCAAACACCACACCAAGGACACGAATATAGGCTTGAATTCTGGATTCCTTGATAACAGCAATTATATGACTCAGAGGACTCGATAAGCTTTCCAATCATCTATTTCATAAAAGTGCTTGAAGTACTTTTAAAATATTTCCAACTACAATCGTGATTATTTTAGCCCTTTGCACTTGCACAGTGAAATACTCAAAAAGATTAATTACACATATTCTTTTTGTACAGGATGGTGTTTAACTCAGGTGGTGTAATTTGCCCTGTGGTTATGTGTACACTGTGTAATACAGAGATACCCAAGCTAACAGGAAACAATAGGATTGTGATAATTACAGCAATAGTGCAGACACTGTGGAAGGAAGGAGAACTTGGAGCAAAACTATCTTCCAGAATAAAACCGTCTTTCACTTCCATACTTCGGCTCCTCTAAACAGCTTCAGCATATTTTTGCCAGTGAATAAACCAAAGTGACATGCAGTAATTGTCTTTGATTAATAAGAAAAAAATGTTTATATCACATTATTGGATCCCACTAGAGTAGCTTTCTTTTAATCAAACAATTCCATACCGCTTTACTAGAGGGAAGCCTGAGTCTTCCAGAACAAATGGCCACCTGACTACACAGTCTCCAGGGCCTTATTGCCCTGCCCGGATACTGATTATCCCATCAAGGTTTCCATGACAACTTTCTTTGCTCATGATGGACCCCGTAAAGCCAATAATTTAAAGTGCTAGGACACATTTTGGTTCAAAGCAAGATGCAATGAACTTTCACTTTGCATCTTATTATGTCTATTCCGACAAGATACTCACAGGGGATTCCCAGCTTCTTTAGCCACATGTCGCATTTTCCACTAGATCAAAGATCTTGCAAAGTGTAATCCACTTTTCACTTGTGGAATAGTTCAGTGAAATCTAAAGCTACTGTCAGGACTGAATACGAGAGAGGAAATAAATTAATCACATGGAAATAACTGACTATATGCATGTAAGGAGTGCCAGATACCATGTCATTTACCTGCTTTTACCAAAAAGCACGTAGATTCAGACGTTGTGCTGCATGCCATTAAAGGTAACATCATACAAGCAAAAAGAAAAACCATCCTGGAGAAGGATTTCTAAGAAACATAAGGAGTCAGCAATTAGGTACAAATTGCTTGCTTAATTAAAGAAGCATAAAATTATAACACTAACTAATCTTGTGAAAATAATTAACTGATTCAAGAGCCACCGATAAGTACTACTATTAGGCAGAAATGCTGCTACATTATACAGTATTTCATTTGCTTTAGAAAAGGTGAAACTGTAAGCAGTTAATGCTGTTTCCAATTTACAGAAGTTTAACTGCTCACCTCCCATCACCGTCAGCAGCCATGTGGTTAAATAACCATTCTTTATTTTAAAGAACAAAAATAGCTAATTCTTTAATGATGTTAGTCCTTAATTTTTCTCCATTTTGTGGACACTTTGGGTTTTGTCTCTGTCCTAGTTTTGGCTGGGATAGAGTTGATTTTTTTTTCCTGGTAGCTGGTATAGTCCTGTGTTCTGGATTTGGCATGAGAATAATGTTGATAACATACAGATGTTTTAGTTATCGCTGAGTTATTGTAAAGACAATAAGCTTTACTTATTGTCCTTACAATAAGTAAAGGATTTTCCAGCTTCCCCCGCCCTGCTGGTGAGAAGGGAAGTGCACAAGAAGATGGGAAGGGGGCATAGCCACGACAGCTGACCCAAACTGGCCAAAGAAATATTCCATATTCAGCATATAAAGTGGAGAAAGGTGGCCATGGGGTGGCAATCGCTGCTCAGGACTGGCTGGGCATCAGTTATCAGGTCTGTGGTAAAATAGATTTATTAGGCCCTGGGAACAGCAAAATAAGCTTGATTTTTACAGAAGGGAACAGTTGGAAAAAGGAGCAGACAGCATGGGACCACTGCACCTGGTAAAGCAGACAGATTGGGTGGTGTCTTGACATTCATGTCAACTAAGTGGCACCTGGGGTAAGCCAAAGGCCTCACAGCCTGGTGTTACTTCATATAAAAACCGAGAGACCCCCAAAAGCAAGTATGAAGCTCCCCACCTCAAAGGCATGGGGAACAGCCAAGTCTCTGCTTCTGAGGACACATCAACACATACTAATACACTTAGTCCCACCCAGCCAAGAGATGTGCAAGGTTTTCAAAAGGTATAAAATTGATACCTGAAAACCCTTTTCTTGGTCAAAGAAAAAAAATACCACCTTACATGACGGATGGGTTAGCAAGCCTGGACCTCTCTTTCTCTATCAAGGAGAAATGTCTTAGTAAGAATCACACCTCTGACTGTCAGATGTTTCCCCAGGAAAGCAAATACTAACTCAAGTCTTTACTGCTACTTGCTTTATATCTAATCATTAACAAGTTATAAGCATTTAAGTACTAACACAGCAGTGAATTTATCAAGGCAATTCTGAAATTGTTTCAACCTGTCCCTTGAATTAAACTATTTACTGCCTCCAGCATTGTGAGATTGTCTCTCTGATGGGCTTTGCTGCAAGGGGGCTGGGAGCTGCGAGCTGCTGAGCTGCACTCATTAACCTTGTGAGAACCAGTCTCTAAGGAGACCTTTACAGGTAACCAGATTCTAACTTCTGGAAAAACAACATATAAGCACACACATCACCCTTTGGTCATAAACCACGGACCAGCTCTGAGATTTTTAATCTGCAAACTCCATAATGTGATGGTACAATCACATAGGTGATCACATAGGTGATTGTACACAGAGGTACAATCCTGAAAGGTGTATTGAACCTACGACTGAGAGTTCCTAGAACCTTGCAGAAAGTATCGGAGATCCAAACTTTTCCAGCACAAATGAATTGATTTTAGGATGTTTGACATTTTAGCTTAAATTCCATGCTGTAGGCATTACTAGCAACATGAGGGCTTTGCACATGACCAATGATAGCAACGGAGCACCTAATAAATACCAATTTGGAAAAATCAGTAACACTTAAATGTGTATTTAGGTGCTTTAGTGGGTAGACAGACACTCTGAAGACACTGAGACTTTAAACAGTTTGCATTAAAAAGAAGTGTGTCTTAGAAGTATTTGTAATATCCAAGAATAGTTTCTTCTCTATTAATGCAACATAGTCCAAATATAGTGAAAGCATAACTAGTGGTAGTTCACTGAGTTTCCACAAGCTCTACTTGCGATGCCCATCCCCTGTTTGCTGCTTTTCAGCACTTTCCTTTCCTCTAATTAGTTCCCTCTAGTTACACAGAATTATTTAAATTGTAGAATCAATACAAGAAGTATTATTATTGTTCTAAGCCAGCCTTGACACTGTAATAAAAAAAGACTAGCAACGTCATATTAATCAGTACACTTTCTACGGTAAGGCCCCTGCCTCGTTCCCTCCTTTATCAGAGGAAATTTTACACTTGTTATCTTTTCTGATAGGCAAGATAAAGAAGAGGGGGTAAGTAAAAAAACTGGAACAAGTATGGGAAAAATTTGGAAATTACACAGGAAAAAAAGCAGATATGGGGAGTTATACTGTGGTTTGGGGAGCATGACAGGTTCCTTAAGCTACACACTGTTAACTCAAATTCTTAAACCTTCTTTTTCCAACTACATCTGCTGAAAACTGGAACCAGAGTTGCAGGGGTTAAGTGGCCAGGGAGCAGCAACAGCTGAGACCCTGCAACCCATCAGCCAAAGCTGACACCTTGATAAGGGTACATCTACATAAGAGATCAAGCCTGTTAATAAAAAGTCATAGAGTGGTTTCCATAAATTCACGGACTTTGGAAACTTATTTTTTGCCCTGCAATGGTAAGTATTTTCATTTAGAGTTCTTTGTTCTTTTAATCTGCTGGAATGTGTAATTTAATAAGAGGTCTCATTCTCTTTTACTTTGATAGCAGTGGAAAAATGGAAATTTTTGTGTGACAATTTAGTGTGTCACACAAATTTGTGTGACGTGCTAGCGTATTTATCATTCTTCTGAGAAAACAGCAACTGCTGATTGGTAGAGAGAGGTACTACCCAGGCTGTGTTGAGAGGGAGGGTTGGTCTAACGTCTGTATGTAGTATGGGGGAAAAAAAATACATAAACTGTGAGGAAGCTGGGTGGTAAGAACTGGGTAACTTGCCTAAATGGTAGCAATTTGGCTCTAAATGTAATATAAAAATATCTTGTGTACTAAAGCTATTTTGTATATAGCGTTCTTAAGCTTAGAAAGTGTTTTAAAGAAGAAAAAAACAATTATCAAATAGTTTCCTGGGTGTAAATACAGAATAAGCAGCAAAGCGAGTGAAGAGAGATGTTGCCTTGTACATCTTTACTAATGTGACTTGGAGATATTCTTTTGCTGCTTTGTTGCAAAGGGTGAAGGTGATGATGAACATAAGATAGTTGTTGGCCTCTAAACTGGAAAACTGGTCTCTCTGGAGGTGGAGACTTGTATGTACGTAATACCTGGTTGAGACTCTCTATGATCTTGTGTTTTTGTGTGAAAGTGTGTGTTTGGTGGTATTAAAAGTGGTTAAATCTTGTATCATACTGGTAATTAAGTACCTGGCTTACAAACCTGGCATGCTACTGTTGGAAAAATGTTAATTTAGCTGAGTTACTTGACTGGTTATGTGTTTGTCTCTACGCTAACACTACCATGGGTAAGTGATGAAATGCAGATTTAGTATACTCGGGAATATTTCTAATCCCTAGGAGCTGTGGGTGTTTGTGGCTTGTGAAAAGTAGTACACTCTAACAAAGACAAAGCTTAACTTCAGAGAATCTCAACAGGAAACAGTGATAATGCTAAAGACAAAATATTATTGTGAAAGAAGCATGTATTTTGGGGATATTAACTGATTTTTATACCTCAGTTGACACTACAGCTAGTCAAATTATTTACATGTAGTTCATATATCTGTACAAAGACTTCTGGGCCCTAGAGAATTAAAGTTATATAAGAAACATGATAGCCTCTTGAAGCTGAGGAAACACATCCGCCCCTTTTTGTGATGTGCAGGTCTGCATCAAGGTAGGGACACCAGGCTCCATCTTTTCCCACCAACAAGCTGATGAGAAGAGGGTTGTTTCCTGATACTGGGCATGAGCCTGCCTCAGACAGCGCCAGTGTCTTTGAACATGCTACAACTGTGGGCGACCGCTTTAGATATATTTCCTTGCTGTGGCACTTGCTTATAGTAGCTTATAGTATCAAGACAGATGAATGGGAAAAGGAATCACATAAAACAGAGTTGGATATGTTGTAGGTGCCACCTATGTTGTGCAATGGCACAGCGTAGCAATCCCAGGTGAGCATCATACTTGACTGGTTCCAGAACCAGAAACAGTAGAGCTGTGTCAGCACAATGAATTAATTAGTCATGCTTACAGACAGAAAGCTAACTTATTCGGGAATAGACTGTGCTATTGCTACACAACTCTAGGCACTGAAGTTGTTAGCTGGGAATGGCACAGTGAGGATACACCAGGTTCTGTGTTACTAGCTAGGAGAAGTCTACTGTACTGCTGCACTAGAAGCCCTACAGAGTGGAAACATCTGAGTGGGTCTGAGGGAACAGCCTTAAATATGAACACAAGCTCAAAGCAAGTGCTATACTTTAGAGCTGCCTGTAAGATTTAGGCTAAATCTAGCTTTTGTTCTTTCTAATGTTTTGTGGTTGCCAAGGTGCCAGAAAAATGCAAGAAGAAATGTTTCCTACAGAAGCGGCCAAGTACAATTGTTCACCCTAAATCGTACACTAAATCCTCAGATTTAGGAACTCTCACAGCCATAGTGACTACAAAAGTTATTATTTGTGAGTAGTTTATCTGAAAATGTAAACTACTGCTTCTTGGGATGTTAAAATACAAAAATGGATCTACCCTTTTCCTAAAGGAGTCTTGCGAGTCAGTCAGTTATAGTTAGCAATTCTCCATCTCTGCAAACCGGATAATAGGAATGTGATTAATGCATCCAACTTTAGAACCGGAAGAAAATGGAGAGAAGGAATTGTATGGAGTTGCTTGCCTCCTGACTCACTCTAGCCTCAGCCAAATGACTCGGAGCCACTATTTTCCACCCCTTCGCCCCATTATCTGTCGCAGAAGGAAACTAAGATGTATGTACTCGATTAAATGTTAACATTATCAGTCAGTGCTTAGTGACTACATATGGTTTCATTATTTGTATTGATTGTCACCCTAACATCTGGCAACAGCAGAATTCTCCTGTATCTCAGGAAACTGTCCCACAGAAATGGGGTTCTGAAACTGAAGACTGGGAGGTAGTACGCATAAATATGAAAGCCATGACAGCCTTAGAAGTTATTAATGGTAAAGAAATGCGTGCAGGGTTTGTTTTGGTGGCAAGCGTATTCATAAGTGATTCTTTTTTCATGTTAAAAATGTAAAGCCTCACAACGAGGTTTCTACTAAGAAGCCATTGATTAAAATAACTTGCTATTAGACTACTTTTACGTTTATGTATCAGACCAAAGATTTTTTTTCATTTATTGCCTCCAGTGGCACCCATTTGACTTTATAGCTTTTAATCTTCCTTAAGTGTATGCTGTATTTTGTACATATGCAGGCAAGGGTTTAAGGTGAAAAGTTACAGAATAAGAAAAGCACCATAACCATAAATGACAAAAGAACATAACTGGAAAAGTGAATCTTGCACCTTGATCACCTGGCTCAGAAAACTAACTGGCTACAAATAAAACTGCATTAGACCTACTAACTCAATGGGTCTACTTTTGCTGAAGGAAATGCTTCTTTGGATTGGTGTTCACATGAGCAGCCCCCTACAGGAGCAGATGATTACGGGAAGACTCAGCTTCCTGGGATAATACATTCAGCTGAACTGTGCCTCACTACTGATTTGAACACACACAGCTGTGCTTCCTAGTAAACTAGGTAACCTGTTATGTCTACGGCTATATGTAAGACTTAACTAATAGGCAGGGGAAATGGTCTTCCATGAATTGCAGTTCTGTATAACCACAGGATTAACAAGTAATTTAACCCAGAATATCACAGATGTAGAGGTGAGTGTTCCAAGCACTAATTTATATGATCAGAATGGTTTTCCTACCCTCAAAACAGAGCAGAAAAACAGACTTTGGCTTGCAGTAAAATACTATTGCCACCTTAAAATCATAGTCTAGTGCTAGCTGCCAAATCTAAATAAATAGTGGTTCAAAAGGATGGGTTACAGCAGTACCAAGCTGTGAATTTACATTCTTTTCAAAAGCAGTTATTGCAAGGCTCACTAAATTGATGCCAAAACAATATTAATCACTATACTAAAATGCATTTGTAACTTAAAGACCCTCACAGCAAGACTACAGTGTATCTTCACCTCTTTATTCATGTTCTGTTTTAAACATTTGCTTACAAAACAACCTGAAGCCAAAAGGATTTCTCAGAATATATATGTTCTGCAGTATCTTGGCGAGTTTTCTGACGTGAAGGTTTTTGCACTTCTCCCCCTGCCTCCTGCATTTTCCTTCATTCATCCTGACATATACAGCCTAGCTCGCAGAATTGCAAAGGGAGCTGGCAGGGATTCTGGACAACCTGTCAGCACAGGCAGCAGTCAGGTGGTGATTCAGCACAGGCACTGTGTGTTTTTTGCAGTCTGCTGCAGTACTGCTGACTTGCAACCTTCATAGAGACAAATCTTGATTTTGACATTGAACATGTCCACAGTTCCTGCTCATTCTTATTTTGATGGAAGGGAGGACGTGTCCTCCTCTGAACCTAAAAACATGGAGCTGCCCTACAGAAGCTCATAACCCAAGCAACAGAAACTCTGTGATTTGAGGATGACTTGAGGCTTAACCTGAGAAGGCAGCTAGCAGTTTTGTAAAGCAACTCATTAAGAACTTCATTTAAAAGGCAGCGGATTTTTTTAATGAAATTTTAAAATTTAAACTCTTTCAAAATGGCATCATTTCACTGCATTTGACCCACACTGCACTCTACAATCCCAATGTGACAGCTGATATGCACAAAAATCCAACAAGCTTGCTATATGCTCGGAGTATTTAGAATAAAATTAAGCTCTCTGGTGTTCAGAAACACTCTACCCAGTCTTAAAGGAGTTATATTTAATGATACAAAAGGACATCAACGTAGCCAATAATCTAATCGTCTATTAAGACTTATTTTTTGGTCTTCGTTCTTCAAACTGGTTTCTTTAATTACAAGAACTTAAATGGCTCCCTCTTGTGGCAAGAAAAATACAGCATCGTATTCTTGAGCAAAAATTAGTCCTTGAACAGAAATTAGAATTTACGTATGTTTATCCTCCATCTAGTCTAGTCATCAGTAGGTTGTGGTGACTAGTGATGAGACTGCACACACTTCTCCCTAGCTGCTTAGGTACTCTTGAATCTACCCAAACAAAAGTACTTAAACATGACTTAAAGCCTTTCAGCTGTATATGTTGAAGGGTGGGGAAGAACAGATTGTGAATTGCATGTATTGCACCTCATCAAATTTACTAATGCAGACTAGACTATATAGTGTCTCGCAGAGAACTCTGTCCTTAAATATAAATCTCTGGAACACCTCAGCACAGAATATATGGATAACATATCTTAATCGATTCTGATGTTTTACACAGGTGAGCAAATCTGAAACTTTTAAGGAGTGAGAGAAAAGCTATAAGCGTCAATGAGTCGCTTAATGGCAGGCAGGAAACATAAATTGGATTTCAACACACCTGCAAGTAATCTTCCCTTTTTTCCTGGTAGCTACTAGCTAACAAAGCCTTCACTTAGGCTTTTAACTTATAAAGGCTTCACATATAATTAATAGCTATAAAACTCTGAAATAAAGAAATGAGACTTTGTCATAGCATGGGGCATACTTCGGTAATTTTTGATATTGAGCAATGGACATCAGAGAGTAAAAAAATCCTCATAAAACACACTAAGGTCTTGGTGACCTCAAGGGCAAATTAGATGTACACATAGGCAGTATCTACCAGTTTTTGAGAAAGTAGGCCTGAAAAGTTCTATTTCAAGACAACAGACTTCAGTTCTGTGGATTCTCACAAAAATCTGTTACTGTGTAGTTATGTATTGAAATAAAAAAAAAAAAGACAAAAAGCTAGGCTCACTGCAGAGCAGGACTAATCATTTAGATGGCTTTAGAGCTGGATAAAGCTACTTTGCCAACTAAACTCTTGAGATAATCTCTGTTTATGCTGATTCAGAAGCCTGATGGTACAGACACAGGAGGCTATATTTACTGTTTTGCATGAGGGGGCTTTAAAATATTGCATTGTGAGCTCCACTTTAGTCGCTTATCTTTCTTTGTAAAAAGTCTCCCATGTTACAGTCTTACAGGTTAACAAAATGAATAACAATATGACTACCAATATTAAATCATATATGCTTTTCAAATCTAGGACTTGAAGTGAGAACAAATTACTTGGAGGTAAATACACAGTTGTTCAGAGAGGAAAAAATTACTATGGTGCACTGAATAATCATTCAGTATCATACAGTTTCTCTCTTAAGGGCTTGGATAGTGGCACTCACAATCTATTTCCACATTTCTTAGAAGAAATGATGAGGCTAGAGTTAACTGAAGAATAACTGAGAGGGTTGATCACACTAGAGTGTGTTCTCGAGCTCAAAACTGCTGTTATTGAAAACATCTTATCGGCTGCCACCTGTGACTAGATAGTCCTAACCTCAAAAATACCCCTTTTATCTATTCAGCCACAAAGTTAGTTTTCTGAACATAACCACTACGATGATCTTAATGCAACCAAGCTAGCTGAGCCATACTTCAAGCCTGATAGGATAGGATGAAGAAAAGGGGTATTTCATTACCTATTTCTCATGAGGTACTAATTCCAAAATTTTTTGGAAGATTTCTGTTAAAGGATTGAGATGCACTACATACACACATATATATATTAAAATATTTTTAAAGCCCATTTTATCTTAAATATGGCCAAACATTTTTACTTTTAGTCAATAATCTAGTGGCTGGAGTACCTGCCTGGAGAGTGTGAGACAGTTCCTCAGATGGAGAGGATTTGGCATCTTCCCTCATGGATTCTGAGCCTTTCTCTTTAGGGGTATCACCAGATTGCATGCCATTCTAGAAAAGAGGTGCTCTTGGAGACTTTAATAGCCTGTGTGGGGGAAAAAAAAGAAATAATTTTAAAAGCATAGAATTATAGAAGGGACCTTAAAAGTCATTTAGTTCCGACCCCTCTTCTGTGGGCAGGGACACTCTCCACTAGATCAAGTTGCTCAAAGCTTCATCCAACCTGGCCTTGAACACCTCCAGTGATGGGGCATCCATGACTACTCTGAGCAACCTCTGCCACTGCTTCACCACCCTCACAGTAAAAAATTTCTTCCTAATATCTAATCTAAAGCTCTCCTCTTGCAGATTAAAACCATTTCCCCTCATCCTACTACTATACTCCCTGACAAAGAGCCCCATTCCATCTTTCCTGTAGGCTCCATTATAGCAGCCTTTCAGTACTGGAGCCTTCTCTTCTCTACGCTAAAATCAAACGATCAAGAAGCTCACAAGAGCTACATCTTCAGTGAAATGGTAAAGGTCCTCAAAATCAGGCATTTGAGACCCAGCACTGATATAAGCCAATGCAGGTGTATTTTTCTGGTTAACTTGCATTTTTTTCCATCATAGTTTTTGCCTTGTGAGATATTGGCATACCTAACATGAGGCCACCATGAGTTTATTGCACACCTCCTGTACTTCTCTCTCAATGCTATAATGCAAAATATTACAAGGCAAAAGTAAGTCTCTTAAGATTTTTATGGTTTCCACCTGTAAAAATGTTCTGTTTTCTTCTTGACCCAGAATAAAGGTAGAAGCTTTCATGTTTCATAGCAGAAGATTAATGTAGCAGGAATACACACTTGAGACTCTGGGCTAAGTCATGAGGCATGCTTGGGCTATCCTTGCCATGTCCCTTTTGTAGTAATTGTGGAACTGAAAACAGTTATGTCAAGGGTTTATTTCAGTAAAAACTGAGAGGACAAGAGGAGGGCATGATGAGCATCTGCAAAGCTATGGGTTTGGGGGTATGGTTAACTTCTTAAGTTTTTTTTCTACGGCAAGGAGAGGTTAATTATCTGGAAGTAGGAAGAGGCAACAGAAATTAGCATTCGTCAGCTTTAATACTGAAATGGGAAATACTGGTGCCTTTGGTATTACTGAGCCAATTTGTTGCATGAGGTTGGAATTCAGGTAAGCCAAGCTAGGGCGTATAATGGATATCTGGGGTGGGTCAGCTAAGCCTATATTCTAAATTCACTCAGAACGCTTTTAGCTGAGCCACCTAGGAAGATGTTGTCATTCCTTTGGGTGCCATTCTGTTTAGCCTCCAGTATGGTTAAGCTTTGGTATAACAGAAATTTGGTATACTAGAAATTATACTAGTGAGACAAATAGTAGAAAGCATTTCCCAAAGAAAACTCAGAGCACTTTTCAGAAAGAAAATTAGGTTTGTGGTTTGTTAGTGAACTTTTTGTACCTCATTTCTGCTTAACCTCGGGTTATAAAACATAGTCCATGCCTTAAACAGGATTCAGATTTTAATATTTCTTCCTTATGATTGCAGGATTTCATAAGCAAACAATTTAATGTTGATTTTTAAAAACATTCCTTTTCAGCTGCAGGAGGAGACTTTGTCTCTGTCTGATCGTCGCATAATTAGGCAATATCAATCCATGGTTTCTGTGAAGTACCTAGCTGGTTTTACATGCAGGAGATAACATTACCAATCAGGATCAAGTTTCCTGTAACATTGCCTGTAACTCTTAATAGTGAATGCTGTAGACAGACTTAAAATTATCAAGGTCTTGTGTTAGTTGTGTAACTGTCAATGCCACATTGTTGAAAGGCACTGTGGCTTATTCCTAAACCTAAGCAAATACTCTATACCACAGCAAATATTTACAACTTCAATGTATTGCAAGATAAAAACCCTGCTGCATTTATGCTATGCATGCACCTTTGCCAAACGCATACTGCACACCAGAAAGAATTCCTTTAGCTAAACTACATTATACTTCCTTAAACAAAACCACTGCGATCTCACTTATTGAAACAGGAAAGTGAAGGCTGATACATAACCAGCTTCCCACTGCCTCCTTCTGTGCTATTGGTTTTACAGCTCTCTTTTTCTATGCAAAGCATTTCAGCAATATACTCAGATGAGTGGATGTTGCATAACATTATGGGCTTTTCTAAACTCTGGAATGTGTCCAACTTCCTGCATGTTACACGTGATTCTTTCATTGGAAGTGAAATTATGTAATGACACTTCTATATTATTGGCAGCTGTCAAAAGCTGAAGCAGAGGCTTAGGCTTTCTTTCCTTCTGTGTATTGAGAACAAGCATCACTTCCTCTCTCATGTTGCTGTCTCTGAAAGCAAAGATTCCACTGGATTAAGACAATTTTTTTGGTTTCCTTTCTCTCTCCCTCTCATCTCAATACACTACTCTGAGTTTTATTATAGGAATCTATAGGTATCACAGAGACCTTTAAAGACCACCCCTCCTGCCACAGGCAGGGACATCTTCCACTAGATCAGGTTCTCCAAAGCCCCATCCGTCCTGACTTTAGACAGTTTCAGCAACAGGCCATCCGCACCTTCTTAGGGCAATCTGTTGCTGTGTCTCACTGGCCTTATTATAAAGATTTTTGTTCTTTACGTTCAACTTAAAACTCTTCCTGTAGGAAATTGTTGCTCCTTGTCTTATCTCTACAGGCCCTGGTAAAGAGTCCCTCTTCATCCTTCTGATTCATAAGCACTCCTTATATATTGAAAGGCCATACGATCGCATTTCCATCTCCAGGCTGAAGAACCCCAACTCTGAGTCTTTCTTCCCATTATCAGCTCGAGTTACGCGCATGCTAATTTCCACCCATCTCTGTTAATATTACAGACAAAATTGTTTAGCTATCCCACTCACGGCTGCAGAAAATATGCTCTTGTTTCTTCATTTTTGAGAAAGTCTTGTATCCGTTGTATTGGTAACAGAATCAGTGCTAACTACGTGCCTTTTGCCACCCTTGTGAAAATTAGCTCATTGTATTTGACCGCTGACTTGGAAATGCTTTAATTTCTAAGTTTATAGCCATTGCAGCACGTACAAAATCTTCCTCCAGTGAAAGGGAAGCTCTTTAAGTGCTGAGACCACACCAAACCTGAGAGAACCAACGTCTGAGAAAGGACACAGCCAAAAAGGGAGAGGGGACGCGCGACTGCGCGCTTAACGGTCACCAATGAGGCGAGCGGCCAAACGAGTCTCTATGCCCCGACGGTGCCCGCAGCCTCGCGGGGACGTGGCTACATTTGTGGGAGCGTGGGCGGTTGACGGGGGCGTGTTCTGAGGGGGCGTGGCCGCACAAACGGCTGAGCAAGTCCCTACGACTGAAAGGGGGCGTGGCCTCACATGGGGCGCGGCCGAGTGGGGGGCGTGGCCACGTGGGGTGTGGCCTGTGAGGGGGTGTGTCCACGCGGGACGGCTGACGAGTCCCCAAGACTGTCGGGGGCGTGGCCTCTTGGAGGCGTGGCCATAGGTTTGGTCGTGGCCGATTGGCGAGGGGGCGTGGTGAGGCGGTGCAACTGACCGAGCCCTCATAACTGCGCGGTGGGCGTGACCTAGCGGGGGCGTGGCCTCGCGGCGGCCGTTAGGCGGGTTTGCGAGGCGGCATGGCCTCGCGGTGCAGCTGAGCCCGTCCCTATGACCGGGCTGTGGGCGTGGCCGGGAGGGGGCGTGGCCGCCCGGCGCGGCTGAGCGAGTCCCTGTGACTGGGCGGTGGGCGTGGCAGTTTCGTCGCGCGCAGGCGGGCGCATGGCGGGTGGTGGGAAGCGTAGGCCGCGCGCGGCGGCGGGCCCGGGCGCGGAGCAGCAGGTGCGTGGCGGGGGGATCCGGCGGCCCTGAGACGGGTCTGCGTTCGGGTCTGCCCCGCGGCTTTGAGCGAAGCGCCCGGGGGGCCTCTTCTCCCTCCCCAGGCGCCTCCCTGCGGGGCCCGGAGAGCAGAAACCTCGCTTTTCTTATCCCTTAAAAAGAGAGATAAGTATTCCCGCCAGTTCCTGGAGCCTCACGTGGGAATGAGGTAGCTGGGGCTCCTGCCTTAACTCTAATGGGTCGTGTCCCGCGTTTCGGTTCGTGCGGCGCCGTTTAGTTTAAAACAACTTAAACTTTTAATCTGCTTTCGAATTGCTGTGCTGCGAACTCCAGGAGTTCGGTTCGGGTGTTGGGCAGCGGCAGAGGCTCCGAGGGGTTTTGTTCTGTCATGTAACCAGGCGTGACAAAATAGCATCCCTGCTTCCGAGAGTGGTTGTTCTGTCCCTGCACTCAGCTCTGGTGAGGCCGCACCTCGAGTATTGTGTTCAGTTCTGGACCCATCGCTCCAAGAAGGATGTTGAGGCTCTGGAGCGTGTCCAGAGAAGAGCAGTGAAGCCGGTGAGGGGGCTGGAGAACAAGTCTTATGAGGAGCAGCTGAGGGAACTGGGGTTGTTTAGCCTGGAGAAGAGGAGGCTGAGGGGAGACTTTATTGCTCTCTACAACTACCTGAAAGGAGGTTGTGGAGAGGAGGGAGCTGGCCTTTTCTCCCAAGAGACAGGGGACAGGACAAGGGGGAATGGCCTCAAGCTGTGCCAGGGGAGGTTCCGACTGGATATCAGGAAAAAAAAATTCACAGAAAGGGTCATGGGGCACTGGCAGAAGCTGCCCAGGGAGGTGGTTGTGTCACCATCCCTGGAGATATTTAAAAGATGCATAGATGAGGTGTTCAGGGACGTGGTTTGGTGGCAGATGGGAATGGTGGGACTCGATCTAAGAGGTATTTTCCAACCTGGTGATTCTGTGATATGACTTTCTTGGATGCGAACTGCTGTGTAATTGGAAATGGTCCCTTTCAAGTAGTGTAGGACGCAGGTTAGACTTTGAGATTGCTTAGCCCTTTGCTTGATTAACTCATAGAAGTGCTTTTGTTGGTTATATTGACTAATAAATATCAAAGTAGTGCTTTGCAATTTTGTACGTGCTTTGCATACATCTTGGATAATGTGCTTTTAAGGGATTTTGTCCATAATAGATATTCTAACAGGTATATGTGTTGGTTTAAGTAACGAGCATGACTTAACAGAGGAACAATAAGATCATTAACGCAGAAGCTTTGTAAAAACCTCCAGTACAACTAACAGGAAGCAACTGAATGATGTCTGTTTTTATTTTTTTTTTATCTGCAGTGTGAAAAAAATGGAGATGTCAAGAAGAGAAGGTCAGATCAGGCAGACATCCCAGATAATCTTCTTCAAGAAGCAGAAGCGTGCTATCGGCTTAGACTGCCTGAAGACTTCTATCAGTTTTGGAAGTTTTGTGAGGAACTAGATCCTGAGAAACCAAGTGGTGGGTTTTTAAACATTTTTTGCTTTTTCTAACTTCCACTCAAAACCAGCCTGAAGGCAGGCAGACTGGAGGTGGTCAGATACATTCAGATACTGCTTCAGTCTTTGGTTAAAATGCAGGATATTTATATGAGTATAACTGAGAATACTGGGGATGATAGTAAAAAATATGCTGGTACACTTCAGTCTTTTTGAAAAACAGTTAAAGTCATGTAATACGAAGGGGATTAAATGGTGTCTAAATCTGCCTTTCTTGCAAGTACCTTTGAAATGTTTAGCGTGAAACTGAAGTTTTCTCATATCAGTCCAGATTGCAATTTCCCAAAACTGATTGTATAGCAGAACGTAGCATCCCCGAGTGCTCCAGAAATGCCAGTTTCTTTTAGAATCATGGAATACTTTAGGTTGGAAGGGGCCTTTTAAAGATCATTTAGTCCAACCCCTCTGATGGGAGGTTGAAGATGAAGACATCTTCAAGTACATCAGGTTACTCAGAGTCCCATCCAACCAGACCTTGAATGTTTTTAGGGATGGGGCTTCTACCACCTTTCTATGCAGTCTGTCTCAGTGCTTTACCCACCCGCATTGTAAAAAAATTCTTCTTTGTATCTACTCTGAATCTACCCTCTTTAGTTTAAAGCCATTACCTCTTGTCCTGTAGCAAGAGGCCCGGCTAAAGAGTTTGCCCCCATCATTCTTGCAGACCCCCTTTAAGTATTGAAAGGCTGCAGTAAGGTCTTTACGGAGCCTTCTCTTCTCCAGGCTGAACAACCCCAACTCCCTCAGCCTTTCTTCACAGGAGAGGTGTTCCATCCCTCTGGTCATTATTGTGGTACTCCTCTGGACCTGCCCCAACAGGTCCATGTCTTTCCTGTGCTGGGAGCTCCACAGTTGGACACAGTGCTCCAGGTAGGCTCTCCCTAGAACAGAGCTGAAGGGCAGAATTGCCTCCCTCAGCCTGCTGGCCTTACTTCTTTTGATGCAGCCCGGGATATGTTTGGCTACCTTGGCTGTGAGCGCACCACATTGCTGGTTCATATCCAGCTTTTAGTCCTCTAGTACCCTCCGAGTCCTCAGTCCTTTCATCCCCCAGCCTGTATTGATACCAGAGGTTGCCTTGACCCAAGTGTAGGACCTTACACTTGTCCTTGTTGAACCTCATGACATTCATATGGGCCCACTTCACAATCTTGTCCACGTCCCTCTGAATTGCATCTCATCCCCCAACCACACCACTCAGCTTGATGTCATCTGCAAACTTGGTGAAGGTGCACTTCATCCTGCTCTCTGTGTGGTTGATGAAGATATTAAATAGCACTAGTCCCAGTACAGACCCCTTTGGGAGACCACTTGTCACCAGTCTCCATCAGGACAATGAGCTGTTGACCACTGCTTCTTACAAGAATTGTAATAACACAACTCTTGAGTAAAAGCTGCGTGAATAAAAGAATATCTCAGATTTCCTTGTGTGGTAAACAGTGTTTGACTGTTTGGACTTAAAGAAGCATTTGACATCTGAATAACATGAGAACTTCTTGTTTTAAATACTTGCTGAACAGAAAGTAAAGCAGTTCATGTTTTGCTTTCCAGATGCACTTGTGTCAAGTGTTGGACTTAGGCTGGTTGGACCATATGATATTCTTGCTGGAAAACACAAAAAAGCAAAATCAACAGATCTGGACTTCAGTCTGCATTGGAGATTCTTCTATGATCCCCCAGAATTCCAGACAATACTTGTTGGGGATAGCAAAATGCAGTATCACATGGGATACTTCAGGTATTTCATTTCATACACGCTCTTGAAGGACTATAATTACGTGTAGCTTTTTCTCCTCTCTTTTCCACGAGGCAGGATTTGAGAACTCTGCACTATAGCCAAACAAGAATCTTTCTCTTCTGTAACAGGATATCAACACATGGGTTGGTACCTTTTGTTAAAAAAAGAACAAAGGTATTGTGATTGAAGACTAGATTTAAGTATTTATTAAACTACCTCCCCCACCTTTGATATTGATCTTTAAGTTTTGCTGTGATACTTAGAAGAGAAAGTAGAGCCTTATGAAATAAAGGGGATGTGTTTCTCTCTGCGTGTATTGATACAAAGTCCTTTCAAAGCCAGGCTGTAAGATTTTAGAGCTTGAGATCTAAGAGTGTTTCTTATTAGGTTTTTGGAGGAGATGGCAGCACGGTGAGGAGGCAACTTTATTTTTCTTTGAAATAGGAGAGATGGACACAGCCTGAATATTTGTGTGTACTTTTTCATGAACAGGGACGTGCCAGATGAGCTTCCAGTGTGGGTTGGCGCAAATGAAGCAAAGAAGGGCTGTGTGATTTCACAAGTTGGTGATAATGTCTTTGCCGCAGTCAAGTAAGGTTCATATGTAATTTTGTACCCTATTAATTGGGAGGTGTGATGTGGAATAATGCAGCTCATTTACTATGTATCTATCTTGAGAAATGCTCCCCTTTTTTTATGATAGTAAGTTTTAAGGTACTCTCAAAAGGCTTAATAGGCTTCTTGACAGTGTTTTCCTTTTACGAGTAAAACAGAGAAGTGTCAGTTATCTAATTCTTTAAGTATATTGGAAGGGATAGGCTCTAAAGGGAAGAAAATGCCCCCTGGGTGTAATAAAGTACTTCCTAAGTAAAGAATAAGTAAAGAAATGGCATCTCAAAAAGTGGTGAAGGAAATCTGAGTGTCATACTAAATGAGTGGCATCCAGCTCTTGTTCTTGCCTACATAAATATGGATTTTTTTTTTATATAAGAAATGCTTGTAGTTATTTCTGACCTGGAGCAGGAGAACATTTATATGGATATGTAATTCGGTATAATTCATGGAGCTTTACATGGTTCTGCGTCATGAATGTAAATAACAGATTTCGTGACCTGTCAGTTAAAAGCGCTCGAAGGACAGACATGTGTCAGTAAGTGAAAGCATGCTGAAGAATAGCTTTGTCAAAAGAACCCTTGTGAAGTGCAGAGTTAAATGAGGACATTTTTTTGAAAGCACCATAATGAAGCTCATAAATATGTATTTATGTGCATGACTTGGATGACAAATGGTGCATAGGGCACCACAGCAACAAACGGAGTTCTTAAGATAGAAAGATGAACAGATACTGGGTCCAGGAGAATCATCAGCACCTGCAGATTGGATAAACAACATTGTAATGCAAATACAGATGGGAACTGCCAAAGTACTGCCTGTGCCAAACTTTTTTCTTCCTTGTTGTTAAGAGGCTTGCAGTCCTCAGCCTGTGTGTATAAATAAACCCATGACTGCTAATCTTCATTATAAGATTTGAAGGTTTAGTGATTAGAAGGCTATTCACTTCTTTCTTTTCTGTTAAGCTCTTATAAGAAATGTTTCTTCTGTTTGCAGATTATTTTTGTTGAAAAAAATTAAAGAAGTGACTGATAAAAAGAAAAATGCTATTTTGAAAGACATAGATGAAAAACTAACAAGAACAGCAAAAGAACTGGGTTATTCTCTGGAACAAAAAACCATGAAGATGAAACAGAGAGATAAGAAAGTATGACTTTCCTGATCCACTGGAGAGAACTAAGTTCTGTTAAGCTTTTTTTCATTTACTTGTCTTTTTTTAAAAAAATGTTTTTGTTTTTTACCCGTTAGTTAGTAAAGATACTTCATTTAGGTATTTCCAGAGCTAATTGTCTCTCTCTATAGAATATTAGGAGGGGGAAGATTATTATAAGTGCATTCCAAGTAACAGGATTAAATCAAAACACTTTATTCTTGTACACCATAGCTTGGAATTTAATTAAAGGAAAAGAAACCAACAAAAGAAAATGTCTAAAACTTAAAACAAATGGAGAGCATGGAGAAAACTGCTTCAAAGTGAAGATTCGTGTTAACAGTTGGGTTTGACCTTATGGAAACAAAAACATTAAGGAAGATCTAGATTAGAAAATGAGGGTTTTTTGCAAACCTATCAGAAATAATTATGGTGGGAGGTGACTGAACAGATGTAGTGGAGAGCTGCAGAAGTCACTACAATGATTCCTAGCTTTCAGAACCTGTCTGAACTGGACTTTACAGTTATTTTAAACTTCAGTACTTAAAAGTAACTGCTATATACTTTGAAAATTCAGTTGGTGTCTTGGAGCCTGGATGTTCTATTTGGTTTGATCACCAGTAGTCAGATGCTAATGTTTAGTGAGAGGAGTGGGTTTCCGTCGCTGTATTGGTTTAACAGTGTTACGTTCAATTTCCTGCCTCTTTATTTAGGTGGTGACCAAAGCATTTCATGGAGCAGGCCTAGTTGTTCCTGTAGACAAAAATGATGTTGGATACAGAGAACTTCCTGAAACAAATGGTAAATATCTTGTTTACTGTATTGTTCTGCTTTGTTTAAATAAACAACCTTCATTCACGCTGCTACTTGTTGCAAAAACTAAACTCTGTTCATATGTCCTACTTGAGGAATATGAGCAGTGGAAATAAAAGGCAGAACCCTTAACCATCACACTTGACCCCAAATATTTTCTTTAAATGAACCAGTTGAGAATCAGTGAAACATGCTAAATCTGAAGTCACTATTTCTGAAGCAGTAGTTTAGACAATCCTCTCTTTTGTATTAGCACAGCCATGCAGGAAGTAGATCCAAAGAACTGGTCTACAATCGAGAATTTGTGGGTTTATTTCTTATTCGGTGTCTTCTCCCAGTGTTGGTCTAACCAGAATCAGTTCTTGGATGCAAGTTCACCACAGAAATGCTTGTCTCTGTGTGGGGAGCTGAGAGGGATGGACATGGGGCAAGAATGAGCGGGAAGGAAAAGTGGGGGGAAAGCTTTTTCACCAGCAGCTCATGGTGTGCCTACGTAGTCGTGATACAAGTGTGACACACAGGTATGCTTTTGCCACAACTGCTTCTGTGCAGTATTAAATTTCTTAATTTAAACTTCTAAATATGGGGGTTTTTTTGTTTGTTTGGGCTTTTTTTTTGCAGCTAATCTTAAAAAAATTTGTAAGGCCATTGTTGATGCTCCTACTGATGAAGAGAGACTGAAGGCCTTTGCACCTATTCAAGAAATGCTGACCTTTGTTCAGTTTGCTAATGATGAATGTGACTATGGAATGGGGTATGAACTGGGTATGGACCTGTTTTGCTATGGATCACATGTGAGTACTACAGCAATATTTCACAAAACTGTTATTTTATGCATGGTCCGGGACTTGTTCTGTGTTGCAGATTTTTAATTCCAACTCTATTGCATAATTATCCCTAGGAATCATGAAAGTTGGCAAGAATAGTCTTAACTCATGAAGACTCTAAAAAGTCACACTTATGACACCGTTCTGTATTTAATTTAAAATTGCTTGTATGAAAGCACAACCAGAAGCATTTTAACTGTTGTGATTTGATGTGCATAATACAAGTTGTCATCATTGGACTCTTAAAAATGTGGGATGTCTGATACAAATACACTGAATAGCTGTAGCCCCTGTCCTCAGCCTCTTGCAGGGGTGCAAGCACTCGTATTCAACAGGATCAAGGAACAGACTGATGTTTGTGGTAAACCCTAGTGGAAAAAAAAAAAAAAAAAAAGAACCTAAGTCACTTGCTTACCTACACTGCCTTTATGGCTGCATAAAAGACCTCCCACCAGCTACCTGCAGCTCTAAGTTTCTAATCACTTTGTCTTTCTTTGTGAACAAAGAATATCATCAATAAGCTGATCTACTAGCACTTAATCACTTGTAAAGATTGTACTTAACACTTTTGTCCTGCGTTAACCACTGCCCTGCTGATGAAGAGAGTCATGTCTGTACATCTATAGCTAGGAAACAAAGTACAAAGAAGCATCAATGTATGTGTAATATGAATGGGTGGTTATAGAAAGTCATGAAAAATAGCTTCCTTTAGTAAAAACAGTATTGGTTAAGGGGTTTTCCAAAGCATCATAGAGACAGATGAAAATCTTGCAATACCAAATGGAAGCCCAGAAAAACTGTTCTAAACACTAGTCAAAATATTTAGCCACTGAAATAAGTGAAAACTCACCGCTCTCCATACACAGTTAAATTACTAATGTGTTTCTTGCATTTCCTACCCTGCTCTCCCAAGTTCGCTACAGTATGTTCCCAGATGCTGTATTTCCTCTTATATCCTGCTTATCTAGGACCCTTCTTTCAGTGGCTGTGCTGCTTCAGCTGCTCAGTTCCTTCCTACATCTGGAAGGGCTGTGAAGGAAACAGGTACTTGCAGTTTGCTGAGTAGGTGGAGGCAAACCCCTCACTCATTCATGCTTTGTGCTTCCTTAGCACATGAGACTACTCATTGCATGAGTTTGTCAGTGGTTAATTATGTCTTTACCCTATTGGGCCATGACCTGATACCTATTTCCTGCAGCAATTTGAAACAGCTATGATTTTTTTTGCAGCTGAAAAATAGAAGCCTTACTTTGTTTTCTAGTTATTTAAACAGAAAGGAAAAACAATGGCTCCACATAATAATGCTACAGTTTGGCGGTTTTGCCTGTCTGTAGATACTCAGCGCTGCTTTCTGGTTCTGACTGGAGCCTGGCTGACCCCTTGCTCCCAGAGCCACAAGCAGCACTGACGCTTCACCTGTAGCCAAAGACACAGACGGTAAAAAACCTCCTCCCCTTCACAGGAGAGGTGTAATGTGTACAGTAACAGTAATGAAAGCTAAATACGCTCTGACTTTTATACATCTGAAGTGGTTACTCTGAATAACAGCGTGCTGCCCTTGCTGTGGGATGTGACAAGACGTGGGATTCCACCGCAGGCTGGGTGACTCCATGTCTTAACCATAGTTGACATCCCTCACTGCTAGAAACAGATTTCAGTCTCTTGCTGCTCAGGTGCGCTGGCCTGGCTGTGTTGGGGCTCCAGGGCAGCTGGGAAGAGTCACAGCGGGGCTGAGGCTGCTCTCGTTTCCCCTCTCTCCTGCAGTACTTCCACAAGATGGTGGGGCAGCTGCTGCCTTTGGCGTACACGCTTCTGAAGAGGAACCTCTTCGCCGACATCATCCGTGCGCACCTCGCCAGCCGCCACGAGGACCCTGTGGACCAGCTTGCGCCCTGACCCACCCCACCCCTCCTCATGTTGCGCCCCGTGCGATCAGTAAAAGCTTCTCCAAGGCACTCTGCGTGCTGCTATGCGTGACAACTGCGGGCTTTTGGAGGGGGGAGCGGGCTGAGGACCCCCCTCATCAATAGGGGGTGCCCTGAAGAGCACCAGTAGACATGGGTAGAGTCCTCTCCTACGTTCCTCGGGGAAGCTGTGTGCGCTGGGGCACAGATTGGTTCATGGAGTCACAACTCACACCTCCCGAACTCACTTTCCTCACTCTTGGTGGTTTTTGCAGGCATCCTGTATTTCCTCAGTTCTGTCCTATCACATAGAATCATAGAATGGTTTGGATTGAAAGGGACCTTAAAGATCATGTAGTTCCAATCCCCCTGCCATGGGCAGGGACATCCCACTAGATCAGGCTGCCCAAGGCCCCATCCAACCTGGCCTTGAACATCTCCAGGGATGGGGCAGCCACAGCTTCCCTGGACAACCTGTGCCAGTGCCTCACCACTCTCGTGGTGAAGAAATGCTTTCTTATGTCTAGTCTAAATCAACCCCTCTTCAGCTTATAGCCATTGTCCCTAGTCCTATCATTCCATGCTCTTATACAAAGTCCCTCTCCAGCTTTCTTGTAGCCCATTCAGGTACTGGAAGGTTACTATAAGGTCTCCTCCAAGGCGCCTCTTGTCCAGGCCGAACAAGCCCAACTCTCTCAGCCTGTCCTTGTAGGGAAGGTGCTCCAGCCCTCCGATCATCTTTGTAGCCTTCCTCTGGACCCGTTCCAACAGCTCCATATCCTTCCTGTGTTGAGGATTCCACAACTGGACACAATACTCCAGGTAAGGTCTCACAAGAGAGGAACAGAGGGGCAGAATCACCTCGACCTGCTGGCCACACTTCTTGATGCAGCCCAGGATACCGTTGGCTTTCTGGGCTGCGAGCACACATTGCCAGCTTGCGTTAAGATTCTCATCAGTGAGCAACCACAAGTCCTGTGCAGGGCTGCTCTCCATCACATCATTCCCCATGCTGTACTGAAACCATGGATTGCCCTGACCCAAGTGTAGGACCTTGCACTTGGCCTTGTTGAACTTCATGAGGTTCACACAGGCCCACTTCTCCTGCACATCCCGGTCCCTCTGGATGACATCCCATTCTTCTGGTGTGGCAACTGCTCCACTCAGCTTAGTGTTGTCATCAAGGTACATACAGGTGAAAAATTCAGTTAGAGCAGCTTTCCCCTCTGCATTACAATGAAGCACTAAGTCTGGTCTGTCTCTTGGATCCAGCTGAATTAACTAACATGAAATAAATACAATTAAAATGCAGCTATCAGACACTAGAAGATAAATGGGTGATCCTGCTGCACTTGCTCCCCTAGGAATTGGATGCAGTTGCCTGTTTTTGCTGATCTGGACTTTTAAAAATGGAACCAAAGTTATGTACAAGATGTGAATTCATCAGTCCACTGCTCGGTTGTGATGTTATTAGTTTCATTCTCAAGCAACTGCTTGAAGTACCAGTCCAGAAACCAATGCTCTTACTCAGCATCTGCCATTGTACGGGGATGTGATCTCTATTAGAGCAGTTCACGTCATTTGGAGGGATGATTATAGGCTGCTAACAACATGCTGAAATCTCAAAGCTGTCCCTACAGTTTAGCAAACAATTCCACTTCCAATGGTCCCTTCCAGCATGAATAAATCACTCGCAATGTAAGTCAGTGCTTCAAAAAGGTATTTGCGGCTTTCAGAATCACACGCCTCTTATGTTATGCCCCTTTCAAAGAGCATATCAATCTTCCATTTATTCTAACAAGGACAAGCATCGAGGGACTTTACCATGGGACCAGAATTTTAGGTTTGGTGCATAAAAAAGCCTGTCTGTGTCTGTAGAGGTATGTACTTCCTTGAAAATTCAGTCTCACTCTCCCTTTCTTTTTAGGTTCCAAACAGAAAAGACCTTAATAATGCCCTGTAGAAGCATACAAGTAAAAAAAAGTATTCACCTTTTGCATTGTTATTTAAATCTGCAAAAATTAGGACCTTTGTATGGATTTTCCTTACTAACCTCTTATTAACCTCTAATTGAGAAGGAAAACTCTTACACCAATGGAAAAAATAATTAATACACATTGTCTATTGATATCTATTTTACCTTGCTCTCTAACTAGAGTCACTAAAAATCTACTGTGTAGAAACTATGTAATTGTGGCTTTTAGACAGTTAAAAGCCTCATCCACTTTTTTAAATCAGGAAGCTAAAATTCTACAGCTATATAAATCATTTTAAAACATTTAATACCTAATGCTGCTCTGGGTTTTTTGCGTTGATTTGGCTACTGGTTTGCAGCCAAATGCTATGCAATACAAAGACTGCGTCTTCTCCTAAAACTCACTCTTTTTCTACCTGCTTACTAGTTTTGTATGTAGAAGTGCTAGCTGTTAATTTTCTCTCAAGGAAATTAAATACAAAAATTGACACAAATATCATTTGTAAAAAACATGACAGAACAATAAATGGTCATACAGAAGTTTTTAATGCTCAATTAAATCATCACAGTAATCAGAATTCTTACTGTAATGATACGCAGCTCTACCACACTATCATAAATAAAAACATTAAGATCAATATTAAATACAGCTCTAGGCAACATCACAGATTAACAAAGAATGCATTCTTCATGAACCAGTAACCAAATCGGGTTAAAAAATAAAATAAAAAATAAAAGCTGACACTTTCCCCTTCCACCCACCACGTTGTTTTTTAAACTGTATCTTGAGTAAGGCGCTGGAAGTTTTACATTAGGAAATTTTTGTTGCACAGCACAGGCACGCACACTTCATTATCAGAACCTCTACTGTATGTTTACCAGAAGACATTTTAAATGTCAACAGGGAAAGCTTACCAGGTAAGAAAATGGATGCGGAATTTATATGCAGCACTCGGGATCCATACTGAAATTATAAAACAGAGCAGAGGTGTGAAGTGTATTTTACTTACGACAGCATAGTCTGTAGAATTAGGTGTGAGTTAATAGTCCGCATAGCAGTGTTTTACGAGAACATCAGAGATGGCAAGAGGTTAGCGCATTTTTAGACAACAGAAATTGGCATCACAGAAAACTTCCAGAGCTGCCTTCTGTAAATGGGAAAAATCCTGCTTTTTGCAGTTTCTTCTGTAAAGCCTCTTCAGGCTTACACAGTGTAACAGAATAAACTTTGAACCACTGCCCAGGACCTCCTGTGGAAGAAAGCAGCCGGTTGCTGCAATGCTCCCATTTTTAACACAGCTTGATTCCGGTTCAGTTCTAAACCCACTTTTAACATAGGGGCTGATCCTTATGAGCCCACTGGTGCATTTTGGTTTCTATTGGTTCCAGTTGCTGCAAGAGATGAGATGATGGTGTGTGTATGGCGGTTTCATGCTCAGAGACACCAGTAAAAATTCAGCAGAGCACTTGAGCACAGTATTTTGGAGCTTGGGAGAAGTACCAGAATTTCATTTCAGCACGTTATCGTATTTAGTATGATTTTTATCTTGAGTGGGAATAAAGAAGTTTGAGGTAGCTGTGATGAATGCCTTAAAGATACCCAGGATGCTTTAGATTTTTATCATTTGTATTTTTGCAGTCTAGTGGGCGTAACTGTTAAAAGAAGGAAATTTTATGCAACCCCATGTTAATACAGTGTGACTTTTATCAGCCAGATTTCTTAATGCTTTTCTCCCCAACTTTAGGCTTGGAGCATATCGCCTTTTCTCCTCTGCATGTGTTCATGGTGGTGGTTTGATAAAATGAAGATGAAACAAACTAATCTAGTGACTGGAAAGAAAAAAGTAAAGTAGGTATGATCTGCCAGTTCACCTGCTAGCACGTATGTTGCTGCTGAATTTTAAAGTCCTGCCAAAGTTTCAAGTACTGGATTCGATTCTGCCCTGCTGCTCATCTTCTGTCACTACATATCATTTACACCTCTATATACTTGGGATTGAAAAAAAAAAAGAGAGGAAAAAAAAAGTCAAAGGCAATCTAATAATTATAATTGCTTTCATCCTACTATTTTTAAAACCCTGCATTTTCTTAAAAGTAAAATTTTAATGTTACTGTTCCAGTTATCTGCTAGTAAACAAAAAAGGAAATCTGAAGATAACGGCAGTGAAAGTTACACTTGAAAATTATCTTATATGCATGTGGGATCATAAAGAAACCATTTTGTTTAAACCCTTCATCTAGTTGTAAACATTTGCTAATCCTCCGTTACTTGCAGAGGATTACGAATTATTTTATAAAATCACATTAAAAAGGTAATTAGTTATGTGAGATATTAACTGATTCATATTTAATAGATTCTTTTAATCCATAGAAATATAAATAAAGAATGGTAAAACTTCAAGAAAAATAATATACATTTAGTGCAAGTTACGAGTTACATTTCTTCCTACCATGTCAGCAGTGGAACATCTTTTGTGGAGGAGAAAAAATAAAAATGACCGTTCTCAAATTTTACAGGGAGGGGAAAAGATCTCCAGTGTTGTAGCATGCAATTTTTACCAGATACACGTATACAGAATTGTTCCAGCTCTTAACTAGTAGAATAGCAGTATTTTTCCTTATACTGCACAACATCGGTATATATCATAGTGTTTTCAATAATACAAAAATTGCATAAGACCAGGTCACATTATTGATATTTTCTGCAGCAAAAACAGTATTTTTCTTTGAAACGCTAGTTTCATCTGGTTTAAATTCTTCTCATATCACAACAGCACAGGGGCTGAAAGAAGTCTTGCACGGTTCTTGCAAGGTATTACCTGTTCAATCTGGTTTTGTCGCAGTGGATCTGTACTGCCCCAAGCATTTGATGATGTACGAACTTACATGTTTAATGGCACAAGAAAAACCTCCCTTCTTGTGATCCAACCTCAGTAACTCACAGTACATCTCAATATGAGAAACAACTGCTTCAAAAGGGCACACCAATTTTAAAGAGGCTCAGGAGAGAGAGAAATAAAGCTCTTCTGGAATGTAGAAAGGTGACGTGTAATAGTTATACGTTTCATGAGTAACACAACAGTTCTCAATGGTAAAAAGGGCAAGACCTTTCAGTCTCCATAAGATGGCTCAATTCAGAACGATCCCTCCAGAAACAGGGACTAATAACACATCTCTTCAATGCTGAAGTACCAGGCTGGGGCTGGAGAATTGTGCCACCTCGCACAGCTCACCCACTGCACTATCATGGCAGACCTGACGTCTCGGGACGCATCCAGTGCAGGACAGCAGCTCTCCCTTCCCATGCTCCCATCAGCCTTCCTCCTTGCCACATACTCCCCCAGACCAACTCCTGATTTCCAGCAGCACTGTTACGCAAAAACCCAGCTCTCGTCTCTGATTTTAGTACTCCCCAGACTAAAGTGTTGTGCTATTCAACAAATGAACCTCCTCTTCAGTTTCCTCTCTCTCCTCAGCTATGGGATTCAGTTGAACATTATTGAGGCGGGGTCTTGGTTTGCCGTCTGGGCCATATGACGGAGGATATCTTTTTTTGTTATAATGCCAAGGAGGCGCCTGAAAAGGATAAATGGAAGATCAATATTAATCCGTGCAGGAAAATAATAAAGCAGAATTAATCTGTAGCCAAGTCCTTTTTGTTGACAGGAATAGAGCAAAAGTAAACAGCCTGATTATCTTATTTAAACAAAAACATTTTATTAATCAAAATACTGAGAAACCACCAGTTTGTTAAAAGACAGCAATGCTGAGACACCATTCAGATGGTCTCTGACAGCTGTAGTCCATCTTAATGAAATACAAGTAATACAAGTAAAGCCTATGACAATTTTTATTTAACTTTTTGTTTCTACAAAAATGAAATTTTGATTAGCGTATGCCAACAAAAAAGTAACAGAGAGGGACAAAGAAAAGAGGTATGAAAAAGAAGTGATATTGATCCCATTTCATAGGGGAAGCATGTTCCAACCTAGCCATCAGAAGTGACGTACTGCTTGATGGCCCAAAATCCTAGTAGCAATCAGACTTCCCTTCCCTCCATTTTTGAATCAAACGGATTCTTCCAGTCTGACGCACTGGCTCAGGCTGAATGTATTAATAGGAGCACACTGTATTGGCCATGAAACTTTTGTAAAATAAACAATAGTTAATTAGCTTTTGGAGTTCACAGCTTTAGAAAATAAACTGTGAATAATATAAGAAAGTTTTCATTTCCCAATTTAGATACTGTGCTCTTATGACAGCACCTTCACAGCTTTTAAAATTGTACTTCTATGAGATATCAAAAAAAGGTGAGACTGTCCAAAAGGATAATATCACAGGAGAAGCAAAGAGCAGAATGAATGAGCTGCTGCCCTTGTTATTCTGGTTAGTACATTTCGTTTAGTCTTATTGAAGGACGCATGAAATACTTGTGAAATATTAGCACAAAATGAGAACATAATTAGCATGTTTTGCACATAAGCAGCTAAACTTGGTGGGTAGGTTTAGCAGAGAAGTAACTAGCAGCCCATGTCCAAATTAAGACGAAATCTACCTTCCATCTAAGGTTAGTTCACAACATCAGGGTTAAAACAGTATCTAGATTCTGAAGGCAACAGCAGCGTGCCACTTAGTGGCTTAGGATATCACTGAACATTTTATAAAGGACTACTTTAATTGCTGTAGGTAACAGCAGCAGAATCATAGGACTTCACTAAAAATAAGTATACTTTTAAAAAATCTTGTTGATACAGAGGGATTACAGGGATGGTCTATTGCTGCAATACATTGAAAACATGCTTGGCTTTGCTTCTCAAAAGATGTGATACTTCACTATTCAGCAGCTATTTAAAGCTGTCAAGATCGGAAAAAGAAATTGGCATACATGCAATCTTAATTGCAGTGGGCAGGGAAAAAGTATTCTTAGCTGAGTGCCTTCCCACCAGAGGAAATCAGCAGATCAATTACATGAATCTATGCAATCTCAAGAACAATAATATCAGAAATTCTATTGTTTACTTTCCTTTAATGTTGTGACTAACAGAATGTCCATAGTAACAGCTTAATTTCTACAAAAGGATTTTGCACATTTCGGTTTATGGTTTAATACAGATTTTTAGCATAAGATGATTTCATTGTTCAGCTGATGTCATAAAAACCCTGAACAGTTCACAAGTTTCATGCTTCCTGACTTCTAATGTGTCTAATTATGAGATCTGATATATCTAATCACCAAGGGTTCGACGTGCTGCTTTAGTTGCTCGAGATGCTCTAATATGTTCTTCTTTGTGATGATCCCCAAGACAATCCTGAAACAGATCATGTTATGCTAATAACTGCGTGTGAAATAAAATAAAAAAATGTTCTAATCATAATGAAAAAGAATTAGAGAGAGCAAAACTAGGAAAAAAAAAAAAAGAACGGTTGCAGGAAGCTAATGAGATAATTAAATGAAAAATGATCTGAAAATCAGTACCCTTTCACAGACATTGCCTTTTTTCTTTTTCTACCAAAATGCTGAAAAGAATTGCAACTTCAGCCACCTCACAGAAGTACAACTTCTCATATCAAGTACACAGCAGGGAAGTGTACTTCATCTCTTCTCCCCACGTTCAAAGTTTTATAGGCACTGAAACTAAAATCTACTTTATTTCCCTTGTTTAACAGTTATTTCTCCTCACACATACAATTATTCACATTTTAACAAGCCACAGTACATGAACAAAGTAGTAACTGCACAGTCATAGCAACTGAGGTTTGAAACTGCACTGCAGAGCAGGGTTATGTGGCGTCTCTAGAAACAGACATATTCGGACAAAGTCATCACTCATGACAGTATAAATCAAGAACAACTCCCTGGAATGGATATTCTGGTACAAATTAGGAAAAGCAAGCCTCAGTCTTCATACACCTCTATGTTTGTCAATGGCACCAATTTCTGCACAATTCCTACTCCACTCTGGATTGGAACCAATAAACTGGTATGTTTCTTTACGTGGGTATATTCAATTTGCAGGAAATTTGCCAAAATATAGATTAGTCTTTGATGGCTACATGCCTTAGCTAAATACCACTAGTACTAGTATTTACCAGCTCATCTTGTTGTAACACAGTGTGCTCATGGGATATCACAATTTGTAAATTCAAGTAAGACAACAAATATGAACGTCTGAAAAGAGTCAATTATGAAAGCCATCCGTGCTTCCTTCTACTCTGTTATAAAACAGTTAAAAATGTATAGTACAGTTTGACATAGCTTTGCACGGTTAAGCTTTCTTTAGTCAATTTTAACATCAATGTCAAAGTCTGAGCACTCAACTGCAACAGAAACTAAGACAAAAAATCACTATAGTAAATATTTTTCATTAAAGCTTTATCAATTCAAATTTCCTTCCCCAAAACAAGTATAAACGCGTGTCTGCACTGACTTCTAAGTGTCAGATCATGATGTCCCTTCTCCATCAGAGAAAGGCTTTTAATATCATTTTCTGCTTCTGAAAACATCTACTTGCCATCCCAAACAGGGATGCATTGAAGAAAAAAAAGCAGGACATTTAGAATAAATTTGTTTCAAAATAAATCTGGAAAAAATAAGCTTGGTAACCAATGCAGTATTTAAATATTTGCCACTTATAGCAGCAGTCCTTTTCCCCACAGCAATACCAAGGAAGTCCCACCCATATTTCATGTTTCCTGGATTTTGTCCCATGGACACTGATCCTAAAGAATGTGAATTAGCAGACAATGTTTCACTTAACAGGTGCCTTAAAAGACATGCTAAGAGGAAGCAAGATAACATGGTAGGAGCTGCAATGTTGTGTGTCAGTTGTTTAACACAAGCGATAACAGGGAAGCAGAATGCTAAAGAAACAGCTACACAGAAAAAGATCATGTAAAAAAAAAAAGGAGCAGTTTAGATAAACAGCAATTATAATGAACATTTATGTTTCCATGCCAAGGGCTCATTTCTTTAATGGGTAATCACATGACAACTCCCTAGAGTCTCATTTACAAACATTCTAAATGTTAAAATTACTTTCTTGAAATATTTTCAAGCACAGAAACAAAGGTTTCAGACTGAAGTTCCAAAACTAGTAGCAGTTATTTAGTTGTTAGTATTCCAAAAACAAGAGCTTGGTGGTAATCACCATCACTAAACTCCAGGAGAGGAGACAGTGACTGGATCATTTCCTCCCTTACTTTTTATGAACTCAGATATTTGTAGATGTTCAACAGCTGATACATTATACATTGCCAGAACATATGTAAGAATGAGGAAATAAAGGCCTTAGACCATGCACCACACAAGGCTAAATTTCTGCAAAACAAGTTGAGTCTCTTCCACATGCAAGTTGCACACACAAAACTTACTGAATGAGGCTGATTTCTAAAAGAACACCTTAAACTTACTGAAATTACCTCCCTGCTCACATGGAATACAAGAGAAGAGTAAGAATTTCAGAGAGATGTCACAGCACAGCACCTTCTTAATAAACAGTTAGGGTCCTCGGCTGCAGTACTGAATTTACGGGTTCAAACATCATGATCCTGGAATCTACCCTGGTTCAAATACTCTCATCCTGCAAGTGAAAATGACTGTATCTAACAAAACAAATAGCATTATTGCCACTCTACTCACCCATTGTGTGTTACAAGGCACTGCCTCAGACCCAGCTTCCGGAAAATATCCACCACTATTTCCATTGGTGTGTGGTCTGTCACGGTGAAAGGGCTCATATCAAGAATACTTCTAAGCTTCAGTGGTCGAGGGCTTTCTGCTGGAAGTGATGGGGTGTGCTGGGCAAAACAGACCCTGGAACTGCCAACAATCCCTTCCTGCTTCTTTCTAGCACTTTCTTTACGAAAAAGAGAGGGGGGAAACAGCAGAGGAGGAAGAATTTACAGTCTTGCAATAAGGTAATTTAGTGCAGACAGATCAATCAACACTACCAGACTCTATTGTTACTCTCTAGGTGTTGATATTCTGATATGTGCTATTTTGACATGTTTACATAGCCACTGTTTATCGCTAAGAAGTGTTTGTGGAAAAAAACAGAAGCCAGCTACCGTTCAGCTCTAGCCATTCTCTGGCTACTATCTTTCTCACCCCAATAGATAATTTCCTATAATAAAGACTTAAAAACTAACATGCGGGAAACACATACATGGCTGCTAAGACACTGTCAAGGGAAAAGCCAATCTCAACTGACAGTTCCCCTGTCGTAATTCCAGTGGCTGTAATTATTGTTGGTTTGAAACCAAAGAACTAATTTCTCAACACTCTGAAAACCTTGTCTTCTTGTTTATAAGAATTTAGCTTTAAGTGAACTGGATCTTCTTCCTTTTCATGTCTTTACTACCTTGGTGACATCACCATCCCTCCCTGTACCCTGAACTACTTCACACAATGACTCTCTTAAGACAGGCAAATCCAATATTAAGCAACTCGCACTGTACAATCTCAGCAGCTGACATGAGAATTACCCGTAAAAGTGAAAATATTAGCACAATTTTCTGCTAATCCTCTGTTTAGTCTTAAGTAAACGTGAACTTAAAACACTGTGATGTCTATAATATTTTCCAAGTTTTGGACATAAAACATGCTATATAGTGTAATCTCATAGCGTACACAGTATTAAGACCACTGGCCCAAGTGTTACCGAAGTAAACAGTGTTATGTTCTCAAAACATTTTTTTTAAAGTTTCAGGAGACTTTTCTGTCTCTTTCTCAAGTGCCTTGGTTAGAGAAATATTTGTCAAGGTCCAGTCATATGAATTATGGGAAAAAAGCAGTTTAAAATGCAACTTCCATCACTGATTTCATGTAACAAATGTTACAGGTTTGTAAAATTTTCTTACATAATAATGGGTTTTTTCCTTTGCTTATGACAGTATACTCAAAATACACACAATTTTTCTTGCCAGTACACCAAGCATCGTCACAAATATCACAAATATAAAAACAGAAACCTAATTCATATTTCACTTGCCTCTCCATAATACAATCTTAGTTGTTACAACAACAGCAAACCTACTGTCAGAGAGGTATGACATATATTGAAATTTAAAAATGACTTGGACAGTATTCTCACAGACTCCTGCTGTTTTAAAATAAGAATTACTCAATTTTGAAGAAGAATGTTAATGTAGCAACACTTGAGGAAAAGATACTAGCAAAAGCTTCAAAACAAAAACACCATACTAGATGACATTTTGGCCTACTTCAGTACGATAACTCTAGTTTCTGTGACAGAGAGATAACCATTCTTTCCATTTCAGAGCCTGCTACTGAAGGTAACTGTATACTTCAACAAAGGAACAGATAACTTGTGCAAGGTACCTGAACCTGAAATAAGTCTAGAAACACAGAGAGTAAATCATTTTAAGCTATAAAATCATTTAAATCGGCATATATAATCATGCAATACTGGAAGATAATTACCTATTGCAATAGTTAAATCTCTTCTTAGAGCAAAGCCCACAAGTCTCTGCGATTCTTTCGACATAATAACAGGAAAACCATTATAGCTTGTTTCATTGATCAAGTTTTCTATGTCTTCAACTGTCATATTATCCTGAGTCAGAACTGCTAGAGGTGGATCGCTTCTTCGAGGTCTCATAACATCAGCAGCCAGTGTTGTGTGAGTAAATTCTTCCTTTGCATCCAAGAAAGGATATCCGTTGAGTCGGATGTGTGCCTCATAGATGCCTTCCCTACCAAAGGCATCTCCTACCCACTTACTGGTCATAACTGCAGCCATTAGGGGCACAATATATTCCAGCCCTCCTGTTAGCTCAAAGACAATAACTACCAGGGACACGGTCATCCTTGTCACACCACCTGCAAGAAAAATGGTAGCTAGTAACGTTCCAGTATTAGATAACGATTAATTTAGAATTTTCTGCCTTACCAGGAGAACCACAAACATAACTCTGCCATCAAAGGTCATCTGACAACAATAATTCCGTATAATACACAAAAGCAGACAGCGAAAATCGGCACGGAACTTTAAGAAGTAAAAGTGAGCTTTAGGGAAAATTCTTAGAAAATCAGGGAATAAAGTGATTTGAAAAATATGTGCAGTTCTTTCATGTAAACTAAGAATAAGACTATTTCTCCATGGCACACCTAGGTTAAAAATACTGAGAAATGCAAGGAAATCAAGCAAGGTAGGAATTTGGAAAAAGAATGGAACTAATGCAGGGAAGTCACAACTAGCAATTCAACAGCTATGCTGTCCACAGGATTAGGAATTTAATGCTGTTGCTGACTCATAAAAGCTAAAGAGAATTCTGAGCTGATTAAATCTCTTTTTTGGACAATGGGAGAAGAGAGGGATTATATTTCAATTTAGGCAGTATTCAAGATGTTTTTTCTGCCAAGGGTTCTGATGCTTTATCCTCATTCAATGAAAGAATATGGCCTTTCTTTCAATTAAATCCAAAGTAATTCAAGTTGATCTATTAGAAGACAAAATAACAACTCTCTAAAAACTAAGCATATACCATTAGTTTATTTGGTCACTTAAATGCATTGTTCCTTCAGGAAGAGGTCTACTTTTTTCAGAATCGGTACTATTAGCTTTCAAGTTTCATTTCTAAATGCAATGAAGTTATAAGCTAGGACAAGACAAGACCTTCAAAAAGTCCTCTTGTAGTACAAGTGTCCAACTTAAGCCTTCTCCAGCGAAGCTGACTTTCAACAGCTTGTAAATCAGCCTTGTTAAAAATGTATCAAGCTGGACTCCCCTAATCATCAGACACTTGTGAAAGTTTTGTTTGAATTATGAATTTCAAGATCATTTTTCACAATTCATGTAGATGTGGTAGCTGATCACGTCACCTCCTTGTAGTAATTTCAGCAGTACTTGACTCTGCAAATCCTCTACTTCATACATTTGAAGAAACTGATTTTTCTGACTGATGTAGTAATGACACCAAAAAGAGAAAGTAAACACTACTATTTAAATCCTCCTATTTCTCATCAATTTAAATTTCACATATTCTTCCTCAGATCACAAGGATCTGACATTCTCATATAGAGATGTGAACATACTATGCTGAAGAAAGAGAAGTCCAAATAAAACAGTGTTCCAAAACCACACACGTTTAGACCTCCCTTCATTTTTAATCATTATCTTGGGAACATAGAAGAAAATCAGATACTTATTTACTTTGCAATATTTTAGTTACCTAAGCACGCAGCAGCACCAACCATGGCATAAAGACCAGGTGTAATACAGTCAGCTCCAACTTCACACCACTCCTTGAAAATGAACCAGTCATGATGGTAGTAAGCCAGCTGCTCCACTGCAATTCCTACAATCCTCCCTGCTATTGCTCCAATTGCCATACTAGGTATGAACAACCCAGATGGAACCTGCAAGAAAAAACAAAGAACTGCTGTCACGCTGATGGGAACATGTCTTTTAGCCAAAAAGATGCAAATGCTCAAATTGTCATGTAAACTGACATTGCCAGGTTAGCAAAATTTAACACACTAGTCATATGTCTGATCAACCTGGTTAGCTGAATCCATTTCACGCGTAAATCTGTTTGTATTTTTACTGTATTTAAGAGCAAATCTATGAACAATACAGGATCACAAACCAGACCCTCAGTGCAGGCACAATTCTCACGTGTGTCCAATCTGAGCAGTGCTTCTAGTACTGAAAAGTCTTCCTTACTATTTCCCATCTCCCTTATTGCTTCATGTTCCTTTGAGTCAGCATTCATTTACTAAACAAGCTTTGCACACGGACCTGCCTCCCCAGACTGCTTTCTAACACTGCTATAAATCAGATGGCAAATTAACAGGTGATTTTTAAAATAGGCTTTGCTTACTATATTGCAGTTTCCCATGCAAAGTTGTGCATACAGAATGCTAAATACAGCAAAAAGGCAGGACAACTCCTACTGCAAAAAGCAGATAACCTACTACTGTAAAAAAAGTTTCTACTGTAACTCTCTTTATTTAAACTGTTTTTCTGTTATCAGCTAAGATATGAGAAAGCCACACAGCCTTGTCATACCAACATGGCTTAGTAAAATATTATTGCAAGGCTTGCTTTTATCAGCAGTTTCATAAGGAGCGAGGGTTCATCTGAGAAATTGTTGTGTATCTTTTCTCTTCCTTAGGAAGTTAATATTTAAAAAAAAAACACTGGTCTCTAAATATCTCATTAAATTGGAAACGCCTGATGCTTCTCCTCATAGCAGTTGTTAGTATCAAAATATTTTTACCGAGACTGAGGCAAAAATCTGACTACAACTAAGTAGTAGAATTTTACTTTTTGTCTAAATGCACCTAAACCCATCTTGTCAAAATAAGTTAATTTAAAAATTGCAATCATGCTGTAACAGGACACATGATTTTTTTTTTCCCCACTATTCAGCTGTGAAGTTTCAGTATTGTTCAATTCCACACTGTAGCTTTTACTACGGAGCCCAACAGCTGATGCAGAACTCTTATTTCCGAATCTATCTGCATCATCATCATCATTCCCAATATTTACGGTTACAAAGACGATTTCATATAATTGTTTGGTTAGAAAAGACCTTTGAGATCTTCGAGTCCAACCGTATCTGTCCACTACTAAACAATATCTCTGAGCACCTCATCTGCCCATCTTTTAAATGCCTCCAGGGACAGTGACTCAACCACCTAGGTTCTGGGGAAAAAGGTTTAATAATCCATCATTCCCATCCTGAACTACCTAATATTCCAGCGTTAACAGAAGTAACTATTCAATGCTATCATTTCAGCGTACTATCCAAACTGTACATTTAAATCACCACTGTTATTTCACACAATGAATTACATGTCTAAATCTAACTGCTAGAATCCAATTTTTTTCTTGAGTTAAGTTCTTTAAGGTGAACAGTTCAATAGCGCTTTGAAAAAAACAACATTTCAGATACAGAAGTAATTGAATAAGTCTTGAAACTGCCTCAAATTGTAGTTTGCTACAGCAGCATGCTGCAGAAACTCAGTCTCCGCGTGGAGATCACATCCAAATTGTTCCTGGTCCTTTGCTGACACAATTTTTTTAATGTATCTAGCTCCTTCTTTTCTTTCCATCACATGCGGATAATGGTTACTAGTCTAACTGTAATTATTTTACAGCTGAATTTGTTTGCATAAGCCTCCAAATCACAAGTCACAACGTGGAGAAGAACCTTCATAAGGTAAAAAATTTAGGTTCTACCTCGTCTCAAGTCTCTTCTCCAGTGCGTGCCAGCCTAGCTCAAGTTATAGTACAGAGGAGAAGATTTATTCTGTGGCACATGCATTGTCTTTGAAAGAAGCAAGGAACCAGGATATGGTACCACTTCTTTAGTGGTGCAGCTGCATATCAGTCAGGTTCTGAGATAAGGCTGTAATCCCACCCCAACTGCTAACCACCAGCACATAGACATGTAACGAGTCTACTCACAGTAAGCAGTACAGTATACACAGAAAAGCCTGAAAGGAGGGAAGAAAAACCACAATACAACATACACCCAAAAACCAAACGCCCCAAAAAAACCGAACAAACCCAACCACTGCCTCATCAGCCATCTAGTGATCCGTGTTCATGGTGCTAAGAGCAGCAGGACCACGATGTCCCACAGGCAGCAGCTAAGCTGCTTTGCTTACCTCACAGGAAATCAGTTCCTGTGGGAGATTACTTGTGTGTTTTCAGATGGCTACAGCTCCAGGAACAGATCTGGAGAACCCAGAGGATACTTAACAATGACTTACATGGCAAAGCTGGTGGTTTTTGTTTTTTTTTTTTTAAAAAAAATCAAATTTTCTCCTCCTTTCATAGAAATGGACCTTAAAATGCAAATAAATATAACACTAAAGTGACATCCCCTTCTCCAGATCTCCTGACACTAACATTCTAAGTTTAAAGAAGTGTATGTAGCACAGTCCATCAAAGAGAGAAGAATGACTCCTTGTGTATTGGCAAAGTGATAAATATATCCTTAGAACTTCACAAAACTATTTCTACAAAATTGCAGATGCTGAAGTTACGAGAAAATGAACCAAACCCAAATGATGCTTCACACTCCTGTAACCTAGTGAATTCTAATACACAAAGTGTGATCCTGTGGTGACAATCCTACAAGAGCGAGCCAGATATACAGGAACACAAATTGTAAGACATGTTACAGTGCTTAGAAGGGCAGAGCCTTTAGATATAACGCGAAATACAATAACTGAATACAACAGATTAGAGTGGTCATGTTACAGAATAACGTCTGAAACTGTGACCTATGGAAGACTAGCATTTAAAATATACACAATGGATTTCTCTATATCCATCAACCAATATACCAAAAATAACTTCATGTAACAGACTACAACATTTTCTAAAACACCAACACATGAGAAACACAACACAATATTGTTCTATCAATTAGAGAATGAAAGAATGGCTGAGGTCAGACGTGATCACTCTGGATTGTCCAGTGCAACACCTCTGCTCAAGCACGGTCAACTACAGCAGGCTGACCAGGATTGCATCCAATCAGGTTTTAAGATTCTCCAAAGATGGAGATTCCACACATTCTATGCACAACCTATTCCAGTTCAACCACCTTGAGAGTAAAGGAGTGTTTTCTTATGCATTCATTACAACATGAACATGCAACAGCAACACTGACTGAAAAGTTAAAGCCAGTTTAAACACAAATCCTGTTTAGTGAACACTCTACAATCCTTTGTGTTAAGACAAGTTTGATAATGATGTAGTTGCAAAAACTATGAAGGGAGCTTGACAAGACAGAAAATTATGAAGGCCTGACAGCTACATGACCTTCAGAAAACAGCCACAGTTGGAGAAAAGCTGAAGAGAGCTCCAAAACAGATTTATGAAATGACCAGGAAAGACAAATACATGATGCTTTGTAATGGAGAAGAAATTCCCGTTACAGTCACATGAACAAAGCATGCTTTCTAGTTGTGACATGCAATACTGGAAATTTCAGGAAATAAAATCACATCGGCTGCCTTTACAGTCCACAGTAATCACATTTATGTGATAAATGCAGAGAGTGGATTTAAAAATTCCTACAACTTGTTCAAGCTGTACAGTCTTTTCTTCTTCCATGTATCAGGACTAGGGAACCCGAGCGGTTATGTTTGAACTCAACTGAACGCAGCTCTTGGAAATTTTAGAATCACCCTTACTGCTTAATCAGTCCCATACAAACAGCCATGCACCCACACAGCGTTACTGTTCCCTATTAAATTTAGCACATATTTCTATTCAGCTGAACAAAGGGCTAGTGTGAATTTAATTAAACTTAATGAAAGAATCGCTGACTAATCCACAGTAAAAAGACTTATTTTTAAAGGAACTACACATGAAAAAAATATTCTATAAACAAAGCTGCCAGCTTTCAGAGACAGAAGATGAGAAAGGCAACAGTCAACCATATAACATATTGCAGCCGCTGCATTCACACTTACCTTGATACCAAAGGTGAAAACTGTCATGATTATTTTGAATATGAGTGCTAAACACAGCTGCCATATAGCTGAATAGACTCCAGTGCCTGCTGGACGGTCAGGGATATCATCTACTATTTTGCTCGCATTCATATCATTTCTGTAGTCACATAGGGAGGAGGATTCCAACGGCCCACAGTCTGTGAAGAGCTCTTTAATAAGCTCACTGGTGTTTAGCCTTGTATATGGATTAGGAAATGCAATGACAGCTGTTATTGCTGCAACAATAATAACCTCCAGGACAGGATATTTCCCAAATTTCGTAGATTTGCGTCGACGACACCATGCAATGTTTGCTCGGATGAAAAAGGCTCCCCAGAGCCCACCAAATACTCCCAGAAGAATAAAAGGAAGGAGTTCAAAAAGGTACCAAGGAGTGTGATATTCCACATAAAAAAGAACTAGGCGGCTATTACCAAAAGGATTGATGGACCTTAAAACAAACGCAGCTACTAAAGCGGCAAAAAATGATCTCCATAAAGTTTTCAGTGGGAAATAGTAACTGACCTGCAAAGGTAATAATGAGAATTATTACTGATTCAATAAAATATACCAGAAAGACTTTTACACATGTACTGCTGCTCACATGGTATATGCTAAAAAAAAAAAAGGTCCTCTTACACTATCAGCATTATTCCTATCACTTTGGAAAACTGGTGCTTCAGCATATACTACATTTTTATAAAGCTCTACAACAATTTATACTTACGTAAGTTTTAAGGGCAGTACTGAAGCAGTATTGAAACCACTGCTGGTCTAAGACTATTAGGAAATAATGCACAGCAATTTATGTTTAAAAGCCCCTCTTTTTACAAGTATCTTACTAGCATTCATAAAAACCAGACAGAGTACTAGCTGTTCTCCGATGCTGTTTCATCTCCATTCAACCTACACTGAGAGATTTCTGGCAGATGTGTTATTTTTATGAAGTATGAATTAAACACACAAAAAAAAGAATCCCTCAAAACAGAGCATACAATTTCATACTCAAGTCTCACAGAGCCCGATTTGAATGTGAAGTGTTTTCTTCTGAGCTGATTTGGAATTTTTTTGCCAACAAAAGATTTCCTCAAAGCTCCCTACTGACATGGCAAAATTATACATGAAAGAATATTTCGCTTCTCTTTTCAACCTAAAGATTTTCAGGTTTTAAAAAAAATATTAATGATCTAAATAACATTCCTATATATTTTGAAAACAACTAATGAAAACTAGTATCATACAAAACATTTCTTAGAGAAAAGAGTCTGGTTGCAATAGAGGTCAGTTTTACAGCATATTTGCCTTTTTAATAATTAATATATTCATTTGTGTTTACTGTCTGAAACTTTAAGAGAAGTAATGTTTAAAACAAATGTTTAACAAAATTGTCAAATAGATTTCTAAACCCTCTTTAAATAAAAAAAAAAGCAGCCCAATTTCTTTCTTTCTAGAATACACTCCTAGAGTGAAAAAAACCCTATCTCTATCAGTATGTAAACTGTAATTATTAATTGACACAGCCCTTCTCCAGAAAAATACACTGAGAATAAAACAAAGCTAATACTCATCCAAAGAAAAGAAAAAATATCTTCGGGAGCTTGCCAGTAACAGGCCTCTTGACTTTGAAATATGGGTTCAAAACCAATTTCCGTCTTGGGAAAGACTCAGCATCTTAAAGCAGCCTGAGAATATTCATGCTAAAAAGGATTTTCTCTAATATCTGTTCTTCAGTGCATCGCTAGACTTACCTCCTCCAGACTGAAAAGGACTCCACCAATTGGGGCACCAAAAGCTACAGATACTCCTGCTGCTGAGGCAGCTGACAACACCTGGAAAAGAGCAGTGAGAGGGTTTATTTGTAGTCTGTGATACGCTTTAAACACAAACAGAATCTCATGACAGTTACCAGTTTCTTCTATGTTTCTATCAAGGACACACAGACTTCCTAACATTAACGCATCAAGTAAGTGTATCGGAATGCTCATAAGGGAGCACTGGGGCAAGGTGGTTTAAGTTTTGTTTCTATTTCTCACTATCCTGCTCTGTTATTAATCGTCAATAAACCAATATTCCTCGGGTCTGGTCTGGTTTTTGCCTGTGATGGCAATTGGTGAATGATCTCCCTGTCTTTATCTTGACCTATGAGTTTTTAACCTTATTTTCTCCTGCTGCCTTGCTGAGGAGGAGGGGTGAGAAAGCAGCTTGGTGGGAACCAACGCTAACCTACCACACTCTAACAACAACAAACTGAAATAGAGCAGAAACACTGTTATCACCAACCACTTTCAAGGATTACTCTTTTTGTGGGTTCAAAAGTCCTGTTGTCCTTCATAACTGAAAACACTCATTAATTGTGAAAATGTAGAGCCAAGAGCAGAAAGAACCTACGTAAAGTCAAATGGTCTCTGAGGTGGGAGAAATGTAAACTTACTCTGACACAGAAACAATTTACCTTGGAAAATGCTAGGGATAATACATTGTTCTTAACACAATAAATAATATTGATAATCCAAGCCTAAACACTGTCTGAGGAAAAAAAAATACGACCTTTTAAATAAATTGGTGTAAATGCAACATATTCAACACATACTAGAAATGCTTTTGCAAGAACTTACCTCTCTTTTTTTAGCTTCATTTGTACTGTACTTTGGGAAGAGGTAGGAAAAAATATTCCCACAGCAGCAGGCAACATGTACCAAGGGACCCTCTTTCCCTAAACTCAAACCTGATGCGACAGCCAAGACTAAAGTAATTGTTTTTATCATCAAAGTCCACTTCCCCAAGTAACCCCTGATGATAAAACCACTCAAAATAGTTTTTATCTGGAAGAAAAAAAAATATATATGTTATTGTAATCACCTTTTTCAGAAAATAATTACTTCTACCATTTTAGATGCATAACTTAAAAAACAGCCTTTTCAAATGACTAACTTCATCACACTTTAAAACATGTATTATTCAGATTGCTACGCTGAGTCTATCTGGTTGCCAAAGGCTTTCCATTCGCAACTTACTCTTCAACACTGGACAATAACATAAAACAACATTATCAATTACATTTAGTAGAAAATTAATCTACAGTAGCTTCTAAGACATTGTATTCATTCGTTTAGGGTGTAAATTATCAAGTGAAAGTCAGAAAACTCCCAAAGGAAATACAAATCTGCAAGAACTATCCTCAAGGTCATCTACAGTAGCAATACCGCACATGCACCAATTCTACCTCCCTCTGTTTTCTCCGTATATTTTACTGTCTCTACATAAAAGTTTAACAGTAGATTCCTTAACATAAAGATGGAAAAGATCAGCTTTTTTCCACTAAAAAACATTTGCCACTTGCCTAAGGTACTATTTTGCCTAACAGTATCATATTATTAGCCTGAAAACGATGCTCATATATATGAAATAATACAGTCATCAGAGGAAAGGACAACACATCTATAAATAGGATACACACAAAACACTAAGCAGCTGTGTCTAGAAGGTAAAGGTTAGCTATATTTGGAAACCAATTTAGAATGAAGTCTCTTCTGGAGTAACAGCACAGAACTACTCCAGGCTTATTCAGAGCCAGGATTTGTCCTTCAACTTCAGTACAGTACACATAGGTAAGAAATATTTGCAGAATGACTGGAGAAGTGAGACTGACGGACTTTGACTTTTCTTTTTGTCCCTCCCATTCTGTGTACAGTAGCAACTGTAAAACGAATGAGGTTTTGAGGATAGTAAAACATCTGTGTGGCCATTGTCTGATAGTTTGTGCTTAGTTAAGGCGATTAAAGCCAGTACAACAAAAGATCAATTGCTCTGTCAAAGGACATCTATTCTGCCAATGAACAACCACTCCTCTCTCTGCACCCTCTAGGGAAGGTGAGGATCGGGAGGAACTTAGGAAATCACACTTCAGAAGTTTACTCTCTTAAATTAAATGAGTTTTTTAAGAAGTAGTACAGCCTGAAGCACACATCAAAATCTACAATCTCGCAAGATTCTCTGAAATTCAGGCTATTTTTCTCAGCAACCGTCAGTACAATTACATTATTCCAGTTTGAATACTTGTATTAATGCATTTCATCAAAGTCACTGGGCCTTCTTGCCTTCCCCCTGATCCTGCAAGGTAGTGGGAATTTTCACACCAATATGAAATATCTATAATGTATACATTAGTTAGACCTCACCTCAGGTATTCCCGAGCCGCAGGCATAAGGAGCAAAAACCTTCACCAGAGAAACTGCTAAGAAGGCAAAGCTCAGGGCCCAGAAAATGTACATTATGTAATTCATTATGTAGGAACCTGGACCCTAAAAGCAAGAACAAAACCCAAAAAAATGTCAGAATACAAATTTGATGTAGGAGCAACACTACTACTTAAAATAACACAGAAGTACTCTTGTTGCAAGTATACTTTATGTACACATTTTCAGAGACAGCAATTATTAACAAGCCAAGAATGAGAGAGGAGTTTTGTTTGAAAATTACAGTTACGACATCTGCACATCAGAAAACACTTAGTTACACAATGCAGAAAGTGTTTTAACACTTCATCTTAAAAATAAACATAACACATGTATTTTTTTGATATAGCTGCTAAAATCTACTGAATACTGCGTAAATCTTCTTAACTTAAAAAAATGTGGTAGGAAAAAATAAACCTGTTCTTAGTTATTGGAGAACACAAATTTCATTTTTATTTTACACATATTTACGATCAAGAATAGAATTCTCATGTTATTAACAGTGTTATACTCTCATAACTTTCTCACACCTGCAGCACTCAAAGCCCCCTTCAGTGCATGATATGCACTTTTATTACACTATAACGTATTAATCAAATGCTGAAAAATGGAGCAGACAGGACAACCCAAATCCGTGCTTAGTACCCTAACCTTAAGACCATCATTTTCTTTCCATATTCAGTTGAGCTGTTGAGCCAAACTATCAAAGAATGAGTATATACTTACTTCTGCTTGTCCAATTATTAGTTCCGCCCATGTTTTCCACTGTGGACATTTATCTCTCTCTTCAAATGTGGTTTCATTTGAACCCCAACAACACTGTTCATGGTTAAACCACAAAGCACTAAGGCAAATGCCTTCCTTTAAGTCAGTCATCCAGTCAGCAGCAATGTCAATTAACCCTGCCAATGCCCCTGTTGTAGAAACAGTTTTGTATTAATACTCTGGTAAATAAGAATAACACACACAACTAAAATGAGTAAATTAATGTAAATTGAAACTAGTGAAAATCTAAAGAAATAGACATTTAATATATTACTGATTTAGAGAAACAGATTCTATTTGCAATATTGTAAGATTAGTATTTGCTGAAGTATCCAGTACCTCGTATATATTTCCCAAGTTAAATATACCTTTTCTTTTTTCTTTATTTTTTTTTCCTATGCCACAGTTCTCCAACAGTCCACTGAAACTAAGGAGTTAAGAATCAAAAGCAGACTAATACATTTTTGTGATGAAAAAGATAAAAGACCTTCTGACAAAATTACCTTGCTGTCCCTCACAGAATTCCTGAGCTATTCCACTATTTTTATTACAGAACAGCATATCTGGAGAAAATAATTCTTACCTTGCCAATAACAGTTTTAGAATAACATAAATAAAACATCAAATAAACCCTGATGACATTCACGCGTTCCATATACAAAATTACTTAATTTTGTCACGTGGTGTAACATTCCTACTGCAGGTAACAAACTATAGATACTAAGCAGTTAATAAACTCAAAGCTTAAGAGGCATTGGGTGTTGTAACTACCTACAGAAAACTTACTGAAGAGTCCTCAAAAATCAGGCATTACTTAGGAAGTGGCTTCAAAGGATTAAACCAATAATTTTTAAAACCCCTTCATTTTACAAAAGTGAAAGGGTTTTTCATGGTGGCGGTATACTGAAAAACTACTTCTAAAGCCAGTATTTTTGGCAACACGTACAACCTTTAATTAATTATAATTTACTATTTTTTAAGGTATTAATCACTACTAGAAATAACTGTCTAGATACAGCTACAATTTCCAATGTACATAATTTGTGTAAGATGGTAAGAGAGAATTACCTCCAATTTACTAATTTATATTTATTGATCTTGACAGACCTTCAGTTTCAGATCATGGGCCAACCAAAGTTAAAGGCAGTATTTCAGCAAAACAAAATTTAAACCGAATTTATTAAAATACATAAACATAAGATCACCCCATGACTGAAATCAAGGTTGTACCATTTAAGATCCACTAGACCGATACAATAGAAAGCAATTGAAACCGAAAAACCTACAAACGTCAATAGACAGAATTACTTCACTGTGTTGCTCGGAAACATAGTAAAAGCAGTTGTAAAGTACATCACAGCCTGGGGGATGGAAATACAACACTGCATATTCTCACTCAAATTACCACCAGCAATTTCCAGTAATTATACACTCCCAGTTTGTACATTCAGAGGTAAATAAAGTTGCTATAAATTAATATATACGCAAAGTTTTTATGTGATCTGTGAAAGTGATTATGTATATATCTAAGGAGTAATTACACATTTACTATGCCTTTTTAGCAGGCATTGCCATACTCTGCATTTTCCTAGTATTTTCCTAGTATTTAACCCAAGATCTCTCTTTGAAATACCTTTTTTTGCAAGAACAAGGCACATAGTTTGTGACTTCTCACTCCTGCATATTTTGGTCACTCCAAACTACGCCAATAGAAGGCAGCACTGCATGACAGTGAAGCCACAAACTATCAGATGATTTTATCTATAAAACCCATCCTAAAACACATTAAAAAGAAGCGACAGAATTGAAGTAGAGGCCAACAATCTCTACCTGCTACTATTTGTTGTTGGCAATAATCTCTAGAAAGGCATGACACAGACATATCACCAGACTTTGCTCATGCATAAACACTGGCTTTACAGGGAAGAATGGTTACCAAAACCACACATATAACAGTGTTACTTTTTGGTCCATAGGGAATAAGCAAATGGGTTCCTAGCAAAAGAAAAGAAAACAAAACAAAACCCTCAAAAAAAAAGAAACAAATTCAGAGTATAAAAAACATCCAGAGCAATCAATTAATATACTTTCACAAGAAATCCTAATTGGAAAAAAGCAAAATTTGACAGACAGGGAGAACACCAACCTCAATCACAGGATTAAAGAATATTGATAGTTTATTAGGCAGAAGTTCAATAACTCTGAGAAACTCTCACCAAGCTCAGAAAGGAGTTTGTTTTCCATTTGATTTGTAAATGCTTACCTCAAAACACTAAAGTCTGTAAATCAAGATAGTCAACCTTTTCCTTACCTCATGGAATTGTGGCAGTAGCCTAAACCAGCTCTTATCCAGGTTGATGTATAACACACAAATGAAAACTACAGTAACTATACTTGCTGAGAAATCTAAGAAAGAGATCCCGTTTTTTTAATTTACCTGATGCCAAGCCAGTTAACGTGACTACTAGCCATCCTGACCACGCATCGTACAAACTTTTTGTCATCTCCCATGCTGATTCTTTCTTCTTGCTGTTAATCTGCAAAGAGAAATTGTTACATATACTTGTGTGCATTTCTGTAATAAGAAAAGGAGAAAAAAAAGTTAAGTATGACATGCAAACTGCATGATGCAGGCTGCACGCAAATACATCCTCTCTTTAAACTACAAGCATTTTCCTTGTTATTTAGTGTTTTATACAGATAAATCATCTTGGTTATTCAGACATCAAACAACCAACGGAGGAAAGTAAATTTGCTTAATTCCAAGAACTAAAACCCAAGAAATGCATTATTAGGATAAATGAATCCTTTCAATGAAACACACTTAAAAGATGTAACTGCAAAATTATTTCTCTCTTAAATCTTAAAATATTTTTTGCTGAATCTCAAATAAACTGTTAATGTACTCCTCCAAATTCCTAAACTTCTGTTTCAAAAGATACATTTCTATCTATCTTTTATCTTTAGACTAAAAACCACACGAATATAAAACAAAACCAAAATCTGGGTAACTACCCTATAATACTTCCAGACAACTTTTACCAATGACATCTAAAGTTACTGCACTGATAAATTAGTACTTCTTATTTTAGCCTTATTTACTTTACATTGTGCACTTAGCCGAAATTTGTGCCTAACTTGTTTTGTAATTAACCTTCATTATGTAGTTGGATCCTAGTCTTACAATTCTTATGAACTGTAAAAGAAGGGAGAAAGTATGTGCAACAAACAGCAAAAAAATAACCCCAGACCAAGACAGCACAATACTAGATAAAGGAATCCAGAAAAAAATACCACTCCTAAGGCAAATAAATACATTGGATAATTTCCTCCACATTTGTGAGATTCTCAAACTTCATTTTTAACAGAAAAGTTGTTTCTGTAGTAGCATGTCTCTGAAAAACAGCATTAACTAGCACTCATTTCTTCTTCTTTCCAGATCTTTGATTACATGGCCAGACAATATCCTATCAGTCAGGGCATATTTATAAATTTGACATGAACTGTGAACTGTCTTGTCTTGCTGTTTTCTGGTCTCAGGCATTAAAATGAGCAACAGCTGAGAGACTTCATCCTAGATAACTTATTTCCAGATGTGATCTGCCTTGCCAGGATTTGGTCTGGCCTAGCATTCTGCCCAATGGCATATCCACTAGATACTAATCTACACATCTGCAGTGTAAAGATGGTATTGTGTTAATTACTACTTGGACATCAAATTGTGAAATGAAGCATTACATGGAAAACACCTTCCTACTTTTCACTGTAAGCATTCAAACAAGGTATATGCTCTCAAATCCACTGTCTAAGGATCTCTTTTCCTTAAAAAAGCAGTAGATAGTGCAATTGTGGATGTTTTGGTTTTTCAACCTAGTCTACGATTTATCTCTTTTTTTTTAAGCATGTCAAAGTAAATCAGCACATACATCCTACTTTTGTTCCCTTAAAATGTGACTTAAAAATGGTGTTTCCAAAGAAAGCAGAATAATGCTATAGTGTTGTATGTGAAGGAAGCTCCCCTCTGGCCCCTCCATACAATTACAATTCATTTTGAACTATTAGTTTTGATCAACTGAAAATATCTCAGGAGAAAGGACATCTCCAAATCTGTCTGGGTTTCAGGTTAATTAATGTAAGCACCCCAAAAGTTTGGCAGTTTTGTTCTAAATAGCATATTTATTCCTAAAATGCTATTAAACAAGTCTATTACATGAATGACAGTTACTGACTAATACAATCTGAGCCCATTTCATGAAAGATTCCACTGCAGAGCATGCTGATAAAGATGAAAAGGCCTGAACTTCGAAGATCTTCTAAACAAATCAACACAGAAGAGAAGAAAAGCAAGTTATGTAACAGGAAAGCGGAAAGGACATTTACCATACATACTGAAACTGCTTTTTTGTTAAGTGTTTCAGATAGGAAATGTTCACTTTCCATAATCCAAACACAGATACGCTTGTATCAGTATAAAAGCAATACACATCAGCACCCACTTTTCTGTACAAGTACCACCATAAGCACTACTGTACCACTACAAGTATACCTATGCTGGAAAACGGCCTTCCAGATCCTACTATGCAAAAAAGGCAGTACAGTAAAAATGTCATTAGGGTGAGAGGGAACTATTTCCACTCTATTAAATTACTGTTTCCTTTCAAAGTTATAATACTGTTGCGGGACTGACAGTATAAATGAAACAGTGTTTTATAGCATCCAACTACTTAGAAATTTAAAGTACGCCCATACTTGCATGCATTACTAGATTAAACCTTAATTCCAACATCCAACAAAAATTATTTTCCAAGTATTGTTAATTATCTCAGTACCCGTCTATGCCTTTCTCTGTCTTTGCACTTCTCTCGAACCCAGTCAATGGTATGGAAGTCATCATATGTTCCTACTCCAGGAATTGGTTCATCGAGAAGATCCAGTAAATGTGTTGAACTGTTGATACTTCCTCCATTTGTCATTGTATAATGAGTTCCTGTGGCAGAGGAAAGACAGGAATGAATTAATTCTGCAATAAACGACATATTCTATATAGCATATAAAATTTCTGAACAAGTAATTAAGACACTTCCCTTAATACATATATTTTACTTCATTCAGGTCTCAGTGTTACATGTCACTATTTCTTCCTGTAACTAGTCTGTAGGTTAAATTTGCACATCAGTAACTTTGTATTTCCATTGGTTAAGTATGAATGAACTAGTCAAACTGTTGTTATGTTTTGTGTGTGAAATCCAGAGAAATTTCAACAGAAAAAAGTGGAAAAAAAAAACAGCTTCGATGCACAATTAACCTGAATTTTATTTCAGTTTATGAACTACAAGAGAAAAATCTGAATGTAAGAAAACAAAATGAGATGATTAGACATAACATTCACAGCATTTTCCGAATTTGCTAGTTATTTTTTAATATATACACACCACTGATTAACAATCTCTCCTATATGTCTAGACTAAACCTAAAAAAACAACATCAACAGATTATGAGTAACTAAAAGCCAAGCAGATACTTTTCTTTCTTTACTTATTTCAGGTTACTCACAGAACAGCCCTCAGTCATGCAGTTGGAAATACTCTATAAAGAAAATGACTTGTACTAATTTGTCATCACGGGCTAGTTCCTTCACGAGCTGCTTGCATAGCAACATCCCCAACAGTATTTCTTTCAGGGATCAGAATAAGAAGAGCAAGAGGAGTACTGAGAGTTTTCCCCTTTTCACAAGTGATCCAAGAAGTTTCAGGTTTTTAAGCTTCCAAATGTCACCAGTTCTGTGACATCTTGGCATTTTTTGAGTTCCTGTGCTATATTTACAGACTCCAAGTATCATTTTGTGCTGGATAGCTGCCTACACATAGTACCGCCACCATTCACCCACCCAACACCAACTGCTTCTGCAACAGTAATTATTAAAGGAACACCTGTAATGAGGTTAATACGGACAATGATTTAAGGAGTGATTACTCACACTTGTTTGACTAAGAACAAAAAAAATTGGCCAACAACATATGTTGTGCCCCAACAACCTCTATTCTTAAAGATGTAAGTCGAAGTTGGCCAAGACTTCTATCAGTTCAGACAGGCACTGACATTCATTTTGCTAGACTGACACTGGGATGGATAGGCATGTGGCAGGGAATGGGGGGATGGGGTGGGGGTGGGTGTTGGATTTTCTTATTTGTTTAAGTTATTTTAATTGCAGGCTTGGCTTCCTGGACTTGTCAACAGAAGTTTCCAACTCATCAAAAAGAAAAAAAATGGTCTTCAAAGGGCCTATCTGTAAACTTCCAACTGCTAAAGTGCTATAAATGCAGGGTTCAGGAGCCCCAGCTCCCACCAACAACTGACAATTAGATTTATATTTAGGAAAAATGTGCTTTTCCTTTTAAATTTGTGAAGTCTGAGATCTAGCAGAAGCAGTGTGACATCTGGCATTTTACTCAGACCTCAGCGATCTACTGCATGAGACGTCTTGTTTATGCATGCTTTATAATGCAACATTTATTTGGACATTTTCTTAGTGGTGAAAGACAACACAGAAGGAAATTATATAAAAATCTTATTAAAATGCAATCAAAAATTTTCAAGATATACAAACTACTATTTATTACATATAGACATTACATATAAAAAAGTTTAACATTTATACAAAGCTGTGGTTGGTATTTTTTTAAAAAATCTTGAAGAATAGAATAAAAATGCAGGATACAACTCCTCAACAATGCCAATGCCATTCTCTTGTGCTGACCTGGCTGCCTTATTTCTTAATACTGTTTTTTTTTCCCAGTCTATGCCATATTAAATTCTCCTCATCTATTCACCATAGTTAAGTCCTGTCAATCCTGTCAATCTCTTCTCAAAGCTGCTCCTAGTCTCTCTTACAGCAGATGTAAAGAAGCATTACCTACACTTCCATTAATAAAAGGCGAAAAACAAAAAAAATAAATTAGATTTGCTAATAGAGGAGATTGCAAAATCTTGCTTAAGGATAAGGGATTCGATTCTCTTGCCATTTCCAATTCTCATAACTAGAAAGGAAGTCTAAGATACATGTCTGCTAGCTGAAAGGGCAAACTGATCTTGTGGAAGAGGCATTACCAAAATTCACATTGTAACAATTAGTTTAGCTCTCAAAATTAAAAAAATCACAAAATAGTTTATGAAAATATTCTTTTTTACATTAAATTAACCAATGCAAAGCAAGCAGACGCAAATTAAATTCTGCCACAGTTTAATTATTAATCTCCTACAAAGTTACAATGTGATCAAGTAATTCCCTGAACCTCAGTGATGACAGCAGGACAAAAGCTTGCCTTTGCCCCAGGAGAGTTGGTTTTATGCCTTGCTATATGTGAAGCAATATCAAGCTACAAGGAGCATGCAATCCTATGCCACACAGGGCAGAGGAGAGCTGAGAGTTATAAATGTATTGTACACAGTAAGAGATTATTTTATGCGTATCAGAAGGTGCTGAGTTGGAATTGTCTCCAGGGAAACCATCAGGGATGTCCCCACACTCACTGCACCAAACAGAACTTGGAGCGGACTATTAAGAACAGCCATTGCCTGGATACAACAAAAATCGCACTGAAACGTGTTAGGTTCCAACTTTACCAGCATTTGCTGGCACACCAAATACTGGAATATAAGTGATTACTGTACAACATGGATGAGACACAAGATGTGAAGCTGAAGAGGCGCTCTCTTGCTGAACACAGACGTCTATACATGCCTGATGCAGCTAAACAGCTACAAATTTGTACCAAGCGAAAAACGGGTAGCAGCAATATCCTGCATTCATGTGCGGTAGAAAGGCTGACATACACAGGACAACGAAGAAGACAACTATACAAAATCTGATGGACATTATGTAAGATACATAAGTCTGACAGCAGTGGGAGAGGACATTCTCTCCCACTAGCAGCTAGACAGTAGCTAGCTAGCTGTCCTACTAACACTAGCTAGTACTATGACCTACGTAGCACGTAACTATTCTAAGGAAGAATTCGGAGAGCTGTACCTTTACCAATACTCAACACACTTCCAAAATTCCACTTCATTTCCTTCCTTTTTTAGCTATTTACATATTTAAGATGCTCCTTCCAGCTATGACAATAATGATTCTCATCAGCATAAATACATGCAAATTCTCACCCTTTATTGGCAGTTTCTTCGAAGTGTTATTAAATGTATTTTCAACTCAAGAGATTTTTTAAAATCCTTAACATAATAGAGATTTTTCATCACAAAATTCAAGCCTCCGAGCAGAAAATCATCATTACCCTGATAAATTGTAGCATCTATATAGCTATATATATATAGCTTTCTTACATTCCCAAAGTTCACAAAGTAGTTCACCTTCCTTCTTCCACCCTTTCCCTAGTCCTCAAGTTTCAATACTCCTTCCGTGTCTAAAACACAAAGCAAGTACTTTTCATCAAAATAGAGGCAGCCTTAGCATTAAAAACCAGAGCAAGCACTTAGCACACAAGGAACACAGGCACAGCCTCTAGCTATGACAAGAGAAGACCTTCATTTTCCCTATGTACACACCTAAGCTGTCAGGCAGCTGTAAAGAAAGTAAAGCCTTCTTTTTTTTACGTGTAGGTTTGCTTAAGGCTTTATTAGACTGGGAAGCAGATGGCAAAAGTGGCAGGCAAAACTTTTATTATTGCTGTTATTCCAAACTAACCCATATTACTACAGGGAGGCAAGCAGCACTACACCAATCCTTCAGAGGCTCAATACAACTGACATGAATCCTTACAAAGCAAATTCAACACAATCCTTCAACATTCTGCGAAACTAAGGTAGCTGGTAGCCCTTTATTAGCACACTCCTCTCCAACAGCATCTTTAATAATCCTGTATTCTCAACACACAAATAGCAAGCTGCTGCAATCACGGACTGCAGGCTCACAGACAGTAAGCTTCTAGACAATGAAAGAAACATGCTTCTTCAGAGAAAGGAGACCATCTCTTTTAGGCGATTCGGTCACTGTAGATCTTGCCCAAACTACGTTCTAGGAAGGCAGCTGACTTTTGTTATCCTTTCATGCATGTAATTCCAAGCCCTCACCACAATCCTTTCTCAGCAATCAGTTCCCATACTGCTGAAGAACTGCTTCAAGTGAAGCTGTTAAAAAGAAAAAAAAAAACAACCAGAAAACAGAAAACACACACCCCCTAAAAAAAATAAAGAATAATGCATCATGTTGAAAGAAACAGTCTGTAATAAGCATTAAAGATAACAGTAAAACACTGTACTTTAGGGCATCTGGCCAGAATGACATAAAGCAAAAACAAATAGAAAGCTACATGGTCAAAACTGGAATAAGTGGATTCCAACATCATAAAAAAGCCTTAATCTCTGGAGTCGTCAGGGCTTTGTTTGTTTTTTATGAGAACAAAAAAAAAAGAAAAAAAAAAAATTGCCCGAGAAGACACTATGCCTGATAGAAAATGCACACCTTACCATATTGCTCTCCATTCTCCTCTGAACATGAAGTTATATTGAATAGCTGTTAGCTCCCAACACTAATTTAACCTCCTGCTTTGCTTAGCGTCCCCCTCCAGATGTAAAGCAGGAAAAAAGAAATTATACAACTAGTATTCTGCCATATACACACAAGTTGTTTCATAGATTACAGGTTCCTCCTTGCCTTATGTCCCAACTTGAGGCAACGAATCTATCTTCCTTTCATATTCTATATATGTGCCTCACATAAGCGGTCTTCAATCTTGATTGATGCTGGAACTCTGCTGAATATGACAAAAAGCTGACTCATGAAGATTACACACAACTTTTTTCAGGTGCTACACACACCACTTTCAAAGGCTGTCTCACCTCTTCTACTAGTGATTCCATATATTCTTTTGCCATCAACAGATTTCTTTCAGATCTGAAAGCAACTCTGAGCAACCTGCAGCTGACAAAAGTTGCAGTTTTTCTTAGAAAAAAAAACACCTGGGAAGTTTTGAGTCAATTCATTTAAGAAGAAAAAGATCATGTCAGCAAGGACTAATACCTTTAAAACACAAGCAGACCATAACTGACTATTCACTACGGTACAGTTCAAAAACTTTCAAGATAAAACATTTTAAAACACTAACAAATCAAAACATGAGTTGCCAACATTCACACGCTGTTGTATTTTTCACTTCATAGATCTCTTGAAACAAGTGCCTAGCGAAGGAATCCAACAGATCAAAGATCTTCAGGGTCAGTGGACCTGGGTTCTCACTTCTTCACAGTGTTCTACCCTTCTGGGGGAGGCAGCGCGTTCCAGTTTCCATAATCTATGATTTAAAAATCCTACTGAAAGTACACTTACAACAAGTTGACTTAAAAAAATTATGGAGCTAGTGCTTCAGTTATCTGCATAGACTTTCACACAAGAAGGGGTTTTTGCAACATGATGCACCTCATTCCTGTTCAACAATCCTTCCCAAATCTTTCCTTGTGTCATGATCCGTATTTTCTCATAAAAATTATGAGAAGGGAAACATCAAGATTTAAGACAAATGCTGCATCATAGGTGATAAAATGGTGCATGACAGATTTTTACATGGTTCTCCACCATATGAGACTCTGAACAGTTAGCCAGTATCACTTAAAGAACAATCGCACATAGCTACAACCTCCAGACATAAGTACAGAATAAGGTACTGAACTGAGATACTAATATGGTTAAGAGGATGGCAAACGGACTTAACAAGATCATAGTTTTATGATAAAGTTCAAGACCCCCTCTATATGCTGTACAGCATATGACATCTATCTTCTGAATGCACATCCCAAAACATACCACTCCGTCTCAAACTGAGCATGTATCAGCTTACTCTGTTTTATGAAATGAGACATATCTCTCAGGACATACTTACACAGTAAGGCCTTGCCAATCTCCAACTGCTGGCACCCAAACAGGAGATCTTGCCCCACTATTTCTCTCTCCAATTCCTGGCCACAGACTCCCACTCTCACCCCTGGCTCATCTCTGTTGCCCCCGTATCCGACTGTACAGTAAACCAAGTAGACATGTTAACATGACTAAACAGACAAAAGTAATAAAGAAAATTTCTGCCATTGTTTAGAACTGGAGTCAAGCTTCTGTGCTGTCACAAGAAACAGCCAGGGCAAATCATAGAATCATAGCATCATTTGGTTGGAAACGACCTTTGAGATCATCAAGTCCCATCATACTTGTCCACTAATAAACCATATCTCTGAGCACTTCACCCACCCTTCCTTTAAATATCTCTGGGGATGACGACTCAACCATTTCTCTGGGCATCCTGTTCCAGCGCCTAATAATGGGATAAATCTTCCCATAAAGAATTTTTTCCAGATATCTACTCTAAGCCTTTCCTGGAGCAGCTTGAGGCCATTTCATCTTGTCCTATCACCTGTTACTTGGGAGAAGAGACCAACACTCACCTCACTACAACCTCCTTTCACATAGTTTTAGACAGTGATGAGGTATCCCCTCAGACTCCTCTTCTCAAGGTTCACCAACCCCAGGTCCCTCAGCTCCTCCTCATAAGACTTGTTCTTCAGCCGCTTTACCAGCTTCGTTGCTCTTCTCTGGACACCCTCCAGAGCCTCAATGTCCTTCAGTAGCGAGGGGCCCAAAACTGAACACAGTATTCAAGGTGTGACCTCACCAATGCCAAGCAGAGGGGCAGAATCACTTCCCTCATCCTGCTGGCCACATCGTTCCTGACACAGGCCAAGATGCTGTTGGCCTTCTTGGGCACACTACTGACTCACATTCAGCCAGCTGTCAACTACAGCCCCAGGTCCTTCTCCACCAGTCAGCTTTCCTGCCACTCTTTCCCAAGCCTGTAGTGCTGCACAGCTTGGGGTTGTTGTGTCCCAAGCACAGGACTCGGCATTTGGCCTTGTTGAACCTCATACCATTGGTTTCAGCCCATCGATCCAGCCTGTTCAGATCCCTTTGCAGAGCCTCCCTTCCCTCAACCAGATGGACACTCCACTGAGCCCTAGGGAACACCACTCGTGACCGACCTCCAACACCATTTACCACCCCTCTTTGGGCCTGAACATCCAGCCAGTTTTTTTATCCAGCAGAGGGTATGCCTGTTCAGGCCAACGGCAGCTGGTTTCTCAAGCAGAACACTGTGAGAAACATTGTCAAAGCCTTTAATAAAGTCCAGGTACACTACATCCATGTGTAGTGTAAAATGAAAGAACTGAGAGAAAAGATAGGGAATGACAAGCAAGTTCACCCCCTTCCCCAGGAACAAACTGTCAGGCTAGTTATACTGAAATATATAAATGCACCCTTGGGGTCTTGTCAGACTTTCATTATGCCTTTCTGCTGGAAACAATTCAAAACTTCTATATAAATATTAATATAACTTCTATATTAATATTAATATCTAGACACTATACAGTAATATCCACTTCACAGAGCTCGTAACTCCCAAAGGTGGCCACATTTAAAAACATTTCAGAGTTGTGAACACAACAACAGATAAACAATATCAATATTGGAGTCAATGGCAGAGCAATAATAGGACGCAATTTTTCAAAGGTGTTTCTCTACAAGCTCCCTAACTGCTAATACTCTTACAGCAAGAGTACACTCTTCTGCTGCTGCTCACTCATCCCTTTTTCTAGACAGTGCACAACTACACACTCCCCTCAGCAGCTGTCCTTCTGGCTGACAGCAGTGCAACGCATTTCATTTGTGCTGCTCTGAGCAGTGTGAAAGGAGGGGAAACAAGATAAAATGCACCCCTGTGAGTGAAAATGAAGCTAATCAGTTTACACTAAAGGCTGGAATAAGCTCTGCCTGACATGCCCATCCAAACCTGCTGAGTGCTAAAATCAGTAGGGGCTGTAGCTTTCCAGAGGCCAGATACTAATCCGAGGCTTTGCTTCATGCTTGTGTCCTTGAGTATTAAGTGGCAAGGGGAAAGGAGGCGGGGAGCACCCTGAATGCAACACACGCCCCAAGGATCATTTACACTTGTAACAAAGAAGATGTGTATACACAAGATATGTGCTAGTGCCCAAGCTTCCGTCTCCATATTCAGACCCCAAAAATATGAGACTTTCAATTAAAAAAAAACCAAAAAACAAAAAGAAACAACCATCAGTTCATTTAAATTCGTCTGTAACCACTCAAGAAGAGTCATTAAGCACTATTGTCTTTTCCTGGCTAGAATTAATTTTTAAATTTCACCATCAGAAGCCCAGCACGCCACGCCAGAGCACTGGCAGTCACTACTGTTGATGATCAAAGATTTTAAAGTCTTTGTAATCAAGTAATACACTCCCTTTCGTGATTTTTCAGCCTGTCTCTTCAATTGGCTCTTCTAAACTGCATCAAAGGCATAAAAGCACAAATTGGTCTCTGCATTACAATCAAAATGCATACAAAAAAGATAAAGCCATACAGATACTAACTGAAAAAAAAATCAGCTGGAAAAATGTCCAATAGGTAGGAAACAGAAGGCTCAGAACAACATCTGTAGAACAGGGAAAGAAATAAAATGCTCTAGTGACAGTCCCCTCCATTTTTTCTGCCAAAAAAAAAAAAAGAAAATCTGGGTTTAAATATAACCTTTAAAAAAGTAGGAGTTAAATGATAGCTGAATAGCAGCAACTCGGAGTTCAACCAAGACTTTTGAAGACTTGTACCCACTGCAAAGGCACAGGAATCTGAGGAGAAGCCAAGTAATGCTCAGTGTGTATAGCATAATCAAAAAAAGAACATAAATAGCTTTGGCTTTTTACTTCAGGTGAAAAAAACACTTCTGCTTCTATGAATCAGCAGAAAAAATGGCTTTATTTTTATAGATTTCTTTTCTTGTAGTCTTAAATGTGGAATGGACTGTATTTACTTATGTCTATATTCAACAGGGACTTCAAACAGGAAAGGGAAGAGTTATGGGGATTCCCCACACTACTAAACTTACAACTTAAATAGAGGAAGAACAATGCAGGAAGAAGACGAGAAAAATAAAAGGTATAAAGATACATGAAGTTAAATAGAGCAAACATTACAAAAGGAAAACAATCTACCATCTAACAATGGGCCAAGGTAATAGGAGTCAGAACAATACAAATCTAGATATTAATATTTCCAAGCGCTGCTGCTGCATGTACATAAAAACTACTTACTTAAATACGTTGGTTTGGATGGCAAAGACAGGATGCAACAAAAATAATAATTCTGCTAATGTGATTATCCCAATCAGGCTCAAGGAGGGCATAATCTTGGTTTGTTCATCAGCTTTCTAATATCCCAGGTAATAAATCTCAAAATTTCCAAAATTGATTAATACATGCCTGATAGAGAACCTTATCAGTCACACAGCACATGCACACAGACAACCTGTAACCACCTACAGAGAACAGTGGTTACATCTCATTGGCGCTTCCTGTTAATCACCAAAGTCAAATATGCTAGACTTATCATTGAAAATTCTTAACCTCTTTTTATACTAGGAACCTTAAAACAAGATGCAGCAGAAATTCAGTGCCATTACCATGTTAAGTTTCTTCAAGCAATGCTTTTTTCGCAAAGCACTCACTGTTAGGCAACTATAAACATCTTGATCACATTTTTCTGTCATAGCCCAGTAATTAGTCTTATAGTAATTTTATTACTTTGCTACCGATAAAGTGCAGGGTCAAACTCTAGCTCTTAACGTGTACACAACTTTCACGCCCATTTAATTCAAAGGTCACACTGAGAATCTCAGTCTCACATGGATCTACCTACTAATTCTTACAGGAGGCCCACAAGCAGAAATGCAGCCTGAAATACTAAGTGTAACTGTTGACCACTCTGTCCCACAGCCTACAATAATGGCTGAAGCTGAGGGGTGGATGTTACTGTTAAGAGTACAGCCTAAGCAACAGAATCTGCACCTGTGATTGGGACACAATAAATGAAACTGTGAGTTACACTGTCTCTCAGAAAAAGATTAGGCCTACTAAAACTAAGCCATCAGTATATGTGGTGCGCTCTTTATGTAAGTAGTTTTCACATCTCCTAGCTACTGACTCAACTGGAGGTAATTAGTGGTACAGCATTTCACTAATTTTGCTTAAGGACTAAAATTTAAGACGTGCTTCTATATATGGAGCAAATAAAAGGGAGTTAACAACCCTCGTGCTTGCTGAAGCTCAACTTTTGCTACTGGTAGCCTGATCACTACACATCTACTGCTAGTGCTCAGATTTCAAATTTCTGAAGAATGGTAAGAGGAATGTTATTTCGGGAAAAAAGGAGGGGAGGGGAATCAAAAAGTGTGAGCATGTCTGTGAATGGCTGGAAGACAGACAAGATACTGCTAATTTGGAAATTTCAAAATAGTCCAGCTAGCAAAAATGATGCAAAAATAAATCCAAGGGCAAAGAATTGAGCAACTCTAATATTTACACAACATATATACTAGCATATGGTTTATTATATAAAAATTCTTATAAAAAAGCATATACGTCAGTTCTTTAAAATATATGCAATCCTAAGTTAGGATTTAAAACCCCTTTCCGAGGAGAGAAGTAGTACTTTTAATTCTTTTAGTTACCAAAGAAGTTAACTGTGTCCTTGCAGTTTTATTTCAGTGTAACAGGGAGAATAAGGAGGTCTGGAGTGATGCACTGAGTATCGCATAAAGAGAAGTCTCGGAACAGAGCAAGTTAAAGGAACTCCTGACAAAAAGGATTTTAAAAAACTATTTTTTACTCACAAAAATGATGAGTAATCAACATTAGAAGATAAACACACCAAGTAAATACCCATTTTAAAATCTTTACACTTCATATTTCACAGCATATTTGCACTGAAAAAAACCTCATCTACTTAATGCAAACCAACAGGTCAGGCTTTTAATAATAATGTATTATACTTTCTATTTCACTTCATTCAACGTTAGTAAAGGCTGTTAACTAACCCTGAAAGTTCACTAACGATTTAAACAGTCATTTCATCACTGCTGAGGTTTGGCCACTTCAGGTGAGCCACTGCAGTCAATGAATGCAACAAATACTTCGATGTTACAAAGCAGTTTTGCGTTACATGAACATTACTGTGCAGGACTGAAGAGCTGTCATATGTGAATAAGGGAAAAATTCCACAGGCTTTAACAATTAAGTTTGTTTTCTCAAAATATCTTTATCCGTTTTTTCTTGGCTTGTTATTACAGTGCTCTGAAATCTACATGAGAAAAGAACATTCTTGGCAGTATTCTTTTCTAGACTCACAAATAATAAAGAAATTTCAAGAATTGACTCTAAATGTCAGAGTTTATCTGTTAGCATTTTAAGCCTTATTTTCATAGCTGGATGACAATAACAGATTATTGTGGTATTGTAAATCAGCAAGAAATATCCACAAATTTTCATGAAATCTATGGAACAAATTTGTCTAGAGATTCAATTTTCTTACAAGTCAGATGTGCTTGACAAATTAAGATTTGCAAAAGGCTACAGTAACACTGTTGGTATTCTGTTCTTTGTTTTTAATCACTATAGCAAGGCCAAGAAGCACCAGTATCACTGGGTATGAAACACAGTGCTAGAATACAAGAAGTACAAGCCCTAACAGAATTCAGTGAAACTGCAGAAAATGACAAGTCACTGGGAATTCCTTTGCTCAGTCCTAATGGTGTCACCACAATGGGAACACCTAGTTGAACTCTTGCCTCTTTTCATTACAGTATTTGTAGACTGTATATTTAATACCAATACTCTTATGTGTCAGACACCACTGCGCAGTGCAATATCTACTTTTTGTATTGTAAAACCAACTAAAATGCGGTAATCTCCAGGTATATCTATGTGATCACATTTCAGTACCTAGCTACAATGTGCAGAGTTCGAAAGCATCATAGTAGGGCTGTTTTGCAGTTTTCAGCTTTAAAACTATCTACAAATCTACACTCGGTGAGTGGATGACGCTGGAGGAGACCACTAGAGGTCATCTAGACCCCCTGCTCAAGCAGGGCCAGCCAGAGACAGTAGCCTAGGGCCATGCCCAGCCAGCTTTTCAGTATCTGCAAGGAAGGACATGTCACAATCTCTCTAGGTGACCTGTTCCAATGCTTGGCCATTTTCACAGCAAAATAAATGTTCCCTGATGTTCAGAGGGAACAGCCCTTGTTCAGTTTGCGCCCAGTCTCTGGTCCTGTCACTGGGCACCACTGAAAAGAGCCTGGCTCTGTCTTCTTTGCACCTCCACTTCAGGTATTTACATGAATTCTTAAGACCTCCAATGCACACTTCGCAAACGTTCTAAGAAAATACCATCCTCTACCTCTCCGAAGTAATTCTAAAACCTGATTGAGAGAACTACCCAGCACTTGCTATATAATAATAATCTAAGCATTAAACAATGTCCTTGTCTTCAAACATTAAGCCATAGTAGAACTTGTTGATATTCTCAAGATATGCTGAAAAACATTCAAAGAATCACAAAAAGAGAACAAATAACCTTTTATGTAATCTATTAAAATAAAGATAAAAATGCTAGAAGAACATAAAAAAATGTGACCTATTTACAAAAATAAGAGTTTACAAGGAAAGGTGAAACAATAAATTAACACAGAGAGAAAAACAACCCTGATCTTAAACAAATTGTATCTTTATTCTCACCCTAACTCCTCTCTAATGACATCACTAGCAGCCACAGATGCTGATAACTTCCTTAGATTTGACAATTTAAACAACATTACAGTAGGACTCCACCACATTTAATGTTTCTAAACACCAGAGCATAACCATCAAATTCAACTGAGACAAAGAGATGCACGTCCTCAGAATTCGAAGGTATAACTTTAATTTATTCCTACTATAACTTCTCTTCAGTACAAAACCAAATCCTTATAGAACATTTTCTGCTTTAAAATCGCAGTAAGAAACAAAAGGCAAGCTCAGAAGAGGATCTTTTGCCCAACAGCAACAACAGTTTTCTTTTCAAATTCACATCCTCGCAAGCAACAGCGTCAAGAACCTGCCACAAAGCTCCAGTTTCTTAAGAGCTCATCAATATCTGCTTAATCGACATATTAGAGCGGCACAGCTTTCCCTTCGCGCACCAAAGACGTCAACGAGGAGTCAAGTCTAAAAGCAGGGATCTACAAGCACGGATCTAAAGGCGAGGATCCACACGCAGGGACCCACACGCAGGGGCAGGAGCTCCAAAGCCAGCCGAGGGCTGTCCCCGCCGAGGCAAGGCAAGGTGTGACAGCCGCCCCCCGGAGCTCCTGCCCATTCGGCCACCGCCAGGCACGGCCACAATCCGGGGGCTTTCTGTACACGAGACGGCTTTATTAATTTAAAAACAAAAAAAAAAAAAAAGAAGGGGAGAGGCAGGGAAGGCTGCCACGCATGGCAGATGGAGTCACAAGGCGATGAGCCCGCGGAGAAGCAGCCCCTGAGGAGCCGGCCCGGACGGGACCCGGCGGGTCCCAGCGGGCGAGTGACCCGCACGCAGGCTCGCCCACCTCGCTTATGCAACTCCCGCAGCGGAATGCCGTCGCCTCCCCCGCCATCGTAGGGCAAATAGGGATCCTCGGAGGCATCCATGTCCGCGGCTCGGGGCAGGGCCGTGGCGCACCGCCGGCTCTGCCCGCTGATGTCAGCGCGGGGGCGGCCGGAGCGGCACCTGCCCCGCCCCCGGGGCCGCGGGGGGACGGGCTGCAGCGAGAGCGGGGCGGCACTGGCTGCCGGAACGGGGAACGGGAGGGGCGTTGGAAGAGACCTGAAAGATCAGCCAGTTCCAACCCCCCTGCCATGGGCAGGGACATCCCACTGGATCAGGCTGCCCAAGGCCCCATCCGACCTGGCCTTGAACACCTCCAGGGATGGGGCAGCCACAATCTCCCCGGACAACCTGTGCCAGTGCCTCACCACCCTCATGGTGAAGAAATCTCGCCTTATGTTTAGTCTAAATCTGCCCCTCTCCAGATTACACCCATTGCCCCTCGTCCTGTCACTACAAGCCTTTGTGAACAATCCCTCCCCAGCTTTCTTGGCCCAACAACCCCATGCAGCACTACAGACCAGGGGAAGAGTGGCTGGAAAGCTGCCTGGCAGAGAAAAGACCTGGGGGTAATGGTTGGCAGCCGACTGAACATGAGCCAGCACTGTGCCCAGGTGGCCAAGAAGGCCAATGGAATCTTGGCTTGTATCAAGAAACGGCGTGATCAGCAGGACCAGATTCTGCCCCTGCACTCAGCACTGGTTGAGGCCGCAACTTGAGTACTGTGTTCAGTTCTGGGCCCCTCACCACAAGAAGGATGTTGAGGCTCTGGAACGTGTCCAGAGAAGAGCAACGAAGCTGGTGAAGGGGCTGGAGAACAAGTCTTATGAGGAGCAGCTGAGAGAGCTGGGGTTGTTTAGCCTGGAGAAAAGGAGGCTGAGGGGAGACCTTATTGCTCTCTACAACTACCTGAAAGGAGGTTGTGGAGAGGAGGGAGCTGGCCTCTTCTCCCAAGTGACAGGGGACAGGACAAGGGGGAATGGCCTCAAGCTGTGCCAGGGGAGGTTCTGACTGGATATCAGGAAAAAAAAAATCACAGAAAGGGTCATGGGGCACTGGCAGAGGCTGCCCAGGGAGGTGGTTGTGTCACCATCCCTGGAGGTACTTAAAAGATGGGTAGATGGGGTGCTCAGGGACATGGTTTGGTGGCAGATAGGAATGGTTGGACTCAATGATACAAGAGGCCTTTTCCAACCTGGTGATTCTATGGAAGGTCACTATAAGATCTCCTCGGAGCCTGTCCTCATATGGGAGGTGCTCCAGCCCTCTGATCATCCTTGCAGCCCTCCTCTAGACCCATTCCAACATTTCCATATCCTTCCTATGCCAAGTATTCCACCTCCCTCAACCTGCTGGCTATAATTCTTTTGACGCAGCCCAGGATTTGGTTGGCCTTCTGGGTTGTGAGCATATATTGCCAGCTCATGTTGAGCTTTACATCAACCAGCAATGCTGACTACTGCTATGGATTGAGCTCATAGTTTCATGGAATTCAAATATGTCTGGCATATTATAGCATTAACAACATTCAAAATTACTGTTGATAACTCTCTCAGCCTGTCAAAAAGGCAAACCTGCAGACCTGCATATTTGCACTTTTTTTGTTGCCCTCCCAGGAGCAGCACCGGCATCAGCTTTTTGAACAGTTACAACTATTGGGAAGGGAAAAGTCAATTATTCCCATTGGTGAGGCAGAAGCTGTCTCCCAGTAATTGTATTTACTCTTTCAAACATCAAGATGAAAAACAATGCAACACGGGTGCTACTGCTCCACGGGGTCACCGCGCCTTGCTGTGACCTCCCCTCATGCTGAAGAACTCCCCATCCTACAACAGTGAACAGACTTCAACATATGTAATTAAATTATCGGTTTAATGTTTTTGATTACATATCTAACTACAATGGTCTGGTGTCTCCAATTTTTTTGCAGTAATTATTCTGGTATTACAACTGCATAACATCCCCACTTAGACTAAAAAGCTCAGATAAGGGGCAAATACCTGCGTTACTGTACCTGTTGACAAAAAGTTATGGGTACTCTTTTAATAAGTCACAGACTCAGAATGCTAACCTAGGTGTTCGTGTCACCATCAAACAGTGACTGCTATGGCTTTGGTGAAACCCAAGCACTTCAGGTAATTGGTATCTAAAGGCAGAAAAACTTAAAATTACTACATAATTGCTTGCATTTAAAATACGTCATTTTATATTGTATCCATATATTAATTTATGTTTACTCTATGATTTCATACTGGTCCTATCTTGCAAGTACTGATAAGGAAGCTATTTTTCAAGAGATTTCCATAGTTGTAATGAAATACATATATGCAAGATGCGCATATTGTTTTTCCTTTTCTTCCCCTCTGGCAGGCAATACAAAATTATTGTTCCCTCATCTATTATTCTCAGTCATTTTAAGCGTTCTGCCTCAGTAAAATGTCATAAATCAACTACACCATCACTTAAGTTGCAGAGATTAATTTTTGTCAAATTACATTAAAAAATTACTCTTGAGGCCTGAAAATGGACATGGAAGACATCACACATAGTGCTCAGTATAGCATTTTGGTTTGTACATAGGTGTGCATATACAAACAAACACACAATTTACCTAAATGCAGGGTTCCAGTGAAATTACTGACTACACAGGCGTAGCAAAGTTGAGAATCCTGCATTGCATGCCTGCAGCACCAAGGCCCAGCTTCAGTTTCATTCACACAAGACACAAGAAAAGGAATTAATTTTATTATATATGCTTTTTCACCTCTGTAAATGTGATAGACAACTATTTTAGTTTCTAAATGCATCAGTTTCTTATATAAATTTCCAAGTATGTTTTAAGGAAGTTATTTCTTTTATAAGCCAATGGTACAAGCTGTGCACTGTAAATCATCTTTTTCAGCACAGAGTAGGACAAAGAAATAGTACATTTTCTTGACAGTAAATGTCAATCTATTAAATCTTAAGAAAATGGCTCCAATACCAATATTGAGAAAATGCTGATATCTCTATCGATGGAAAAACAAGTGAGAATGAAGGAAAACCAAAAGAGCATATAGCAAAACATATTTTAAAACCTTAAAGACCATCTTATCTTGGAGATACTCTTATGCCACAGAGACTCAATTCTAAAATGCTGGTGTCTTCTACTAAGATTTATTTGCTGTCATCTGTACAAGGAAATGCTTCATGAATACTGGTGTCCTACAACCACCAGTTGCAGGACAAGAGCAACTTTACAACAAGAGCAATTTAATCTTTAATATCTTGATATCCAAAAATGGTGTGGCTTTCAGAGCCATTATGCGTTCTCAGCATTTATTTTTGCCTGTGATAAGACAAATGTAAACACCTTTGAACTTTAAATTATCCACATTACTTAAATTTAAGGAGAAGTAAAACAGAAATCCCCAAGCATTCTCAACTCCTTATCTCAACAGCACCTGAAAGTGTCTGTAATCTTATCATAAGACTCTAAATAAAATGTCATTCACAGCAGGAAGAAATATGACAATAATTTTTGTAACTCGGATACAAAATTATTACAGAATGAACTGCTAGTGCATTTATTATTGACTATATTTAGTCAATTATAGAAGACCACACTATAAATGCAAATTCATATTTGAAAGAACATGAAATAAAGGATATCAAGGACTTGTACTAGCATCATCTGGAAGATCATCACTAGTTTAAGAGTTTGATGTTGTTATTAAAATTTAACAGCTGTGCCAAGGTCTCTGCTTATACAGTGTCTGCCAAATAAAGTCCTTTCTTTGTCTAGTCTTAAAAAGCAGAACATTTTCCCTTCTCAATTACCAGCAGCTTTTGTTTTCATTGTTCATAACCACTACCACTGTGTATTACTTTTCCTACAACACGATGAAAAGTGGCTTTTTTAAAGCAAGAGAGAAAGCGAAACACACCATGTATGATAACCTGACCTAGTTAAGCCGGTTTTCTTTTAGTATCTGAAAGTCTATACAATTTTATATTTCCAAATTATTGTTTTTCTACCTGATTTGAAATAGTGTCTGACACGAACTGTCTGACAATTTTTGTATTCAAAAGAGCATGTCAGTCATTTCTGTTTTGAAGTTCAGAAAATTCCAACACTGCAGTTAGTGAAATAGTGACTCTAATTAACAAGGTACTTATGGTACTATGGAGCACCTAACATTATGAAGGCTTGTTGTAAAGCCTAAACTTAGGATTTACAATAGCCTTATTTTCAATGAATGAGAAGCCCTTGAAATGGCCAATTTAGTACATAGAACAGCTTATATGTAAACAGCAGGTTTGTACAGCAGCTTGCTTTCAAGGAGATTTCGTCACAGTAATTATAGTCTAAAGCCTCAATCCCAGAAATCCTCCATGCCCAAATAACTTCCTACACCTGAGTGCTCCCATTGTTCTCAACAGGCACATACTGTGGCTAACCACCACTGAGATGCATGTGTCTTTGCAGAAAAGGGCTTCAAGTCCATTGTTCCAAAAATATCACAATGTATACTGGTGACACACCTTTAAAGCACACAGAGAATGATGAAAGACACCTTAATCCTCCCTTCAGACCTTTTTCCCTTTTAGGAATACAGAAGAAACACGTTCAAGATAAAGTATCTGACTTGTTCTTACATTTTCAGAGGTTAGACAAATGGAATATAGCCAGAGAAAGGTGTTTTCAGGTGAGAGAAAAAGGGAAAAGAATAGGAACATCATAGAGGTATGACAGCCTGCTTAGCCAAGGTTGGAAGGAGGACCTTAATTCTCAAGCACTATTTCACAATTTCATAGTAAAAAGTAAGGTAGGTTTAAAGAAGACAGCCAAGCACCTTATTACATGTAAAACAAATATATTCTCTCAATTCCTTCAATTACTTAGTTTATTTTGGTGGCAGAATATGTAGTTTCACTGCACCAGGTAATGAAAACTAAAATTCCTTTTCTTTCCTGTAGTCTTCTTCTGCCTGCTTTGCAGTTTCTTCTTTTCTCAATCCATACAGCCAAATTAAGCCCAGGCCTAATCGCTCTACCAGCTTGACTTCTCATACTTAACTTGTCTCTGTTTACTGATCTGGCAGCCCCTTTAGTATGTCTTTGTTCATTCTGCATAAAATCATACAACTTTCATCTGGGTCACACAGAGCCAGCAGTGGGAATGCTAAAGATGATAAAAGACGTACAAATAGCCTTCTCTTAGTTCCACTACCCAGACAGTCTAGGATGAAATAACTCAAAAGATGCAATCACAGAAAAGAAAAAGAGAGGAAAAAAAATTTCAACTATACATAGCTTCAAATTAATGCACAGTAAAAAAATACATCTGTTATTAAAATCTTAAATTACAGGGTCCCAAACTTCATTCATTCAGCAGCAGCATTATATGGAACTCTGTGCTTGGCTGCAGTGGTGTTCGGAAAAGGCTCACAGCCATACACAGAAGAGTCCATTAAGCTGTTTCCATTGCCACCTCATCAAAAGCCTCAGTAAGGCAAACAATGACAAGAAAAATTTTAAAGCAAATGTAATGTAAAAGCAGAAGAAAACAAATTTGTAATGTGTTTTTGGGTAGTTCAAGGCAGATGGGGTTTAAATAAAACAGGAGTCAAAAAAACACCCAGAGGAATGTGCTTAGCAGTATACAGTAAGATTTTTTTCTTTATTTGAATTTTATTATACAGGGAAAAAAATAGTTTCCTAATCACTGTTTATTTTTCTATAATTGTTTCCCACAAATTAGTTACTTTGCTTACAATCATTTCACCCAGCAGAGGATACTTTATTCCAGGATCTAGCCTAATAAGCTTACTTGTTCACTGGGCAACCACAGGTTCTTGAATTATGCTTCTACAGTATTGTAAAAACTTCTGATGGTGCTTTTACTCACTGTCCAGACAGGGAAGTTGGTAACTGAAGTCAAACCCAACCAGCAAAAAGAAAGCAGCAGAACAGGTCATACAGCCACCAGCACGTTGTGTAATCAGTTCTGAGACCAACTTCCCCCCAAGGCAGCTGAACATTCACTGTGCATCAGTGAAATACAAGTCAAGGCTACCCACTGCCATGTCAAACTTTAGGGCAGGAGAAGAGAGAAAGACAGAAAAAGAAGAAAATATGAAATCATGATGCAACATGATTTGAAATATGAAGTCATGATGACTAAGACCTAAAGTTAACTGGAAAAAAACTAAGTGTTTGGTCCTTCAAAACTGTTTTGACATCTTGGTCAAAAAGACTGAAGCCAAGACTACTCTCTCCAGTCTTCTTTTCACTCTTTCTAGGGTTGTCTATCAGACTCTTCTTGATTAATAACCCAAAAATGCTGGAAGAAAATCATTGACACCAACAGACAACGTATAACCAACAAGTGTGAGACATGGGGGGTTTTTCCTTCTTTTTTTTTTTCTTTCTTTAATTCATCAACTTTACACAGACATAAAAAAAATATCTTTCTACTGTACTAATCATTCAAAGAGGACTGGGAAAGAAAAGCAGGTTGTTTTCTGCAAACAGGTTGCTTTCTGATTCTCCAAGAGTCTCTTTAATTGCTACCCTTTTTCTGTTCTTTTTCTTTAGGAGTAGGCTTTTACTAACAAAGAAAGCCCTGCTGCATTTTCACCTTTGCATACCACCTTTCCTCACACTCCAATCTGCTCCAATGGTGATAACAACTTATCAACAAGAAGATACGGCATCCTTAGTAGGAAGCAGTCCTGTTTACTTAGCAGCTTGCTTAAAGGTTACTTTTTAATTTTCTAGTGATACCTAAAATACTGCAAACAAACTCTAATACTTGTTTTGGAATTCTAGAAAGCAAGCATTCTTTATTACAGCGCTGGACACATGAAGGATAATTCCACCAATCACGTGTAACGAGACAAAAACTGGTTACAAAATATATTTCCCTTCTACATGCATATGTATAACATTTCCCAGAAATATTATGCATATTTTATTACTTTCTGAGGACTAATTTTAATGCTGTTATAAAATTCACAGCAGCCAAATCTCCACTAATTGGGGCAGTACCAGTTCTCTGTCCAACCTTGCATTCTTTAGAGAGAGAGAGAGAAGACTACAAACAAACTAAGATGATTACAGAAGAAGACATCTCTTCAGCACATATAATACTTAACACAAGAAGTTATGATTTCTCAAGAGAACAGTGTCTGGAAAAACACTGTTTGAAAAAACATGCTATCAGAGGGACATTCTGACTAACTTTCAAAAATACAGTTACTTAAATGAATCATAGAATGGTTTGGGTTGGAAGGGACTTTAAAGAGCATCTAGTTCTAATCCTCTGCCTTGGGGAGGGACATCCCACTAGATCAAGCCACCCAAAGCCAAATCCAACCTGTCCTTGAACACTTCAGGGAGGGGGCATCCACAACTTCCCTAACTGAAGTCAGAAAACTGATTCTACTTCAGCTTAAAACAGAATATTCCACTTTTTGCAGCAGTAACTACTTCTTGCATCAGTAAAACTAGCCAAAACACTGCTACCAAGATCATTCTGCTTTCCCTCTTACCTAAATGCATATAAGGAAATAGGTTTTATTTGCTAGATTGCCTTTATTCTGTTTTAGGGTTGTTTATTTTTGGCCACTATTTCCACTGTTTGAACTTAACTGTTCAAAGTATGCGCTGGGGATAAAATGACAGCATCAACATGTATTCCTCTCTAGATAGGCAAAATATATTGAGCTTATTTTCTATCTTCAATAACATTACATCTTCTCCATATATACATAAGCTGTGTGAACATGCCAACAGTAATTTTGAATGTTGTTAATGCGTAACACTATACTATGCCAGGCATATTTGAATTCCATGAAACTATGAGCTCAATCCATAGTAGTCCTTCATTTTACACTGTGCCTGAGAGAAGGAGATACTGCTAACCCTGCACTAGGCTGTCAATTCAGTGGCCTCAGCAGCATCTCTTAACAAAGCCAGTGTACTTTAGGCACTCCAGCAGAGCTGCAGAAGGAAATCAATAGATTATATGATATCAGAAAGATGGAAAGAATTAATTCCTAGTATAATGATCCATCTTATTGCAGAGTATCAGGCTAGAAATGCATATGCTTGTGTGTTCTGGAAGATGATGAAAATTTTATAAATTTGTCAGGAAAGACTGGTGAGACCATTCAAGGACTGTTGGTAGGGTTAAGTTCTAAAACCACCATGATTCTCACACCCTATAAACAAGTCTTTAAAGAACTGATCCTGACATTTGTGAGAAACCGAAGTTTTTAAACATATAAGAGAACAAGAAACTAACTAGTGACTAAAACTTTAACACTGCCATGATTTCCATCCTTCAGAAAATCTAATGCCACACTAATCCAGTTATAATCTGAAGGCCAGACTACCATTTCAACACCAGTACAGGCTGTTTGACTAAAAGAATATCAAGTGAATTTTCATTTTGGAAAATAATTATGTTTAAAAAAAATCCAACATATCAGAGTTCAGGAAAGCCACTATTGTGATAAACAGGCAAGACGCAAAAACACCTACAACTCACTCATTCGATAATGACATCCAATAACTAAGATAAAACATTTCTTCCCCTTAACCAAAGAATCTTCCAATTTTTTCATTTTCTGCCTGAAATTTTGAATCCTTGAAGGAAGAATTTTGTTAATTAGCCCAGTTATCCAAGTAAGCATAATATATAACAACTTGTGTTCCATACAGATGGACAAAATTAACTTCATGCATTATTAATTAAAAAAAATTAAAGAAAATATGGCTCTGCATTGTCAGATCTCCTGTGTTCAGCTACACTAGTAGTATGGAGCACAGGCAAAATGTCTGCAGTTCTAACAACAACCCAGGAGAAAACAAGTAAATGATAACCAGTTACTGGGAATTAACTATTCAAAATAAACTAGGGGTGCCTCATGCTTGTGACCAGAGCAAGTCATGTGATCTCATGCTTCAATTTGTACAGCATCATTTGAGAACTAATATATTCCTTACTCAAAAACAATGAGCTCTTTAATGCAAATATTAGTAACCTGGAAAACAGCTTCTTCTATGCAACCTATGAAAAAGATATGACAAACTGTCATAGAGGTTGTTCAGTCAAGTCCACACATATGGTAAACACAAACAATATCTATGGTGCAAAATGACTTCGAAGACTTTTCTTCAGATCAGCTGTGGACAACAGTTAAGTATCTCTTAATGCAATTTCCACACATAAAGAATATAACAGGAACTTAAGTTTTTTATGCAGGAAATAACATATTTTATTATTTTCTTTGTATTCTTTTCTTTATAAAATGCAATAGCTAAATAGAAACAAGTGTACAAGTGAAAGGACATTTATGTGTTGCTGGAAAAGATAACTATGTCTAGATTCTGCTTGAACACTTAACCTCCGAAGTGGTAGATATTTCTCGATTATATAGAACCACCTGCACTTGCTGAAAGTAACATTCTGTCCCCCAAATATTGCCACAATATTAGTTCACTATATCATATTTTTAATGTCGGTATTTAGGGCACTGAAAATGCATTGTTTTGGTACTCTCACTTCAAGCAAAGGACTCCAACTCATGAGTAAGGACAGTTTAGGAGAGTTACAGTGTTTTACACCATAACCTGTTGGCATATTCTTTTCTTAAGTGACATTGCTATCGCTGTAAGGAGATAGTAGTGGCTACAGCAGCAGCTTTTGAATTACCAGTTTACAGGTTGTCATATTAAGGTTAACTATTGCCAATTTTATGCTAACACCATCTGCCAGAACGTAAACTGTCTCCACACTGAAGTGTGGCAGCTTCAACTGAAACAGGAATCTTTACAGCTCTTGAAAAGAACGCCAAGCTCATTCAGGACTCACACTCCCACAGACAGATCAAAGTACCTTGAGATGTAAACACCAGTGAGATCATTTGTTTGCACACCATCCTTACTGCAAATAAGGCTTAATCATCTGCTTTCCGTCAGTGCCTTAAAAAATTTGCAGTCTGACAACATTACAAAAATCCACCTTCAGCTGAGCTTGCCCTACATTTAAAGTACAATTAAAAAAAATAGTGAAAACAGATGCAGCCCTCAATCCTGAGTAAAACTATATAGACATCCCAGTTTTACCTTGCTAGTTGTCTAACCCCAGGTCATGAAAGGAAAAAGAAGTTTGAACTTTTGAAGAGACTTGTTATACCCTTCAAGCCCAGACAAAAGCCAAGAATTCTGTCTGTCAAACTTAGAGACAGGCAAGGCAAGCCTATACTTAGAGCAAAAGAATGGATTAGACATTTCCTCTTCTCATTTATATTCCCCAGTTAAAATATGAATCTGATAGTATATTTCTACTCTGGAGATTTCCACAGTTCCTACTGTTACAATTTTTTAAAAACTAAGTAAGATGGATCTCCTCCTATAAAACTGAAACCAGTAAATATTAGCTTATATGACTTAACTATTAAAGAACTGTTAGCTTCTCAATGGTAAGTATAATGTGTTTAAATTGACCTAGCAAACAATCTAAAAATAAAACACAGATAAGTCATGATGGAAATGATCTCCACAGATTGCATATGCGAAAATACACTGCATGTAAAGGATTGGTAAGACATCCTCCCTACAAAAAAGCAGGAACTTCTGTTATTAGTATAATGTCACCATACTTCTCACTAGACAGCAGTTCAACAAGGAAAACCACTAACTTCAGTACTACAAAGAGATTAGGTTTGATAAGCAATAAAAGCAAGTTCTGGCCAAAGCTGTGGGCCGTATCCTTTCTAGGCAGAGCTTTAGTGCAAGCCATCCAAGCCTCCACATGCGTAGCAACTTAATTATTTGCCATGTTAAAATACATTATGCACAAATAATTTACAATTTCAGGATACCTACTTTTCTCTATAAAGCTGCCATTAAAAGTCTATACAAAGAAACCAGTTACTGGAGAACACAACAGACATATGATATACTCTACGTAGAACTACAATATAATTACTAGACAGATATATTTATGTAATACATGTATTTAGTATCTAATACTACGTATTCACAATTTCTGCATTCTCCTCAGATGATAGAGTGAAGGATAGGTAACATACATGCTTCCAGATGGTGTTAAGAGAAACAGATTATTGTACAGCACTGTTTTTAGTATAATGGTGAATCCCTCACATGGAACTACACAAAACCATTCAAAGTGACATACGCTGGAGAAGTAGCACGGCAAGATGTAGGCAATCCAGGAGACTCCTGGAGTGTATTGAAGATAATTGCTTAGTCCAGCTGACAAAGACCCCCACCTGAAGAGACGCAATACTAGACCTTATGGTCACCAATACAAGCGAACTCATCAGTGATGTTAGGATCGGTGGCAGCCTGGGCTGCAGTGATCATGCACTGGTGGAGTTCAAGATCCAGAGGGATATGGGACAGGTGAGGAGTACAGTCAGGACTAAATTTCAGGAAAGGAGACTTTCAGCTCTTCGAGGAATTACTCGGTAGGACCCCCTGGGACGTGGTCCTCCGACACAAGGGAGCGGAACAGAGCTGGAAAACATTTAAGGAAGCTTTCCACAGGGTGCAAGAGCGCTCAGTGCCTGTATGTAGAAAATCAGGCAAGAAAGGGAAAAGACCAGCATGACTGAATCGAGATCTGCTGGTTAAACTAAAAAAGAAGAAGGAAATGCACAGGCAGTGCAAGCAGGGAGAGGTAACCTGGGATGTGTATGGAGTCGCTGCCCAGTTGTGTAGGGATGAAGTCAGGAAGGCCAAGGTGCAGCTGGAGCTGAACTTGGCAAGGGAAGGGAAGACCAACAAGAAGGGCTTTTACAGGTATATCAATCAAAAGAGGAAGATCAAAGAAAATATACCCTCACTGATGACTGGAAATAGGGATTGTGTATCAACAGATGAGGAAAAGGCTGAGATACTCCATAACTTTTTTGCCTCAGTCTTCACCGATATCTGCTCTCATAGCCCCTCCTGGGTCACGGGACAGCAAGATGGTAACCAGGGGGGGGTAGACCTCCTCCCACAGTAGAGGAGGATCAGGTTCGCAAACACCTGAGCAACCTGAACATATGTAAGTCCATGTGACCTGATGAGATGCATCACTGAGTCCTGAGGGAATTGGCAGATGTGGTTGCCAAGCCACTCTCCATGATATTTGAAAAGTCATGGCAATCTGGAGAAGTCCCTGAGGACTGGAAGAAGGGTAACATTGTGCCCATTTTTAAAAAGGGTAGAAAAGACGACCCTGAGAATTACCGACCTGTCAGCCTCACCTCTATGTCTGGGAAGATCATGGAACAGATCCTCCTAGAAACTATGCTAAAGCACATGGAGGGCAGGTAGGTGATTAATGGCAGGCAGCCAGCATGGCTTCACCAGGGGCAAGTCCTGTCTGATCAACTTGGTGGCTTTCTATGACAGGGTAACTGCAGCACTAGACATGGGTAAACCGATGGATGTGATCTATCTAGACTTCTGTAAAACCTTTGACTCAGTCCCACACAACACCCTTCTCTCTAAATTGGAGAGATATGGATTTGATGGGTGGACGGTAAGGTGGATAAGAAACTGGTTGGATGGCCATATTCAGAGAGTAGTGGTCAATGGCTCAAAGTCCAGATGGAGATCCGTAACAAGTGGTGTCCCTCAGGGGTCCGTACTCGGACCGGTGCTGTTTAATATCTTTATCAATGATATTGACAGTGAGATTGAGTGCACCCTCAGCAAGTTTGCGGATGACAATAAGCTGAGTGGTGTAGTTGCCACACCGGAAGGACAGGATGTCATCCAGAGGGACCTGGACAGGCTGGAGAAGTGGGCCTCTGAGAGCCTCATAAGGTTCAACAAGGCCAGGTCCTGCACCTGCGTTGGGGCAATCCCCGTTTTCAGTACACGATGGGGGATGACATGCTTGAGAGCAGCCCTGCAGAGAGGGACTTGGGGGTACTGGTTGATGAGAAGCTCTACATGAGCCAGCAATGTGCGCTCACAGCCCAGAAGGCCAACTGCATCCTGGGCTGCATCAAAAGAAGAGTGGCCAACAGGTCGATGGAAGTGATTCTGCCCCTCTATTCCTGTCGTGTGAGACTTTATCTGGAATACTGTGTCCAGTTCTAGAATCCTCAACGTAAGAAGGACATTAAGCTATTGGAATGGGTCCAGAGGAGGGCTACAAAGACGAATAGAGGGTGGGAGCACCTTCCCTACGAGGACAGGCTGAGAGAGTTGGGCTGGTTCAGCCTGGCTAAGAGGAGATATTATAGCGACCTTCCAGTACATGAAGGGGGCCTACAGGAAAGCTGGAGAGGGGCTACTCATAAAGGCTTGTGGGGATAGGATGAGGGGGAATGGGTATAAACTGGAGAGGGGCAGATTTAGACTGGACATTAGGAAGAATTTTTTCACCATGAGAGTGGTGAGGCACTGGCACAGGTTGCCCAGGGAGGTTGTGGATGCCCCATCCCTGGAGGTTTTCAAGGCCAGGTTGGATGGGGCCTTGGGCAGCCTGATCTAGTGGAATGTCCCTGCCCATGGCAGGGGGGTTGGAACTACATGATCTTTAAGGTCCCTTCCAACCCTAACTATACTATGATACCACTATGATACTGAGTACAAATCAGAGGTGATGCTAAAAAGGCAAATCTATCTATAAATATTAAAGATACTTAAAAGTCCAGGTGGGAAGACTTTCTGGAGACAGGTTATGGTTAACATTCACTTGTTTAGCCCCATATAATATAAAAGATTTTCCCACATAAGGCAAGTGGTATATATCATTAGTATTCTTTCCCAATATGATCCAGTTTCGACATGCTTTCAACAGAAGGCATATTCACCAATGAATAACAGGCTCAATGGTTTTGCAAGCCTCAGATAAGTGTGTAAATATAAGTGGTAATATGAATTGCAGTACTGTGCAGACTTTATAGAATTACTGTGCTGACAGCCAAGGAACTTACCATGCCTACTGAAATGAGCAGACTTCTGTTAACTTACTGCCCTCTGAATGACGGAGAAAGACTACAATTACTTTAGAAATTCCATGTTGTTAGCTTTTTGAGGGAATAATGTATGTGCAATTTATGGTTCAATTTTCATTAGCCAAAAAAAAAAGAAAAAAACCCCTATAATTTCCTAATCCTTCATTTTCTTCTCATTGCATGGTCTTCATTTTTTAAACTCTGTAATTCTATATTTTATGACATAAACTGTAAAATTATGATGAACACTCCAGATTGGGTAAGTTCATGCCTCTGCTCATTTGTACACCAAGCTTACATTCTGCAGCAATGCAGCTTTTAATTTAACGACATCATTTGCACAATCATTTTAAGTACAGATACACTATTGCCGGTTTGTTCATGCTGCTAAGAAACCAGGCTCATAAATTCTTCCAGCCCTACAGACTTAATACACAAACTATATGTTTGAACAGGGCTCCTGATTTTGGCAGGCTTCCCTAGCTAAAGCTCAGAACTAGACCTAATGCCCCTGCATTCATACCACACTCTGGAGGGCCTGCTGTGTTGAGAAGCATGGGATCTTCCAGTTACCAGGATGGTGGAGTAGATTCTGTATGGTGAATTCATATGTACTTACACTCAATAGAAGAAAAATAACGTTGAGAGATTAAAGGATAAGAGTATTTAAATAACAATAATTAACAAAAAAATAAACAGTTGATGCTAAGTAAGTTACAGAGAACTACAAACAAGGCACATGCAGTTCAGCAAGAAAGTGCTTGCTTGGTCTTGTCAATGATAGTTGCTCAATACAAAAAAAAAGCAAACCACAAGAAAACCCACTTTATACATTTGGAGACCTAAGGAATGAGAAACATAGAGGTTTGCCTTCTGCATGTTTATTTAAACTTTTTTGGAAGTATGTTCTTGCCACCTTGCAAAGAAAATTTACACCAGATTCTGATCCACTGCAAAGAAATTTACAATGATTTACTAAACAAGAAAATATTTTCCATACATAGAGACACATAAATCATCCAAATAAAATAATAGTGCTTATTACTATTGCTGCTTCTTACTGAGACTGTAATTGTGGCAAGCAGAAAAGTTATTAGTGAAAAACTCAAGCCCAGGAAAGAAAATACATTAATATTTATGTTCTAATGCACATTCTAGTACTTCACCATTATGATGAGATAGGGGGCTGCCGGCATGTGCAAGAATTGCTTTCGACAGTGCAAACAAAACCACCTCTCACCTGTTTGGACACTGACAACAGATCTAATTTCAAAACAAATAAAGGGCATAATACTGACTCTGAAACTATTTTACTGCAAAATTATTTCTCTTTAATGCTTGAAGTGATGGAAAGGATTTATATAAAAAACCAGAGCACCTTCAGACATAAAATACAGGTTGCAAATATTATGTTAGACAAGCAAGGCACTCACTTTATTAAATGCCAGATTTTCAGAATAAAATACTACAGATAGAAGCCAGTTGTTCACTTAATAATTTCCTAGCTATCAAGCGCTTGACTTCATCACACTTGTGTTCCCTAAGTAATTTGGAAGAAAGAATTTTTACATAGATTGAAGGTGTCCTAGCCCTTGATACCTGTATTGGTACACAAGTTAGATAACTGCACATTCAAGACATATCTAATTAGTCAGAAGGAATACAGAGGAGAATGATGCTTATAATGATACGACACAACTAATTAGCACAAGATCCTATTGGTAAGTGTGGCAAAGGGGAAACACATGAAGGAAGAGACTGCAGGGACGGAAGACAACTGAATGCTAATAGGATAGGAAAGGATGATAAAAAAGAAAACTTAAGAGGCTGAGTTTAAGTAAAATAAGAGGAAGTGACAAGAGGAAGTGTATCTTTAACCAAATTTACTATCTTAAACAGAAATTACTTTCCCTCCTTCTGTTCCCCTCTTTGACCATGGCTAAGAGAATGTTAATGCCTTCAATCCATTAACTGCTTTGTTAATAAGAAAACAGAGTGAGCTTCCCAGCTCTTTCTTCTTTGTATTATTTCAGTGCTTTTATCAGTGCTTACAGTAACAAGCTTTCTTTGCAACTTTTCACCTAGTTGAAACTTCAACTCATATAGTGTTTTCTGTTATAAGTTTTTGCTGCTCTTTTACATATCTGAAGCTGAATCAGCCAGAAGGATTTGTCTCTAGAAGTAACAATTAAAAGTTGACTGTTAATTTCCTCCTCAAGGAAATATTGAAGACAATGAGACTTCAAATCCTGCTGCAGCTAAGGAAGACCAGGTAGCTGCATTAACAGCTATCCTTCCTCTACTTGGCAGCAAATTTGCCAGACATAAGTTAGTATTTGCCTGGAATCAGAACTGATCCCACATACTGTAACTGTTAGCCTAGCACACAGAAGGACTTTCACCCACTTTCAAGTTTAAAGTATCCCTCTGAAGGAGAGATTAGCTAAGGAGAAACATTATTAGTTACGAAAAACAGTTGGGTTTGTTTATTAAAAAAGGCATAAACCCATAAAAATAGAACCAATATAAATTTTAAGCCAATATTAACTCACCAATCGATGCATCACCATCCAAGAGATTGTCATCTTCAGAGGTCTGAAAGTCCATAATTACACCTGCTCCATCTAAAAGCTCCTCATCACTGCTTGCACTAGTTATACTGTTGTAACTGTTTCGACAGTAGCCTCTGTGAAATAGCTGCTCAGACTCCATTTAGATGCTTTATAACCTAAATAAAGAAAATTAGTTATTTTCTCTTTGAATGCGCACAAAAGACTGAGAAGTTTACATCAAATAAAACAAAACAAGTGTATTTCATGCTTTGGATATTAAGGTCACACTACTGTAAGTTACAAAAAACTTAGCAGTAATACAGAACACTTTATATACAGAACATTTTACACAAATCTTTAGTGCTTTTTAACTGGATGATGCTTCCTCATCCACTTTCTTGGCCTCTCCTTAGTTGTATGTTATCATGACAGTATTTCACTTTCAGTACAAGTGGTTGAAATGTGCATTGCACCATAGACCCAGTACAAAATCCAGCCAATGTCAAGGTTAAAAAATTACTTTCTTTAGTGGTGGTCTCTTTGTACTATGTCTGCTTGGAGTGAAACAGATGACAGGTTAAAGCTGTAGTCCCCTGAACACAACTGTTCACATTCTTTTGCACGGAAGAGTGAAATTATAAAAGTGGAAACACATTTAAAATCTTCAGTTTTCAAAACCCTTACCTATATACCTTTTGTTTGGTTGTTATTTGATTTTTAAACACAATGAGGTGTTAGCTACTCCTGCTTTTGGACATGAAGTATAACACCTTATATCCTCATAGACTCAAAGTTGAGTCTTCCTTTGCCTTGTAGTTAAATCCACAGAAATAACTTCATAACTGGGGTGGGAGGGAGGACAAGACATGGTCACTCTTTGTTTCCATGCTCTTTGTTGTCCAAAGAAAGTCATGTTTGCCATTTGTTAAACATCACCACTCCTTATTAACATGCAACAGTCCAATACACATTTTTCAGTAATAACAAACCTTTCATTCCCTCCAAGCAAATGAGATGTCCCCCCAGTCCACCTCCAAACCTTTTCCTTCCAGCATTTTTCCCTTGCTTAGCCACAAATTCTATGACTATTCACTGTCACTGCTACAAAACTACACTGTAAACATCCAGCCAGCTGGCAGCAATGAAATGAGGTATCAGGACTTCCAGTTCAGATCCCTCTCCTCTACGCAGCTGTTGAGCCTTGTGAAGTAGAGCTAAAGTGGCTGGTCAATATCAAGTTGGTTTAGCGGCAGATAGGAATGGCTGGACTCAATGATCTAAGAGGTCTTTTCCAACCTAGTGATTCTATAATTCTACAATATTAAATCTTCCAATAACTGAGAAAATGCTTTCAGCCTGCTCTCCAGTAGAAAGGAAAGGTTTTATCAGTCAGTAACTGGCAAAACAAAGCTGACAGATTCTCCAGAGCCAGACCAAGCAGACTGAGAAGAATCCCTGCATCATCCTTGTACAAATATGATTCCACATGCCAATTCCCCAGGCACATACATGCCTACAGTTATACGATACGCATGATAGATCTCTTCTTGTTTTGGAAAACTACGTCTCCTGCTGCAGAAGTATTATTTCTGACAGATTTCTCCAACAATCAGGCAAAAGCTGTAAAACCTAACCAAGATTCTCGAGAACTGCAGATTAATTGTCCGTGTTTCCAGAAAGTCAGCTACCCCAACTGCTTCATAGCTGACACTGTCTTACAGATACTGCCTTATAGCAGCATACGGCAATGGCAGGAATGTGGGAAACAAAGACCATGAGAACATAAACTGTTCACTAAACTTCACACAGGACGAAGATTTTACTTCTTGAGGTCATGTCAGTCACTAATCTGTCATCACCACCTGCAATTAATGGGGCAGAGGACAGCTCAGGTCAGCGTACAACAGATTTACTTGTGTGTCTTTAAGAAAAGGGTTTGTTTAACAAACTAGGATACAAAGTTAGGGATGCACTATCTTGAGCTGTGTTAAACATTCAAGACAGTTCAGAAGTGTATGCTCATGTGACCTTAAAATACTGTTAGCAGGTTAGAGATCTGCTTCGCTTGACTGAAGGAAACCAAGTGATGTGGACAAAAGAGAGTAGCCTCCTCCTCGGAAATATATTGCTGGGAACAGCAATAAAAAAGAAATGGAAGAGCCAGGAAAATGCTTTTTCTATGGCTGCAATAGGCAGAAGAAAAACAATATCATGCCTAACTCAATCTGGTGCAGATTAGTCTTTGTGGATACTGGAAGAGTACATTCATGCAACACAGCCTGCAAAAACGCTTATGGATTCATGAAGAGAGAACTAACCAGCCAACTTGCCAATTTATAATGTTACAATTCATTCCACAGATTCCCTGCCCTACCCAATGGCACTAAAAGGCAATTGGGGAAAGATGGAAGTTACTCAAGAGAAATTGCAAACAGAGAAAAAAGGTACTGGCTGAACACTAGCCAAACCCAATATCCTGAAAAAAAACCCCAACCAGACAAAAAATCCTAGACCAGATTCCCAACAACCACTAGCTACAGCAAATATTTAAGTAATAAACCTTTTTTATTTTCAACCTAGATTACTGCAAAAACCCAGGAGACATTACAAAGGACTGAGAACATTAAAGACATTATATTTCTTATTTCTAGGAAGCATCACAGTTTTGATCTAAAGTCCAGCCAGATATCTCAGAAAGCATACTCAAAAATGGTTCAGCATATCTTTGAAAAAAAGAAAAACCAAAAATAGTGAAGTAATGCCACATAAGAATAAAAAAAGAAAATATAAGCCATATTCAGGGAGCTCTTGGAACGTGAAAGGAATTTGTTTCAACTCACATACCCAGGGCTTCTACAAAAAGACTAAAGCAAAAAAAGGTGCAACTAACCCCTCATGCTTCCATTACTAAGGTATTTCCAGGACGTCTTGATGCATCAAAATTCTTCTACAAAGCTGGTTAACAGAGAAGACTCTGACAATAAAAAAAATTAAGCAACAAAAAACCAAATCAAACAAAAAAAAAAAAGCCACCAACAGAAAACCCAAACACCACCAAAGCAGGCAGCTAAAGCAGGACGTCTTACCTTTTACAGCTAGGGAGATGGAAGAAAGTAATAAGTATACACGTATGTTGAATTGTGAGAGATCTAATTAAATATAATGCAGGTATTTACATTGATAAAGGAGAACAGCATAGAAACAGCTACATTAGTAGCTCTACATCTAAAAGGTCAAATAGAGAGGCGAGTCAGCTGAGGGGGTCACTTCCAGTGAAGAGAACTGTCTGGAGAAGACAGGACAGTAAGAAGTCTGATTTACAGGACATGCATTGTCAAGAGATGCAAGTAATCTGCAAATCTCTGCAATGAGCTCTGTTGTCTCATGAAAACACTGAGATATCTCAAAGGGCTGGCAGGAAATAAAGGCATCCTAAGTTTGTTATTTCCCTGGGAGGGAGGGTGGAACTTAAAAGTACTCTTACAGATTCCAGATTACAAATCTGCTTTAAATAGTTGAAAGTAAAGGAAAAACAAAACAAAACAAATTAACAGAAACCACAATGACTGATATTGTTAACAGAAGAATCTTTCCCAAACTGAGAAGAATCTTGATAAACCAAAAAATCAGCACAATATTAAATTTTTCTGTTCAGTACTAGTTGTTAGTACTGCTAAAAGAGAGTCATCTGTCCTCTACCTCACACATACCTTCCTGCAAACAATACATGAGGGCAGCACCTAGGGAGAACTGCTATGCAGACATAAAAGAAAAACACATGAAATTAAAATCAAGACAATCTTTACACATAAGAACGTGTTCTACAGTAGAAGAAATGCAGTGGTGGCAATACAAGAGCCATTTGCTGACATTTTTTTTTAAAAACTGTAGGATTTTAAAGGTTTTAACTCGTAAGAACCTTAAAAAGTGTTTCTTTGTTTCTATGTTATACAATAGCAGTGTAGTTTGAGGTAAATTAGAGTCAGTTTTGTGACTAACTCAGTTGCTGTAAGTCATTTCATTTCTCTGAAAACTAACTGCATGTTTTTGAGACAGTGTTCTTCTCTAAAGTGATAACACAGGGCACTGATATGCAAAAAGGCCAATGCTTATACTTAAGCAAGACCATCTCCTAACTGGAAAAGAGGAGGGGCGAATACGGCAGGTGACCCTAAACTGAGCAGAGTATTCCATCCCATATATGTCACACTCAGTGTAAACTTGAGAGATTACGAGGGTCTCATTCTCTTCTGCAATGGCCTATGTCCAGGGGGACTTAGTCATTGGGGGGGGGGGGGGGGGAGGGTGTGATCTCATATATTTGTATCTATTTTATTACTTTCTAATTATTTGCATCATCATCATTATTATTATCATAATTTCATTAAAGCTGTAGTTTTATTTTCCACCCCGCAAGTCTTTTTCCTCTCATTTCCCTCTTCCCTCTCCCTGCCGGGGCGGGGGATTTTGGAAGCCCAACTGCATGGCTTTAGCCAGGTGGGTCTAAACCATGACAAATAGTCAGGAATTCTACATATATCATCTTATTAAAATAAGTATCCAACGACTATACACTTTAAGAACAGGTAAATAATATGACTGAGACATTCCCCACACCTAAATTAAAATTTGAACATATATCACATATATGCCCAAAAGATGGAAGCAGTCAAAAGCAGCTTTGAACGCTTAATTCCAAACCTTCAATATTATGCCAATTTAAAAATGTTGTGTCACTTTTTTTATTTTTCAAATAAGCCTGACCTTCAGAAAGTAATTTGAGCTCATAAATGATAAGATTTCTACAACAGTTTTGAAACAAAGGCTGTCGTGGCCTTTCTTTCATCCGTAGTCTGACCAGCATCAAAATTACATTCCCATTTTCATTGCAGACCCTGTCTCCATTTATTTATTTTGCCTGCCACATAAAGATAGTAAACTAAGATGAGAACACCACTCATCTTCCAAACTTCAGGTTTGGAAAAGGGGCAAATAAATTGTGAGGAATTTCTCACTGTAATTTTTAGATCACTAGCAGACTATTTCTTCATTAAAAGGCTCAAAAAGTCCTAGACTTCAAATCAAATAGGGAAGATGAGAGAAACAGCAGCTTTCATGAACTTCCTCAAGTCACCTTAGACCACAAAAACTCTTAAGGATATTCAAGAACCCAAGCTGTTAACAATTAGTGAATGTATATGCTAACCTTACAAAACTAAATACCCAGCAGATCATTCTAGGTGGCATTTAAAAAAACCCATCTAAAACTAACTTAACTGGACTTAGGAACAGGACTGCTGTCATTGCACTCATTTAAGTGAGAAAGGATCTTGTTCAACTTTTAGGTCATATTTAGAAAAATAAAGTAGCACTGCCAGTTAACTGAAACTATTTGAGGCTTAAAAGAAAAAAATCTATTTGGATTTGTGTAGTATATCCACTTGGAATACCAGACAAAAAGTCATAGGTTTACATAGGTAAACCGTAATCTAGTTCCACTCATAGCTACTTCCTAGACAAAATCAGTGTTCATGACGGAAATAGTCACATACTCAAATATTCTTTAAACAAGAAAACAAGTAAGGACAAGAAGAAAAACACATAGAACTACATGAAAAGATAATATTTGTAAAGCCTGAAGACAATCAACTTCAAAACCGTAACAAGAAAATAGTATTCATGTCTACTTTCTAGATTCTACTGAATCTTACCAATTAGTTATAAAACTTAACAGAACATAACAGGCTGAAAAGTTGGGTTTTTTTGCTTTTATAATACATACCAATGTAGAGTATCACCACTATATCTGATCTTCACAAAAGCAGAATCAATGATAAACACTCATTTTTTTGGAGCACTTTTTATCTTCTGAGCTTTAAAAAAAACACTAATTTAAAAACTGCCAGCTTAATTACAGGATGAATACTGAACTCATGCTTCTAGTCATATGATTCCAAACATTAAGGGCATTGACTGCAGTTTGTATAAAGTATTCAAAACTAACTTCATCTCCATTCTCTAAAAGGTCTTATCCACTAAGGCTACAGCTACCCACAGTTGTGACAGCTGCAGACTTACAGCACCAAGAGCAAAGATATTAGCCTACTTGACAGAAGGAATTGCTTCTTTCACATTCACCAAGTTACTAATGTGAATACTTTTTAATTGCTTTCAACCAAAACTGGCAGGATTAGCTGAAAACTCAAATTTAAACTTACTAAACTAACCTCATTTATTGATACATTACAAAAAAACTCTGCTATCTGAGCTGAAGAGTAGTCTCCCACTCAGGCACAGTAATAAGCAGTTGCATGAGTGATAAGTCTTTAAGGAGGTCTTAATTAACAACTCAAAAATAATTAAAAAAGAAAAAGCTTGGAATGTAGTCCCTTAGTATGAACCTGAATTAAACATAAAAACACCTTTCTCTTTTTTAAAAGTTTTTAAAGAATTTATTTTCCATTTTAAGAGGGACTTGAGTTGCACTCATATGAGGGTTACACAAACAACAGAGCAGAGCTTTTACACACCACCAGAATGAGTCCTGTTATTTATAATGTTTCTGTCTTTTCAGAGAAATGCACAGAACAATCCTTGGCAATGTGCACAATTTCATTAAGATCAGGGTCACACCTGAGTTGGGTACATTTCAGATAATATTCAAGTTCAATGTATTTGTATCTGAATGATCTGAAAGTACTTAAGGAATTAAAAATAAACTTTAATATTAAGGAAAGAAGACAGTATCAGAGAAAAGAGGCTCTGCAAGCCAAGACAAAGAAAATATGAGAGCACAGAATCCAGCAGAAAGAGAGCACATGAAAAGCACATTCCTGATAGGCAAAATTATAATTCAGGATTGTCAAATTGGCATCTGAAAAAGCACAACTATCCCCAGTTTAAGCACTTTCTCGTTTACAGCAGATACCACAGATTTTTGCAGTCCTTGTACTGAGTTCAAATTTCTTTAGAAACACACCGAAGCCCACGAGATCAAGATGAAAAATCCCATACAGCTCTCCCAAACACAGCACCGGCATAGGACCACAGATTAGGAAATCTTGTGGAGACCCCTGGTGGTACCTGGTTACTCCCTCTTCCTACCACCGATTTTCAAACTTCATAGTGAAAAAAAATCAGCTAATGAGGAACCCATTCCCTGGACTCTGGCTATAAATGACAAGTCTTTAGTCATCAAAATCTAAAAAAGGCTGGAGAGGTCTTCTTGGTATGTGTAGCAAACAAATAAACTGACAGATGCACTATGTAGAACTATTTAAACTTCAAGGCTAGGAGCCCTGACACCAGGCTTGCTCTTTCTTGCTCTGGATCCTCTCAAGCAGCAGTGTTAAGGACCAAAGTGAGGAAGGATCCTCTACCTATCCAAACAACCAAAAGTATTTTTTAAATTTGTTACAAGAGGAATAAACATTCAGATTTTTGTTGTTCTGGTAATAACATAAATACTCAGGTGGTTATAATATAACATAAGTACTCATAAGTGCCCAGGTCTCTTCAAGTGTTCTGCACCCTTATAAGCTTTCTCATTTAAGTTAAAAGAACATTCACGTCTCGGCACAAAACAAAATAAAACTGGTAAAGTCTGTAAGACTGATAATAATTTTAAGTGTTTCCTCATTCTTTTAATGTTCGATAGGAGAAGAAAAGTTTTCTTTAAGACAAGTGGCAAAAAGTCAAATAATACTAAAGAAAAATTCATTTTTTGGAATCAGAAAATGAGCATGTTTGGAAGCATATGGGGAACGGTTTATCCCACCCCCCAACACACACACAAGAGACAAATTAATAACAGAAACCTCAGGGGAAAAGCAGTAGTAGATAAAGAACTGCAGATAACACATCAAAAGCCAACAAATCTGGAAGAGAACACACTTCGGAGATAACAACAGGAGGAAACTCAAACACGAACTTAACTATCAGGAAAACAAGTATTTCAATTTTAACTGGCAGGATTTCGAAATATCAAGTCACCTCATTAACACTACCTGTAATTTCAACATATTGCTGAGGAAAAATTACACTTTCACTGTTTTAATTGCTAAGTGTTTCTTCATTATACAGTAATGCAGTATGGACATGCAAAATGCACACTTGAGTACTCTCTTTAGTGAGCTTTTTGGAGAAATGTATCAAAATATACCAAAAGTAAGGAAAAAAAGCAACAACATAGGTTATTTCTATTAAAAGGTTCTGTGCTTTATGACTGAACTTAATTCACTTTTTCATTTACTATACTTCCTTACCCTCCCAAAGTAAGCACAGAGTATACTCCTGCAAGTAGAGAACCTACACAAAATACTTAATAAACAAAAAAATTGAATGTCTATAAAGTTCAAGGGGAAATAAATCACCAGACTTTCTGCAAGTCATTAAAAAGAACCACCGGTACTCACCATGAAGTTATAAATTCTCTTTTTTCCATTCATTCCCTGGACTACATAGTCAAGATTACTTACTACCTAATATAAACATATAAGGATACTCCAGGTGTAAACAGATTTACAACTATTTTAACAGCTTTGTCTAGAATTCTTTCTATTACAAATTAAGCCCTGGAACTCCACTGTCAACTCTCTTCTCTCTGCTATCGACAGGTATTATCCATCTCAACATTTAATGTTGATTTTCCAGTTTCCATCTTTGTAAAGAAAAGCAGGTGTCCCAGCAAACTTTATTTTTACAGTCTGTTCACAACAGTGTTGTAAGAATAAATTTAAATCAGCATTGTTTTGTCTAAACATTATTCTTTCAGACGATACCGTAAAGGCTGTACTCAAAATACAAGACCAAGTTTCGTAAAGGCTGTACTCAAAATACAAGACCAAGTTTCAAGTTAAACAGCTATAAAAATTTGTAATTGTCAGCTTCTAGTATTCCAAGCATCTTCAGTTTCCAAAGCCTAGCATATAAATCAGTACATAGTACTACGCAGCAGAGCCTAGAGTTGCACCACCTCATTCAGGAGGATAGGTAAAAAGATGGCCTGACACCCAAACAGCTTTAGGAACTCAGCCAAAACAGAACCTGCACTTTCAGCTGCAGGGAAGACAGACACAGGAAGCACAGAATTGGGAACCTGCTATCAGAGGTTTAAAGTTTAAATCTTAGTTTAGGGAAAATTAGGGAGGGTGTACGGCGTATATGCAGTTTCATGTGCATGATCACTGCCACTGCTAACACCTTCAGAGATTACTGGGTGACTGCTGCTGCCAGGGAGATGCCAAAGCAAAACATTTAGGAACACAACCTAGAGTCCAAGAACTGGGAAATTAACTCTTCAAATAACTTAAACTGGGATTATCGTTTCTGGCACAAATCTCTTCAACAGTGAGCTTCTATTCCACTTTTTTATTATGACCAACTTATAACAATTTGGCAGTAGCGGTGTTTTTAAGGCTTTACCCTGAAAGCTTCATCTGCACAGTAACACCTATCCACATGCCTATGAAGTCAATTAAATAAGGAAGGGGGAAAAAATTTAATGTTCCTAGAATGCCTTTTGGCAATGATTATGGACTTGGGAGCTATCCCAGCTTTAGCACTTACATACCAAGAATGCACATATACTGTGCAAATACCAAGGTAAAACACACAGAGAGCCCCCAAAGCACTAAAGAGAAGTGGGGATGAGAAGCCAAAGTGGTATATTCAGTGACTGTGAGAACATCTATTACACAGTCAGACCTAGCTGTTCATGGAACAACCAGCACACAATGGGTTCTCACATGCCGGTTACTGAAACATCAGTTTGTGACAAACATTAGGTGTAGAAAAGAGCACAAGAAATACAGTCATGAGTGAAAAACACAGGCAAAATCATAAACCAAAGTGACTCAGAGCAACACAGTCACGAATAGCAAAAACCAACAGCTTCAAGTGTCTTTCCTGGCTGAGGATTTGGACAGGTTTGTTCTTACTACAAGTCAATATTAAGCAACTGTACTGGTTTTCGCTGGGGTAGAGTTCATTTTCTTCATAGCAGATGACACAGGGCTGTGTTTTGGATTTGTGATGAAACCAGCATTGATAACAGAGATGTTTGAGTTACTGCTGAGCAGAGCTTACACAGAGTCAAGGCCTTTGCTGCTTCTCACACCACCGCCACCAGCAAGTAGGGCGAGGGTGCACAAGAAGTTGGAAGAGGACACAGCTGGGACAGCTGGCCCCAACTGACCAAAAGGATATCCCATACCATAGGAAGAGGGGACGTTTGGAGTGATAACATTAGTCTTCCCAAGTAAGCGTTATGCGTGATGGAGCCCTGCTTTCCTAAGGATGGTTGAACTGCCTGCCAGTGGGAAGCAGTGAATAAATTCCTTGCTTTGTTTTGTTTGTGTGCACAGCTTTTGCTTTACCTATTAAACTGTCTTTATCTCAATCCAAGAGTTTTCTCACTTTTACCCTCCTGATTCTCTCCCCCACCAGACAGGCTAGAAGTGAGTGAGCAGCTGGGTGGTGCTTAGTTGCCACCTGGGTTAAACCATGACAGCGAGAGAGATAAGATACATACCCCAAGATTACTTTAACTTGCAAGTATGCACCACAAGGAGAACAGTGGTATTGTAAGCGACCCACAGACAGGATATGTAAAGATCTGGGCAAAGACAGCCTTAGGAATCATAGGACAAGGAAAATATATTTGTAGAAATACACAATGGATATTGCAGTATGACCATCTACTATTGTCAGGCAAAGAACTGTTAGGACTGATGTATCAATATTGAACAGAAGCCAACAAGAAACACGCTCCATTTTTCTGAGTACCATACACCTTTTATTTTCACTGGTGTTGCAGAGAGATGCAAAGACAATTTGTTTCAAGATAGCTGCAGTTTCCCCACAGCAGAACTGCTTCCCATTTTGATAATTGGGAGTACTGAGCAGTAAGTTTTCATGTGTCTGCAAACCAAAGATACAAGACATCAAATTTAAAGCAGTTAGCCAGTGTAAGACCTTTGTCTTAGAAAAAACAATAGTAACAGTTGGTGAGTTCTTTAGGGGCTTATTTTATTTCACAAAGGTATATTTCCTATAAAGCATGAATTTATTTTTTTAGTTCTACATAACAGCATATTTTGGTTTCCTTAAATAGAGAAACAGTATTGATAACTATCTGCTTTCAAATCTGTCATGCCAACACATCCTTCATTCAAATAGCTGTTTTTGCAAAGAAGCATCTATGTTGCCAAGGGATACAGAACATAAAGCCCTTCACAGGTCCACCAAGAAGAAAGGCATCTGAAAGCAAAAAGTACCAATACTTCTGACGCTTAAATAATCATGAACTTAATTTCTCTCACAAACTCTGCACCATAAACTTCAGAGGCCAAACAACCTCAAAAAGGAGATGGAGTCCTACAACCCATCTCCATGTCCCCACTTTGGGATATCTTCCCATAAATATTTTCAAGTGTCTATTCTAACACAATTTAGCACCAGAAACATTTTTATTTTCCTTTTGAGGCCTTATTTTACCTAGTTCAGTTCTTTAAAGTGTGACACAGCAAATTTACTGCCTGACACCAAATATATTTGGGGGCAGGGGACAGGACTAGAGGGAATGGCCTGAAGCTCCGTCAGGGGAGGTTCAGGTTGGATATCAGAAAAAAATTCTTCACAGTAAGAGTCATTGGGTACTGGAACAGGCTGCCCAGGGAGGTGGTCGAGTCGCCTTCCCTGGAGGTGTTTAAGGAACGGGTGGATGAAGTACTTAGGGACATGGTTTAGGGAGTGTTAGGAACGGTTGGACTCGATGATCCAATGGGTCCTTTCCAACCTTGTGTGATTCTGTGATTCTGTGATTCTGTGATATTTCACTATCAGCACACCAAATTCCACTTGCTGCTCATTTTAGGTGAGAATTGATACATACTCATTTTACAGTCAGCTCCACATTTTTGACTGGGGAAGGCAAGGATTTTGGATAAGAAGGGAAAATAACATGAAATAATCCAGTCAATCTTCACTTTTAACCTCGTTGATCTGCAGCCTCCTCATTTAATTAAGAGGTTTAAATAAAGAAAGAAATTTTCCCAGGAACCTCGTGCATATGCTATTACTTTCCAATTTTAATGCTATCATGAACTTCACAACAGCCAAATCTCTACCAGACTGCCGTTGGCTCCAGCTCTGTTTCACTTCGCATTTGAGATAAGGAGGGCCTCCAAACAGAGGTGATTACAGAAGAAGATACATCTGTTCAGCACACATCATACTTCACATAAGGCGTTATAATCTTCCAAAAATGAACAGTGTCTGGAAAAACACTGTCGGAAAGAAAACAGGCTTTCAGAGAGGCATTCTGTCTAATTTTTAAAAAAATACAGTTATGCAGATGAAACTTAACTCTGCTTTGGCTTAAATCAAAAATATGCTACTTCTTGTAGTAGTAACTACTTCTTGTACCAAGCCTGTCACCTCCCTCTCTTGTCTCACAGCAGCCTTTCTAACTAAACCCATTAGTGCGAGCACCTCAAGCAGAATAACACTTCCAGCACCATTTACATGGGGAGGAGACATTGGTTCTCCCGGGACGCAAGGCATCTCCGTCTGCCATATGAATTGCCAGAAAACCATAGAATCAAAGAATAGTTTGGGTTGGAAGGGACCTTAAAGACCAACTAGTGCCAACCTCTCTGCCGTGGGCAGGGACATCCCACTAGATCAGGCTGCCCAAGGCCCCATCCAACCTGGCCTTGAATACCTCCAGGGATGGGGCACCCACAACCTCCCTGGGCAACCTGTCCAGTGTCTCACCACTCTCACAGGTGTTCTCACCGGAACCAGGTGGCTGGGTGACACACGTGTAAACACACCGGGTGCTCCCACTCACCCTGGACTCTCCCGTTCTGGAGGCGGAGGAATCCTCAACATAAGAAGGACATTGAGCTCTTGGAACCGGTCCAGAGAAGGGCTACAAAGATGATCAGAGAGCTGGAGCACCTCTGCTATACAAGGACAGGCTGAGAGTTGGGGTTGTTCAGCTTGGAGAAGAGAAGGCTCCGAGGAGATCTTACAGCGACCTTCCAGTACATGAAGGGGCTACAAGAAAGCTGGGGAGGGACTGCTTACAAAGGCTTGTAGTGATAGCACTAGGGGCAATGGGTACAAACTGGAGAGGGGCAGATTTAGACTAGACACAAGGAGAAATTTCTCCACCGTGAGAGTGATGAGGCACTGGCACAGGCTGCCCAGGGAGGTTGTGGGTGCCCCATCCCTGGAGGCGTTCAAGGCCAGGCTGGATGGGGCCTTGGGCAGCCTGATCTAGTGGGATGTCCCTGCCCAAAGCAGGGGTGTTGGAACTACATGATCTTTAAAGTCCCTTCCAACCCAAACTGTTTTGTGACAGATAACTCGAAAGGCCCCGAGGAACCACCGCATCCACCCCCTCTCAGCCGAGGGCGCAGCAGCCGCTCCTGGCGGGGGAGCTGCCGCCTTCTTCCCCCGCCCCGCCCCCCACGGCCCCGCCCGTACCTGTGCGGGTGGCGCCGCGCGCTGCTGCCCGGGGGGGCGCTGGCTCATCCTCCCGCGGCGGGGGGGGGAAGGGGGGGGGGGGGGCTGTAGGGGGGTAGCGAAGACGCCGCGGACGCCGGCTCAGGCCCCGGCCCAACGCTAGATCCACCGCCCGGCCCCGCCCCCTCGGCGTGGGGAAGGCAGATGGGCGGGGTTTCCTGCCACGCACGCGCGCGAGCGCCGCAGCTCCGCGCCAGCCCGGACGGCGGCTATGAGCGTCACCACCTCTACTTCCGGTCTTTTCCCCGCCCTCCCGTTAGCTTGACGCGGGGAGCGGGTTCCTGGGCAGTCGCCGGTGGACGCGTGCACCTTGAGCGGAAGTGGGGTTCGCGCGCGCCGTGCTGCGCTTCCGGGGCGCCTGGAGAGGCGGGACCTACGGGTGGCATTGCCGTGCTCCAGAACGGGGTGATAAAGCGGCTTCCTAGGTAAAGGAGCTGGCCCGGTACATGGCAGCACAGAGACCAACGGGATGAGGTTTAACACGGCCGAGTGCAGAGTCCTGCGCTTGGGACACGACACCCTGTGCAGCGCTACAGGCTTGGGGGAGAGTGGCTGAAAGCTACGTGGCAGAGAAGGACCTGGGGGTGTTGGTTGGGAGCTGGCTGAACGTGAGCCGGCAGTGTGCCCAGGTGGCCAGGAAGGCCAACAGTGTCTTGGCTTTTATCAGAAACAGTGTGGCCAGCAGGACCAGGGAGGTTATTCTGCATCTGTATTTGGCACTGGTGAGGCCATCTTCGAATATTGTGTTCAGTTCTGGGCCCTTCACCACAAGAAAGATATTAAGATGCTGGAGTGTGTCCACAGAAGAGCAACAAAGCTGGTGAGGGGGCTGGAGAACAAGTCTTATGAGGAGCGGCTGAGGGTACTGGGGTTATTTAGCCTGGTGAAAAGGAGGCTGAGGAGAGACCATATAGCTCTCTACAACTACCTGAAAGGAGGTTGTTGTGAGGTGGATGTTTGCCTCTTCTCGCAAGTGACAGGTGATAGGACAAGAGGGAATGGCCTCAAGTTGCACCAAGGAAGGTTCAGCTTAGACATCTGGAAAAATTTCTCCACCCAGAGGGTTGCCAAGCACTGGCAGAGGCTGCCCAGGGAATTGATTGAGTCCTCCTCCCTGGAGGTATTTAAAAGATGGACAGGTGAAGTGCTAAGGGATGTGATTTAGTAGTGGACAAGTACAGTTGGACTCAATGATCTCTAAGGTCTTTTTCCAACCAAGCAATTCTATGATTCTCTGGGGACATTCAGAAACTGCCTAGGTGTGCTTCTGTGCAGCAGCTGCAGAGGAGCCACCTTTAGCAGAAGGTGTGGACTCAATGCATTATCTCCAGAGGTCCCTTCCAATGCCACCATTCTTTGGCACAGTGATTTGCCTTCTGGCCAAGCCCAGGCACACGTGAATCCCACAGGCAGCATGCATGCTGACTGCAGGGTCCCCGGGAGGGGAAAACAGCGTTTGGCTGCAGGCGGATCAGGCTGAGGGTGCAGGCCCCATGCCCTGCTAGCCTGAAGGGCCACAGGGCCTTTTGGTGCCTGAGGCCAGCAGTGAGGTGACTTAGCACACAGCAACAGAATGGAGGTGCCAGGGAATACTGTGTTTTTTTTACAAAAAGTAGTTACTATTACAAAAAATGAACTATTTTGTTTAAAGTTTTCATCCAAGTAACTGTATTTTTTAAAAAGCTAGATGGAATGTCCCTCTGATAGCATGTTTTTTTATAGCATGTTTGTTTTCAAATAGTGTTTTTCTGGGTACTGTTACACACTTCATTCTTTTGGAAATGGTAATGCCTTGTGTTAAGTATGATCTGTGCTGAACAGAAGTGTCATCTTCTATAATTACCTCTGTTTGCAGTCTTTCCTTATCTCAAATGCAAGATCAGACAGAGAACTGGAGCCAACTGCAATTTAGTAGAGATTTGACTGTTGTGAAGTACATTATAACATTAAAATTGGTCCTTGAAAAGTAGTAGAATTTGAATAATTCTGGGAAAACTTGTACATATGCATGTAAGCGGCAAATATGTTCTGTAACCAGCTCTTGTCTCGCTCCACATGATTGATGGTGACCACTCCCTCGTGTTGCCCGGGCCTCATTAAAGGATGCTTGCTTTCTAAAACTGCAAAGCTAGTCTTAGAGAGTTTATTTGCTGGCGTTTTCAGTATCAGTTGGGTGTGTGAGAATTCATTGAGTTTTGCTGCAACTGGTTAGTATGTTTAATTATCTTGTAATATAAATATGTCTTGTACAGAGATAATATGCAGGCAATCTCCAGACATGGATAAAGAACCTGAAAGGATAAACTCTTACAGTTGCAAGAATTTATTGATATGCTTAATTATCTTGTGAGATGTAGCTGGTTTAGGTTAAGAGATAACCTGTCTTAGGGCTGCGAGAATTTATTGATGTTTCGTTGTATTATAAGACGCAGTTGTCTTGTAAGGTGAAGAGAAGGCTCTGAGGAGATCTTAAAGCAACATTCCAGCACCTGAAAGGGGCCTACAAGAAAGCTGGAGGGACTATTCATAAAGGCTTGTGGTGATAGGACAAGGGGGAACAGTATAAACTGGAGAGGGTCAGACTTAAGCTTAATATAAGGAAGAATTCCTTCACCATGAGAATGGTGAGGCACTGGCACAGGTTGTCCAGGGAAACTGGCTGCCCCATCCCTGGAGGTGTTCAAGGCCAGGCTGGATGGGGCCTCGGGCAGCCTGATCTAGTGGGATGTCCCTGCCCATGGCAGGAGGGTGGAACTACATGATCCTTAAGGTCCCTTCCAACCCAAACTATTCTATGGTTCTATTAAGTCTTCAGACGTGGTTGGGTGACCTTAAAAAATTCTTTGAGGATTTACATGGTTCTTTGTCTCAAAATAGTATATATACCTTTTGTAAGATGGGATACCTTATTTGGAAGGGCATCCGACTTTGCTTCGAAGACTTTGTACTTTTCAATATTTTTAACAGTGACTGTTTCTCGCACGCGGGGTTTTCCCAAAGGGAAACGATAGCGGCCGCAGGTTGGTCGCTTGAAAAGGCTGACGCGCCCGAGCGGAGCTCCGCGGTGCGGGACGGCAGAGCAAGAGGCCTGGGGCGAGGTGGGGAAAGCGGGCTGCCAGCGCTCCCCTCCTCTTCTTCCCCTCCAGGCCGATATCCCCGGGCAGCCGCGCGTTGCCGGGGCGAAGCGGCGCCCAATGGGAGCCTGGCCCGGGGCGGTGCCGCCGATGGGGCGGGGAGCGGCGGAGCGGCCGGGGCGGCGGCGGGCGCATGGGGAGGTATGCGGGGACGGGCCGGGAGCGGCGGGGGCTGCGGTTCGGGGGGTGTCGCATCCCCTTGGCGCCCGGCTGCCCCCGGTCTCTAGAGAGGGGGACACCTGTGCTCCGGCGCACGAGCCGCTTTCGTGCGCCATCCTGATGAATGAACGGGCTTCTTGCCCGAGGCTGGAAAAGCCAACGCCCTGCTGGGGTCATAGAATTATGGAATCGTAAATGGTTTGGCTTGGAAGGGACTTTAAACATCATCTAATTCCATCCCCCCTGCCACGGGCAGGGACATCCCACTAGATCAGGCTGCCCAAGGCCCCATCTGACCTGGCCTTGAACACCTCGAGGGATGGGGCAGCCACAGCTTCCCTGGGCAGCCTGTGCCAGTGCCTCACCACTCTCATGGTGAAGTTTTTCCTTATGTCTAGTCTAAATCTGGTCCCTCTGGTTCCCATGCCATGGGTGAAAGTAAGCCCTGTAACTCATACAAAGCTTTATTCCTTCTGACCGAACTGTGCCTTTTTGCCCTCAGGCTGCTTATTGATCATAATATTTGCACAGAACAGTGTGCAGGAGGAACCCTGGGCTGTGCATAGCATAACTGTTTAGCTGTAATAGAGTCCAGCTTGTTTTATAAACAAGGCAGGGGTAGAAAGAGACCTTCATGAAGCCATTCATTATGAAGTTAAAATTCTGTCCCACTTGTTATAGAATCATAGAATAGTTTGAGCTGGAAGGGACCTTAAAGACCATCTAGTTCCAGAACCCCTGCAGTGGGCTGGGACACCTCCCACTAGATCAGGCTGATACTGCTTAAGAGAGAATAGTCATGTTAATACTGAGTCTCTCTAGAAGTGCGATTTCACAGAGTGATCTTTTTATACTTCAGGGCAAAAAAAAAGAATCCCCACCAAGACATTGCAGGCCTGTCATTTTTGCTTTTTTTCTTTCCTGGTGGTTATTCTTAGTCCTGGTTATTTTCTTATCTCCTTTTTTTTTTTTTTTTTTTCAGAAAAGATCACTGCAGTTGTCTTGTCTTGTTACAGTAATCCAGCTCATTCATTTTAGTCTGCTTCCATTGTATAGGTGGGTCCTTCTCTCTTTGACAGTATCTGTGTTTGCATGGTAGTTCTGTGAGGAAAGAAAGATCACAAATTGGGCAGAAGAGCCTCCCTGAGATGTGTGTGAAGTATACATCTCTGGTAATAGAGTCTCCTGCGGGAAGGAAGCTGGATGCAGCAAAGCACGAGTGCTCTTAGTGCTCTCAATGAGGCATGGATGCAGAAAAGCTTAGGAACCTTTTGTGTTTTTCAGCTTACAGAAACTTCTTAGGGTACAGAAGGGCTTTCTACTGTAGAAAAGATAATGTTTTAGTGTACTGTGAGTTTGTTTATCTCTTTGGTCTTTTTTTTGCCAATTCTTACTGCTGTTCTGAAATTTCTCTGTATCACCATGCCTTCTACGTGCAGCTCACTAGTGTCTTACTTTATCGAGGTGGTTTTTAATACAGAACCTTCAATACCATCAACATTCAGCTGCTGCGGTTTAATCCCAGAGGGTCAGCTAGTATGTTAAAAATACTGATTTGCACCATCTTGTAATGATTTTATTTTATATTCAGCATATAAAAATAAATTATCTAGGGTTTCAATTACAGTTAAAGTCACACCTTTCTGTATTGCATAACGATTCTAAACTTGAGACAGATCTTTTGAAATCGGTCTATTTTTTGATTCATTATAGTGACTAACTTCCAAAATACTGGATTTAGTGCTTCTTAAGAAACAACGTGTAGGAATTCTGCCCTTTCCCTCCATTTGTCATAAAGTTGAATGAAAGATTATTAACCAGGTGCTATAGGCCTACATGATGAATTGTGTGCTGGCAGAATCAGTAACTATAGCTTTGGCTATTTGCTTTGTTTAATGTTAAAACTCATCATTTTTCATACTGTCTGTCAGGATGAAAGATTAAACTGGTTTTAGGAACTCAGCCTTTTTTCTAAATCTGTGTTGTGACTTTTTGCCTAGAGCTCAAGTAAGGATGCCTTAAGAAGATAACTATGGATAAGTATATTAAAGTGCGAAAGATTGGAGAAGGATCCTTTGGGAAAGCAATTCTTGTCAAAGCTAAAGAAAATGGCCAACAGTATGTTATCAAGGAAATAAACATCTCTAAGGTGAGTGATTATTACTAGTTACTAATACATTCTTTGTGCAATCCTCTTTTCAAAAATCATTCTTTTCCTTCCAAAGATGTCAAATAAGGAGAGAGAAGAATCAAGGAGAGAAGTTGCTGTATTGGCCAACATGAAACATCCAAATATTGTCCTGTATAGGGAATCATTTGAAGGTAAGATTAATTAATGCTGGAGAACCTGGAGTAAGGAGAGGAAGTGACTGTGCACTGCTTATTGCACGTAGTTTAGAAGTCAATGTGTTTTTTCCCTTTTGTTGCTCTTCTGTATACTTCTTTCACTTTCTTCAGTTCTTTTTGGTTGTGTTTTTTACACAATTCCCCTATACATTTAAAAATAATAATGAAAGAAAAACACAATGACTCATAGAAATATCAGTGTGTTTTCCTTATGTGCATCAGTTTTGGATGATGCTTACATGAAAGAGTTATGTTCTTGTTTCTCCAGAGCGTAAGTCTCCTCAAATACTTCTCTGTACCCTAAAAACTAGAATGCTTGTGTGTGTTAAATGTAAGTATGGTCTAAATTTGGGTATTGATCACCTAGCAGGAGCAATTTTATCTCAGAGTCTGTTGTCTTGGAATAAGCTCTTTAGAAAGTACAATTGTATCATTGCTTTCAGAGGTGAAAAAATAGATGAGGCTGTTTGCTTCAAGCGAGGAAGGAAGAAGAAATAAAATTCTACATTATTTTCACAGTGAATGCCTCAGGAAATGAGGAGAACAGATAAGAGATTGCAAGAGCCTGTCGTATAGGTTAAAATACCCATTAAAACCCCTGGATATTTTTGGAGGTGCTTAGGAACACTGCTATTTTTCCTTCCTTTCTGCTGTCTTTCCTGTGGCTTTTGATTGGGGGGTTTTGGTTTCTTTGTTCATTAAATTAGAATATTGTTCCACACTCATATTGCAATCTTCTGGTTTATAAATCCACCTTCCTGTCTTTTCTGCAATAGAGGCCTGGTCTTTTAGACGGCTTTTTCTTTTTTCCTTCTTACAAGGTAGATCCTGCAGTGTGCAGTTCACAGGACCTCATGTTGCATCTTTATTGCTAAAACACATTGACTTTCAACGTACTGGTTTGGTTTATAAATGAGAATCGTTGCAGTAACAGGTCTTCTGGAAATCCAGACTCCAGGGATCATCTGTTAAAACAGTACTGATTATAAAGCTTAACCAAGATACAAACAGCTGTAAGCACCACAGAAAAACCCTGGGGTTTATGGTTTGAAAGACAGATTTCAGAAGCATTCTATGGGAGTGACATTCAAGCAACTTGGATGATTTAATTAGTTTTGACTCTTTCATAAAATAAGAGGTTTTCTTTTGAGTGGCATATAGTTTGATTTTATGCATTTCTTCAGCTCTTCTCAAAATCGTGCCTGATGTGTGAGTAGCGCAGGTCTTGTGGTTTTGGTAACTTGCAATTTCCTTCTGCCTAATCTCTTTCTGTCAGTAACTGGGAAAGATTGTGTTGGAGAACAAAACTGTAACTTTGTTTGAAATATGTTATGTATGTTCATGCCTCTGAGCAGAAACTTGCACAGGCTTTTTTGGAAATTTCATTCAAATTCCCCGAATTTCATTAAAAAATGAGAAAATTAAGTTTTTCCATCTGTCATTGTCTGCTGCAAGTTTTATTAGTGTTCTTCAGTCTCTGAAGTGAACTGCATGTCTGGTATGAAAGTTGATGATCATCGCATTCTTGCATTTAATGTGCATAATACCTTGCCCAGGTGAAACTCCAAGGAAGAACAGGACAAATAGAGATAGCTACTTAAATTAGAACCTAGGATCTCTATTTTTAGGGTAAGAGATCTATTGGATATTTTAGAGCAGGTTGAAGAATGGTTTTATGTTGCATTCATCAAGTGACATCTTTTATTTCATGCTGGTTCTGAACCCTGTTTGGGGGCATTTGTTCAGTAGCTGTAGTTTTTTCTCTCCCTATTGAAGTAGTCTTACCAGAAACCAGCAGCCTTCTGTTGTGAAACTCATAATAATAAAAGAATTTTGCTTGAAGATTAAAAAAAGGGCTAATGAATGGTCTTGAATCTGCATGTGAAAAGGTTAATTTTTTTTGCTGCTTTTTTGTGGCTACTGGGAGGATATTTGGGAAGTTATGAAAAGATGGATTTTTTTTTTTTTAAATAGTTTGTGTTTTGTTTACAGAAAATGGCTGTCTCTACATAGTAATGGATTACTGTGAAGGAGGAGACCTGTTTAAAAGAATAAATGCCCAGAAGGGAATCTTATTCTCTGAGGATCAGGTAATGGCAAACTGCTGCTGTAGTGTTTGTACTATGATACTTTTTCACAAGTTTGAAATTCTTCTGGTTCAGGTTAGTAGCTGTGATTGCTTAACCTAAAAGAAGGTTCTCAAATTGTGATTTTTGTTGCCATCAGTCACAGGAGTATTTAAAAAAAAAAAAAAAGTAGGTGGGGCTTCATCTGCATGTGTACAGTGCTTTAAAAAAAAGTTGGATTTCTTGCAAAGTAAACTAAGACTAAGAAATGAAAAATACTGAAGGACAACATGAATAATTTTAAGCCTTTGAAGTGGTTTTTTTTCTAAAGTTGCAGTGGCACAGGATTTCTCTTTTGTAATACTTTAATTTGTCAGCCGTATAAAATAACATGCTTTTTAAGTATAATAAGGTGAAATATGGCAATGTGAAGTTGAAAAACATTGGAAATATGTTAGCAGATTTTTCTTCTTTCCATGCTACTGGTTATGAAGTCATTTGTACTATGGGAGAATTTAGAATATATGAGAGGATTTTATGAACAGATTTAATTGAACTAAGTAAAAAAAGTCAGATTTTTTTTTTTTATGTTATAACTGACATATGTTTCCTTGTTTATAAATTGCTTCTGTGCTTTTGTGTCTGCATCTAGTAGGATCTCAGTTTACCTGTGATCAGAAAGGCTTAGTAGGATAGGTCTGTTGATGGTATAGGGCATAGGGTAATCGTGAAACATTTTGGATATAATTTGTAAGATTCATTTTTCTAATATGGGCTCCCTTTTACAAGAACTTCAAGTGGAACAGTGAAAGTTATGTCTTGTGGTAATTTTGACGTGTATGGAGTTCTAACTTGGGAAAATGAAGCCACTATTCACTTGGAAAGGTCTTGCAGTTAGTCACTTTTTGTACTGAGATTTTTTTTAAAAATTGCCAACAAGAATGGGGTTTGTTGGCTTGTTTATTATCTTCTAGATGTTTGTTGCTTTTCTTACCGAAATTGGCTCTATGCTATTTTTCTTTTTTAAGGCAAAATACATCAAATTACTGTCTGATAAAAAAGTGTTTCTGTAAACATCAATATGACTTTCTAGGACTCGTGGTTGATTCACTGACAGCAAGAAGACTTCTTGTATTGGTTACAGCAAAAGTGCAGTCTTAAAGATGCAAGTTCCAGGTCTTGAACATTTTAGCCAATCGAAATCATCATGGTTTATAATACGTAATGAAACTCACAATCTCAGGCCTGAGGCTGAATTTGGGCAGTGTGCATCTTTCATTAAGAAGTTGGCATTATAGAGATAGTGCTGTTAGATTTTGAATTAGTGTACTGTGTAATGGAAGACAGATTGTGGGAAAAGGGTAAAATCTTGAGTTATAATTATAAAATTGATCTGATACCATCTTCAGTTATGTAACTCAGGGTAGCTTTCAGGTAAATAACAATGCTGATGTTGCATTTTCTTTTGTGCATAGATCCTGGACTGGTTTGTACAAATCTGTTTAGCGCTAAAACACATACATGATAGAAAAATCTTGCATCGGGACATAAAGTCACAGGTATGTAGGTAACTGTGTTTTAATGGAATTTGCTTCCAAAGTGATGACATTCATATCTTGCTAGTGTAAGTTGGGAAATTATGGAGAAGAGTCTTCTTATGTAAAAATTTCTAAAAATGGAAGCACTTTTTTTTCTTCAGAATTGTCTGGAAGAGGTTTATGTATTTGTACAAAAAGATGAGGCTGTTTGATGAAGCTACTTGAGTGTTTACTTATATATTTCTGTGTGGGGATGGAAACGGTTATGTTTTAGAATGTGTAATAGTTTTTTCTTTAATTTTGATGATGTAGGTCTAGTTAAAGTCTGGTGTTTCATTGGAGTGAGTAACACTACTGCTAGTGACTGCAGGGAGATTGAATGGTAGAAAACTTTGTTCTTCCCCAGAGAAGTTGAGAACAAAAAATGCGCAATTGTATAAATGTTTTAATTAATAGATTTCTTAAAATTTCTATATGAAGAATATATTCTTAACGAAAGATGGAACAATACAGCTGGGAGATTTTGGGATCGCCAGAGTTCTTAACAGGTAACTCCTTTTCGATGCTGTTTTCTCTGACTTAATCTGAATTGCTTGGATCTAGAAAATACAATCTGTGTGCTTTATGTGAGTTGACTAGTTAACATTCATTCTTGTTTTCTTCTTAGTACTGCAGAGTTGGCTCGCACTTGCATAGGAACACCGTACTATTTGTCACCTGAAATATGTCAGAACAAACCTTACAACAATAAAAGGTACTAACAAGCATCTTATTAAATCTTTAACTTCACACATGTAGTGAGTGAGAGTAGGTAAACCAATGTTAAAAGAGAAGTTGATTTAGATAATTTTGTTTGCTGAGTTAGCTGGAGAATTTGGGGGTTTGTTTGTTTAATTCAAAGACCTCAGACAAATGCATCTAAGGAAAAATAAGCCTTTGTCTGTTTTGTCTAGTTTCTGTGATTGGGGTGGTTCAGGTGTGAGGGTCTAAATAAAATCTGGAGCCAAAATCACCTCCTCTGGTTTTCAGGTTGGCCTTATTTTTCGTTGTTGAATTCTTCTTTTTTTGTGCTTTTGTGGTTTGGGGGGTGGAAGATGTATATACAAGAGAGCTTGTACATAGTCAAAACCAAGCCTTTTCCTTTTTGAAGATGCATTTCACAGATACAAATTACTTGCGAATGTTACACTTAGAACTAATTCTTCAGATTTGTTCTCTTTCGTTTAGTGATATCTGGGCCCTTGGTTGTGTTCTTTATGAAATGTGCACACTTAAACATGCGGTGAGTAGGAATTTCTTGCGTCTTCAAAATCATAGTGATTTTAAATAGTAATTTTTCCTGATACTAGGTGAATGTGTTTCACCTGATGGAAGGCTTTCATGGTGACTGTTTAAAATTTACCTTGAACATTTTAATCTCATCTTCCTATACTGAACAACATTTTCCATCTTAGTTTTGGTTCACACCAATCCCTCCACAAATCTTAGTACTGTATGTTGGTTTTCAATGTAGATTTCAATGAACTGTGTCAGCTGAAAAAATTGTTTGGTGTTGTAACAAACAATACTGTGAATAGTGTTCCTTTCTTTCCGTGACTTTTTCACTAAAAGTCTGAATTTGGACTGTCAGCTTGTGGAGCTGGATTAATGCATTTACATTTAGAACAGGAATAGGTCCTAGAAAAAACTTTCAAGGTGAAAGAGTTGCCTGCCTTGCCCCCTCCCGCCATGTGTATGGTGTTTTGTAGAATATATCTTTATCATGCATTTTCCAGTTAGGAAGAGAAGAAAATGCGGTTTTTTTCTGTCTTGTTTTGGGTTTATTTTTTGGATTTGTTGTGTTTTTTTGGTACCTGTTCCCTGTAGAAGGGAGTCACCTACAAATATAAGCCATCTTTTCCTCGTCGTGGAGATTGTCAGGAGACGGGTTGGTCTTTCTGAACCTGGCAACACCTCTGGTGTGGATAGACAGTCATCCACACAATCCATTGACTGGCTTTCCACATCCAGACCCTCACACCTGTATTATGATGTACTTGGAATACTTGTGAGCAGATAAAATTTTAGTTTATGTTAAAATAAACTGCTGATGTAAGCCGGTTGATGGCCTTGAAAATTCTTTTTGGTGCGTTGAGGCAAGGGAAGGTGTGTTGTTTTTTTTTTGTTTTCCTCTTTGCGCACCCTTACATGCAGACAGACAGGCAGTGATATGTTGTAACTGTGTTCTTTCTTGTATGGTACAGTTTGAGGCTGGTAACATGAAGAACTTGGTACTGAAGATAATCTCTGGACCTTTCCCTCCTGTTTCTACACATTACTCCTATGACCTACGTAATCTACTCTCACAGTTATTTAAAAGGAATCCTAGGAACAGACCATCAGTAAACTCCATATTGGAGAAGAACTTTATAGCCAAACGGGTTGAAAAGTTTCTCACACCACAGGTATGGAGTTAGTTTTAATTCCCATTTTGCTGTTGACTTTTTTCTTTATTTTAACGTTCATATACAATGAGAAATGGGAGTAATAGTATTCCGTACAGCTTTTGTAGAGACTTACAGTTGGGGAAAAAGGGTTTTACTCTGAACAGTAAAGAAAATCTCAAATTATTTAAGTGGATGGTAGTTTCCACAAACAGATATAAAGGGGCATTTTCTTAAGTACATTGTTTTGTGTGTTTTTCAGTATAGTGAGGAATTATGAGCAAGATGTTGATTTGTTTAGGTATGCATTTATTCATAAAATGGTGCTGTTGGTGACTTCAGCATCACTGCTATACCATAATTTCTTTAATCCATTTTTTGTTTGGCATTTGGAATGGCCAGAAAGCATGTTCTGTGAAATACTGCTAAGTAAATTGATCTTTAAATTTCTTGATTTTTAAATGTCTCACATATATATAACCTTGAGGAAGTTGCTTACTATTCTGTTTAGAATCTGTTCGTATCATTTGACGTATATTCATGTCCTTTTATTATAAATCTAGTCAAGAGAGATCGAGATTAACAAGTGAATAATAGTACTGACATGAGATAAATAAGTATAGACAGAGTGGACGTGGAGGAAATAAATGTAAAAGGAGACCTCATTAAATATAAAGAATTCCAAAGGATCCCAATTCACAACTAAAGCAATTTCATGAGAAGGCTTTTGAAATTGGAATTTCAATTACATGTAGAATAGTTTCGACTAATAGTAGTTCAGATTAAACTCCCATTGAAAGCTCAGATTCAGAAGACTTTACAGAGAAGTTTGTTGTAAGTTTTACTACTTTGATCTCATTTTTATTTCTGATAGCTAGCATAGTTATGAAATTTTTATTTGAAATTAGTGAGGCAATATATAGTTAGCAGTAGATTTCTACCAGATAAAGAAACTAATTTCTCCTAGTTTGTGTATGAATACTTACAGACAATTTTTACAACTGAATCACTAATGCATTTGACTTAGAGATGCTGTCTAATCTTAAAACAAAAAAAAAAAAAAAAAGAAACCCACACCCCACACCCAGAAAGCACCTTTTACTCAACATATCTCTCTAAATGTATCTATTACTGGAACATGTGAATTCAGCTGAGGTGGTCATTCTGTGCCTGTTTTCTTTCATTTTCATCCATAGTTAATTCCTTAGTGTATATTTAAGAGCTCTTCCATAGCTGACATCAACATGTTGTAACTATTGTTGAAATCCAACTCTTAAATGACAGGAAATCACTCTTCCAGTTTTATTTAACTTCTTTCTTAATTTTCATAGCTACCAAGTTACAGTAAAGAGTGGATCTAAATTAGCATCAATGACAAATAGTAGAGAGGGCTTTTTAAAAGGTACTGTAGAGTCTTGTTTCTTTTCTGTCAGCAGCTGTGTTATCATGGAAACATCACACTTCAGTTGTTACAACTTAACACCCAAATAAAAGCTTCAAAATCACCTGCATACCATTAGCATGAGACTGTTCTCATGTGTCACTTCTTGCTTACAGAATCTTTTGATGGTAGACTGGACTGATTAGAAAGTTTCTCTTCCATCATGTACTGAGTCTTAAGTTCTGCACTTAGGTTCTTATTTTTTCTTAGTTTTAACACCTCAGCATCTGTTGTAACTGAGTGATAGCCTCTAAGCAAATCAAAATAATCTGAATAGTTCCAGATTCTATAGAGACTATTCCTTGAAACCTTGTGGTTTGGTAACTGTTCAGTTAACACATCTGTCAGTTGTTAGAACGTTAAGTAACATGTACCTGGCATGCTCCAGCTCTAAAAACGTCATCTGTAGTATGGCCATTATATGTCTGAAAGTAGCTCTGCTGTTGCTAAAATTACCTTTGCAGTTCCCATCCTAATATTCTGTACTGGTATGTACCGGTTATGGCACTCAGATTCAGCAAGAAGTTTGAGAGCAGGATGTTAGAAAATGGTAACATAGAGCAGGCTCAGCTAAAAGTGATTCTCACTCTATATCGTGTGGGCAGTGAATGCTGGCTGTAAATGATGCCTGGTGAGGCATATAAGAACAAAGGAAGCCTCTGCGTCGTTACCTTGTAATACTCCCAGCCTTCATCTTTTGTTGTCTCAATTGCATCAGCTCAGGAAGCATCTAGATTATAGTTAGTTCATAAATGAGGTAACACGTACCACTAAGAAGTCAGGCTACATTGCTTTCTTGAAATTATTTGAGTAATTGTGCCAAAAAATGTTAGAAAATACTGAATCCAGCTTCATATAAATATTAGTGGTACTAACTGGAACAGATAAAGTTGAGTAGTCATTTAAATTTCAGTTATAGTTAATACTATTAGTTAGATGCTTACTGGGAGTGGTACCCTTCTCTGAAAAGTTCTTTCTAGCTTCAGTTGTAAATACTGTTGGCTAACTGTTCAGCTTTTTGTTTAGCTTATCGCAGAGGAATTTAATCACAAAATCTTCCAGAAGTTTGGACCACATGCTGCACCTGGTAAGTAAGGTGTAAAGTTGATCTTGCTTTCAGCTACGGCAACAAAGTGTATCCAGCTTTGTTCTTTTGTTGGTTTTGGCATGTTTCTATATGTTTCTATATAATCATGTGTCTGATTCGAGAAGCTTCAGGAAAAAGAGGGAAGCAACTTTTCCCCATCCCTTATGGAGCTGGATGTGTGTAGGGTACAAATGATGGAAGTACCCAAAATATTACAGGACCATAGTTTGTATTCTTTCTCCTCTTGCAGTATGCTCCGCTTGCAAAGTTTAAGGAGACAGTAAAGACTGCAAATACTGGAAATTATTTATATGTTGTTATTCTACGATTCTTTTTCCCCTTACTAATGGCAAATAGATAATGAGAAATACCATTGCTTGTCAAAATGTGGGAGGTTTCACTAGAGAGTCCAGGATTAAGCTCTGACTTCAGTCTAAAGCAGAGTTTCTTCTATTGGTAGCAAATTAGACCATGATTAATTTTGTAAAGATGGTCTTAATGTGCTTCATTTTTCCTGTATTAGTTTACCATCTTTTTCCTGAATTTTATTCCCCTCTATTTCCTTGTAATCACTTGAAGCTGCGGCAAGTGATTTTGTGTCTTTTGATAGTGTTGTGCAAGCATTTCACTCTGTCCTGCTATTCTGCTGTAAGTGAGCCATGCTAACACAAACTCAGATCCACATATTTTCATGAACTCTACAGGGAAAACAATATCCCTGAAGGCTGTTGATGCTCTTCCAGAACTCATGTTCTGCTGATATTAGTGTTGCACATTGCAGTCCAGTGTCATTAGGACTGCAGGAGGCCTGTCTCTCCATTCCATTAGGAAAACTTGTGTTCATGATAACTGGATAGTAAAGCATGGCAGCTGAAATAAGCTTTAGTTCAAAATGTTCAGAGTGAAAAGCTCAAGGATTGTGTTCTGCTGTTTCTTACCATGCATGAAATTTTTAGATGACCTGTTTTGGACAACTGGGTATGTTGCACTTAATGCATCAGTTCATATGAATGAAAGTTTAGCAGTTCACTCGGCTTCCTCCAGCTTTGCTGTTCCAAGACCTTAGGAAAGGGCAATATGGTACACTGGCCAGACCAGATAGGTGTTTTTTTTTCTTTTTAGCTAAAAGACCAGCTCAAGAACAAACACTGACTTCAGCTGGACCAACTCAGAAAATTACCAAACCTGCTGCAAAATATGGAGTGCCTTTAGGTATCAGGAGGTCTTGTGATGCACCCAGAAAGCCTAATGAGAAGAAGCTGTTGACTAAATCTAGACAGGTAAGCTGCTGAGTCACTTAAACTGAACTGTTTTGCTCGTACCTAATTCAAATGTTGTGAAAATGGTACACATTCCCTTTCAGAATATCTTTTATGTGGACACATTCATCTGCAGAGAAAGTAGGGTTTAAATGCTTGGCTTGCTTCACTATTGATTTTTTTTGTTTAGTTTTTTCTAATATAATGACTTTTGGAGACTGCTACCTTTAGATTTTGTTTCTAATTCCACTACAGCATTAGATGTGCTTTGCATGTTTTCAGTTCCATTATTGGTGTTGACCACCCTTAGAAATATTAGAAGTCTGTCAGGTATACCAAGATCATGGACATTGGATAAGAATCTGCATCTTTCTTGCTTGTTCAAAAATAATCTCAAATTTTCAAAACATATAATAGAAAGTTTTTTTAGTGATTTTCTGTAGTGTTGTCAGTCAGAGAAATTGTGTAATTGGAAGAGTGGTTTCCAAGACTGATGAAAAATAGCCTTCTGTATGCCTTCCTACTGTACTTTTGATCTTTGTCTCGATCATCTCTGTACTTCCTATTACATAAAACTTTTTTTTTTCTCCCTCTCTTTATTCCTTTAATTACTGCATGGCCAGGAGATGTTTATGATACAGCTAGTTTTGAGCTATATGCACATGCCAAACAACTAGCAACAAAGAAGCTCTCATTTCAGCAGGAGAACAAATTCAGATTTTCTTCTGCTTAAGTAGTATTTTTGTTGAATTTTTTTTATGGGTTTTGGGTTTTTTTACGGGTTTTGGGGTTTTTTTACCTTCTCCCAATGGCACACTGGTGAACATAATGCTGAGATCTCTATCCATCTGTCAGATTTCGTAAGCGAATAGAAAATTATCCTTGAAATATAAATTATCCTAGAAGTTCAGTAGTTATCAGATGTTTAGGGAAAATCTCACCGATCATGCAAGCCTGGTTGGCTTGTGATACATAGTTTAAAAAAGAGAGCAAGAAGAATGGAGCACACAGGCTTTTTGTGTGTCCTTATGAGACCATGAGGTTTTTATGTTTTACGGCGTGGTTGCACAACCATCAGCTAGGCTGCTGCTCTTTGTGTAACCAGTTTCACCAGCCAACACTGACCCAACATGCATAGGCACTCAAAGTGGCAGGGTAGAGGCTGAGGAAATACTCTCTTGGTGCATAAGGAGTCAGTAACACTGCAATTTTAAGAGATATTAGTTGTGAGGATTGTACCTAGTGACAAGGAATAAGATTTAGGATAGAAACAATGGCTACAGTGTAATATAAATTTTCTTCTTTTTGCTGTTCGAGGGTAGTCTGAGCTTGCAGCTCTCAACAGGCTTTTCAGAGGAGCGTGTAAACTAGCATCTCCATTGGTTTAGTGATGTTAACGTACTGTAGTCGAACTCCATTGACTTGAGTCTCTAAAGGCTTCCGTCTTCTGAGATACGTGATTTTACCATGCTCATTTGAGAGGGCATCAAAAGAAAATATTTTGAAGCGTTCTCTCTCTTCTAATATGATCCAAAAAAAGTGCTTTAAAATGCTTTAAAAGTAACCATCACATTTTTGAGAAGATTAGAGTAAGTAGCATAGTTTATTATGCTTCTTCACTAGATATTCAATAGTGGGTGCATTCTCCTATTCCATAGGTGATAAGCGTGTTGTTTAGTTACTCAAGTGAAAGAGCCTAAGGATAACCTGCTTCTCCTAATACAAGAGGATCTTAATATCTAGGTACTCTCAAGGACTTACAATAGGAAGATTGTAATGCAGAATGATATTGCAAGGGTGAAAAAATTAGGACAAACCAGATTTTAAAATTACTGCCTCCAGCTTTCAATACAGCTTTTGGTAAAGGATGAACAAGTACAGTAGCATTTACCCCTAGATTCTAGCAGTGCTTTTCATTAGTAATTAACTATTTTAAACACCATTTTGTACTTGGTAACTAGTTGGCTTAAGACTTCTTTTTTTCCAATTAGAATTTTTCTCTCATTCAGGCATCGTGGTGTCTAATTTGAAGTTTCACCTTTTATCCAAGCCTTTCCAACTCCAGTGGAAAAAAAATGAATCCAGGAGAAAAAAGTAGGAAAGTATTTGAGGTAGCTTGAAATCATTTGTTCATTTTCAAACTAAGCAAAAACGTTTCTTCCATATTTTTTTCCCAGACCTTAAGTAACAGTGATTTTTTTTTTTTTTTTTTAAATATTTTGGTTTTTTAGTCTTCCTGGAGGTCCACAAGCAATTGGAGCACTAACTTCTCTTGGCAGAGCCTTGACGGAATAATGACTTAGTAATAAGTTCCAAATTATATGCTTATTTTTCAGGAACCTTCAAAAAAGAAAAGGCTAGAATTACCTGAAAAACGCCAGAGAGATCAGGTAGACAAGACTCTTGAGACTTTCTTTTTTCCACCCATATTAATTTTATTGAAATACCTTGTGAAGTGGTGTATTATGTGTTGCATAAGAATATAGAGTAGTTTGCTCTCACAGTTAATAAACATGTTTAATCCTTACATGTTGCAGATCAGTTTACTGAAGGCAGATGAAATGAGAAGATTGGAAAAAGAGAAGGTAAAATATGTTTAAAATGTATTAATAATGAAGTTCAATGTTTTACTTGGTGATTTCTTGAATTATGTTTTCCTGTATTGTTTTCTTCTTCAGATGGAACGAATAAACAGAGCCAGGGAACAAGGATGGAGGAATGTGCTTGGTTCAGGTGGAAGTGGTGGTGTTAAGGTTGGCAGCAGATGTAGAAATGTGGTGTAGTCTGTTCCCCCCACTTTTGCTTATCTGGGACGGTCTTCTCTCTTCTGCTCTTGGAGGTCGTCTCTTGGGGATACCTATTATTAATCTATGCATAATTTAAGAGAAACTGTTTAACAGACTCTCTTCCCTGGCTCTTTGGAGATCTTTTGCAGTTTTCATTTTAAATACTTACTAAATTTCTGTATCTCTTCTCTTTCTGCCAGTAATGGTTTTCATGCACCACTTTCTTTTTTCCACTCCTGTTTTTGCTACTTCTCCTGTGCTGAATCTATGCATGAACAGCTTCTTTCACATTCGAGTTTGTTCTTGAATTCTTTTGTTGAAATCTTTTTCTAGGTTCTCATACTGTGATAATGGATTTCTTGCCCAGTATTAAAACACCTGTCACTAAGCATTCTTTGTTATTTAGCAACATAAATGTTTATATATACTGTTACATTGTTCAGGAGAAGGATAAAAAATCCCAAGTAAATCTAATTATTTTTTTCTGAAAGCTGTAAACCCTCTAGGCATTCATTTCTAACGTAATTTAATTACATGATCTAATCTGATTCCTATGACAGTTTCTTTTTCCTGTATGTCATAGTTTCATGGAAACAACTGTTCTGGGAAGCAGTCTCATGAAGTTCTTTGAATGTAAACGTCTGGTTACTTTAATCAGATCAAGCCAGTGCAGGCATTTAAGTATTGCTGTGCTGTAAGTCTATTTGACAATAGAAAATGGATTAAAATACAGCTATTTGTTGTGGTGGTAGTGGGTCTTTGAATAACACTTGGCTTAAACTTGTTTAGTCGGCTTTTCCTAAACAAGCTCTGGCTGAGCAGTAGTCAAAATGAATAGAGATTTTATTTTTTGTTCCTTGTACAAGAATAAGGAATACTTAAGAGCTCGACCAGGTTTCACTAGCTACTTGTTAAATACCTGGTTTCAAAATAGACATCATCTTTGGTTGTGTGCCACATATCATATAACTAAAGCTTAAATATAAAAGCAAACTTAAGCATATCAGACTTTAAACACCACCAGGTGCTGATTTAATGGAAAAAACAAAAAATATCATTTTGTTCCTCTGCAGTCATCGCTCTCTCAAGATGAAACTGGCAGGCACAAATGCAAGCTTCCATAATACAACACAATATATCAGCATTGTCATGTTTGGATCAGAGCTATATATATTCCTGAAAACAATCATGGTTCTGATTAACTTAGAAAATTTTATTGCAAAGTCTTTAGACATAGCAAATGTATGAAGTGTTCTCTTGTAGCTGCGTTGTAGCTGCATTGTTGTCACTATTCTCAAGTCATCTAGGGAAACAAGTTCAGTGGCTGCATGTGTTTTCACTAGGTGTCGCTGGTGTAAAATGCCATGACAAACATACTTTAAATTTCATTGAAATGTCTTCTCCAGATTGGATAGTTTAGTACAAATCCTACTGCAGGCTGCTAGGTTATCATCACTTCAGGTTTCCACATACTCTTATAGTATCCTTTTCCTTTCTCCAGTGTGAAAACAGTGTCCAGCAACTCCCTGACAAGGATGTTGAATAGCATTGTTCAAGCTTTCCTATAGAGCAAGTCAAATAGCCTCTTATAAGGGCACAGCAGGGTCATGTCCAGTGTGATTTTGTCCTTTTGTCTTCTGGGACTGATTGCTGGCACCAGTTTCTGGGGGAAAGTAGGGAAAGAGATAGCAGGGATTTGGCTTTGGGCTTGTGGTTCTATCGGGGGCTGTATCTATTCTGCAGACTGTTGATGAGCACCTGCTTCATAGCATTTGTCTGGAGTTCGATACTACTATTTCTTTAGGTAATCCTTTTGAAAATTTAAATGTAATAATGATAGGAGAAACCTTTAATGGTGTCTAGAGCAAGACTTTCCCTTCTGCTTGTACAAACTATGGTCTTGTACAGTAAATTATTTTTGTTCAGATGAAGAGCATACCTGCATATTTATTTGAATGCTTGATAAATCAGTTAGTATTTTACCATGCAGATTACGTGGACCCACTGAAACTCAGAATGTGAGGTAAATTCCATTGTCAGATATGTTCAAGAACTTCTAAGTAAGCAATCTTAAACCTACACCTACACTCATCTATTTGAATTTATTTAAAATACTTAAGACCAATCTGGAAAGGACATAGGCAGTACTGTTGAAATAAATTCCATAGATTCACTACTATGATTTGATTGCTTCCCACAAGTGTAAAGGGAACATTTTTATGCATGTGCTGACAACCTTAACCTTGTTTTGCTAGTTTCACATTTTCTGCATCCATCCTTGGCTACTACTGTACGCAGCTGCTTGCAATATTGGGGATTTTTTTTAATTGTTTTCATGTGACAGTTCTGTAGGAATTCTAATTCTTTGAGAACAACAGGGGTATTTGTGTAAAGCAGTAGCTTGTAGTAGATTTTCCCCTGATCTGAGCTTTAATAGGGAAGCATCTAAATTCTGGTGATGAAACCAAAATTATACGTTGGTAACAGTGGAGATTCTCATATAAATCTGCACTTAAAGCCATTCAGCAACCTTCGAAGTGGGCTTTATCATTTCCAGCTTCATGAAAAAACAAGTGTTTGGCTACAAATCACTCATTAGTACTGCAGTTAGCACTTCTTAACACAAAAGCTAAAAGTGATAAACTATGATTCTTGCTGTGTATAACATCTATCTCCAATTGCACCTCAATGGGTTTGTTACCAGTCACTTCCAAAATGTGTGAGATGTTAGGCTGTTATCAGAGGGAGGTAAAAGTATTCTAAATTACTAACAGACAAATAAGTTTTCAATTTATCCATCTTGTAGTTTGTTAAAATAGAGGCATGCCAGGAATAAAGCTAAGACCCATTAGGAATTATTGCAGGACGTGCTAATGCTTTTATTCTGCTGAAGAGGTGAAATTTTGAAGGGCTTGCTAAAACCTCCTTACCCCTTCTGATTTCCAGGCACCATATTATGGCGGTGGAGGTGGTGTTGGTCCTTTTCCTGTATCTTCCAGAGGACAATATGAACACTATCATGCTATTTTTGATCAGATGCAACTGCAAAAGGAAAACATTAGAGTAGCTGAAGAGAGGGAAGCTCAATTAAGGGCGAAAGTACAAGGCCGAGACGTTGTTGAAAGGTATGGCTACCTTCCATTAGAAGTTGCACGTGGTCTGTTTTAGATGAAAGTAATGAAAGTTACTGTGCATATTTATCTACAGAGGAATTCCACCTGGAATACGTCCAGGAGTTCCTAAGGGCCCTGCTGGTCATCACCATTTACCTGATGATGCAGTTAGGAAAAAAATGAAAAGATTGAAGGAGGTGTCTAAACAAGCCAATGCAAACAGGTTGGACTATGATAATCCATAAATCTGTCCCTGTATGTTAGATTCTTGTTCTGTGTCTTGTTTTTATTTAGTAGTTGGACATGTCTCAAAATCACTTTTACCCATTGGTACTGTGCTGTCTGTTTGTGTTAGTCTCTTGCAGACCACAATTCTTTTAGAACCAATGGAAACCTTGGCTACCCCAATAGTAGAGAAAATGGATTACTAACAATGGTAACTAAATCAGATTTCAGCCAAAATTCTTGACTTAAAGCAGTTGCAGATAACATTATAAGCCTCCTCCTTTGCTTTTTTCATAGTTCCACTTTTTGTGTTACCTACCAAGATGCTTCCTTCTCCTCTCATCTCATTCTGACTGCCTTCTCTACATCTAAGTGTTTGACTCCAGCATAGGAGAGTGTCTAGAATGCTCCCAGAATTGTTGGCTCCTGCTTATTGATCAGTGGAAAACTTCTAGGAGTTTTCTTCATCAGAGTGCAAATGCCAGGTGTTATAATGGTGTGCAACTTCTAATTTGGTGATGCTTATTCTTTGTAATTACTGTACTAGATTTTTATATATGAAAGGATTGTAAACAAATATATATATTTTTTAATTATTTCACTCTTTCAAGTGATTTTTTCAAAACTTCTTTAGTCTACTCCAGATCTGTTGCCCAAAGAACTATGTCTGCATTTGTGAGCAGTAAACAAGAAAATATCTTTTTTTCTAAAAGTTTAGTTATGTGAGCTAACTAAATTGCTAACTAAATTTCTTAGAGGAATGAGTTTTCTCATGCATTATTTAAACTTCTGTAGATCCAATGATGTATCCTGTGGAGGAAGAAATAAATGGAGTTAATGTGAGAAAAAGGAAGTAGCCAAAGAAAACATTTGTTCTTCTAAACTACATTAATTAACTTCTATGTTTTAATATATTTTGCCTTTGTAATTTTTTTTTCTACTTAAAATTTTGCAGCAATCACATAATGCATTTAACACTCATGTTACAATTTCGTAACAATCTAGGTGTATGTTATTTTCTTTATAGTAATTTGGGCTGTTGTAAGTTACTTATAATTCCTCTGGTGTACCCTAGTACTAAAAAGTGTATTTTCTCAGGTAATGTAGATGCATATTTCAGTCCTTCTCTATTCTCAGTACTTTGCACAGAGTGCCACAATCTCCGAATCTTACCTAGATTGAGAAACACTGTTTGCCTCACACATTGACATTATTAAATGATACTTGCATGCCTTTGAGTAAACTGTTCTAAATGTGTTAAAATTGAGAGAAACTGTAGTAAAGTGCTGCAAATTATGAATAATATGGAGATCAAGAAGAGAAACTGATTGAGTGTTTCTCAAATACGTGAACTTGGAAGTAGTGAAAATACTGTGTAGAAGTTTCGAAATAATTAGAGGGGGTTTCTTTTCTATTTATTAACTGGATTGCCCTTAGCCTTGAACTGAGGTGCTGTTTCTTAGCATTTAAAGTGGAGTAAAAACTTGTACTTTATTATCCAGAAGCAATTTTATTATAATAGCTAGCCTAGCAGTATTTCTCTGCTGCACTTTATCCTTTCAGATGGAGGTGAAATATAAAGATAAGCATTCAGGACAAAAGAATTTAAGTAATTGTAACTTTCTTAAAGACACGTAATTTAGAGCGCATATTAAAGAAGTTGAGAAATTCTCACGTTGCAATCTTTTTTTCAGATTACACTACCATAACTAATGTAAAGCTCAGTATATTCAATATCAGCAATCTTTAAATATTGTCTCTAAGATGGCAGTGCAGCCCAGAGGAAACCTAGCTGAAATGTTTAGCAAAATAAGTCACTCTGGTTTAGAGTAGGGAAAAGCATTGTCATGAAATTTAGTTGAAACAAGCCTTCCCTGTGAATTTGGTTTGAGATAAGTAAGTTTGGGTGGTTTTGTTTGGGAAGCACCTCTCCTCCAATACTGTAAGCTAAACTTCCGCTGAGTGATGTGGATTTGGACAGATTTCACTATCCACCCATTGAGTTCATATTTGACTCACCACAAGATTTTTACTGCATAGAAGGATTATCAAGTGCTTGTTTCCTTACCCCCCTATGTGCTTAGTCTTGCCCTTTCAGAGCAGCTATAACATTTGGTTTATTATGTTAAAGTCATCTGCATCTTTCTCTTAAAGAATTGTAGCATATGGAAATATTTAATTTCCTTGTTGCTTGGTATGGGGCATGAGGGGAGGGAACAAACAAGATGCAAAGATTTGTAATCAGTGTGCTAATTCATTAACTCCTGTAACTCCTGTGTTGCAAAATGATTCTTTCTTTAACTGTCTCAGCCTGATGGGTTATTGCTATCAGCTTTTCCAAATTTCTTCCTGCCTCTTGCTGGACCCCCAGTACTCCTCAGTCAAATGAGTCTAGGGGAACCTTGAAAAGGGAATTGCTTCACCATTCTGCTGTTTGTTAGGATATCTTACACAATTTCTCAGTGTGTTTTTTTAATAGAAAGCTTCTTTAAAGTCCATTTCTAACCAATTTGTCAGAAACTGGTTCCTTACAAAATGATCAGATGTTTGTACTAGGAGACTTGACAGATACTCAAGTTACAGTAACTTGAACACAGCCTTCTTGTCTACACAAGCATGTCCCTGACCTGGGGTGGAACATGTGAAAAAAACCATCTTTTCTGGCTAATTATGAGGTAGGAAAATTCCTTCATAGTCCCTTTAAAAACAAACCGAAATCCACCAATATCCCCCAAAAAGAGTTGCCAGAACACTCGGAGAATACTAGCACTGTTTTAATTATCCAAGTGGTGGAAGCTTTTACTTCAAACATGGGTCAGTCTTTGAAGGCTGCTGCATTATTGACCTTTACTGACAGGCTCCTGTGAGGAGTTCTTGCTCATCTCTAAAGGAAAACCTTGAAGGACTCTTCTTTTCCACAAATTATAATAGTTAAACAAGCTGAGACACTTCTAGAAATAATCGAACCAAGATTGTGTTTTGACATTCATTTTTGTTTTCATGACCAGGATATGGAAGGACAGCACAGTGTTTTGATTTGTTTTTTGAATTATTCTTTTAACTTATTTGAGCCTATTTTCCTCCATTTTGTAGAAGTCTGACTTGTACTTTGGCTGATAAAAGACATTTTTTGAAGATGCCTTACTCATAGAAAGTTATTTTTTTGTGTGTCCTAGTTAGGATGAATGCAGGGAGGGGTGGTTTGAGTGTCATATGTGAGAGACTTTCAACTTGCTATGTGTTACAATTACTCAGGCATAAAGGATGGATAGCTGCAGATAGAGCAAAGCAAGTTGAAGAATTCTGGCAACGAAAGAGAGAAGCCATGGAAAACAAAGCTCGAGCCGAGGGACATATGGTATGGAATCTGATCTTCCTATGTATATTATTGTTTTCAGCATGCTTTATCAATCTTTGAAGTAACATCATAACCATGAAATGCTGGCTATGTATTTCCCTTAAATATTACCAGAAAAAAAGAGAGAAGGGGAGGTAGGTTTGCTAGCTTTTTGCATTTTGTTATTGATCTTATTAAAATCTAACAACATTGTGCAATGCGTTTCTCATAATAATGAATTTATTAACAAAGGAAAATATCTTTTGTTTGCGTGTGTCAAATTTCACAACATTCATTTACATTTTTTTCTGTTCATAGCTTTATAGTTGTGGTTAAAATTAAACTTGATGTATTATTCAATAGTTTGAACAAATGAAGTTTTATTAAACTGATACAGCTAATGATCAGATATGGTAGTGTGTTTACAAAAACATGCTCTGCTTGTTGAGAAGGTATTTGTCAAGGTTGATGTTTCTAGAACCTCTACTCTTTAGAGATTGACTACAGGACAGTGCACCAAAATGTTCTCTATATTTGCAGTTCTAAATACTGTGTTCCTTTAGGAACTGTGTTTTGCAGTAAAGATAATGTGGAAGTCCTGCATTTGCACAAGGACGTTGTGTCATTGAACTATGTGTTTTCTTAATGTGGAGAGTTTTGCTTTTTGAGTGCTTCTCTGCACTATTCATATACAACCAAGTCACAATATCACTGTCAGCTACTGAAATAAAACTGGCTTTGCTGACATTGCAGTGAGGTGAGACCACCTGCAGATGTATAGAAGCATTTCCTGAATTATATCTGAGCATGAGATCATGATTTACAGCCAGACTTACATGTTTCACTTATAGTAAGCAATTCTCGTATACTTTGATTTATTGCTTTGATGGTGAAATATCCTCAGATTAGTATAAATGTTTTAAAGCATGAGTCTTCCACTTTAAAACTGTTATTCTGGTTTTAGAACCTCCAAGACCAGTAAATTATTTTGAAAAAAATGAACAATTCTTGTTAAGACTGCATTTACTTAGGCAAGTACCTGCTTCCAATTTGTTCTTGAATTTGTTAGCATTAATATAAATATGAGATTAATTAACACACCATAGCCATGTATTAAGTTTATCTAATGTATTCAACTGAGCCCAAATGTTTTATTCTTAACTGACTGTAGTAATAAAACAGGGAGGATACTGCACAGTTGTAAAAATAAATTCCAGATGCTTAGAACTTTTTAACTCAAAGTCAGGGTTCCAAATTCATGTACTATCATTTGCCATTGATAGCAGTTTCCTTCTATTACTGCAGGAAAATAATTTTACTTGCTGGCACTATCTCTCATTTCTCACTATTGTCCAGACCACAATGCCCTGACAGGAGAAATCGGTAGGCATTTTTAACTAATTTGCAGTTCTTGTGAGTCAGATGACTCACACTGATTTACACAGCTTCAGTTAAATAGTTGCTGTCAATTTTCGTTCTCAAGTGACAGTCTAAAGCTTCACTCAGGAGTTGGGTTGATGACACTTTCAGACTCTTTGAGGCCGACCTGATTTGCTGCTTTAGTGTAGCTGTGTGGCATTGCAAAACATTGAGTCATGTCTTCGAAAATTTGAATAGAGGCAGTTAACAAAAGTTCACAGTATGTGGAAGGAAGCTCAGTTCTCAAAAATATTGCTTCCGACTTCTTCCTTGTTTAAGAGCAGTGTTACAAATCACCATCAGTTTGGTGAAAAAAACATGGACTAACTTGAATGCTAGAATGAAGAATAATGAGACTTGAATAGTGCCAGTTAGCTTTTTGTAAAGCACAGGAACATGCATTAAAAAGGTAAAAACAAATATTTCCTGAAAAGGTGAATACAGGAGATGTTCCTTCCCATTCTGTATTCAGTCTTCCCTATCAACAGTTTAACTGGAGTATTGGCTTCCCACTGGTTCTCCATACTCCAGCCTGAGAAAGCTAACGCCCTAAATTTTCTAACACAGGAGTTCCATGTAACTATCACATGTACGCTGTTTTTATTGTCTGTTGAACTAACAGATCAAGATCTTTTTAACCTGTTCAGCAGAGCGTTATGTAATATCATGAACAAAATAATTTAAATATTTTGGATTTTAATCTTAGCAGGAAATCTGAAGTTCAATGATTTTTGTACTGTCTTGTATTGACTTCCTTAAAGGTTGAATCTTTTTGGTGACACTGAGCACATCACAGTAACCAGGACTGTGCGCTGTGAATGCATATGTCTTAGCCACAGTTTATTAGATGTAATATGTGTATTTAAGTATTTTATTAGGGCTTTGAGTTTGTTCTTTGTAGTGTGGTTTGTTTATTTTTAGAAAGTCAGCATGGTGGGTGAAAGATTAATTTAAGAGCGTGTGATTCCATTTCTACTTTAGGCATGGCTCAAAATGGCAGAAATGCCATCTCTATGCCACAATTTGTATATGATCCAGCTGTAGAGAAACTTGTGTCCATCAGAATTTAGGCTTTTTAACATCACAGGAGAAGATCAGAACTGCAGAGAGAACAGCTAAATTCTTAAAGCTCTAGTGTCTCTCCTTGGCTACTCAGGATTTTTAGTTATCACTGTCATGTTTCATGTAAGCAAAAAGGGGTTATAGATTTAACTTCAGAACAACTGCAGATCACTGATGGATTTAGTTTCTTATAAGTGAATATTTATTGGATGAAACAGATAATTTTACTGCCCCAGCCACCTTAAATTTGATACCATTAAATGGCAAACAGGGTACACTGCAAAACGTGGCAGATATCTATGGAGGCAGGCCTATTTCTGCAAGAGGAAAGAAATCCAGAAACAAGGAGGAAGAGGTATGCTTGCTGCATGTTTGCCACTTTCTTCATCACACGAATAGCACTATTGTGACCTTCACTGTGCCTTGTTTCCCTGCATGGTTCTTCTGTGTAACTGAACAAAAGGACTTTATAAGAAACAATTTATTCTATAAAATACTAGAGTTTAGGGTTGGTGGGTTGTTTTTTTTTAAATAATCAGAATAATGGTTGTCTACAGCAGACTGTCCCAGAGTGGTTCTTGAATGTGTGTTTATGTAGATATGACTCTGTATCTTAATCCTGTTGTCACAAATACAACTATTCCTAGCCATCAGTTATTATAAAATGTAATGCTAGCTTAATACTGGGAGACGTACCTTCCAGTTTTCTTTTTTTTTGCATTAGATGAGAATTTTTCTGGAAATTGGTAAATGCTGATGTCATCACAGTATTAGTGTGGGGTTTTTTTCACCCGTCATATTCTTCTGTGGAACCATACGTATTTGAAGCTAACTGTACTGAAGACAGTTTCACTATAACTGAAACTTTTTTCCTTTCTTTGCCTTAGGAATATTTGGCAAGATTAAGACAAATCCGGCTACAAAACTTTAATGAGCGTCAGCAGATTAAAGCAAAACTTCGTGGAGAGAAGGTTCGTTTGAAAAACAAACTTAAATATTTATGGAAGTTGGCTGTGGAATATATTGGTTTATGCCTGTGGAAAGACTTTTTTCATGGGCACATGTTTTTGACATTTAATTCCCTCCCACTGTTATTGTGCTTCCATATCTTCTTCTAGAATATACAAAATCTGTTTGCTATTTCAGTGCTGGGCATACAGCTTGCCTGTATATTGCCTGTATAAACTGTGTTTTAAACAGTTTTTACATGTGCATGTCTCATCAAGAGCTAGCATTTTTATATTTACTTGCTTTTAGTTACAGGAACTTCCTCAGAATTCTCTTTTTGACAATGCTTACACAGAATATGTATGAAGCAATTCTTTTGTACATTGTGTAGGTGTGCGTTAAAGTTAGAAATTCCTTGCATAAGATTAGTTTAATCAATACACTTTTTTCAAACATCACTTTTCCAAAATTTGTTTGTAATACAGCAAACCCAAAATAGTATGTTTATAAAATAGATTCAAAATGAGCACTTCTTAGGGTGTCAAATGAATAATCCAAGGGATTGATTTACTTCTTTAAAAAAGTTCAGTTTGAGAAGCAATCAATATAGTAAATACAGTCTAGGGTTTATTTCCATCTTTTCATTGACCTACTGTGTGATCTTGTACTCCTGTCTGTTCGTAGAATCATGGAGTGGTTTGTGTTGGAAGGGACCTTTAAAGGTCATCTACTCCAAACCCTCTGCAGTGAGCAGGGACATCTTCAATCAGATCAGGTTGCTCACAGCCCTGTCCAACCTGACCTTGAATGTTTCCAGGGATGGGGCTTCTACCACGTCTCTGGGTAACCTGTTCCAGTGTTTCACCACCCTCATTGTAAAAAACGTCCTTCCTCATGTCTACCGTTTTTTAGTTGAAAACCATTACTCCTTGTCCTTTCACAAGAGTCCCTGCTAACGAGTTTGTCCTCATCTTTCTTATAAGCCCCCTTTAAGTGTTGAAAGGCATTTGATTGCATAAGGTTTCCCCAGAGCCTTCTCTTCTCCATGCTGCACAACACCAACTCCCTCAGCCTTTCTTCACAGGAGAGGTGTTCCATCCCTCTGGTCATTTGTGGCCCTCCTCTGGACTCAGTTTTTTGGTGTAGCTCTGTCAGACAATCTGTTCTGTAAACAGGAAAATGCAGAGGCCATGGAAAGAAGTAGGAGATTGAAAACAGATTTCAGAGGTAGACTCTATATATTCTTACTTGTTAACAGTTCCTCCCTCACCCATTCCACCTTCCTTGGAGTACATACAGTGGAAGAAACTGGAATTCCAGAGCATCAAACCTTTAACGTGTACCTTACTGCAGAGCATGCAACAGTGATAAGGGATGGCAGGTGAGAGACAGCATCGTTAGGTCATATCCCTTGCAACAGCAGGTGCATTACTTAGCTTCTTCCGGGCTTGTAAATGCTTCATATCTTCTAAGACCAAAATAACCCACAAAACAAACCAAATACATGGAAACCCTCACAAATCTCAAGGTGAAATTCTGACAAGTAGAAATTACATTTAAGTGAGGAGTTACCTAGTGAAATTGTGACCGATGTTAATCATACAGTCAGTCTAAATTATTCACTTAGATCACTCAGTTTTTAACTACATGAAGTAGAGATAATTATTTGAGGACTCTTGCTTTGCAGAATGAAGGTGCCAGTTCTGATGGACAAGAATCAAGCGAGGAAGCAGAATTTAAGCGCAAAAAGATAGAAGCACAGAAGGTAATTTTGAGGAAGGATGAGATGGAACTTACTGTTTTCAGATTGGCTTCATATCTTGTGAAATTTCTTATATTTTGTTTTACTATCAAGAACTTCATACATCCACTACAAGAGGTTTTTAACTTCAACTGTATTGAAGTAATAAGACTGTTCAACTGGTTTATCTCAGTAATTTGAAAATATGTTGTGCCGTAATACAGCAAGTGAAGGGGTATTCCCATTTCTGATGGGTTTTTTCCTCTAGATTAGCTTTAGTGTTGTAGAAATTTGGTATAACTAAGCTAGCGCTTTGATACTGAAAAGGAAAGGAAGATGTACCTTAAATAACAACAGATTTATTTTAGTTAAAAGAATAAATGAAGGCAAAATTCCTTACTTGTGCTGACATGGGCTGCATGTGGATTGGAAGGTGGGCTATATACCTCTGTGATAAAGAACATTTATGGCAAATGTGATTTAAAGAAATCCAGTGGTTGGTTGGAAATTTATTGTCTGTGGTGTCCTTATATCAATGACTATCTCTACCATACAGTACGTAGCAAGTAGTACTCCATGTGTTCTATGATTTTTTCCCCCCCATCATCTTCAAAAAGCAATGTAAAAACAAGCTAACCTTATGCCTAATTTTAAAACTAGACATGAAACAGAAATAGCAGCTTTTTGTGTTTTATGTTGAGTATGTAAAGTTTAAACTGAACATTTTACATTTTGTGGTTAATGCATTTGGCTTCAAAACTAATTTTAAGTAAGGATTTAATTTTGCATTATTCTGTTGAAGATTATGTACACTAAAAATATAACCATGCAAATCAAAAATTGTAATTAAGCTTTGAGAACTTGCCATTTAGGGCAATGAGTCTGGTGAAGGGTCTGGAGCACAAGTCTTATGAGGAGTGTCTGAGGGAACTGGGGTTGTTTATCCTGGAGAACAGGAGGCTAACAGGAGACTTTATCACTCTCTACAAATACCTGAAAGGAGGCTGTAGTGAGGTGGGTGTTAGTGTCTTCTCCCAAGTAACAAGTGATGAGAGGAAATGACCTCAAGTTGTTCCAGGGAAGGTTTATATTGAATATTATGAGAAACTTCTTTACTGAAGGGGTTACCGGGTACTGGAACGGGCTGCCCAGGGATGTGGTGAAGTCATCATCCCTGGAGATGTTCAAAAAACAGGTAGATGTGGCATTTCAGGACGTGGTTTAGTGGGCGTGTTGGTATCGTGTTGACAGTTGGACTTGATGGTCTTTAGGGGTCTTTTCCAACCTTAATGATTCTATGATTCTGTGATGTATTTTTAGCATAAAAGATCAGTTATTTTACTTGTGTGGTGATTCTGATTGTCAGCAGAGTCCTCCTTTCACAGTCTCTATAGTAGTAAGCGAAAGAAAGGAAGATGAAGCAATCCAAAAATGTTTCTTTCTAAAATGTTCCATGGAATAGGGTACTAATGCTTTTAATGATTTCAAATTGGTCTTTTTTTCCTTGTTTGTTTACTGTAGGCCCAAGCAAATGCTCGAGCTGCAGTTCTGAAAGAACAGTTAGAGCGAAAGAGAAAGGAAGCGTATGAAAGAGAGAAAAGAGCCTGGGAAGAACATGTAAGAAAATAAATCTTTTACATGCAGTCAAAATACGTAGTTCCACGTCTTTGTATAACTAAAGTCTTATACTGTGATTTTTCAAGTTTAGATAATTAGTTTGTCTTCTGAATCTGAAGAGAGCATCTGTCAGTCAGAATATCTCTGTTAGAAGTCTAATCTTAGGTATACTCAAATGAAGAATTTGGTTCAAGAATTTAAGAACCGAAGAGTCATTAGGATTACCTTAAGTATTTTATTAATGATCTGCCACTTAGCAAAGTGTATTCAATCTTCTTTTGCTTCCATGTACTGTGGAGTGACAGGTCCAGCTAGTAATGTATTGCTACATAAAATAGGATGTTGTGAAGCTGATAAACTGGAAATAGTTCACACAAGCACTTGTCTTCTGTATGAAAACATATAACATCACTGTTCTTATCTAAGATTTACACAAGCGTATTTGATAATATTGTGTTCAACGTGTGAGTCTTCAAGTTAGTTTATTGATTTAATTTTTATAATTGAATCTATACAGCTGATAGTGAAAGGAGTAAAGAATCCTAATGTACCTTTTCATGTGGGAGCTACAGAACCCAGTCCTCTGCATGGACAACAAGAGCTTGGCACAGCTTTTCCTAAGCCACAACTTCCAGTGAAGCCTGGTACACCAGTCATCTCCATGACTTCTGCTTTGAAGGAAGTGGGTGTGGTAGGTAATTTGCTAAGAGGGTGAAGTTAATGAAAAAAAAGTAACTGATTTGAAAAAGAATGTGTAGATGAGGAGAAAAAAATGATTAAGAATACTTGTAGCTTCTAATTAAGGAAAGAAAAAAAAAGTAAAAGGAAGCCAAAAAGTGCAATCTCTTGATATACATCTGAAACTGAAACTCAAATTCGATTTTTAACAGAGTGGCTTATTTATAATGAACCCTAGGCTGCAATTTCAATTTTGATTAAGGCAGTCATGATTAGTGAGAGAAGACATCAACTAACCATCTTTTTCATCAGCCTCTTGAAGAGAGGAGTTAAGGAGCTAGTAACCTGGTGCAAGTGAGAAAAGTAATTCTGAATGATAGGACTGTTTTATATTAATTCACTGTTATATTGATTTCAGTGAGATTGAAAGTATGTGTTGAATATAACAGAGAATAAAAAGGTTAAGAGACTTGAATCTGAAAATGTTGTTTCCTCTTGTTGTCTAAAAGAGTATTAGAGGCTTCCTAATTTCTGTTTTCTGTGATCCTGGGTCCTGATATTGTAAATATGTACACATATACCTCGACTATCACCATTTGATTTAAGAGTAGCAATTATGAAACAGAGCATGTGAGTGAATGTTTGTACAGTTTGAGTTTTTAACACAATCTGTGTTAATTTGAATGCTAACTGGTTTTACCTAAGCTATTTCTAGATTTCAGTGTAGTGGGATTATATACTGCATACAACACTGAAGGCTACGACTATGGGAATATAGTGAAACTTAGTGCCAAACAGTGTATATATAAAATGTAATACACTGAAAGATGTCAATTGATAGCTGGAAAAAGAAATAAATCATATTTTCATAAATCCTTAAATCATTAGCACATTTTTCCGTGTAGATAGTTTGTTCTACAGAAATGCAAAATGGTGACTATAACTGAATAAAAAAATAATGCACAGAGCAATTGGAGAAGTCAAGTCTTGTATACAAAGATTATAAGTTCTACGTTTTTGACTTTGATTTTTAGTTTGGTTATTTTACATATCACTAAAGTTGTCTCTTCTCCCTTCTGCTTTTCTTTACAGCAGCTCCTTGTCTCTGTCCCTGCCACTTTTTTTGTTCTTTTATCAAACTACTCTTTTCTAGCATTGGAATTTGTGGCATTTTGCTGTAGAGGTCCTGTGTAGCTTTATCTCTACATGTTTCATGCTCTGAACATTCATGTCTGCTTAAACGGAGTTTGATTAAATTTGCTCACCACTTTCAGACAGCGAACAGTTCAAAGGCTGAAGCTGCCCTTGAAATTCTGTCTTTGGAAAGCCACATAAAAACAGAATTATCACGCATTCTGTCCCAGTCTGTCTGCAGTTGTCAATGAAAAGATTTTAGAGGTGATGTTGAACTATTATGTTTATTAATATTCTCAAGATTTATTTTTTTCTGACATTCTTATACATTGCTTTTCAAAGGATGAAAATGTAACTTCTGTCCCAGAAGCTAAGGAGGAAATGAAAAAGCCAGATTTTGCAATGCAAGTATGTAAAAGTGTATTCAGTTTGATTTAGTTTTCATTTTAAAAAAGATAGCGTTTTGAGTGATATATCTTGGCCCTTATTTCAGAATAAACGAGAAATACTGAGAAGATTAAATCAAAATATTAAAGCTCAAGAAGATGAGAAAGTCAAAAAAGAGTGTAAAAATATTTCTGAGTCAGCTGGATCTGAAGATGGTAAGGAACAACAAGAAGGTGACCAGCCTCTTCTAGGAGATCGCAAAAAATGGGAATCTAGGGCATCTGAGTTGGTAGTTCCTCTAGCTGAGTTATCAATGGAAGATTCTCTCTCCAGAACAGACCGTAAGTACTTTTTTGTCACCATGATATTAGTAAATTAGTTCACCAAGTGTAGTGACTGTTTTTATAAAGCAGTTAGTCTTTATTATTATCATCTTATCAGTTGCATGTCATCTGCTTCTAAAAAACAGGTGATTGTGTATTTCCTTAGATAAATAATAAGGCACAGGCTGAGTAACTAAATGGCTTGCAGGAGATTCAACAAATATTTTCTAATTTCAACAGAGGTACCTAATTAAACGCATGGTTACAATTTTGAGTTTTCCAGGTGCTTTTTAAATAGGCACTAATTTAACAGAAAGAATAAAAAGCACTTCAGATATATGAAAGTTTCTTATTTAACTTAAAAATACTTTTATGTTATCAGTAGAATGATAAAAACTGAGGGGTTTCTCAATCTGTGCCTGCTACTTTTATTTTGCCCCTCTTAGCTTTTTCTTTTTTTTTTTTTAAATCAAGCCTGCCTTTTCAAATTTTGTATCTGCTTTCTATTGTCTTTTGTGTAGGAGACCTTTTGGTTTCAGAGTGTCTTATGAAGGGTCTGTTTCACATTGTAGAAATAAATAACCATTGAGGATGTGACAGACTTACTCCATGGCATAGAAGTTTTACATGGCTAGGATGTTAGAAGATCAAGAAAATACTTTTGCTCTATTCTTTGCTTTATATCTACTGTTGTCCTTGGAGGGAGAAATAACAGGAACAAATGTCAAAGTATAGCAGGACAAGAACTTTCTAGTTTCCCGTTTCAGGTAAAGTTAAGACTATCTGATGCCAGTTTTAAACATGTCACATACTGTTTCCTTTTGGAGTGTCTGAATTACTGAAAAGATCTCCTGATCCAATTAAGTTGCAAATGTTAACTGGCATTGAATAGCTCCTGCTATTAAATGGAATCGGCAGAAGAAAAGCTCTAGGCCTTTGAGCACAGTCTTTAGGATATCTGTCTAGGGGTGAGGTGACATGAGTTCTGGCTTTGTAGTTCCTAGTTTTGTGGAGGTTGGTGTTTGTTTATTTTACAGAAAGTGAATTAGTTTGTAATTTCTAAAAGTTTCTGTATTTGTATTTTCGTCCCAACAGGTCAAACGCTGGGGGAAGTAATTAAGTTAGATATTACTGAACCTCACAGGAAAGTCTGGGGCAAAAGCCCTACTGATTCAGTTCTTAGGATCCTAGGAGAAGCAGAGTTGCAGCTGCAAACTGACTTACTCGAGGAACAAGATGTAATAAATGGTAAGCACGGCTGGTAATTATCTGCACTAGTATAGAAAGTGCCAGATTGCTAGTTTGTCTACTGAGAACAATTTTGAAGTCATAAATGCATATTCTATCCTCACTCTTTCCACTTCTGAATGTTGCTTCATTTCTAAATGTTCTAAATGTCAGCCCAAGCTGATACTGGAAGACACCAAAATATTTCAAACTCATTGAAGTGGTAGGAAATTAGGAAGAATGTGCTGAGAGGGAAGGATCTTCATTTTGTTGAAAAGTCTTGGACTCTGCATATTGATGAAAACAAGTCAGTCAACTGAATATTGTATAATATATATTTTATATATGGTATATATGTTTTTACATATATATATATATATATATATATAGTAGTATGTCCTGTAACCACCTTCTTAGCATGTGACTTACCGTATCAGTGTAGGTTTTTTTCTTGTCGACTCCTGCTTTCTGTCCTTTCCAAGGACAAAAAGACTTAGTTTATTCCAAGTATCAACTTGTACTAATGATAATGTAGCAAGTAAAATTCAAATTGTAGTATTTCTAGCTTTCCTCTTCATAACAGTTATAATGAAAGCATGCAAACTTTTCTATTATATTTTTCTTTAAAGATACATGAATTCTCAACTTATTTTGTAGTCATATTGTAGTTCATTATCAAATTGTGTCAAGGCACTGTTTAAATAATAGAATAATTTTGTGTTAGGAACTGCAGAACTTCTTGAAGGAGATCATCAGTCCTTAATTGTAAAAGAGGAGAAGGAAGAGAGGACTTCTCCTACTGTCGAGGTTCAGTCTTCAGTACCAGTTGGTGTCGCAGAGTCTGAGGTGACTGTACCAGAAGAATCTCAAAGAGCTGGACCTGCTGAGGTGCAGAGCAAACCTATTATGCCAGATGGTAAGTCGTTTCATTAGCAATTAGATTTACAATCTGCTTTCCAATGCCATGAGGGAAATAATGATCCTGTATACTTCTTATGTAAGTAATATGCTGTGTTTTTATCAACACCGTTTAGGTGGGACCAGGTGCTTTCTATGCCTGTGTTGTAGTTAGAGTCACTAATGTATTGTAAATTTTAAGAAGCCTTTTTTGTGTACTCGTAGAAAACTCTCTGGAATACAAGTGGAATCCCAAAGTTCTTCAAATTTGTTGTTGCTATTGTTGGGATTTTCTTTGTTTGTTCCCATCAATTGTGGTGGAATCTTTTCCCCTGTATGATATCAACACCCTGCTGACGTCGGAGAGAATGCTGGTGAAGTTTTTAGAAGACATAGTTCATTAGAGCTTTCCAGTGCTTTTCTTGTATTCGAAACAAACTTTAACTCTGGAGTTAGGTAACTTCATTTGTTTCTGCAAAATGCAAGAAATTATTAAAGGGGAATGATTTAAGTGTGATGTTAACATGTATGATATTTCCTGTATTTTTATGTGGTTTGGATTAATTTTTAATGAGTTATTTGACTTTATTGGTTTCAGATCCTGATGATTTGGAAACAGAGGTGTTGGAAGAAACAGAAGATGACAAAAAGCATCAGAGTAAGGAGAGTAAGGAATTGCCTATCACTGTTAATGAAGTGTGGGTAAAAGAGAAGGAAGATAAGTAAGTACTACCTTCTTCTTATCCCTCTCTCTTGAGTTCAACCAACTAGCTTTAAATGAGTAGGATTGAGAGACATTATTTAAAAAGTTAAGCTTAGCTAAAGCTTCATTGCTTGTTTGCCCTGTTAGTTTTACTGCAGTTGGTGACTTTTTCGGTAGACTAATGACTATTTTTACATGGCATTTCCCCTGGATATGGTATTTTATAATAGGACACAACATGACAGAAGAAATGAGGCAGCCTCTGAGAAAATAGCACTTGACATTGTGCAACCAGAAAAAGAAGCTCCAGAAGGTCAGTGAAAGTCTCTTGTTTTATTTATTGTAGCTGTCAGAACGGAGTACGTGAGCCATCCTTTCTCACTTCTTCACTAACACTGAAAGAGCAGGTTTTCTGTTATCATGTACTTTTTTAGTTCATACTTTTAAAAAGCAAATTTCGGATGGATTAGGTGGACTAATTGTGGGTTTTATTTTTGCCACTTTGGAAGAAAACATATAACAACAAAGCTACATTATATACAGATTATCAGGGCAGTGGCCCATACTGATACTTCAAAGTGAATGTCTAGTTTCTGAATGCTACAACCTTTCAAAAAGACTAATTAAAATGTTACAGAATTTGATGATTTTACTTTATAAATAAAGCAACACTTTTATTGACTTCTCTAGTACTGAGCTGCCCCTCGGATAAAAAGATGTTTCAAGCAGCTACTAATGATAATGTTTTATCTTTGTTGCATAGAAGAATTGTTTGCTCTTGGAGGTTTTTTAAGTAAAGTCAGGTGTTCTTTATATTTTACAGTAGAATGGAAAATACATTGACAATATTGTCAAGTATTATCGGTTGTCCTATTGCAACTATTTATGGATGGCTTGTGCACACTGGGGTTTCTTTCCAATGTTTCGGCAAATTATGTTGAGGTGGCTTTGAAGAAAACTAGTCTAAGGCAAGAAGCAACAGGTGAAAGTGAATGGCAACATAACTTCAGGCATGGACTGGGTAATGAGAAAGTAGAAGGCATGAGAGTAGAACAGGCTATAGCTGAGGGCTGTATATTCTCTAAAAGTTAATAGAGGAGTTTCACATTCTAATGTATTTACTAAAATAATCCAAAGATATTTTAATACTTTTACTGTGCTCTCTTGTCAACTTCAGTTGTATAACAGAAATTAATTAGTTTTATTCACCTTAGTTACATTTTGCTTAAGAGCTTGGGTTTTTAATCTGTTTGGATTTGTAACAGATTTTCTTTTACCACCTCAGAAACTTCTTCCAGTGACTCTCTGCACCCTGAGCCCTTATTCCAGAGGGTAATGCAGCCCAGAGCTGTACCAACAGCCTCACCAGTTCTGTCAACTCAGTCTTCACAGGAAGAGCCTTTTTTACCTCGTTCACGTTCCATATCACCAGCAAAAAATAAAGGCAAAAGTTCATTGTTGATTGGACTTTCTACAGGGCTTTTTGATGCAAACGACCCAAAGGCAAGTTTAAAAAATTAAAAAGGAAAAAACTAAAAAGAAATATTTGCTTTTCTATAGCAATATTATTCTTCTTTTCTTGTTGAGGCTGAGGGAAGCCAGAGCAGATGGTGTGTTTCCATGAGTGTTTGTATTTGGCTAGCCATGTCTGCCTTGCAAGATGACTGTGCTGTGTTCGTTGTATCAGCACGACTCATGTAGCATTGAGAATCTCCAGTTTCACCATTCAGCATTCTGTGTTCAGTGTTCATGGAAGAATGCTGCCACTTCTCTGAGACCTAACTAATGGAGTTCATGAGCAAATTCCCAGCTTCCTCTGTCTGCTTTCTTCCTTTTTTCGTTTTCAGACTTATTTTTACCTTGTCATCATAAACACAAAGCGCATCAGCAAGGGCATCTTGTGATTTCTAGCAACAAGATAGTTGGGTTTTTTTCCTGTAGGATTTAACCAACTAGCACAGGTTCTGTCTGTGAAGCAGGAAGTCTGAAGAAGGGTAAATGGAACTAATTGCTTTCTTGAAGGTGTTTCCTAACCAGCTGCTTAGGGTTGAGTGGCAACTGACAGTCTGTGAAATGAGCATAGGATGAAGGAATGGAGGTTTTATGGATTTAAAATATTATATGAACAGTTAGGAAACTAACAGATGAAAGAGACTTCTTAAACTATGTGCAGTCCTTGCCTGAGTTCTAAAGTGGAAATTGCATAAAAAAGCAGCTGCTTTTTGGAGAAGTAATAGTGGCATGGGTTCACTGGAAATTTGCACACCTGTGTTCAGTCAATATGTAGTAAAGGCCAAGTGTAAGGTCCTGCACCTGGGTTGGGGCAATCCTCATTTTCAGTACACAATAGGCGGTGATGTGATTGAGAGCAACACTGCAGAGAAGGACTAGAGGGTGCTGGTTAATGAGAAGCTCAGCGTGAGCCGGCAATGTGCGCTCGCAGCCCAGAAGGCCAACTATGTCCTGAGCTGGATATCCTATCAAAAGAAGCGTGGCCAGCAGGTGAAGGGAACTGATTCTGCCCCTCTATTCCTCTCTTGTGAGACCTCATCTGGAATACTGTTTCCAGTTCTGGAATCCTCAACATGTGAAGGATATGGAGTTGTTGGAATGGGTCCAGAGGAGGGCTACAAAGATGATCAGAGGGGGGCTGGAGCACCTTCCCTACAAGGGCAGGCTGAGAGAGTTGGGCCTCTTCAGCCTGGAGAAGAAAAGGCTCAGAGGAGATCCTGTAGCGACTTTCCAATACCTGAAGGGGGCCTACAGGAAAGCTGGAGAGGGGCTATTCATAAAGGCTTATGGGGATAGTACCAGAGGGAATGGGTATAAACTGGAGGGGGGCAGATTTAGACTGGACAGTAGGAAGAATTTCTTCACTATGGGAGTGGTGAGACACTGGCACAGGTTGCCCAGGGAGGCTGTGACTGCCCCATCCCTGGAGGTGTTCAACGCCAGGTTGGATGGGGCCTTGGGCAGCCTGATCTAGTGGGATGTCCCTGCCCATGGCAGGGGAGTTGGAACTAGACGATCTTTAAGGTCCCTTCCAACCCTAACTATACTATGATACTATGATTTCCTAGGTGGTAGAATGCCAGGTAAGGAACAGTGTTTCATCTTTTGACTCCCAGACTTTTTTGTGAGTGCATGAAAGAAGTTGCACTTCTGGTGATTAATTGAATATTGACTATTATGTATCGGTTGATATGTTGCTGGGCAGCATAATATCAGGGACAGTGCTGTTTGCATATGTGGGAAAATAAAGGCTTTGTGACAAGCTTGCAATCAAGTTTTCACAGAACCATATATTCACATAAATGGATTTATGACTTCTAATTTTGAATCTTGAAGAGTTAGTCTGTCATTAACTCCTCTAGTTTATGAAGACTTCTGTCTGGCAGTTGGACAGTGGTTACAGAAAAGCTAACTTGTGAGTAAGGGGGAGATGAATGTTCTTTGTATCCTTGCCAGATTTAGGAAGTTCTTCAGTGTGTCAATACAAACCGCTTCTGTATGTCCTTTGTTACTGCATATTTGGCATGTGTTTTGGCCATAAGTGTTTGTCACAGAATTCTTAATGCAGTAAAATATGGGCACTTCATAGTAGCAGGGAACTCATAGGAAAGCAACACAGTGTTACTGTTAACTGCTGCAGTAGACTTGATGAAAGAAAGCAACAAATTCCCTATATTCATTTGATTGCAACAAGAGGACATTCCTACTTTTTTCCATTATCTACAAGTATAACATTCTGGAATTTCCCTCCTCCTAATCTTGAAGTCTGGTTTTGTAACATGAGAATGTCATTAATATTACGGGCTTTCTATTACCTTTGCAGATGCTGAGAACATGTTCGCTCCCGGATCTTTACAAACTGTACAGAACTTTAGTTGATGTTCCCAGTGTAGCAGATGTGCAGCATCAAAATAATTTTGAAATAGATGATACGGAAGATGAGCAAACCAAAGAAGGACCTTCTGATTCTGAGGATATGTAAGTGTTTTGAGTTTAGCAAGTATTTCAACAGGCATCTTGGATCAAGAATAATTTTGTTAGACACTATCAGTTATACACAGTATACCAGCATTGGTTTTTCACCCAGATTTTAGAAATCCTGTTTTGAGTCACCATTTACTTTGAGACTTGTTCCAGAGAATTGAGAAGCTAGTGGATGTACTGCTTACAATAGCTGTCTCAATCAACTTTTCAAATTCCATCCAAGATGCTATTCTATCTGGCTTTTGCACCTTGCATTCTGGTGAAGCAGGTCAAATTTGTTGGGTACTACCCTTATAGAAATAGAGATTATTTTTTTTATATTTCCCTCCTTCATATGTTCTGACAATCTTGCTCATCTGTTTCTCTGCTGTTGTATTGGGATGTACATCAAGTCACCCGAATTCTTTCAGGGATTTCAAAATCTGGTCCAGGCTCTTGACTATATTCCCTGCAGCTTAGGTAGTCTGCAGAGATAAAATCATCTGGTGCATCTGTTCTGATGACATCTAGATGTCTTTTTGCTCCAGAAACACTTTCTTCAGGATTGGGAACGTTAAACCTGTCAGCATTTTATAATAGTGCTGCAATACAAAAATTTTGAGATTATCTTACTGATAAAGTTGAATTGAGGACATATCAGCCTCTTTCTATAAAACAGTCTGATATCTGTTCAGTCCTTATTTGCTGTGTCTTGTGTGATACAGTAGTATCAATGCTGTAATCACGATGGACTGAAGACACAAATATTTGTTGATTTTAATTTTTTTCCTCCAGCTACCTTGCCTTTAAAGTTTGTTGGCTTGACAAAAGAAATGAGCTTTTCCTCCAGGGCTTGTCTTGTAAGACATTAATTATATAAACTTTCTTTTAGTATGTTTGGTGAGGCAGATACAGATTTGCAGGAGCTCCGGGCCTCAATGGAACAATTACTTAGGGAGCAGCCTAGTGAGGAATTCAGTGAAGAGGAGGAGTCTACTTTAAAGGCCAATGTCGTTGGATGCATTGCAAATGGTACAGAGCTGGATGAAGGAGATGAAAATAACCCCAGCAGTGAAAGTGCACTTAATGAAGAATGGCAATCAGGTATCATTTCTGTTATGCCTGTTTTATAAGTTATTTATTGATATTAATAATTCAAACGTGGAAGAAAGTTTTTCCATTATGTACTTATGCTGAGTGCTTATAATGAAATAAAACTCCAATTAGTAGTTTTGGTATGGAAGTTTAAAAAGATGTTAGTTTAAAAAGATAATATTTAGACTTTACAAATGTAAAGGTCAACATCTAAGGAACATTCAGCATCGCAGATTTAAATGCTGGCTATTTATTAGGAAGTGATTAAAAGTCACTTTTTCTCTAGTTGCCTAAATTTTGTCTTCAAGGAAAATCAGACTCTTTACACATCATATGTTTTGAATAATTCATGACTGCAATGTAAGAGTGAAAAAAAAGTAGCAGTGGACCTGACTGGAGTATCTGGGTTCCAACTTACATTACAATTAAGTAATTTAACAAGCAGCCAAAAGGAACATGAAATTATTAACATTGTCCTTAGGCCAAAATAGCTATTAATGCAGTCAAACTAAAAATTGGACAGAAAAATTTATTACTGCTGTTAGCATTTTGCCTTAGCTGTACACAATGGTGTCCTGAAGTCTCAGTTCTGTTTTGTAAATTCTGGTTGAACATGAAGTATTTTACTGCTGCTGTGAAGTGCATTTAAAAATACAGGTATAAAAAGTTTAATAAAATCAATAACCAATCTAAAACATAGCTTTTGTGTAATTTTGGCTTATTGAATACAACAAACTCAAAATCTGTGAATATTCCTGTAAGATATTTTCTATATAATACATTCCAAAAAGTATTTTAAGGTAAAATAAACATAAGTAATACCATCTTCTTTCATTTATTGACAGTGATGATGATATGTGGTAATAATATGCAATACCATCTGTTTCTGTGCTTCTGTTGTTGTTGCAAGCCTTTATGGTATTTGGTGTCCATGTCTCACCCTCTGGATTCATGGTGTTTCATAAGCATTGCAGGTTTTTGTTGTTGGGGGCAGGAGGAAGGCCTTCAAAACTGAGGGGAGCAGACAGAACTTGAAACAAAATCTGTTCAAGATCTCCAAGTCAAATACAGGATTAGAAGTCATCTAATGGTTTTTAACCCATATGCAATTTTTATTTCCAATAATAGTTTCTTATGATGTGACTGTTGGTGTTTGAATTGGGGACATGATTTGGTCAGGATGATACCATACCTTAGTCACATACAGGAACTGAAAACAGTGGGGTTTTAATACTGAATCGTGAAGTCTGTGGCCTAGCAGGCAATACTGTGTATTTTTGTAAAAGATTTGGTAATATAAGCTCTGAACTCTAAAAAGTTTTATATTTTTTACACCTGTGTAGATAGTCCTTTCATAATTCAAATGCTTATTTAAGGAAGTATTTTTCTTAGGCAAAAGCAGTTATGTATAGGATTTACACAGGGATTCTATCTTGTATTCTTAAACAGATTTTTTTGGGTGGGGGAAACTTGCCTAATGTTTGACTGTTAAAAACCAGTTTGTGACATTTCTGTAGCCTGTAAGCAAAACCATCTTGACTTCTCGCACATATCTTACTGCGTGAGTTGGCATACTGAATTTCCTACCCAAAGGAAATGCACTTTTTTATAAAAGAGTGAAGAACTTTGTAGCTAAATTAATACTGTGTTTTCTAGACATGCAGAAATTTAAATAACTGATTCTTAATGTACATGTCCTTGTATTTTAATAAAATACAGATGTTTCATTAAGGAACTTTTTTCCCCTAGAGTGAGGCAGCCACTAAACCCTGCATCTGTTCCGCTGCAGGAATATGTGGAATAGTTATATGGAACTTGACATGCTAACATTGCTTTGGTAAATAAAATCCTGCTTTAAGACTGTACCTTGTTTTATATCAGTATGACTACCCTTAGGGCTAACTCTCAGAGTGGGGGTTTAGAGGAGATAGCTAAATGCTTCCCATTTGAGATTCAGAATTTATTTGCTGTCAAGAAAGTTACTGTTCCTATATCCTTGCAGGTTGTTCAGAACATATGCCAACATCTTCTGGTGTTTCTGAGCTTATGTGCTGGCATTATATTTTAAGGTCTGTGTGGATATCATTTAGGGACATAGGAACAACATTGAGAATGTAGCAAAACTGAGGGGGTTTTACTGTCGTTTTCTTTTTCTATAGATAATAGTGAAGAAGAGATTGCCAGTGAATGTGAAGAATGTGATAGTATCTTCAGCCATTTGGAAGAGTTGAGATATAACCTTGAACAGGAAATAGGCTTTGAGAAATTCATTGAAGTTTATGAGAAAATAAAGGTTTGTGGAATAACCTCAAATGGAAAAAATATTTTAAGAAACAAGATAAATGTACCAGGGGCTGTTTGCTGTGCCAGTGACTGATTGCATTGTGTGACTAGAATCAGTGCTGATTTCTTTAGTCTTCTGTTTGTTTTAACACAATAAAATATTAACACAGGAAGTGCCATGCCAGTGGATTTAGGAGGAAAACTTCGGGTTTAACAATTAATTGCATTTAATACATTTGAACTATTTAATTCTATACTGCTTTCAATTTTGGCAATGCGGATTGTCCTTTCAGGCCATACATGAGGATGAAGATGAAAATATTGATATTTGTTCAACCATAGTTCAAACTATACTTGGAAATGAACACAAACACCTGTATGCCAAAATACTTCACCTAGTTATGGCAGACGGAGCCTACCAAGAAGGTAATCTTGCAGTATCCTGGCAATTATGGGTTGTCTTATATTCTGTCTTGGTTCTATACAATAGATTCTAATATACTTTTAAAACATATCTGTGTTTTGTTATACTGGTTGGCTAAATTGATAAAAATAGTATTTTTTACAAAGGGTATTTTTGTTCCTGCGACAAAATGTGGCAAACTTTGATTAAGCATGTTGATCACTCTGATTTACCATTATGGATATATACAGTCAAACATAACAGTAGAAAGGTGCAGTATAATTATTTAATTTCTATAGAACAGATTGAGAAGACAAAATCCTAGAATAACATTTTCAGAATTTAAATCAATAATTGTAATTTTTCAGAAGAACTTGATCTGGAGGTATGATCCATCTTAGTTTTCAGGTGGCTCCATAATACGTGAAGAGACCTCCCCCTACCTAGCACAAATTAGTAAGCGGAGGGATAATTCCTGGGTATTTCAGAACCTCTTCATGAAATACCACACAGACCACTATCAGTGAGAAACAGTTTGGTGTTTTTTTCTGTCATATAAAAACAATTTGACTGCAGTTATGTAATTTTAGAATGATGCAAGTCTTTACTGGAGAGGGGAAAAAAATCAAATTAAAATATCAGTTATTTTTATATAAATCGGAAGAGTTAGATATTGGCTTTAGAAATGTGTGCCATGATTTGTATTTAATACATTTCAGTTTTATTCTAACACGTTAACCAATGTCTCCTTTCTGCATATTTTAAATTCTTTCGCAAAGATGTTGCAGTAGCAGTGAATAAAAGCTCAAATAAGATTATGGCTTTCTCTGGGTTTTATATATAAGTACTTGGGGGAAAAGAGTCTTAATTAATTTTAAAAACAACCATCTAAAATATTCTAATACAAATTACCTTTCCCCAGTTTTTCTTTGGTACTGATACAGAGCCACTTAGTAAAAATAACCAAGACCATGTTGTTCTCATGCTGTGTTACAGAAACATGGCAGAAAACTTTTTTTTCCCAACCACAATTTATTGATTTAATAACAGAATTAGAAAGTTATATTGGAGTAGCTCATTTTTCGTGTGTCCAAAGGACTGACAATGTAGAACAAGAAGAAAATGGTAACTATGGTGTTATCAGTTCCTTTCTTTGCCACTAACGCCCTAAGGATATTTTAAAACTAGTACTAAAAGGTGCTAAAATGCTTAAATGACAATTTGCCGAAATGTTGGCGTACAAATTATAAGATGTAGTCTGAGCCAATGCTGTAAAGTGAACTTTCATCTTGCAAAATGCCGATTAACAAGTGGCTATTTTTAATAACTTCAATTCTAATTCTGTGTTTTACAAATTTGTGGTAGCATACAAAAATGGAAAAAAAAAAAAAGTAGTTCTTTACATTTCAGACATTTGAAGTATATGTGATACTTTAGCATATGAAATACACAAAGAGCTACATTTAAAGTGGCTCTTTAAATTTCAGACATTTAAAGAAAAGTCCTGCGTTAATAAAGGTGAATACAGGACAAGTGACAGTCAGAAGCGTGGTCTCTCAGGAGTTTTAGACTTTTCAAATAAGAAAAGTTAGAAAAAAAAAAAATCCATCTCACTGTTACACCAAGAGGATTGTCGTAGGCCATTTGAGATTAAACTATCTTAAAATTCACTAATCGAGTAAAGATGGCGTGTTATTCTGTGTTTCGACACATAGAATATGTAGAAATAGTGCTTTCAAGGCAGTTTGGGTAATAGTCACGTCACTGGTGACTGACTTAACAAATTCTTGTATTATTGCTTACTAAATTGCAGTTTCTAGTTTGTTTTGTAACTGCAGTTTAATTAGTGTGTGTTCTTGTGTCTCCTTTTCACTCTCTCTCTCTCTCTGTCCTGCTTTTTACAGATAATGATGAATAAACCTGACTCAGGAAATTCCTTAATGCTGTACTACATATCAGTGCTTTGAAACCTGCACCAGCCGAATGACGAATTGTAGTGGAGAATGTAACAAGGGGCAGGAGAAGCAAGACTACAGACGAGAATGTATGAAAAAAAGAGAAAAACATGCCTTTTAACACTAAGATACCTATACACTTCTCTTGTGTGCACTTGCATTCATTGTACTTGTGTTCATTAACTACTAGATGCCCAAAAATTACAAGTAAAACAAAACAAACCCCAAACCTGTAATCTCGCACATTCCAAAAGTACTGTAGAGAGGAATACCTGTGGATATTCTGATACAAAACTGAGACCTGAAACGTAAAACAGAGTTCCTGCTTTATCAACAGTTGGCTGGTTTGGTTAAGAAATTGGAAGGATTCTTGTGTTTCGGAAGTACCCACCTCTGTAGCTATTCACTTATATACTTAAAATAGCCTCTTTTACACCTGCATAAAGAAATTACTTCCTTTTTATTAACCCTTGTGGTTGCATTTTAATAGCATCTTAATCTAGTAAATTATTGTATTTTGAAGCTGAAGGCTTCTGTCACTTTTGAAGCAGTGTCATCTGAAACATCTTAATGGTGTTTCTAAGTCAAGGAAAACCGGTACTGCTATCGTCACTGAAATGTTTGGGTTTTTGAGATTGTAAAGTTCATTTGAAACTAGAATACTTTTTCCCCCCTGATTCTTTTCTTCCTTTTCCCCTTCTCCAACCCCTTCCTAAAATCCCAAGTATTTAGCTCTTTGGAATGTTGTCAGTCTGGTTGATGATGATGCGGTAAGTTGTTGAATTGAAAGGGGTGGGTTTTTCCACTTTGTTTTTAAATTCTTACTGTTACGCTCTTGCCTCCAGCAGCCACAACAGGGAATGGAAGTACTTCCCATCTTTTGACTCATGTTTTGTAGCCTGATTTCCACAACCCCAAAAGAGAAAACGGTTTTCTTCTGCCAAACGCTTCCTTGTTCCTCCTGTCAAAGCAGTACTATGCACAGCAGGCAGTAGGTGTGTTGTTTTCCAGTCGTTCTCTCTGGATCAGCTTTATTGCCTTACCCATACAGTAAGTCTCTTGTTACAAATCTGATGAACTGTCAAATTACCAACTGACTTGTTGGAAAAAACAATAGGTCCCTATAGGGTTTCTTTCAGCTACAGCCAGTCACAATCTAAAACTGTCAAAGTTACTGTTTCACAAATAACTATATATCTATTTTATTTGGAACTGTCAAAATATGTACATGATTTTTGTATAATTGTTTTATGGTGTTGTTATTAAAGTTTTGCCCACTGACAGGTGTTAATTTTTTTAAGCACTTTCAGTCCTTGGAGGTAGACCAAATGTATTCTATTTCAGCTGTATCCTGGGAACCTGCAGTGAGAATAAAATGAGTAATCATAAATGCCTTTAAGGGATTACAATTTTTATATCCTTATTTACTTGATAAATTCTTCTTGCTTCATCTGATAGAACATAGGATTGTTGTTGGAAACAATGCTGCTTGTCTTCTCCTTCCCATTCCTTTTTTATTTTTTAACTTCCCACAGTAAATTTGGGGGATTTTCACTAGGCTTCTCTTCCATTCCACTTCTCTGTTCCGCAGTGAAATGATCCTCCTGAGGATCACCTAGGGCACTTAGCAAACATACTGTAATAAAGAATAAGTCTCTATTATTTTCCTTTTTTGGGTTTCCTTTTCATATCGGACTTTGCCCACCTTTGGGGCAAAGGGGAGGACCCCAGACCTTTAGATTTAAAAGATTATAGATTAACCATATGGAAAGAAGAGACTATACCAGCTGGTATATTTGCACTTGATGGGTTTAGGTCTGAAGGTGAGAGGCTGACTGAAGCTAAGGGTTGAGTGTTTCATTATTTTTAAATTGAAGTCATGTTATCAACATTCTTCATTTTTTATGCAGTGCAGTGGCTTGCTTCTGCTAAGAAAAATGGACATAATCTGCAGGCTTTGACCTTTACAGACATAGAGCTTTTTATCAATTAATCATTTGAAAAAATATGCATGGATTGGCCACAGCTTTTCAAGAATAACCTTCAAACATACTAACCAATACTGGATATTCTTGAAACCCCTTGCTGGTTTAAAATTGACACAGCTAGTTTGTCTGCTAAACAGATGCTTTTACCAGATATTTTAAATCCCTATTTAAGGTACACTACAATGACATCAAGGACAGTGTGACTTTTCAGGACAATTTATTGGTCTGTATATAATAGCTTATTGCAATTAGTTGAGCATTTGGCTTGTATTCATATTACACTCTATAAAGAATTTTCTGTTGTAATTCTAGTATCAAGTTGAGATACAGAATGGTATTTTTGGCACAAAACAGTCTGTAAACTTATTTCACATTGTGTCCTCGTCCTCAGTCTTTCATCTTGACCCCCAAAGCCAACTGTAGTTCAGATAAGGGATCTTTAAAAAAAAAAAAACACACCACCACAAACAAACTAACCCCACACAGACGCCCTTCCAAAAAAACCCAAGCCCATAATGCCCCTGTTGTGCTGCCCTGCAGACATGGTTGTAGTCCATGACACTGGAATCTCCTGGCTAAGAGCCGTGTGAAACTGTGTACGCCTTGGGTTTTCTGGCCTTCAATAGACTAGAGCAAGGTGGAGCAAAACCCCACCAGCGAGGCAGAACTAGAGGGAAAACATCCCATAGCCAGTGGTAGGGATATGGGGTCTTGACTGCTAACTGGCTTTGTTTTGAACTCAACAGGTACAGTAATCCTACCCGTGGCACTGATGCCTGAACTCTGTTTCAAAGAACAAAGTCTGAAGAGAGTTCTGCTTTTCACTTTGCTGACCTTTGAACATGTATTTGAAGTTCCTGCTAGAAGGTACCTCAGAAAAATAATGGTTCCTTGTTGGGCAACACGAACCAAAGCACATCACTGATATTTCTGTCCTCTGGTCTGTTCAAGCACAGTTTCTCAGCTAGTACCAGTCACGCACACTTTACGCTCCTTTTCTGGGAGGATAGGAGGATGGCATGGTCTGTCCAGTCTGCCAAAATGACTAAATGCAAATTTAAACAAAACATGATACTTCTAGCATGATTGTGGCAGTGTGTGTGGTTTGACTCTGTACCAGTCTCCCTCCAGCAGTGGAAGTGTGCCCCAACTAAGCTGCTGATTTGACTTTTGCTTCTCCACTAAAAGCACTTCATCAAGCCTCAAATGAAGCTAAAATCTACTTAACTTTATTAACTGCGATAAAACAAAGACGAATACAGAAATTTGATTTTTCAAGCCTTTTTCTTCCCAAGTAATTGCGTGCTTTCTCAGATCTTATGTTAACACTTCTTCATTTGTGAACCATGTAGGCTAAAGTTTTGCATAAAATAGACACCAATGGTTACCTTTCCTAGAACATTTCTTTTTGTCATTTTTTTCACAGCAGTTTAGATGGAGTAATTTGCAGAGTTTAAGTACTAGTTTGAAAATCCATAAAGAGCTTCTTCCTTTAAATTGAATTTGTGTGTTAACGCAATACACACTTTGAATGCATTTCCAAGTTGATATGTTTTCCAGCTGAGGTGATGAGTTCATCAATTCAAATAGCAGCACTTAGAGTGGTTGGCTGTGCAAGAGTCATAAAAACACTTCTTCAGTACCTAAAACCTTAATTGAACTGCTTCCATAAAGATATATTAATTTGTAGTTACTTGTGAGACACGTATGTAGGAGTTCAGATGCTTCTGCTAAATTGCTTACCTTGAGCACCTCCAGTCTGGTGTACTCTTCTGGATTTTATTTCCAAGACATTTTTAAACCAAGATGTGATTTAGCTAATTCCATTAAATCTCTTTTTAAACGATACAGTTTAAAAACTGACAGCACCAAAGACTTGGAGAGTTTTTTTCGCATTAGCTGCACAACAAAAGTCCAAGCCAGGGGAGTTGCACAATGGGAAAACTCGAGCCAGGCAGCATTTGGTTCATTTCAGGATGGCTGTGACAGTTCTTTCACAAGTCATCCCTGAGGCTGACTGTATCAAGTGTGAGGCTGGGGCATTGCATGACTCACTTCTGCTTGGCTGATGGATGTTCCCTTAGGGACTGCAGTCAGCCAGGAGAAAACACAAAAGGAACCATAATCAGGTTCTTGACATACCCTCGTTTTGCTGTATCCTGCAGCCAGTCCTGACAGTAATCTCTTCTCTAGGGGAAGGGATGAGGTATGCATTTTTGTTATATCCTCAATATAGCATAAAACTTCCCCAGATTTAAACTGTAGGCAAAACCTCCGTGGTTCTCACTCCCTTAGTAAAATTTTAAATCTCAAGCAATACTTCAGGGATGCTATTTTTTCCTTCTATTGCCTTCCCCATCAGCAGTCAAGAGATCTCATCACTGTTTGCTTTATTGCTGTTAGAACTGGTTTAAATGTTACCAGAGTAGTTTTGCAAAATTAAAGTCCGTAGCCTTTTTCTGAAGAAGTGATCACTTTGATGGGGACATAGAAAAGACAGAAAACCCAAGATGCCGTTAATGATGAGCTAGAGCTCTGTCTGTTGTGGAGTTGTATCAACATGACCAGCGCTTAAAGGGGCAGTACGTCTCCTTTTTAAAAACTGCTGTAGCTGTTGTACTTCCTCTGGACTCAATTTCTTCCTCGGTATTAAGCTGTAACAACTGATAAAGATGTTTAAAAGACAGTAATAAAATTGTCTGATTTACCGTTATTGTAGGGCATTTAGTGGATCCTTTCCCACTGATGTTAATTTTGGAGAATTTACTAGATCTGTATTTTCCTAATAGCAAAAATATATGGAGAATTATTTCCACAGCAGTAGAACATCTTGCCTTGAATTGTATATCCAGTTCTGCCCTGGACTTTAGTATATCAGTTAATAATCACAGTGCCCTCAATAACTTCACTCACTGCATGTACTTAATTCACTTCATGGCCTCCTTTCCTCAGATGACCCCTATTGCTTTCCCTGCATTGGGCAATCTTGTTTGTCCAGGAAGAGGCTCCAGCAAATTTTGACTCTAACTGACAGTACAGTTACCTATTGCCAGCTGGGAAAGGAAGCCCAGATCAAACCTGGACTGTGAACTTTGTTAAACATGCAGTGATCCTACAGCAACTAACTGGTCTGCTCAGATCAGTAATGGGCAGATTTTCCACCATGAAAAACACTATCTAGCCATTCGTACAGAGCATGGATGACCATAGCCATGAGATCTCCTTCCTCCCAGTAAAACTTAAAGAAAGCTTGAGTCAGATCCGTCTGTGATCTCTCAAGATCCTCCTGTTCTCAGATGTTTTTTTCTTCTGCTAATGATTATCAGGACCGACATGAGGAAATTGAGGCATGGACTCCTGAACTCATGTTAACAGAAGACCCTCTCTTGCCAGGGCAGGCTGCTTTTATACAACTCTGAATACAAAACTTTGGTATTATCTGATTGGCTACTAACAACTGTCCACGTGCTCAAACTACAAAATAACTGGTGAACAGGCAACTGATCACATGCTGTTGACGTGCAACCCCAATTTCTTCTTTGGGTCTTAGAAGGCTACAAGTGTTTCTTGTTCTTCTGTCTTTGGTGCTTTCCACAGGTATTTTAGGGACTTTCCCAGCAATGTTTTTCTGTTGTCTGCTTCTTCAAGGTCCTTCAAGGGCACTCTTGAGCTCAGTCCATTCTGCATTTTCCACAAAACTCTCCACACCAACAAAATGTGATGTGCCCACCCTCAGGCATCGGCACAAAGCTTAGCAGTGTTGAATACACTGCTGAGAAGATGGGTTTGAGCCAAGGCACCAGACTCTGAGCTGCAGTTGGGGAGGATATGAGCACATCTTCCATCCTGCTTCACTTATTCTGCCATCATGAAAGTAATCTCCATCAGAAGTATGGGGTATAACAAACAGAGCTATAATGTAAACCACTTTGTAGCAGTTCCTAAAGCACGGCTGCCAAGGATGGTGCGAGACTGCTTGTGCACTTAGTAAGAGAAATTTATGTATGAACATATGATGTGAGCTAAGCCTGCTGAGGAGAAAAAGCTGTTTAGCATAAAATGTTTATCTTGCATGAATCAAGTCTTAATGTATGAACTTAACACTATTTTTGTTTTCAGTCCCTTGCAAAACTCCCCACAGATGTTTTATTCTGCCTCGCAGCAGTTAAAAATGTGAGAAGTGTCTAAATGATACAGCTTTACATATTTAGTACTTGTGAAATTACCTGTTTTGTCATATGATAAACCATGGGGCTTTGTTAGGAGGATCACGCTAATCCATAACATGAAACAGGTCCGATCCCTTCCTACAGTCACTAGCTTTAACAAAGCTGTCTTTGCTACCTCAGCTCAGGTATTTTCAGCTTAAAATCAGAAGCCTTGCATGCAAGGCCTGCTAAGGTGTGGGGTGTCTCTCCCACCCCTCCATTCTGCATTTCTGTCTTAGTGCTGTCTGAAAAAAATGCTGCTCACCTACAGTTACATTGATGTTCCTGGAAATTACAGGTACCTCACCTCTGGAAAAGAAACTGTGATGCTTTTTCAGCCTTAGGGAACTGTATTCCTTGCCATAGGATAACACAGAGGTCAGAAGGCTTTGTGATTCTTGGACAGAAGAATGTGTAGAATAATAAAACTGGGGAAAAATGCGCTGAAAGCATCTGGGAGATTTTTTCGTGCACGCTAGACAATATATTCTGTACTCGCATTCTGTGACTAAGTTTAGGCCTACAATGAGCCAAATAAAACAGCAGGGAAGCCTCCCCTGTGTTTCTTGCCTCCGTTTCTTACTAACATTTTTACGTTCACTCCCTCCCTCTCCTAATGGGAGCTGGGGGAAAAGTGCCGAGTACAGCACTAATGACATGAAGAAAAACACTGATGGAAGCAGCAGGGAGGCCAACATTTCAACCATACTCTCTCCCCTGCCCAGGAAAATTTCTGTAATCTCTTGACACCTCCCATGGGAAATTTTAAATTGACGAGACTCTTTGCCAAGTAGATACAAAAAATGGCATTAAAATAGTATTGTTTCTGACTTAATCCTCCTGAAGTCAATGAAAGTGAGTTAAGGTTCCCATAGCAGCTATAACACACCAACCTCATTCTAGGTGGCAGTGGATGTGGATGTATATCAGGATTGATTGAAAAACACTTCCACAAGCTCAGAAGTACAATGCCGCCATATCATTACAATGCTGTCGCATACACTGGCACCTAGAATGAGATTTGTGCCTTGTTACTGCTGCTGGGAAACTGAAAATAAAAATGCCAAAAATTAAGTTACATCTTGTTCCTTGATTATCCTTGTATTTTGGTTGAAATTTCTATATTTCATGTTACACAACACAACTAGAGTCAAAATACTGTTAATTTGTCCTATAAAAACAAAAGGGGGAGGCATTTCAGGTTGCTTATACCCTGATTGTTCTGCTGTGTTTTTCCTGGGGTAAGTTGCTCAAGAAATCTTGTTGGGACTCTTGGAAAATATTCTGGCTTTATTATTTGGCATCTGCTAATTTTCATTCTGAAATGTGATGATCAGTAGTGGAGGGATATTAGAACACACTGCATCTCAAGCATCCCCATGCCATTTGTCCCCAGACCTAGAGAATGCCCCTGCTAACCAGAAACACTTACTGGTCATTACTAACTCTGATCCTGCTCTCTAAGGGTATTCCAGGAGATAGGTCACTAAACCAGAGATCTATGGTTTAGTTCTGGGAATTGTCCCTTTGCTCCTAGCAAATTATTTAAATTTATCCCACAGAGATAACTACACATATGCCAGTCATTATCTCACCTCCTTTGTCTTGCCTTCTCTTTCCAGTCTTTTTCATTAGTTGCAAGTTCTTCAATGTATGACGTAACTCTGCCTTCGTGCTCCCCATCCCTGCTATGTAAAAAAGGAAGAACACAATAAACACCATAAATAAGAATGTTTCCAGAATGCAATACTAGAAAAATGCTCACTGATAGGAACTAACACACAGGGAAACACCCAGCACAGATCGTTTGCTGACAACTGTTTAGACCACAGGCGCCTTAGCTACATTTAAGGACTGTGATGTGGCTTAAGAATACATCATAGCATAGGTGTGACCCTAGAGAAGAATGGTGGTAGAACTGCACTAACGGTTTGCAGTGATGCTTGCAAATGGGTTTTTGGCATACTTAACCATTGTCGGTGCCCTGGTCACAGCCATGGGCTGAGAGTTGCCATTCACATTTTCTGGGACATGTGGGAAAACATTACTTGAAAATGAATTTGACTATAGCTCATATAAAGTGTATATTTAAGAGGTATTTAAGGGCTGATTCTTAGCTAAAGGGATGGAATCCAGCTGCCTGCTTTCTTTTGCCCTGGGAGCCAGTTTGATATGATTTACGTTTTCAGAGATGGCTTCGCAAAGAAAGATCTAGTGGGTTGGTTTGGATGCATTTTTTTTTTTCTTTGGTGTGTGTTTTTGAGTAAATATTTTAAAGCCCAAATTCCTAGTTCCACAAAATCAGTGACTCCAGGCTGTGGGACAATCTAAGAAAGCACAAAGGCTGGAATTTATTGCTAGTAATGATCTATGAGATAAGATTTTCAACTAAGCCAGTGCAGAAGGGTCTCTTGCCAGATGTGTGGGAGTGAAAGTGACACAAATCTACAAAAAAAAAAACCCCAACTTTGGCAGTGTCAGAGTGATTATACAGCCTTGTAGTACTAGCAGCCTCAGAGAATTCATTTCACATCTCAATGTCTTCATCAACTTAAAAGTCAAGTTGCAAGCTTTGTAATAGAGATCCAAAGTAGTGTCATGAATACTTCATAAATTTATCACACTTCCTCAATCTTATTTTGAACAAGGAAAGTTTTAAGGTTTCTTTTCTGAATTTGTCTGTTTGTAAAAAACAGTGGTAGAAGAATGATAGTAATTCTGAAAAAAATCACTGGGGAATTTGTCCCTTTATTCCCTTACTTTCATCCCAACGTAATTCAAAACTTTCCTATCGAGCCAAGGCACATCGGATATCCTTGGTTTTTGCTTCTAAGATGTCACAGATGAAAATATTGGCACGTGGATGGTACACTGATCACATCCCTACATCTGCCTGCCTCCTGTCGTAAATGTACCGGAAACTGCAGATAACTAGAGCTGTAAAGGAGCTTCTCTACCATTCTGACAACACAAGAAGTATAATTTGTGCTAAAGGGAATGCAACTTTCCTTGTAGCTGAGGATACATTCCAAAGAGGGATGCTTCAGTCAAAGAAAATGCTTTACCTTCGTATAAGGACACTGCTTTGACTATCATGGGATGGAAATGACAGTGCACTTTAAATGCTGTAACCCGTTTTATTTTTTTTATGTCCTGGTACACAAACTCTTACAAAACCTCATCACTTCTGTATGTTTGATACCACAGCAGAACTCTGTAAGTGTGGCAGAGATGTTTGAAAAGTAAACATGCTGATAATTCTATTTGCCTGTCATATAGCTCTGCCCAGCAGGCAGTTTCAGTAGGAAAACGCTATTTTAAGGAAATAAATCTCTCTGAAAAAAAAAGACCAAAACGTTGCTGAGCATGCTTTTAAGAACTGATATGACAACTCTTTAGGGTTTTGGGGTTTGGGTTTTTTTGGATGAACTATCAGACTGTTACAGCACTCGAAATTCTAAAATAGCTCAGTTAAGAATTGAAACAAGCTAGCACATTATGCTTGTAGATTTTGCTCTTAAAAACACGCAATTTTCCTATGGAAAGATGTCACATATTTGTCCTGGAGCATCTTACCAGTTTCTGCTCCTAAGCCTGGGAGTGTGGCACAGCCACGTTCAGACTCTGTTCTGGGACAAAATCCAAACCGACTCTCACTGCAGATGAGATCGAGGTAAATGGAATACGGTGCTTTTTAACAGATTTCCTGATATGGATAATAGGAGGAACTGCAGGACTCACCATAAAACACACTCAAACCACAGTACAGACATACCATTGCTGTTACTGTACAATTCTCATGCTTTAACAACCACAAAAGCACAAGCGGTTTTTAAGAGTTGCTCCTCCGTAAAAGCACTCCCGGTAAGAGCTCTTAGAATAAGGCACCTAGAATAAGATGTTTGTTAAAACTCATAGAAATTTCATTGTCATGCAGTTGCCCAAAAGAGAAATAACATCCCTTAAATTTCCTGTCGCAGAGCCTGTGCTCTGACTGGACTTGAAAATTTCTCATCTAGAGAGACCAAAGAGGATGCTTAATGTGTTCTGAACGGATATTTGGCATGAAAATGCAAAGAGGTCTGAGGTTCCAGCCTCTCCTTTTGCAGGATGCTTTTCTGAGGATAGGACCCTAACGTTCTTGCCCACGATGTTTGCTCTAGGGGGGCTCATTTGAATGCAAGACCCCTCTAGATAAAATAGCACAACGCTGTGAATTCTTCACCGTTCCTGGAAGTTAGTGACTCACTTTGTCTATCTCACAGGATTTGAGAGAGTGAAGCTGTAGAAGCTATTTCTAGAAATAGAAAATACAACAAAAGACAGAACCTAGGAGTTGTAGACTTGACATGGTGGATACAGACTTCTCCCAGTGACCACAACCTCCCTCCCTCTGTACAGTCCAAGTGCAAAAGTGCCTCTGACTCTCCTCTGCAGTTCCACTCCCTCCTGATTCTGGGGTTATTTTTGTTCAAATAGTATATGTGCCAAGCATCCAGTCTCCAGACATTCCGCTTCTTTCAGATACTCTGGTAATGAGGTGTGGTAATGAAGACTAAGTAAACTTTTATGGATGTTGAATAGCCCTTATGATATTATGTTTTCACTTATTTAAAAAGAAAAAAAAAACTGTTTGCACTCCACAACTCATCTCATCTGTCTGGGCTTTGAAAGCTCCAAACATTTGTCACAACATTCCACAAAGATAAAATTGGAATTTTGTCATTCCAGCCCACTGTCGCTCAAAGTGTTTGGTTAACAGTTCTGCCTGGTCTCAGTCCAGAGTTAGTAACACAATAATTATACTTAAACATTTATGGTTATTGGTTTAGTGTTCATTTAAAACAGCTTTACCCTGTTGTACCATTGCCTTTGCAAGTGGGGAAAACATTAACAGCTTTTTAATAGTTTAAATTTACTAACAATATAGCAAACTATTAAAACAGCATGTAAGTATTCCAAAAAGTCTAGGACAGTCAATAATTCTACAACTACATCCTGAATCACTTATGAATTCTGGGGAAAGCAGATCTAAATAAGACCAGGAGATACCTCAAAAAGGATTGAACAGAGAATCTGGTATGCATTGTCCCCACAGGAATCTCCCCTGTGGGCACAGCACTAGTTCTAGAGAGGCCAAGGAGCATTAGGACCTACTTTGCAGCCTCACTGATCAGGTCTGTGGCTTACCTGCTGCATGATAGGAGGGAAAAAATATGATTTTTTTTAGAATAAACTTATTAGGGAATGGATTCTTACATTTCTGTACCATTCCCACAATATTCACAGCTGTGACATCTAGTTTGATTTCTTTAGATAAACATTCTCCTTTGTTTTTTCTTTACCCTTGCTTGTAGTAAGGGTGATTTCAGGCTTGCTGGCTAATGAGATGCAGGCATTATGTTCCCACCAGCGTAATGATCATTTAAATCAAATTCTTGACCACCTACACACAGCAATACCTTACTGTGTGTGCACAATCCCAGCTTCACACATTGTGAGCTTGTTCACAACACTAATATACAAATTATACTCTCCTGAAGGAAACGGGAGACTAAAAAGTAATCAGAAGTCCAATGTCATCTCTGTCTTGGCAGGTTTGAGATGCAGCCAGGCAACTTTTGTCTATATTCCAAGCTAGATGCCTAGAATAGAGGATACAAATGCAAAACTAGAAGCCAAAATGTGCTAAGAGCACCACAACCCATTTCTTTTGCCTCCTCGTAAATACAAGAACAGCAGAGATCCTCCTGGCAGGATGCAGAAGCCTTAGAAGTCATTGATCTAGTTACTTCTAGCTCACAACACAGAAAGTGCAGCAGGGGTAGCACGAAACGCAGTTTGCCAGCAAACTGACTGGATCAATATCAACCATGCTGAGCTCCACGCTGCCAGTATCCGGCTAACAGCAACTGAGCCAGGCAATTTAAAGCTAGCGCTAACTGCAGCACTGGAATCTTGTAAAAATAAAACCACCCAAATCCATCAAACCAAAGACCAAACCACAACTCCCAAAAAACAAAACCACGAAAAAAAATTTCCCTGGCTCTTTAAAGAGGAACAAAGTCATTGAAGAACATCCTTGCTCGTTTCCGCCAGAGACTGAAGGAAGTTGGCCACGCTTCAATATGTGCTGTACTTGCCAGTATAAAGCCAGCAATATTAGCGTGGCCATCAGTGGTGAAATCTCACTAAATCGATGTCAGTGGGAGTTTTGCATGGCCTTTAAAGGAAATCACCACTATATCTCCAGAGGTCACTGTACAAGGAAATAGGATTAACCTTTTTTGGTCTGTGCTTGAGCTCTATATCGTATGAGGAAGATGGGTTAAGGGGGACATTACAAAATGGAAAATGTCATCCTTCCTGACAAAAAAATAGCTATAAAACCAGCTTAGTACAAAGAATGTATCTTAAAACAAAACCATGATTATTCTTCTCAGTAGAAATAATCTTAATGTTAAAATTTATGCCGGTACGTATAAATAAAAAAAAAACTCAACACACTATCACTGCCACAAGACACCATCTTCAGTTATATTTTCTTTCTGATAGGACCTAGCATCTCTTGTCCTGTGATTCTTATAACATTTGCATCTTTTGTAGTCATCTCAAGACTTTAAGGATGGAATTCACAAATAAATTAAATCCACATTGATATGTTTATTCTCACAGCCCAGGGTTTCTCTACTCAGCACTTAGATGTTCAGTTTTATGAATCTAAATATACAGATCGCTAACATGAGTTCCTCAGGCATGCAAGTTATCCTGCTGTCAGCGTCACAAGCTTCAGGAACATTCTGCCATATTAGAATGGAGATAAGTCCCGGTTTTGCTTTCCAGTGCACTAGTGTATTTTAGTGCATTAAACGCTTTTCCTCTTGAGAGCATTATTTTACGAATGTCTGTACGTTCCAAAAGATTTGCATACTAACAAGTGGAATCTTATTCTGAAATGTCTCATACTACTTCTTAGTTAAATTTCCTAAGGAACTAGACGTAAATGATTATAGAGTGCATCTCTAAGCCCCTTTTCCCAATTCTTTATATTTCATTGGGAAAATCTGACAGAATATTTGTAAGGTCTTAAGATTCTTTAGGCTTTACGGAAAACAGTGGCCATATCCAGAAAAGATTTAAAATGTAATGTCTTGGTTTTAGCCTACTGACTCATCAATTAGCCAGTCTTGCCCAAAGCCAGGCACAGTATACGCTACCTGGCATTTTAAAGATAGAGGAAAAAAATAAGGAGACTTGGAAATGTGACAGAAACAGGAATTATTGCAGTAGGTTTTAGAGAAGGACAAAAAGTATGGTCGTTTTGGCAGAGGGGGCTGGAGACACGGGAAGTCCATCCGCTGGCTGGCCCACAGAAGATAAAGAAGGTATCAGTGAAAGGGAAGTAGAAGCACAGAGACGGCGGAGGGTTTATTGCACCAGGGATGCTGGATATAAAACACAGAAAAAACAAAGAAACCAAGTGTTACCAGTTCTTACCCTGACACTTCGTCTTTTGCTGTTCTGCACCTTTCACTTCTTCCTTTACTGAACAGCTTCAAGATGAAGAGAAACAGCACATGCTGGAGAAAAGAAAAAGGCCATGCCTGAAAATCAACTTCAGAAGTACTATTTGTTACACCAAAAAAGTGTAAAATAGGTTTTCACAAATATGAACAAATATTAATAAGAACATACTAGTAGAAATTTAGATATTTTAGTAACTGCAGGGCCTCTTCACTCAAATTTGTGTTTCTCAATGCTTCCCTGCGCAATATCGTTTGCATCAATTACTTAGTAAAAACTGTGCAAGGAACTAATGAACTGTACATAAGAACGGAATTTTTTCAAGAAGGGAGGTCTCCTCGTGTAAAAATGTGTCACGTACAGTTCCGTGCTTGTGGCTGGCAGTGAGAACGAATAAATGCTTCAATGTAATAGCAATCCTGTTCTTTCAGTCCTGGCATGAGGCTGATCCAGCCCCTCCGAGTCCAACCCTTCATCCATAAGAGGGCAGTGGCGTACATCAGCATACACACCCATTGTTTTTTACTTAGATTATATTTGTTTGAAAATTAACCACTGCTGCTGCTCAGGAAATAACATATTTATCTGATACTCTTCAGAATGTTTACTGCTCTGGCTTTGGCTAGTATCCCAAAATATATTTAGTATTTTACAGACTTTACATAAAACATTATCAAAGACCAGCCCAGATAAAAGGGCTGATCTTTTCATCCTGCTTCCCTGAACTTTCATCTTGCTTCCCTGGTGCACCACCTGTATTGTAAATTCCTCTACCATTTCCAGAGATATTTCACATTCCTTAGGCAGCAAACTCAGTTTAGACAACAACGATTGTGTTGCTTACAAAACTACACTGGGAAGATTGGCAAATTATTACTCGCAACCTTGATGAGATCTTTTGGAAAAGCCATGGCCAAAAGTGAAATCCAATTGTGAGATGAACTTTTGTTTAGATTCAACGAGTCCAGATTTTAAACTCACTGATTATTCTTCTTTCTGTAGTGGCGATGCTAGCACGGCAAGATTGAGGAATACTATGAGACATGGAAATATTCTTAAGTATCAGATGTTTATGCTCTTCTATTTAGGTTACACTACTCCTTGGAAAGCACAGACACAGACCAGATCCCCATCTGTATAGGTTTTCCTAAACTCCAGAATTCACGGGGGAGGAAATCTCATTTCTTAATGCACCGCAGACATTTAACACTTTCAATATTTCTATTACGACTAGTAAATAAAAAGAACATGAGAGATGTATTCAGTGTGAGGACATATTTGGAAATTCTAATAGTCACAGAATATCAGTACCGTAGGAAACAACCAAGCTAACAAATTTGGATAGCAAGTCAGAAAAGCCTGATGCGCTATCAACTTACACAGCCCACGGGGAGGAAAAAAAGAAGGATTTTTATATGCACACATAATTCAGTAAGAATGACAACAAAGTTGAATAGCTCGAAACTACACGCAGCAAGGAAGCTTTCGGATTGCTTCCTTTTTGAGTTGCAGCAGGTGACATCTCTAGATGGAATTTACAGAACTTGGACACCTCTCCAGATTTTTTTTTCACCGTCCTTAGATGAGGTTCCTCATCAAAAAGTGTGTGTGGAGGCTTTAAATTCCTTTTTGCTGATTTCTTTCATGATTATTTACACGTACCCTAGGGTTTACTTCCTCCTTCATTCCAACAGGACTATTTCACAACAACAGTCTCCAGAGCCATCGCTTCACCGCCTGAACTTAAGCGGGGGGGGGAAGGGGGGCTGCGTGCGTCAGGAGAGACACCAATTCGGGGCAGTTTCTGACCTCACTCGGTTTTAATTAAGCAACACTAACAAATAACTTTGCCATCCCGAGAGAGGGACGCGCATCCGGGGTTAACGCTTGGAGCTGACTTCGACCCTTATCCCGGAGGGCCCCGCACGTGAGCCCGCCCTGCTGGGCCCCGGGGGGCGGGGGGGGCGCCAGCTGTGCCCGAGGGGGGCTGTGCCCGAGGTGAGGGGCGCCAGCTGTGCCCAGGGGGGAAGCTGTACCCGGGGAGGCGGTGCCATCTGTGCCAAGGGGAAAGGGGGCGCCAGCTGTGCCCGAGGGGGCGGCGCCAGCTGTGCAGCTGTGCCTGAGGGGGCGCTGTGCCCGGAGTGGGGGGGCACCAGCTCTGACCGGGGGGGAGGGCGGGACAGCAGCTATGCCAAGGGGGCGGGTTTCAGCTTGGCCTGTGGGGGAGGCTCCAGCTGTGCAGCTGTGCCCGGGTGGGGGGCGCCCGCTGTGCCAAGGGCGGGGGGGGAAACCAGCTGGGCCCGACGGGGGGGGCGCTGTGCCCGGGGGAGGGGTGCCAGCTCTGCCACGGGGCGGGGCCCAGCTGTGCCGGGAGGGGGCGGGAACTCCAGCTGTGCCCGAGGGGGAAGGGGGAATGCCAGTTGTGCCGGGAGGGCGCGCCCGTTGTGCCCGAGGAGGGGGACGGGGGCGCTGTGCCTGGGGGGTGCCAGCTGTTCCTCCAGGGACGGGCGCAGTGCCAGCTGTGCCAAGGGGGCGGGTGCCAGCTGTGCCCGGTGGGGGGCGCTGTGCCCGCCCCCCCCCCCCGCCTCCCCCGCCAGCCGCACGGGGCGCGCTCCCCTCTCGGCGCCTCCCTCCGCTCCCCGAGTCCCCGGCGGGGGCAGCTCCCCCCGCGGCACCTGGCGGGCAGGGCCGGGCCGGGGCGGGGTCACCCCCGCGTCAGCGCGGCGGGGCGGGCGCTCGGCGGAGCCGCCGCGGCGGGAGAGGCAGCGCTGGGGCCGGTGGCTCCTCGCGGGAACAAAGCGGCGCGGCCGCTCCGGCCCCGCACGGTGAGAAACGGGGAGGGGGGCGGTGAGCGGCGGCCCCGGGGGTCCTGCCGAGCCCCGAGCGGCGGCTCTGACCGGCCTGGAGCGGCGCGGGGCGGGGCTGGGCAACTCGGCTGGGCTCGGCTCTGCCCGGCTGAGCTGGGCTGGGCTGGGCTTGGATCGGCTCTGCCCGGCTGGGCTCGGCTCTGCCCGGCTGAGCTGAGCTGGGCTGAGCTCGGCTGGGCTGGGCTTGGTTCGGTTCTGCCCGGCTCGGCTCTGCCCCGCTGGGCTTGGCTCGGCTCGGCTCTGCTCGGCTCTGCCCGGCTCGGCTCGGCTCTGCCCGGCTCGGCTCGGCTCTGCCCACCTTGGCTTGGTTTGGCTCTGCCCGGCTGGGCTCGGCTCTGCCCCCTCCGTTCCCGGCGGGCGGGGTGACAGCGCTGTGCCCGCCCCGCCGCTTGTTGCGCCTCCCGGGGGTGCCAGTCCCTTGTCGCCCCCCAACAGGGCACGTAGGAATGGATGGAGGCGGCGGAGCCCGGCAGCAGGTGGGTGCGGGGGGCGCCAAGCTTCACCGGGGGCCTCGGCACCCATCGCGGGGTGGTACAGGGACGTGAGGACCTCGTGTCCCCGTCCCAGCCCGCGGTGGGTGCCGAGGTCCAGCCACCTGGTGTGACTTCCCGCAGGGAACGTGCTGGAGCGCGTCCAGAGAAGGGCAGCGAAGCTGGTGAAGAGGGTGGAGACCAAGTCTTAGGGAGACCTGGGCTGATTTAGCCTGGAGAAAAGGAGGCTGAGGGGAGACTTTATCACTGTCTACAAATGCCTGAAAGGGGGATGTAGTGAGGTGGATGTTGGTCTCTTCTCCCGAGAGACAAGTGGTAGGGTGAGAGGGAATGGCCTCAGGTTGGGTAATAGGAAAAATTTCTTCACCAAAAGGGTTGTTGGACACGGGCACAGCTGCCCAGGGAGGTGGTTGAGTCCCCGTCCCTGAAGGTGCTTAAAAGGTGGATGATGTGCTTAGGGATACGGTTTAGTAGTGGACAGGTATGGTTGGGCTCTGTGCTCTCAAAGGTCTTTTTTAACCAAGTGATTCTATGATTTTCTCCCTCCTTCCAGCCCCTGGCTGGGTACATTCAGCTGGCTGGAGCTTTGTCTCAGCTGCCATGGAGTGTACACACTGCTCCTGTTGTCCTAAGGCTGTGGCAGTGGTGCTTCCTGCTGTAAATCCCTCCTATAGTTTTTGAAGCGCTTCTTAAAGGTGACACTGCACCGAGTCCTCTCGTTGGTGCCTGTGGTGAGCTCAAAACTCTCAGCTAAAGGCTGTTTTCAAGACTGATGTGTGTGATGTGCTGCTCTTAATTTTTGTGGAAATGCAGTCTGCTATTAGCTTAGTCCTTGGAATAAATCCCCTTGCTATGCCTTGTTGGCGTACACTCTGTTGTTTTGGACCAGTTGCAGTTACCTTTGCTGTCTTCTGTTTGTGGAAATGGCTGATTTCAACTAAAAGTTCAGTGATTTAAGACCTATGGAATCACTCAAGACTAAATTTATGGGGGGCTTGAATGTAAAAACCTCAGCTGTTAGCATTTGTTATAGTATATTAACTAAATGTTTGCATTGACGTAGATTGCTATTACTTATTGCTATTTTGATGTTTCATTTATTGAAAATAACTACTGAATTAGTCTACAGATCTTTTATTTTTGTCTTTGTGTGAACATTTTCATATCAAATAGTCTTGCTGAGTTTTTTTACCAGCTTATTAACACTTTTTCCCCTCAAAAAATTTCAGAGCATGGTCAGAAGAGGAATGGATGTAACATGATATCCTTGGAGTGCTCAAAACACACAAATTCTGTGAAGATTTGTTTTTTTGGTTAAGTAATACAAAGAAAATGGATGAATCAGCTTTGCTGGATCTGTTGGAGTGTCCTGTTTGCCTGGAACGCCTTGATGCTTCTGCGAAAGTCTTGCCTTGCCAGCACACATTTTGTAAACGCTGTCTGCTGGGGATTGTGAGCTCTCGAAATGAACTTCGATGCCCAGAGTGCAGGACCTTAGTTGACTGCAGCGTTGATGAACTTCCCAGTAATATTTTGCTTGTTAGACTACTGGATGGCATCAAACAGAGGCCTCGAAAACCCAGCGCTGGTGGTGGGACGGGTAGCACAAATGCTCTAAGAGTCCCCATCAACACTGTAGCTAATTGCGGATCAAAAGACCTGCAGAGCTCTCAGGTTGGACAGCAGCAAAGGGTGCAAGCGCGCAGCCCTCCTGTTAGGGTAAGTATCATGTGGTGACAGTATTTTGTGGCAATCATATCTTTTCCTGCATGTTTTCCAAACTGTTGATGGCTGCTGCTTTGAGATAAGGGTAGTCAGATAATAAATCTGGCAAACCAATATTTTTGAGAACTGTTATAGATTTCTAGCAAAACACATCAATGTTCTTATTAGGTTTACTGTTATGTATTACCACTAGTATTATCCTTATTAAAACTCAGTATTTGAAGTAAGGAGAAGAAAGGCGACTCAATACCTTAATTGTATTGAAAGGAAGTCAAATAGAACAAGATGATTTATGTGGAGAGCTTAAGTAATTGTTAAGGATAAACTTCTGAAGAACACTTGAAATGGTTCTTGGATTAGAAATTTTATTTTAGCTCTTGCACTTTCTGACTGTGTAGTAAATTTCCTTTGTGTGAGGCTTCATGGGTGCTAAACCATGTAGCAGGAAGGTTATGTTTTCTTGAAGTCAGTGAAGGTTTTACCCTTGGCTTTTGAGGAGCTACATTTTTAGTTCTGTGTCTTTAAAAACAATCTTTGAACTACTGTGGTCTGGTAAGTACTCTGTCCTCACACTTGTTTAATTAGTTTTTCCTCAAAGTTTTTTTTCTTAAGTGATTTGGAAAATCTGTGTAGTGTGATGGGAAGACATCCTTCTGTCAATATGCATGGTACTTCCTAGGATCTGTGGAACCTGTAGACTCTCTCATGCCTTTTAATCAAGACTCCGCAGCCTCATGATTATCCATTCCTAGAAACTGTATTGGGAAATACAGTTTTATGTGATGGACTGACCTTGCTCTTTTTTATCTAGTGACAAGGCAGAACAGCTTCTCTGAAAGATCTTGCTACCCACTTTCTGATGCTTGTGTATTCAAAGTTAGTGTGTTTAGAGTTTGAGTGGCTTAGATGGTTTCTTTCTTGTGAAGTTTGTTTTATTTTTAAGAAATGTCTTAAGTAGTTCCAAGGAGAAGGCTTGAACTTGTATATGGCAGGACTAGTCTTTATTTTACAAGTGTAGCAGAATGATAGAGTTTGCTTACCCAATGAAGGAAGCCTTACACTGATTTGTCTTCAGTTGTACTTACATGATTGGAATCTCTTCAGAACATCTTAGATACATCTCAAGTTTGCATGAGGAAGTAAAATGCAGTTGTTCTTCCATTAGACAGTATTATATTATTTTCTCTGCTTGGTACAGACTCTCATTGGGTTCTTTACTTTAGAATATAAAAATAATTATCATTACACTTCCTGTAAACAAGTTTTATTCTGTGTACAGATTAATTGGTAAGTGAGAAGAGATGATGTTTTTGGTTTTTTTTTTCTTTCAGAAGGTAAGCCTTAAAAAATACTCTTAAGAAGCTTCAGCATTATCAAAACCAGTCTGGTTTTCTCCAGAACCTTATGGTGTTTACCATGTTGCTGTACATTTGCAAAATCTCTTCAATTTCAAACAAAGCAAAATATCCAAGTAACTTATTTATATATTTTTATTTTGACCTTTGTGAATAACTGCATTTTCAGACACTGTTTCTTCTCCAAAAAAAGGCTTCCGGTGCATCAGTGTACTGCATTTGTGAATGACTGCCCCTCAGTTTCTTAAAGCCTTATTAGATAAAATAAAACTGAATGTGGAATAGTCTCTCTGGTTTTTTTCAACTGTTCTATAATATCCTGTTGTTGCACCATTTGCTTTTCCAGATGTTGTACAGAATAGAAAGTGATAACATATGGAATGTTGCTTCAGTTTATTAGTTATGCTGTACTGTGTGCCATTAAAATTTTCGCCATGTGCATTCCTCATGCAATTAGCTGATACTCATTGCATGTTAGTGATAGATTTCAACATTTTACAGTAACTCTAAATAAATCCTTTTTTTTCATGGGGTTTCACAGGCATTCTTGTGTTGTCTTTCCTTTGGGAAATGGGGAGAGATGATCTTCTCATCTTTTGTCTGCTTTGTCCAGAACCTTTTCTTGTAGGAAGGCAGTACTTCGAAGAACGTGAGCCAACTCTGAGGAATAAGGAAGGGGAGAGAAGAACTTTCCATTTTTCTATATGAAAAGTGTTTTTTTAAAAACATCTGGGAAACAAAATGCTAGTTTAATGGACAACGTTGAAGTGAATGCCTTATTTGTTTTGCTAACTGTAACATAAAGATGGCTGCAAATATAGTTCCTCTCTGGGAACTGGAGAGGAAAATCTGTTTCTAGATGAGTGTCAGAGTCAGATTTCCTAAACTAATTTTGCTGAAGGGCAACTGGTAAATGAAAGTTGCTGTTACGTTAAATGAAGTGAACATGGATGAAGGCTGTCAAGTCATAAACATTCTACTTATATGCTGAAGTAATACTAAGCTCATAAATGCCCTTTCAGAGGATGCCATAATTTTCAGAAAAGGTTAATACAGCACCTACTGCAGTGTGATTTCCTGAACTGTATCAATGGCTGTGGAGCTGCCAGCCCTGTTATTACACAGTCCTATGTGTATTGCATTCTCTGTATGTATGTGGTGACACATGGCAATAAACAAACAAATGGCTCCTTGAGTCTTAAAAATAATGAAGCTGGGTGGGTGGTAGGGATTAACAAATCTTGTGCCTCCTATTTCCCCCACAGCAGTAACCCTGTTTCTTTCTGTAACCTCTGTAATCTTTCACTGCTGTCACAAATGCAGTTTCTCCCTGCGAATTCTTAACCTCTTCCTATTCCCTGCTATTTTGATGCCTAAAGCCTTCTACACCTTTCCCTGGCTACCGGTTGGACAACGGCAGCATGCTGCTTCTACCTGATGGAAAACTGTTTGCTGACTGCCTGGCTCTTCTGTTTTGTGCAACCAGCTTACCTGGGAGGGCAACTAATAGTTGCCTTCATGCTGCAGCTTCTTCTTTGATAGATGCTAATCTAATCTTTGACATAGATGGTTGTCTTTTATTTTAAGTGAAAGCTTTTGGCTAGGGTGACAGCTTGGAAGAGCTTTGAGAAGTGCAGCCTCCTGTCAAATCTGCTTGGGACTGGTCATTGCGAGCAAGTTACTGGGAGCTGTTGAGGGACAGAATGATCACATGGGCTTTGTGTCCTTCAAAAGAGCACATGAAAATTTTAGGGTGCTTACTTTCACATTTATGCTCATATTATTAGTCTTAACATTTTTTTTCCCCTTGAATTTGTATGTGCCGAAGACGTACCAGTTTTCCTGCTAGTTTCTTTGTAGTACGAGATCCTGAATTCAGGGCTGTCTTCTCATCAGAAGTTTCACCGAAGTTGTCTAGCTAGTCTGGAATCTCATCACTGTTGAAAGTTGTTATTTTTTTTAATGTTGTCAGCTGTTTGCTGGACCAAGTGTAGGCAGGAAGAGTTAAGTAAAGGATTCAAATGTTTTCTGCTTTCAAAAGAAAAGCATGAATAGCTCAAAAGTTGACCAAGCCTAATAGAGTTGATGGTTATGCTGAATAAGTATTGATGATGTAATCTGAGTATATTATACGATATGCCAGTGGGAAATCTTATTGAGAAACGTTCCAGTACAGACAACAGCAAAGTCCTAAAGCTTTTCCCTTTTTTCTTGTTTTTATTCTGGAAGGCTAGTAGAAACCTCTATTAAGAAAACTTCACCAGAAGTGATATTGAAATGAGGGAATAAAGGAACATAACAGGCTACTAGAAGATGCTCATTTAGGTGTTAAAGGGGACTTTCTAGCTTCATCTTGCTCTTTGCATTCCTAAAGTTTTCTAACATCTGAGATGTTTGTGATAATTTCTTATAAACTGAATGGGAAAGCAAACCCCACAAACAGAAGGTTATTCTTTGAGTTTCTGCTAATGCTTGGCTGTGTTGCATTGTAGTGTAAACCCACACGTCCATTCTCATGCTTGTGTAACACAGGAACATGCTTGTGTAACAAAGGAAAGCAACCGTAAAATTTTAAATTCCCACATCCATACTGCCACAGCAACAGTGATTTGTGATCCAGTAGGCATGCCTGGGAACTGCTGAAGCAGTTTTAATGCCAAAAAGGAAAATAAATGGTGCCAGGTTCTCTACCATGGCCGTACTCTGCATACAACCTGGGTTGGTGGGGACAGTGGGCCACCTTCTAATCTGTGAGGACTTCAGCAAGTTAGGCTTCTCTATCTGATAGACTTGATGCATGATGTTAGCAGTCAGTTTTCTTTTGTCCAAAACATCCAGGAGAAAAGAACTCAGGATGGCAGCTCATGCAATTTGACTGTTTAGCAGGATTCTAAAACCTGACAGGAGCTGAAACAAGTGCTGCTGTTGTAGCTGTGACACTTGCTGGCCTACTGAGATCCTAGCAGAACTCAGTTGTCAAAGGAAACTTTGAATTATTAGAAAACAATAGTGGCACTGAAAATGTGCATTCAAAGGTCAGTAACTTTATTAAAGGGTTGAAAATAGGTGTGGGTATTGCCACAGGTAGCAGCAGGTGTAGATTTGAACAGATGTTTAAATTGTATCTGAAGAAAAGTTAGCAGAATAAAACAATACATAGAAATGTTTTATCAGTAAATGTTTGCTGGTCAGGTACTTTGAGAAGAGGCTCATGTTGTGATAATAGATCAGTTTGTAAAGTATGCCACTTTGGGGGGAAAAAAGTGGTTGTAGAAATACACAAGAAAGTGGCTAGCACAGTTGTATCACGATTGGTGTTTATGATGGTAGACTGAGAGTCATTATGTAATGATACCTGAATTTGAGGACTGTATATGTACATATTTGTACAAAATCTACTTTTCTCCTTATTTTAGAAAAAGGAAAGAGAAATGTATCTTATTGTTGTCTGTTAAACACATTTTAGTTATGTGTTCGTGCATATATTTGATCCTATACAATGAAGAAGTGTCGAGGTGCAACTTTTAACATGTGACTTGTCTTAATCTGAGAATGTGGAGGTAGGCGCCTATTCATATTCAGGGTGATCATTGGAAAACATTTGGAAAGTCTCTCTAAATCATGTATGCATGCTTTTGTTTCATTTCATGCTTTCTGAAATACCAGACTCTACTTCTACTTTTACAATGGTTTGTACAATTTTAATTAGTTCTTTGTAACACTTCTGTATCTTATGTTATGCTAGATAAAATTAAATGGGGGATTATAAATATAAAAGGAAAATAGACTATCTGCTGTGGTGCTAATGTGTTTCCTCTCTAAGATAAGTAATTAAGTAGAGAGAAGGAGGATAAGCAAAAGGAGGAATTGTCTCAGTATCCAAAGGCGTTGGGCTAGGATTGAGAGCTTCCGGGCTCAGTTCCTGGCTCTGCCACAGACATCCTTTATAACCTTGCACAGAGCCATTCAAAGCTCTTTGTGCCTCTGTTTCCCATCTGCAGATATGACTGATAGTACTTTCTTTGTTTGATTCGTTATTTAAACTGTGTACTCTTTAGGGCAGAGATTGACTTTTTTTATTTTGGATGTATCTATAGGGTGTCTTACAATGGGTCCACAGTCTCAGTCGAGGTCAGTAGATACCTTTTGTTCACTCTGTAAATCATTGACTTCCACATTACTGGAGAGCTGTTCATAATCCATTTCCTGTACCAAAGATGGGCCCATTCCTAGTGTTACATTGTAAGAAGGATTGTCCTTTGTGTTTGGATGTTTAATAGGGAATCACATAAATACCTCAGTGATGAAAAGCCAGACTTTTAAAAAAAGTCTGTGGAAGCTGGTGTTCTGTTCTTCAGCTGCATCTGACTGGCACCAGTGTGTCAATTTAAGTGTGTTTTGAAGAGAATAAAGAGAGAATATATAATGTGAATGATGTTGGTAGTACAGAAATATTTAATTGCATACTTTGAACCTTGATAGCAATCTTTAACCTGCCAGCTAACATTAATCTGCTTGATAAAACAGCCATGAAACCAGTGTAATCCCTTTATTTTGAAAATAATTAGGTTTTGAAGGAAGTTGATTTATAAACTAAAAAACCAAATCCACAGTATTTAAGTGTGGTGGTTAAATCTTTTTATTTTGTTTCAGATAGCTTTTTGTGTGTGTGTGTTAGTGGAAGATACTGTTGTGTGTACAATTGCTTTGTTTTCAGGTGGAAGAGGAGGCTGTCTTTATTTCCTTTTAATTTCCATTTTAACATTCCTCCATTTCTCTAGATTTGTTTAAAACAGCCTACCTGAAAGAAAATGGTGTCTTTTTTCCTCCACTGTAATTTGGGCAATGAGTTACAGGTTATTGCTTTACTCAAAAAGCTTTGATCATTGTGAATATTTAAACTTCTGCGTGAAAAGGAAGTCTGAAGCCTTTACTTTTAAGGGGCTTGTGAAAGGGAGCAGGATTTTGTTTAAAGATAATAAAATTCTTTTTATTTTTCTCTCTTTACCACAGAAATCAAATACCAATAAAATTGCTTTACATTGGTGGTCCAGGCTCTGGGTAGAAAAGTCAGTCAGTACTGCTCTTGCTTTGTTTCTGTATGCATAGTGTCTGTTTTTCTGTGATGGATACCTCTTGGTCGGTGGCTTAAGAGGTGGCCCATATAGTAGGAAAAGCTGAAGGGGCGATTGGGATGGGGTCAGCTAGAAATCTTTCTCCTCTCCCCTCCTTTACCTGAGTGAAATGGTTTTCACACGGTAATTCCTCTTCTTCTTACCCCTATGTTTAGTGCATGGATAGGAGCTATGGAAAACAGCAAGCCTGAAAACGCAGCTGTGATAATAAAGCTGGAAGCTTGTTGTGTTAAATTGTTTGTCTTTCTTTTTGTAGACTTCCCCTTGCAGTGCATTTGGCCGCCTTCTTATGATGTGCTTAGCACCTTCTGTGGTCTTTTCTTTGGCTCTGTCATTCTCCTTTATTTGAATATTCTCTTGCCTCTGATTTTAGTGTACTGCTTCCAAGAAAAAGAAAGCATATATCTTACTTCCCTCGCGTCCAATTTGTCCTTGACTGTGTCAAACATAGGGAAAATAAAATAAGCAATAAGAAAGAAAATGTTCTGTTGAAGTGTCTGGTTTAGAGACTCTTGTGGTATTTATGACTAAATCTGCTAAATGAATGAAGACCATAAAGTGTAGGTTATTACTTATATATTACTGTATTGCTTAGTCTCCTTGGGTTATAGAGTTTCTTTCCCCCCTTCTTCTCCTTTAAATCATTGCCTATATGTACATGCTAGTGTAGGTAAGAATGCATTTCAGTAATTGAAGTTGAAATTTCATTAGGTCAGTCCTGCTTATACATACACCCAGTTACTGGGTGCACCAAGGAAAAGTGGGCACCTGTGAAGTCTCAGTTCCTGTCAGATGCCACTTTAAGATGAGTGAGGTGGGTTAATTTTGGGAAGCAGGTGTCCCTGAGGTGGGAGAATTGCACATACTTTTTTCTGCACTTATCTCTCTTGATCTTCTAAACTCATGAAGATCCCTTCAGCCTTTCTGGTCTTTCTGGACAAACGAATGGGTGCTGTGACTCTGGCATTTGTTCTGAATACTGAAGAATGGTGATGTCCCGTGTGTTATGCATTTCCACCTTCCTATAGATCTGAGAGGGAGAGGTGAAAAACCTGCTTGAAAGGAGCTTCTAAAAAATGCTCATAGCAATCCTTAAGAGTGTTGTGTTGCAGTTTTCTTTAACTGGTTTTCAGATATGCTTCAACGTCTGCAATCCAAGTCTGAAGCATTAGGACAAGGAAACAACAACTCTACCACTTAAGAAATCTTTTGTTCTCCTTTGTTTTCCAACTATATCAAATTCTGGACAAGCAGTGCTGCCAGTTGACCTTATCAGCTTGGCAGACATCTCCTAGACATAGCACTGTCTCTGCAACAAGAATCCTGGGTGTAGAGGAAGAGATGGCAGCACCGTTCTCCGTTTGATCGTCAGACTAAACAGTCGGGCTAGTCCTACCTATTTAGAGCCTCGCTACACTGCGAGTGCCTGAGTAACTGCTTTGATTTATTCTCGTCCCATTGATATTGCTGTGGATGCCTTGCAGTTTGGGCATGAAGCCCCTAACTTGGTGAACACAGAGGTAAACAGTTAAGTCTGTTTTCTCTTCTGCATGCTCTTAAATGTCGTGAAATGCTGGCACTCAAGAGGATGCTCTAGAGATAAGGACAGTCAGTCCAAAGAGAGAAACAGAGTCCAGTATTTGGAAGTCTTTGATGCTTACATGCATAGCTTTAAAATGTCATTCAATATTTCCTGGAAACATACAGCTTTGGTTTCTCAGGTTGAGGGGAAGGTGAAACACAAGTCAAATTCAGCTCTTCATGTTTAATTTACAGACACTGTAAAGTGTAAGCTTAGGACTGTAACTCTCATTTGACACTTGTGACGCTCAAGCATGGGATTTTTTGCCTAAAGTTGGGGTTTTGTAGCATAAGAGTATGGAGATTTTTAAGTAATTTAATTTCTTGTGTAGCTGTTTGTTCTTGTCTTATTTGGCCTTTGATTAATTGCCCACCACCACTACCTATAGTATGAGCACTTGAAACTCTCAAGTATAAAGAAACAGAACCTGTATGAATGTGTCTGATATCCTAAAAAATGAGAAGATTCTCTTGTGCACATATGTGTGTGCTGTCTTGCTTAGACAGTAATTTTGTTTGAAGCGGTGCTGATGTGCTCAGCCTTCCACATATAATTTTTAAAATATCATGTCAATTTGTGGGTGTTTTTTAATTGACCTAGAAGCTCTGGTCTAGTGCTTAATTGTTCTTTCTGTCTTCCAAGTTGGCAAGATTCTTCAGAGTTGAATATAGATTTTCTGGTTTTATTTTCTGGAAGCATGCTAAGTGTCCTTTCACAGTTTCTAGCTGGGGAATAGGCTGTTAATTGCAAATGCATTTTGATCAAAGTTAAGCATTTCAGTGTGACTAAAAAATTAATACAGATATCATTCTTCTCCTCTATGAAGTGAAAGAGTGCTTCCAGTCTGGCTGAGAAGATAAGCCAGGCATCAGAGAGTATACTGTTGGGTTTCTTAACACCTGAAGCACCCCTCAGTCTTCAGTGTTCCTTTGTTAATAAAACTGATTTTATTTCATGTCATTACTGTTGCAACAAGATGAGGTAACTGCTTTCCTCTTTATAAGGGAAAGATGTGCATACTCTTGATTTCCTCTTCTCAGCACTTAAACTTTCAAAATATACATGTACATTAAAAGCTCTTTTAAGAACTGAAGCAGTGTTTTATCTTGTGTGAACCACAATTTTACGAGATAAACTTTTGAAAAGATGTAGTTAAAATTACTCACTCCTACCAGACTTTCAAGCTGCTGAACTCAAGAAAAGGAATGTAGTCTCATTTGCTTGGAGGAATGAGAGAGTCAATACTGAATGATTTGAAACAAGTCTCTTCAATTATTCATTATTAGCATGCTATCTTAATTCTGGAGGTTACAGTCTGCATTTTATTTGTATAAAAATTTGGGGAAGAATGAAGCACTTCTGACAGATGAAAAAAAGAATGTTTAGTTGAAAAGTATTCAAAGATAATCGGATGACGATCTGAGTTGGCATATATAGGACATAGCTGTTGTAGAAGCTTATTTTAAACAAATCCAGTAAAGATGAATTCAGTGTGCTGTGGTAATGTGCCTCTAAGTAATGATGGAGCTTTTATTCTGAAGCTGAGAGCTTGTTACAAGAAAATCAGCATTTCCTCGCCCTTCACTTGTCCATGTCTGCCACTGCCCTACTATCTCACATGGTCATCTTTTTCATGAGGTAGATAAAGATCTGAGAGGAGACTCTTAAATCTTATCCACACTAGCAGAGTTAAGCCATTTTAAAAACCTGTTTAATTTAACACAGTTTTAAATCCACAGCTTCATTAAGTTAACAAGCCTTCAGCCTTGCCACCAGGTTCTGTAATCTTCTTAGATCTTTGGTCTAAGTAGGGCTGGGATGGTCAATAAGTAGATGAATAGCTAATCTTTCAGAAGACATGTAGGTCTTCTAGAAATACATGTTGATATTGACACTGAGTTGAGAAATGCTTCTCTCGATTTTTATTGAGTACAAGACATGCTACTATGGTACCTACAACTAGAGGAAAAATTTGAAAGTGCTGTCACTTTGTTTTATTATGGGGGAAATAAAGGATTTTTTTTAATGCATTAATTCCTAGTTTAGACCCCAATAAAATTAGGTTGAATTATAAATATATAGTCAGGTAAGTGAAAATAACAGTTTGTTTCCTTGTCACTATGCATTTGCAGATTAAAAGCTTTGTGGTTGTTTCACAAGCTATCTTTGAAAATCTTTCAGGCAATTGGTAGTCTGTGGGCCAGAACTTAAATATTGATGCCTATGGCAGGGGAGTTGGAACTAGATGATCTTTAAGGTCCCTTCCAACCTTAATTATTCTATGATTCTATGATAGTGTGGTATTGGCCAGCTCTGCAGCCTGCATGTTCTGTTCAGTTTTGACTTTTCTAACCTTGTTGAACTTATTAAGCTCTGTGTCTTCTGAGCAGAGCTGCCAAGATAGTGGCAGCTAGTAGTTTATAGTGGATAAAGGATCCCTGCTTATGTGTTCAGCATGGGAGCAAAGGAGGTAGATGTGGGGTACAGGCAGGTTTGGGAGATCCAAGGCTGACTTTGTGTTTGGAGAGGGAGGCAGAGTGAGTATGAGGCATGAAAGCAGTTGCTTATCTCATTGAAAGAATGGGGGAAGGCCTCTGGGAGGAGATGGCTGAAGAGCAGAGAAACTCAAATACTGATTAGTGGTAAACACTTGAAAGGTTAGATCATAAGGGAACAGAAGAGACAGTGAATTATCTTGAAAGATGGCAAACCATGGTGGAAGATTTGGAACATAGCAATAGACGGATTGGGTATGAAATGATGGAGAAGGAAATTGGACTGAGCAAATGAGTCGCCACTCACTGGGATTGAGGTGTTGAAGGAACATGTTGAAGAGATAGCTTGACATGTGAGCAAGGTTTTGGAGAGCATCAAACTAGAAAATTTGATATGGAGGAGTTAGCTAGACAAGAGGTGAGAACAACAAGAATTAACTGTGTTAATTCAAATGCCATCTATATTCCTCCAGTATGTGTGAATTTTAATTTCAAAACATTGTGTATTTTAATTTTCATTGTTCATTTTGGAATAGTGTTTCATGTACTATGTGACGTCTAGAATATTTCAGTTCCAAAATGGTTGAAGAACGTCTCTTCGGGACTGTGAGGACTATTTCTGGCATATCTCTCAAGCACTTTGAGATTCTTAACAAGATTCTAAAAATGAGAGTTTTATTACAGATGAACTATTCTTGCAGTTCTTATAGAACCAAGAAGGCTACAAATTTAAACGTTCCGTTCAGTGAACTAAAAAAGATTCTAGGAAAAAGTGGGGTGGTGTCCTAGGAATTGCTTGGAAATCAGAAAAGATTCTCAAAGAAGGAATGAAAAAAAAAAAAGAGTATTTGTGACTATTCTGATTTGGTAGCACTTTCTTTCACCTTGCTTCTGTGTTTCCTTAGTCTTTTGTGTAGTCTTTCAGTTAGCAATAGCTGAATATAAACATCCTACTGGCATTACAGAGCATGGCTACAGTCTTCCATACTATTCTTTTGAGTTTAGTCATGACAGATAAGGAGAAAGAATTTTGTGGGCAGGTTATCCAAGCAAAATAACAGAATATTTTCAGTATGCTTTCAGTCCTTTGGAACAACTCAGCTTTCTGTAATATGCTTAAAAGGAGAACTATCTTTCTAGAATTATGCTTTCAAAATACATGTTTTTTGTTCAGTAAGGGTGATTTTTGTTTATCTTTACTTTCATTAAAGAGTAGCTGGAAACAGCAGTTTACAATTTCCAGAGATGTTTACCTTCTTGTACTGAAACCTCCAAACCCGGAAAGAAATACAAAAGTCAATGAAAGCTTGTTTCTGACTTCAGCTCCTGTTGTGGATATGTGCTCTGTACTTCGGAAGTCATAGAAATTGTTCTGCTGGCAACAAGGAGGTGATATTATTTATGCTTTCTTGTTTGTTATTTTATCAGCTTTTTATTACCTTTAAAAGGAGCAGCAAAAAGAGGTCAAAATTTGTTTCAAACAGCATAGAACAGGACCTGGTTATTCTACAAGAGTATTTCAATTAAAAAAACCCCTCTCCCTATCAGTACTGGTTTCACATTTTCTGAATTTGCAATAAAGGCATCCTTTTTCCTGCAGTAATCACACAATTTTACATGCAAACTCAAAGAATATTCTCTGAGTAAAATTTTATGTAATGTAGGATCCTTAGTCCTTTTACTGCTTTTGAAATATCTACAATGCACATGCAGTTAATCTATACCATGTAATTCCTTATTTTTAATGTTTGTAGGAGTTAACAACAGTTAATGAGATTGGTTGATGAGCTTTAGGCCCTTGTTTGTTCTTTTTGTAGGCTGTGGTTGTCTGACGGGATGTATATTTTTGTTAGGAGTGTGCCGCGTGGTTCAAGAAGAAATAGAACTATTTTAGAGCTGATTTTGTACTTGCAGTGGTGAAAGGCATGGATTTATAATATTCAGAGTCACAGTCCTCAGAAGAAATCCACGTGTGTGAAATTTTTCATCTGCTTACAAGGAGATTTCAGTGCAGCTTCACCTGTATATAGTCAGATTGAAGTCCAGTTGCACGTAGCCAGATTGAAGTTCAAGGTAGTCTCTGAATCAAAAGAAGTACTAACTTGGTTATTGTAATTAGATACGTCTTATAGCTCACAGCATCTTGTAGCCTAGTATGCAGTAATGACAGCATATGTGTTGGCTGGGCTTGGTTAGTCTTGCCTATAGTAAATAAGAAAGCAGAGTATTTCATATCACGTGTTTCAAGCAAATGTTAAATAGTTGCCTCCAGGAATTCATAGGTTTTGTTTGCATAAGATACCTTATGATGTTGGAGAAATTCTCTTCATGCTCAAACAGATAACCTCGCCCTCAGATCTGGGTATTGACTGCAATCTTGATTGGGAAATCGTGGTGCGCGGTCTTTTAACTGCTATTGACCCCACATGTCTCTAGAAAGAGCATTTAGTTCTTGGGAAGTCACATACCTCTGGTTCTCAAAAGTACAACATTAGTAAGAATTTGTATGATTTCGAATAAGCCAAAATAAAGTTACGCACTAATTTTCCAGATCTGAGTTCATGAATGTGTTTAAAAAAAACTCAGATCCTCATTCTTTTCATGTGTTTCTTTTTGGGGGAAGAGGTAAAGTCAATGAAACTTTTGGTAGAGTGTGGCTTTCTTACTTAGGGAAAACCTTTGCTTTGTACAAAGGCAGACCAAACTTGAAACAGAATTCAAATAGCAGGGCTTTGTCAGCGCCACAGACCTCTGGGTTTGGGGACAGACTCAAGTTACTGAAGCCTACACTGAATATACTGTTAGATGCCAAAATGTGCTTTTTTTTTTTTTTTGAGAAGGTTTTTGATTTTTACTAGGATAAATGAATCTGAATGTCTTGGTAGTGGCACTCAGTGAGTGAATGAACACTTGATTTGTGCTATGTTTTGAAAAAGTGGTTTTTTTCAGATTTCTTTCTTCTATTCAGCATATTAAGTTTAATGTAAGAAATCTGTCCAAAGCGGTTTTATATAAACACTCACTGTGTTTCTATTTTTCAAGGTCTCGTAGCTATAGCAATAAAATCAGAGTTTCAAACTGCTATTAAAATATACATTGGAAAATACTGTCTTGGAATGCAAAAGAGTGTTAATGGCTTCCATGAAAACAGATCTGGTAAAAATCAGCAAGTGCAGTTAGATATCCTTCATTAGAGGGACACTGGTGTTAGCGTTCCTGTGGCAGTTGAGGCAACATAAGCTGCAGCTAAGGGCACCTGATCAGCATAATGAATCTGGAACAGGAGAGACTCTGCATGAGGACTGATAAAGCTGATCATAAGTACTGGAGCTGGGTCACTGGTAGTGCCTGAAAATGTGATTTTCTGAGAGGGTTAAAAAAAGTAAAAAGTAACTCTCTGAGAGGGTTAAAAAAAGTAAAAATAAAGGAGCAGAGATGTGCATGAACCAGCAACACAACAGACGACTCTCTAGAGAGCACAGGACTTTGCTGGTAGCACTATCAATTGCAGAGTATATGAGTGCTCTTTCTCGGTCATGCTATTTTCAGAGATCCGTGATTTTATGAATATTGTTGGTAAATACTCTTTTGAATTCCCATTTTGTCTTTCTAATAGAGGTAAGTCAGCAAGGACCTACAAATGTTGGCTAATTGCTCAGATCAAGGGCTGACAAATACTTTGTATTTTATCAGTGTGCCTTTTGTTTATATTGGCATGCAACATTTTCCAAAGACACTGGAGGACATAGCATTGGTTACAGAAGTCCTGTGTTTTTTCTGTTTTATTGTTTTGTCGTTATGCATTAAATTTGCCTGAAGTGAATCACCTTAATTAAGGCAAGTCAGCATTTAGTTCAATATTTAATGTACTGTGAAGATTGATACTAGTGATTGTAGTGGCTTAATCATGTAGACTTTTGACTGCTTCTTCTGAAAACTGAAGTTGTGCTGCTCTGTGGAAATAAACTATCCACTGGGAAAGATTTTAAACCCAACTGCCCACATCGCAGGAAAGTGCTTGGGTCATTGGGCCAGAGAACTGTTTTGCAGTCCCTTTCAGTGCTGTATTAGAAATTAAAGGGAATTCATGCAGAGACATCTGTGGCTTAATAGTAGGGTTTCATGTCATGTTGGATCATGTGTTACAGGTACTGATGACTCTTTATGGAAATAACACCTTTTTCTTTTCTTTCTTAATCTTCTCGTTTATGTCTCCAGAGAGTTATTTGGTGAGATAAAATAATCCTACTGGCATATTTTGTCTAGAAAGCACAAAATTAAGTATGGCTTGAAGGATGGTTTTCCCTTAATTTTTGACTATCAGATGGGAAACATAACATCAGTTGTTTGTGTTGTCTTAGCCGTAGTATTTCTCTTCTCATTTTCCTCTGTAATGTAAAGAAGAGATTAATTTAGGAGAAAATAGTTTGTTTCTGATATCTGTTTTAATGAGAAAATAGTATCTCTTGAGATAAACTTTCAGATGTGGAGCATTATTGTTTTGAAATAAACTCATATTTATCAAAGGGTAAATTAAGTTTTTTTTCCATGAGTTAAATAGCTCTTTGAAAGACAGCTTTAAAAGCATACATAACTTTGAATATAACATTTCAGGTTAGCTATGTCTTTATGATCTTGTGGGGATTATATGTCTACTATTGAATTTGAAGGAAAAAATAACAAAAATAGTCCTTTCAGTGTGATGGTATTCACTTAAGAATAATAACCACCAAATGGATTTGAGATGTATGCGGGCTTCAGTTCTTTGTATGACCTTGCACATTGTGGTTAGCCTTTCACTTTTTCCAATTCAGTGTTCTTCTCTTAGTAAGAAATGAGTGTCAGTTGGTAGAAAAAACCTATTTCTTTCTAGGTGGTAGAAAAAATTATTAACTTTTATATGCTTTATATTATAGCACAAACTATTAAAAAGCCCAATTAGTGGATCTGTATTTCAAAAGAATGGTTGAGCAATGTAATATTCCTTTGGTTCATTTTGCTTTTTTTAAAAAGGATGCAGTCCTCTACCTCCAAGCGGAGAGGACAACGAATTCTGTAAGAATGTACTATTATTGAGAAGTACAAGTACATACTCATAATACGGCTCTAGATGAAGACTAACTGTTCTACCTCACGCATGCAGATGAGGGCATAAAACTGACTGTAATGTGCTGTATAAAATGTTGGCACCAGAAAGCTGAACTACTGGTGTGTAGAAATCATCCCTTTGTTCTGTTTCCATATTCTTCATTTACTCTGTGCAATATTTCAAATAAAAAGAAAAACTGGGTGTTTTATAGGTGTCTTTTACTGTTTGCCTTATTTTAATAAAACTGCTTTTTTATATATTGCCTTATTATTTTTTATCTCATTTACTTTTATGTATTGCTTGGGGTTTTTTAAATCTGTTTTATATCTAAGGTGCTTCAGTGATGATTGTCTTATCACAGCTATAAAAATTCTTAAACTCACAGCTTTTTTGCAATTTGTATAGGCATCAACCATTTAATACGATATTGAATTGAGATATGTGGTCACCCAGCAGAGCGTGCACAGAAGGGGCTGCTGGGCTGGCTTGGCACTCTCTGGTCTAATCTACTCAGGGATAATTAGTACAAGCATTACAGATCGTTCCAGCCAGGCAGCATTAACACCAAGTTTCTAAGAAACCTCTCTCGTCTAGTTTTGTTTCATTACTATTGGCAGTGCTAGAAGCAGAGGAGTTTGCTGCCAGGGTTGTTACCAATGTATGACCCAGGCTGTTCTTGGAGGGAGGGGGCAAAACACTGGAGTCCAGCTCACATCAGTGCAGTGCTGTGCTTTAGATGTTGCTTAGACCAAGGGTGGCAAAACTAGGAGAAATTCTTCCCGTAAGTGAAGCTCTGCTGGAAGCTTCTCTGAAGTGAATTATCCTTGAATGGGCAAGACCATGAAATGCTAAGCCTATCCACCGGCATTTTCCTTGTGTGGTTCTAGTGGATTTTGCAGTTTGTAACTGAACATAACATTGCAATGAAATGTGCCACCAAGTCATATCAAAACTGCCGTGACTGTGAGAAAATAAATGTATCCACTAGAACTTTAATGCTAAAAGTAAGCTGTTCATCTATCTCTTAATCAAATATGTTGTTTAGATGAGAAAGAACTGTTAATAAGCAGTAGAGTCTTTGTAAATACAGACTTACTGGTAGTAGATTTAATGATAAAGATTATTAATGGGAGCTTTGCCCCACATAGGCTTTTGTAAAATTCCGTGTGCTTTCTATGACAATTATTGGTGAGAGATCTTAATTTAAATGCTATTTTCTGGAACTCATTTTAGGCATGATTTTTGCAGCAGGCAGGTGTTTATTCCCCACACTGCTCTGCAGAGACCTGTTGTTGCAGTCAGGTGGGTGACATCAAATTTGTCTTTCTGATGCAATTGTGTTTATATTCTTATTTTTTTTGCTAGACTGACAAAAACCTGGCTTTTAAGATGCTAGATACTGGAGCTTTGATGATGTAGCTGAGCTCTGATTTAGATTTTCAAGCGACTGGTATTCGGAAAGGAGCCCACTGCAAGTAGTCCATAGTTAGCACTGAAGAGCAGCATCTGTCTGAAATTCTGCCTCGCCACAGCTGAGTGAGCTGATTCTGAATTGTAGAGGACTATTTCACTGGTATTCACAGTTTGAAATCCTGTCCTAGAGTTAAGTGGTTATGTTGATGATTCCTCCAAAAGTTTTTTTTTTCTTTAAAAACAAAAAACTCCCCTCAGAAAAGGGCAGTCATTTATTAAAACAATAACAGCAAAAAAAAAAACCCACCCAGTAGTTCAGTGACTTGAATACTTCACAAAATACATGTTTCTTCTCAGTTTGTGGAGCTGTAGACTCTTCTGCTCCGGCTTTCAGGGGGTGGGCATTATCCACACACCTACAGGCTGAAGGTCTATGCAGTGTCTCTAACCTCTGGTTCAGGTCGTGCCAGGAAAAAAAAATAAAATTAGTTGACTCTGTTGCCAAAGGTCAGTAGGAAACGAGCAAGGAGTAAGGCAGCTACCAGGGCTGGTACACATCTTGGATTAATGAAGATCTGATACATTTAGTATTGCTCAATAAAAAATGCCTCCAGATCAGCAGGTGAAATGCTATTGTGTCAGTCTCTCAAAGGTGAAATTGAAGTTTGCTTTAGTGCTCAGTGGGGTGCCGCTGGTGGCAGTATGCTAAAATCCTGATATAATACAGTTTAAATAGGTATAAGTGAGTAAAAAGGGAAGCTTTTAATCAGGCACAAAAGCCATATCTAAAGGTTCTCTGTAGACTGAGTACTGTACTGTAGGCCAAATGTTGTCACATCACTTTTACGCTAAACAGGTCCTCACAGTGAGGAAAATATTTTTTTCTGTGTTTTTAAAGTTTTGTGGGTTTTGTTTATAGCTTTTTTTTTTCTTCTTACAGAGCACCTCAGTGACTTTAGAGGGCATGGTTTTAAGAAAACAAATTTTAAATGAATGCCTGATGGTACTTAGGTTAATCTGGAATTCCTGAATGAAAATCAGTCTGTCTGATTAACTCAAATAGAAGGTGGAATGGAAAGAAGTGTCAGTAAGCTGACTGGGTGAACAAGGGTTGCCTCTAGTCACCTTACCATACTAGTTTTTTTGAGATAACTTATTTTGCTTTCAGATACTGTTTGTGTTCAGCAGTAATTTTTAGTTTCAATATTCAAAATTGACTTAAAGCCTGTTTTACTATAAACCTTTTAAAAATCAATCCTGGATAATATAAAATAAGGTGAGATTCAATATTCATCGCCAAAGAAGACATTCTATGCTACTACTCAGCTTCCTTACAAATTATGTGTGGGAGAAATCTGTCATAAAAGAAAACCTGATGTGCCAGATGCTTAAAGAGCTTAGGATTCCGAGCTGTAGAAGTTGCTTCTTTTAGTAATATTTCTGACTGAGGAATTATTTGGAAAATTACTGGGACATGAGCTATGAGCTATTCTGTAGTTGCGGCTCTTAAATTATTCTGGGATGTCGCAGTGATTGACTATGCATATTGCTGTCTTCATCTTGAAAGGAATGGTCTCACTTATAAATTAGTATGTAGTTGGAGGAGCCTGGAACAAAAGGTTAAGTTTTAGTCTTACATGGTGAAAATAAGGAAAGAGACACCGGATCCATTAAAATTTGAGATCTACGTTACATCTTAATACGTAACCTAAACATGGCTCTTAAAAACATATGACTTGTAGCAGTATGAAAAAATATTAAGTATTAATTTCTGCAGTGGCAAAATAATTATTTTAGATTTTTTATAAGCATATAAATGAAGGTATGGAAAATTAGTTTCAACATACGTGTTCTGTACACGAATGTTGAAAAGGCACAATAAAGTATTATCAAATAACAGTTTCTATTATCTTATTAGTGATTCACTTGGTGGATAAACTTATGGCAAGTGATATTTCTATATAAAAGAGGTGAAGCGAATATTCCTAGTTTTTGTTGGGAAAGGGAACAAGGCATAATCTTTTATTAGTTTCACCGAAGACTCTTATCTGTATTTTAAGAACTACCATTTTTCTCCAGGTTTTTTTTTTTTTTTTTGCTTGTGGTTGGAATTGCCATTTAAGTCTGAGCCCTTAGCAGAAAGGTCATGTTATGTTACCAAAATGCTTCATAAAATAAATGTAATGAATTGGATTGCCATTTAGATCCTGTTTCCAGCAGATGGGGAGATGAGGCCTGTAATTCTCAACAGGTACATTTGAATGGAACAAGGGGAGTTAAATTAAATCTGATTCACAAGACTCTATTTCTCATAGGTGAGATGCATTTTACATACCACTCCTTTGTTTTTTAAGTTTCCTTCTCTGCTAAACTCTTATCAGAATAGTTTATTTTACCGTCCTTTGCAGTAAGTATAGCAAGCTGTGAAAATAACACGTTGTTTCCAGAAGTATGATTGAAGCCCATTATTTCCTTTCAAACAAATAACAGGTTGAACTAGAAAGTTTTTCTCGCTTCAGTGTGTGCATGAAGGTGGAGGCTTAGCAAGGCTATCAGTATACTCGCATGTGACAGTAAGTGTATTCATACATTCATAAATATTGGTACATTTATCTATTCAGCTAATGTTACAAGGTACGTCTTAGTATGTTATTTGTACTGCACTCTTCTGTTTTCTACCATATCAGCAGTTTTCTCCCATGCTTTGGTTTTACATACATGTAAGGACCTCTCTAGTGCTACACATTGTGGTCAGGATCTTTATATGGTGCTTCTTTCTTTTGCTGTTTGAGAAACCAGTACAGATGAATTGCCATCTCCAGTATACTTTTTGTTGTCATAGGCTCAAGTACACGTATTGGATAAGCGAGGTTTGGTTTTGGAGCAAATAATTAAATATTATGCCATAAAATCAGACAGTTTGGTCTGTTTATTGGAAAAAGATTGCAATTTTTGTTTCATGGGTGGATGAAAAGAGAAATACTGAGCAAAGTTAGTCTTTGTCCAGTGCTGTATTCAACAAAATCTTTCATGATGGTTGTATTACTTAGTTCTATTTATTCACAGCTAAGATTGCTTCTTTTTTAGTTTCTATTTATCAGGGGTTGTTTTTTTTCTTTGCTGATTTGAAAAGAAAGGCACAATAAACATACTTGTTTTGGGGAAAAAGAATGAACGCCAACTGAATTTCCTGAATGAGATGACCTTGTATCACAGCTCTAAAATGAATCTAGCAGTGTTCTTCCAGTTCAGGTTCATGCGGTCAAGGTTGCTCTCTAGCTCAGCCACGTGAAAGTATGGCAGTGCATGAATTTGGTAAATTTTGTACATTGCAAGAGAGAGTATCCCAGGTAAGCTGTGGAGGTTTTGTAGCTTTTTTTTTTTTATTTGCAGGCTTGGATGGAGTTGTATGTTATTGAGAAGCAAGAAAGACTGGAAGCACTTATAAAAATCTGAAAATTATGGGATGAATTCAGAAACGTCATTTTTTGCCCTCAAGAATAAAACGCATTAATGGATGTTATCTTGTAGTTAAGACTATGAGCTGCTGTTAAGTTCCAGCTCTTGAGCTGCACGTATGACATTGGGCAAATCACTTGCTCTCTCTGTGAGCTGAATCATGATCTTTGACAGGTTTATCTGTGGCAATTTCAGCTGTTATCACTCCTGCCTCTGCTGAAGGTTACTGACAAAGTCACTTTAAGCTAGTCGGTGGGTTATGAACTCTGCTTGCTGATGAGCTAGTGCATGGGTTTTTTTCCTGTTGTTCTTGCCAAATGGACAATATTCTCCAACAGGAAAGGGGAGTAGAAAATAGGGGCAGTAACATTTTAGATGCTATACTGATGTTTTCCAGAGACAATTAATTAGTCTATAGTTCTTAATCTGTGAAATTAATATAATGCCTTTTTTCTTTTTCAAAAATCTTTGTCCGCTGCTTTTTTACTTTGTACCTAAGATTGAGAGGGGTCAGAAATCATCTTGTGCTGCTTTAAGATACTGGAATGAAGGGGCATCCAGGTGCCCCCAAAAAACAAATAATTAATTTCTCGAGCTTACACAAATCTCTCAATTGTAATTTACAGAAAGCTTTCTAAAGTGACGTATTTCTCTTTTATTAAATAAATGAAATGTGTTTTCTTTTATGCTGAATTTTTAAGTAAAAAATTATTACACCCAAACCAAATCTTAAAAGTAGTACAGTTTTATATAAGCAGGTATTTGTTACTGAAATCGTAAATTGCTGAAGCAATGAGTGAGATAACTAGTAGCAGCAAACAGAATTAGAACAGGTTTTTTGATGTGACGTTTCTAAATGTATTTTGAGGCCTAATTTGTTTTTTAAAGATCATTTTTTCAAGAAGTAAGTGGAGCAGATCTGTTTTCTATTTGATATTTGTCATTCAAAACCTGCATAGTGTTCTGGTTTTTTAATGAAATGGGCATGTATAATTTGTATACTTACAAAACGTTAAGTTTCTAACAGATTTAGATCTCCTTTGTGGGTGTAATAGATAAGAAATCTCAAACATGGAAGTACTGCATATTGATGTTGTTTATACTAGAATATTGTGTGGTATTTTTCAGATTATATATGTTGCTCTTGAACTCCGTAGCACAAAATATTTAAGTTGCTTACTTGTAAATGAGTTTTTAAAGATTGTATCTACACACCTGGTGAAATGGAAATCACTGCACTGATGAAGCAGAATGAATAAGAATTTCCCAATGGCAAGGATAGTATTAAAAGAACATAGACAAATCTTGCTACCGAGGGAGCGGTTACAATCCCTCCTGTAGGTTATAGCAAAATAAATTGGATTTTTTTAGCATAAATTAGATTTACTGTATAAGGTGCTGTGTTTGTGATTTTTTTTTTAATTAATGTTTAAATAGTTCTATTATACATGCATTAAATAGGAAAATGGTCTTATTCTGGCTGTGTGTACAACTTTACTAATATGCAATTGAATATTCTCCTCAAAGTTACAATTGAACAAGCACACAGTCTTGTCTTTAGCCTTTTTCGTGTGCAATCCTTCATTACTTGCATTATGTCATCTGATAATGTTTTTTAAAACCTTCAGTACTTGTGTGTCTTGATCTATGTTGCTTAGATCAACAAACCTTAATCAGTCACGTGAGAAGTATGTAGTAAATCACTGTAGACCAGCCTGTGGATTTAGTACTGTAGAGCAGTTGTGAAAACTTGAAAATGGAGACTACCGAAGTTTCAACGTTGTTTTCTGTATGTTGTAATACCTAATAGAAGAGAATAAAATTTCTCTGTTGAATTAACTTCTTGATCTTTTTAAGAATTTAGCTGTATAAATTTTATGAGTGTTTCCTAAGATATGTGGTAGATACACAAGTTTCTTCTAACTTATTTGCTACCATTCATACAAGTAGGATTTCTTTTCCTTAGCGTGATGGTTTTTTGAAGGTCAGATATTCTTAATCAGTAATAAGCATGTTTTACCCACAGAGCCTGAAAGTTGCATCCAACAGAATAGAAATAAAGTAACCAATCGTGCACATTACCATGTTAGTTGTAAAAGTTCTAGAGTATAAACTTTCCTAAAATATGCATAGTTTCAGAATATGGTGTTAAAGGTATTATCAAATTTCACTCAAGTGATTAGAGAAAGCACAAGAAGCATTATGCCCTGTTGCTGCTAATAATCATGACTGATAAAATTCAGAGATTTTGCTCTATTTGAAATCTAAGTATTGGCATCTCTTGCTATTACGAGTAGTTAAAAATACCTAAAATAGGAATAGGAACAAACCTTTTGGGTTGCTCTAGGCAATTTTTGCTTCAGAAAATGTAAACCATGAATTATGTCATCGAATATATTTGTTTGAACTGAGGGTAGGCTTGTTAAACTTGCTACTTGAATTAAAGCCACTAAATCACCAAAATCAGGAATTTCTGTATTCCTTGAAAACCTTTTCAACGACCCCGATATTTGCCTACATTTTTTTAGGTAATTTTTCCTTTTAATTTAAGAAATTTGAAAATTTAAGGTTTTTTTTTTAGTTCAGATTTATGCTTCATTCTTCATTGAAACATGGGGAAAGTGTGCTGTCTGTCAGCTGTATGCTTCATGCTGTCATCTTGTCCTTCATAAGTAGATTTGTTTCTGAAGTACTATGAGGACTTCCATCAGGTGAGGCCAAAGCAGGTTGACTTTTTTGGTTCTATTTTGAAGTTTCAATTTGTTAACTACTGTAAAGGGTCATGACACAGTAGGTACTTTAAAAAGTACCTGTTTTAGTGAAGGAATGAAGCAAACTGAAGTGAGTTCCATCATTTTTACAATTAATCTTAATTAGACATTTCTGTGGTTTTAGTTTACATTTCTCATCATCCAGTGGTAGCCAAAACCCTTTCGTTGGATGTAGTTAGAATAGGTGTGATACTTCAAGGAGAAAACGGTATTAACTGTCTATAATTCTTGCAATCTAGAAATAGAGTGCAGTTCAAATCACACTAAACGTGATGAGAATTGCTGTTCGTCTGGTGGATGTTACTTATGATACCTCACATGTGGGATTGTGCTAAGAAGAGTTTATAATTATGATTTTTAAAATAAATTTTGATTGAAGGTGATCATGATATGTAAGCCATGCCAACTTGTAAAAGCATTATTATTTAAAAGGACTCTCCGTCCTGGAAAAAGGACTAAAACTTTAATTTTCACTAGCTAGGCAGAGTTGCCTTTAGTTTCAGGAGTGGGTATAATCACCCCCTAATGTTCCTCTTGTGCATCCTTTACACTGTTCTGTAAGCGTTTAGACCTATACACATCTAATGCCAAATGTTCAAGTACGAGCATAAAATTTAAGACTGTAATTGGAAAACGTAATTTTTCCTTGGTTTCTGTAATTTGAAATGAAACAACGCCCTGAAAGAGACTGACTCATACTGTTGTGTTACAGCATTAAAATGCTGAAAAGTTTTCGAGAAAGAATACTCATGGAAGAGCAGGTTTCTGTGCTGCTGGCAGCTGGGCTGTCAAGAAGATGCATGCTGTTAGGCTGTCGACTCCTTCGAGCTTTTCACTGTTGTGTCTAAAAGATTAAAGTTACTCTTACGTTGAGTTTTGGTGAGTAAGAGGCTATTTCAGTTTTTCCCCTGAAGACAGTAGTTCAAATTCCCATTGGAATGGGAATTGGTCCCTTTTTAACCCGCGCTGTTATTTGTTGCCCTCTTATTGAAGAGTCAGATGGTAAATATTGCTCATCCCACCAGGCAGCTGGAAGGCAGACAAGAAGAACAGCTCTGCTAACTCGCCTAGGGTTTTAGTCTGAGGAATGAGAAGCTAGTTGACAAAGCTGTAAATGATTTAGGTTGGTCATTTTGGCCACCTATTTGTTTGCAAAAGTTGAGATGTTCTGAATTGAGGGGTGGATTGTGGGGGACCGATTTTAAATCCTGGTGTTAGCTGTGGCAGCAGGAACCAGCTCACACAGATCTGTGAAACCCTCTCCCTCGTGACTCTAGTACGGTGAGTGGCAGCTGGGTTATTAAGTGGGATTGATAAAAAAGCAGAAAAGGAAATGGATAGAGACTGAAATACCATGTTCAACATATCAGCTATCCTTTAATGAAAGAAGCCTCTGGTTTTCCACAGCATGCGGTTTGATGTGATATGGAAGTATCTTTTTGTGTGACTCGACAGGATGTTGTAATGTTTCCAGTGACAGTTTTCATTGCGTGCAATTGTGAACTTTTGGAGGCACAGAACTTATAAATAAAAGGAGAAGGGGAAACAAAGACTTCATTTTTCTTGCTGGTGTGTAGCATAGGGAGAGATATCTAGTGAACTAAAAGAAAAGGAGATGAAACATTTTTCCCTCCAGGGCTGCTGGTTCACAGTAGATGGTTGTAACCTAAAATCTTTTCAGTGCCTCCTCATCCACATCCACTAGAAACCCTTTTTCCTGTCTTTTTCTTTTTCTTTTTTCTTTTGCAGAGACTTAAATTGTGCCTTTCTCACTAAACTGTCAGTATGAACAGTGTTGTTAATAATGTTTTGTATTATTTTTGTAACCATTTGCCTGTAATGTTTATTTTTAAAAATAATTATTCAAAGCACTTATTTTAATCTTTGTATCCCCACTATATATATTTCTGAGAGTTAGGTTTTGTTATCAAGGTATATTTTAATATGTAAGAGATCTAGGGTAATTTAAAATTCTGACCTTTTGCAGTTGCCATTCTCTTGTAATCTTTGGAAGTTTTCATATTTTACCACTAATGTCTTTGCTAGTCTTGGACAAAGAACTGTGAACAAGGAAATTACCATTAGTCTGTATTGCCATCTGTGAAAATGTCAATTTCTAGTAGTTGAGAAAGTTGAAGGTCATTTGTATTTTAGATTCTTTAGTTCAAATTGTACTTTTTAGGTATTTCTTGAAAGAATTTTTCAGAGAAAATGAAATCGCTCCTCTGTATGCATGAGGAGTGATTATTAAACAGTCTGTGCTCATACTGGCTCAGCTGCATCTGTGTGTTAGGAAAGAGGGAGATCTGCCTTTGTTCTTCAGTGCCAGGGTATCAGAAGTAGCAATAGCAACAGAGCGAATGTATTGTAAAATCTCTTATTAGTGTAGATAAGGGTTATATCTCTACTAAATAAATTCAGAGTTCCTGAGGAAGGGTGAGAGTATATGAAGTTCGCATATAGGTTGGTTTGAAATGGGCGGGAGAGCAACCACTCTGCTTTTCCCTTACAAATGTGTGAGGAAATGTTGATGAACATACGGGAACAATGAGAAAGAAGAAATAATGAGAGAAAATAGAAATATCCTTAAGTTTTGTATTTTAATGTGGTATTTCTTTGCATCTGTGGTTAGTTTACTAAGTCACTAACTACTTCTGGTAAGTTTGCGGGTAAAAAAAATCTTTCATGTTACGTTAGAGTACAACGTGAATATTTGAGTGTTCTTGCAAATCCTAACAATTTCCTTTCCGTCTTTTTTTATCCTTTGTCTTAGACTGAAAGATTGTATATGTTCTCTCCCAAAGACCAGAACAAAAGTGGCAGGAAAAAATCAGGCAATAATGAGTTTCAATGTGTTACAAAAGGATGAATGACATTCCTAAGGGAAACAGAGTAGGAGGGTAGGGCAAAGGTCATTTAAACGCTGGACAGTAGCAGCTATTGTCTGCTGGGAAAAATGAGGGCCAACAAAAAAGCATATTTCTGCTAAAAAGTGTATATTCCTTGCAATAAATATTCAGAGAAAACAAAACAAATTCTAACCTTCAGCATTCTTCAAGTGCTTCCTTCTGAGACACAAAGCTCTTAATGCATCTGTGAAACAGAAAATGATTCCCAAAGAAGTTAGTTATACTTCAGCTGAATAAATTTGTGTCTTTGATGTATTCAACTACATGTTTTGAAGAATCAGAATGGAAAATTGTGAATTTTCTAACTCATATGTTAAAATGTTCCTTTTTTTCTGCTATGTCCAAAACATGTTTCGTATTCAGATATCATAGTCAGTCTTTATTTCAGAAAGCTGCTGTTCTGCTTTTACTATCAAGCTGTTAATCAACTAGCTTGTGCCAAAATAGGAATGATTGCTAGCACTTGTTCACCTAGAAATGAGTGTTCTTTCTCCTTCTGGTAACACCAGGTAACTTCACTTATTTGTTTTGAGGAACAGAAGAACAAGAGTTAGATTCATTCTTTTGGGTTTGGTATAGGTATAATAAAATGCACAAAATCTGCTGAAATAGGGATGTTGCCTACCTATGTAATAACAAGCAATTTCTAAGATGAGTCTGTGTGTGTTGCCATGAGTGTAGACTTGTGTATGAACATTTTTAAATCATCACTTGTGATTTTAAAAAGCATTTTGCATACTGCAATAACATAATCATTAACTGTGGCATTAAATAATTTTTTTGAAATACTGATTAATTTTTCTTAGATTTGCTGGCATCATTTTTTTTTGAGGAGCTGGAGTCCCACTGTACATCTGGAGATGGCTGATTTCTGATTCACAGATCCTTTGAAATGCTAGTATACAAACAGTATATAGAAAAAAAGCTAGGCTGATGGGCATTAGCTTTTCCATTTTCAGATGTCTGCCTCAAATACTGTAATCCTAACTATAAGTCAGACTTGAAAATACTCTGTCAGAATGGGGAAGTATTTAAAACAGTGAATTTAAAGGTCCATTTAATAGCACTGCTTTTTTCTTTTTCTTCTAAATAATGTAAGGTGCAGTAGTTTTCTGGAGTTTGCAGAGCATAGCTTTTCGATGATATTTGCCTTCAAGCAGGATATAAAGGATGATGGGGGAAATAATCTGCGTTCACTTTTTTTTACTTTTAGTATTTTTAACAACTAGGAAACGTACCACAGTTACCAAGTTTTTTACTTTTTGTGCTTAGGCTTCAAAGTCTATGTTACCCGTGAGTTTGTACTGTTGAAAGTACAGAAAATGATGACACGTGTCCTGGGTTCGGCTGTGGTGGAGTTCATTTTCTTCAGCTTCTCATAGTGGCTTGCTAACAGAGGGCAGGGAGTGCACAGGAAGCTGGAAAGGGACTGGTAGTCTGGGCTGGCTGAGGGGGTATTTGGTGCTCATGCTAAATTGGGAGAAGATTGCTGCTCGTGAAGGGGCTGGGTATCAGTTTCCAGATGGTGAGCAATTGCACTGTGCATTACTCACTTTGTATATTCTTTTATTATTATTGTTAATTATCTTTCTTTGCTGTTCTATTAAACTGTCTATCCCAGCCCATGAGTTTTACTTTTTTCTTCCCAGTTCTTTTCCCCATCCCACCATGGGGAGCAAGTGAGTGGCTGCGTTGTACTTGGTTGCCGACCTGGGCTAAACCATGACAGTATATTAAGCTTAGTTGCTGTATTTGAATCAAATCTCATTTGCCCGTGTGAGGGGGTAGAGCTCAGTCCATTTTGAGGAAGGAAAGAGCGAGATTGCTGGGGCGGAGGAGAGTAGAGAATAAGAACAACATTGCAGCCAGGTTCTCCTGGGCCAGGTGTATTTATGTAAGATAACTAAAGTCTAAGTCAGAAGAGAATAGATGATACAGGTCTTGAAGCAAGTGACAAATTCTATAATCTGATATGTGCCTGTGGTATATAAATGATGCTTTGTTCTAAAAAACTTATGTTCGAGTTACCTCAATCATACAATTGCTTGTAAGCTGCCTTTCTTCCTTCTCCAAGGCTTTTAAGTAGTAATTTAGCTGGTCCACTCAGGCAGGCAGGGCCAGGAAAAAGCTGCAAACCAGAAATGCAAGGAAGGGTCCGTGGTTTTTCCCTTCCAAGGTCAGTACTTTTGCCTCTCTCTGTTGCCAAAGAGGGTTGACTTTAATAGCTGATTCTACTCGGGCAACTGCAACACAAAGGTTAACGTGGCAATGCCATGTAGTGTGGCCTCCATCAAAATACTGTCTCAGGGCTTCTAGATAAAAACTCCTCTCCTTTTTTGCTCTTGAATGTTTGGAAAGAAAAAGCATTCCTTCTGCTTGCCTATGGATATAGCATCATTTGGTTTCTTGGTGGCTGGCTGAGTAGTTCATGTTTTCTGTCTAAAGCAGCAATTGCCTGATTCTCTTTTTTACAGACTTTGTAATCAACCAGCTTTTAATATTAACCTGTAACATGGTATCCATTCATAAGTATGCAGTAGTTTCCTGTATGGGAGAGTTTGTCTGTGTTGGTGTGTGTGTATTTTAGCATGTTAATGTTTGCCACCACTGGTACCTATTGTGTGAATCTCTGAAGTAAAAAAATTAAGCGTCCTGTATTCCTGAAAGGAGAGCTAGAGAGTAAGGATCAGAACAAGTCAGCTAAAGGAAGTGAGAACTTCGATTGTTAACTTTTTGTGGCCATCTGTAAAGTGAAAGTTACACCACTCTTTCATCTCATTGAAGCAATTTTGAAAATTTGTTAATAACTTTATTGTGCTTAACATAATTAAAACCTTAGCAGGGGAAAGCGAAAGTTTATCAGTAGAGTTCTGGGTTGGTCAAATGTGTAGGACTTGGAGACTTAGGGTCACTGATGAATGTTAACAAAGAAATATAACACAGTCTCAAATGGAATTACAGATAAGTATGGTTCTGCATCTACTATACACCAAGCAGTTACATGGGAAGAGTCTTGTGGCTTGAAATAATTTGTCGTGTTTAAAACTCTTGAAAATGTGCACATTTCTTCACTTTGTAATGTTAAAAGAAAAAAATTGATAGATGCAGATGTACAAGCGACTCTGTGTATGTGTGAATGTAAAAAAATCTAAAAATTACCATGGTGATAAACTGGCTGGAGAGAGGTAGAACCATGATCTGTTTTATTTTATACAGTTAAAATACAAAGTTTTTCTGACTAATTTTTCTTTCCACCTTCATTGATTTGTTCACAGTTGAGAAAACACATTAGCATTATATATAAGCTTAGTTTAATTTGTGTTTACAGTAAAATAGGCTCCATAATTCAACTTTGAGTCCTTTGTGGGCCAACTTGAGTGTCCAAATATCATCTGAAGTGGAAAAATTGCTAACTTTCAGTAGGCTTTTTTAGTTGAACCTTTGTTGATGCTATATGTAGTGTAAAGAAGTATCATTAAAATAACCTTTAGAGATTATATAATGGGAAAATAATTTTGTCTATGGTTACGTAAAGCAAGTAGTTTAGTATATTCTTTGTTCCAAAATGTCAGCTGCATTTTCTGAAAACCTAGAATCTGTGTTGTGGATAACACAAATGATGACCTCTTTGAAGAGAAACTAGATTGGGATCCTTTGTGTTCCTCCTCTTTCTGTAAGGGGCATTTCAAGTGGGATAAACTAGACAATTTTTGTAGAAGGCTATATCTGATATATAATATTTTAAGTATAGGTTTTTCTGTGCTTGTTCTTGAAATTTGTTGGCATGGTAGGACGTGGTGTTTTAGAAGTGGCCATTGCAGTCTGTCTGGTATAATATTTCTGGAATGTAAGCCTGCTTCACTTACTGTGAAGCCAGATTGATGCAAGGGAAAGTAACAATTCAGAAGCAACAGTGAATGATTTCAGGTGAATGATTGATGAATTTAAAGCTTTTAGGTACAGCCTGAGAAAACATACCGAGCTAAAGTCAGTACATTGTGGTTTGTACCAGGACTGTGAGGTGAGTTTTTACGTGGCAGTACATGAGTAGTCCTGGTCCTTATGAAGATCCTGCCAAAACAACACTCCTTGTTTTTTCTGACCTGCAGGGCATTGAGGCTCCTTGACACTGTGCAGGATGGGGTTTGAAAGCTGGGCAGGTCTCTTAACCTGAGCAGCCTGTCAGAAGTCCTTAAGCTCAGTGGTCACCCTGTAACACATTTCATAGATGGGAGACTTGCTTTATTTTTGTGTGGTGGGCAAGTTACGCTTAAAGATAGGAGAGGCGTGTGATTTCTCCTTTGTAGGGAAGCAAAGCTGCCATTGCTCAGGCAGCTGTGGGGCTGCTGCAGTCTGGAATTTGATGGTCATCTTATGCAGTTCGGTCTGCTCATTACTGTCCTCTCAGCTAGGAGCTTTTTCTGGAGAGGCTGGGTTTGTAATTACCTATCATGGCAGATCATTTTATTTAACAAAGCAAGTATAAGATACGGACATCCATCAGCAAATGAAGCAAAGTGGTCAGTGTGTGCTGATGTAATCTGGAAGCACAGATCTCTTCTCACCCTAGAGAGAACAGGTGAATTCCATCGCCTGGGTTTGTGCTTTGCTGGAGCTGTGGTTACGCTGTAATTTTTAGTTTGACACCTTGCCTGAATGTTTGCATTCTAGCTGTTTTCCATTTGCTGCCTGATGGATCTCTGTTCAGCATGTTGAATATTAGCCAATGATAGCTGCAACTGTCAAACCATGAACTCAAACAAAAGAAAGTATTGGGTTTGATCCTTTGCTCCTTTAGCTAGGAGAGAGTAGAAGACCATCTACGTTGTTTCTCCAGATTGTGCACAGTAACTTTCTTGAAAGGCATTTCAACTTAAAATGCCCTCTGGTTAAGGTGGTTGCGTTTTTCATTAGACTCAGATTTAGGTCTGTACCAACACTCCAGTAACCCATGATGCTTTTTCACATCCTCTGTGTTAACTAATCTCACGGTATTTGAGGTTTCCTGTTGTCCCTTACCACTTCTGTGTCCCCTTGCAGCCAGCTGGAGAAGGGATACCTGTAGCTGGTGTTAAATTATACACGTCCTTAGTGAGCAGCCAGCAGCCACAGAGAACCAAGTGGAGGATGGCACTTATGTGGCACTCTGCCTTTTTACACGCCTGCTTGCTTTAATGCAGCTTGATGGAGAGGGAAGTGGAGCTGGCCAAGACCACAGTGATTCCTTTTCAAATGTAACCAAGCTAAAAATTGCCTTTGGCTCCATAGCACACATGGAATATTTCATACAAATTGGATTTTTTTCATAAACTCATGACTGGATCTTGGAATTTTCATCCATGTTAGTAAGGTTATAAACCTTCTAGCTTTGGTTAGAGCAGATGTTAACAATAACAGATATTGTTTAGAACAAGTTTTCAAAGTATTTATGGCTTTTATTATCATTGTCTTCAATATTTTAAAAGAAAATCAATGACATGATTTTGAAATACATACTGATTTGTAATGATGAAAATGCTGATGACAATGCTGATTTGTAAAATACAGTTTCTTCTGATATGTTTTTATGTTATCCTTCTCCATACAATGTTTAAAAGACTCATGTTGAATTTAAATACAAGACTTCCATGCACTGTTAATTTTAGGAGATGTAGATTGAATTTCTAAGGAATTCTTAAAACCTATCATATTTAAATAGCATTTCACCCATAAGCTTGCATCAGCTGCAAAGAGAATTTAGGAAACTAAACTGTACTATGTTTTACACATCTAGAGAAGCTTTTGCTTGTAACTCCTTAGTGGTGGTGTATTTACAGAGGCCATTTAAGCCAGCGCTGTGTTTACCCTCACAGAACAATTCCAGTGCAATTTTTTTTTTTTTCCAAGCAGGGGAGAGGGGAGGCAGTGCCTGACTTGTCATAACATCTAAATAATTTAATTGGAAAATTCAGCTGTCAAACACTATGTTACTGAACTATTCCACAGTAATAGCTCTGCAAAAAGAAATAGGAGTGTGTATTTAGTATTCCCAAGTCAAAGTTTGGGAAACATAAAAATAGTATAATGCAAGAAGGACTGAAGTCACCATCATGCCAAGGTTGGTCATTTTTATGTAGGGCTAGTTATTTACTATTCATCTGGAAGCTTAAATTAAATATACACTGCTAATATAGACTTAAACTGCAAGGAAATTGAATTTGAACACTTGAATAATGAGATTATAGATTTGATTACCTTTAGGCAATGTAATAAATTTGCAACTTATCTTGTCTGATGGATGGATGGTAAATGAAGTTTGCAGAAGTGTGTGCACGGAACACAGCACGGTACTTAGAAGTGTGGTGTCATACATTTTTCTTTTGTGAAGACTAGGATTTTGCTTGGACTGCAGGATGATCCTGCCAGTGCTTAACGAAAACAGAGACAGATTACTAGGAAGGTGCCCTGGTAGGTTCCAGGAGACACTTTTCCTGGGCTTCCCAAAACATTGTAGATATAAAATGAAGAAATGCTTTAAAAATTATTTTACTTCTATTCTATGTAGACTTTACGTGTTCTTAATGTTTTAAATCCTGACCTGAATTTATGATGGGTAATTGACATAATATTTAAAAAAACCCCAACAAACCTGTTTCTTTGTATTTGATTTGATACTTTAGAAAAAGAATTGCAGTAGCTTTGCTTTTGCATCTCAAACTTCATTTAAATAGAAGATCCATGGCGTGTTTTTTTGCATTTAGATTTCCTGCTCAGTCTTCAAAGTTTGCAAGTTGAATCCAGAGAAATGAAGAAAGTGAGTTACAAGTGGAAATTCACGATTTTAGTAAATAAGGATTCCTATATTATGGTCATCATCGCAGAAAGTTATTCCTTTGGCCTTTCCTTCCTAATTTATATAAAGACTGTTAAGGGATCCAGAGAAAACTTCCATCAAGTCTTTTTAATAGGGAAGGTTTGAGTTGCCTGTAGAGGAGACAAGGCAAGCTTTGAAAGGTACAGGGCAGTATGCGGTTTCCTTGTTTCTTTCTTGTAGTCTAGGTGTCATAAATATTGTTAAAGACTAAGTAGTCCTTGTTACCAGTAACTTGGAGCATTCAGGATTAGTGGGTGGGGCTTTCAAACTACTCTTCAAAGAAAAAAAGTCAAGTTTGGAGGTAGCTTAGATTTAACTTTCAGATTTTGAAACTACAACATTACCTTTTTGGCCCTTTTTAGTTTCTAGAAGGGCTTTAAACTTATTTGTGAATACACCAGAGTGTATATTTAATTAACTGCAAAGCCTAGCGTTTTGAAATAAATACTAAAACCAGAAACTAAAAGTCACAGGAACTGAAATAATGTGGCCAAGCTATGGAAGCACATAAGAACTGGCACATGCCAGTTCCGTGTAAATATTGCAGAGCTGCAGAACTTGTGCTCATGTGACTTGATTCTTTTTTTTTATATCCAGGAGATCTTGGTTTGGCACAGTGCAGTGACTTTAACAGTAACATTCATGTAACCATTCTGATCTGGCAAATCCCAAATTTCAACATACCTTTTCAGACTTTGCTTTCAGTATAAAGAATACTGAAAATATAATTCTTTAGCTGGGGTTGCCTGAAAATAGCTGTAAACAACAGCCTGTTGTATTGGAAGGATTTTTAATGCATTTAGGAATAGGCCTTCACAGTCTCTCTGCATTTACCCTGTGCTCTGGCTTCTGTCTCCTCCAAGATTAATAACTGATTTAAGTGATGAGGTATGATCAGTGTGACTTTGTACTTAGGAAAAATTAATCTATTGGGAGAAATGAGAAGACTTTAAATAGAATTGGAAGAGGAGAACAAAGAAAGATTATATGCAATTAACTGTGAACTCTTTAAATAAAATTTTTCTAAAAGCTTAGAAACTGAAAGAATTCTTTTCTCCTCAAGCGTCTCAAACTGAAATTCTTCAGTACACCTTACTCTGAAGATTTTATGCAGCTTGTATTAATGTAGTGTTAGTTTCTAAAAATACAGATAATTATTTTGCTTTACAGAATGTATTGAAACATATAAAATATGAATGAAGTATAACTTCCCAGTCTAGGAATTCAGTAGTTTTTGGATGTCAAGTGAAGTTCAAGACAAAGTATCGGTTGCTTAGAAATACAGTAAGTTATATTCAGTATAAACACCACCAGAGGTATATGTTGGGTGATTCAAAAGGGCTACTTTCTCAGAGCTAGCTCCCCTCGCTTCCCCCCCCACCCACAAGACTTAGCAAAAATAGTGTCATATTAAAACAGGCAGAAAGAAGGAATAGCAATTAATGCAAATTACAGCTTTACATAGTCACAAGAATAATAGTAAATAATGGTCTGAAGTTACAGTGAGTTACACAAGTACCTTAAGCATCATCTGAATCTTCATATGATGCTAAGCCAGTGGAAACCTCCTAATGGAAAGGATAAATTGTTCGTCTGTCAGTGTTTTCAGTATAAAACTTGATGCCTTTCTGGAAGAAGAGATTTTCTGCATCAGAGGCTTAGTGGGCTTTTTGGAAACAACCTTAAATGCAGGCTTTCTGGCAGCGCAGGGACAGACTTACAAGCCAGCTGTTGGAGGCAGCAAATTTTGAACAGAATGTGTCATGTTATACGTAATTTCTCTACTGTATTTTCCAAATCTATATCTGGGGTCACATCAAATCCTAAACCTCAGCCATCCTACAAAGAGAGAACAGAGTTGAGTGAACGAAGAGAAAAGCTGGACTGTTAACAAAACTTGAAAGAAAAGACATTTAGGAGACTCGGGGGTTGCTCACAAGATAAAATTTGTTTCACTTTGAGCTAAAGTTAGTGTATTGAAGAGTGTTTACCTTATAAGAAAATTGAATGCGTGTGACAGTGGCATGTGTTTTGGCCTAATATTAATGTTGTTGTACCATGTGCCAGTTTTGTACCCACACAAATATATATTCAAGGGGTTTTATTCAGGACAGTGGTTTCTGCCTTGACACCAGTTCATACAAAGGTGCTGAGTAGAACGGTTACAAAGCTGAGGGTTGTGTTAATGCAGTTGTGATTTGCAGGGGTTTTACTATACATTTGTGTTTCTTCTAGGAGTAGATGATAAGCTTGATTCTACCTAAAGAAGGTACAAGCTCATACAAGAGTCATGAAAAGCCAGCCCTGCTAGCAGTGAGCTTTATGGTGCAAGTGGTCCTACCAAGGTGACCAAGTGATGGAGTTCAAGTGTCCTGTTCAAGGAGTTGTCTTTCATCAGGCCTTGCTGGAATCTGCATCAGATAACTCTGAAGCAGCACAAACTGAATTCTGTTTTCAAAATACATCTCTACCAGTTTAGTAGCATAAATAGTTAAAAGAGCTGTCAGTTTTTCATTAGCCTATCTGAGTCTAACCGCTTGGCTCCAAAGCAGTGCTTTCCCATAATAATGCATTGTGTTTGAACCGCGTAATTAAAATACTTTTTATCTAAATGAGAAAGTTGTATTTCTTGTAAGCTGTTCTTGAGCATTTATTTGTGGAACATAATTATTCTGTGCATTCTCTGTTAATGTAAGTAGGTGGTTATTAATTTGCTGTCTACAGAGTCTCAAAGACAGGAAGTCCTTATGCAGTAGGAGTTTACAAGCTTTTAAAGTTTTAGAAGTTAAAATTGCTCAAGAAGTGCATGGTCTCAGCCCCGTGGAAGAGCTTACCATTTCCCGCAAAAGAATTTCTGATGTATAGTTCCTTCTTCTAGTTACTGATTTTGTCTGAGCAGTTTTATTCTCCTCAAGATGCAGCTCTTTTAAAAAAAATAATCTGCCTGGATATCATGGAATTAACTTTCATAGAATAAACTTCTAGTGGGATTATTCTGGTTGGAGTGAGAACTGGTTTAATTATTTCAAAGAAAACATTGCTCTCATGGCATGTATCTCGTTTTACAACCAGAGAACTAACCACTTCTTTAGGTTGGGAAAGCTTGGGCTATATCTATATTAGCAACTAATCTGCAGTGGGAATGGATCCATAGAAGAAAAAGCAGTGGGTGCTGTGGACTTTGGTGTTCACAGTCTGTATTTTTTCAGAGGTAATACCCTGGGTAGACTGTAATTCCAAGGAATGTTGGAACAGTAAATCAGTGTTGGAACATGTCTTCCATCTTAGTTTCATCAAAAAGTAGTGCAAATAATATACTTTAAGACTGCTCCAAAATGAAAAAAATATGTATAAGAATATTCTACGTATTAAACTTTGTCATACGTATATCTACTTGATTAAATTCATTATGTAGAAGTAAATATTTTCATTTATAGCATGAATAGACAAAATGAAAACCACAAGCAGATCTGAGATGGTTAATGGTATAAAATATAAATAAACCCCCTTTGTTAGGGAAGGAAAATGGTCATTTTCATTGAACTGGATAAAAAAAAAGGTTTGGGGTTTTTTTATGTTTATATTGTAGACAAATAGAAAAAATTACTTTCCTTAACTTTTCCAAATGCTTGAGAGTAAAAAAAAACCCGTTATATAAACTTGTTTTTCATAGAGACAGAGTTCACTGGTGTTCTGTGGTACAAGTCTAAGAGATACTTCAGACATCATTTTAGAAAATGACTACAAAGTTATTGTAACACTTGGAATAGTGAAGGGTTTATAGGAAAACTTGTATGGCAGTCAGGTGGAATTGCTTTTAAATTGTTGCCTGAGATAGAAAGGATGTGTGCTTTGAGATAGAGGACTACTTTGAAGAAGCAGCTTTCTGCATGTAATACCTAAAGCTTACCATTTTGAAGGAGTGTGTACCAAATACAAAAAAGACGGGGGAAGACTTCCCTATGAAATAACCCGTAAACAGAGTGATTTAATCAGTGTTAAAACAGCACAGTAATAATCAGCTTGTTACTTTCAAATTTCCTCTTCTTGTCTCAGTGGGTGGAAATACAGTTGCATATGCAGTTCCAGGAGAGCCAATTCACCTTCAGGAGCAGGGACACCTGGAGGTGGGAGGCTGGGCACTCCAGGTAGGGAGCTTGCTTGCAGAAAGGCAACGTAGGGAAGGTGAAAGTGGGCGCAGATGATGTTGGAGGAATTTGGAAACACTGAGTATGTAGGTATAGGATTAAGAAGGGCAAAGCTCAGGCTGAACGGAATCCGGGGAGGTTATGAAGGTCAACAGGAAGGGATTGTAAAGCTGGTGCAGTGACAGCAGAGGACAGTGTGGTGGTGTCAGGCAAGGCAAGGAAATATCTGCATGCCAGTTCAGAGACAGTAAACTCAAAACATGGGGATCAGTTTTGTTTTCTACACTAATGCTTTTATGCTAAAATGTATTCATTTGAGCAATTTGAAAGGTGAAGCATCATGCTCTGGGTAGGTAGTATGGGTTCAACTCTGTTCTAGCAGTACTACACTCAGCAGAAGACTCATTTGTGCCAGGGTGCTCTTGAAGTTTGTCTACTTTTACAGTCTGGGTCAAATAACCAGGAGGTGCAAACTCCAGTTTGTCACTGCGCAAGAGATAGATGTTAACATACCATTCTTCTGGCTCACTCAGCGTTTTTCTTGTAATAAAGAACATACCAGAACATTTCTCTTGCAGAAAAATGCATAATTTCAGCTAGGATTAGTTGCCATTTCAAAAGACTGACCAGCTGCTTCAAGTACCATAAAAATGTTTTGGAAAAAAACCCAGATGTTCCAGGAAGTTATGAGGCATGAAAAATTTAAAGAATAAATACAAATAAATAGCAAATAAAGTTTATCATTTACTCTGTGCCTGCAGTGAGCATATATTTGTTATACTACAGTGACAGCTAAAACTAGCACCTTTTGTTTTCCGCAGTAGGCAAGGGGCTGTTTGAAGTCAGGATATTAAAGGAATTAGATTGATTCCAAAAGAATTTCAAGGGAATGAAGGAATTTCAGGAGGAGGAGTATATGGTACTGGTCCAAATCATGCTTGGCAACGAGAGTTTGCAGGGAATACCTGAGAAAGATGTGTGACAGTGATGATGTTCCCATCCAAAGGCTGAACAAGCACCTGAAGATTTACAAATAGTGGAAGTGATGGAAAATGAACCTAAAAACACTCTCTCAGCAGGCTGTGGAATGTTAAATGCCATCTCAAATTTTTTAAATCAAATTCAGATAGGAGAGCTGTGTGTGGTTACTATCTTCTTTTTATATCATCGACAGGGTTGTTTTAATTTTAGAACTTGAACTGTTTTGGTGGGGAATACATACACACTTGATTATGATGGAAAGCAAAGCATGGTCAGATAAGTAGTCATGCCTGTCAACCTTGATAAGTTTTCATCAAAAAATGCAGCAACCTCTTTGTCTGCAACTCTGTGTTTTCCCATTGCCCAATTTTTGGCAGCAAAGTATTTGAGAGATTAAAGGAACGTTTTTCCATGCTGATCTCACCGAGAGTAATCATACCAAGTCACTCCCTTGTTTGGAGTCATTTGCTGGCTTTGCTCTTTCTGTATCATGTTCAAACTTCTCACCTTCAAAGCGCAGTAGGAGTTTGCTCTTGGCAATCTCACTTCTCATTTATTCTTTTCAGGTTTTTTCAGTCAGTCTTCTCACCTGGAATTTCCTCTCCTTTTCTTGGCGCAACAAGTAAACTTGCTCATTTTCACATCACAGTAAGGGAAGCGTGTTTACGTTCATTTTCAAAGTGTAAGAACCTTTAGAACAATTCAGAGCGTTACTCTTAAATTTTTGCATTGTTGATAAGCCCTCTGGAGCTTTTGATATTTGTGTTCGAATCTCAGGTTCCCTGAAGTGAGGACACAGGGGCCTCCTGTGTTCCAGTGCTTTGTTGATAAACCAAATGTTCCAATGTTGTGCACTAAGTAGATGAACTTTTTTTTTTTTTTAAATGAGCAAACAATGTGTGTGCAGACTTGTGAGAGAATTTTAAATGTGGATGGTAAAACAGATCTGTTTTTCCAATATTGATAGGTTATGTTTGATGCGAAAATGAAAGAAGAGATAGGTATTTTGATTAGCCGTATTAAGACTGGTCGATGACATAGATATTTCTATTTGTTTCTTTCCTTTGTTTCTTTAGTACAGCACAGTCACAGGTACCACATTATTAGTGGAGTCTTTAGGTGTTAGTAGTACCCCATGGGGTTATGTAGTCTTTCTGTGTCTTTATAATGCAGTGGAATTTTGTGTTAATGTGTTTAGAGAAAAATATAAAAGACTATTAGATGAAAGGAAATGTTTCTTAGCATTGCAAGATGTCTCCTTTCCCTGAGATTGCTGTTGACTGTGTCCCTTTATCTTCATCAACTACTGCCTGTGCTGCAGGAATTCTCATGGGCTGTCATGTAAAATATGTCTGCCATACTGGCTCTAGAAACTACAAGAAGATGTTTGTGAATATTTTGTTGGATCGATTTTTTATTTTTTTTCTTTTCTTCCTGGTGGCTGTTAGAAGCTGTTGCCGATTGCAGATTGTAGTGGTTGCAGTTTTGATGCTCTATTTGTTTGTGGAAGGGTATGCAAAGGCCTGTGGCATCTCTAACTGCCTCCCATTAAGCCAATGGGAAAGAAAAGTATTTTGGGTTTATGTGAAAATGTCTATTGAATTTGAAGTTCGAGCTCAGAATGGCGTACATTTTGCTTGAGAAATAATTATTTGGCTCTTTAAGCAGTTGTATATAGGGCTTTTGACAGGGAGAGAGACTTCCACATAACTGTGTTAGAAGGATAAGCGTTAACATGGGCAGCAGCAAAAAGATGCCAAAGATGTTCCAGTTCATGTGGAAAGTAAAATGAAGAGTGAAAAGGGAAGGCTACACAACAGCCAGGTAAGAATAAGCTTAGGAAAAGAATTCAATACTCAAGTACGGTCTTTATTTTGCTAGTTTTGCAGAGGGTTTGGGCTTTTTTTTTGCCTCTGCTGTAATTGCTGTTTTGCGATTTTCTGTTCATATAACAAGCAAAAAAGCGAATGATAATTTAAGAATCTGTGTTGGCACAGGAAAGCTGTCACACTTCCCATAAACAATTTTGGATACGGAGCTAATAGTTATGAAAGACGTTTACTGAGTGACTGGGCAAAATGAGGCTTTTTGCTAAACACAGAAGTACTGTCTGGCAATTTGGTATTTTGAACAGTTGAATGCTGCTTTATTCTGAGCTTCACTGATACATACCACAGAAAACTATGAGACACATTATTTATAAGTCTTTTACCAAGTCTCTGACGGGCTCTTGACTTTCATATACTTTATAGTATGTGATTTTCTTTTTTTGATTTATTATTTTCACTTCTTTTCTCTCTACATTTTTCTGATTTGTTTTTCTTCTTCTCTTCCTCCCACAATGCCTCACTCCAAAAAAAAAGTCTTAGCACTATGATTGTACAGCTGGCTTGAAAAATAAAAGTGCAGCACTGGATCAGTAGTAATGTATTGCACCCATTTTCCAAAATGCTCTTTAACAAGATAATACCCGTGAGCTAAGTTTCTTGCACTTTTACAGATGTGTGTAGAGAAAGTGGAAACAGCAACACTTTCTAAAGCGCTTAGTGTTTACCTCCCTTTGAATGTCCATAGGGATTTTAATACTGGCAAGTAGGATGTGGTTGGGGAACACTAGATAAAGTTTAAAATCTCACCCCACACTGAAACTTCTTTAGGGACGTACAAGTAGTTTGTGGCAGTCTGGGGCAGGACTAGTGGGTCCCACTACCCAGTCTCACAATTGTATTGCTCCTCTAGATGTATGCTTGGTTAGAGGGGTGAGCGTCTATCTTTTTCTTTCTTGGAGTATGTAGTATTCTGATTTTAAAGCCATAGGGTGTATTACATGAAAACAGAATGCTTTGAAAAATACAGTGGTAGAAGAGTTTCAGTGAAATGAAATGAACTTACACTGTGGATCAGCTTCATGTATTTGAAGATATTCAGAGACCCACATTGCTGTGCAATGGCACTGGGACAAGGAAAACTAACAGTTTTGTGGAGATGTAAACACTAGTGAGTTGTAACATATCAAGAAAAAAAAAATGGGGATAGTGACATTTTCAGACTGAACAGTGAGCTTGGTATAACAGCTTATAAGAGCAGATCTTTAAAGCAAATCATTGCTTTTGGAAAGAACTATTTTATATAAACATCTTAATCCTACATAGTGCACACTTTAAAGTTTTGTTTATATTCTTACAAGGTTCTGTTTTTCTCAAAGCAAAATGGTTTTGTATTAAGCAACTAATCAAAAGTTTTTAAAGCCTTGGAATGAAATTGTTTGATGTGCATTGGCTTTCATTTTCAAAATCAGTGGGAACAGAGACCCAAATTCTCTTCTGCGTCTTGGAAGTCACCTCCTCAGTTTTTCTTGTGCAGAGCAGTTTCCTCATGCTTCTTTCTCCCCCCTCCCCCCCATGGAAGAGGCAATCTCTAATACAGGATATAGTTATTTTCTCCTCTCCGTTTTTTCCTATTTTTTACTCACTTGTTTGCTTATTTTGAAAGCTTAAGATTAGTATAAAGTGTCCGAAATTTTCTTTACTTAGCAAGCCTCAGAAAAACGAGTAACTGAGAACTTTACATTTTGGATAGACAGAGGAAAGAAGGTGGCATTTTGGACACTCTTCTCTCTCTTGTTTTTTTTTTTTCCATTTGAAAAAAAGTTTTCAAAACCACAGGTGTTGCGCAGAAAGGGACTGGGCTAAGTGCCTTTGGAAAGCTTTGTAAACGTCCCTAACCTTCCATATTATTAGCCTGATTGCTTAGGCCTTGAGGCAACATTTTTAAATTCCTTTCGCTCTCCTGTATTCCAGCTTTTACTTTCAAAACAACTTTGTGGGAGTTGCCCATACTTATGTTAAACAGACTTAAATTTATTTCTTGACTTCAAACCAGAAAAAATGCAAAAATGTTTTCTTCTAGAAGCTCTTAAGACAGAGGAAGCAGAAAGGACTTTCATAAACTGGCTACTTTAAGTAGGTCATTGATAGATTACCTCAAAAGAACACATAAAAACTATTTACATGGGGAGAGCCGCTACCATTCTGTTATAAAATGCAGGGTTTCTCTGAGCTTGTGCTCTGAATTTCTTCTGCAAATTACCAACAGTAAAGTTAACTATTGATAAAAGTCCTGGAGAGAGTCAGGCAAAGGGCTCTGGGAGTGCTTGGCATTTCAACCTGTGCTAGATGGCTGAAACCTGGAAATTAATAAAAGAGTATTATAGAGTCATATTCTGATATGTCACACACTATTGCATATAGAGCTAGTACTGGTGTTACCTATCATATGTTATAAGCTTTAGAGAAAATTTACCATATTCCGTTAGCTAGAGAAGCTTTGCAAGTCTACTGAATAAATTTTAACTTGATGATCAAATTAAATAACTTTAAAAATTTCATCCCATTTCTTCATATATCGGGAACCTAGAATTTTTACTGATTGCAGTAACAACTATGTTAGCTCAATGGTGGTTTTTATCCTTCATCCTCTTTTTTTTTTTTCCCAAAGGAATATTTTTTCAAAATGTTATGTAGGTCTTGGTGAAGTTAGGCACAGGTGGTTTTCAAACCTGGTCTCTTTAATCAGGGTAACCTGGCTAGCTGGTTTCCTCTTGATGCCCAACTTCTCCTACCTTTATTACAATCAAAAACTGTACCGAGCTGCAACTAACAGCATTTGAATATAGCATTTCAAAACAACAGGGTTTTTTCTGCTTTAAATCAAATGTGTTGGTGATTTTATGTGTGCTGAGAACAATGAGATTTAGTACAAATACATCATTAGAAACTAAAAGTGAATACAGTTACTGACATTAATGTTGCTCACTTCCTTAATCTAGTGAACTGTCATATAAAAAAAACTATTTCACTGTATTAAGTAGAGCAGGAGTAATTAATATCAGATGTTACCAATGGTTTATGTTTATAGTTATTACAGCATACTGGCAACTTGGTACGGATTCCTGACATAAAAAAACATCTTATATTTTTATCATTCAGATAGCAGGAACCTCAGAGGTGCTGTAACTAGAAATCATTTCATTTGCACTGATGACCTCTGTGTCTTCCAAGATAGTTCTGATAGAAGTATGTAAAATTGATTCCAGTAACAATTTAGTGTCAGATGCATATCCATGCTGAAATTAGTGTTTCTCTGAGTGAATCTGACCTCATTTGTATTGTTCCTTAGATGAAAAAAATAAATGCAGGGAGCCAGCTTTTAACATTCTACTTGGATTATAGAGACTTTGTGTTCTGGAACTTGAAAAGAAGTGGGGAGACTTAAGTTTCAAATGTTGTTTGGTGTGTTCTGCAAAACTATTTAATTTGTTCAGGTGACAGCAGAACACGTATAAGCTTAACATAGGAAGCTTTTTCCTTTCTTTAGAAGGAAGTCCTACTGAAGCAAGCATATCTATTAATATAAGGTCTTCAATGAAGTATTCTTATAAGCTCTGTTTCTCAAAATACATGAAAATTTACATGCAGGTACAGAAAGAACAGAGGAGACTGAAACAAGAAGTAGAACTAGAAAGATCGGATGGGTTTAAATTAAGACTTGAAAATGGATGTAGGAGCCAGCAGGATGAAAGAAACATGAAAAAAAACGTAGGTGCAAAATGGAATGTTCTTGCATGTAGAACTGGACAGCTTGGTAAAGGCCAAAAAAGGCAATAAAGCAAAAATACGCATTAAAGAAAATAATAAAAAGGATGCATTTGAAAAAATCGAGTCAAGAGGGCAACAATATGAAAAAGAATCGACTAGAAGATTAAAAGAAGCAATATTTTAATTGTCATTAAAAATGTTTTTATGACTACAAGTCAGAAGATGAAAGGTTGGGTATAGCTGTACCTGCTGGAGAAAGTACACCTAAAGAACTTGCTTGACTCAATTCTGCCTTTCAACAAGTTGGCTGCAGCATATTTACAGGCTCCTTTCCTTTAGTAAAGGCAACTTTTGTTGGCAACCAAGTAGGTCGTACAGTACTGATTCTTTGGGGAAAAAAAAGTTGGGCTGATAAAAGTCCCTCTGTAGCACTGGACTTACTGTACTTTCAATTGCAGTGTTATTGGAGATATATTGTAATAGTTCCTCATCTTGTCTTGGTTTTAATGTAACTGTTTATTTGAGGAATTGCATGGAAAGAAAATAAAAGGTAGCTAAAGACAAATAATTTTTCTGTCTTTATTTGTAAGAAAATTGCAAATACCTGGTGTTTATTAAAAATCCTCTTATAACATGGTTCAGAAGGATAGTAAGTTCCAGTTTTAGGCTTTCTCTGTTCCATTCATTTCCTTAGGAGGGGATTTACTATTTTTGCTACTTTAGCTTATGTGGGTTCTCCAAGTGCAATAAGTTATACACCGAACGCTGTTTTATGCCAGTGTAAGCATATTTACATTTGGGCTTCTCCCACAGAAACTCCTTTTTAAAAGGAAATCAGATCTTGTGTTTCTGTGCAGGCAAAAGTTTATCTTGGCTTAAGCTCATGAAAAATACATACAGTTGCATATTGTCCGTTAAAAAATGAGAATAAAGGTCAAAATAGGGTGACAGAAGACCAACTATAAATCTGAATAGGGAAACTGTAAGTGAATTCTATAGATTTTAAAGACAGAATGTCTAGGTTCAGTGAAGAGATCTGAGGGAGACGAACCTCACATGTATATGAATGCATATGATCTTTTTCATATTCTTGTTAAGCGGTTTGTTTTGATGTCGTTATATATTATTTTATTTTATTTTATTTTATTTAGAAGGATCTGGCATGTGAAATATATGTATATCCATACCTTAACTAAAAGTGAATTTAATCAGTTTGTGTATCAGCAGTAGCATTAGAAGGTCCTATATTTTTGCATAAGGATTTCGCATAAGGACTGAGGAAATAATTTTAAGAAACCTATTTTGTCTGGATTATCTGAGTTTTATATTTCCTAAAATGGTTTTGGTTTTTGTTTTTATGGTTTGTTTTTTTTTGTTGTTGTTTCTTTTATAGTTTGGGTTTTTTGTGGGGTTTTTTTTTTGTTTTGTTTTTTTTTTTTTGTTGCTTTCTCAAAGAGCTGGCAGGGTACATGGTAGCTGGAAACCTATGGGTAGGCTGCAAAGTTTTTATTCCAAAGCCTTCCTTTCATGTTTAGCCAAGTCTGAGACACAGAGTGAAATGTAAACTCCAGCTCTGCATATCCTCACAGCCTTCTCTTCTGGTGAACAGCCAGAGAGGCAAAAGGGAGGCTGAAGCTGCCCAAGGCTGCTGACCACAATGGGTGGGTAGGCACCATCGGAAGCTGCAGCTCCTGTTTTGCTCAGAGGAGGAGAAATGTGAAGATGGTGATGGAGGACCCTCGTACCATACCCTGAGAGTGGTGCTCCCCATTGAATTCACTTCATCCTCCCTCTGGGACTGAAGGAAAAGGCATTCACTTTACTTCTGTTCCGAGTCGTTTAACCGTTTCTCTTTAATCCCTGGCAGTCTGACTGAGAACTAAGTATGTATTTTGTTGAACTTTGTTCTGCTTGAAATTACGGAGTGGAACCATTTTTATTTAATGTGGGAAACAAGCTTTGCAGAAACTCAATCTGTGCACTGGGAAAGGAACTTCCTATAAAATACAAACAGATGTTTGTATGTCCGAGTGAAGGTTTGCTCGTGGGAGGCTTTGTGATAGTCTGCAGAAATGCAATATCGAGTTCTAGCAATTAAATGATGACTAATTGATGAGTTTGATCACTTTGGCATGATCTGCTGCGCTGACGCTCCTGGATTATCTTGGCTCTGTTTGTTTTTAGAAAGGTTTTTTCCCAACTGTATTTTACAAACACAGCTAGTCTTAAAGTTTTTTCTTGGTGTGGTTTCATAAAAAGCTTTCTTCTGAGACATAGGGGCAATTCCTGGGAGAACTCCAGCTATTCCCTCCAGTGCAAGAGAGATGCATATGTCTTGTAGTAGCCATAATTGCTTGTGTCCCTTTTCCTACCAAGTAATTCTTCAGTGTGTAGACACCGAAGAGCTGTAATTTGTTTGTTTGTTTATTTGTTTGTTATTGGGATGGGAATGGATAAGCAGGCAGTGTTTCCTCTCTTGTGTAGAGTTGTGTTTCTTTTAGCTTCAACCTGCCCTGTCCTGCCTAGTTCCTCCCCCCATCCCCAGTTCTCTCTCTGCACTTGTCCCTACTACATCTACGCTGGCTGCTTTCTTCATTCTGTCTGGTCTGCAGAGAGCACACGGAACTGAAAAAACACATACATACAACATTTTTTGATTCTTCTGTTATGGCCATGAATTTCCCCCTCAATCAGTTTGGGCCCACAGATTTTCTAGTTGATGTCTTAATGTTTTTCCCCATCTAGATTTATAAAAAGTATGCCAGTGGTGTTTACATTTTGTGCTGATGCAGTTAAGTTTGATTGTGAAGAAAATACTGTTTGCATCAGCCTGAAGATCACAAGGTTTTGTGAGCAACTGCATGGATCCTACTAATACAGTATCTGTAGTACCCATCCTAGATGCAATAGAATAGATTGTGATTTGCGTGTTAGTTAAATCGTACTCATCTGTATCTATGTATATACTTATAGTCTTCCTTTGACTGTTTGGTGTAGAAAGAAAATTCTTGAATATGCTGATCCTTAAGATATCATTTATCAATTCATTAAATTATTGATCTGTTTAATAAAATAATGCACAACAATTAACAGTGTCCAAACAAGTTGGATTATATTGAAATACAAAATTTTGAAGTGTTAAATATAGAATGTTATGAAGTGCTCTGTCTTCTGACCAATGAGACAGACTGAAGGTGGTAATTCCTTCTGAGAATGTATTTGCATTGTATGCATACCTCTTGAGATGTTTCAAGTTAAACTCCAGTTTACAGTCTGAGCTGGCAGAATACTTGAGAGGAGAAACATACCATACTGTAGATGTGGTGAATAACATTGCCAACATCAAATTTCATTAAAATTTGCAGTTACTATGTGGTATGGCATTAAAGATGTATAATACTGTACTCTAGTGGACCATAAATGCTGTCTTTGCTATGGAGAAACTGCCTTTGTAATGCAGTCTTTTCAGGGTGAGCTACCCTCTAGGTTTTTAAAGTTGGAGAGAAAAGAGAATGCTGCAGACCTAATACTAGAGTTGTAGAGTTTTGTGGCTCACTCTTAAAAATGTGGACGTGTAGACTGAGCAACTAAAAAAAGAGTATCGCAGTGTATATAAGGAAGGATGCCGTGGGATTATATTGTAATCCTTCTGATCTGACTTCAAGAGTAGCACCAGTGACCTGTAGTTTTCAGATATTATGGAGGAATCAAGTGAAGAAAACCCAAGGATGCACACCTTCAACTGATTTTTTTCCCCCCAATAATTCTTTTAAGCTGTGTTTTAAAATAAATGAATAAAACAAAAAGGTTGTTTCAGAATGAAATAGCTCACCTTTAATAAAGTGAGATTTGTTTTTCAAGCTGGAAAATGCCTCCCTTACAGCCTCCTCTTCAGCATTCTGGGTCCATGAAATAAACAAAGTGAGGAAAACAATAGGCAAGTCAGGCAGAAAACATGCCTTAAAGGTCTTAGAGCAAATTTGTTATGCTAGTGCTGTATTTTCTTGCAGCATTTTTCTGTTAGATCTCTCAGGTGGCCAGGATACTTTCTAGTTTGTTTGGATTTTTTTAAATGTTTAAGCTTAGTGAATTATTAGTACATGAGGGTTAAAGTATTGTGGGGTTTTGCCTCTGTTGTGTCTAGCAATGCCACAGCATTAATGAAAATCATGATGAAATTTAGGGGGAAAAGGTGTCAAGACTGTATAGAATCGAAGCTCTTCCTACATGTTTGGTTAAATCAGTAGAATCCTTGCAATTAAATAGTTTTATTGTGTGTAGTTTTACTTTGTAGTTTTATGCAGTTTCGTTGGTAGTCTCTCAGGAATATAATATAAATTCTCTTTAGTCTGATTTAATTCTAGTGATCTTTTCTTCTTCTTTCTCAGGGTGTACCTCAGTTACCATGTGCCAAAGCATTGTATAACTACGAGGGAAAAGAACCTGGAGATCTTAAATTCAGTAAAGGAGACATCATCATTCTGCGTCGACAGGTGGATGAAAATTGGTATCATGGAGAAGTCAATGGTGTCCATGGCTTTTTTCCTACTAATTTTGTTCAGATTATTAAACCTTTACCTCAACCTCCGCCTCAGTGCAAAGCACTTTATGACTTTGAAGTAAAAGACAAGGAAGCAGATAAAGACTGTTTACCATTCGCAAAGGTGAGAGCACAATAAAATTATTATTTTCTTTCAATAATTTCAGCCACTTGGATAAGAAATAATAAGACTGTTCTGTAGTCTTGTCTGCTTTTATTTTTTTAATGGAGCTGCACAAATATAGAAGGGGCAAGTAATTCTGCAGGTATTTCTCCTATGTTGATTATTTTTGCCTTCCATCTATTCCTAAATTACATATAATTTCTCTGAGGTTTTCTTTTTGAGAATACTGTTTTTCATAATTATGGTAGGAATGTTTTTCATTTATGAGAAATATGTTACGAAAAATCTTATTAATTAAAAGTGTTCCATCTTCTAAAGAAATTTATTAATATACGGACAGGCAGTGTTTATTATTATAAAACAACAGCAATACTGTTGAGGATGATTGGTGTTAGCTTGCCTATTTCGATAAACTTGTTCGCAAACTTTTTTTTTTCTCAGTCTACAGTCTCACTTGAGTAAGCTTATATGTTTCCAAATGCTTTGTCTTGCATGTGAAACAATTATGTATCTCAGTATAAGCAAGAGCAATGTCTAACATGCACATAAATGCTTTTTTATGTAACATCTCAAAACCAAATCTAACCCAAATACTCCATGTAGGTATGAAAGAAATCGTGTCACTTATGAGTGTTCTTAAGATCTTAAGTAAAAGAGCAACATCTAGGGAAGATTAGGTAATGAGTCAGTTGAGAAGGAAAATGATTGAGATTGTGTTGATTAATGCCAAGGACTCAGAGGGGATTTAATGAATACTCTGGGCTGGTCATAGCAGGAAGTTTGTGCTAAGAACAGTCATACTGCTGAGATTGGCTGTGGACAGTTAGCTGAACTATGACAAAATAGGAGAAGGAATGGCTGGAACTGACAACCTCAAAAGCGGCATGTTCCCATTATAGAGTGCCTTCTCTGCAGTTATTGTCCATGTATCTGCTTCTCTGAGTAACTGTGCATTGTGAAGGGAAATTAAATTAGAGGTTTAATTAGAGTTGGGAGACATAATCACTGCATGTTCACACAGGATGATGTTGTGACTGTTATTCGCCGTGTGGATGAAAACTGGGCGGAAGGAATGCTGGCTGACAAGATAGGAATATTTCCAATTTCATACGTTGAGGTAAGCAAAGTTGGGCCCTCAGTAAGGTTGTGCCCACTGTATATTTCGTTTTCTAAAAGGAAAAATCATGAGTACTGGTGGTGATTCTAGAATAACCTGAGATATAATAGTCTTAGACCTGAAATAATCTAAGACCTGTGTGCTTAGTTTGGAAAGTTAATTACCTCAGCAATTGAAGCACTGATTTTTACTTGGCTATTTGATAGCTGTGTTCGTTGGAAGGGATTGGAATGAAAGTACTTGGGGGCGGTCACTGTATTTTCTTGTTAATACTGGGGTTCATGCCGTCAGTCACAAACCACACTTAACTGCAAAATGAAAGCAACCAGCAAGTCAGAGAAATACTAAGCTTTGCACTGTTCCTGATACCTGCTTCTCAAAACCAAGTTAGCACAACTAGAAAGTCAGGGAATAGAGGCTGTTGTTAAGCATGTAAAGCATTGACTATTAAATCTAAAAGACCTTTATGTAACATCTGTATCTTCATACGTTTCTCATATGTGATATGACAACTTACAGTGAGAGAGAGCAGGTTCCCCAAGCTCTTAAAGTTGGAGAGTTGAAAGCTCTATCTTCTATATAGAAAGATATAGGTGATTAAGAACAGTGTGTACAGCTGCAACAATGATTATAAAAATTTGCATTACAGAAAGATATAGAGGTTTGGAATAGTGTTTGTTTTTCTCTGGTAGGTATGCTGTGGATACTTAGTAAGATATGCTTCTCCTGCAGAAGACATTTTATTTAAATAAATGAGGCAGAATGATGAAAGAAAGAAGTATTTTCACATTACCTGTGGGATGAGAAATATGTCCCTCAGGTCACAGAAGAAATGTGTAACTGTACTAAGAATGAAGTCGAGTTTTATTAATGCAATTTCTGAATGCCCTGATGAGATGAGAAATTTTTAAAAAATGGCTGTGTTCAACCAACAACAGAGGTTTGATCTATATTCGTTTTTCTGGGGTTTTGTGAGGATCTGTACATCTGGGGATAGAAATTTTCACCTGACTGAAAAAACAACAAGACCAAAAGGGTTTCAACATTCTCAGTGCAATTCTGGCTTCAGTTTAAGAAGTTTTGAAAAGCCAGTTTAAGAAGTTCTTGCCCTTAACTACTCATTCCTCGCTCCTTGCAATTAACTGCCCCTTCAGTTCAGCCAGTAAAGGTTTCTGTGGTCTTTTTTGAAACTAAATCACTTAACTTAGCCAAGTTAGAAAAAGCCCTTTCTTGTGGCTGCCACTTGAGCTAACTGTTTAGCTAAGAATTGTTTCCATCTGTACAGAAGTTCACAAAATGAGATATACACTTGAAAAAAAAAAATATGTGGAAATGATATTCAGTCACAAAATGTATTTCACTGTTGATTTTCTTCAGACAAATTCCATCAGCTAATAAAATATGTCTTCAATTAATGCTTTTAGAACAGGCACAAACACTTGTGTGCACAGTTGTAAATGCCCTCTTCAATGATATGGGAAATCTAGAATGATAAATAATATCCAAAGGGTTACTTCAGATCGGATAGGATTTCTTTTTTTCAGTATGTACGGAACCAAAACTCGTGCTGTAGTGAAGAGCAATCAGATACACAGAAAATACCAATTTGAATTTTGAAATACCTGTTTTCTGAAATTATGTAACTGTTGTTCTGGAAAATGTATGGAGAGTTGATGCAAATAGGTAGTTCAAACCATTCTTACCTATGTTATTTTTAAAGACACTGAAGATGAGAATGAATGGATTTTATTTCCCAATCTTGTGATCATTGCTTTTGTAATCATTGTCATTGTAGTAATGACAGATACTTCTGTGCCGTGTGTGTGTTTGTCCACGTCCTCTTTTTTTATAAAACTTGTGAATTAGTAGCTGCGTTTACTGGGGATTTTCTGAAGTCATGAACTTTAAAATGAGCGTAGTCTGTGATGTTTATTCTGTGGTATAGGTCTGGCACTTGCAATGTTTCTTGTACAATGAGGTCACAGGATAAAATTTTAGATACGTTGAAGTCCATGAAAATCTCTGATTATATTTGAGGACAGGTTTATACCTGGAGGAATATTTTATGGTTCAGTCATTGCTAATCTGCTCTGTTCTTTTATATTGCTTTCATTTATGAAATTTGTGATAATAAAAGCTAAGGCTGGGAACATTTTGAGAGGAATTTTAATGGTGATTCCATTAAAAATATGGTTTGTTAACTGACTCACAAAGCATTGTCTTTATCTGTGGACACATAGCACTGTGAAATAATTATTTCTGTCTGCAAATGAAAAATAAATAATGCATAACAGTGCAAAAAAAAGAAGTTCTATTTTCTAAGAAGTGCTAAAACCAGAGGAACCCCGTAGCTTTACCAGAGTGAGACCTGATAAACATATTTGCGTTACTAGACTTTTGATGGATGGAATTAAAATGTGCTTGCATTAACAGATCAGCCAGGTTCCTACATGGTAACGGAATAAAATGCAGTGAGCCTAGAAACTGTATAATTAAGTTCATAACACTTCATAATGTAAGTTGATAACACTTGTATTTACCTCTTTTCCAAAAAGAGAGCTTAATCAGACCTAAACAGATACAATGAGAATTCTTCTATGGAGATTACAGTTCTAGGTACGACACACATTTCCTATATAGACTGCAAATTTGACATTTTGGTGTGGTTTAACACTTAGTAATCACAATCCAAATCTAAGAAATACTAAAATTTTCGAAGTTATTCAGCACTCGTACAGAACAACTAGAAAAATACAAATGCCCAGAATAGAAAAAGAAAAATTAGGGGAAAGGAATCACTTTTCAATCAAAATATCAGTACAAAATAATGTCAGCTTTTGTTTTCCCAAGTTAACGTGAACAACCGTGAAACACTTCTATATTAGTCCAGCTCTTCTAGTTTTGTTTATGAACAGTACTATAGAAATGTGGAAGGGGGCACCCTAAATGATCTAAAATATTCGCTGTAGTAGAATTTGAAGTTCATTATTATTTTTATTATAGTGCAATCATCAGTTAACACATACTTTAATCAGTGAGAACATAAGATTGTACCTAGTATTGTGTCAGTTGGATTATTTATGGTTTTTTTTAAATTGTGTCTATACATTTTTAGATTGGCTTTAGGCTGGATTTCTAACATGGTCTTTTAAATGTTACTTATTAGGCTAATCTGTGTCTATCACTGTTAGGTGATGTGGTCTGATTTAAAGTGCTTATTAGAAAAACCCGACTTTTGTAACAATACTAATTTAGAAGAATAAGAGAAAACGTTTTATGGGAACTTTCCTCTGCCTTTTTACTGTTTTGCCTGCTCAGACCTTTAAAGAGAAAATTTAAGTAAAAAGTGAATGTTGTGTATTATGCCTGGAAACAGAGGTGGTTAATTTTGAGTCGGAAATGATAGTCTAATTCCCACTATATTTGAATGTGATAATCTTAATGTTATCATGGCAACGACAACTTCTGAGCATCATAGTTTTCATAATTTCCCTAACAAAAAACTGCAATGCAGAACCTTTTCATTTGTTTCAAGAGAATCAATATAAACACGGCTTTGCTCATGATTGTGCTTTGTTCAAGATTTGCAAAATCATTTTTCCACTTGTTTGAACAAAATATTTGTTCTAAAACTGTAATTGCTAAGCTAAATTTAGGTTTGTTAGCTATTACCTATCCTCTAGGATGATGCTTAGCAGAAATAATAATGGAAAATAAGGACATTTGCTTTAGTTCCTCTTACAATACTTCTTTTTCTTCGAATGTATGTGAAAATGAAATGTTGTTTAGAAATTGGAGTTTGACTTATAGTTTTGGTAGTGTGGAAAAATAACTACTTGGCAAATGGTGATTTACTAAAATTGCATAAAAAAAAAAGATGAGCATGACTAGAAAGATTGCTTGAGAAGATGGTGTTTTCAGTTAATTTCATAAAGTGATAATATTTTAATTCTGTCTATGTGTGAGTGAAGAACACCTGAATTCATTTGTAAATTAAGTACAGTGGTGCACAACTGTAAGTGATCTTGAAGGAGGTCCTGCATGGTTGTCTACTTGACAATTTCTCCACACAGCTGCAAGCAGGTGGGAACCTGTCTGCTAGCCTCAAACCCTATCAGAGCACTAAGATGCAGCTCAGCCAGCCACCTCTTGTCTTGCCTCTGTTGGAAAATAGTTCTGTTTCCTGGGAAGGAAGAGGAAAGAGGCTACTTCTTGGAGCCTCATTCATTTTGTTGAATTAAAAAAAGGCCCTGAGTAATAGGAATGTAAAAGTTAAAGAAACTTTGGTTGAAATGTGCTTGTTCAGGAAACCAACTGAGGTAGAAAATGTGGGAATAGATACAGCGATATTTGTTGCAGAAAGGAATGCTGTGCTGAAACACCTCATAGCATGAGTGGGATGCATTCCCATGGTGACCTTGAATGCTTGCTAGCCATTTCATTGAAGAATACATGAAGTTCTTAATTGTTCTTGCTAAGGAAGAAATAAAATGCACTCTGCAAAATATTTTACAACTACTGCTGTCCTCAGGTTACTACTGAGAAAAGGCCAGTAATTGGCTCATGGTTAGCCTTATGCTGATGTCTTGTTCTTGCTTCTCTACATAAGGAAGCTCAATACATTGCTTATGTTTGAATCAGTCTTGAATCAATCCTGTGGGCAAGCCTTAACTTTTCTCTAATAGGTTATTTACTTTACAGAAGTAATCAGATTCTGGAGGCATTAATATTTACAGTTTACAGTGCTATTGAGATCCGTACTGTTGTAGCTTCAGGAGGTAAACATAATTAGGTGTAACAGGTATCTTGAGGTGGTCTTTGGTTTTGATTTTTACTCCTGGGTGATCCCTTAACTATTCTGATAAGGTATTTCTTGCTTCTGGAAATGAGTACTGCTTTTGTTTCTCTGATCTGTGTGAAGAGGCTTTTTGCTAAATAAGGGAGTAGATTAGATAAGAATAGAAGTGGTTGCAGCCATTGTATAAGACCATATGGAAGACACAGATTCTTTGGGAGGATGTGAAGGATTTCAGTCTGAGCTGTGAAAAAAAATGTGCAAAATACATAAAGTGATTAGTTTAGTCTTTGAAAGGCTGCTCGTTCTTCCACAATGAAGATAGGACCTTGATAGCATGAGTAGCCCAGTAGGCTTATTTTGGTCTTATTTTCTACTTGTTTTGTGTCCTTCAGCTTCATATCAGTGTTCTGTGATAAAGTAATGTTTGCACTGGTCTGTTAAGTTCACTCTAAATCTAAAATTTAATTATTTAAATAATGGGCTTGCAAGTTGGAGAAAGCTGTATGGTTATGTCTTCTGTGCTACATGGGTGGTACAAAATGATTTTGTCCGTATGATCCATGCAAAAATATTAGCAGGAGGTAAAAATCTAGCATCCACCTTTTTCTTAACGTTTGTTTACTATCATGACATTGTTTTCTCATATCCTTCATGTTCTCTTCAGCTGCCTTCTAAAGGACCAACAATAAGAACATTTGGGAAAAAATTCTACATTCTCATTTTAATGTCCTTTTTCAAATCCTCCATTATGCCCCTCCTCCACTGCAATATGTTCTAGGTAGTTCTTCCTCTTCAAGCATTTCATAATTCTGGTTTTCCTCCTGTTACATCCTAGTAGGTTTTAATGTCAATTTCTCATTGTTCCAGTTTTGAACTTTATCTATTTCTTCTGTACATGCACGGAATTTCTTTCCAGATTTCATCTTTCAAATACCAATTGAAAACCTTTACTATATTAAAAATAAATAGATACTCTTTATTTTTTTGTACTGTGTTTTCTATATACTTGTCCTCAGAGCTAGGAAAATGTTCTGGGTATAAGATGATGTCATTTATGGGAGCCGCGTTTAAATCAACATCAAAGCTGTCATGATTAATGGTGTGTTATTTGTCTAGTAAAGTTTTGATGGAGTAAAATATGGTTTAAAACTCTTCATGAGCATAGTAGGTATCAAGACTTCTGGAAAAATGGGTAAATAAATAGAAGAAATAATATGTTAAAAAATATTACTATTAATTCCACAGTAATTGATTTCATTCTTCTATACTGATGTTCTACAGAAAAGATTTTTCCTTTCTTCATAATTGGCTACACTTATCCAAGTAACAGTATTCCTGTTTAGTGGAGCATATTACCATTAGCTAACTTGTTCAGAAAACTGGTGCTGGTGTTACTTCAGCACATGAATAAATTAGAGTTCTGACATTATTTCCAATAAATCTAAAAGATTTGTGAAAAATGTAGGGGTTCTTGTTTGACTGTATTGTGTCATTCGCGCCCTCCCCCCCAACTTACATTTCATTGTAAGAAGAAAATGTGTGGGATTCCATGTTTCTTTGTTGGAAAGGAAGGATCTGTTTGCATTTAATAGGCTATTCTAACAAATCAACAAATATAAATTTCATTGCAAACAAAAATTCATTAGATAAGCTTAAAAAAAGAAAAATCCGTTTGAGGATTTTTAGGCAGCTAGATGCTGCCTCTGCATTAGAAAATTCAGAAAATGAGTATTTCTACTGCATTCCCAATGTATGTTTGTTTTCTCCTTGTAGTGTCTTATACTTGTATAGCTACTTGTTGCCAGGCAGTACAGTGGTACAGCTGGATCTTTATTCTGCCCTACTATGTTCTTAAACCTGCATTTAGGAAGCCTACTTCTTACTATCAGTGGTGTTAAAGATATGTGCATGAATACCAAGGGATGCTAGGAGGAGTGTCTTGCATGAGCCCACCTGCGAAGATGTGGGCTTATGTCATACTTACAAACAAAACAAAAAAGGCTGAAAATGAAATGAAAAATCAGTAAGTTTTGTAATACAGATTTCTGTATTATAAAGTCAGAGGGGACCGTGGTGATTTAGTCTTACTTCTAGATAACGCAGACAGTGGATATGGCTGGATTAAACCATGGCTGGACATAATGTCCTTTCTTGATTGAAATTTGATGAGTAGCCTACACCAGCCCGACTAACTGTGTTGTGTTTGTAGTGAAAGGCTTGTCATGCTGTAATGACTGATTTTTAGAGTAGGTCAGTATGTGACAGTTTCAAGTTGTATGGTTTAAATTCTATTATATTATGAATTAGACATTTTTTTTGTTAGATGATTTCTATAAATAAATAAAAAATACTAATGTGTGACTGTCTTTTGTAGTTTAACACAGCAGCCAAACAGCTGATAGAATTGGATAAGCCCTCAGGTTCTGCTGTTGACTCTGGAGAAGGTACCTCTGGGGCAGCCCACAACAGTTCAACACAAAAGCACACCGATGCTAAAAAAAACACCAAAAAACGACACTCTTTTACCTCCCTCACTATGTCCAACAAGTCTTCACAGTCTTCTCAGAATCGCCACTCAATGGAAATAAGTCCTCCTGTCCTCATCAGCTCCAGCAACCCTACCGCAGCAGCCCGCATAAGTGAACTGACGGGACTTTCCTGTAGTGCCCCTTCTCAGGTAATGTACATGAAATCATATACAAATCATGTGTGTGCTTTTATTTAAGCACCTATAAAGGCTTCTGATCTTGTTAGAGTATTTACTTCAAATTATTAGTTAAACTAAGCTTTCATGAAATTTGTATTCTGATATGAGAGCATTTAAGAAAAACATTATGCAACACCTCTTATACAACAATAGCATATATTTTTGGTCTTGAAAACTTGTTTTTTCACAGTTGTTAATTTCTTGGGTGCCAGAAACATTTTTATTAAACTGTGGAAAATAGGAAGTGGAATGATTTAATTTTGTGGGTTTTTTTCTGAATTGAATGTAATATTGGATATTAATAAAGCGCATACAAGTAAAAGGTGAAAATCACATGAATTCCAGAAATGTACCATATTAATCTGATTGTGAAAAGTAGAAATATTTCTTCAAAGCTTTTAGTTACAGGCTACAGTATTCTGTTAAATATTGTCTATTTCACATAGAGATTACATTTTGGGAGAAAAGATAGTAATGGAGACTAAGAAGTGTTGGTGTAATTTTACGTGAGCTAGGAAATATGTTTTATTTGCACATCTTTGGGATGTGACAGCCTTTTATGGGGAGAAAAAAAAGAAGACTGACATTGGTAAGTGTGCTTCAATATAGTGTGCTTATATATGAATATAATCAGCATGATTCAATATTGTTTGTATGAGTATCTAACTGAAAATTAGTTCTGGTGTATATTTAGAGACAGTAGAGTAGTGATGATTTTGACCGTGAAGCTTACAGCTGTGTCAAAACCAGCTCTTATTAAACTGCTCAGAACTAACCCTGCTAGTTTGTATTTCTTTGACAGGTTCATATCGGTACTACGGGGCTAATTGTGACTCCACCCCCTAGCAGCCCAGTCACAACAGGGCCTTCATTTACCTTCCCGTCCGAAGTTACCTACCAAGCTGCTCTTGGTGTAAGTACCATTTAAAAAAAACTCAGCCTTACCATTTTTCTCTGCTCTGTACAGTCGTTTTTTTTTGTCAAGTTCTGATACACTGATTTGAAGTATTTTATGATTGTATAAATATAACTGTAGCAAAACCACTATTGATACAATAATGTTTGCATTCTCTCAAACTTATCCATTTCTCCAGCTTGCCTTTGTCATTTCTTTGTAGTAAACACAAGAAGCCCACTTCCTTCCAGAAGAGTGTTTTCACCATGAGTAGGAAAGAGATAATGTTAAGGGGGAGGTTAGGGAAAACAAAAAAGATCTTAGGAAAAAACATCAACTTGAGACCACAGCTGCCAAATAGTTCTGTCTTAGTTCACTCAATATTATGACAGTTCTCTGAGATAAGTTTTGAAACTCTGCTTTCTCCTAATTAAATCAGATTATTTTAGTTGTATGTATGCCTGTTACAGATGAAGAACTTAGCTAGTGTGTCTGAGTTAGGTTCCTGGAGACCAATGTGAAAAGCTGTTGCAAATAGCCATCTTTTAAAGGAAGGAATACGTTGCAATGCTGTTTCCTTTCAAAAAAGAAAATGACTTCATCTTCAGAAAGTGCAGGATTTCATTCCAAAACCAACTGAAATTCTTTATTTTGCTATGCTTGTGGTGAGGAAGTTCTGAATTATTCTATATCATGCTGTACTTCTCAGAGCCTGACTTTAACTGCAGCAAAGATCACACATACCACTTCTCAGAGGTCTTCAAGGGAACTTAGCAAGCCTTTTTTTAATTATAGGAATTCTCAATTTTTAATTCTTGTTTCAAGTCCAAAAATTGTGCCTGTAACTTTTGGAGTGGGGGCACAGTTGAATAATGAATGTCCACCTATTTTTTTTTTTTTAAACAAAAAGAACCCAAACCCACCACCAACAAAAAAAAAGCCAAACCAACAAAGAAACTATCCCCACCAAATACAAACAACTCAAAATCCCCAAACTTGATCTTGCTTAGATGACTAATTATCCTTGCAGTCTTTTCAGCTAGTAAAACTTGATGAATAGACTTGCTGCTAGATTTGTCTGGTTTTGTTTTCAACTTTTGGCACCTAGATCATTTTACACACTTGTCTGCAAAATCAAAGGCAGAATTATCTTTCTTCTGTTATCAACTTTTTGTTGTTCAAGTAAATGCTTAGATGTGGCTTGGTCACAGCTGAGAGGTTGCGTTTTGACAGGTTTATTTGGGACTCTTTAAGTTACGTTTTTTAGTTCTTAAAATAATGCTGCTGCTGTTTTCTGAATTATCTCCAGTACTTTTTTCTGGCCCAGTAAGCACATGGTAAGCCCACTCCGGAACTGGGGATAGTACTGCACAGTCTTTTTCACTGGTGAAAATACTGACAGTATGACCTTTTTACTTTTATCCTGTTAGTCTGATGTTTATATCTTGAGAATTTGCATCCATTCATTTGGCCTGAGTGTAAGTGCAAAATTTAGGTTCTGCTATATAACCACCATGATCCTACAAATTTGCATCATTGTTAGTGATATAGAAATTGCTCTCATCCAAGTAAATGTATTTCACATTCTTCGTTCATCAGACAGATGACCTTATTAGTAACAATTGTCTAGACAGTGTGGGTTTGCCCTGCTTTACTGAATAATGCAGGCTGCACTACAGCAATGCTTTGTCTTTTTGTTGCTGACTCCTTCAGTCTGTGAATCATCTTGTGCAATCTTGCTGTTAAATGTATGTTACTCTCAAACCAATTAATAGTCTCCTTAGATTCATATTTTAATGTCACAGAGTGGTTGAGTTTGGAAGGGACCTCTGGAGGTCATCTGGTCTAACTTGCCTGCTCAAGCATGGCCACCCAGAGCTGTTTGCCCAGGACTGTATCCAGACAGCTTTTGAATATGTCCAAGGATGGAGACTCCACAACTTCTCTAGGCAACCTGTGCCACTGCTGAGTTACCGTCACGGTGAAAAGCTGTTTCCTAATATTCAGCCTGAACCTCCTGTGTTTGTTTCACTGGTACTCTCCAATATGTCCATGTCTCTCTTGTACTGGGGAGCCCAGAACTGGACACAGTGCTTCAAGTTTGGCCTCAGCAGTACTGAAGAGAGGGGAAGGATTGCCTCCTTTGACCTGCTGGCAAGACTCCTCCTAATGAAGCCCAGGATACCATTGCCCTTCTTTGCCACATGGGCAAATTGTTGGCTCATGTTCAACTTGATATTTACTGGGAAGGACCCTGGGTCCTATTTTTGCGCAGCATTAGACATGTGACTAATACTAGAAGCAATTAGCTGCTTGTATACTAATCCATATCATCTTTTATGCTTCTTTTGTCCTGTCCTCCGGAAAATACCTGTGAGAACTGAGCGAACACAATCAATTTTGGTATCACTTGTGCTGTTAGGCAGAATACAAGTCTAGTTAACATAGATACTGCAAACATGAGTAACTGATTTGATATTTGCATGAGATACGTTTTGGAGAAGATGGGGTAGGCAGGACTCAAAGCATAATCTCAGAAGTTCTGTCAGAAGTTGCTTTTTTCCTCTCTCAGTAACAAACACTTTTGTTTGTTATTAAGAATCAGTAGTTCTTTCTTTGATGCCAACATGGAAAAATGTTTTATTGCTGGTGCAAAGTCATTAAACCACCTTGGGTGCTTTATTTGCATAAGCTTGTTCAAAAGTAATATCACCGTTTGTACCCACAGAAATTAAATTACAGTGCTAAATGCAGCATAGAGTGAAACTCCTGCCACATGATCATCCTGTATCCTGGAGTGCTACTTTCTCTTTGTGATAACCGTGTTGCTGGTTATGTTTCCAATTAGGCGTATAATTCCCATTGAGAATCTGAATTATTCTCTACCAACCTCTTTAAAAGTCAATAACCTTCTGTACATAATGTTCTTTTTCTTCTTGACTTGTTTTCAGCACAACTAAACTACAAGCTGGCAGCCTGGGCTACTGTCAGGTTGTTCCTGTGTTCTTTTACTGTGGTTGATATTATATGATGATGCAGTTCATAGTCACAAACTGTGAAGTCCACATTTGCTCTTGCTTCATAAACTCTTGTTTTAATTTTAGAAATGTGCAAAACAGTTCTGACAGGTCAAGAGAGAAAGTGTTGTTCTTGTCTCTCTAGATGTTTCCCTTCTGGAAATACCCTTCCTGACAGTCTGAGCATTCATGTTAAGCTACAGAACAATTATTTAACATATCAGAAGCGGTTGACGAGTCCTCTTCCTTTAGTATTTTTTGCTTAAACTCCTGCTTTTATCTAAGCTTCTCCCTTTAGCTGTTGTTTTTTTTTTTACTTCTGAATACTCAGCAAATGATAAGGGAATTGGACTGGAGAGTTTCTCTTTAGCATCAAGATGGTTTAATTGGATCACCTCCCCATTAATCGTTTTGGTGTTTATAACACTATTTAAAGTAATTAATTGTTGAGAGCATGCTGTTTATATGACTCCTTTTACTTCATGCCAAACTCAGAGCAAGGGAGAAAGAAGAAATCAGAGATGATGAGTATGATTCCCCAGCAGTGAAGGGTGTACTTCTTTACAATAATCCTGAATTATGCATCTTTGCTACATTTATCTGTCCTGGATCTAGAAGCAAAGAAAAGCTAGTGTCTTATCTTCTGTAAGAAAGATGGCTTTTTTTATTGTTAAGAGGAGATATTTTTGAGCTTGTTGGGTAGCAAGTTTTTCTAAGTTGAGATTAATTCCTAGCCCAAAGAAACCTAAGAGTTTCTGTGTACATGTATAGGATCACATTTTAGTTTCTTACATTGCTATTTTGGGAAATATTATGGTGGTTCAAAAAATGCCAATTGTATTAATTTTATTTTGTCGATAGTAATCTTCTTTAGGTGATATTTGATACCAAATGTTGCATGAAGTAATTTACAAATTTGCAGCCAGAATCGACACAAATAAGACTTAGGAATGAGAGTGCTCTTTTCAAGTGACCATTTACACTATGTCCTACTTGTATCACTTAAGAAAATTTTAATTTGCATTCAAAAAACTTGTGATAATTTATTTACAAGTTTTATTTTACAGCCATGGTTCTTTAGCCTAGCTCTTCAGCTGGCAGCATTAATTCTTGTTTTGTGTTTCAAAGTTTGATTCTTTGAAATTGAAGAAGCAATGAGCAAAGACAAACTTCTCACAGCTGAGGCTTTTGACTGTGATATTATCACTTACACTGTTCTCTAGGACTTCAAACAACAACTTGGCCCTTGATGGGGCCATTAATTGGTTTGCTCTTCTTGACCACTGGCATTTTTGAACCTTGTAGGTGCTTAGAATTTTTAAGTTCTTTATAAAATATAAATAGCAGATGTCAAGCTCAATAGTTGTTGTGTGAAAATATGCACATACAATTATGTAAGGCTCATTTACTTGGGAGGAAATTCTCTCATGGAGGAGATCTGGTTGCCATAGATTTTGCTGAAAAAACTCTTAAAGGAAGTATGTGATTTGAACCATGATATGGGGAAAACAATGACAACGTATACCACAGTGAAGTTAGTTACATTCAAAATCAGCAGCAGAAAAAGAGAATGTAGCAACAACAGATAACTTACTTTCCTTTCACTCTGCTTTTAGAGTCTCTTGAAGTTAAAAGCATTTTGGACTGCAATTGACCTGTATATACATATTGCTAATTCTGCAGATTGAATATGTTGAATTAGAAATAGTATCTAGGTAGAAGCAGGAATAGGTGGTCTGTATTTGGATAGTTTACATTCATTTACGTGCCAAAGGCTTCAAAAATTAAAAACATCTCTTTTTTTTTTCTTGTCCTGTTCTCTTACAAAAAAATTGCCCCTCCATGTTGAAATATATAAGATAGTTTGAATTATTAATGAGGCACAAGTTGTGAGGGTTATAGCATTCCGATGAGATGTAGCTCTTTCAGGTACTTTCAGCTGATTCAGTAGTGTAAGTCAGTTAGGAGGACATTTAAATAAGGTCTGTCCGAGTTTTAACCAACAAAAATTCAAATCAACTTTAGTTGGAAACAAGGAAGCAGCTGAAAGAAATGATGAGGTTTTGTACAAGAGGCCTGCTCTTGATAAGATGTATTTATAGTTTAGGAATTTTGTTAAACATGAGCCTTAATTTGTTAGCCCTCAGGGGGTTTTGCAAGTCATATATTTTTTTCCTAGACCTGTGGGAGCAAAGGCAGTTAATGAATGTTTTTTTCCACTGCTGTGCCGTTTATTCTTTGTGTGAGCTGATTATTGATCTTGAGTTGACTGATATGGGAATGCAATCTAAATATATTTAAACTTAGTAATATGTATGAGTTTCTAGAGCATGAGTATAGGTACTATTTGAAGTTTTTGTATAAATCGTCCAATTTCGTAATTGTTTTGTTTTCCTATGAAAAAATATTATCATTTTGTTGCTGTTTTCTGTGCTTGAAAGGACATTTGTCTGAAAACTAGTTGCAGAAACTTTCATTTCCCCCATAGCCATCTGAAATAAAAATACTCAATTATTTTGATAAGCATATTTATTAAATCATGTGGGGTTTGCATGTATTCTTTCACAGGATGTTGAATATGGGAACCATCAAAACTAGCTTGTGCTCAGGAGACTGGGTCTGTTTCTCAATAGCTAAAGAAATGGTTACATGCCAGAAAACTTCTTGAAAGCTTGAGTAGAGTATTTGGATCTATTTTATCAAGTTGTAGCAGTGCAAGCTGAGGAGCATTAGTCCTCAAAAGCCTATCAAGTAGTTTATTTAGATTTCTAAGTACCTGCCAAGTCTTCAGGAGTTTAATTGGGCTATGGCTCACTGCAGATTTCATTACCATGCTAGTAGACACAGGGAAAGAAGCAGAACCTGAATAAAGCAGAGTAAAATAGAGCTGGGAAGGTGCCTTTATTTCAGCTAAAAATTCAGTGTATATTGTACGTTCACATGAATAATATACAACATCCAGCATTTATATCTTTAAAGATGCAGGCAATGTGGAATCGTGACAGCCTTGGTATTATGCATGAGTAGGTTTAATTTTAAGGATTTCTAGATAAAAATCTCCTAATGTGGATTTACAGGTTTTACCATATATAAAGGAATCTAGATACCTAAAAAAAGATTTAAATTTATGTTCTGTAGAGAGGATGTCTAAAAGGTAGATGCTCACATTCAGCTTAAATTCAGCTAAGACATTTATTGGAAGTGACTGGGGGGAGGAAATAACTTCTGCTGTAAAGCAAGCAAAAGAGAAATGTTGGTGATGCACTATGAATTATGAAGTTATTATAAGAAGATTGTTAGATGGATGGGGACCTATGATGTGAAGCAAATACAACTGATGTTCTTGTAAATAACTATTAGTATCAAAGCTCACAGTGTTTCTTCAGCAGTTCTTATCTGATTTGTGTTGCATACAGGAGGTCTATTTGGTCTTTAGAAATTGTTAATGTACTATGAGGAAAAAAAGCTTTAAATAAAATAGGACTATTTCACAATATACCGTACAATTTATATAATAACTAAGCATAAGAGTTTTTATTGTAAAACTGCAAGAGTTACTAGTTTTCTCTAGATTTGCAAGCTTTTAACCATATGGTACATAACTGTGTCTTGAAAGCATAAGACTAGTTCAGAGAGCCGTCTTTTTATTAACACTTTCACCAAAGGCAGCAAGGAAGGTAATTGCAGAGCATAATAGAACTAAAACTTATTTTCTTATAGTGTTTTTTTTTTTTAGAAAAACAACAACAAACCCCCTTTGGAATTAGGCTCTTGGAGGGGAATTAATGTGACTTTCAACTATGTATTTTTTCCAAACTGATAATGTAATGCTGGGCATTTATATGCTGATGTACTACTGGAAGAGCTACACCGTACCTCAGGACGTTTTGTTAACTTATATTTTTATTATGTGGTTTTTAAACTTGAAGTGGTGTTGTTTCAAATTTTGTTTCAGTATTACAGGATGATGTTAAGTTGGAGATCATGTTTGAAGTGAATTAATTTTCCATTTTCAAATGTTCGAGGGTTTTTATTCCTTTTTTTTTTTTTTTTTTTTTTTTTGTGAGAGGCTTTTCCCAGGAGTGTTAGTACACAAGGTCCTAAAGAATTGTCTGAGTCTTTACAGAGCACAAGGTAACAATTGCTCCATTGAGTCTCAAAGGGCGTAGAAGACTGTAGGCAGGACCCCCATTACGATCGCCTGTAAAGGAACTGTGCCTTTTTACTGGGGTGTTTGTTAAAGATTACCAATCTTGATAATACTGAATTTCAAAAGCTGAGTCTTTAAACTAGAAGAATAAGAGAAAGTGGTAACAATAGCTGAGTGACTGTGGTCTCATATAGTGCTCGCTTTTGTAACCCATACATCAAAAGAAAATTTCCCCCAGAAGAGGTGGGTTTGGGTGCACTGCTGCTGAATTGTATATTAAGTTTCAGCTTCGGGTTGCAAAAACAATCATGTTTTTAAGTACAGTCAGCAGCAGGATGTAAAATCTACCTCTTGGAAGGATTCTGAATTTTTGTCAAGTCCTATCCTAAAGATATTTCAATTAGAAACAATACTTTCCATTTTTCTTGGGCTGTGAAACTGCTTGTCATTTGCTTAATTAGCTGCCAGGACTTCAAGATTTTAACTGGAAGAAGAGAAAAACAGACAAATCTTACTCTCCGGTTATATAGTACCAGTAGGTAAAGGAGTAATGAACTCTTCTGGGTTTTTTTTTCATCATCAAACAATATTGATCATCTGTTGCTATTTTTTTTGTTTCCATAAAATCAGAATATGAATCCCCCACTTCCGCCACCACCTCTCTTGCCTGCTGCAATCATTGCGTCGGCCTCTTCTGGACCTCAGTCTGCAGGTGTAGGACAAAGGCCTACACAAGGATCAACCGACCAAATGTCACATTTACGACCACAAACTCGCCCAAGTGTGTAAGTAAAATTGAAACTTTTTGCCAGTCAGAAAAATGGAACAAGATCAATAACTTTACATGTGGTTATATCGTGCCAGCTGGCAATTTTCAGCTAGAATTCCCAGAAAGCCAAACATACAACTCAGAACAAAAGCAGCAAAATGTACTTAAAGGTGATATCCCAAACAGCCTTCATACTGATGGTTATTTATGTCTTACATAAATATAATCAACTGTTGCTGTGTATAGAAAGGACTGGTAGAATATATTCAACATGCAGATGATGAATGAATCCTTGAATTAGTGATAAAGACTATAAATTGCAAGTGGTGGACTCTGGAGTGAATTTAATGTGTTTGTTATGTATGGAATGAAAAGACTATTCTCATGGAATAACTTATCACAGAATCACAGAATCACAGAATCACAAGGTTGGAAAGGACCCATTGGATCATCGAGTCCAACCGTTCCTAACACTCCCTAAACCATGTCCCTAAGTACTTCATCCACCTGTTCCTTAAACACCTCCAGGGAAGGCGACTCGACCACCTCCCTGGGCAGCCTGTTCCAGTACCCAATGACTCTTACTGTGAAGAATTTTTTTCTGATATCCAACCTGAACCTCCCCTGACGGAGCTTCAGGCCATTCCCTCTTGTCCTGTCCCCTGTCACTTGGGAGAAGAGGCCAGCTCCCTCCTCTCCACAACCTCCTTTCAGGTAGTTGTAGAGAGTAATAAGGTCTCCCCTCAGCCTCCTCTTCTCCAGGCTAAACAACCCCAGCTCTCTCAGCCGCTCCTCATAAGACTTGTTTTCCAGCCCCCTCACCAGCTTCGTTGCTCTTCTCTGGACACGCTCCAGAGCCTCAACATCCTTCTTGTGGTGAGGGGCCCAGAACTGAACACAGTATTCGAGGTGCGAATTATGTCAAAATGCAGAAAGTGCTGTATTTTATTAGACTGTTATATTAGCATGTCATTGTCAGACTGCTCATGTAAGTTTGAAGATTATACATTTCAGTTAATTAGCAGGTGGCAGTTTGGAATGAAGACAGAAAGTTGCTAGTTCATCATCACGAACTTGTCTTCACATACAAGCATCATGTCATGTGTCATCCTTCTGGGTGAAAATATTTTGTATGTTAATCTGCTGTGAACAGCATCTTCTTGGGAACTTATTTGTGTGTGGCTTGGAGAATAAGAATGATAAAAGAAAAGGTAAAATTCAGCAGTGGCTGAACCATCTAAATGGGACACATTTGAATAATGCAAGGATCGCTTTTGTTCTGTGTCTTTGTTTTTATCTTCCCACCAAATTTCCTCCCACTGCAAAAGAGCGCCCTTCCTGTATAGTGGCTGCATCTGGATTTGGGCTGTTTCTTTACTGCTGAGCATTTTAACACTGCTTCTTATGGATTATTGTGCTTAGCACAGTTAATCAAGTTCCCATCTCATTTATTCTCATCCCCCATCTTCAAAGGGTTGCTCTATACGAGGATACTAATGAAATTTGGAATGATTTAACTAAAAGGGAAGCTAATGAACACCAATTAAAGCACATCAGTTCCTTTTCCATAGAGCTTTGGTATGTGGCTTTGTAGATCGCCCCTAAATCATGTACCAGTAAAGTCTTTTGTTGCCAGTGTGTTAATACATTGCCTTTAAAGCATATTTTGGACTTGGTTTACCAGGTACCTATATTGCCTTTAAAGCATTTTTGCAGAGAACGCAAAATTTCCTGGGTTGACAGCAAGGCACAAAAATATAATGCAAAAAGGAGAGGCATGCAGTTAATGCTATATTTACTGTGCACAAGAGACAATTTTGATGAGAAAATGTTTTGTAAAGCTGCTTTTTTTCCATTGGGGTAGCAAGGGGGGTAGGAAAGGCTAGCATTGCAAGTAATTGTAGATCCTTTTTCAAAAAAGGGGATATTCAACCCATCTACCCTAATTTGCTACCTCTTGTGAAAAGTATATTCCTTTTGAGAAGGTGTGATTTATTGGAATGTTATTTCCTTTAGGTCTCAATCCATAATTATATAAATGTTTTTGTATAAATGCTTTAAACAGTTTTCTAATGTTAAAATTGTGGCAGAAGATAGAACACTGTGGTGTTTAAAACACTATCACTTTTTAATGTGAAAATAGGAAATTTTGCAGTCTTACTGGAAGACTTCCCCAGGAATATTCCAGCTTGCAATTGCAGGAGTGTCAGTTTTATTTTTACTTTTTCTTTTCTGAGAATATCTTTTTAAAAAGAAAAAAATCCAAACTGTTTCTGAATGTTCGCTATGGTTTCAGATGCACAGATGTATTATGTATTAATGTTGCATAGAAGGGAAAAAAGGGAACTAACCTTTACAAGAGAATAACTGATAGCTACCTTACCTGTAGATTTCAAGTTCTAGTAACATATCTTTTTCTTGCTGCTGCAGTTACACAGGGAGATTCAAATTTTGTAATTTGAAAAGTAGTTCTGATACTGATCTTCCATTCCCAACCGACGGAACTTCTCCATGTTCTCCCCACCCCTCCAAAAAACCAAAGAATTTGGCAGGTCACAAAGTGTTGAGAGATCCTAGAAGCAGGTGTAGGGAAAAAGATGTGGGATATGCTGGAATCTGTAGCTGATAAACACCTATTTAATTAAGTTCACAAACTTAATGGAGAAAATAGATAATCTTATTAGAAGTATTGTACATTACATTAAAGTACAGGTAGGAAGATATTCTGTGGTCATTGTTTCCCTTCGTATTGCCACAACTTCTGTTTTAATATTGGAACAGTATGATGAATCAACTTACAGGTAACCCTTGCTGTGCCCTCTCATCTCTGACTGAACTCTCTCTGCCAGAAAATACAAGTGATGTTTTCAGTTGTTGTAGGTTTATCAATTGCATCTACTTTCCTGTCTTTTAGCTATATTGCTATATATCCTTATACTCCTCGAAAAGAAGATGAACTGGAACTGCGAAAGGGAGAAATGTTCTTAGTCTTTGAACGCTGTCAGGATGGCTGGTTCAAGGGAACTTCCATGCATACAAGCAAGATTGGTGTTTTTCCTGGAAATTATGTGGCTCCAGTTACAAGGTATATTTTTATACAAGTGTCTAAGTAGTTCATCTGCTTTGAAGTCCAAAATGATTCTGTTCTAGTGTTTAATACTAAAAATGGATAATTAAAGAGCTTCGGTTTTCAGTAACTAGCTCATTTTTCAGTTATGTTTTAGTGTTTTCCTTTTAATTTTCACAGGGCAGTGACAAGTGCATCACAAACGAAAGTTCCCATGTCTACTGCCGGCCAAACGGGACGAGTGGTAACTATGGTCAGCCCTTCCACTGCGAGTGGAACATCTCAGAAGCTCCAGGGGAATGGTGTGGCAGTGAGCTCCAGCACAGTACCCACAGCTGTGGTTTCTGCAGCACATATCCAAACGAGTCCACAAACCAAGGTCCTTATGCATGTGACAGGACAAATGACAGTCAACCAGGCTCGCAATGCAGTTAGAACAGGTACAAAAAAAAAAAATGTATGCATGGTAGACAAACTATAGGGTCTGTCTGGGCAAGTGGCTGGAGTCAGCTTATCTGTAAATACGTGTTGGATTTTTTAAAGGCATTTTTAATGTCGTTTTTTTAAAGTTGAATGCTTTCTGAAATGACAAAAATTATCCGTGAGTTGTTGAGTCTTTTCTTATTCTTCTCTAAGCAACTGTGTGTACATACATACTCCTACTTTAGGTGGAATTTTTTTTCATTCCAACAGTATCTGGGATGGGGCCATTCTTTATGCTTCTCCACTCATGCAGTTCATGTAGTAATAAAGTTGATAAGAACTTATGAGTCATAACTTATTTTTTTCATGTTAACTGCCTAACAGCTACAGATTGCTTTAATTTAGTGCTCACTTTTAAATTCTCTTCTTACATCTTTGAAGACCTTCAGCACTCATTCCAATTCTTTTTTGGGGCTCTGGCTTGGGGTTGGTCCTTAGACATTCCAGTTTGTTCTTTAAACTTGACTGCAGCTTCTTTCAGCTTTAACTCCGAGGCTAACACTAGCACTAAGGCTTCGAGATCCGTACCATCTATGCCGTAAAGTTTTGTATTTCTGACAGGTATAGCTGTGCCTTTACTGTCTGGAGCAGGCCACATCATAGTGAAACATGCCTTCTTGTTATTTAAACCCAGATCCAAAAATGTTGATAGTGGTGTTTTCAAGAGTGTTTGTTTACCAAATCCATGCACTTCTCTGTGGATTTGCCAGGCTAGGAAAATACCACACAACTGGAGCCTAATCTGTTCCAGTTGCTCCTAGGGCCTCAAAAGAAAAGAAAAAAAATAAACCCTTCCATTTCAAACTATCCCAGTGTTTCCTCTTTTCAGCCTTGAATTTGAGGCCTAAGATCTCTTGGCTGACAGAGTCATGACCAGAGGTTTCTTTAATCATGATATTCTTATTGGCAGAACAGAAAAGAAAGCCAAAAATGCAAATGGTATCATCTGTTATCCCCTGAAGGATGATTGTTTCTTATGGTCTCAACATCCATGAGTTAGCTCACCCCCTCTTCAGAGTCATGCATCTGTGCGCATTCAGATGTCAGCAACAGGATTGCTTTTGGAGTCAGGATACATACATATGTCTTCAGAGAAAATTTTATTTCCTTAATTGGCCACATCATCCTCCAGTCTGATCTTAGCCTGGAACAGATGCGATAGTCCTCTGTATCAACTTTACCTTTAAATGAAAATAACCAGGTGCTATTGGCAGCTGTTAAGAGAAACTAAGCAAAGCACTTTCCTGCCTCTCAGGCTTAGGAGTTTCTACTCTAAGTCCTAGAAGCTTACAAGTGACAGCACAAAGGAGAAAGCTCCTTCAGGCTGCAGAGGCCTCTCTGCTTGCAGTCTGCACCACTGTCAAGATGAATAAGCTCTTGCAGTTCTGTTCACCTGGAAAACATGACAGCATACGTCCCACCAACTTTTCAGGTCCAAAATGGAAAAATCAAAACAGCTGCACTCTCTTCACAGAGAACTTAACTTTGGTTTGTGCTGCAAAGGTGTACTGTTAAGTCACAAATACAGGTCTGTCCTTTATAAGGGCCTGAGAACTGAAGCAATAATAGCTGCTTTGTGTTCAAATGTTACAGAGAACTTTGTAGTCACCATTTGTAATGTGATCATCTTGAACTTTCCCTAGCGCCTTTGCTGAGTGTTACTTTCTTGATGAGGTTTCACAGAGCAATGCTGCATTTTGCAGGACTGTTCTTCAGTTTCCATTTAGCTCAGAACTTTGACGGTGCCTTTTGAAATTGTCTTAGTGAGACATTGCTAAACATCACCGTCACTGAGAGGGCATGCATTCTTTGATTGAAAGGTACTGGGAAGTAAATGTGTGTTCTGCCTATTTCGGTAAAGGATGAACTGTATGAAAACAGGGTGACTTGAAGCATTTTTCCTACTGATTCCATCAAGGATAAGAAAACAAAACCAGAAACCTATTCTATGCTTGTACTCTATTGATTGCATGTAAGCATAGACATATCTTCAGGAATAGCTGCTGATCATAAGAACTCACGAACAAAAGGCAGTGTTAATAATTGATTTTTACAAAAAACCCTGCTGCACTCTCCTTGTCTTCCTTTTTGAAGTGTTCGTGATGCTCAGAGTTAGGAGGGTCTCGTATGGGGAAGGGATTACATATAAAAATAGACATAGTATTTAGGGGTACTTTCTTTCAAACAAATCGTGTATCTTATCTTAGAGATTGTAATTAGGTATAATACTGTAGGATTGTTTTGTCAAATTTATGAACTTTGTCAGTCTTCTCTAACATACTGTTGATGCAATCTAAACAAATTACCAGGGAAATTTCTAGAGAGCAGATATAGAGAGAAGTGCTGGAGGCTTGATTCCAGGATATCACTTATAACAACCCTGAAGCTCTCAATTAATATCTGAAAAATCAGAATAAATTGATATATATGAGATGTACACGCACCAAGCTAGAGGGGTGACAGCTCCTTAAATACTAAGTTTCAGGGTGTTTGAAGGAAAACCTGTGCAACACTGGGATGCTGCATTTTGCCTTATTATTCATGTAAGATATCTGCTGTTCATACTACCCAGTGATGCAAAGATACCAAAGCTGTTGAAATGACCCAAAAGCATGTATGGTTGACCATAGAACTGTAATAGCAATGTTGCTTCTTGAAAAGGATAAATTAATTCATGCAGAGCTCAGTGCCTTGCAGCAAGGCTGCAGCCCTTGCAGCCCTGTGCTGTTCTCCAACTTCCAGTGTAGATGTTCCTTTTGTTTCATAGGGATACAAGTAAATCCACTTCTATATTTAAACATCCCAAGAGACAATAGCTTACGTTTTCAGAGAAACCACTCATAGCAGTAATTGCCACCATACTTATTGTTTGAAAGATCCACTAAATCTGTTGTGGATTTTGTGAATAGTTTAGGGAAAACAATCCAATTATATTTTTAGTAACTTCTATAAGGAGCATTTCTTCCTACTTTGTTTTATGTGTCCTGACAACTACGCAGCATATTAAAAGGAACAAACAAGTTCCAGGCAGGATTTAGCTAGCTCTTATGAACAAAAATGTAATCTTCACTTCGCATCTCTGTCTTTATGTGAAGCGTTTTACTTAGCAACTCAGATTTCTCCACAATAGTTGCCGTGCTGCTATTCTTCCATTGCATACTGGTGTAAGTAGGGTAGCACTTGCTACTTCTTTGTTCTGCTGAGGTAAATTTTGTGCTTTAAGGTGTCATTATAGTAATATAAATGGAAGCTACAAAGGTAGGAAGCAAGCTTCTTATAACCGAGTAGTTATAACACAATGACTGTATGTCACTTTGTGTCTTGAGAAAAGATGAACTCTCACATTTTATTCTTCTCTTCTAGTTGCTGCACACAGTCAAGAAAGACCTACGGCAGCAGTCACACCCATACAAGCACAGAGTCCAACATGCCTTATTCCTGCAGCTGTGATCATTCCTCATCACTCGGTTGCCTCCCAGCAGCTCCAGCCCCAGCTTCCAAATACTGCTGCTTACGTCACGGCTGTGAATGTGAACCGCTCAACCATCCCACTGGCATGTGCAGCAGCTTCTTTGAATTCTCCCAATGCTGCTGCTTCGTCTTTGGAGGGAGATAGTAGTGGGAGAACTGTAAATGCTCACCCTGGAGCTCCTGCGTCTCCGGAGAATGCTTTAGTGGCTGGTGCAAATGCTGCTGTCAGTAAAGCAGACAAGGATGGCAAGGTGGGTAGAGAATAAAATCACTCCCTTGACTTCTCCCATTTTCATAATGCAAACTTTTAAGAGATCCATATTTTTTTCTTATAGGTGCTGAATAGCAGCATTGGAAGGTTTTGAGGCTGATATATTTTGCTATTACAGCTATGGACAAGTTTATTCTTGCCTATGCAAGAATAATTCAGGATGGATAAAATACAGATCAGATCTTCTTGAAGGGTTAAGATAGGGTAGCGGTTCATGCAGGAAACACAAAAGGCAAATGGATAAAGTTCAGAAGAATATTTGATTGACTGTTGGAATTTTAAGTATTTTGTTTTTGTTTACCTGCAGTCAGTTTCCTGAATACTTCAGTAAGTTCTATTGTTAGCAAATGTTATCAGCAAATATCCCTAAACTAAGAAGATTGTAATACAGAAAAACCCCAAACAAACAAACACATTCATGAACTTGTGGGAACATAAAAAGTTCAGTCTAAGAAAATAAACCTAATATTTAGTGAAATTCCGTATTCTTTTAGATTGCCTTCTTTATTATGGCAGACATACTAAGAGATTATGAAAAGCATGCTACCGGCAATGTTTATTGGTCAAAGGAAAAAAAGGCATGTAACTGTCTTTTTTAATCGTAGCTCAGTAGAGCTTGTAGTGATTCTGCTTTCCTTCCTTCTATTTGAACTGTTTTCCTCTGTGTCTAAATTAATTCTCACTGTCCAACAAGCCATGTGATTATGTTATACTGTAGGCAGAAACATTCCTCCAAGTTTCTAACTGGTATTGTTTTACAGATAACTGTGGAACACTCCTTAATGAAGTTTATGAAAATTTAAATCATAGGCTGTAGGCTCATCTCACCCACTTTTGAATTATGTTTTAATGATTATTATTGAATGTAGGCACCTATAACTTTGTTTTAAAATTGCTTTATCCATAGCCACTGGAATCAAAGTGCGGTGCCCTTAGGCAGGGCTTTTAGAAAACTTATTTACAGTTTAAAGATAAAGATGCTGACATATTTGGACTGTTTAATTTTTTGAGATTCTCTTTTTCTTTCCCAGTTAGACAGCAGTTCTTTGCTGAAATAGCTGTAAGTTATTGAAGACTTGGAAGAAGGACAGAGGGTTTTTCATTCACAGTTCACTAATTCCACTGCATCCAAGCTATAATAAAAATCTGACATTGTTCATGCTTTTCTCTTTTCTGTGGTTATAATAGCTTGGTTTTGTCTCCGGGGCTTACAATCTGGCACCTCTCATAAACACTAAATTCACTCAGTCAAAGGATTGGTAAGAAGATCACTGCCACACCCCTTAAAAAAAAGGCAAGAAACACAAAAGCTACTTAAATAATTCCCTTCAGGGTAAGTAATAGTCTTCAGGGATTCCTGTCTGGACAAGCAAAAAGAATGTTTACAATTCTCCCCTCTAGCAGAGCAGGAAAACACAATACATTCCCCTTGTGGCAAATTTCTGTTAAATCATGAAGGTCTTACTTTACTGAGGGAGGATAAATAAAAGACACTTATCTAAACAGCAGCCTCCAGGGCAGGCTTTTCTCCCTACTTAGTTTGAAATGCCTGTGCCTTCCTAGAAACTTCCATGTTAAAGAAATGCTTTACTAGTTAGATTCCCACAATGGGAATCTAACTTTTTACTCCTTTTTCTGGAAAACCTTTTGGACTAATGCCGTTGGCTTTTTTGGTAAGCCTTAACTAACTAAGCAAAAGAACTTAGCTAGTGTATGGTCTAGGTGACTTATTGTTTTTCTCTTTAGAATTTTAATAATTATCTTTCTCTTTTATAATTGTCACAATTATCTTTTGTGATTTGTACAATATCAATTATCCCCTCATAATTTACTGAGTCCTCTCTGATCATGATGGCATGTCTCAGAGGGAAGTATTCAGCTCTTCACAGGAGACTTCTGTTCTAAAAGAAGGCACTGCTTTTGGTTTACAGAAAGAAAAAAAAGGTTTGCTGAAGCTGCTTTCTGGAGCATCCACGAAACGCAAGCCCCGAATGTCACCTCCGGCATCACCAACGCTGGAGGCTGAGCAGGCAGCTGCAGAGTTAGCCCTGCAAGGTGCAGTCGGGCCAGAGCTTCCATCAGCAGGCGGTCTCAGCAAAGCGGGATCCTGTCCCACTGACAGTGAGGTCTCTGGGCTGGCACAGGAGATGCTGCATCGGAAAACAAGTTCCATGGATTCCTCTGTTCCAGTAGCACCACCACCTCGGCAGCCTTGCTCATCCCTTGGTCCAGTCCTGAATGAATCCAGGCCTCTTATCTGTGAAAGGTAAATTATCCTACGCAGCTAGATGGGGGCAAACTGAGAAAACATTCTCTCTCACACTTGTCATGTATATTGGAACTGTTTCAAAATGCTGAGATTTTATAGCAAAATGAAATTTACTATTTTAACAGTGCTTTATATGCTTACCAACCAGCACTCATATTTGGTTGTTTGTTTACTTTTTGTCATACTTTGAGGTTTTGGAATGAATAGACACTCAAATATTGTGATGACAGGTGTCACATGAGAACTGAGGTAGATAAAACAGGCCTCTTAATTTGAAAAACATGAACACCTTATAATATTGCCTTTATGAATATTGCGTTAGTCCTTTAAGATTATTAGTAGTGCATAACTGCCAACCTGGATACATGGTGAATGAGATCCTTATCTGAGTGGACTTAATATGTGATTTCTTGAGCTGTTGCAAAGATGCTTTTACTACCTGAATGCCCTGCTGTTCTGCTTACCATGTAGCAAGCTCTAAGGCAGCCTCTGTGATAAATAAGCCTGAAAACCACATAGTAGTCTGGACTCTGAAACTGCCGGGAAGTTGCTTTCAAGTTCTGTCACTTTTTTTGTGTCCACCTAGTATTTTCAAATTTCCAAGCCCTCAGTAGATGGCATGGACTGCGAAGGAACTGGCAGTTTTCTAACTACTATCTCCTGGTAATAGAAAAGCATTATGAAGACTGTCATAGGATTTCTTTTGCAGTAGCTACGGGATTGTGTGGCATACAGGAAAGAAACGGTGGAATTGCAATGTTAACAGCTTTAGGACTGAACTGATTCATGCTGACTACTGTAGACTTTGTTCTGATACTGTTATATTAACTCATGGTGTGTGGGCATGCTGTTTTTATTTCCAGAAGCCCATTGATCTTAAGCTACATCCATATATTAAGAACCAGACAGCGTGTAAGTTTCTAGTTTGTCTTTTATTTGACGTCTGTCGTACCTTTAGTGTTTTTTAAAAGGTTATTACTACCTCTATGCAATTTCCTTTCAGGAAATTTCTATTTCATATTGAATTTCTGAAGTAGATGTGCACTTGCAGATGGTAAATAAAAACTGAAAGACTTTTCTTTAAGAATAACATAAATTAATTTCACATTATCAGTAGTCTGCTTGGCACAGTAATGTCTTTATGCTTTGAATGGGTATCAGGTTCACTCTGGCATGACTAGTGGATGCTTGCGTAAAGCTATGTGCATCTTTACAAAAAGTATTTTTTTCAGTGTTGGGATGAAGACTTTTTTTTCTCAGAATGACTTATAGAAAATAATGCTGGATATTTTTATTGATCTAGTAATAACATACACTTAACCATTCTTTTTAATATCTCTGCGTCCTTACTGTTATTTCAATAATTGCTACCAGAGAAGTGCTACTACAAGATCGTTCTTGCTGTTAGTCACAGAGAATTGTTATATTTTGGTCAGCATATTTAAATAGAATTTCACATGGATTCTCTTTATCCTCTTTCAGGGCAGGATTAATTCGTTTTCTGCTTATGTGCTCTTGTCATGTTTCCATTTCTTTAGGCTGAATTGCTTAAAATTTGCTGCTTAATAATATCTCTTGTATTGTACTCAATATCTTCAAAGTAATTTATAAGTATCAATTAATCTTCATTAGCCTGTAAGAAGGAGTTGGCAAGAAACATACTGAAGAAGTGATAGTATCTTCAGGGAATGTTTGGGATTGAGGAGGATAATATTCATGAGGATAAGCTTAAAAAAAAGCTGAAGATCAGAGAAATCTGCCAAAATTGTTGTGCTCTTACATACCACATTTCCAATCACAGACTATGATCTGTTTGGAAAAAGAAACAATGTTATTCCTATACAGACTCTGGCTTTGCATTATAATTGTTAGTGTTCAAGTTTTATTTTCAAAAGTGAGTAAAGTATTTAGGATTTATGTTCTGCTGATTACTCTGCATGAATTAGGAGCAAAATTAACTGTCTGAGCTCTGGAAGGCCTTTGCAAATGTTCCTGGATTTGATATGAAGTTTTCTCCAAAGTCCTAGCTTCCTTTAAGACACAGTAGCAAATTTGTATTCTAATTCCACTGTTTCTCCATTCACTAGAACTGCAAGTTGCCTTTGAGTATCTCTTTTCTGTGTGTTCCTCAGAAAATTGGAAGTAAAAGTTGTGAACTTGTTTCCAGTCACACAGAATAAATGCATGGGCATTTGATATTTTTGATAGCAAACAAGTTCTTGGTGACATGGATTTGTAGATGTATACTTAATACTGGTGCCCATTTCTCTTAAGGAAGGGAAGATGATGACATTCCATTCTGTCACTGTTGAAGGTCTTCCCTGTAGCAAACCAGTAATGTAGTTCCATTCCTATATGCACTCTTCTTGCGTGAATTAGGTTGCTTGTTCACCGTGGCCCGCAGTCCTTCATATGTTCCTTGTACTGAAGGAACAGAAAGAAATTTCATTCGAGTTGTGCTTCCAGTCTGGAGCAGTTTGGAGAATTCCTGTCTCTTGGGACTTGGCAGCAGTGTTTGATAATTTCTTGTAATTCTCCAGCCAAGATACAAGTCATCTTGGGGAGCTGTGATTTCTTGAATGGGTGCAGTGCTGACACAGCCACGGATCACTGTCTTCTCATTAAAAAGATAGACCCAACACCCTGCAATTCCCAGAGGGAGCTATGTTATGCTATGAATAGACAGTAATTTGGTTATCTGAGGGGTTTAGTTTTTTCCATGACAAGAGGTAAAAGAATATTTCAAGCTCTTTTCATGAGCTTTCTCCTTTAGAGGGAAACTTTGATAAAATAGTTTTGATTTTTACAGTAGGTATACAGCACTGTAATAATAAACTCCCCCGCACACCACAGTAGTGTTAAGGACCTGAAGTTGACCCTAAGTGCACATCACTGCATACCCTGAACTGTAATAGGAATCCTTCATCCAGTTACAGCAAAGGACAGCAGTAATTTTGTTCTGTGGTTAAAGTGACTTGAAGTCATTTTATCCACCACAAAATGACTGGTGTAACATCTGCTTCCCGTGAGCAGGCTGCTGGCATTAGAGGGCAGTAGGTTTTACCGCATCTGGCAGCATTTAATACTGTTAATTAAATGCTAAGAATCAGTCTGCCCTAGATGGGTGTTGACTGTCTGTGGGAGTCAGGGCAGCTACTCAGCAGCCAGGAGAGCGGTTCAGCAGCAGGGCATAGGTGAGATAAAAATTGAAAGTGTAAGAAAAAGAAACTAAAGTGAGAAGTTGAATCATAAGAATGAATTTAACTTGTGTAATACTATTAATTCCAACTTTCTGTGTTTTCCTCAGCTAACGTTTTATGTCAGCCATTTTATCCGTTTGGTGATCAGGAAAACCACAGATAATTGTCAAAAAATCAACTCAAATAGCTGGGAAGTATTTTGTGTCTAGTGAAACAGAAGCAATTAAGAATGATAGAAACAGATGAGAGATATAATCTTGTTCGTTTTACTGAAAAGTGTGAGAAATACCAGTATTAAAAATGAGTAGAGTGGAGAAATGTGAAGACAGATCACCACTGCCACCAGCCCCTCCTCAAAAAGAAAATAAATTAGCAAATACAAAGTCCAAGAGCACTGTGGGTTACAGCCAAATGCATTAGGAGTATCAGGAAAGAACTGATCACAAATACAGTGGCTGCTTCTGGGAAGCTAAAGTACATTCATTTTTTGATATTAGTATTTTATCACTAGCTGATTAAAAAGAATTAGGATAATATTTTGAAAATAAATGAAAAATACCATGACACAGTAAAAGAAAACAGAAAGAAGAAAACACATATTAAGTGCGTGTAAAATACTAGAGATTAGGTGACTGCAAAAGATCTGCAAATTGGACCATTAGACATTGAAAATATTTGCAAATACTGGATAGGGAGATAAACAAGGAAGTGCTTTGGAAGAGTCAAACATATGGGAATGAACACATTTTTCCAAAACATAGGTCACACTTAGTAAATGTGATTATTTTTCTCCAGAGTCTTGGCAATGAACTTTTTGGCTTAAGCAAAAGCCTTTTACTCTGCACGAAATTGGTAGTTTTGGCAGTATGTTATAGATGATTAAATAGATAATGGAAAAATAGGTTTTGTTCTATATCTGATCAAAGGTGATCTGAGTAGACAGCTGTGTGAATGTGTAATGCGTCTGCATCTGAAAACTTCTCTTTGGGCAAATAGAATTTGTAAAGTGTGGCATGGCTCGTTATAACAAAAGAAAGAGATGTGGTTCAGAGGTACAAAGCCTGATGGATTTCTTCTCATTAAACATTGAAAAATATAGTAAAAGAGCATTTTAACAGCAAGAGTGTTGTGCAAGATAGATATGAAAGTAGTTGAGATGCTAAAAGTCAATGAAAAGTACTAAATGACTGCAGGGTTGAGGAAGTTCAAAACTGCATGGAAAGCTGAGGAGAACACTGTTTCTGTGCAAACTGTTGATCCTCTAGGGTGGGCAAAGAGAAGATGGATTTTTGCAAAGCTCTTGTTTTTAACAGTCGGGAGGCAGCAGCAGAAGCTAGGGAAAGAACAGACAGGTCTATCAATTTGGGAGAGCGCAGAGGTTACTGATGAACAGCATTAGAAACTGAAGCTAAGTGTATTTCACGTGTTTACATGGCAGCACTTGACAGGATGCAAGGTAAGTAAGGCAGGTATTCTTTCCTGAAACCCCTTTTTGAACGAGCTTTCTTTTGCATAAAACTAGTGCTCTGAGTATGTTATGTAGCGTGCTGGTTAATTTTTGGCCTGAAAGCAACTTATTGCCATAGAAGTAGTTCTTCATAGTTCTATTGCAGTTCTTTATCCTTTACTATCTTGTTCTGTCTGAGTAGAGGCTAATTTTTTATCTCAAGTAGTTTGCAGTCTTAATTAAACTTACAGTCTATTAAAAATGTTTGCTTCTTATATCCTAAGTCAGCATTAAAATCCAAGTTGCCCACAGAAGAAGTCAGTGCGGGCATCTGCCGTGCTGCATAGGCTTGACTGAAGATGATAAATCTTTCGATTGGCTTGGTAACTTTTATGAAGCATGAATCTAATAATTCCAGTCTTCTGAAATCTGTGGATTGTTGTTAACTGAAACAAAGCCATAATTTGAAAGTCACTGATAGATAACATTTGACGACTAAGTCGTAATATGATTTGCTATGCATAGATTTCAAAAGATACTTTAATTATTTACACAGTGCTGCTACACTTTTCTGAATACTTTTAACTATATGGACAGAATTCAGTTTTGGTTTAAAGTAAAATATAATAGCTTTCTCTGTTTCAGTATTACAAAATTAACTTGTATTATTATATATGTATTGAGCTATAATTGATATTACATCCTTTACATGAAGTATCCTGTTATTTTAATATCAGATTAACAGTCAGATTGTTAATTTATTAGCTGAATCTGTTATATTAATAAATTATTTTAAGATTATTAGGATAATAATTTTTGTGATCCATTAAGTAATATGTAATCTTCATGAGTGCAAAGTGCTCTGATTAACTGGAAATTAGATTTCATCCAACACTTCTCCTAGCACTGTTTTAAGACTCTCAAGCATATGAATTCTACCATCAGCCATGGATTCCATTTGATTTCAACTTGTAGACATTACTGGGTTTGTAACGAGAAACTGAGTGAAAATGTATGTCAGAAAACTCAATCAAGAAGCTGTCACAATTGTCTGCAGAGCGGTTAACACCTATATTTTAGGTTGACATGAACTCAAACTATGGTAGAAGAGATTGAGTGGTGTTACACGTCTTTCAAAACAGAGATGCAAGGGTGTAGCCTCTTCCTAATGTGCTCATATTTGAAAAGTGATTTTACTGTGAAAAAAACCAAAATAAAAATACTGTTTTTATCAGGTGCTTAAGAAAATTGTTGAGTGAATGCTGTTAAAAATACTTTTTTAATACAGTAGTACACCAGTGGTACAACTGTGTCCAAATAAGATGGCATGCATTCTATCCCGAAAAGCTTCTAAGATAAACAAGATAAATTTAAAACAACATTGCAAATTAATAGGCTTTGTTAGTTGCTGCTTTTTTTCTGTGCCTTTCCTTAAGACTTTTCCCTGGGGTAACATCATATTAAATACAAAATTGTATAATCATGCCTAGTTACTCATGTGAATGCTTTGATTTTTTTGAGTCACACTGTCTGGAAGAGTCTGCAAATTTATGTTTAAAAAAGTTTATAATTTTCACCTGATTTTACCCATTGTATGTATTTTTACTGGGGTCTTGGTGAAAGAAACTTACTTGGTAGGAGATGCAAACATTTGACTTAAATTCCTTACAGTTCTATTGTTGTTTTCTGTTCAAGATGTACTTAACTTTTAGGTTGTTATGTACTCAGTAAACAGTTCTGGGCAGTTTCCTGTTTTAACACGTACTGGAATATTTTCAAAAGCATTGGTTTAAAAAAACAAACAACAAACCAAACAACGCTAAATTGAGGTGTTTCTTTCTAATTACGCAGGTACAGGGTTGTGGTATCCTATCCTCCTCAGAGTGAAGCAGAGCTTGAACTTAAGGAAGGTGACATTGTTTTTGTACACAAAAAGCGTGAAGATGGCTGGTTCAAAGGCACTCTGCAACGAAATGGAAGAACGGGCCTTTTCCCCGGCAGCTTTGTAGAGAACATTTGAGAAGATTCTTTCCAAGAGCTTCAAACCGTATTGTACTGTAAAATAGCACAAATATTTTACCAGAAAAAGCACAGTCATGAAATATTTTCAAATGACTGTAATGTAAACAAAAATCTACATATTTTTACAGTGTCTATAGCACAATTACACCAGCGAACAAAGAAGATGAAGGCATCTGCTGGTTTTATCACTTTGGATTCTTAAGCGTGATGTGTGCCTTGTACTGTCTGATTTGTTATATAGAGAAACTTTTTTTTTTTCTCCCAAGTATGTTACATAAATGAACCATTGTTTACAAGGCTGTAACTAATTTATTCTTGTTTTTTTAAACTTGAATTTTATGTAATAGCTAAAATTCTTGTGACTATGATTTTAACAAATTATTAATTTATGAAAGAATAACTAAGGGGAAGCTGGATTCTCTCCTTATGAGCAAGCAATTATAATATCTGATAAAGAGCCTCCCATTTATCCTCTGGACATTTTTCCCCTGCTATGTCTGCCAGTGGAGTTAAGTCTGTTTTATGAGTTAATGTTGAGTGGTGGTGAAGTGGCGTTAAATAGAATTTGCCAAGTGGGGAAAAAATGTATATTTTGTTCTTTGGACAGAGAAAAAAAATGTCAGTGCTGTTCTTAAGTCTAGTTCTACTTTGTCATAAATCACCCAAGTAGAGTAATGTTTCCAGGAGGCAAAGATGTATGCGAACAACTGAATAAAATTCTACCATCTCAAGGTTAGGATCATCTCAAGGTTAAGAAGGAAGAAATTTAGGAATGCCAGTAAGAAATTCCCTATACCTTCTGCTTATGAAATAACTTGGCTATTTGAACAAAGCTTAGCTTTGTATATTTGGCCAGTTCTTTGGGCATTTAGCGCTCAAAATCCAACAAAGGAATGTTAAATCCCAACACTTAGAATTATTATATCTTGAAAACATCTGTTTGATAAGACTGAATATAAAAATAAAAGAATAAGTTGTACTTAATGTCTAAAAATGCCTAAGAAGTGTAATTTGCTATGTTTTCTTCTCAAACTGATCTGCATGGCCAAGAGATGTTTTAAAATGTCTGAGCAATAGTGGTGGTAAGTGATGCACTTGTGTTAAAGTAACAGGCTGTATGAAACACTGTGAAAACTTTACTAACTTCTTAACCATTGCTACTTTGGTATGCTCCAGCCTTTTCTTTGTCTTGCATGTGTTCTCAATTCTTGCAGTAATGTAACTGTTCGTGGTTGGCATTTTCCATCCCAATTTCCCATTGCTGGGTTATTTTGCTCTGAAAGTTTCCCAAAAGCCACTTGACCAAAACTAGTGAGCAACTCACTTTCAACCATGGAAGGTGTCTGGTGTTTGAATAATTAATAAAATATTCTAGTGTCCTTGCAGCTGATGGATATGAGGAATGCAGGCTGCAACAAAAGTGTTAATTTTTCAGGGTTTTGTTAGAGATTTGACACTGGTGAACACACATGCTACTCAGCTGGATTTGTTTGGGTTTTTGTTTTATTTTATTGTTTGTTTATAGCAGTTTGATGGTGATTTTTTGCAAGACACTGAGCACTGTTATCTCCAGTTAATTCTGATGTAATTTGGCTGTTACTCAGCACTTTACAAAGGGAAGCCAGTAGTGTGATTCAGTGTCGCACAGTCTACAAGAACAGTGATGAGAAAGCACACAGTGATGTGTTAAAAAAAAAAAAAAAGTAGTATGAAAAAGATTAAAAGATAAGTTACACGCTGAAAAATATCAAATGTTAATGACAAGGATTTCTTCTAATATCAGGTAGTATCATGATGGTCTTAAAAATATGAAAATATATATCTTATAACTATATATAGTTGGACATGACAGCATTCCCAAATTAACCATTTCTCTGAAACACTGTATAATTAAGTTTGTTTTTAAATATTTTTAAATAGTTTACTTGAATATTCATGTAATATATAAAGGTTTTGTGAAATGAATTTTAGTTAGAAAGAAGCTGGTATCAGCTTTTCTCAGCATAAATTGGCACTAGTGTGTCACTATATTCTTATTTTGGAAAAATTAGTGCATTTTATATTAAAGACTACTAAAGGTTAATTTTTTTCTATCTCTACTGTTCATATTTTAAACTAAGTGACTAAGGTACCTCTATTAATAGAATTTCATGGTGTAAAGTCAGTTAAAAATCAGCTGTTAATCCAATAGTTCTCTTAGATGGAATACATTTTTAATTGATATTTTTTAACATTAAGTAAATGTTTGTAAAAAGGGCTTATTACATAGCAGTGCAACAATGACAAAAATGTGGTTTATCATGCCTTTTTTTGTGATCTTTTAGGGGTTGTTTTTTGGCTTTGGCTTGGGATTAATTCAGTGTAGAAACAGACAAACCCTGTACATTTGCTTTGTGTAATTCCATAAAAATTTTTGTAAGGTATTTTATATCTATGCTTGAAGTCCAGTGAATGTTAAGTGTTTGATTTACTATGTTAAACTTCCAATCCTAATAAATATTTTCTTAGCAAACAGCTCAATCAAAATGCGTATGCAAACCTTAAACGTAAATTACTTGTAAAAAAAATGACAATAAAAATACCAGAACTTTATTTCAGAATTCACAGGAGAATATTTCTGCTTATAGAGAAAAAGTCTACACATTCCATGAGGTTAGAAGTTTGGAATGATGAATATAATGCAAAAATTACAGAGAAACTTGAGAATCTGGCTTATCTTTTCCGTCTCTTTATTTCTGCAAGTAACTTCAGAAGTGGTAGGTAACTTCCATTCAGTCTTGGCACAACTGACTAGTTTGGTCAACAGCTTATCAGGTGCAGAATAGTCATAAAGTGCTTTCCCTGGAGGAAGGAGTGCCAGCGTGGTGGATCTGCTGCGTATATAATTGAGAGAGAGTCCCCAGCCCTGAAGGTGAAGCATCTGCCTGAACTGTCACCGAGGGCAGAAGTGTTTGGTGTTAAGAGACTGGTTTGCTCTGAAGAACTTTGCTGTGCACAGCTTTCAGATAGTAACTGCCTCCCTTGGAGATCTTTGAATCCATTTGAATCCAGTCATGTGTCTACTATATACGTGTGGCTGCTGGGAAACCGGAGAAAGTTAATCCTAAAAGTGTTAGCAAAAATGTTTATGTTCTATAAATGTTTCAGCTACTGCAACAGACAACTCCTTATTTGAGACTGACCAGGACCTAGATCCTGCTAGTCGAGGGTGCGTGATGCAGCATTAAGTCCCCTGGGTAAAGGAGGAGCAGTCTAACTTCATTTAATTAAGGGGGAAGGAGGCAACATGATTTGTAGAAATGCAGAGTAGAGAATGTAGAAAAACAGCTTTATTTGTTTTTTTCAGAATTGTGGTCTGACATCAGTGCGTCTATGGAGAAGGGTACACGCAAACATAATGGCTGTGCAGTAGAAGTAAGACTGTTTCTTTGGGAGTTAAAAGGTTTGTTTCCTTTTTTTTCTGGGTTGTTTGGGTTTTTTTTTTTTTTTGTGTATTGTAATTATTCAGTAATTCTAATATGTGTTTAACATTTGGATCACCAAAGGCGCCTGAAATCCTGTTCACCTTGACTTCATTACCTCTGCTTTATAGCAGTAATGACAATTATGACAGTTTTGCATAGGCTTCAAAACATGGCTTCTGAGCATTCTAGGTTTTTTCACAGGGCTGGCAAAATGTTTTAACTGGCTTTACCCTTTCCAGTAGCTTTAAGCAAATGTGTTTAAAAGTGTATATTGACTTTAATGAAACACAAGAATCCAGTTGTCTAGTTAAAAAGATCTGTGTCTGACATTACTAGAACTCCTACTGTATAGTCTTCTGTATTTGCACAATAAATAGCGATGCCACTGGTTTTGGTAGGACATGCCAATGCACCCATCCCCTTTGGAATCTTATCAGGAATCTGCAATACCCATACTTCTCAAATCACTTGCAGGTGCTCTTTCTCTGTACTTTGATAAATGGTTAATGGTAAATCTTAAAGCAGATTTGAAGTTTGACTTGAGCAACCAGTGTCATAATTCTTTTGAATGACTTTTTCATTCATAAGCTGGCATACTTGAAATACCTGTATATAGAAACAAAAGAGCTGAGAATGGTGATGGTGGATGGTGAGTACGTGGACATTAAATGGGGGGAAAGAATGGGAAAGGGAAAAAGATTTAGAAGACCTGTATATGGAACGCGAATCTTACTGAACTTATTTGTGATCTTACCTTAGTTACCAGGGTCCAGTTCTGTGAAAAGATCTAGAAGGAACTTGGATATCTAAGGCTTGAAAAAGCAGCCCTCGCTCTTTACCTGGTCCGTTAAGCTTGTATTTGTTTGCTGATCGTCTTTACAACAACTGCTGTTGCAGTGGGCCCCAGCTTCATCATCCTCATGTCAAAACACATCTGAAATCTAGAACTAGGCATCTGTCTGTATTCCTGGATTACCTGAAAGGCTTGATATGATATGTGTGCTTTGAGAATACACATATGAAATCAATTAAATAAAAAAAATGCAGCAGGAGTTGCAGGTTTACGTTAATGAACAGGAGTATTGTCCACTTTCTATGTAGTCTATGCAGTAACATGAATATTGTAGGGCTCTCTTAGGAAATTATATGGATGTGCAATGCATTCTTCTTCCACAGTGTTCAAGCTCTTACTTGCCAGGAGACAAACTTATTGAGAGTCTTGAAATTAGCAGCTGCTCTTGAAAACCTAAGGTCTCACTTTTTTGAGCCTCAGTTTCCTCATTCGCCAAATTGATGATTCCTGTTCTTGTGAGGTAGGTAATATAAAACTTGATTTGAAAGTAAAGGCTGGCTGGTTAAGGTGAATTTGCAAATAGACTCTGAAGGATTAGGCCTGCCTCCAATACAATCAACTGCTGAGACTTCTAAACTGTTCCCATAAAGAAGGCTGCTAGAGACTGATTCCTGTGTGAGAGACTTAAGTCGAACAGCTGAAGAGCGCTTTGATCAGAATGAGCCTGATACAGGGAACAAATCAAAAATAAATTCTCTATATCAAATCCGCAAAGTGCAAAAGCCATTCAAAATGTAACATAATGAAGGTTTCGTGCATGCCTATCAAATCATAGCAGTTACACTGTATGTAATATTAGTAGATATCAGAAATTACTATTTATTTATTTATTTAATTAATCAGAAATTACTATTTATTACTATTTATTACCTTCTACTGTACTTTTTCCTGGCGGCTGTATTATTTTGCTGAAAGAAGTGGCAAAATCAGTTCTTAGCTTCTCTGCTCTTCCTACTCAGTGGAGTAAAGAAAATTTAAACACATTAATGTTAGCCCCAGATTTCAGTTATTTGCAGTTATAAGCAGCTTGTAAAAATTCCTCTTAGCACTTGTAAATGAATAGCACTCGGCTGTGGTCTGCAGCCAACTCTAGTGCTTATATTATGGTTCTGTTTACGTGGCATGCAGAACCCAAAGGCCTTCTGGTGTTTGTATCTAGTAGTCATTTAGATCAAAACCAGTTCACGAGATATGTCCAAACACTAGCTACTTTCTAATTTCAGGGTTGTGGGAACAGCCTATACAGGAGTGTAGAGAGTGGAAATTTGGCTAGCACAGCAAGAAAAAAAATACACTTTAATTACAAAGGCAAAAAGCAAAATGTCAGGGTTTTTAAATAACTGTACAGGTGTTTTCTTGTCCCTGCTGTGTTAGATGGAACCCCATTCCACAAAGCAAAAGGACTTTGATTTCCCCTGCCCCCAACCTCTTCCCAGAAAGGAAGGCAATATAAGCCTTTAAAATATCCAGTTTCTTTGGCATTAGAACACATGGCTGGACTCTCAATTACTGCAAATCAGTGCTACTTCATTGATTTCATTAAACTTTGCTGGCATACACTGAATATGCCCCCTACTGTTAAATAGTGAAAGAAAATATCTCATCTGCCCTGGAGGAATGAATCTGTCTGAAAGAAACTGAGCTGGATGATTTTCATACTTGGAAAATACAGATCTATTTGTGCTGTGTTACCCTTTTCTCAAAAAAATGTTTGTCCCACTGGTACAGCTGAGGCAGTAGATGGAAGGTGATGCCGTAAGCAGCACTGCAAAGCATGGGAGACTTGTTCCCTTTTCAATCAAACATATAAATTTCCAGATCCACAATTGCAGAGTAGGCTTTGGTTTGCAAACAGCTGCTAGCCTCAAAGCCTTTTGTGGTTAGTTGCTGCCATATTTTCTCATGGTGTATCTGTGGATGCTTGGGAGAGAAGATGAGTCAGCAGCAGGATGACTTTAAAGTGGTCATTGGCTTTGTTCTCCACAACAAGGGACGTGCCCTAGGTCAAATTTCTTATTTCAGCTGGTTGAACTTCTCAATAAGCTGAAGAATGCTGGCTCTAAAAAGTTTACAGTTCAAAGAGTTTTTCTCCGTTCCTCTGGTAGGCTTTTGAATACACACAGATTTGGAAAATCTGCCTTGCCTCTTTTTTTTTTTTTTGCTCTTTATCAAAAGTTTTCTGTCTGCTTCTGTCCAACTTATAAGTTTATACACAAGTGACTGTTTTCCCTTGCATATCACTGAGATTCTTTGCATTCAATAATTTAAGATCTTTGATATACAATATGGCTTTTTTACAAGGTTGAAATTTAATAGCTTTTTAAAATGAAATAATACTTGGCTTTGTAAAGATCAAGCTTTTCTTGGAGGATAAGAACAAATGGAAAGAGATCTGTGTTTTAAAACTCTTAACAAAATGGACACTCATGTTCTAAGCATTCTGTGTTCTTGATTACTTGCACCTAATGCTTATTCCTTCAATACTGACTTGGTGATTTCTGCCACAGACTGCTAGACATACGCTGCAGCTTTCTGAGAGTTTTCTGTTGAGGAAGTCTCCAGTAAATAGGAGAAGGAGAGTAAGAATGAGATGGCCTTTGAATTCTGCCTGAAGACCCAGTGACAGGTTCAGGATGAGCTTCCAGTGGTTCAGATGATTGTGCCAGAAGGATGTTGCTATTTGGAGGTCTCCTACAGCTGCACCAAAGAAAATGGCAGACAGTATTTCTCCTTTGTTCTTTTTCTTCCCTAAAATACTCCTTGATAAGGAAATCCACATTAACTCAGTGTCAAATACAGATAAAATGTGCCTATAAATGCAAAACTCAGTGGTGCTCCTGTAATTTCATTTCACTGATTTGGTAGTGTTAGTGAACACTTAGATGATCCAAGAACAATTAAATACTTAAATATAAAATGTGGTAACATTTCTCAGCTGTTCTTCACAGCGTGGGATCAGCCAGGCTTGAACCTAAGTTTCTGAGTCTGCAGAAGTTGCTGCAGTTCTCTTAGTAAAGATTGACATGTCAGCAGCGCATGTGCCAGTGGGGAACGGATAGTTGGAGAAGCAGCCCTATAGTGAAAGAGATCAGTGAAACATTGTCTGGTCCAACCACAGATATTTCTTCTTTTGACCCTAAGCGATCCCTTAGTAAATGATGCTAATGCTGCTGTCCCACAATAGGTTGGGGAGGTTTGTTACTGGATGTGACCAAGCGTTTGGATGTCTAGGAGATGAGAACCACAACAGAACTTGGCCAGTTACATCTCCACGGGGCCTTTGTGGTGACAGCCACACTGCCAGAGCCCCCAAGTGCAGGCGCATTTGAGGCTGATGGCAAGAACTGCCGTCAGAGCTGTCCGACAGCCTCAAAACAGCTAAGCCAAGCTGTGAAAGCCGCCTGCTTCCAGAGCAGCTACAGCTTTTCGGAGGTCACGCTCGTGGAAAAAGATCAATCAGTAGGATGCGTCTGTCTTTGCACTGTAATATATTTATGTTGGCAAACATTTGTTGTGTGGACTCAGTGTGTGTTACTGATGAATGAGATGATGTGGGAATTTTTCCATCTGCTCCCTTAGTAGTTTTGCCAATCTGCGTAACAGGTTTGTTTGTGACAGTGAAGTATCACACTCTTATAGCTGACAGTAACAGCGTGTACTCGCGCATCTGTGATTTAATTAGCCTACAGTCCTGTTTTTATTGAGCAATGGCTAAATCCACCAGCACAAGAGCTGTCTTCTGCCAAGTACAAGAGCAGGTTTGTACTTTTGAGCTTTTTGTACTTTTGAGCTTTTTGTACTTCATCATGAGATAATGCTTGCAGACGCTGGTACTCCCTGTAGTTGGTTGTGTGTGTCTGAAGGATGTCTGTATGATTTCTCTTTTACAATCTGGTCAAAAGCAACATTTTGAAGGAAATAGGGTTTTTTTTCTGAGGGCAAATACTAGAGTCTAGTATTCTAGTAACTATACTTCTGTTAATGTGTTTTATTAAAAGGTTTTTTTTGTCTGGCATTGGAAATGGCTCTTGGGCCTCCATTTCATAAAGATTAAGGGCATTGGACTCTCACTAAACAAACAAAAAAAAAAACCAACAAAAAAAGTTGTTAAGCACTTTACAGAACAGGAATAGATTTAAACATTAAAAGTTAAATGTGTGATGAGATGTTTTGCTCAATCATATTTTTTTTCCTTCTGGACCATCCTGGAAATGAAGTCCTGTGGTCCTAGGGAAATCCAGCAAAAATAAATTAAATTGACATTTCAAACCTGAAATTGATTTCTTGGGTGCTGTAACACTTAGATATAAGAGGGAAAGGTACAGCACTTTTGAGAGCATGGGTAGCATTTTCTGTTTTTCCATTTGTGATTTAATGGTCATAGTTCACTGAATTGGCCAAGAATACTCTTTCTCCCTTCCTCCCACAATGTGCATTAGTCACCATGGCTGTGATTTGATGTAGTCCTTTGGTGCACTGCAGCTACACTGACCTCAGTGGGAGTTTTCAGGTGCTTGTGAGTTTTCCTGAGTCAGAGACTTCACCGACTGGCTACTTTATACAAGTCTGCTGAAAGAGACACTGAGATCAGTGCATGTCTCCACTGAAAACAAGTACAGAGCAAAGACCTTCAGCTGCTATAATCAGCCAGCTCAGCACATCAATTGAAATTTGTTCCAAGAAATCCTGGCAACGCTGACAAAAAATTTATCTGCTTATGCGTGTCCAACGTTAGCCGTGTGGAGCCTCCTCTCACTTCTGCTGTAAAACTGCTGAAGTCTAGGATGAGGAATTTACAGATGCAGAGCTAGAAATTAAGAGAGAACATATTTGCTCTTTGAGGAAAGGAAATAAAATGCTAGGTGTAAGCTAGACATCGGATCAGATACTGGTAGTATAGGGACATAGGTGCGGTTTTGGTGGCAGGAAGGCAACATCTGTGGTACCTGGGAGAACTACTTACCCAAGCTGTGAAGGAAAAGTAAGTTGAATGTTACCTGTGCTGACAAATTGAACAATGATCATTCAGAAGTGGGAGGTGGGAGAGGGCAGACTTTTTCCAAAACCAGATGTGGGAAGCTCTTTGAATACTTCAGAGTAATGTGTCCAGAGAGTCGAAGGGTGTGACGCTTGTGCATATGCTTTTCTTTCTTAATTTCCTTGCTTTTTTTAAAAAAGGCAGGCATTTGCTTTGGGGAAGGGAAAGGGGCGGATAACTGACTCTTTGCCTTACAGGCAAACTGGAACTGGAAGTGAAGGGGAGCACTAATTCTGGGGGTAGCACTGGTAACAATGCTAGAAATCAACTGCAGGGAGGGCTGCAATAATCTGACAAAATTACTGTGCCTCAGAATTGAATGGCTGCACATTACGAAGTAAAAGATCTATGGTGATTGCATGTGGTAAACGTATGAAAATTAAGGCAAACGTATAACTTGTGTTTGTTAATGTCTGCAGAAAACCCATGCCTTTCAAAAGGTGCTGTAGAAAGAGATTAGGACCTGTAGCATTACAATGGTGTCTCCTCCAAAGAAAGACACATGGATGAATATGATGCTGTTAGTATTTGTATGGCTGTAGTTACCATTTGCGTGTTAATGTGGGTGTTCTTCTGAAAGGACTAAAACATGCTGTATCAGAATAAATTGATTTTATTGTAGAAAACAGAGCTGGGTTTATGATAGAAAACAGCTACAGATGGATCTGTGATCCAGGCTGATATCATCTTTTTTTTACCTAGGAATTCTTCTAGCAACTTGTGTATGCTATTCATGGTCCATATATTTGTTACATATAAACCCAGAAAATTCTTATTTATGAAACAATTATATTTAGGGGCACAAGAGATGCAAACAGCAATGTTACTATGAGAGTGCTTTAGTCAGACAGAACTTGGCTTTGGTTTGCACTTTGCATTTACACACAAGTGCAACTCTTCCAAGTTTGGAAATACTTGGAATGCTGATACCATTAGACAGCTTGGTGTCCTGTATCGTTTATTACTTTTGACAGAAGAAAAACTGCTAATTTACTTTCTAGGCTGATAAAATACACGTAAGTTGTTAGTATTAGTGGCAGCTGTGATTTCTCAGCCGGTATAAATTTCTTCAAAGGTGTGCTGCTTTTTGAATTACCACGAGTGTAGTACATACTGCATCCTGTCCTTTATAGCACATCCATTTTATCATCAAACGAATCTCTGCATGGCTGCCCTGCACATACCAAGGGAGGCTCATTAGGAACTGCTGCCCGTGTTCACATAAATTCATCAGCACAGACAGTGCACGCTAATTCCACATGCATGGGTTTTCTCATCCCTCGGGAACAGTCTGTCTTATCAAAAGCAGAATGACCCTCTTGTCAGCATAACAGATTTATTAACTTACAACAATCTTGTTTTGAAACCTCCTGCTGTGTTGTAGAGTTCCAGATGGCAAAACGCAAGAGCATGGCAGCAAGTGTATTTGTTTAAGACTTCCCCCCTCCCCGCTCCATTGATGAACTTGTCTTTGCCATCATAACTTCTGAGTGTGGCAGCCACCACTCTTAGAGCAAAAGGTTTCATTTATAGCCAAATATTGGAGTTCAGTGCCTTATTTAAATATTTCCCATTGTATATTTCTGCCTCAAATGCTTAACAAAACAGCAAGTCTGGATTAGTCAAAGCTATGAAGGATGTTGCAACTGGATGCAGCATTAAAGCCAAATGAGTTATAAAACATTTTGCAGAGTTCTGCTGCTAAAAATAGCTAAGCATTGAGTTGAGAAGATGCAGAGAGGCTGGATAAAGTCAGTCAGCACAACATTACCCAGCTCTTACAATGGAGAATATTTACCCACCATTAGCCTGCATGTCATTTAGGAGTTGGTGTCCTGTTGTCTACTGCATGAGGCCTTACTGTTTTTTTCTGTCTTATTTCATTCAGTTACCTGTTGTTCTTGCCTTTATTCCCTGGGCTATTTTCTGCAGGACTGCAGATTGTTCTTTTCGTTTGCATCATTGTCATCAGGCAGTGGACCGAAGTGTCATAAGTAGAATTGCTTAACATGTATTTAGCAGATCATTTATTTGTGTATACTTAACAGCTTTTGAATCTAAATACACACGGCCACAAAAAACCCCATCTGTTTTGGTAAGCATTTACTTCTTCCTAAAAATGGAAATCTAGCAGTTTTTAGTAAATAGGATAAATGTTATTTGGAAAATTACAGGAAATACAATTATAGTCAAATAGTTTCGGTTTGTGGGTTGGTAGGTTTTTGGGTTTTTTGTTAATTAAGCACTATTTTTTGGAAATTCCCCCAAACTCTCCTAGTATATTTATTTTTAAATTTCCTGTGAAAAATTAATTGAGTAAGTCTCCTAAGAAAAGATGTTGCCTTTCTAAATGAGGTTTAAAGCTTGTATCTTGTAATTCTGGTTTTTCTCTGTTGCAGTCCTCTTTCTACAGTAATGTACAAAAGTGTTTTCATAGAAATAGACAGTAACCGTAAAGCATGACCTCTTTCCCAAGGGTTTCATCTATATGGGAAGCTGACAACCATTAGCTTCAATTAAAAATGGGAGAACTGACATTTGAAGGGGTAAAATTAAGTAACTTGGCAAGTCTTAAAAGAAACTTGGATCATATCCTCTGAATCTCAGTTCACAGGAGCATCTTTCCTCTGAGAAACCTAAATAGTCTATTGCTTTATCATGCCATTCCCTTGCTAGGTTTTTTTTCCTTTTTCCATGTCACTTGGAAAATAAACTCCCAAAACTCCAGGGGACAGGAGCTGTCATCTGTTTTTATTCTCTGAAATAGCTAGCGTGTTCTTGGTTGTAGGAAATTAAATTATGAACAAAATTTAACCACTTCTTTCTTTTCTTGTTTGTATCATCTATAAATGCATTCTTTCTTAATTTATTTCTTTCTTCTTTTTCTAAGTGGTGGGCACCATGTGACATTAGCTTCCTTAAACATTCATATTCCAATGGATTTAATGAGCGTTTGGGAGCCAGATGGCATACCATATTTTTTTCAAAACATTTTAAAGCACATGACAGACAACTCATGTTGACAGGAGCGTTTCACTGAGGTGTCTGTAGAGCAAATGTGTTACTTGTTACTATTAGAGCAGAATAATTGTTTATGAAAGGCATCCTCAAGTTCAACAATGATTTGATGAAGTAAACAGAAATGATTTCTGCTATGTAAACACTGCGCACTCCACAGAAACGTTACCACTTGCATAGGTTGCCTAAAATAATTAAGGTCTGAGGGGAAATGCCTGATGCAGTATTATGCAATGATGGTCACTGAGGTCCAGATTTAGGCAATTTTGCTTTAAAGTCTTCAGTCTGTGGGCAATATTATGGAAAAAGCTATGGCTGGAGACAATAAAGGTGACGGCTTCTTTTTCCCGTAAGATGGAAAGAGAGAAGCATTCTTTCTCCCTTTGTCTACTAGGGAGAAAAACATGAAGGGAATAACCACGCAGAAGAAGGAGGACATAAAAGCAACGGGCTCTGCTGTTCTAGTCAAGATTGGTTGGAGCTGCAGGTACAGCTTAAAAAGTCATGCCTAATGAATCTCTTGCTGCAGAGACTCAGCAGGGAGGAGAAGCCAGCTATCTGATTGGGGAAAATGGCAGGGTCTTTGATCAATGCTTGATCATCTTCTCTGGTTCAGTATCTAAGCTTTGAAAATTAGGAAGGAAATACTAGCTTGACTCTTCTTAGACTATCTAGTGTTTCAGTTAAATTACTCTGAAAAGTTAACCTCTAGCTTGTCTTTAAAAAAAATTAAAACATGGACAAATGTACTTCATTCCTAGATTTTATTCATTATTTTTTTCTGTCTAATTTTCAGTGGTCTTCAGAACTGGTATTTTTGGCAAATGTATAATTCTCTAAAAAAAAAAAGAAAAAAAGACCCTGCTCAAGCAATGGTATACGACCTTTATGTCTGTTGAAAGAACTTGGATGGGGAGAGTGTGCTGCTTTTGTCAAGAAAAAAGAACATGATGTGTAGAAACTGGGTAAAGAGAGCCTGAAATCTGACAGAAAGTGGAGCTTGTCCACAGCAGGCTGGGGATAATCTACCACTGCAATGTGCAGAATACAGCATATTCTGTATGTTCGGAATAGAAACGATACATAATCTTATAAAGAAGATGTACACAAGTAAGAATAAAAAAAATAAGAGTATACTTAAAATAGATAAATGAATTTTTCCTGTTCTGGGAAAATGAAACTCAAACAGGCTCCTATAGCACCCTACAGCTATATCCACCTGCGTCACATGGCTTTCAGTCAGGAGAGTTGTTAATCACTTTTGCATTTTCATAGCAAATTTAGTCATAGTGGGATGAAATACACACCTTCTCAACTGATCTAAATTGCTCTTTTTCCCTCCCTTTGCGGAAATATTTTAATTGTCTTTTCTATAAAGCAAATATCTGGGATTCATAACAAAATTCCTTCCCACGGCTTAGGGACAGCAACTTGTGCCATCCTGGGTTTCTGTAAGCTACACTGTTAACTGTGTGTGGTCAGGCAGGAGTGGTTACCAGGCCTCTTACAAGGAAATAGAAAAATGTTTGACTTCTAGCAGAATCTCACGATAAACTGTGCTCTTGAAAATCAAAACCTATAAGGAATGATTAAAATATAAAACTGCTGAAATAGGGTATAAATTTCATGTAATCAAAAGTTATTTGATCTGACGCTCTGGCACGAGCAATAGTTAATTCTTTCTAAGGCTACTAATAGCTTCTGATATTTTTTGAAAGAAATTATTCACTGTGATAGGTAAATTAAAAAATAGTGCAAGCAGTCATCTAAAAATACCTCTTCTCATCCTTAATAACCTAATCCCTAATCATTAGGCCAATTGATTAGGTTTTATTTTGATTTACTGCTTTATTGGAAGGATGTACAACAGTAAGGACTTCTGTATGTCACAAGGAGATGAAGTCTTTAGCTGCTCAGTTAAGTACATGAGCAGGATTAAATGGCAGCAAAGTATTTCTGGAAGGAGATGCGATATGAAACTAGATTTATTTAGGACAATCTGATAGAGAAAATTAAATGTTGGGAATTGAGTTCCTTGAAAGCACTCCAAGTATTTCTGTATGTTTCAGGCTGCAAAATGGGTAACAGCTGTAAAGAATATTGGGTTTGACATTTCCTATAAAACTGGTGAAGATAAAGGAGGTGAGCAGTCTGACATCTGAGTGACTGTCACCATCGCTATCACAGTTGCCATTTATTATAGATGCTGTTCAACACTCATTGCTGGCAAATCATCAGCTGAAGTTTTGCCTGTGTTAAGTCCTTATGTTTACGATCACAGCTATTTGTAATTAGCGGTGGGATGACTACATGGTCCCTTGACTGGCTGCTTTCTGTCAGTAAGTAGATGTGCTACATGAAGTTGGTATTCCTGTACTCAGTAAATTTGTGCCTCATTAGGGCTAACCTTGAAAACATATCCATGGTCACATAATGAACATGCGGTAAAATAGGTAAGGTTATAAAAACATTTTGATGCTTGTGGATATGCCTTCAGTTTCACGCTTCAAACAGCTTTTGGTCTCTTCCTTTTCATAGATGTTACAAATTTCAAAATAGCTATTTGGAGGAATCGGAAGTATTTCACCTCCACGTGTATCAGGTCCCCTATTTGCCGTGGACTAATTACTCTGTGTTTAAAACAGAGACTTTGCTTGTATAAGTTCTTAGAGCTTCTCATGAGAAGGGAGGTGAAGGACCAATTCATGTTGCTTATTCACTGTATTTTACTATTCCTGCAGCATAGGCCTTTAGCTGAATTTTATTACCCTAATGAGTTCAGTCCAAATCATTAAGTAGAATCCTTCCATCTTTATTCCTCCCTGCCCTTCTTTCTGACTTTGCCTCCTTGTTCTTGTCATATTCTCCCAACATCTCACTGTCCCCTTTCCCCAACAAAGCAAACTTTAAGACACAGGACATACAGAGCTCTAAATGTAAATATGAGAGATGCAGTAAATTTTCAGAAGACTGCTTCACAGGACCAATGTGGGCAACAGTTCAGAGCTCTCCATAACATCTGTGGACACTCAAAACCTGAAACTCTGATTAGTGATATATTAGGTCAGGAAAACTTTGGCACTTGCTCCAATACAGGAAGGAAATTTTGGATTTTTAGAAGTTTTTTTTCCTGTTAGTCTTAATGCAGAGATCAGTTTTCTGATGTTTAGAAGCTAAAACCCTGTTACCTTTGCTGATGGGTACTTCTCAAAATACTCTTGCTTTCACCAGCAATTGCAATGACAGCTAAACGGATTTTTACAGGATAAATTAATCCTTGAAATGAGTGGTGATGGATCTTATTTTGCAGCTTATATAAATGTAGTGAATTGCATTAGGGATGAAACTATGAAAAGCAGAATGAGGAAGTTAAGGTTGTGTCCATACATGAAATAAAAACAAATTATGCAAGGTCTTTGGTGGACTTTTATAAAGGCATTTAGCGCTTTTTAAGTGCTGTTCCTGAGACTACTCGTTTTCTCTATTGAGTATATTAGATACCATTAAATCGCCTCTAAGAAGAGAGTTATTCAGTCAGGAGTACTCAAACACTTCTGCAAAACTCTTGGATGCTATTGTACCAGACTTCTAGTGGGCATTCTTAGCACTTACGAAATGTGCAACACACAAAAACCATCCTTTCTATAAAAAATGGTCAGTGGAGACTGATGGGAGTTAGACATGTCCTTCTGTCGTGCTGTCAGTTATGCTTGTTTACAGATTACCTTCCTGGGAGATGCTGAATGCTGTGTGTGATGCTCTTTGCAGTTTTGAAAAGCTGTCTAAGAAGTGCTGTACAGAAAGCGGTGAATTTACTCGCTGGATAGTTGAGCCATTTAGTTTCTCCTTGTTCCCAGCCCTTGCTGGGTTGGGACTGATGAGCTCAATGCTGATAAGATACACTCTGCGGCAGTGCACTGCTTAGATGAGGAGTCAAATGTATGGAGGGAAGAAAGAGAAATAGGAGAATCAGAGAGATGTTGAGATCCCAGTTTCCATCTCTTTGGTCTGAAGACTCCTGATACACAATAGGAGTGGCCAGTGCCTGTGGTCAAACCAAGATACTCTACAGAGGCTGAGTATATGCCAAAGCTGCTATTTCTTGACGATATTTTAGGGGTGGGTAGGTGATGGTAGGGTTGTTTTCTTTTAATGTGTAGGGTGCTGCACTCTTAGCAATGGATGAAACAGCAGAAATACAAGCTTCTCTCTGTTGCTTCTGTGGTATGCCTGACTTTTCACTGGAAGCAGCAGCAGTTCAGTGATTGTCCTAACTTAAACATGGGCCTCATGCTGAAGTGTAAAATAATACCAGTCATAGTGGGGAAACCTGTTTAGCTAGGAGGCTATGAAAACATGAGGTAATTTGCCAAAGCCTCTGGTGGCTTTGTTTTGGTCTTTTTTATTCCTTCCTTTTGTTTGAGTTTTTTGTTTTGTTTTTTTTTTAAGAGGAAAGACTTTTCACAGGGGCACCAGGAATAAGTTTCTTAAGAGGAAAAAGTTTGCACGCATATTTGTTGAAAAAGTACACCGAAATTGTACAGAATCACCTCATGTTGGTGTTGGCATGGTAGAAGTTCACTCTTGCAATACAATTACAAATATTGCAGAAACTTTGGATAGTCTAGAAAAACAAAACAGACTGTAGCATAATAAAAAAAAATCTCTGAAGAACAAAAATATGGTAATTTGGCCATTTAAATATCTGAACTGGTGTGGTTGGGAAAAGTTTGCCAAGTTGCCAAATTGCAAAATCCTAGGAGGAGAGGGGAATGGTTTTCTGTCACACAGGTAGATGGTTGATTTTTTTCTGCAGCACTTCATCTCAGCTTTTGTATTGCTTGCCTAGAAGGCTGAGACCATTCAAAGAGATTTGGGAATTGCAATGTATAACTCATAAGTTATATAATTTATATATTATATATATGTGTGTGTATATATATAAAATTATTAAGTAGACCTGATTTTCCCCAATGCAAATCACAAGTGCACATCTGAAGAAAGGGGTGACTTAGGCTTGAAAGGAACAGAAAGAGTCAGCAACCTCAGTGCTGAGCTCCTAAGGCAAAGTGGAAAATTACTATGAGCCCTGACAATGGTGTTCCTGTAATGGCCAGAGAGAGCTTGCCTAGAATGAGGCACCTCGTCCAGTTATCCCCTTTTCTGCAGCAAGAAATGCATAGCAATCTATAGACTGTGTGACCTGCCACCCGGTTATCATCTGGCGTAGAAAGAAGGAAACCTCAGAACAGAATTAAGCCGGTGAAGAGTTTGTAAGTCCACAACTACTGTATCCCAGATACGCCCTCATCATCAGATGCTTAACCTAGAGAGGTCATTTTTAATATGCTGGCTGAAAAGAAAAATAGTTTCTTCATTCAACTGTTGATTTCAACAGGTGCTTAATCCCCAAGCTCTTACATCTCTAGACAGTAATCATCTCTGTGGCTCACTTCAGTTTTTTGTTGTTGTTCCTATAAACTGAAACTGCTTCAGACTGTGTTTATGACAGTCTTGTTCAATTGTGAGAAACTGTCGGTGTCCATGTTTCCATTAAGACAGAAGATTTGAAAACAGGTTTTATTTCAGCTGAGAGCTCCAGCCAGCAGGCTTTTGTTTGAAATGGGAGTGACTCGTACTTGCAGTCAGTTCTCCAGTTGCTTTGTCTCAGGCCTTACACAAAACCCATATAACACGGTTGGTATGTTTTTGCAAGCAGTACAGGGAACAGTATGAAAATACTGCTGGACCTTTGAGCAGGGTGACTCTCTCACATTTGTCTCCCAGCAGAGACAAATTTAAGAGACCACAGATTTGGGGACCAGTGATTAGTACTCAAGTTCCTTTGTAAATCTAGGTGCAAATCCAAAACCAAGAGGAATTTAGAAGAGCTAATACAGGAGACTTAAGATACAGTACTGGCTAATGGCCCCTGTTCTGTGATGTTATGCTTTGATTTGCATATTATGCTTTTAGATACATTAAATATCTTTTCCTGTTTGAGGATGTTGTGCTTTTCCCCTGTTAATAGAGAAATGCTTACTTGAAAGCAGTATCTGAGTTATGTGGGAGAACGATTGGAACATTTTAAGAAAAGAATAAAAAGCTCTCTTAGGAAGAGTGTTTTTAATGCCTGAATGCATTAGGCTTCAGGAAAGAAGCTGCGTCATTTTGTATATTGAGAACAAGTTCCAAATGTGTGTACAAGTATATATGGCCACATAGAGAGCCATACAAGAATTATTAGCTTATAGTTCCACATTAATAGTAAGCCAGACATAATAACAGCCAGTATTGAGCTAGCTGTTATAGATTTGGAGATGATGGCTGGAGCAGGTCTTTCAGATCACACTCATTTATCAGCTGCTCTCCCCTAGAAAGGCAGGTACTCAGTACAACACTGATTTCTCTCTTGGACTCTAGTAGCTTGTCTTGCTTTAATGGGAAAATAGTGTGAATAAACTGGCTCAGATGAAATTTGCTTAGACTCTGTTCTCATAGTTTAACCAGGAATCCAGAGGAAAAAGGCTAATGTCACTCTGGCCAGTGAATGAACATTTTGTTTTAAACAATCAGTTAATGAGCAAGAATTGAACAGAAATCTTGTCTGAACTTTCAAAAAGGATATTTTACTTTGTCTACTACAACACAATTTAAAAAAAAATACAGTACTTGTGCTTACTCTTGTATCAGCAAAGTGCTAGCAGTGTACAGCAAAGATCAGCTTTTCTTTAACGTTCTTACAGGGTTAGGTCAGCTCTCTGGATGAGGACACAGGTCACAAATAGGTTAAAGTCATAATTATTAATATGATTTTCACATAAAATCTGCCTAGTCTTGTCCTTGTACCATATGGTGCTCAAAGTTATTCTCTGTACACTATCCCCGTCTTTAAAAAACATGCCATACTAAGGACAATCACAAATTATTCAATTCATACTTTACTTACATGTATCGCTTGAAGAAAAAGCCATAATATTCCCCTGTGATTCCTGATTCTTAGTTATGCTAGAAACTAAAAAGTCTTGGTGAGAGACTACTCAGAGTCAGTCTCAGCTCCCTTTGCCTTTTCTTATTTATCATTGGGAGCTCTGGCTTTTCAGAATACAGCATATTTGGAAATGTCGTTGCATCATAAAATCTCATTTACTTTTTTGAAAACAGGACCAGCTTGCGATGTATTTGCTGAAAGAAACTAATTTTGCATAACAGCTTTTGCATAACAGATGTTCATCTGTTTAGGAATGCCTAAATCTGTTTTTCTTTCTCTGTGTAAAGAATGATCCATGGAAAAAGAATCCTACATGAATACAGGTAATGCTATTAAACCCTCTACAGCTGGGAACATTTATAATCTGAAATCCTGAATAACAGCCTTCAAGTCAAAGGCAAGAACTGTACAAGGTTGCACTCCTGCTGAGCTCATAGAAACTCCCGTGTGATTTTGACACTTGTTACTTTGTGGTACCTTTTAATAATAATTTTTCTCAAAGAAAAAAAATTCGAAGTGTATTCATATAGCTAATTGTGATTGGTTTTATTCTGCTCAGGTGAAAAAGTTTACTCAGTATTTGTGACTTTAGACTCCGCAGGAACCTCTCCCGCATATCATCAGACATAAATGTTAACAGCGTTATTGTTAAAACATAGCAGGTTTTTATATTAGTTGAATTGCACATCATGAAGTTTATTTTGGTTAGTAAACAGGAACTCTAACAAGTGTTTCTGTATTTTGTGTTTAGCTACCTTTAAACGTTTCTGATTTAATTCTACTGATATAGTGATGCCTAGGGATTCAGGGGAAAGGAAATGTGAAAATCAAAAAGACAAAATCCTTGTTCATCTGCTTGTACATATCTACACATGAAACACCCTCTTGTACATGGAGGGGGAAACAAGGACAGGACAGAGAGCTGCAGCTCAGGGTGTGGCAGCTACTTCATGCCCCATATAAACTCTGGCCATGAGTACCGGGGCTAGGCGAGACGCATGGGACAAGTGGCTCAGATGGATGTTGTGGTGATACTTAGATATAAAAAACAGTTTAAAACTTCAGAGCATGAAAGGAAGGCAGAAGGTCGGACTCATGGGTGAACTCTGAGGAGTAGAGAGGAGCACGCAGGGCTGAAACCCATTCTGCTTGTGGATGCTGTGATGGTGGCCCTGCCAAAGCCAGGCTCCCTCTCGCCAAGCAGTGACCACTGCACCACGGCAGCTTTGCTTTGCCCAGGCTGCGACGCTGACTCAGAGGGCGCAGCCTACACATCAGCACCTCCCAGCTCCCATTCTCGCTGTTACCAGGATGAATGGCTTCCATAAGCAGGTGGTTTCTTTCATTCCCACATCTCTTGATGCTTGCCTTCGGTTCAGAGCTGAAACATCACCATGTTGGGGTGATACCAAAAATGCCAGCAAATAAACTCTCCAAGAGCACCCAACTCGTCCAAGAGCAAACTCTCCAAGAGCATCCTTTAATAGTGCTGGATACATGAGGGAATGATTTTCATCAATCATGTGTAATGAGACAAGCGCTGGTTACAGAATGTTTCCCGCTTACATGCAGATGTATGCATTTTCCCAGAAATCTCATGCATATTCTGTTACTTTCCAAGGACTAATTTTAATGTTGTTATAAAAAATTCACAGCAGCCAAATGTCTACTAATTGGAGCTTTGGAGCCAGTTCTCTCTCTGACTTGCATTTTAGAGAGGGAAACTCTGCAAACAGAGGTGATTATAGAAGAAGACACATCTGTTCAGCACAGATCATACTGAACACAAGACACTGTCTTTGAGAAATGATAGTGTCTGGAAAAACACTGTTTGAAAGAAAATGCCATAAAGAAAACCATGGTCTCAGAGGGAATGGCAGGAAGAAGTGCCAGGGGAGGTCTAGGTTGGATATTAGGAAAAGGTTCTTCACTCAGAGGGTGGTGGAGTGCTGGAACAGGTTCCCCAGGGAAGCATGAAGGAAGGAATAAATCATTAAGAATAATAAGAATAATAAGAATCAAATCTTGGCCAGCTTGCTGTAAGAAAGAATGTGATTGTAACAGGAGTTTAACTTGTCTACTAGTTGAAACAAGAACAGTCCCCGCACAGGAACAAAGGACAGACCTGAGTTCACCGAGAGGACACAATGAGGAAAGAGGTAAGATAAGGAGCATCAGAGGATTCTGAAGACACAAAGGAACTGTGATGTACATTCAAGAGTGGGTGATATGATAAGAGTTCTATGTATGTTTAACCAATATTTCCCAAATATGTAACCAGCATTTTTCACAATCTATATGAATATGTATGTTTAACCAGTATAAAAGTCCTGTAATGAGCCTCATTGGTGACACACATTGGGTGAAATGATGCCCTCTGTGTCCAATGCCTGCTTAATAATCAAATTGGCATTGAGTTTGGCGTTTTCCACGGCATCAAGCAGCAACGGCATCAAGCCTGACAGGAAGCATTCGGACAACACCCTCAAACACGTGGTGTGAATTTTGGAGTTGTCCTATGCAGGTATCGGAGTTGGTCTCAATGATTCTTGTTGAGTCCCTTCCACATTTTGTGTCAACTTTCAAAAAACGCAATGGCTTGGATGAAGCTTAAATCAAAATATTCCTGCCAAACTAACCTGGTCACCTTTGATGACGAGGTGACCCGCTTACTGGATGAGGGAAAGGCTGTGGATATAGTCTTCTTGGACTTGAGTAAAGGCTTTGACACAGTTTCTCACAGCATACTGCTTAGGAAACTGTCATTCTCTGGCCTGGACAGGCGCACACTCTCCTGGGTGGAAAACTGGTTGGATGTCCGGGCCCAAAGAGTTGCGGTAAATGGAGGCCAGTTACAAGTGGTGTCCCCCAGGGCTCAGTGCTGGGTCCAGCAATGTTCAATGTCTTTATCAATGATCTGGATGAGGGGACTGAATGCACCCTTAGCAAGATTGCAGATGACACTAAGCTGGGAGGAAGTGTGGATCTACTGGAGGGTAGGGAGGCTCTGCAAAGGGATCTGAACAGGCTGGACTGCTGGGCTGAGACCAATGGCATGAGGTTTAACAAAGCCAAAGGCCGGGTCCTGCACTTGGGGCCCAACAACCCCATGGAGTGCTACAGACTGGGGGAAGAGTGGCTGGAAAGCTGCACGGAGGAGAAGGACCTGGGGTAATGATTGACAGCCAACTGAACATGAGCCAGCAGTGTGCCCAGGTGGCCAAGAAGGCCAATGGCGTCTTGGCTTGTATCAGAAATGGTGTGACCAGCAGGACCAGGGAGGTTATGCTCCCCCTGCACTCAGCACTGGTGAGACCGCACCTTGAGTACTGTGTTCAGTTCTGGGCCCCTCACCACAAGAAGGATGTTGAGGCTCTGGAGTGTGTCCAAAGAGCAACAAAGCTGGTGAGGGGGCTGGAGAACAAGTCTTACGAGGAGTGGCTGAGAGAGCTGGGGTTGTTTAGCCTGGAGAAGAGGAGGCTGAGGGGAGCCCTTATTGCTCTCTACAACTACCTGAAAGGAGATTGTGGAGAGGAAGGTGTGGGTCTTTTCTCCCAAGTGACAGGTGATAAGACAAAAGGGAATGGCCTCAAGCTCCACCAGGGGAAGTTCAGGCTGGACATCAGTAAAACGTTTTCCACAGAAAGGGTCATGGGGCACTGGCAGAGGCTGCCCAGGGAAGTGGTGGAGTCACCACTCCTGGAGGTATTTAAAAGATGGGTAGATGAGGTGCTCAGGGACATGGCTTAGTAGCAGACAGGAATGGTTGGATTCGATGATCCAAGAGGTCTTTTCCAGCCTAGTGATTCTATGATCCTATGACTCTATAATTCTGCTTTCTCTTTTTTTTTTTTTTTTTTTTTTGTAATAGCATCTTGTATCGGGGGAGGAAAAGCGCCTCCCTAAGGAAAGCAAACACAACGCTGCTGGGAAAGCGGGAGATCAGTTCCCGCTCCCCTCGACCCCGCGGTTGGTAGGAGGGAGGAGCGCCCGCGCCGCCACGGAGGCAGCACCGCCCCTGCCCTCCCCCCCTCCTCCCCCAATCCCACGATGGGCGGGGCGGGAGCGCGCGCGCCGACGCTCCACGTGATGAATGGGCGGAGCGGGCGGGCGCGCGCCCAGCCAGCGCCCCCGCCCCTTGGCGGCTCCACCTGCGGCCCGGCCCCGAGCCCTCCCACCCCCCTTCCCAGCCTCCTTCCCTGCGCCGCGGGTCGGAGGAGGCTGCTGGGAGCGCAGGGAAGGCGGGGAGGAGAAAGGAGGTTCGCTGAGAGGGAAAGAAGGGCTGCGCGGGCGGGGAGAGGAGGTGTCCTGGCGGGATGCGGCGGCTCGGGGCGCTCCCTGTGTCCCCGCTCGAAGCGCTGCGGGCGGGGGGCAAAGGTGGCGTAGGCGGGGCGGGGTGGAGGGGCAGCTTTTCCCGTTTGGCCAGGCTGAATGGGATCGTTGCTCCCTGATGCGGGGTTTTTCCTTTCCCAGGTCACAGCTCCGAAGGATCTGTATGGCTCTGTTGTGCTGAAACACAGAGGAAGCCACAAAGTTGGTGAAGGGTGAGAGGGGAAGGATGAAGTCGCTTGGTCTGCTCAGCCCGGAGAAGGGGACGCTGAGGGGGGACCTCGTAGCAGTTTACCGCTTCCTCACTGGGGGAGGAGGAGGAGCAGGGGCTGGTCTCTTCTCTCTGGTGACCAGTGATAGGATCTGAGGGAATGAGGTTGAAAAAGTTGAGGTTGTTCAGCCCGGAGAAGAGAAGGCTGCGGGGAGACCTTATAGCGACCTTCCAGTACCTGAAAGGGCTACAAAAAAGCTGGAGAGGGACTGTTCATAAAGGCATGTAGTGATAGGACATGGGGGAACGGGTATAAACTGGAGAGGGACAGGTTTAGGTTTGATATAAGGAAGAATTCCTTCACCATGAGAGTGGTGAGGCACTGGCACAGGTTGCCCAGGGAAGTTGTGGCGGTCCCATCCCTGGAGGTGTTCAGGGCCAGGTTGGATGGGGCCTTGGGCAGCCTGATCTAGTGGGATGTCCCTGCCCATGGCAGGGGGGTTGGACCTAGATCACCTTAAGGTCCCTTCCAACCCAAACTATTCTATGATTCTGTGAATGGCAGGAAGGTGTGCCAGGGGAGGTTTAGTTTGGCTAAGGTTCTTCACTTAAAAGGTGGTGGAGTGCTGGAACAGGCTCCCCAGGGAAGCAGTCACGGCACCAAGCCTGACAATATTCCAGAAGTATTTGGACAACACCCTCAGACACATAGTATGGATTTTGAGGTTGTCCTGTGCAGGGACAGGAGTTGGACTCAATGGTCCTTGTGGGTCCCTTCCAGCTTGGGTCATTCTGTGATTCTGTCTGAAAACACCGTTGAATTGTGCTCCCCCTGTAAATGCCTGGTTAGCACACAAGGGACTTGATCTGTTCTTTCTGAGAATGGTAGATCCATCCAAAATGGTGGTGATCCAAGGTTTTTTCCTTTCTCACAGAGGCTAGGAAGGGTCGAATAGGATGTTTTAAAGAAGTTGTTTCCCCACAGACACCTATTTGGCTCCTGTGTAGCTAAGCACATTCTGAATTACTTGGACAATACATACAGGTCTGACAGCGTTTATAAACTGTTATAAAATTGTTCACTTGACATTGGTTAGGAGTGAAGGAGTTGGACAAGACAACTTCCAGAGATCCCTCCTAATCTATATTATTCCATGTTTCAAATGGAAAATAAGAGAGTAGGTATGCTCAGCGTTGGTAAGAACAAACTATGAAGGAGGGAATCCTAGTACAACATTGCTGGAACAAGTAGGCAAGAACTCCTAAGAGTTGGTATGGTAATTTGGTAAATGACGAGATCAGTTATGATGGGGAAGGTAGCCTGAGACTTTGTTTCAGACATAAAAACTCTCATCAAAATACAAGTGAGTGGGCTGTTCCTTTAGCCTGCAAAGATAGTAAGAGCTGTAGCTACTGGGGTGCAAGACCTCTTGATTCCATGTCTTCCAATCCAGCTACCTAATGAAGACTACTCGAAAGATTTGTCTTTCTGTTGAGGCAGTGGTGCCCTGTTTTATCACTAAGGAGTTGTCTTCATGCAGGACATCTTTTTGTACGTGTTCTATCGAAAGGGCTGCCACATGCGGTGCAGATATTTAATCTTCTTCCTACTTTTAGGAAGCTGATTTCTACTTGCCAGTGGAGGCAGACAGGTGGGTTGATTTCAAGCACTTATGCTTTCTTTGTTACAGAAAAGGAAACCCTCTGCTCTTTTGGGCCCTGTCACAGAAGACTGAAATCATTATGCCGTTATTTGAGCTTATGGTCTCCTTGTATGCTTAGCAATGTGTGCTCTTCTGGCACTTTTCTGGTTATCACGCATCAAAAAGGGTATAATAGACCTAAGTAAGACAAAGAGTATGGTGGCAGGGTTAAGAGCTTGTATAGTCTTTAGTGAGGTACAGAATGTATTCCATATGTATAACAGTAACTAAATAGACTTGAAGGAGGATATAGGGGGTGGGTAAAATAACAGAAGAATAGACTCTGAAGTTAGGAACAGTAAGGGGAAGATGTGAGGAGAAATGCATAGTATTATCTAATCAGAAGGCAGATTATGAACAAAAGGAAGCACTTTTTCACAAATAATGGAACTCATTGCCTCAGGATGTTATGGAGGCGAAGTATAATTGGGTTCAAAAAGTATTCAAATGTACGGAAAAGAGCTTCATTACTATTGCTTAGATTCTGCCTCTGGCTCCACAGGAAATCCCAGAACAGCTGATTGCTTTCTAGAGGCTGCAGAATAAAAGGACATTCTGCAGAAGTACTTTTTTCTTACGCTCTTCCCTAAATATTTAAATTTCAGAATAATTCCATATTTCAAGAAGCTTTTTTTCCCTTTTTTTCTTCAAAAGCAGCTTGAAGGAGGATATAGGGGGAGGGTAAAATAACAGAAGAATAGACTCTGAAGTTAGGAACAGTAAGGGGAAGATGTGAGGAGAAATGCATAGTATTATCTAATCAGAAGGCAAATTATGAACAAAAGGAAGCACTTTTTCACAAATAATGGAACTCATTGCCTCAGGATGTTATGGAGGCGAAGTATAATTGGGTTCAAAAAGTATTCAAATGTACGGAAAAGAGCTTCATTACTATTGCTTGGATTCTGCCTCTGGCTCCACAGGAAATCCCAGAACAGCTGATTGCTTTCTAGAGGCTGCAGAATAAAAGGACATTCTGCAGAAGTACTTTTTTCTTACGCTCTTCCCTAAATATCTAAATTTCAGAATAATTCCATATTTCAAGAAGCTTTTTTCCCCTTTTTTTCTTCAAAAGCAGAAACAAAAACCTCTAGGGTTAGTGTTAAAATGTAGGATTGTGTAATGTAATTTAAACGTAAGTAGAACAGTATCAAATAATGCTCAGTGATATTTGCAATGTGGATGTCCACACAATATACTTAGGACAGCGTGAGACTTTGGGTCTCAGTGACTTTAGGACAAGATGGGTGCTTGCAAGAACAGTATAATTGCAGCTGCTACATTGGCTTTGAATAAACAGCTGAATGATACATTATAGCCTATAGATATATATATTGCATTTCATTAACTGAATAGGAGTTATCATAACACTAGTATTGAGATGCTAGATTACATGCGTAATTTTTTTCTTGAAGAAATAACTTGCATGTGTAGAAGTGGTGTCTCATTTAGTTCAAGTATTTACTTGTGAATAAAAAGTTAACAGATCACTAATTCTATAATCTGATACTACAAAAGGCTACAAACTAGTAAGGGCTGAGATGTTGACATGAACAGTGGTTATTCTTTTGCTTTGACCTGAAGTTCATGGATTTGTTTGCAATTTGTGAATTAGTTTTGAAGATGGGCAAGGTTTGCGCCATTTTTGGAGGATCCCGAGGAATAGGAAAAGCTGTTGCAGAATTACTGGCACAGAAAGGCTGCCGCCTGGCGATTATTGCTAGAAATCTGGAAGTAGCCCAAACCACTGCACGTAGTCTTGGTGGTATGTATGCTGCTTTGCAATTGCTTCTTCACTGTCCAGTGTTTAGGTAACTTGTGAAAGTAGTGAGTGGTTAAATAAACATCATTGTTTAACTCGATGAAAATGAAAATAAAGGCTGAGAAATTTGAAAGAAAAGCTATATTAGTGCAATTCTGTTTTCACAATATTTGTTGTGAAAGTTAAGTATGTTAAAAGACATGTCGAAGATACATGAATTGTAAGATGAGAGGAATTGTTCAGGGTCACCAGAGGGAGGTGGTATGAATTGAGTCATCTTTGGCTCCTGACCAAGCCAGGACTGAGACCTGTCTGCTGATGCTAAACTTTCAATTTTGAAAGGCCAAAAATATAAAACAAGAAATTGTCCCATGACTACTCAGTACTATACTTGAAAATTGTCCTTATTTAATCCTTTGGAGATTAAATGGATTCCTCAAAATATAACTAGTTCAACATCTGCTTTTGCAATTTAGTTGATATATTCTGAAGAAATTTTGCCATCTTTTACTGTTATTATGATTTGCATTTATTTCAATATAGCAGGACATTTGGCACTAAGCTGTGATGTATCCAGTGAACAAGAAGTCCAAAATGCTTTTGAGGAGATGCAGAGGAAATTAGGTCCTATTAACTACTTGGTTAATGCAGCTGGGATCAACAGGTTAGTTATTCATTGCAAGACAATATGTAATTTTAGACGACAGCATCTTATTGTAAAGTGCTAATGGCTTTTATATTTAGTAAGAGCATTGTTAATGAGTACATCTGAAAACAATACTGATATTTTGTCCCTGATGACAGTAAAGTTCTAATAGATGATAGAGTTTTTACTGTAGTTTTTGCAATTGAAGTTTGTTAGTTCCCTCTCTGCTTCCCTTTCTTCTAATTCTTCCCCCTGAAATGGTCCAAAAGAGTGCTTGGTAACCTACAAAGGAAGCTTTGTTGCCAAAGGCACAGCTAACTCTTTTTTTTCTAGCTGTGTGGTCCTTGGAATGTCATTGTTTTGAATGTTAGAATGTATAAAACCATGTAAATCTCCATTAATATTCTGTTCATCAGTCATTTTCTGTTATGAGTAAGGTAGTGATTGGAGTTGTTCCTTGAGTTCCTTCGGGTTTTCTTTTCTGTTTGTCAGGGATGGTTTGTTACTGAGAACGAAAACTGAAGATATGATAACCCAGATTCACACCAACCTTTTGGGAACAATGTTGACATGCAAAGCTGCTGTAAAAAGCATGATTCAACATCAGCAAGGAGGTGCTATTGTCAATATAGGTAAGTTGCTTGTCTGATACAGTGGAGTTCTATGTAGAGGTTTCCCAGAAAGGTTTAGTAGATGTCATGTTGTTAATTGTTAAAATTGACTGTTTTCTTTGTATTTGGACATTTTCTACTTAGCATTTCTTTGTAAATGCTTATTCTTTTGTGTAATTTCAGCAACTTCTAAATGTAAAACCATCTTGTTTCAGTAATAAATGTCAGAGTTTATAGTTCATTTAAAAAAAAATTACCGTTCTTTATTAGCTTTTTCAGTAGCTAAATCTACCAGCAGCTGGTTATAAGTTAAGAATCAAATAGGTGCAATTGTGGGTTTTTTCTGTTCAAGGATATATTTCTAGAAAACTCTTCATTTTACTGCTGCTTATTGGTCACGGATATATGAATTCCACAAAAATCACAGATAATTGGAGGGATTCACTTATCTCAGCAGTAGGCTATGAAGTACATTTCATAATACACTTTTAATTCCTTTTTTTGTAATCTCATCTTCCATTCCAAATATAAAACTAAAATGATAATGCCAGTGCAAGGTTTCAAATTAGCTATTTAATCTTCTCTTTGATGTTTCTTTATTTTAGGAAGCGTTGTAGGACTTAAAGGCAACTCTGGTCAAAGTGTATACAGTGCTAGCAAAGCAGGATTAGTTGGATTTTCACGCTCTCTTGCTAAAGAAGTAGCAAAAAAGCAAATTCGAGTCAACGTGGTTGCTCCAGGTTAGTTTTTCGGAAGCTCCTACTATTGCAATAGTGATAGCAAGACTGCTGGATAGTTGCTGTACTCTGAAAGTAACTTAAGACAAATTGCTTTAATTTACTTCAAATTTTGTTAGTGAACTTTTCAATTTCTTTTTTTTCAGTTTGAAGTATAACACTTTCTTCTATAAAACCTTCAGTCTATTTAAGAGAATATTGAGAAATAGGGAAAAATGTGTCTACCTGTTCCTTTATCCATTATCACATAACAAATATGTGTTTTTCTTTGTTCCTCCTTCAAACCCTGCTGTCCTTGCAGATGGAAGGATTAGAACTAATTATATACAGACATCTACCCTTGCCTCCTGCTAGAGAACGCTTATTTGTTGTTAGAGAAACATGAAAGACCATGAGAAGCTGGCGTGAAAGCATCCCTGTCTAGCCCTGTAGTATAAGGAGGGAGTCTTGAAAGTAAGTTCTGTGAAGATAAGGCTGTGATTTCACAAGGCAATCCAGTTCAAGCAAACAATAACCCTTAAGGACAAATCCTTCTGTCTTTTCTGACTTTTTCCCCTCGTAGCTGCTCACTTTGCGCTAGCTCTAATGCCTTTCAGACCTCTACATGAACCAGTTCAGCTTGTGAATTAGGCAGTACTTTCCCTTCTTGGTGGCAGGTAGAAAGCAGATAAGATCAGGTTTTTATGAAGCTGCAGCTTATGTGAAGAGAAATGCAGCAGTGGGAAAACTGAATATCAGATAACTGAAAAATGTAAAGAAATGTCCTTCAAAACTGTCAAATACTCTTCAAATGAGTGCTGTAATAGAAACTATGCAAGTGCTGTCACAAGTTCTAAAGTATAAAGGAAGCATTTGCAAGCTGTAGGGATTTCTTCCCAGAGATCTCATAATCGTGGTTTTATTGGGAATGCTTTGGTGACATAACTATATTTTGTTTTCAGAAAAGTGATATGAAGTATGGTTTTGGGATGGAAGTTTAGTAACCCTTTGTTTGTTAATGGACTTCTGTAGATCTCTGCATTTTGGTTATTTGGGTCCAGCTCTGTTCAATGTGTTTATCAATGACCTGGATGAAGGCATTGAGTGTACCCTTAGCAAGTTTGCAGATGACACTAAGCTGGGTGAAGCATGGATCTGCTGGAGGGTAGGGAGATTCTTCAAAGGGATCTGAACTGGCTGGACCACTGGGCTGAGACAAATGGTATGAGGTTTAACAAGGCCAAATGCCGGGTCCTGCACTTGGGGCATAACAATCCTATGCAGTGCTACAGACTAGGAGAAGTCTGGCTGGAAAGCTGCCTAGAGGAGCAGGACCTGGGGGTGTTGGTTGACAGCCAACAAAACATGAGCCAGCAGTGTGCCCAGGTGGCCAAGAAGGCCAATGGCATCTTGGCTTGTATCAGAAACGGCGTGATGAGCAGGACCAGGGAGGTTATCCTCCCTCTGTGCTCGGCACTGGTGAGACCACACCTTGAGTACTGTGTTCAGTTCTGGGCCCCTCACCACAAGAAGGATGTTGAGGCTCTGGAGCATGTCCAGAGAAGAGCAACAAAGCTGGTGAGGGGGCTGGAGAACAAGTCTTACGAGGAGTGGCTGAGAGAGCTGGGGTTGTTTAGCCTGGAGAAGAGGAGGCTGAGGGGAGCCCTTATTGCTCTCTACAACTACCTGAAATGAGGTTGTGGAGAGGAGGGAGCTGGCCTTTTCTCCCAAGTGACAGGGGACAGGACAAGGGGGAATGGCCTCAAGCTCCACCAGGGGAAATTGACGTCAGGAAAAAATTTTTCACGGAAAGGGTCACTGGGCACGGGAATAGGCCGCCCAGGGAGGTGGTGGAGTCACCTTCCCTGGAGGTGTTTAAGGGACGGGTGGATGAGGTGATGAGGAGCATGGTTTAGGGATTGTTAGGAATGGTTGGACTCGATAACCCAGTGGGTCCCTTTCATCCTAGTGATTCTATGATTGTACAATTACATCAGTGCTTCCAAAGCCGGAAGGCATTTTATTGCTTAGGTGAAAATCTGGTCTAAGCTGTAAAATGATGCAGACTGACTTCTGAGTCTTTGAAGAATGGTACTTGGTGCTGAACTCTGGGAGTAGATTTCAGTTTAGAGGATTCCAGGCAGAATCTGCTGGAGGAATTTAGTTGAAGATTAGATAACCCTTCAAATTTCTCTCCTCTCTCAGGCTTCATTCGCACAGAGATGACTGCTCATTTGAAAGAAGATGAGTTGAAGAAAGCAATTCTCCTTGGACGATTTGGAGAGCCTTGTGAAGTTGCGCAAGCTGTTTTCTTTCTTCTAGAGTCCCCTTATGTTACAGGGAGTACTCTAGTTGTAGATGGAGGCTTGCAACTTATGACTTAAATACTATTTTGCATGAAGTACCTGCTTAAATGTCACGATAGTAATATATAAATAGATACTAATTAAAGGAGAGGTGGTGGAAATTAATTGAGGATTCATGTATGCAAATGGCTTGGTATTATTTAGTCAGAGGAGAAATTCAGCAGTGGCAAAGTGCAGTGTGTTATGTTTAGACACCTGAAAGAGTCCATTGCATATAATGAAGTCTGTGTATGTAACAGTTTGAAAAAGACCTGGTTTTGTGATGGTGATAGTTCTAAATGACATGCTGGTACATTTTTAAAGCACTGTATTTTTATAAAGTAATGTTTTCCAACTTGGGATAAAGTGGAGATTTTATTCAAATGATCACATTACACAAAGGTTAATAAAGTGTGGAGCCATGTTGATTGGTTGGCAGGTGTGATTGCAACAAGTTTTTCATGTAAGGCGAAGACTGTGAACTGTGTAATGTCTTTATTCTTATCAGTTAGTCACTACAAAGTGGCAAGGAGTTTCCTTTGGGTTTGTTTTGTTTGTGTCTAACACTACAAAGTTAGGAGCTTCTAGATCTTCAGCACACCTGAATTGCCTTTAGGAGGTTTAATTATACGCAATGTGGTTTTGGAAAGACAAAGCCTGCTCAGTTCCCTTCTTGAATTAACTCCTTTAATCCAGTAGCACTTGCATGCATATGTTGAAGTGTTGATTGGTCACGGGAGTTGCTAATTCTGTAATATTCTGAGTCTGAGCGGCACATACAATGATGAACAGTACCATTGTGAGCCTTGCTAAAAGGTAAGGAGAACATTTTCACTGACTCAGTAGATGTTCAGAAAACACCTGTCACTTCCAGAGTGTGAAGTCAAGGTATATTGCTCTATTGAACACTCAGTTCAACTGTGTTATGTTGATGCTCTTTGATTCGTATGTATAATCAATAAGATAGCCATTTATTTTTTTCAGAGCAGCATTTGAAGCAGAGTAATTATTCAGCTCTGTAAACTATCCTATGTGTTCCTCTCTTGCTAAAAAATTACCAAACGATTTGACCTCAGGCTTTTCTATTGAGATCAAGTAATTTTTGGTAATTGATGTTTTTGTCATTTTCAAAGAAAAGTATGGATGTGGCTTAGGACCTTCACTACTTAGCTCCAGTGTTCATTGCATCATGATCCAGGTGTTGATTCAGCTTTTGAAATTACTTCCCGTCTTGGCACAAACTGAAGTACAGAATGAAGAGATTTCACCAATGATAACTTTGAATCTTTAAAGCCTGAAATTTTCTTCATTTGTGCAGCTGAGAAATTTTGTCTTTATGCCAGAAAACAGTGCATGTTCAAGCTTCTCATAGGTACATATTGAAAAATAATACAGTGAACTATTGTATATTCAGGGGATTTTACAGTTTGTTGTGTTCCTCACGTTGGAATATGAAATGCCACTAAAGGTAGTCCTTTCAGGAATCCTTATCTTACTGTGATTTCTCTGTGGAGAGGTGGTGGTCATTGCTGTGAGAAGTTACACATCATATGTATATTTGCACCAGAAATATAATAGCTCATTATGTTTCTCTTTGATAGGAATTGGCCGGAGAATAAATGATTTTTTTTCCAAGGGCACTGAAGAAGAGGAAGAACAGCTGGTACTGCCATTTTTACTAGTCAAGTAGTAATATGTCAGTAACTTGGCTGCTGCCCATACCTGTCCTTACTATTTTGCAGGCAAAGCCTATGTGACATATCTTGACCAGGAGCCAAAACTAAGAGACTAAAAATAATTTCCTCTTAGTGAGTTCCGACCTTAATTATTATTATTTCTTATTTTATTGAGCAAAGGAACTGTTAAGTGTTAGCTATGGCACTTTTTAGTTTTTATTTATGATTAAAACCGGGAATAACGCCCTCAGATGAATCTCAGGATGCTGCTAAGTAACTTTTTTTAAAACGTTGTAATACAATGTTTTTGCTGTTGCTATAGGACTAGGCTGAAGTGTTGGTAGCCTTGAAGTCATACTTTTAAAAGACCTTTTTTTACCCTTTTCTTCAAACTGGTGAATTAGAACTGAAAACTAGTTAAAAACAGTAATCCATTTCAGCATTTACTGTGTATGTGCACTCTAAGAAGGACTATCTGTCAGACTAGGGTTCAGTCTGGCCTGGTGTGATGCCTTGGACAGCAGAAGCAGCAAATATGTAACGTAGGTAGCAGATCAAGTGTAGGGTGATGCCTCCTTAGGAGACTTCTGTACCTCCAGCAATTTGTGATTGATATGTTTGCATCTGCCATTTGATACCTCTGGTTGAAGCCTGTGAGTTCTTACTATTCAATGATGCGTCACAACAACCCTCTTGTGATTTCTCTACATTGCTCTTGAATTTGTTGATCTCCATCGAATCCTGCCTGCCTCAGTTGTTTCTGTTTCAAACTGAAAAGTCATATTTGTTTTAGTTGCTTGTTGCTGGAAAGCTCTTTTGTGTCTTAAGTCATCTTTGTTGTCATTTGCTTTTTTAGTTTCTTAAGGAGGAAGGAGCAGGTGGAAGAGCTCATGGTATTCACTGTGGATTTATCTAAAAAAAAAAAAACCACCCAGAATGTTTTGTGTTTTGTTTTATATTACTTCCAGAAGTAATGCCTAATTTTTCTGCCTTTTCCTCACCTTTACATTTAGGTTTTCAGGTGTTACATAAGAACAATAACTCAGTCCTGAAATCAACAATCATCTTGGAGCCCATTTCTTTTTATATTTATTTAAGACTGATTTTTTTTTTCTTCCCCCCCCCCTCAGTTTGAATTGCTCTCATTTATCTACAGGGATTTCAGTCTGCTGGTTTTAACGCCATTTCCTTAGTGAAATTATTCTGTAGCTTTTCATTTAATCCCCTCATTCCTTTATTATTTTGAGTAACTCAGCATTATTGGAATAACAGAAATTGCTGTCTCGGAATTCTTATGTGTGGATTGTAATTTGCTAGCCCCAACACAGGTGCCTGTGGTTTTCTCTTGGCAATCCATGTCCTTAGGAAAGAACAGCTGTCATTTCATACCCTTTCTCTTCTATCTTTACATAATTTACTGATATGACAGCTTCTCTTAGCAACACAGACAGCATCTTTAATGGCTTTTGGCAAGGAAATGGTTCAGATGCTCTTTAGAATTTCAATCATGCTCTATTAGGTCTCCTTACTCTCATCTGTTTTTAATCTTTAGAAGAACTCTAAAACCTTTATCAAACACAGCTTAGATTTGAAAAAGCAATGCGGACTTCCCTTAGTGTGTTTATCTGGTTGTTTTCATGTCTTTAGAACAATTTCTGGCAGTTTGCTATGTACAGAAAAGTACAGTTAGTCTGCAAATCCATCCCTGGACCGCTCTGGAATCTCTTCTTAAAAAAGCAAGTGATCCTTCCACCCACAAAACTCCCAAAAGCTGTCACTCTGCCAGCTTCCAGTCATTTGATAATGAGGCAATTTTAATTTTAACACAGAAGTTTCACACTGCAATTGCCTAATTTCCTTTAGTATTAGGGGAATTAGGGTATGGCAGCCCCCAGCCCCAGCATTTGTCACTCTTCCCTCTGTAACGTCTTATAATGTTTAGCTCTGAGGGATAAAACCTTCACGGAGTTGTGTGTAGATGTTCTGCTCAAGTTCCTGCATGGCCAAAAACTGATTTTGGGTTTTCTTTAGAGGTTGGGGCCTTGTTTTTTTTTTTTCTGTGGCCTTACCACTTTCCTTTTCATTTTGAATCATCTGCTGCTTCTAGTCAGGCACGGTACCTTTTGTCTGTATGCACTTCTGTAAACTGTTCCTCTCCATGCTCTGATCTGCCTGGAAATTTTGCATTCAGTGATGGATTCCATTTGACTGCTAAAGCTAGACTGCTGTTTTTACAAAGGTTTACTTAATTCTAGTAGCTCTTAATCTATGTCAGCTTCCCCCTCCCCACAAAGAAGGTTTAATTTGGCATGTGTACTTAAAGTCTGAGCATACTGAAGTTTAGTGCATCAAATCATATGTTATCATCAGGCATTGAATCTTAATTTTTTTGATTTGATTTTTAGCGTATTTCCTTAACGTTGCTCCTTTTTTGTGGAAGTCTCAGTAGTGGGCTGTTGTTTTTGTTAGTAAACTTGGCTGGTATTCTTGCAGAAGTAAAAGTTACCGTCACAAAGCCGTCTTGGAAAACAGCATTTTGACTCAGGCCTTGCAAGCTCCTTGGGAGCCCAGCCAGAGTTGGTGTCTCTGGTTGGGTGCATGAAAAACATACCTTAACAAAAAAATGGGCTCTTAACATCTTCAGTATGACATTTATCCAATATGTTGATAAGGGCTGTCTTTCATTACATTTACATTGCTGCCCTTATAGTCCTTGGATGTCATAGCTACTACCATCATCTTAAGTGTGTTGGTAAGAATATTGTCTAACAATAGATTTTACCTTACTAGGCCTGGAAATTCAATCTGTATTTGATTTGATGAGCTAATATATTGATAACTAGTTTGGTGACTTTCCTATGTATTTTGTATTAATATTGTTCTTATTTGTCTTGCTGCCATTATATTTCTGGTATGCCTGCTATGTCACTGTCCTTGATTAAAAACAGATGTTTGGGTTTTACATCTTGCACTGCTCGTGTTTATGCTGAATTGTATGTAAAAGTTTTGGGTTTTTTTGCGTGTGAGTGTTCTTGAGTAGGACTGTGGGCTCGACTGACTTACCACGATTTCTCAGTTCAATTTTGGAAAGTCTTTTACCAGACATACAAAGTTTCTGTCATTCCATTCCTAGTTGGAAGTGAGACCATGTGCTTTCTATTTGTCTGATGTTTCTTCTGCTATATTTTCTAAAACTCTCCTATAATCTTTCATTAAGTATCATTGGAGCCCCATTTCTCCTGCTTGTCTCTTAAGAAGTATGTTTGTAACTTAGAACTTGCTGTAGTGAACTCACTGTTTGTCTTCTATTCCCGAGGCGCATACTGTAATCGATTATCATCAGTAGAAATTTCTCACAGGACGCACAAAATGTCAGTGAGGCTCTTTTTCAATATTGCAGCTGTAAGTAGGAGCTGTCATGGGAAGCAGCTTTTCCAGACTTTCTTTTATGGCAGCAGATGCATAGAGTGTGCCGACTTAGTGAGTGATATCCCGCGAAGAGATTTCATTTCGGCCTCCTGAGGGCACTCTATCCTAAGGCATTTTTCTATTGGTGTATCTATGTATTATATTAATGTATCTATTAGGGAAGTGGAATTGCCTGTGTAGATACAACATTGATAGGTGGCATTGCTGTTACCAGTTCTGTAAAATGCAAATCCATATATCCTGAGCTATTTGAGGATGTAAGGCATGGTTTTTGAAGATGTTAAGGATTTCAATACTGAGTTCAGTGAAATTTGGATAGAAAGTGGCTGTCTAAATCCCAGCCATCAACATCTGTTCGTTAAATTATTATCTCCAGCTGAAACATACATTGTAATGATGATGTATTGCTGTTAGATTTTCCTCCCTTGATGTGTTGCGTAGTGTGGGAGGTGGTATTGCGTGAAACTGAAATCTGTATTGCTTCTTGCAAGTATGCGGCTCTTTTTTACAGTGTAATGTAGTTTGTTTAAGTAAAGCTAATGAAAAAGGACCTTTCCAAGACCCACTTAATTCAAATAATTATGAAAAAACAGAGCAAATGTAGTGGAGGAGAGAAATCTTAAAGAACATCGGTGCTTTAAGAACACTGCAGAAGCCCCAGATTACATTTTATTTTCACCCACGCATTATGTTCAGTTTCAGACCATGTGCTGAAGGCTCCTTTTCACTGTAGGTCTGTCTACTGAGCTAGTAACAACTATCACCTGTACTGTGCCAGATGTCGGCATGACTATGACCACAACTGCTCTTGCACTTTATGCTTTTATTTTTCACGTTATCAGCTCTTATTTGTTAAGACCTGCCTATTTTTGTTCATTTCATAGAACAAAACAGAACATTGAAACTTAGGATGATGTTTTTTTCCACTCTTTTTTAAAATACATCAGATCCAATTCTACTATTTTTTTCTACTTTGTTTTCTTCATATGCTTCACTGTTGTAGCCTCGTATCCTGAGATAAAAACTAATCTTTCTGTCTTAGTTATTAAGTGTAAAATTGCCTTGGCTGCTTGGAGATCTGGTAACAAATTGCCGGTTTGGGTATGATGACGTCAAACATGCTGAAACCACGTAGCAGTAAAATCCACCAAACCTTCTTTGGTACTGTCACATGCATTTTAGGATAGCGTCAGTGGGAGTGGGGTGGGGGCAGATGCCACTGAGCTAACACTGTCCAGAGCAAATGGAGCTGCATGAATGTTACTGTTTCCCAGGCTGCAGGCTGAGGCTGTGGAGTGGCCTTGCATGCGTAGCGTCTGACGGGGTTGAAATTGTGTTGAACAATTTGTTCAGGGATAACTGCAAGCTGATTATATGGTATTGCTGAAGCATGTAAGTGAAGCACTTTGATGTTTTGTGAATTCTAATTTGCACATCTCCCAGCTGTGTATGTCGAATGTGCTAAATGCACTTCCTGCTGCTCTCAGTCTGACCTTTTTGTCCTATTATTTTCAGCTAGTTGATAGATTTCTATTGAAAACTTCCTGCAGCCCTAGAGAAAAGAAACAATATAGTAATTGTGTGTGTTTTATATAGATGCTGTTTAGGGTGCATATCTGATTTTTGATGGTGAGACAGCTCAGCTAGCAGTAGAGTGGAAACGCATCTGTTCTCTGCAGGTTCCTGTAGCTCTTTTGTTGGAAGGCAGATAGAATGGAGAGCACCTGTAGTTTTATAGTTCACCGTGATTTTCAGGGCACCAGAGTGGAGGATGCACTGAGCTTTCTGCTGTGCAGTGAAGCTGTATGCAGTTGATCTGTAAATATTACAATAGCGCAGTTAATGTGCTACATTGTTTGCAAAGCTGTTTACTAACTTTTCTGTAAAAGACTTTGTTTCTATTAGCACCATGATGCTTTTCTTTGTAATGCTGCATTACCTGGCTTCCTGTAGTACTTATCATGTACCTGTATCTCTTATTGATTAATTAAGGTGGTGTCTTTCTGTTCAGGGTAGAGCTAGATGTACTAGATTATCAATATGTGAGGTGAGTTTTGTTCATAAGAAGTTATTTATTCTGACATGTACAGCTGAAGCTGTCCGTGAAGAGGTACTTGCATTGCCAAACTTAGGTTTGTTGCTAACGGGGACAGCTCATTCAAGCTCCCCTTACTGTATTGTCCTCTGTAGGTTTCAGTGCCACTTGCCTTGGGGGAGGACAGATCACTGATGTCTCAGTCCTTGGAATTAGTGCTCATGGACAGCGTGACACTCCACCTCTGCTTTTAGGATGTAGAGGCTGACCAGAAATTCATTATTTTAGAATAACAGCTGTGCCTTTTCTTATACCCATGTCTATATGTTGCAAGAAAACATAATCACAAATGAAAACTTTGTTCTGGTTGATGAAGTTGGTCGTTCAATGGATTTGATGCTCAGAAAAAGTTTAAAAATAATAATGTAAGAATTACTTTATTCTTCTATGAAGGTTTTTATCTGTGTTATGCTTTTCATATATCAGACTTCAAGAGAAACGAATAATACAGCCTGTTTTAGATTTGGAGATCTACATTATGTAATTACACTTTTTCCCTAGTGGAAAGTGGATCTGGAACTTAACGTAACAGAAGTTTTTGAAAGCTGCTCCTGTTCCGTAACTGAAATTACATCATTCTCGCACAGGTCAAGATCTTTGCATTTGGTAACAGTTGTACTGGTGGAAGAATTACATTTTATTTTAGTTTTTTATTTATTATACATTATTACACATTAGTTAGTGAATGATGAGGGACCGTACAGCTGAAGTTAATACAGCATTTAAGAAAGATAAAACTTGTAGGTTAAAGGTCGATTACAAAAATGTTCAGTAATTCTGAAGTGTTGTAGGGGGCAGCAGCAAGTTAGTATGTTAATAACCAGAACTGTGCATTATTCTATAGGATAGTGTGATAAGACAGGTTTTCTTTTAGACAGTCCATTTCCTACAAATGACTCCAGCAGTTGCTCAGACAAAGGCTGAAGGGAAAAGGCATCTCCAGAATCCATTAGTTCTTGATCTGCAGTAGAGATGTGTTGCCTGCTGTATGGAAGTCTTATCTTACGGGGCATTTTCAACACCTTTTATGGTTGCTTGGAAAGATCCTGACCTAAGCAATGTATTTGTGTGCCCTCCATTCCGCTTTGCAGAATTACTCTGTGATGCTAGGCCAGGAGGCAAAATCAAGCTTTACAGTGTGTTCAGTTGTGTGTTTAACAGAACAGTTTCAGGCAGGGGGAAAACAAGCCCCAATCCATTCAGTGTGATGAGATTTGTAGAGCTCCTGCCATAAATGATGCAATGGTTCTGAGCAGTGGCCATGTGCTGTTCTTTTCTCCTTTCTTGTTTTGCAGCTGTTTCTGGACAATTTTTGCTACTACAGAACTAGAAAGTGACTGTGGTTGCAAGACCTGGCCCTTCCCCAAGGTCTACCTGTTGCACTGCAGTTACTGTATAAAGCAGAAAATTTCTCCTTCCTGATGGCATTGGACTGAGTTCATTCATCTTCCTTCTCTATAGCTGTGGAAGTCATTGCTGTATAGTTACTGCTGCTTGTAGTCGAGTTTTTTTTTTGCTGGAAGCACGAGGTGAGCATTTTGTGTTTCAAACACAAATTTTTATACATACAATTTTTACTGGAGATTGTGTAATATGAGATTATTTTATGTATTTATCACTTTCACAAAAGGATGCAGATTGTGGCTTAATTCTGAATTAGCATCACAAGTTTTAAGAGCGTTAGAAGAATACTATGTGCTGTCTGGAACAGATGTAAATTTCTTAGGGCAGGAGCTGTGTTTTCATCTGCCTGATGTGTCAAGAGTTCTATTCAAACAGAAAAACTGTGCAGGGGAGGGCTGCTTCTTTTAGCCAGTTACAGAGAAATAGCTAAACGTTAGCAAATTCTGCCACTTGCATGTATGCTGAATAGCGAGGCAGCGAGTCTGCTCTGTTGTCAATGTGCATGATCTGAGCAGGCATTTCCAGTCCGTGTATTAATCTATCTGTGCTGCACAGAGTGGGTTTGGCAGCTGGGTCACACAGCCAGTGCATGCAGCTGATCCCCTCAGCCTCGTGACACGATGGGTAATATGATCTCATGAAGTACTTGCATATTAAATCCGTTTCGGATGCTTGCAGAAATAAGGATGTAATTGCCCATATGTGGGGAATCAAGGCATTTATTAGCATACAACCTAACTGAATTAAACTGGTCTTTGAAAGTGGTCATATAGAATCAGTGACTTATAAATTGGTGTTTCAGATTGAATTATAATTTGGTTTTGATTCCCAGCCCCCAGCTGGCTGTGACAAAATGTTAAATATATGTTAAATAGTTGGTACTGTGGCTGTGGAGTTGCAGGAGGCGGCCAGTGTTTATTAAGGTGCACCACCAGCTGGAAAAAAAACCCTTCACACGTGTAGAATTTTGCACCTCACCGTTTGTGCTCTTCACAAAGGTTTCTGTTGTCATCCTGAGCATAGCTGCATTGAGCCTTTGGTCACTTTGAATACACTTGGACGGTGCAGCTTCCTAAATAATTTGAAGGCTTCCCATAGCTAAACCTGAAGTTTTGCAAAAAGTTAGTTCTCTTTTTCAGTCCTATTAAATGATAAAAGTACACTTGCAGGTCATACTATCTATCCTCGGGGTTTGTGGAGGGAGATTAAATCTCTTAAAGTTACTTTGATGCTTCCAAGAATTTCAGATTTCTGGCTTTAAAAGTATATAGTTTTCTTGTGCCACGCTTCTATCTCTGAACTGAGAAACCCAAACAGTCACAGTAACTAAGTAACAGCACGGCCCAATGTTTTCGTAAAAACAACGTTGCTGCTTAGAGATGTGATTTACTACTTAAATGTGTGTCTGTATGTATATACAGAGGCAAAAAGTGATGATGACCTCATCTTAAACTTACTCGTAAGAGCAGTCTCAGTCTCTAAGCCAAAGACAAATTTACTGTGAGCAGACAGAGCTCCACTGACTTCAGCTGCCTTATTGCCATGAATGTCAGTACTCACTTAATTGTTGAGATAATGCTGGTTGTAGTGATCGATGCTCGAAAAGTAAACCTAAAAGAAAAAATTCATTATCTTGCATCTTTCCTGGTATTTTTGCACAGAAAGGAAAGGCGGCGATGCTAGTTAGTCAGGATTTTACAAGGTAATCTAAAAAAAAAATAATTCGATATTGCCTTGTTAGAAGATTCTCCTTAAACAAATCTGACAGGACTTGGGCCATGCCCTTTACTTACAATAAGTTGTAAGAGATGTCACAGTGCGACTACTAGACACAGAAAACAGACCTGCCTATTTTATCACCTGTTAAAACCCCCTCATTTTTAAGTACTTTTCAGCAAGTTTCTCAGACTTTGAGTCACATGCCTTGGTTTTGTTTAAACAACATTCTGGGTCACAAGCAGAATACTCCAATGAATTCTAGGGTTTTTTAGGTGCTGCGTGTAGCTCTCATTTCATCTGTACCCCTGATATTTAAAATCTCTATGTCTCACACTTGCATGCTTGTGCTCAAACAGTTAATAGTCTGTACCAGAAGGAAAACTTTCTATTTGTGTAATATTTATTGATGTTAAACCCACATTATATCAGCACAACAATCCAAAGTAGAGATAATACATTTTTTTATAAATACAAATAAAAGGTGGCAAAATAATGCTAGTGAAGCTAAACAAAACAGTAATTAGCATGTCACAGTTGAGAAAAATTTGGCAAATGATATGACATACTTTCTCTAGAATAGAATCAGATTATTCCCAGATGACAGACTATGACGTTAACCTAGATTAACGATCCCTGCAACTGGTCATATCCTGCACCAGAAGAGTACTACCTTATGTGCTAAAGTTTATTAGTTGCTAAAAACATAACAAACTTTGTGTACTTACAAAGCGATACACGGGTAGCAGTAATGCAATACATGGTGTACACAATTACAAAATTTAAAAAAACACAACCCCTAAGTACAAGACTTCTGAATAACTGAACTGAGATAAAAGATTTCAACACTTTTATTATAAATAATGGAAGATACCATATATGTGCTTCATATAAGGAATACAGTGTTTTCCTTTCATAGCAAAGTATCGTAGCTCGTACCATCAAATGCTCATTTTTTCTTGTCAGGCCTAGTAATTTCTTCCCTCCCCTTCAGCTGAAATTAATTGGTTCTAATTTTAAACTACCAAGTCAGGTCTGATGAGGTGGGCTCCAGTTTGATGTGGGTTTGCCTTGCGTTCTGAAAGTAGCCTTCAGGCTTTTCATCTATGGTGCGCGACTCTACCCAGTAAAAGAGCTGTCAGTTGTCTACAGTCAGAAATAAAAAGAGAAATCTACCAGAGATGTGCTATGTTAAGGAAAATAAAAGGCAGAAATTTGATATTGTTTTTGTCCATCTTCATTTTCTCCTTCCTCAGATCTGCAAGCTCATCACCTGTGGTGTATACTTGTCATTTAAATCTATATTGCAGTCTCAACCCATTTTTCACTTACTATACATTTCTAAACTCCTCATACACATTACACAAGCTTTAAACAGTTGAACGTCCCATCCATACACTCCTTAGTGTTCAGCTCACCTTAGAATTTCAGATTCTTGAGTGGGAGTATTGCAAGATTACAGACTGTATTCAGGAAATCCATAGTTTCAGCCTCTTGCCCTGTCCCCCTCCCACCCCTTGCAGGAACTTCCTGCAGCGGTTCGTTCTGTCAGCATTTTTTTCCTGTCTAGTTACCAATAGTCATAGTCTGGAGTAGACTGTTAGGACAAGTCAGCTCTTTTTCTTTGTTATCTCAAAGTGGTTAAATTGCTTATGCTTGAACTGTCTTTGCTGTTTGTAAGTAAGCCTCCTCCTAGATGGCAAAAAGGAAAAATACAGGAGAATATTAAGTTACAGTGTTGATGTTGCTTTATAGAATTGTCCATACTGTCAGCACTTAAGGCAAGGTATTCTTTTCACTGTAGAACAGAAATTGGTTTGCAGATACAGCATTTGCTTACTGTTTCTCTTCCTTGTCCCTTCTGTTTCTTTCTCAACAATATTGCACTTGTTCATTGTCGCTATAGCACGTGTTGCCACTTCCGAGCTATAGGTAGCCATACATTCTAATTTCCTTTGTGATCTAATGGCCTCAAATGAAACATCTTGCACCATGAAGACTGTGTAGCATCTACTTATTGCTTATGAAGGCATGTAGTGATAAATAGTGTTCTCTTCTGAAAAATCTGTCTCTGATGTATTTTGGCTTTATGAAGAGGGTTATTTGTAAGAGCTGAAGCAACTTAGGTATAAGAAACCGGTGAGTGTGATTTGTTGTGCAATGTGGACATTTCTATTAACAATCTACCTATTCTTCTAATTTGGTATATGAATAAGGAATATATGGTTATTGTGTTTGTTGTTTATCTTTTGTACTTGAAGGTGTCTGCCTTTGCATAAAGTGACATAGGAGTATCATTGGTCAAGGCAATGGCTTTCAGTGTGTCTGCTTTGAAAGAAAATGATGGAAGTGGCCGCAGGATCTACAGATCATCACTTTCTACCAAGCCAGATTGCATTGTCAGGTGGACTGGATTTGCTTCAGGCTGGAAAGCTGCTTTGATATCTAGTCCTTGGTCACAAAGTGCAGCGTATCGACTGGCTGAGGGCCGCACCTTCTTTGGCTTGGTTGTCTGAGGTGGTTGTTGCCACTGAGCTATAGATTAAAAAGCAAAGAAAAAATGTTAGCCATCTTGAGCTGTGCAGTGAAGAGTACCAGATGCACAGTCAGCCCCTGGTAAAGGAGATACTGATTTCTGAGCAGCAGCAGATCTTTACATCAAAGGCAAGTTTGTTTCACTTCTTTGTGATTTTCTTTTTTTTTTTTCCACATGTTGTTTCAACTTCAAATGTGGAAAGTAAGAACAATAGTGGCTGTTTGTTACGGTGCCTTTTTGGCATTGCTTTCCGCCTTCCCTTGTGTCACTGGGATGGGTGACAGCAAGAGGGCTTTGTTGCTGTGTGCTAATATTACAGTGACTGGCCTGCTCAAGGGTTGTTTGTGGTACATGAAAGGAAACCATCTGGTTGCCATCACCACCCTTGTATGCTGAAGAATGCTGAGCCAAGTATCGTAATTCCCAAGTCCCACTACCACCCCCTCACCCCTGAAACCATGCTTTATCATTCCAGCCTCACTCCTTCTCCCCTCCATCCCCCCCCTTAATTCTTGTTATGATAAGACTGGTAAGAGATTTTGGTTTAAGAAAGCATTCAACTGTGTGAGGGGCTGCTTTGGAACAAACTGAATAATTAAGCAGAAAGCCATAAACCCATCTGCTACACTTCTGGTAGCTGTCACAGGTGTATTACAGACTACGGTACAAAAGGATAAAAAAGGTTAGGGAGGCACTAGCAGAGCAATAGTAATAATGATCCACAAAAATACTATAATCATGCCATTATTTGTGGTTAATTAACTATATTTAATATACTAAGCAAAAACAGAAACCATGCATGCTTGTTTTGCTTTAGGTATCTGAAAGATGGTAAAATGTACTTTGACAGAGCATTTGTTGTCTTGATGTGGATCGTTATTATTGAGGACAAACTACAAACAAAAGAAAGAGAGACCAATGTAAACCATTCTGTCAATAAACTGAAACTTATAGAACCATAGCTTTTAGGGGGATTAACGTGATCATGAAAACTGAAGTCACTTACTATAAACATCCAACCTGGCAGTGCAGGACACAATCCCAGCCTCGTTCTTAGCTGAAACAGTGTACCAACCAGCGTCCTCCTTTGTAGCTCCCTGAATAAGCAGGCAAATGTAGCCGTAGTTATCCTGGTGCATGCTAAACAAAACAAAAGTGGAGAATTAGTATTTAAATTGCAAAACAGTGTAGGCTATTTTTAAATGTAAACTGACCCAGTTCTAGTTACAGATGAATTATAATCCACCTTTAATTAATATGGGGTTTCCTCAGAAATTAGCAAGTGAAAAATAAAACCTTGAGTATGCTTGACAATTTGGCAGCTTAATATCCTGAATTGAAAACTAAGAAGCAAAAATGCGTAACTTCTCTTTCACAATTACAGATCAAGACATCTGGAAGCCTGATTTGAGAGGCAGGAGTGCCAGAACTTGCCCCGACATTTTGGGGAATCCATAAAAGCCTTTAGGAACAGGTACTGAAATACTCTTAGTTATTTAAGAAGGACAGCAATAGTTTATTATGGTGTCATAGCAGTAGTCAGTTCCTTTTCTTGCAATATAGTATATCATGAATTTGCTTTCTAATATTTGTACAGAATATTATCAAATATTGAAGACAAGTTCATTGGTCTTGGAATATTCAAAAAATTGAATAGTTGCTAAACTACACAGCAGAGTTATAACAGAGGTTTCTGCAGAGAAGCAGAGAGCATTACTTAGGGGTCTAGGTTTTCACCAGTAAATTTCTGTAAGTCTCAGCTCTAGAAGGGAATAACTACTTCTCCATAAGCTTAACGTACAAATATAGTTGCTAAAGTCCAAGGCTGGAAAGCAGAATTAACATTTTAATTCTGGCTCGGCCACCAGTCTGGTTGCAACTCTGAGTAGGTGTTAATTTATAAATTATTACAATAGCCAGTTAATATTTATGAGCTGCTGCTCACACAAAGCGTTCTATGCCTTTCTAGGTTTTCAGTTGCCCTACAAGATAAGTAGTCATTGAAGTTATAGACAGGGAGATAATTCCAAGGCAATCTAACCTCACTCGGTCAGTGTTGTATGTCAGTGACTCGTTCTCTTTCTTCCAAAATATCTGAGGAGACGGCTCCCCTGAGATTCGACACTCCAGTCGCACTGGGAATCCCTCAGTCACACCTGTGTTTTGCAGCTTCTCTATAAACACAGGTGCTTTGTGTACTTCCTTAGCTGTGAAAATAAAGATCGCAGTCATGTTGACACTAGTCTATGAAAGCAGTGTCCTTTCAGCAGCATGCTAAAAAACAGTAATGAGAAATCTAAGCGACAGGACACTCGTGTGTTGTCTACATTAATGACAAAGTCTAATCCTGTTAATCACAAGAAAACTGTCATATCAGTATTTTAATGGGGGAAAGTGAGCACTAATAGAGCTGAGTAGTTTCCCCCCCTTCCCCTGAAAGAACTGACACAAGGACAATGAAGACAAGATAAATTGGCTGCACAATACTTGTTAAACAGTGCTTCTTCATATTCCATAAAAACATAGGAGGAACTGCTCTACTAGAGGGCTGGAATGGCACAAGTCTAGTATGCTGTGAAACATACAAATTGCATCATATCAGCTATTCATCAGTAGATCTGTGTCTGCACAAATGGACATTAAAAAACCCATTCAAGTAAATAGTCTGGTTTACAGCCTCAACTGTGCCTCGGGACAACAGCTTTCTTTTTTTTGGTGTGTGCACAGAAGTTACATGCCAGTCAGCCCATGACGTGACATGAATGTATCACCTATGACTGTATTATAGTTCTGTTACTGCCAGGTTTCCTTTTCTTACCCCCTACCCCTCAGCCACCTCATTTGACAGCACTTACATTGTCCTCTTTCATGTTAGCCTTACAGTGGTCAGTGTGGAAGATGTTACCTGCAACAATGAGCTCCAAGCTGAATGTATTTTCACCAGCTTTGTTGCTGGCAATGCATGTGTAGATTCCAGCATCCCTGGCTGTGACTGGTTCTATGATCAAGGAGTGCACACCATTCTCACGCACCAACATTTTGTGAGAACTATCAGGGCGAATTGGTCTTCCATTAAGTTGCCAGCTTAGATCTGGAGTTGGCAATCCACTAACCTTAAGTGTAAACAGAATAATGGGAAATGGTCTTAGTGATATAAAACACTGGAGGAGTCCTGACTTGTTACTTCAGAGAAGTTTGGTTTTGTTTGTTGCTGCAGGTGTACCACAAGATTTAAAGATCTAACTCTATCATGAATTACACATTGACTCAGTTGTATTCATTTACTTACTTTCTAGCCAACTCCCTGAATCCCATGATGTCCTATGGGTGTGACTGAAAAAAAGATCAGTCTTTAGATCATGCTAGAAGCTAAACAATAATCCATTGCGAAACAAAAGGCAAGGTGACACCTTTTGTCTTTTTTTGTTGTTTGCTCTTCACACGGAGTGGGAAGATACTCCCTTCTGGATTAACTTCTTGTAGAAAGCTTGCAGAGAAAAAGACGTTAGCTGACTAATTATTGAACTTGACATTCTATTCCCCTTAGGTGTAACCTTGTGACAGCACCGCCTGCACTAGTTAATGCTTAGTCTGTGTGAACAAGTCTTATTCTTCTGAAAGCTGTGCCATTTCTGTGGGTACTGCTTCAAAACAAATAGCTTCTCCAAGTAGATTGGCATAAAGTAAACAGAAGTCCGAGCCTTAATGAATCCTGTTAGACAAAGTCATAAATTAACATTATATGGTTCGAAACTTCGGTGGGGGATTGAAATGTAAGTAATGCAAAGACTTAAAATGGAGAGGCACACTCTTTGTAATGTGTGCTGTTTCCCTCCATCCCCAGCATGGCTGAATTCTAAAACCCAGTTTACCGAGAGCTACAAGATTTGCCTGAAGCACTTTCATTGGAGGGGAGGCAAACTTTTATTGTCCACATACTCATAAGCAGTGAGATTCATTGACCTATTGACAGTGGCCAATAGCTTTAGAAAGAAACTAACTTGGGTTTTGAATCAGCCATATGTGTTGAAAGGTTGCTGTTGTCCTTTGTGTGATACTTGCCTTACAGTCCATTCTGCACAGTTTTCCTTCTTGAACAGTCAGGTCTCCAGGAGCCTGCAGAAAATGAGGCCGGAAGAATCGTTCCTGAATTGGTTCATTTTCATCACCACTGTCCCTTGATCGAGATCGTGGTCTTAAAATAACATGAAATAAAGGTAAATTATTTTTTTCTCTGCTAAATCAGCAGAACCAAAACTACTACCAAGACTACTTGAATTTTAAATCACTTTTTTGATCTATACCGTAATCACTACATTTACACACAGACACTGACGGCATTGGGCTCAGACTGAGTTATTTATGACATTATATTTATTACTTCCATTTAATTCACACGTTGTGGCAAAATATGACCTAGAAAACAATCTTGCTATAGAGTAATGCTTGTTAACAATCATTTATGTATATATGATACTACTTTTGTGTAAAGTTAGTCTTTAAGTCACTGAAATGCAAATAAAATAAGTAATTAGAATTTCATTTGCAAGCAACAGGACAAAAAACACTGGTTGTTAAACTGCTCTTAATAAAGGTACTGTAAAAGGTTTAATTACAAAAATAAAAAAAATAAAAAATGACCACTGTTCCCAGAAATAGAATTAATCACCTTAGGCTTCCACGATGTCATTTAATTTATTTCCAGCATCAGCTATTCTTGCCTGTTGATTTAATCTCTCAAATCTTTTTCTAAGTGGCTCCTCTTTTAAGTAGATTTTTCTCCCATTGAAATTAGCGGTATTCCTTTTGTGTGCTTTAGTAATCAAAGAAACTTGTAATTAACACACAATTTTAGATCAGTTTTTGTCCTTGACTGATCATCTCCTCCAGCTTCCATTCTAGAGCCAACTGCTGCCTACAGCCTGCTGTGGTGAAGAGGAGCTGTTCAAACGTCTTCAAAGACAACGTTTATCAATGACACTAAAATCCAGGTCTTAAGCACTGTTTTTTTTTTCCAGCCCCTTGGACATGCCTAAAGCTCCTTCTGCAGCTGCTGCATTGCAGCTCAGCAGCGCTACGCTCCAGTTGGCGAGTTTGTAACAGTTTTTGCAAACACACATACCTGCTGTGCATGCAGCTGGGATCGAAGATGGATGGGTTATAAAGAAAAACTCTACTCACATCTTTTGGCAATTAGTTCTGCAAGACTGACTAGAAAGGAGCACACACAGTGAAGTGAGTGCTGCACAACGGAAGCAGCACATGCAAAATCTGCCTTTATAGTATGTACATGCCTCCTTTTTAGATACTCTTCATAAGATGCCAATAAATGGTAAGTAACTGGTGTTTTTTTAATGTCCTGCAAGAGTGAGCAAAGCAGGTTACCTAGCACCACAGTGGTGGTAAAGTCCTGAAAGCCCTCATCTCACTGCTGCAGCTGCATAAAAAGACAGCACTGGTCAAAACGGGGCGGGGAGGTGTGGAAATTACACCAAGTGAAATGGAAAGCAAAAAGGTTAAGAGTTTGTAGCCAAAGACTTTTTTTTTTATATATATACTATGTTCTTGAATTGTGAAAGTGAAGGTTTCAAATTACGCAATTGAAAGGAACCTAAATCAGTCTAGACTCTGAAGTTAAGAATGCATTTCTTTAAACCTCTTTGTAAATTTACTTGTAAAATCGTAGACTACTTTTAAGCCCTTAACATTTTGTGGTTTTAAAGAAAGACTGAAATGAGTAGAGCCAGGTACTTCAGCTGTCTAGGAATCACAAACTGCAATAGGCCGGCATGCCCTTTGATTTCTTGTGGGTTCTTCAGCTGTGATGTGGGCATCAAATTGCAAAGATTAGTTTCAGCACTACCAACATCCCATACTATTTGTGTGCAGGGGAGACTCCATCTGTTGCTGTTGTGCAATGCACTAGGAATTTCTGCGAGAAGCAGCACAGGAAGACTTTATGACTGATCATATGATAATGATCACTAATTTGGGATAAAGGAGATTAAGTTCAAATTAATCCTCTAATTGACAGCAGAGGCAATATTATTTTTTTAGATCTTCCTTAAATCTCGTGCATTTTTAAGATGACTTATTTCGGGCTTTGGCTGTAGTGCACGACAAGACAGCTTAGGTGCTGCCCTGCTGAACGCTGTATTGGCTAAAGGACTGAGCCCAAGCTTGGTAGGCACGAGGCAGTTCAAAAGTTACCCCTTCCCCACAAAGTAACGTTAAAGGGGCAATGTTTGCAAGTTAAGCACATTTCAGAAAAATACATTTACAATGAAATAAGTACAAAAAGAGTTTCTAAAAAGTCCATGATGTAGTGAAGGTGACAAAAAACACACTCCTGCCAGAACACATTCTTTAAGAGATGAAAAATACTGCTGGAGAAAGCCTGTCAACAGAGTAACAAGTCATAAAGGTCATTAAGCTAATAATTACACTTGTATTAAAAAAAAAAAAAGTTTTGTTGCTCTCAAGCGGGAAAGCTTAGAAAAACACTACTGCAAGGCCACAGGAGTATGTGTTCTCAAAAATATTCAGCAATATATGCAACTCAGAATGTAGGGGGAAGCATGGTGTGGTATGGAACAGTAGAAACGCCTATGGTGGAAGTCTGTCTTAGGAAGGTTTTTACATGTTCAAATTTCATCGGTCTCAGGGAGAACTGGATGATGGGGGTAGTGGGAGAAAGAGTATTTTGCTGAATGCTTAGCAGAAACAGGTCTTCCCTAAGTACACGTATCAGGATGAGCCCTGCACATATGGCAGTTCTACAGGAAATAAGAATTCCCATTAGTTGCCATAATTTTAATTGAACTGCTATATGGAAGTCTGTTACTTATAGTTCATTACTCTACTGGACAACCAACCAAAACAAGAGTGGCTGCCTTAGTGTTTGTCTCAATTAGAAAATAAAATACCAGCTTAGCCATAAGTAGCCTCAGACTCTGCACCTGGAGAGATTGAAAAATGAGCTGCCTCCATTATGACCCGAGGGTTCTGCCCGTTGCGGAGAGACCCACATTTTATCCTTCAGAAAGATGCAGAAATGTCAGCTGCTCACTACTCTCTTGCCCATCTCTATCTTCCTTTCTCCTGTTCCCATTTTTAAAGATGTTTCCCCTTTCTCACCCTGTATGCTCAGCTGAAACCTGACTCTTCGTGGCATCTCTTCCTTTCAGAGATGAACAGAAACTTTTCAGTTTTATCCTTTATTTGCAGGAATCAAGTGCCTTATTCACTGCAGGCCAAACGGACCCAGCTTTTTGGGGCTGTTCTAACACTGCAACGGTAGCAGGATGCTCCCCTCCATAAGCAGCCTGAGCTTTGGGCTGAATAGGTCTGAAAATGAAGCACTGGGGGGGAGTTGATGGGATGCCTCAGTGAGAGATGCTGGGAAATGCTTTCAGGACTGCAGGAAGCCCAATTTGGTCCACACAGGAATTGGACTGATAAGACCCTTTGAACAACCAACCTCACTTTCTAGTACTTTCTAGTTATCTGAGGGAGGAAGAGAGCCTGTTTTGCATGCAGCAGTTCTACAGTACGTACTACTACTGCTACTAATTGTTACAGGAATGATTTCTTTATTGTATATTGACTGGGTAATTACATCTATTCTATATATTACAATGACAATATTAAGATTCTATGGTCATTAAGCAAAACGTGTGCCTCATCACAGCAGAAACGGGAACCCTTATACTCCCTTGAAAGCAGTTCCGTTTGGGTGACCAAAATGAATTTTTTTTGTATCATCTAAAGCTGTTGCAAGCCTTGCTAAATAGCCTCATAAATGCTTTGGGTGATAAAAAACGTATTTGAAGGGAAAATTTCCTTATATGGTCCAAAACCATAAACCAAAGCTTTGTATGCCATTAATCCTAAACTCAGCAAAGATAAGTTTAATACTTCATTTCTGACTCATAATTCCTTATAAGAACCTCAACTGAAATCACTGAAATCCTAAAATATTTCTAATGTAAATCTAATAAACTGCTTCAGCATGCAGTTATTGCTGCTCTTTCTTTAAATGAATGCTTATCAAAAGCTGCAGATTATTGGCAGATTCCTCGTCAGGTGAGAAGTTTTAAAAAAAAATATAAACTACAAGGTCCATACCAACAGCCGATGGTGTAATTTGGGATAAGAGTAATTAGCGAACATCACAAAGAAAGGAGGAGGAGATGGGCAAAAGTAAACACACTTAAAAGTGATGTAATTTCAGAGGTTGCTTTTACTTTTGAGTGTACAAGCTTTGCAGAACTGTTTAGACAGCAGAGGTGACATTTCTTCCTGAATGCCAGGGATTTATCTTAACTTCTTACTTCACACCGTTTGTCTTATGATGATAATTCTGCAAATCACATATTATTAAAAGAAATAAAACAAGACTTACCTCCTTATGTGAGGCTGACCAGAAGGTGACCAAGGACTGCGGCCTCTTTGATTTACAGCTTGGACCATCAGCCTGCCTGTGCAGCTTACTCTGCCCTGTTATGATAACAGAGAAAAAGAACATTAAAAGACCTAAGCATATAACATTAATAAATGTTCAACCTGTTCTCTCTGGTTTTGCCCACCTGTTACAGAGTCTGTAACAAGCGATACAAGCTCTTCTTTCACCAAGTCCTTGAAAAGAATTTGTCAAGATACCTTCTAATACTACACTATGCTATCAGCTTGCAGTCCAACACAGAACAGACAAATAATTGTGACCATAACACAGTCACAGTTACAATGTTCTGCCTAGAAGTTTTTCTTCTAAGAAAGATTATTAGCACCACTGGCAATTAAGGCCTTAAACCAGTATTGACAAAGTTACTGATGCAGGTGGGAGGTTTCTCTGTGTATGGAAGTAGACAGAAACACAAAACAACTAGTCCAAGATCCTGAAAGTGGCACTTGCTAAGTGTTGTTGGTCAATGACAGAGCTGCTGCCTCCAAAGTGGATTGATCTACTTGACGTGGTGGGGCCACAGCTCAAAAAATCCCATAAATATAATAACTGAAAAAATTGTACAAGTACTTTAAGGGTCCTTTCTAAAGAGCGGGCCTGGTTTGGGGGTAGGAATCACCCTGCAGGACACAACAACACTGGTGGACATTGGAGACAGTTCAGTCGTCTCAGGTTATTTTCAGTGAATAATAAATGAAACATGGGCTCTATCGTATTTAGTCCCTCTTTTTTTAGTTTTACTTTCTTTTTCAGAAGATAGATTGTCCCCCACGAGCACTTGTGGTAACAAACTTGGGATGGGACTACCTGTGGCCAGAACTGCTGGCACCCAGGGCTCCACCATTCACCATGGAAGGGGTAAAAGCATCTGACGTTATTAGTAAACACAGCAATAGGTATAAATATAAAAGCCGTGTATAAAAATAATACTGTAGTAAGAGTTTATATGCTTTTATATAGCAATGTAACAATTGTAATAACTTATCAAAAATAATAGTTTTAAATAGCTCATTGACAAAGGCATGGAAGATGTACACCCATCTCTGCTCCTAGTACTGGGAGCTATAAGGCAACATCCACTTCAGCTTTGCAGTATCCAAGTATTTTTACAGTTCCAAGCTTTAAGCTCAAGTCTGTTAGCACAGAAGTGACAAATATTTTTGTCACAAGAATTTGGGACGTTTATTAACAGGCCAAAGCCCACTGAAAAACAATTTCACTGGGGTCATGAGCAGCCTCCAAATGGCAATGACCTTTGTGTTACTGCTGGACTGTTAGAAATAAAGTCTGTGTCCTGTTTTTATTCCCATGACCCATTTAGTCCACAAGAAAAAAAACTTGTGTTAAGATAAGCCATTGTGCATGACCTGCAGCAATTTCCTAAGCAAAAAGGGGGGTTGTGTGTTACAAGACCATTAAAAACATCTGGAACAAATACATCTCTATTTTAGGCACCATTGCATATTAATTGTTTTCTGCCAGGTAATGAATTAACACATTTTGGTATAACTTCTGCGTATTTCAGTATATGGAGGCCTTATAAATAGGAACACGAAGATCAGTAAGGAATCTGGATATGGAAGAACAAGCAGGAAGCCGAAGATTTGGAAAAGTCATGGGATGAATGGGAAAGAAGTGATGAGAAGGAAGTAATTTAATGAGAAGATGGCTTAGCAAATAAGGGAAATCCAGACTGAGGACTGTGGGTGCATAACGCAAAGACATGGTGAGAATAGCACAGAAGGAAAGATGGTGAAAATAAGGACTCTACTTGAACACATACAGCTCATGGAAAGAGCTCAGTTGAGGGATTTAACCTGTTACTACACGCCTAAAACAGGCAAGGGTTTATGTTTGTCTAGGCCCAAGGTCAGTTTGCTCTGGATTAAGTTATATGGCAAATTTTACTGCAAACCCCAGAGGTGTTTTAAGAACCCTAATTCCAGATTGCTGTGCTTTGCATCGCAGGCAATGGCGCCTGCACTGTTAATGACCACAGACCATTTCCAAGGTGTGTCGGCAAGTCACTTTTTATGTACACAAATCCTGTAATATTAATCCAGATCACGAGATGGCATAAACTGGCAGAGCTTTAATGAACTGACGCCTTTGCCAAGAATACGTCTTTTTGCTTTGTAGTTTGGTGGTTCCAACAGCAGTGACCAAAACACAGCAACAGCCTAGCAAATATCTACCAGTTCATCAGAATCTTGATGCAGGCTCCCTTATATTTACGCATTTTACTTTTTTAAGGAAAGGTTGCCAAATTTGCCTAAGTTTGTGATAGCTTTGAGATGTGGACAATTTTCCATTAGAATTGAGGAGGCTATGCCAAAATTATTTCCATTCAGGATGACTTAAAAGAACTGGAATCCAGATATTCTAGTGTGAAAGGTACATTAACTCATACGCCCTCTTTGCCTCCATTGTACTGTTAAATGGATAGTAAAAGCATGCAAGTGGTGGAAGAGATAAGTATGTTTGCTTGGGAATTACACTGTGAAAAAAAACCAGAATGGGCTTGATGAAACAGTTTTGTTTAGTGGAGCCAGAGGACGATGCTTCTGTTTTTTTCCTGCAAAGAGGGGAGAAAAGCACAGATGCAGAATTTTATCATTTAATTAAACTGCTTTTTCAGTCCCCAAACTGGGAACTATACAAATCCAGCTCATTTTAGTGTCTCTAAAAACCCATTGACAAACTAGTGTCAGCAATGACCAGAGCTGATAACCTGGGTCATTGTTGTGTCATTGAATGAGCATTATCCACAATAAAAAATGCTAAAAATGTAGGCCCTAAACAGGTATTCCAGGACAGAGTACAGTGCCCAAACACAACGGCAGTTTAATCACCAAGTCCTCTCAGATTTTGGATTACAAGGAACACTACATAGGGAAACTCTTTGCATGCACAGACACAACGCTTCCAGGAAGACAAACGGGATTTGCTTCCCACCTTGGGCGGGCATCTGTGCGTTTTATAATTTTTAAACCTGCTGTGAATTTCCACAATTTAAACACTACCGAGTGCTATATAACACAATGGTCACCTATGACCTATGTGTACAAGCTTCCAGCTTGAAGAATTCCCTTGGCCTTATGCTATGTCTTTATTAATTCTTTATTTCTCTTCGTATATGTAGAAATAATGTTTAATCTACCTACATTTAAGCACTGCACTTTGCAGAATCTAGCCTAGAACTGCTATTTATGTGTCGTCTGTGTGTACAGACCCCGAAATTCACAAGAACGCTGCAATATGAGCAGGATCGACAAAGAGCAGGGCAAAAATGGCAGTGTCATTCTAAGTAACCTAGCAACATTCATAACAGAGCAACACTCCTGTTTAGATTAAACTCTGTCTCAGTGATACAGTTTGTTATTTTAGAGTGTGATTCTAATCCCAGGTCTTGGCACAATATTTGGTGCTACAGAAGCAAGTAATTCACTATACCCCTAAAGTTATGTCACTGCCTTGGTTTCTCATGCACACATCTTTCCCCTCAGTTTGCCGTGCTGCAGAGAAAGTGAATTGAAAAAGTTACTTCAATGGGATGCATGAACTCTAAGCTTAGCTATGTTCAACACACTAGTGGGTTCCTGTTATACACTGCAGCTCTTTATGGGGTATGCGAATGAACAAATAATATTACAAAACCAGTAACACTCTGTGTTTCAGAAAGACATTGTTTAAGACTTTGGGATCAACCCAGCAGACCTCCCCCTACATAAAGGCTTTTTTGCCTTATAGAACTGCAGTCACAGCCTAATGTAAACATGTTGAGGTGTGACATACTCCTACTCATATCAAAAAGTTGGCCTCAAGTCAACAGAAGAGAATGAAATTGCTGAATTGGGTTACTTCTGCTGGTAAACTGGATTTTTTTCTCCCTTTAGAGTATGTACACTATCCATGCTCACGTTAGGACGCTGAGATGTTATCAGCTGAAACAAATAGTGGAAGAGTGATTAAAAAACACCACCTCTCCCCTCTGAAACCTCAAACCATAGGAAAAAAACTGCTGTTGAGTTGCTAATCTCTTGGAGATATAAAGGTCCCACCCTACTGAAGCAAGATGAAAACAGAAATCTAACTTACATACTTTATGGTGACTTCATCATTTAATTAAATCATGCATACATACGATGAGATAGTTTGCTGAAGATTTATGTCCAGAAGCGTGTTTGCTCTGGAGCCAACCTTCACCTACCTGTGGGTTAGCAGCCATAATAGTGTAATTCCCATCATCATCCAGGGTGGAGGCTGCAGTATGCAATGAGCAAGTTCCATCAGGTTCTCTTTGAATTCGGTAGTGATCACTTCGTTTAGAAATTTGTTTCCCATCTTTAAACCAATAAATCTGCAGCAGAAAACAAGGCATGGCTGGTAAGAGGTGGACGCTCATTGTCATCATTTCTCAATTAATAGTACTAATGAATCTTAACTGCTGAAAACCTCTCTGGTAAGCATTAAAAGAAAACCGGTTTGATCAATGAGTAAAAGTGCAGAACAACAGTCCATGATCTACTTTCACTAAAAGTCAAGCTATGGATCAGCAATCACTCAAAGAGAAAGGCGGCAGCATGAATATTTATCAAAGAAGTTTACAGTTGCATACGGGCTGTACCCAAGCCAAGGGCAGAACTGCAGCCGAACACTTCAAGAGCTGGAAATAAATGTCATTACAGAGAAAAGTTCTATTTCAGAGAAGCTTATTAGTTTTAAATTTTTGTTTCACTTAAATCTGAAGAAGTTGAAAAAAATGCTTATTGCTCTTTTTTTCAGAAAACAAAAACACAAAATGAGGCAATTATAGGAATAGTTAATTCAACAATTAATAAAATAGAAGTAATGACCTCACTGTTGAAACACCAGTTTTGTCCCATGGTCATTATGCTGCCTGGACTGGACCAAAAAGCCAGAAGCGGATTCAGCTGCTCCCGTTGCCAGCGAGCAGTTCAGTATGCAACGGGACAGCTCAGTACAATCGCATGATTGAAACTAACAGTGTCACCCTGACGTGACAGACAACTGCAGAGATGAACAGCTTTACAAAGTCATAGGAAATACCTCAACAAGTCAGCACGTAGGTATATTTTAATAACTGTACACCAGCACCAGCAGACTCCCAAGTTGTACAGAACAGTTACATTATCTATCAAACAGAGGTCTTTTCCATTACTTTTGATACATAATTTTACTCTCTGGCTGACCCAAGATCTACTTTCAGTGAGCCAAAAAATGATGTATGCAGAATAATATCTTATAGTAATCCATAAATTACACAAAAACCATGTATGTTTTTAATGTCTCAGTCTCGAGGCAAAGAAAATTCCAAGTATTTTCACCTATTTATTTTTTTTTTTGCTATATTTTAAAAACAACATAGAACCCCGAACTGAACTCTGCTGGAATCAAAAGATGTGGTGTATGCATGAAAACGCACGCAGGAATATGTGAAAAATTTTACCCTCGGAAGAGACCTGTAGTCAGGTCTCCAAACCAATATCTGAGTAGAAAATTATTTACTTGTAATTTCTGAAGCGTGTGTTACTCTATAAGTTTAGTGGTGTCGGGCATTTCTTGAATCACTTGGGCAGTTGCCTACACAATTTTTAGAGGGTTAATTTGTACAAAGCTGAACAAATGTATTTGTCCTGGTCACATGACTGCTGGGACTATTTACTATAAGGAAAATACACATTTTCCTCAGCCTAGTTCTTGAAGTAGGAATTTAGGTGTTAGAATGAGGTGCCAGCTTTCCAATAAAAATGAAATGATAAAGCACACAGTTCCTCATAGAGTTTAACATGCCAGGTTCTTTATACCCGCCAGCATTTCAAAGCTCAAAATTCGTTCACCTGAGAGGAAAAGATATACTTTAAAATGTCACAAAAAACAATGGAGAATATGTTTTGGAGGGAATGAGTGGAAATTTCCTTTAAAATTAATTACCACGTATGGTTTTTATATTAACAAGTATTATGTGTAACTAGAAATGATTTCATTTCCTCAGTAGCTGGTTATACTTGTTTCCCATTTTGTCTGTCAGCAGCCTTGCGGAGAGTCTATGTTGCTAACAAAAGATTTAGTCATGTCTTCTCGTCTGCTGACAGAGCACTTACTGGAGATGCAAAAGATATTTGATCACTTACATACACATGCTAATGGGTGCTGGTAACAACATAGCTGCAAAAAAATGAGTTTTAACTTGCATGCTTTACATGTGTCATAATGTTGCTTGGAAATCTACTGCATTAAGTAGTAATTACTTAATAACAAAGCATTTATCAGAAATATTAGGAGACACGCCAAGAATTGTTACATGGAAATACATGCAAATTTTAACTGAACCGGCTATCCAAACATGATGCATACGTTGTCCAATACTTATACTAAGTTTAAAAACACTGGCATCACTGGGGTTTACTTATGAGCAGTAAATTCTTAATATTACCTTTATCTGACATGGAGTTAATAAGTAAAACACTACCGCTGCTGGAGACAATGGCCCTCACAGTGAAGTATTTTCTTTCTAGGATATCTTTCAATAAATGTACCATTAAATTACGTAAGCACTGAACACTGCATCTGGATTGCTTTTACTTGCACCAGATTTTTTGAAACCAATACTAGAAATACTATGGAACACACAGTACAAAAAGGGTTTTGATCTTGGGCAGCATAAGCATTTTTAATCATCAGGAATTATATTCAGCCATGGGAAGAGCGAGCAGTACAAGCTTTACGCAACATTCATGTCTCATTTAACCTTCTACATGATGTTCTCCTAATTCAGAAGAGAAATATCCCTTGAAAATAAGCATTCTACAATTCCTCATGTATCTCCATGGGTTCTCATTCTAATGAGAAAATAGTTTTACATTACACTGAAGGTTATAACAAAAGTAGACTCAGATTTAAAAAGTCATATTTATGAAGACAGATTTTGCACATCAGTATTCAATTTACATGGCATGTTCAGAGGAAAAAATAATCAAGCCAATAACCTCGCTTAGGAAAAACTCCCTTGTAATGAATGCCAGATTTCAGAAACATTATAGTCTTTCCCAAAGCCATTCCTTGGCAGACCTGACAGAATACTTAGAAGGGAGGAGCTTCAAGTTAGTAAATTATTTCCAGCTTTTCATTTGCCAAAGTAAAGAATTTATGCAGGGGCAACACTTCCAGCTTCAACAAATGACAGCAGAAGGGCAGCCCTCAGCCTTTCAAAATTGTTATCTTGGCATGCTCCGGCAGATAAGGGGAAGGTACAGCCTTTGGCATTTACAAAGCCCAGCTAACAAGTAGCTATCCAACAGGACTGAAATTGGTTCCATCCCAAGCAACCTGATCAACTGCACGAAGCATCTGCAAGTGAATGGAATAAAGGCTCATGGTCCCAGGTGCAAGAGCAAATTACTTCTTAATGTGCATGCTTTGACACTGCAGAAAAGCAGAACATCGTATCTGAATCAGAGTGCATTCACATCAGATAGTCCTTTGTAGTGCTGTGCTTTAGGGCAGTACTAACAATGTGGTTTCTTGGCTGTGCAATCCCGGAGTCTAAAACAAGAAGAGCGAGAGAAAGGAGACATCCTCTTTCATCTGTCTTAGATCAGATTAAGAGACTGTGAAACTACACTTTAATTGAAAACTGTGAAAACTAGGGAAAGGCTAAGGTGACTAAGGCTGACTCATAACAGCTCATCCAGTAACTTAGTCATAAGCCTCAGGCAAAAAGAGTACTTCTTCAGCACAATGAACCTCTAACACCAATGAACCCATTTGTCTTCCACTTTTATTCAGCACAACAGACTCTTCTGTACAGTCATCTCAAAAGTAATGCAGGACATAAAAATTTTCATTTCAGTCAGACTGAGCTGATCTCAGTGTGTCTTACGTTAGAAGCGGGAGTGCTCTTCTGATACGAGTATACTGATCAGCCCCGCTTACTTTGCAGTGGTTCATATCATGTTGTGGTCTCGGAGCACAAACTTGGATTCCTTTCAGATGAAACTAAACCAGAAAATGTGCTCCAAGAACACATCTAATGTGCTGCATCTGCTTCGGTCTGTGAGACAAGATTAGAACTAGCCTGATGTAAAACCAGCTGCAATGCCTGCAGGGTTGGATATCTCATTCCACAGATACGCTTCCTTTGGTCTGCACTACTTGTTAATGTAGATGTAGCCCCAGTTCTCTGTGGTTCTCTCTCTGCTACCTGACCAACTTAATTTTTCTTTTTACAGTTTGTGCAGTACCATACACCTGAATTACTGAACATGCAATCTGCATTTATCTCTGTTCAAAATCCTGAATACCTGCAAGACTCACACTAGATAAGAGATTTGGATGCGGCTGCTGCTGTGAAGATCTTAGATAAGAGATAAAGCATCTTTGATCTCGTCTAAGAAAAGAGCCCTTCTCCACAAGAGGTCACTGTAAGAGCTTCAAGGACCTTCACGAACAAGATACAGGCTTTGGCAAGGAAACTGAAGAAGCTCCTGCTCTTCCCCTGCTGCATAATGAGTCAATCGATTGCCAAGCAATTTTTGAAATAGTTAAACACAACCTACAAAAGCAAGGCATTCTTCCAGACTACTGACATCACATGACTGGTACTTTTACGTTTGCTAAAAGGAAAAGCTTCCCAAGCCCAACCCTCCATCTGAAGTTTATCATTAAAACCTCACCATCATGTCTCATCTTGCTGTTGGGATATTTGGGAACTTACGGTATTTTAACATGCCTCCCTCCAACTTTCAATAAAGTTAAGTCTTGTTAAGGTGTGTAGATATAAACCACTCTGCACCACTGAAGAATGCAGATACCACAGTGCCTCCTGAGCCAGAAGCACCATATTTATGCATTAGGATGTTGCTGTGCCTGAGCTAATTACTCACGTTAACATTATGAAGTTGCTTTTGGGACTACTGTGCCAGCTCACATAGTATTTTCTAGCATTGCACTGCATTCTGTGGTAGAGATGTGCCCTGAAGGTAACTGAAAATGACGGAAGTATTACTTCCAGGTAAAGTAGAGATTAAGTCTCAGGAGGGAGTAACTAAGAACTGAACCCTCATAGTAGGATTTTTGCCTAGTATAAATCTAAGTGATGCCAAAAGAGATTTGACAGTTTATACCAGCTAGGAGTCTGACTTGGGAAGAGAGAAGGTCTGCTGTTCCTGTAAGAAACAGCCCAGAATCCAGGGGCTGATGGTAAGGTACCAATATAGAACTTTTCAGAGCATTTCTAGAAACATTTACCCTCTTTTCTTACCTTTGGCTTTGGATTCCCTGCCACTTTGCATGTAAATGTGACTGGCATTCCCTCAAAGATTTTGTAATGCTTCAGCTTTATCTCAAAATATGGTGACATACTGTTATCAATAGGTTCGTCTCCATGCTGCACCTCATCATCTGATTCTTCCACAGGAGATCTCTCCAGCCTGTATTCAATTTCACTGATCAATCTTTGCTCAAAGCTGGAGACTTTATACTCCTGTCAAATAAGAAAAGTAAATATTAGTGTCAACACACCACTCAGCAAGAAGTGCTGCCAATGCTTTTTGTTTGTTTTTTTTCTTATTCTACTGATCTTTGACATTCCATTAAGGTTTTAAATATAAAAGGAAACTGTATCTTGTTAAGAAAACCACTATGATATGTGCCCCCTATAACTTCCCTATAAAACAATGAAGACATTTGGTATGAGAAAAAAAATCATATTTTTTGTTATCTTAAGGTCTAATTTATAAGAGGAAGGAAAGTAATTGGTTGCTTCCCTTCCATTTCTTAAAAAAGCCTCTAAGAATAAAAGTATTGTGAAGCAATTCATAAAGACAAAAGAAACACACTAATATTTCCTTGAGGGTACAGGCAGATTAGGATTTTGTTTCCAGATGGCCAGAACACCATATGGTTCATATCTGCTATTTGCATAGAACTGTACTGGAGGCTGCACCTGAAGGCTCAAATGACTTTGTGTACAGTGGTTGTAAAAATGAAGGGGGAAAAAAAAAAAGGGAGAAAATGGCAACACTGGCAGTCCAAGATAGCTGCTTCCCTTCGCTCCTGTTGCCATGGTCCCCTTTGTCTGGCCAAAAGTATCACTTCTTCCTTAAAACCAAAATTTGTCACGAGAGTATTCAAGATACAGAAAGAAGAGCGGAAAGTTTCATCCACCACAAACCACCATTTGTTTAAATTTTCTGTTCAGATACAAGGAAACATTACTGTGATATGCAGAGTTATATATTTTCTTGACCTTTTCACTCTATCTACTTTGCAGTACAAAAGCCTTGCTTTGAATCCTAGTGATAACAACAATAATGCCAGAAAGTAAGAAAGCTCAGAAAGAGAAAAAAAACCCCTTTAATTAGCCAACGCTCTTCTCAGTCAGCAGAATTTCAGGCACTCTTTCAAATGACCTTTGGCCATCTCTGACCCTTATTTTATTTAAGGTAGAACACGCCTCATACAATGCCTCCTTTCATATCCTCTACCATTGACTCTGTCGTGGGATTAACATGCGGCCTTTCTACTGACTGGTTACAGAACTTAGGGTAACCCTCAATAATGGTAAAAATGGAGTAATGGAAAAATACCTTTCTAAACAGACATTTAAAAAATTTCTTTGTTCCCTGGAAGTTTATCCTAAATGTAAATAATGAAGTAAATGTGGTAAGTGTAAAGAGAAGCTGATTTGGATGCAAGACAGTTAGTATCAGCATATTAAGGTTACAGCAGAAAGGTACTGGAGTACACCATTGCTGCAGTTAAGCTGCCTGAGCTCTGACAATTAGGTTTACAGAACAAGCCCCTGTCTTCCCAGTTAAGATTAATGCTAGGTGACCTCTTGTTATTAACCAAGAACAGCAGAAGGGAAAAGGCAAAGGCAACATAGAAAAAAATCAATGTACAAAAAAGGACAGAAAAAGGTGAAAACTTTAACCTTTTGAATATCCACAGGACTCACTACAGAAGCACCAACAGAGCGAGCTTCCTGCAAGGGTAGAAAAAGAGATCAAGAGGCAGAAAGAAGATCAAGAGGCATCCATGACAGTTTCTCAGAGTTTTTATCAGGAGAACATATATGTGGTAACATAAGCAAATGAACACTACACATTTCCGAATAGCAAGTCTGGCATCTCAACAATGGAGAACATGTATCTGGCCTTTAAAGCAGACTTTGTGTTGTATTTTTGGCCTACACTCAAAAATTGCAAATTACACACGTAAAGAGAAGATGCTTTCAAGAAAATAGACATACATTTTCCCTTAAAAAACTTAAAGGCTAGGACAGAATAGGATAAAAGGAAGAGTTTAAAGAAGAGAACAGACAGAACTCTCAACCCAATTCAGTAAGGAAAAACTGAGCAATAGGCATGTGATCCTCCAGTTTACTTCACTGATACATAACACATGACTTCTGTAATCAAAACCATTCTATCTTGCATACATTTACTGACTTACGTACGATTATTTTAAAGGGAATCAAAGCCTGTGACAAAGAAAAATTGAAAGAAATATTTTATTTTCCTGTGAAATTGTAGAGAGATGTGGCACCTGTATGGCAGGCTCCTCTTCTGGTTCCTGTATATTGAAGACTGTTGCAGCACTGTCTGCTCCCAGCAATCGACGAGCCATTTTCTCCTCGTAAGTTAATCTCTGAACAAAAATAAAAGGGGAATGAGGAGGAGGGAAAAGAAGAAATAAAAGTTCTTATTCCTCATTAAGAGCCATACGGCAGTTAGACAGTAAGCAATGCTCTAAGTAATATTAATAAAACAGAGCAGCAATGAGTTTCTAACAGAAACTTTCCTCTGCAGTTTGTAATGCATTTTTTTTGCATTACAAGTTGCTTTTTTGGCTTAAACAACCCTTGCCCTGACTGTGCCATTTGTTTCCATCCTCTTGCCAGGAACTTGGGCAGGAATAAGCTTAAATCTGCATGGCCATTGAAAAAGTGCATGTCAAATCACCCCAAATCTTACTCCTAGTCATTTCACTCAATTTTTATATTAGAACCACACAGGAGAAAACTCTGCCAAAAATGCTAAGAGCTTACTGCACTACTTTGATTTTGTTTTTTGTAAAAAATATGACAGCTTCGTAGAAAAATTTGGTCTTTTTTTCCTTTTCTTCTTACTCTTTTGGAAATCAAGGTGACAGCTTAAAAAAAGAGACAGTTTACACTTGGAAATTAAAGCAACTTAAAAGAAAACCTTAAGTATAAGATTCAATTACTGCATTATTATTTTCCCTTCCACATTCAATAATGTATTTCAGGCACTTAGACAACTTTCTTACAAATCAACATTGTAAAAAAATGCAGTGAATGAAAGGCAAACTCATTATATGGTGAAATGCCTCATTTAAACAGAAAAATGAAAAAAAGTGTGGAAATTGTGGAACATTACATCTACCTAATGCTTGCATTTTTAAAAGAGTTCATTTAAGTTCATTTGGTAGCTACACCAGAAGGCTGAGACCCATGAAACTAGGTATCAATCCTGGCTTGGTTACAAATGTTCTAAGCATGAATTTTCTTCACTTTAATTTCTTCTGTGACCACTCCAAATGCCCACAGCCTTGATTACTCAAACAGAATAACCCAAGACAGGAATGTGCAAGGCAAAATCCTCAAGGCAAAAGCAAAACCAGAGTTTACTCCGTTCAACCTCCCACGTCATCTGATCACAGGTTGGGTTTTGGGTTTTTTTTTTTTGTTTGTTTTTAACCTCAGGCCATGTGGGCTTTCTCAGGACATTCCATTCATTTGTCAGGACCAAACGTCTCTCTCACTTTCCAAAATAGGCATTGATAGTCATGCTCAGCCCACCTCCTTTGGAAAAAAAAAAAAGGAACTTACACACTATGAGAGTGATTCAGCTTAACTGCTACAGAAAACTGCCAAACCCTATGCATTCAATGGAGAAAAGTAAGTACAGAAGCATTAGTTGCTCTGAGCATGTTCCCTTCTTAAGTCTACTGACTTTATTAAGAACCAGAATCTGGCAGCTGTGGACTAGATAGTCTGACTCAATGGGCTGTCCTGAACTATAACACCATAGAGTCCACACCTCAGACATGGTAGCAAACTTAGCAAGCTTCTGAGCATGGTCCTAAGAAACAAAGCACGCTACCTTTCAGTGACACAAATGTATCTCAAGGTATCCAGATGCTTCTGAAAGTATTTAGTTCAAAACAGGGATGACAGTCTACATTTTTCAAATTACTCTCCTCTAAAAAAGAGATTCCTGCTTCAAAGACATTTAAATCAATGCCTTAAAAACTGTAATCAAATCTTAAGAGTGTTGCTTCTCATCAACTCTGAGCATGAAGAATTTGGTATTTTACCTTTTACACATATCTTAAAATGCACAAGCATTAATGGAGAACTTCATGGCTGAACATTTCAGTTGTTTGATATATTTGCCTATTTTACCTCATTTCTTGGCTCCTCAAGCAGGTTGTTAACTTCTGATGAAGTCTGTGAGTTAGGACTACAGGTTATTTTTTACTCCCTTGGTTAAAAAAGCCCACATCTGCAGGATTCAATGATGCTCAATTCCTAAGGTGCTGTATCTCAAGAGGAACTGCCTAGTCCTTCTCTAATATCTACTTCTACTCTTCCCCTTTGCTGTCCAACAGCTGGGCAAAGGGTAGAATGAGCCTTGGCTGATCAAGAGCTATGCACGTGCTTACTGCCCAGTGTCCAGTGACAAACAGTCAAAAGCAAATGGCCTCTGAGGCCGAAAAGGCCCCTGAGGTACAGACCATTCAGGCTTCTTACGCGAATTCATCAGCTTCGAGACCTTCCTCACTTTGTTAAATCCAAGTAAAGTTGTCTAACATGAGAATGATAGGCCAAGGTGTACACTATCATTCCTTATGGAAATGCAATTAAAAATAATAAATAAATAAATAAAATATAGAAATAATCTACATTTATTTGATATGCAGCACATCTGAGAAACTACTCATGATGCCCACTCCCATTCCCTGGAGGATTTTATGTTCTTATACCGGTTGCCCATTGTTCAAAAGGTCTTCCTTGAAGCGAAGTTTTCTTTCCAGATCCTGAATTACAGCATCTTTTGACCCTTGAATCTCTTCATCTGATGCTATCCTAGCAGTTCTGCCTGTTTTCTTGGGAAATCCCCTGCAAAACAGTATAGAAAAATTCATGAGCCTTTCTGAAACCACTAGTATTTAGAAATCTGGAATCACTGCTATTAGTGAAGAAAACAACATTGTGTCTTTAAAATTAGGAGTCTGGCATTTTTCTTACTATGCTGCCCCTTCTAACTCACATCACTTACGAAATGTTTAGTTTAAGGACAGAGTTGAAACTATACCTTATTCAGGCATTAGTTAAAAAAGGGCTCAGGATTGTGTAGAGGTGGCTGTAAACACATTACACTCAAAGAGGAAACTGATGAGCAATGGTAATAAAGCAAAGTGAGAGGAAACATGAAAGGGAAAGGATGACCAGATAAGTGAGGATAGAAGATAAACTAGGTTCATTTGAAGTACCAGATGGATAAAGATCAGGAAGACGCAAGACAAGGCAGTTAATTATTAATTCCCTATATTATTTATTAACTAATTCCTTGTTACAGCTTTACAATACACAATGTATAACTTCATGTTTATTCTTCATATCTCTGTAAACACATACTTAGAACGCAACAAGTTAACTCTTGTTTCTCAGGGAAAAGCCATTCACAATGTTTAGGTTATACTGTCAAAAAGAAAAACCATCCCTGTAAAGTGGTTTTCAGCAGCAGGGTTTGACAGTGGAATAGCAACCACTGAGCACTCTGCATCCACAAGGCTAAATTATTCCTCACACCAGCCTGTACGTTATGACTGCACTCTCAGCATGTCTCTCCCATATTCTGGAGTGGCACAGGGGTTTTGTTGTCTTGGTTTCTTTTTTCTTTCTTTTCTTTTTTTTTTTTCCCCTCCAGTCTGCACTAATATTTAACATTATTCAGTAATGTTATCTTGGCTTTGTTTCTGGAGATGCCCAGCAGTGGTGGTTTCTACTGGAAGTCAGCTGTTCTTACACAGCTGTGAAGAAATCAACATTGCTATCAGGATTTTAAAGTTTTTGCAACCCCCCCCATTTCTCTAGCGAAGTCACACACTGATAAGGAGTCAATATTAATTCGGGGTTTTTTTTTAAAGCTTCATTAACTAACTAGCTCAGCCTATTTCACTGGAATGACTTGAGCAAAATACAGAGTTGAATCCCATAAATTCACTAACTCAATATAACAGAGATGGAAAAAAATCAGATTAGCATTTAAGGGGTAAACTTCTTTCTAATACACAACTTAATAATTTAATTACCAGCACCAAAATATTAAACAAGAAACATATGGAGATAAATTTTGTTCAATATCGTTTGGTACTGTGTTTCTATAACAGGGTTAGAGGAAATTAATTCTTCAACATTAGCTGCAATGGTAGCTTTTAGCATTAGTTAAAATGAAATAATATACATATACTGTCAAAAGCCAAAAAGGAATGAAGTGACTAGACGGAGAATAAAATAATTGGAAACATTTCTGTCTAAATTCCTAAAACATTTCATATTCTGTTACTGAAAGTAAATTTAAAATGAGAAAATGTTGACGTTCTTGTAAAAAGAACTGCATCTTTATGTTAAATCAAAGCAGAAGAGCAGACATTTGCCTAATGTCACAAAGAGCCAGAGAACAACATCCCTCAGCCTAGAAATATCCAGCCATTAGTTGGAGATCTTTTCACTCACCAAGCAGAAAAATTCCCTCAGCACTTGGCTAGGGATGCTCTCAGTTACAAGTAACACAGTTTCCTCAACTCTGGAAAAGACAGGAAAACTATTCTATCTACAGAGAGACAAGAGAACACTAAGAGCAAGGGGTAAGGGATGAGTTTCTTCAATAAAGAGATGCTTCGATAATTCAATAAATTTGGGGACAGTAAAAGTAGCAGAAAACATGCAACGAAAATGGACAGAAGGTGGGAAGAAGGGATACATCCCTCATCCGAGGGTAATGTCCCTCAGGAAGGCTGGATGCACTGCTGGAAGGCTAGTAGCATCTGCCTCTCTCTACACAGCCTTTCCCTTCACTTTCCAGCCTCTTACTCAACCCAGCCCAGTACCACCATGGAACATAATTCTGTCACTCTTTGGATAATGACAGATACATCAAAAATTCCCCAACCAAAACCCACCAATGTCAAGGTAGTATGTTTCTAATCTGGCCTCACCTTCAAGAAGCCCTGGTACCAGTCTTTAATAGAGACATTCATCCTACCTTGAAAATTCCAAGTGATATATTAAGAACTACAGTTTTCATTTCTCATTTTTACAAACTGCATACTTGAATGATAAAGAGTCCTAGCTGGAAAGGGCCTGCTTATGCCCGGCACTCAACAGGTTGTAAAGGTAACAGGTACAGTTTACCCAAGAAAGTCACAGCACAGCATGAAAAAAGGGGGAGGGACCAAGTGCCACAGAGTGGATTTCAAACAACAAGTGAAAGTATTTTCTGAAGCATTATCAGTTATCTCTGATAAAACCCCCTAATTTTTAAAAGGGGAAGAAGAGAACTACAGGTCAGTAAGTTCAACATCCATACTAAACACAATAAAATAATATTACAGTCCGTTTCAAAACCACATAGCATTAGAAAATGAAAATTGAATCACACCAAACGTCACATTTCTCTCCCTCCATCAAGCTGGATAGCATGCAGACAGGCAAGCATAAGTAGCTTTGATACACTCCAGTTTACACCTTCCGAACAAGCCTTCAGGAGATGCAGTAAGTGGCCTGGTGAATCAGGGAAACGGTGTGTGTGGCTGAAATTTCTATTACATGGCTGCATAACCGTGCTATTCAGATAGTAGCAATTATTTATTTATTTATCAAACTGTTAGAATATAGACCAATGAGGTTTCTCACAGGTCTGTGTATACTAATTTCAGTACTTAGGATTTCAATCTTAACAACTGGAATGGTGAAATAAAAAAGCACATTTCTCAGGTTGGTTGATGACTGAACTTGCAGAGGTTGCAACTCATTTGCAGGTAACAACTGTCATTTACAAAAAATGTGCAGTTAGTGTAAGGCTGCTCTAATGATGATGCTCAAAGTGGCACAGCAGGACAAATGCAAAACTAGCATCGCTCAAGAATCTCCGAGATTAAAACTTGGACAATAACACCATTGTTTCAAAATGAAAAGAAATATAATTCTGGAATACATTAGCAAAAGACATGAAACTTCATTGTTTTCCTTTATTCTTTGCTGTTGGACACGGAATCCAGTTTTACCACTGCACTTCAAGAAAAATACAGCAAAATGTAAAGTTTTGTAACTGTCAGATGGTTTTAAAAGCATAGCTTTTGTTTTATGACAAGCTGTGTCACACACACACAAAAATATCTTGTCAGGAAATTGGGTGAATGGAGATAGAGAGGTGAATCAAACAAAACATCAGAAAATAGCTGGTATTCAACGATTCTCCATGTCCATTGAAGATAAGCAGACAAGATCTTGAAGAACTACAGGCTGAGCTTAGACAAAAACAATGTAGAACTCTATTCACCCTCCAACACTGACAGTTAAACACTGGAACAAACATACAGGGAAAGTAAGGAGTTTTATTTAAGAACAAGGTATGCAAATATTTCAGCAATGGCCTGGGGATCCCTAGTAGCTTTTAACAGGAGAGGCAGACTCCCTAACAACCTTCCAGACCCCTGATTAAGAGCCAGAATATCTTGAGCTTGGCACAGTGGGTGTGGAATTGACATCCAAGACCTGGTCAAGGCAACTTGCCTGAAAAGAAGACGCTCATCTCGTTACTTGCACTTACAAATAACTATTTAAGCAAGGAAGTCATCAGTTTAAAAATATAACTGTAAAAATTAGTAACATTTCTTCAGACATCTTAGAAAGCCTCACTCTCTCTTTTATAGGACTGTTTTAAACTGGGATATAGAAAGAAGAGGTGCACAAGGAAATGTAATTCTTCCTGCAGATGCACTATTTCTACCACCTCTTTAGAATCCCTTTCTTCCTCTGTGTATGAGAAATATACACACATGCTTATACAATTACCTACTGTTGCATATACACTTCAAAATATGTACATAAAAATATATACACATACATACTCCTACACCAAGCTAGCTCTCAAGATATACATTCTTAAGATGCATTTCAAAACAGCTACAGGGCACTGACAACAAATGGAAGGACCTCAGTAAATCTGTCCTCCGAAGCACAGATCTATTCAGCTTGAGAGATGGTTTATATGTCAAGACAGCCTGGCAGCAAACTTTCTTCAGTTGCTTTTGCAAATGTATTCACCATCTTTATATGCTCTTATCTGGATGCATTAAGTTCCTAAGATTTGTGTCCTCCTCAGTGACTCACCAGCTTTCTTTTCACCTTTTCTCAGGGATAATATCAAGCAAAACATTCTGTCAATTAATTTGTGCATTTCTATGTTCATTCTTAGCCTGATGCAATTTTCAGGGTATATAGGGAGTACTAAGGTAGCAGGAGATGATAGCCAGAGAAGGCATATTTTAAGATAGTGCCACCATTAGTCTGGAGCACACAACCACGACCACAAACGTGCAAAGAAACTACCAGCCTTTGAGAATCAGGCTGAAATTCAGACAGATTTCGATCACCTCTGAAACACGCATCACTTAAGTCACTGAGGGCCTGAATACAGACACAGATAAAAAGCACACAAGTCTGATTTCTTTCAGTCAGAGAGGATGCAGTGAAATCGCCAAAACACAGTCATCTTAATTCACACAGAGACTTTTCCAACTTGGCTCAGCCCTCTTTAGTTTTGAATATTTGCCTAACATTTGTTTAGAAAGAAGGCCAAACTAGCAGTACTTTTCATGTTTTAATTACACAGCGCGCATGCTGGATGCAATTCCCTCTTTTCCTATGTACCTTTTACAGCGTAAACAAGGGCAACAGGCTGGCTGTTGTTATCCTTCCAAGAACAAATTCCTGTTTGCAGCCAGTATGGCTCAGTTTCACAGAAATCCAGATCAGTTCTCTGATACTGAAGTAATGAACAGTAACTTGATTTTTCCTTTAAAACTAAAGCCTTCCAAAAATACAGCTAATTCCTGCCCATTTCACACAATTTTCACTTACTGTAAAAACAAAGTTACTACAAGCACCGTAACAGGTCACAAACTTTGAAGCTGCAGCTGCATGTTGAAATCATTTTAGTCTGATCTTGTCATACCCACTGTGGAGACCTGGAGTCAGCTCTGCTCAAGTAATGAGATGTTACACACGTCTGAATGAAGGGAATACATGAGGCACAGACCTGACTAAGGATTAACTGCACTATATGAAACAAAGTTCATCAAACAGAAGTTCAATTATTTCTACCATCCAAGAAAAGGTTATGAATCTGTAGTAGAAAAAAACCCAAATATGCCACAGCACTGGATAGGGTAGGTACAAATTGCTACAAATAGAATCTGCTGCAAAGAGAGAAAGGCTAATTAAGTTCACTTGTCATCTTAAAACAATCTTAAGCATCTGCAAATATAATTTAGAAAAGGAACAGGATATAAAAACATCTTGAAAACTAAAGACTTACAGATATAATGACTGTCAGGATACAGTAGGCCAGTTATTTTGCCTACTGTCTGTGCGCCTCCATGTTAAATCTTAGATTTCTACTTTTGAGCAACTTCAATTGATTAGATCTGGGACATGATTGGGATTTCAAAGTTCAAGTGGAACAAACCTGTATACTCCAAAAAAGCTGATATGGATATATCACACGCATGGGTGTAAAAAGGTGTTACTGTGAAAAAAAAATGCTTGCAATACAAGCTGTTTCATAGCACAATCAACAAGACTTCACCCACTATCACAGATAAACCACTCAGATATTGGTCTAACAGCCACAAGTAATATCCAAGTCATGGGAAAAGGAGATACACCATAGTAGATTGAGAAATTTAAACCAAAACCAGTCTAATGGACAGGAGCAATAGCTTAAGAAAATTGGGGGCTGGAAATGAATGCAAACCCTAATATTTGCTGGAATGTTTCCAATTACAGAAACACTTGTCTTCATATGTATTTTCCTGAGATTCAGGGGTAACTCCAGGTATGACTAACAGGTAGCATACAGAGATGAGGTGAGCCTCCTCAGAAGCAACAAAACACCCTGACCTTTCTCCTCAGTTTGATATTGGAGTTCTTAATCAAAATACTTCCTATATACACTATTTTTACATCAATCGTACCATAGCTAACCTCAATTTTTCACAATTGAAACAGACATAACTTAGAGAAACGGGAGAAGCAAATGTCCAGTCTACATAGGACAGTAATAGATTTCACTCTAAAATGAAAGCTGGCTTTTTTACTGGGAGGCTGTTGAAAGCTGTAAGATAAGAAGATAAAGCTCTTCCTTAGAGTGGTCACTCACTATCATTGCAAACTGACTCAATGGTCACTAAAATACTTTCCTCAGTGCAATTTGAGAGAGAATTCCATAGACAAGTCACAGTATACAGCTGCAAGAATAGGCTCGAGGCTCTGATTCAAAGGGGAAAAAAGTGCAGATATCTCTGATGTTGCTATTCTCATGATTCTCACAGAATCTCCTTTAAGATTTAGATATAAGGTTCTAGAGATCATTGAAGCAGCAATTCAGTTTATTATATACAGTGATAAAGGCAGCTTAGTTACATTTCACAAGATACTTCAGACAATCTTGTCTTCAAAACAATGTCTTCTTTTCCATTCTTTTCCAGAAAGCAGTAAATCTACAGTCATGCTTTTTACCAATTCTGGATAGTCAGATTTATTTCTGTTTGTGACTAAGGTAATATTACTAAAGATATCTAGTTAAGAAAAAGTCTATTTAAAGAAAATACTGTAATTTTTTAAATCACTTTCAAAACCTTGTATGGATTGGTGACAACACATGCTTTTTATACTTTTGGAAAGAGATTCCATTTCTCCAGCTTGGATAACTCCATGCTTTTTGTAGTGGAATTTAAATTCATGTTATTTAAATATTCACTAAATAGTCACTAAATCTGTCTCACTGGATTAATTTTGCTTTCCCAAATGCAAATGTAAACTTAACAAAGTATGTGTTTACCTAAAATTTATAAATACACTTATTTCTTTTCATAGAGGTATAATTTGGTGGGTTTTTTTTATGAACAGTGAAGACAAGATTCTAGTTTCTACAGATTTAACTGTGGCCAATACCCCCTGAATTCTAGGTTTCTGTCACTTAAACTCTGCTCCCTGCAAGTTTTGTAAGTGAAAGCTAACCTGAGTCCAACACTATCACCTATAGCAGGATTTTCTTTAGGTAAAGACAGAACAAACCGAGACTTTCAAGAACAGTATCCAGTAATATATTACTCCAGCCAACTTTTACCTTGGAAATAACTGAGGAGCGTTCATAATTGCCTGAAGTACTTAATTAACTATGCAGGTCCACCAGCACTTCTCTTCTTGTTAAATAACACCATGCTCTGGTAAGATATGCTCCACTAATAAAAAAAGGTTACCCCCCAGAGCTTGTTCAGCTAACACCACCACTGTCACAGCTTGAAAATGTTGGTAACTACAAATTGGCTTTTCTACTGAAAAAACAAGATGTTTTATATTTAACTCAAACATTTACCATACACCTGTTGCAAATAAATGTTTGAAGTATTTAAAGGTAAATTAGTAGGTATTAAATACACAAAGCTGCTTTCCACATTTCAGATGTCCAAATAAAGTGTGGAAAAATCATAAGTAGTTGTTCTCGTGATTCAGAAAAGGTTGTAAGACTATGTGTTGTAAAAAAACCAAACCAAACCAATAAACCCCAGTGCAATGCCTCCAAATCTGTTAAATGGAAAGAATATTCATTTGGTCAAACTGGTTTAGGTAAAGCTGTCACTTCAACCAAGTCTTGACATCCAAACCCAAGGAAAATGTCAACTCTTAGCTGAAACATTAGCATGGCATTTACTGCTCATGGTCATACAGACAGATTACAGGGATGGACTAGAAGAGTTTTAGTTTTATTGTTTGACCTCTTATAAAGCAACAGGAACAACAACTGCTTGGATTATTTTCTCTTTAAGTAGAGCAAAGACGATACATACACTGCAAAGGAAAAGCCTGAAGAAAGCTGATGGAGGGAAAATCTGACTCCATGAGGAGCAAGGAAGACCCTGTTGCTTTGTATATAACTGGTTAAGTTCCACTGTCTTCTGTTTTACAGAAATCTTCACCAGTGCTGCCTTTGATCACCTCCCAAACCAGACTGTCTCCACCTGCAATGTTTATTACTTTTCCTATGTTCTGCTCCTATGAAAAAAGCAATCACAAGAAAATGAGAATACTGCCTACTAAGTACTGATCCTAAGGAGCAGATCGGTAATTGTACTAAGATTTAGTCATGAAAACCCATTGAAGAATTACACAATTATTTAATAAATTTCTCAATATATCAAGATGCCTAACTTCTAAAAATACTCTGCAGAATTTCTTACCCTGCAAAACAATGGGCTTTTTTTTTTGTGACTATAAGAGACAACGACAAGGCAAAATATTTGTTTTCTTTTATATATTTGGCCATCAGTATCACAGTACCCATGCCTGGGAGAGAAGAGAGTAAACCACCACAGTAAAAAGAGCACATAATCAAAATATGAACAGTGAATTACCTATCCTGAAATACACACATAAAAAACAAATAGGTAAAGGAAGGGAAAAGAGCCATGGAAACACTGAATGCAGACAAGAAATCTGTTTTAAGCATTTCATCTGCTAGAAGCACTTGATATGAGTGTTGAAACATCTAAATGCAATGACAGGTCCAAGTCTACTTCCACTGGCATTAAAATATAACAATAAATCATGAAGTTATCCTCTAAAGAGGAAATCCTACCACTTCAAAAGGCTGAATTTGGAGTCCCTAGTCAAAAAAAAAAAACAACCAACCCCCCCAAAAATGCCTTTTCATGAAAGGCATTTCAAACTCTGCCTAGTTCACTTCCAGCAACCCACTACCACATTTGTAATATCACCACTACACGACTGATCAAGAAGCAGGGAAAGAAAGTTAAATGGCTTGGCTAGTGTTTTAGATGTTGAGCTGAAACAAAACTTTGAATGCTTCAATTTATTCCTTGCACCAAACTTGCAGAGCACACTGTCAGGAAACTGTATCATCCTTTTCTATCAATGGATCTTGAAGATGTATGGAGTGCACGGTGAGACTATAGACTGAGGTTATGGAATACGGTGAATGGATCAAAAGCTATGTCTCAGAAAGACAAACGTGTTCAAAAAAAAGAGAATTTGTAAGGAAGGAGCAAAAGGTGAAGGAAAAGAAGCAAAAAGTGAAGATGGGGAAGGAGGGAAAGAATTGTGTCTATGGCACAAAGCAGAAGAGACCAAAAGCAGCAGGGGGAAGGGATGAAAGGGAAGAAATGCTAAGGAGTGGTATGAGAATGATGGGAAGCAGAATCATTTACTCAGCGAGGCATATCAGACATCAGTAATGTACACAGTAATATGAAAAGCGAGAGGCCAGGGAAAAATTGGCATTAAAGACACATAACAGAATTTTTTATGCATCTTGTAGTACATCTTTTACCAAGTTTTAATGTCATAATTCAGATGACAAATGCTTATTTTGTGTGTGTGTGTGTGTGTGTGTGTGTGTGTGTGTATAGATATACACACATATATATACATACATAAACTATACACACATACATTCAGTATGGTTAACATGATCCAACTCCATCTGGACTACATTTACTGAGGGAATGCAGGCCAAATTGCCAAGCCCCTCATCCTCAGCACAGAGCCTGAGGCTGCTGTCTTGCCCCCACAGAGACAGACACACCACCACTTGCACACTCAGACTACCTGCTGAGCCTGGGGAAGTGAGGGGCATGGGGAAGGGGGAAGCATCCTTGCGGAGCTGTCTGTCTGGAGATTGAAGGGAACGAGAATAACACAGCTAATGCTTCAAGTAAGAACATGTGTGCAGGAATGTAGCAAAATGGGGAAACAGGGACACAGCAGAGGCTCAAAGTGACACTGTCAACAGCACAGCACAGGAAAGGGAACTTCAAAGAGAATCCAGTTCCTATCCAGAGCTACATAGTTGTACTAGAGTCTCTCCTGGCAAATCAGACATAATCGCAAGCTTTGCAGGCTGTGCTTACCGGTTAACCTGCCAGGAGATTAATCACACAACTTTCAACAGTCAGCATCAATAGAGAAACTCAGCCAGCGCAAAAGACACAGTAAGACAAAAAAATCACAACTATTATGAGTGCAAGAGCAAACTGTACTATTATTCATTTTCTCCTAACTTTTTGTGGCCAGACTCCATAATGAGCCGTATGACGGAAATCAAGATAAAGAAATGCTTTTTAAAGCATATACTTGATTTATTCCTTTGATATCTGTCTGCTTTCTTCCTTCTCTTCTTTTTTGTATCCTGGACTGAAATAACAGAAGTTCCCACTGAAACAGTATGTAGCTGAACAAGTCACCTAGATACTGTAGATATGTTTAGACAAACTTCTAGACAAAGTTATAAATAAGCCTTGGATACAGCTATTCTCATTTTTGTTCTTCAGCATGCCTCTTTGTTCTCTAAGGATGGAATGAGAGTCTAGTGCCAGTGGAAAGACAAACTGATCTACGATAGGAGCTGACATGCTCCAAAATACTATTTTGGCCTTTAGAGAAGACAAAAGGGGAAAACAAGTATGCAAAGTTGTTAAGGGGAGGGATTCTGTTTGTTTCTATGCACAACTTTTCTAAAGCCCCTCCTAAACCCTCTTCCAAACTTTCTTAGAACAAAAAACCTAACCAAAAGTCAACGTACTGTTATGACCACTTTGTTGTCAGATATATACTTAAACTTAAATATCACAAAGCTATAGGAACTTCTAAAAAATGCTCTCTCAACTCTGTATTTCTCTACCAGCAGACAAAATAGGAACATAGACTGCAAGTATCATTGAACACGTGACTTCTTCAAAAGAACTGAGCCAAGAGAAGGGCCTTCTTGGATCTCCTTCCACCATCCTGGGCATGCAGATCCTTTTGTTGCCACTTTCATAAATTCATTAACTTCAATGTAAAGTTTTGCCTTCTCCCATTTTGTATTTCTACTGTATGATTTTTTCAGAACAGAAAACTAAATCCCATCTCTAACACAGAGGCACTTGCAAATTATTCACATCTTTCTCCCTCTCAGGCAGCAGGGAACAGCAAAGAGCCCTAGAAAAGTATAAAATAAAGCAAGTACGATAATCTTCAGTACAGTCAAACTCAAGGAGCTTATTAGCTGTTACTTACGGAGGTGTCACTCCTTTTGGGAGGCCTAATGCGTTGACAGAAATGGGTGGTGGCTGGGATGGCAGCATTGAGCTGAGAAAAGCTGCTGGAGACTGCCCAGAATTAGGAAATCTGGGAGTTGGAGACATGCTGTGGGAAGGTGAAGAAAGCGAGGGAAGAGGAGGGGGTGGAGGAGGTGGAAGTGGAAAGGAATCACACGCAGGATATGCTGCAGTTGGACTAAAGACAGGTGGAGGTGGGGGTGGAGGAGATGGAGAAGAAGGAGACCAGGAATACTCCCCTTCTGGAGCAAACTGCTGAGAGAAAGGGGGAACAGGCACTCTCCCAAACTGTTTCTGAGAAGCAGTTGGAGACATAGGAGAAGGAAGGCTGGATGTAGATGACCCTGAAGATGGAGTCACGTAACCTGAAGCAGGGCTGATGTTCTGAGCAGCAATGAACTGCTTAGGCCGAGCATAGTTGAAGGAGCTGGAAGACTGCATAGTTGGGGAAGTATGAGAGTTAAGAATACTCATTGGCACAGGGGAAGTGACAGACTGGCTGGACTCAAGCTCCTGGAAGGAAGGGGGAGGAGGAAAGGAAGGAGAAGAGGGAGGGTGCTGTCGATGATCAGGTTGCTGTTGGTGACGATACCACTGGCCACTTTCTTGCTCCAGACGAATTTGGTTCTGCAGCTGCTGTATTTTTATAGGGTCTCTGTAGGAAGGAAAAACAGATAAAAAGATGATCAGACATGCAGTGCTGGTTGGGGAGGAAGTAAATTCCACTGAGCTGTGGCCTAGGAAAATCAGAATACAAGGAAAGTTGAAAGCTTTTGCACATCTTGAATGGCTCTATTAAGTCTGAGCTAAAATATTAATACAAAAGTCCACTTTTTGAGTTCAAGAAGAGTGGAAAAATGTATATGCATAATAAGTTAACAGAACCTTCCATTCTTAAAAAACATAAATTATGAGAAAATTTGAAGTCACTTAGGATGTTTTAAAGGAGCAATCCAGATAATACATGTAAAAGGTAAAAATGCTGAAGTTCTTAACAAGCTCTCTTTTAATTTCTTGCCCATTTCATTTAATTGCCCTGCTTCAATAATAAGTCTGAGATATTTACACAGTGACAACTTCAGCCTTGATTATTGCTGTAGCCTCTGTGGGCTGATCAGATAGACCGAATTACTGCCTTACTTTTAATGAAGTCCTTGGAGACAAGGGATGAACTTCTGTGTTGGAACCATTCACGTATCTATAGATGTGCAAAGATGACTTCCAAGAAACACTAGTAACCTAAGGAAGGCATATCTTAATAGATTCTGAATACAGTTCTAAAGAACTGCAAGTTGCTGTATGATCAGCTCAAACAGAAATGAGTTCTTTCATAAATGCAGACATTCACTAGCAGAACAATAAAGACTAAAAAAACCCCTCATGTGCAGGAGCACTCAAAACTGTTTAACTTAATTAAAGAAAAACCCCACCCCACCCCTTCCCCCAACTAAAAAAATCAGACCATGCGCCGAGTTTCTTTTTGTCCACAATACAGTTATTTGAACGACGCCAAGATCAAAATTAACTGTGTGGTCTCTCATCTTAAAAGCCATCAGACTGACTTGCTTAAAAATTGTCATGGTCCAGCTGGAAATCATAACTTTATCTTGGTATTCCAGATGTCTACAAATTTTCACCATATGCATATATACCTTTCCTGTATATTTCATATGTAAATACTTTATTATATACAAATGTGTCATTGTTTATATATAACCTAGGTCATTTAAGCAGAAATTTTAGAAGCTGTCTACTTAACGCATGGCATACGAATGTACTATTCTAGCACAATATACTTTTGTTGGTAGCAACACAATTAGAAATGGTAATATCATATTTTCCACTCTGAGATTAATTTTGATATTCCAACCATCCACATTTCCCAGAAAACATTTTCTGACAATAATTCTGCTTACGATCTTAGGCCAAAGGAGATTGTTTAGATAAGAAGAAGGGGGAAAAGCTCATTTAGTACAGAAAACTGAAAAATCAGTTATTTAAATTTTACAGTTGCTTTTTTCATTTTTGTCATAAAGACAGTTCAATTCTAGCAACAGTCATCTCATCAACAATGCATATTTCAGTACTTAAAAGGAGATTGCGTTTTCCTTTTTAATTAAACATGCAACAAGAACATTGAAAGCTTCTAGGTTTTCTGGTTCATTTTTTGATGTTGATAACAGAGACTCTAAATTCCTATCAGTTCAACTTTTCACTCCACAGGGCACAGGCCGACCCTCATTCTTCAACTTCTGCTAAGTTATGTAAGTCATCTTCCCCTAAATGGGCCTTTGATTTTAGGTTCCATCATTAGTTGACTTTCTTCGCTGATGACAGAAATACTTCACGTCACCTCTGATGGCAAAAAGAAAGCCCTGTAAAGAGTACTACTTTCAGCTCATTCTGTATCTATGGTCCGACTATTCGCAGACTTACTGTCCCATACTTCTGAAATAATTTAAAAATAATACTTATTTTCTTTTCTATCACAATCACTCACAATATTTTTTTTTTGTTTATTACCAAAAGGCTAAGGTTGAAAAAAAAATGGATAAATGTGGTATTGTAGGTAATGCATTGGATATAGAAGAAATGTAGCAGTCTCCAACACTCATATGTTTACCCAACATGTGCTGAAAGCAAGTCAGAGTGTCTTGTCTTGGGACTTATTTTCATTGCCAAGTCACATGGCGACGTGCCCAGCCAACAGCATAACACAAATGACCATCTATGGTCCTGTCAACGGTTAGTATACTACTACAGTGCCTGTCACAGAACTGCTGCTGTACCAATTCAGGCAGAAGTAAAGATCGGATTCAGTGTATGCCTGCAAAAGGTCAGCAGGCAAACGTGAGGTTGCTCTGCTTCACACTAAGCTTGACTTGAGGCCACGGGAATATACATGCCTGTAAGTCAGGGTTTATTAGCTCAGGACAGCACTAATTCCATTTGCAAAGCTTTTGATCAGCTTAGGGTCTAGACAAAGCAAGTCCATGTCTGCTTGAAAAATAACACGCAGACATAATCATTATCACATCAGCCCATACAGTGAAAAACAAAGAACTTCTTAGAGCAGATTTTCATTTCAGTAGTAGAAATGCATGATTCTTGTCTGCAAAGAAATGTTCTGCACCTCACAGTTATTCTTTTAAGAGCAGATGCTGCCCTACACTTAATTCTTGAGCTGATAACAACTTGAGAGATATGCAATTATGAAGAAGAAGAAGAAAAAAATAAATCAATTCAAAATTATTCTTTTGTAAGGACACAGACAGTGGTGGAAGCTCCACATACGTAAGTCACTGAAAGGTAACACTGCTCTGCCACATATATAAAGTGCCCAGCAGTTGAAACTATGCAAGTGAATTGGTCTGTGCTGTTGCCCTCATCAGCAGGGAAACAAAGGCGGCAATTAAAAAAAACCAAACAACAAACTTTAGTTTTTGGATGAGATTACAGGAAAAAATTAGTTTAGTTTTAATTACATCCTCTTTCCAGTTAGCTGAAATATGTTTTGCAACCCCAGTGTTTTAAAGGGCACACATGCTTTCAGGGAACACACCAAGCTCCTTTAAACAATAGAGAAAAAAAACTTATGTTCTCATGCACAGTTTTCTGCTTTGCCAAATAATCAATTACAATAAGGCAAGAATGAACAGTTAAAAGTCTTAGTAAAATTCAATCAGTGAATCAGCAATTAAAAAAAAATCATAACTAAAGTAATGTGAATATTGAGAAATCTCAGCAACTCACTGAAAAGCAGGCCTAGTACTACATAAATATTTTTCAAAAGGTCTGCTTCAGTATTTGTGATTTATTTTTTTTTCAACATCGGACAATCTTACCCAAGATTTTTATATAAATTGTCAGATGTTCTAACAGGTACGCTAAAGCAGTTAAAGAAATGCAAAAAGTAAAGCAGTAATATGTGAACTGATGCAGACATTAATTTCAACAAAGGGAAAACCAGTATTTATGTAGTTACTATTCACTGTATGAATATGTACAGATTTCCTGTCCACAACACTTAATCTAGTATAATGGAAGGTAAACATTTCACCTTCACTTATAAATTAGTCTCTGTTTTCCACTCTTCTATGTATTTCTAACTGTGGAAAGAGATGAGGGAATGAGAAGGAAGGCGAAACAAATTTAGTTTGTTCAGCAGGTAAGAATGAGAATTTGCAGCAGCAGCATCCAGTGCTAGAGGACACGATAGGGAATGGACGCTACTTCTGAAGCACTGTTTATGCTTCACAGTGTGAGCATCTTCTTTATAGTATTAAATATTGAAGAACTAAAATATTTTTTATATTTCTATACTATTTAGGCACTTATTTATTTATATAAGATGCAATATTACATATTCCCATGTATTTCTACAACCTTGCTTTCCTCTAAGTCCTAAGAACAAGCACCTGAAGAAAGATAGGGCAACTAAAATTTTTTAAAATTGATTTATTGGCTTACGTCATTAAATGAAGCTAAATGGAGCTACATGATAATGAGAAACATTTGAAAACATATGTTCAAAGGGAAAACTAGAAACTTCAGGCTTCATGTTGGGCAGTTACAGAATAGTACATTTTTACAAGCAAACCACTCTGATTGTATGAGAAAATAGTGGACACAGAGGATCAGTACCTACTCTAAGTATGCCAATACATATGGCATATGTTACTCAAGCATTCATGTTCTGAGATATGCACTTGGTTTAGATTATACTAGGCTGTTTTATCTTTTTATCCCATTTTAATTATGTTTTTTCTTCCTGATACCCTCTTTGTATTACATTGTTTTGAAAATTAATAGAGTAGTCCTCGACTTTAAGACTAAACCAGTAACAGCCATCATCAGAAACCGTAACTCCTAAGCCTAGGCCAAGCCCAGCCAGTGCTATGAAGGAGGGGAGATAGGTAGATGGTTGTACATCTTTGAAAGTTTCAAAAGGAACGGCCTACTGGATTGCATAGTATGTTACAGCAGACAGCATTTTCAGAGATGCAATCTCTGGCAGGCTCAATCATGAGCTCCCAATATTAGGATACGCACCAACTTTACCTTACATCTCTGGGTTCATAAAAAGCATTAAAAAAAGTATTTGGAGGAACAAATGCATCAAAAGGTCTTCTGTGAAATACTGTACTGTTTGTAGAAATTATCAGCTCCTTGGCAGTACCTGGTCTGTATACCTTTTAAATACCAAAGTTCATTTGGAAGCCCTTATATTCATCTGTCTTGGGAGAAGGGTTTATCCAAAGATGGAGGGGATGCTGTAAAAACCTTGAGAGGAATCAATCATACACAAAATGAGCTCTATCCAGGTACTGTCTGCCACAGAGCATGGTAAAGGCAGTCATGTTCAGTTTTTTACAATACAATATACACAGCAGATTGAAATAAACCACCACAGAGGAAGAATTAAGATTATGCGCATTTTTAAGTTATAACCATTTAAATGTCTTGATTTTTACTCTCCTTTGTCCTCCCTCATGATCGTAGCAAAAGGAGCAAATGGAGACCAGATAAGGAAAAGCAATTTTTGTTTAAAAGGAAGAATCCTATGTATCTCATATATGGAAGAATAATGAGCATAGTTCAGCTTCAAGTCATTCCTGAGTGAAAGCAGACCGACACCTTCATAATCGTTCCAGTATTCCAGTTCTTTGGAAAACAGACAGTGCAGTTTTACAGAAATATACTAAAAAATACCTCTGAAATGAAAGTACAGGATTATTTTGAATGAAAATAACCAGAATTAATCACAATTCACCGTGAGCTAGTTTTCTAAACTAAGATTTGAAACCAATGACCCAAAACCTCTGTATTTTTTTCTTGGGGTAACAGCTACTCATCTCCCTTAAATCTACCTTCCAATGAAGGCCTTGCTTCTAACGCAATACTAATGCTTCAGAATCATGCCAGAGCACAGCAAAAAAAGGCATAATCATCATGCCGTGTTGAAAGGCAAGGGCTCTTCTCAGGTGTGCTAACTTCCAAGTCAGTAAATAACTATGCTTAGATATACTTTTGTATGTATATATTTGTATCTATATTTAGATATTTATACAACGGATGGAATATTTTTTCATTATAGCTTATTAATTTCTTACAGTTCAAATGTAATAAAATTCAGCTATAACTCTCTAGCTCCTTGACAGCCCAACTGGACTACAGAGAAAGAATGGAGGATTGGAAGTGCTGTGGGCTGCTGTGGTTCCCTTGCTAGGTATGATCCACAGTGCTTCTGCATCTGCGGCTCTTCAGCAAGCTGGCACAGCAGGCTTGCTAGGTAGCTGTTAAACTAGCTCTGAAACACATTGTTTAATTTGCTTTCTACAACCACCACATTTGTATTTTACTGGTATAAATGACACTGTCGTCTAAGCTTCTTCTGACAGTTATTTCAGACACTGAAACACAGATATTAAATCATGCTAAATTTGACAACAGTCACTGATATCTGCAACTGTCCTCTGACAAAATTCCTAATGTAACTGAAGGTTTTCCACTAGATCTATCAAGGCTTGAGAGTTGTTAAAAATGAAAACAACAAACTAGTAGTGGATGAATTAACAGCTGTACTGAAAATACTCAGAATACAAAAGCAATTCTAACTCAGCTGTGTCCACTGAAGGAATATTTACTCATTTTTAGAAATGCTACAAATGTACATGTATGACAAGGCAAGAAGGTCAAGTAAAGGGAGAAGAGATACCGCTTTCAGATAAACTGTGAAGTATTCAACACAGACAGCCTTCAGGTTATATTTATGAAAAATATAGCTACCCAAGCTTTGAGCTTCCTGATGCTGAACAATCCCTTACATTGTAAGAAACAAGTGTGAACTTTTAAGTCCTGCAAGGTTTCACACTTAATACAAGACTGGAATTATCGGTTAAAGTAAGGACTGGAAGGGGAACAAAAGAAAAATCAAACAAACAACCAGCACTAGTCTGGGTTCTACCCTGCAAACATTAAGAGATGGGGGTTTTTTTTGCTTATATTGACAGATTTCAGGGAGGGTGCAAGGTTGTCATTACAACCTAATCCTTACTTTGAATAACTAGAGAGCTATGACTAGGAACCAGCTCCACCATCTGAAACCTTTAAATATTTTATTACTCACTCTTCAAATATTAGCAATCTGAAAAATGTAGATTCGTGACAAATATTTTCCATACTTCAGGTTAATACAGAAGACTGTTTATAATTAATTTCACTGTAACCTAATGCACTCTCAGGAAAATCAGTATGGTGCAATAGCTAACACAGGTGCTGAGCACACTAGGAAACTGAGCTTGACTTTTCATCTGAAAAACTTCATACATATAGAAGATAAATGTAAACCAGCTGAATTGTCTCTGCATTGTTTGTGAACTCTCTCATAAGGAAATCCCACCGTAATTTGGCTGTTAAAAACTTTTCTATCTATCCTAGAAAGTGGCAGCTGTACCTGTGCCCATTTTCCACTGTTGTTTGATTATCTGTCAAAGGCATCAAGGTAATCTCTGTATTAAGGACACCTACAGTAGTGACAGTGCCAGCATTCAGCAAACATTAGCAATTATGTTAGAGACAGGAACCATTTTTTATCTCTTTATACCACTAAAGGGACATTTTTCAGAACATGTAGCAGCAAGATAACATATCCAGTCTGGGTACAGAAAGAGAGGAAATCATGCCCTTGTGCTTATTCATTGTTCCCAAATGTCATAAACACATAATACAGTTTTAGCAAAAAGGCTAAACTTCGTGTCTTTGGTAGACTTGGTCCTAAGGGCAGTCAAAAATCTCTCCGGCTTGGTAATTCAAAAGTGTAATATAACTAGCGCATGCAGGTAAAAAGTTTTACTGATAAAGGAAGCAAAAAGTGTTATATTATTAAGAGATAATTGTAACAAAGCATTAATAGCGATACAGGTTTCAATTCAGAGCTGAAGAGGCCCAAAGTGTAGGGAATTGTTATTTGGAATACAGGAATGTACTGGCCTATAAATGAACAAATAAGTCTTCTGCCTCCAACTGTGCTATAGCATTTGGAAGTTTATATTCTGTGCTGATTGGTACATATTGAAAGAAAGTATTGGGAAAAAATTTTATATATATATATATTCAAGTTTGAAAAACTGTACTAGCCTAAAACCAAAACTGAACAGAAGAAAAGATGGACTGCCACACCTCTTCTACATATAGTATGATACATTTTCTTAGTGCTGGCACTGGAAGAGCCCATGCATAGCTGCCTTAATTTTTTAAAAAACTTACTTTAAATTTAATATATTTGATTAACAAGATGCTTTATAAATCATCACATTTCATCTACCACCAGCTAAAGTTGGGAGATTTGCATATTTTTATGCCTACCCACTAACAGCTATAGTGGGCTTAAAATTGGACCTCCATGCTTTCAGTATTAATACTACATATCTGTCAAGAGTCTTCCCTTGGGTTACGCATAAAGACAACTGCTTTGTACTACTAAAATAGATACTTTGGGAAGGAAGAATGAACATAATATTAATAAGAAAAAATAATCGAGTAGCCACAGGATGCTCTGACATTAAAGGGAGTACAGAGATGCTTGTTAGTGTGTTTCTAGGAAAGTTAAAACTTAAACTGTTTTAAAACTATTTGAAGAAATTAAGGCAGTTTTAGATCCTAAATTCTACACCCTTTTACCAGCCACTCTGTATTCAGAAATAATTCTGATCTTTCAGCAGGTGACTGCCTCACACATATTACCAGCACACACATCAATAGCCTATTTTACTGAAACCCACTGAAGAGATCCTACTCTAAAACTACCATATCAAAAGGAACCATTGGAAAAGAAATTCATAAAAACTGGTCTTTATATGAAATAAATATATACATCTGAGATTCTCCCACTTCAATAATATGACTTACTATCTTAGTGCCATGAAGTTTTAGTACTATAACATCTTGCTGAAGTCCTTCCATAGACACAAAAGTAACCCTATCAACAACATACACTAACTTTTATGGAATGAGGAGAAGAACCAGGAAGCAACAGCAACTGCTGAAGACAGTAATAATCTTTCAACCTGGTTCCCAAGAGTATTGGAAAGTGAAGATAACATAACGGCATTACTCTTATTTTATAAAATGTATTCAACCACTGTAATCCTAACAATTTCATCTTGCGCTTGATCCAGTGCAGGATCCTATATCCCTGTCATGTGATCTAGTTGGAAATCTCAATGAAAGTTACAGCAGTGAAAAGAAAGATACTTATAAGGACAAATAACTGCCTAGTCACTCTGTATACTGCAAAATTCTAAGGTATCCAAAGTTAATGCTGTATCAGGGATGGGTACCGACTGGAGACATTTGCAGACCTATTGGGAGAATTTTTCCTCCCAGCTGCCCTCTTAGACAGCCTCTTAAAAGCCTTGGTGAAGCCCATCTCATGCACTGAGGAAACAACAGCCTTTCACTGTTTCCCTGCAGTTGTTCTCCAACACCAGAAACAGGGCACAAACAACTACCTCCAAGCTATATAGCTGCTTGGCTCCAGTTGCAGTCAAGAGTCAGTTCAGGCATGGATAAAGTGCTTCAACTTTCTTCCCCAAACAGGCTGGCTGATAGGCAACTCTGGTTACCTGAAATACTCACTTTGTTGCAAAGAAACTGAATATAAAAAACAGCTGAAGCGGTCTTGGCATTTGCATGTGTAGCACAGCACATAAATACTTCTGCAAAGAGTTGGCATATGCTCAATCTATTCATGCCCAGCAGACACTTTGTGGAGTACACTCATCACAAAGCAGAATGACAACTGCAACACGGACCCATAAAACAGCAGCAACAAAATATTTCAGTAAAATGAAAACACTTGACCATGTGGCAGATGTATCTTATGTCAGTATCACATTTTGAAGATTGAAAAGAACTCTCTATAGACTTGGCTAAAACAGTAGACATAGCTTCATCTGCTCACATAGTCTGCTAACATCTTTTTGGTTTATTGCATATTTTTCCTATCAACAACTTGCATCTATGTCAGTGACACTACTCTGATAAAAACTTCTGTGACCTCTCTTGTATAAGAAGCAATCTTTTAAGATGTGGATCTCCATCTTGCTGGACTAATGTTGAAGATAAAACAGAGTTCATTGGGCATTGCCATTTCTGATCTAGCCATACATGTAATTCGGAAGCAAGAGTTTTGGGAGTTCTGTTGTTTTTAAAAGGCATCTTCCTCACAGTATAAAAAAGAAAAAAATTATGATACTCAGGATGTTGCTAGAGCACCCTTAGATATGCAGTTACTGTTTTATTACGACTGCATGATGCACATAATTATAATAAAGATGTGATAGGCAAATCCTAATAACTAAGTAGGCTTGCAGCTGTACTCCATGACAGAATTCGACATCTCACTCTAGTTTCCCTATTGCTTGTTATAAAACAAAAAATTAATACCTATCAGCAGAACTACTGAGCAAAGGCAAAATCCACCCACAGTACACAGACATGACTACAGTGAAAATATACTTTTAAATATTCAGAATATATTCTGCTTCTGAACAGACTAGAACTAATCACATTCCTTATCATCACAAAAAAAAACCAGCAAATGTGTGAAATTACACACATTTGGACACAGATGCTCAACTTGAATTACTGTCTTATACTGGCAACATCATTTTAGGTAGTATTTCCCAGGTAAACAGATGAAGTGATTTTACGGTGAGAATGTAACCTTCTTTTAACTGCTAGCTAACCGTACAGTGCATTGTTCTGAAAAGCTTAAATTAAGTACCTTACATATAAATGACAGAACAAATAATTGCTTTTGTACTTTTGAGTGAAAATACATTCCATAGAGATTATTCACTTCAAGTACTATTTATTTCTTAATCTATCAAGTAACTTCAAGTACGGGAGACTCTTACAGTAAGGTGTTCTCCCATGAGTTAGGCTGTGCCTTAATTGATGCATAATGATGTAAAAAGGACTTGTATAGGCAAATTGTGTAATGATAAACACTTGTATTGGCCAAATAACTGTGCCAGTGATTCTGAATGGCTGGTCCCTTCTCTAAAACAATTTCGCATCCTGATCAGATCTTACTGAAAGGAGTCAGCCTTCTTACCCAGAGAAGACAAGAGGAAGAACCAAGTTTCATCTTTCCCAAATAAAATAATATCCAACACGATGACTGTCCAAAAACAAGGAACCACATAGACTGGCACTTCTCCACTCAGGACGGTAGGGACACATCTGCATTTGTGCTTTAGCTTGGACCAGAAATGTGCTTTTGAAGCAAATCTCCAACTGTCCCCTCATGATTGTTCTCCAGTTCACATCCTGGATAAGCCTTTCAAGAACATGAACTGATTTCCTGTCAGGTGAAATTAATGTAACAAACTCCAGCCGCTAATGGGCTTCAGTCCATGGCAGCAGACTAGAGCTAGTCCAAAGTGGAAAAACAAAATCCCAAACTCAGCAACTCCAAAATGTGTAATGTAGATAGCATGCTCTCAGCACATTTTTTTCACTCTAGAGAGCCACTCTTGTTTCTGTGTACTACTTGTTAATGTTGGTCATACATACAGAATAGTGTCTAGCTAAACCACACAATCTAGAACGCATTTAAAACTTACTGTATACCATAAGAGATTCTGGGTTTGTATTTTGTGTAAGCCTCCATTTCTGAGAAGTTAAACATATCTTGCTAAACAAATATGCTGAAAATTAATTTATAGGGTTTCTTGAAACTTTTTTTTTTTAAGTGTACAGGATGTTCACATGTAACATATTGTAAAAAAAAAAAGGGTACCATGCATATTACTTAACATTTACATTCAGAGACAATGTATGGACTACCCTAGACAGCAATTTTACTATTTCGTGTGTTGCAGTACAAATTTTTACTATTTGATTGCCTGCAGCTGACCTCCAGAATTCAATTAATTCTGCTCCTTCCTTCTGCCCTACAGTAAAAACCTCCCAGACAAAACAAACACGTCTTATTCGTCTCCAGTTTGATCACAGGGTAGTTGTAAAGAGCTAGTTACAAAGAAAAGTATTTCTCAAGATCTAGACCCATTTTTCTGACAATTATGAAGAAAGATTCTCCCTTAATGGACTCATTACTTTGATGACTCACTCACCTCCTCAAACCTGGGACTGATGAGTCTTTGAGAAAGAGCATTGGCCTAACAAAAGCATTTGTCTGAGGGTCTCAAGTTTTATTCTCCCATATGTGTTTATTAAGGTTAGATTTATTTTAAAATGAACATTCCAGAACGGTTGACGAGAAAAGTGGTTTTCCTATTCCTGCAGTGAAAGGCAATTCAGTTTTCCTTGATTAACAGCATTTTATATTTTGTCCTTCCCGAAAAAAGCTTTTACACTGAATAGTTAGTAGTGTAACATGCTAAGTGTGCACAAAACTACTTATAGTAGAAACTACTGGTAAAACACTGCTAGTTAAATTGAAATAATTTTTTTAAAGTGCTATTTAGATGTAAAAGTAGCACACCTCTTTCACACTCAAGTCAACACTACATATGTGTACAACTTTCTGCATCACAACAACCTGGACTCTAAGCCATCCTTACTCACAAATAGCCAAGACAGAGAAAAATCCTATCTGACTGTCATTTAATAAAAAGCTACAGTTCCATATAAAAAAATGTAATTTTGGACTTGTAGGTTACTTCAGAGACAAGAGGAATTTTGACGATACCAGAATTCTTGATTTCTCATCTGTCTCCCTGCCTCTTCCCCTGGGCTATCACAACCTCTTCACCACTCCTCATGAGCTCCAGAAGTGCTACCTAGGGTATACAATAGCAAGACAGCAACTTTACACTCTACCTCACTTCATATGCCAGCTTTTCTAGAAAAGTATGCTTCACTCTTCAGAAAACACCAGCCTCATAGCCTTATCTCCTACAGCTTTCTGCTGCGTACTGAAGGATTATTTAAACTCTTAGAATTGGCATGACCCTTGTGTCTCTGGGCCAGTTTACTAAAGTTGCTCTGTAGTCACAAATACAATTTACACAGTACCTTCATCCTGTTTCTCATTTGAAGGATCCTTCTGTTTCTTTTCCATTTCAGGGAGAAACCTCAAACAGCACTGAGGGGAAGTGCTGCACAGTAACAAACCAGTTTGAATTACTTGAGGTCAGCTAATTTCTTAGTACAAAACACAATGACATTTTTTTGCAGAACAAGAAGTGATTAAATGAAAAGTCAAAAAGCTAAAGACACTAGAGAGCATTTTAAAATATTATAGTTTATGTCACAGAGAGCAAAATAAGGCAAAGACATTTAAGTGTTCCAACTAATTGTGCTGTATATCAGATAAAGTCTGCACCCAGATTGCTGTACTGCTTAATACTTTTGTTTGGAGGAAAATAAGTTTGTTCCTTAACAGTCACCCTCTTTTGCAAGCCAAGACTGTAATGAGTCCATGCACTTAAGACTTGCCACATTAATTAGATTCTCACGCCCTGAAGGCAATGTTCTCTGAAGCTGTCCATTTTCCAGTCATTTCATAAACCTTCAGAGACTGCAGTTTTCCAAATGGATTTCAAGATTTCAATATTAAAGTTACTTAAATAATAACTAATCCACCAGGCCTTAGTTTCAAAAATAGGGAAATAAACTTTGCTAAGCAAGAACCAATAGCACATAATTCTTGCTGTACACTGTCCAGGCAATACTTCACAGATTAGTTATGTCTGATCTTCTACACTAGGGAGAACTTTTGTCCTCAGGAGCCTAATACTAGAAATGGCATTTCATGATCCAAGGTTTTTTGTTTTGTTTAAATTTGTCTTATGTTTAAAAGCTGGTATTTGGAATTAAGAGGTATCTGTAAGGCAATGGGCCCAACTTGATTAACATACTTCATAATTGCAGGAAATGTTTTTCGACCCTTAGTTGACTCAAAATTTTTTCTCATGATTTTTTAGCAGCATGATCTACTTCCCTAATGAATCATTCAGAATGAATAAGAAAAGATCTGCATACTTGGAAATAGCAACAGAATCTCGCAATAATTTTAAAATCCTCTATATATTAAATAGTTTTATATTTTCAAAACAAGCTCCAGATGTGCAAAACAATTACACTTGATTTGTGATAGGCCTAAAAGATCATTTGCCTTTTTCTTCTGGCCTTGTAGCCATTCAGTTTGCTGTCATGTTGCTCTAATTCTTCTGGTTGAAAGGAGACACATTGGGAAACATTCTCATCATCTTGTCTTTGGCATCTCACTTACATAAGTAGCAGCACAGCTTGCTGGAGCTAGAGAAGCCTCCAGAGTGCAGTTCAGAGTGTAAATTAGATGCTAAATGTCGGAATGCATGAAGACCCTCTTAAAGAAGCATATTTAAAAGTTATCCCAAGAAAGCACATACTTTGAAATGAAGACAGGCAACTCAGATTTGAGCAGAAAACACATAAAACATCAAACACATCCTCAGTAATGCAGATAAAAAAAAATAACACTACTGAAAATTCTTTCCCCTGCTCACAACTTACTAGCTTGAGTCAACTGCAGATCTCATAATAAACCACATTATTTCAGTCACACTGGACATCTAATTTATTAACTTAAAAGCACCAATCTTTTTTTCATTTGCAGTATGTAGTTATAGTTAACTAGTATGACAGTTCTTCTTTATCAGCAGCTAACAAATGTACTCAGCTACTCTTGATGGGGAATATTCTTTTAGGTGGACTTAGTATCAGGGGAAAATCCATCCTTTCAACACTACCACACCCAGCCAGGGTCACCATGTAGGAGTGAAATTAATAGAAAAGGTCAAACTGTTCAACAGCATTATGCAGTAGCATTGTTAGAGTCAGGAAGAAATCTTGCAATTATTTATCAACACCATCAGCTGTAAAACAAAGAGTTGAACACAAACCAACAAAAAAAATTTACTCATTAAAAAGAGGACTCATTTAAAAAGTAGGCTTAAAGGGAAGTCAGAGAAGGTAATCAACAAAACAAATGGCAGACTGATGTTAAACAACACAGAAAAAGTACAGTATCAACTGTATTTCATATGAAGATGAATGCAAATCTTTCAGACCAGAAGGTCGGGCTGGAGCACGTACAGCAGGAATGGTTTTAGTCACAGAAGTTAAATGTGAGGACATCTGCATTGCTAAGACTAAAAAGACTCAAATCAATGTAAATGTATTTCTTTAAACAAACAGCAAAAGAGTTCAATTCAAATGTTAAATAATGCTTTTCATTGCAGAAATACGTATGTTGCAATTATAAATACTTAAAGATAGCCTAGAGTCTTTCTACACACCAGGGGCAAATTTGGTATTTACTTTTCCCAAGTTCAACCTGTTTTATTGAAATAAGATGCCCCAAATCTTTCTATAATTATTTCCATTGCATATAAACAATCTCCTGGTATTGGTAAATTAGCTTGGCTAAATATAGCAGAGACCAGTCATGTTTTATGGGGCATTTTCTTTGGTATGCAGCTAACATAAATAAAATGAGCAGAGAGAAGCTGGCAGTGTTCCACTGACATTACATCACTTTTCCTTAATAGGAAACCTCTCTGCAACTTAACATCTTGTTTTAAACACTCAGAAGTGTCCACAAAGTCTTCAGTGAGGATCATCATATAAGGCCAGTAGTTAGCTGCAAAGCATTGGAACATAGAGCTGGAGATCCAGGTACAACACTGAAAAGGGAACCTCTAATGAAAATGACCTTTAAATTAGAATCATAGAATCACAGAATCATAGAATGCCCTGAGTTGGAAGAGACCCACAACGATCATAGAGTTCAACTCCTGTCCCTGCACAGGACAACCCAAACATTCCTACCATGTGTCTGAGGCATTGTCCAAATGTTTCTGGAATATGGTCATGCTTGGCACCGTGACTGCTTCCCTGGTGAGCCTGTTCCAGTGCTCCACCACTATTTGGGTGAAGAGCCTTTTCCTAATGTCTGACCTAAACCTCTGCTGGGACACCTAGCTGCCACTCCCTTGGGTCCTACCATTGGTCGCCAGAAAGATGAGATCCACGTCTGCTCCTCCTCTTTCCTTTGTGAGGATGCAGTAAACTGCAATGAGATCTCCCCTTAGTCCTCCTTTTCTCTAGGCCGAATAGACTGAGTGACTTCAGCTGCTCCTCATACAACTTGCCTTCTAAACCCTCTGCCAACTTTGTGGCTCTCTTCTGGACACTCTCCAGTAGCTTGATATCCTTTTTATACTGCGGCACCCAAAACTGCACACAGTACCCGAGGTGGGGCTGCACCAGTGTGGGGCAAAGCGGGACAATCACCTCCCTTGACCAGCTACCAATGCTCTACTTGATGCACCCCAGGACATGGTTGGCCCTTCTGGCTGCGAGGACACACTGCTGGCTCGTGTTCAACTTGCCATCGACCAGAACCCCCAGATCCCTTTCTGCAGGGCTACTCTCCAGCTTCTCACTCCACAGTCTGTACGTATATCCATTTGTATGTTGCTATGTCCCAGGTGCAAAACCCAGCACTTGCCCTTGCTAAACTTTATGCAGTTGCTGATTGCCCAGCTCTCCAGTTTGTCCAAATCCTTCTGCAGGGCCTCTTTGCCCTCAAGAGTGTAAACAGCTCCTCCCAGCCTTCTGTCATTTGCAAACTTAGTTGTTAATAAATTATTATTATATTACTAAATTGTCACCAACTGCAGAGCAAGAGCATTGCATAAACTCTAATAAAAGATCTGTGTAAGCTGTACATAATTCCAGTAAGACAAGGTATGAAGTTCTAATTCCTATGACTTGACTTCAGCAGACTTAGGATTTCCCCTAGGCCTCACTTTTTAACTTGACACTTTCTAAAGTTTCTAATCCACTGGTCCGAAGCAGGACAGAAACAAGCATCTATCATATTTTTATTTGCTGCTTAGTCTTACTGATCCTGAAAAAAGACAAGTCCTCTATTTTACAGTACCATCCTCATCTCTAGTATAACATTGTTTTGAAGAAATTAGTTAATACTATATGATATTCATTTATTAAGATGCCACCCATATATCCGTTGAGCTTTTCACCAAAACAAACAGGACTCCTTGACTGCAGGCAATAAAAGTAAATTAAAGCACTTGAGCAAAACCCTATGAACACATGAGGTTTTTCTGAGAAAGATACCCTTGCAAACACGTTTTTGCATCTGTTACTGAGACTGCTTTTCATTGCTCAGCATGATACAAAGTCTAGCAATCAATATAGTAAATGAAGTATAAAAGCGTCTAGAGAACTTCATGTTCATGCTGTAATTAATATAAACATAAATTCCAGTTATTGTATTTCTAATGCACAATTGCTGAGCAATAATTCAACTCCTGCTTTAAGTCTGCAGGCAGTATTTGCTGGCATGGAATTTTATTGAGAGCATAATTTATTTAGGCACTGTCACACACACAAAACCACGAAAATGTATTTAACACAGTACAAAAAGTCAGGATAGGTCATTCTGTCCTCTGTTTTTTCCAAAAAAGTTTAAGAGGAGTTCACCGTGTGGCTCCTTCTGCTTTTAGCTGCAGCTGCACAATATAAAATCTTCATAAATTTACAGTAAATTTTCCATGTTTACACCAGTGACTCTCGGGAAACAAAATGCTAAGCAAGTAAAGGTATGCAGCAAATAAATGGAAGATGGAGTACACTGAATACCACTCTGAATGCTCTCATTTAGAAATAGAGTGGCCTTAGGATAACATGAATTTTCTGTCCCCCTTAACAAGTAAGATGCACAAAATACTTCTGTGAGCCCTTCCCTGTTCTTTCACATCTAGTTGTGACGGCACAACAGTTTAGCACTGGGCAAATGAGTTAGAAGTTCAAAGTAAACCTAGAATTTGAGTGGCCTGGTGGGTTGGTTTGTGGGTTGGGTTTTTTGTGGCTTTCTTTTGTGGCTTTGGGGTGGTTTGTTTTGTTGTCTATTTTAGACTTGGATCTGTTCACTGCTTCAGATTAAAGAGCAGTCACTCAAAGGGTTCTGCAGGTGCAACAGAAGGGTGGTGCTTGTCCAGGATCAGGTACCTGAAAGCTGGCCCTCTCTCAATTCACACTGCCCGTAAGGAAGTCCCTTCCAAGGCAGGGTTTGTGAAGCCATACCTATAGTTTGTAATCATGAAGAGCAAGAAAGAACGCCACTTAACTTCTGAATGGCAGTGTCCAAACAAGATCTTTATGTTTTAATTCACATACATTTTTAATTCAACTGCCCTAAAATTAATGAAGTATTTCATGGAAGCAAAGCCAAAGTTTACATTACAACAGAGAAAAGTGATTTTAAACCAATTAGCAGGCAAAGTGAATAAATGGAGTAAATTTCACTTCCTTCACTGGAACTATCTAAAGATTTCAAATGGAGGGCATTTGTGCAACATTAACACACTCTCACCGGGTACACAGCACAGACCTTTAATGCACTACAAACAAAGACATAAATTAAGTCTTGGTTGCCTGAATGACAATGATATAAATAATATTCAATATTTATCTGATCAGTTTCATCGCTGTGTACTTTTATTGATCATTTAATTGGTTCATCATTAAATAATTCAGGGGATTTTATTTTAAAAGTACGTGCAGAATCCTTAGCACCAGCCTATGCTCATTTTCTAAAATACTATTTTAGCAATGGTTCCGATTAATGCCTAGGTTTCAGAAAAAAAGTCAGAGAAAGCAGAGGAATTAAGTTAGCCTCAAAAACATTTTTATATAACATGGCAGCTATATTTATCTAACATTAATTAAATCTAGGTTATGATAAAACTTCACCAAAACTTGCTGACTGGACAACACAGTTCCTGCTAAGTAAGTTACCATAGCTCTCTGTAAAGTTTCAACTATTGTACTCTGTTGCAGTGTCATTTTGGAAACAGAGAAAACATCTGCTAAAATGAGCTGTAATGGAAAAAATTCAACAGCAAATCTCTCTTGCTCATCCATCCTAGCACTATTATTATGCAAGTTAACCTACTATATATAGCAGCCACAAAAAGAACCGATATGCCAGCTGGGCAAGTAGATGTTGAATATGTTATCTTTTTGGTTTGTTTTCCACAGAAAAACCAAGCTTCATCAGATATCCAAACTTGTGTAAATGGAATACATTAATTCAAAGTGGTAGCCTGTGCTTTCACAAACACAGACGTTTCACTGAAGCTAAAGGGAGCAACAATAAGTAGCTCTGAACAATCAGGCAGCTTTTGTAATATCTCCATTTAAACAAATTTGAAAATTTACATTTAAAAAGTCATCCATGTATTACAATAGCCTGTTTTAATTTTTAGTTTGTACTTTAGGAGTAATTTTTAAGGTGAATTAAGTATTTCAGTAATTTGCCTTTGCTTAAATGGCACAGAAATACTTGGAGATACGAAGGTTTCGTGCCTGGTTAAGTACAATCAGTAGTGACAGAAATGGAAAATATCCAGTTAGCATTCAGCAGTATGACTGAAGTGAGTCAATCTCTACTGTCTTTCCAGAAAAGTTATCACAAAGTCTAAACATAGTACCTTTCGTGTCAATCTTTATTAGCAGATTTAAGCAGTGAAAACACAGGAATTTCTCTTTCATGCCTGGAAGCTGTCCCTATTCTTAAAGGCCTGCAGGAAATTTTTTGTGGATGTTAACTCAAGTGTCCCTTGTCACACTGGAATATTTTCTAAGTTTTAATTACATATTCAGATCACAGGGAATGCCTATCACGGCATACAAATCCAGGCTACGTAAACAACAATAATGAATGACATCATCTGCTTCAAAAATTGGAATAGAAAATCCTTCCTATTAAGGAGTATGGCAGAATTTCTCAGGAGCTGAGGAGAATTTCTTTTGGTAAATGACCATGGAAAAGACAATAATCTGCAACTTGCAAAGATCTACAGTTTATAATAGTTCCAGTTTCAGGTACTACTGACATATTTTAGCACCTTTTGTGGTTCACATTGTCTAAAATTTTCTTTCTTCCACTACTTAATGATTTGACTGCCTGAGCTACAGAAAAGCTACAAAGATACCAATCCTTCCATACAAAGGACTGTAGAAAAACTAATATTTAAAATTAAAATACTAATTCTGTGTTGCAAAACTAGCACAAGAAGTCTGCAAGCCAAAATAAATTAAACCTTGAGAAAGCTACACAACAAAACCTCAGAAGAAACTGTACTACCATCAGGTGAATAAGATTTATAATGTCTAGAAATATCATATAAATCAGAAAGTATCTCCTTCGATACCAGGTAAGTATCACTTAAGTTAACTGTGGTTTAACAACCACTTGGACTAATTTTCTGCAGTAATTTTAGCCTACAGTACTAGAGTTTAGAAATATTAGTTTTTCCTCTGTTCTACTAGGAAACTAGAGATGCAGGAAATGTGGGGGCTGTTCTACAGGCAGAATCATACCAGAATAGATACTCCTACCACAACAGCTACTCCAAAGTACTTACATGTACACACTTATTCTGGAACATAAACAGCTGTCTAGAGCTAATGAGGTATAACTTATTATACTTGACACTTCCTAGAGACTTTTATAAATCTGTGTTATTCCCAGCCGTAGCCTGACTTGACATAAGCTGAACATGGTGTACAACACTACCATTTCCAATTGCTTACATAGCCTCCCATTTTCAGGCCAGTGTGTAAATTCATCAACAACAATAACTGTAATCCTAACTTTACTGGGGAACCAAAAATCCACAAGATACCATAGATAAATCTCAAGAGTTAGTACCTCAATAAGAATTTCACTAGAAAGGCAATTAGTCAAAACCACTGGCCAATATATACTACTGTCACAGGAAAACCACTAATATTTCCCAGAAAAAGGCAACAAAATGGTTCCAAAAGCATTATAGTTTAGCTTGTGCTTAAGCACAAGTTAAGCACAAGCTACAGTTGTGCTTAAGCACATGCCCTTGTCCCTACAACATGCCAATCTGGAATTCACATTGTACAGATTCCTGTCATATAAGACCTGAAAGCAGAGAACAGGAATATTGGGCACAGCCAGCAATTTACAGGACAACCAATTAACTTAGACCTGAATCTACACATCCAAGAAAAACTGAAACATTGAACTACTGTTCAGACCAATTACAGAAATGTGTTTTTTTAATACGTCCCACATCTTCCAAAGAGCCCTTTCATCAGCTGCCCCTTGCGTGCTGCAGCTACCTCTACCAACTATGAAAGCTTAAATTATTCTACAAACTTCACCAGTGGTCAGTGGTTTTACCAAACCCTCAATTTTCCAAAATGAAGGGCAATTAATTGAAAAACTTATCATACTGGTAGTTTCCCTCCTTTTTAAGTCACTCTTGTCAAAGACATTTTCAATTTCATGCAAAATAGTAGACAGCCTATAACAAAACTCTTGAGGAATTTCAGGTAATTAAAAAGACAAAGCATTTGAGAATAATCTCAACAACCCACCACGTTTATTAACGTCAGTAACTCAGGAAGCAGACAGCAGATTTGTGATTCTTCCTCTACTACAAAAGAACATCAATGATGACAGAAAGACAATTTCCCTATCACAAAAGCACATTAACTATTATTTAATTATGGCTTTGTGAATAATTTAATCTCTCAGACAAGCAGCTTCTGTCTTGTATCACTCTCTATATAAGGCCCTGGCATTTTTAAAACATTTCCTTTAATTAAAAAGTACTATTCATGTGTTGTGCAAATGTCTCCCAAAACACAGTTTCACTCTAAATACTCAGTCCTCTATTACTCTTCACCATCAACTTTACTTTGCCATTACTGGAAATTCTGGCAGGCATACCAAATCTTTTCAGAAAAAGGTAGGATACTTAGTAAAAATATTAGGTATCCTACAGCTTTGTATGTACGTACAAATTCTTGCAACTCCCGCAAACTCATCTACTACAGATCAGCTTCCTGTTCAAATGCATTCCAATTCTATTCTACTCTGCTCTTTATCAATAAGCACGTTACTTCAAATATTAGCATTGCAAACAGTTCCTCTAATTCAGTACTCATACAAGAATTCACTCAGTAAACAGGGCCTGTCTTTTGTATTTGTAGCCATTAATACTTAAAGCACAAACACCATCTTCTTAATCCAAAAAAGGACATTATGCAAGTGCTGTGTTTTAGTTGCAAGCCGATAATTAGCCTCAGTGGCTGACAGAGCTCTTTTGTATTTCATTATAATTGGCTGTCCCTAGGTCATACCTCTTTTCTAGTCACAATCTACCACCAAAAAAGTTAGTTTGTACCCAACAGGAACGTTAACTTTTTAAAGTTACAGAAGTACTACAAAACAGTCTTCAAATAGTTTTTAAAGTAAGGATGAAATAGCCTTCCTGGCAGTTCATACTAGGAAAGAGGGCAGTCAGAAGAGAATGAACCAGAAATATTTTATTGCCTTTTAGTAAAACAATGTCCTAAATCTAGCATTAAAAATATCAATGCTTTTTCTGAACCAAACATTTTTACCACACTAAGAGCCATGCACTTAAATAAAATCAGATCCTTGAAGTAACTGTAGGAATGGCATGTTTCATCTCAAGACTTGAATGGCGAAAGAACCTGAAATAAATTCATAACTATAACATTTACACTCACATGTTAGTGCCCTGATTTACTACCACAGTCTGTAACAAATGGAACATTCACTATTCCTGTGTTTCTGGCATCTGAATTTCTTGATACTCCTGCAAACCTGCAGAATCCTTGTGATTGCTGGTTTGTGATAAGAAAAATTCCAGTGAGGTACCACAGACGGGCAGGATATGCCAAAGCTTATACAGGCAGTCACAGACCCCTGCTACTTTAAATGACAGCTCATGTTCCAGAAAGTATTGCTTCCCTCCTTAAAACACTACTGAGTTGAAACTGGGTCCTTGATCTTGGGTGAACTGTATTGCATGCGGTCAGCACTGAGCTTCACCATCCTGGGAATGGTTCCACCATAGACTGGTCTGCGTCCCACATAACGTGCCAGTGACATCAAGACCAGATTACTACAACACATTTCAGTTAGGGCTGCAGAGAGGGTACCCGTGTTGCTTGCAGCTGGTTGCTGATGGCAACCACACGGTGGGAGAGCAAGGGAAAGGTGGCTGAGAGAGACTGATTTCTGAGTCTTCTGCTTTTTTTTCTGGGTATTTAATATGATTCAGTTAGATGTTATTATTCACACTAATTGGATCTTTATACCTATACATTAGCATGTCACTAAATTAGGGATTTAGCGGGAACCTAGAGTTTTAGAATTAGTTGCATAATTTTTATTTCCAAAGTCTCAGAAACACTAGAAGACACTGTATTTTATGGGCCAAACACAACCACAGAAGTAACCTCACAATCAGCAGCCAAAAGCTCATACTTTGTTTGAGAAAATATTGACCAATATTGACCAATACCATTTTGGTTTTATGTTAATACGCTTTCCTTTTTACTTTTCATCTATGTGGACAGATGCCTATGCACTCCCCTAATTCAGTTGCTTATATATGCCAGAAGCTTCTCAAGCCTTGGCCTTTTTTCCAATGAAAGCTCTGTGTCCTATGAGTACAAATGTTCCTGAAATACAATCAATATTAAAAGTTTTTCTTTTCTCCTTTTTTTTTTTTAAAGATGACATTTAGAGAGTATTTTAATATAAAGCAGAGAAAGGAAACAATCATTTGCCAGAAATTCCAGATGAACAACTTAAGAAAATGTTAAACAACCTCAAAACCTCTTGCAGAAACTCCAAAAGCCACTAAAGATAAAAGAGTGGAAACCACACTAACATCCTACAGACTGATAAGAGAAAATGACATACTTTCAATATAGTATGAACTTCTGCAGTCTCACTTTATAAATAGAATTTCACATCTGCAGAAACTAATAGAAGAGGTGTCTCTCTTACTTTACATACAGATCTCTAGATTTTCACAAAGACAGAAAAACTATTAAGATTTTATAGGAAATTAAGACTTCCTCGCTAGGACATAGCCAGCCGTATTACACACTATTTTACTGCCTTAAAAATAGTTTACAAAGTTTAAACATGAGAGAATAAGCATGTGATTGGCAAGGACACTGAACCTAGGTGTGTGAGAACTACCGTGGACGTATGAAAATTATCAGGTAGCTTTAGAAACATAAACCAAATACAATTTGGCTATGTCAGGTGAGGAAACATGTCTACTGTAGAAAGTAAAACACAAAAGTCTGACTCTTCACTGAAAAGCATCTGCAGTTTATAGAGCAAAATACACAGACTGGTGGCTTGTCACTTGAGTAATAATGATGAACACTCATGAAGCCCAGGCACTCTTCTCATGAAAATGTCTGAAAGATATCTGTATCTATGCACCAGTACCTCTGTCACTGTGGACATCAATACTCCCTTTAAGTTTTCTTTACATGATTCTACTTTTAGGCACCTTGGATTTGCACAGAAGTAAATGGCATCATTTTGCAACAGGCTCACCATCAGTAACGCAACACGAAGTAGGTCATTCTTTCATTTAATTCCCTAGAAGTTTTGACAGGAAACACAAAACACACAAATACAGTATGCGTGAAAATACTCCATCCACAAAATATTATGACCACCTCTGGGGTTTTGAAAGCCTCATTTGTATTAAAAAATCCACTAGTTGGTCACTGCAAAATACAGCTGTAAATCAGGATGTCCTCCAGAAGCCTTCAAACACTGAAAAGAAAGGCTTCATATTTCAGAACCAAAATAAGTACAGTGAGGTGGTCTGGAAGAAATACAGCACCATTGGGTTTCTGTGCAAGGAAACTCTCCTTTCATTTGTGCAAAGCTTTCTATGTTGCCTTGGTGAATCTATTCTGCTACCCAAAGCTGGCTACTAAAATAGTTTGTGCTAAATCACCCCCATGAGACAGATGGAGATTTTTATTTCTGCTCTGTATGGACACACACAAATATATATTCACACATCATTAGATAAAAGTGCATACAGAAAAAAAAAGATGCATTATCTCCTCTCATTAAAAAAAAAAATCTGCATATGTGTTTGTTGAAGTCAGAAACACACATTTTACACACGTCTGCATGTACATACATACATGATCTTCAAAGCAGGATGGAAAGAAACAATTCACTTTCTAGTGACCACTTTCATTCTGTGATTCAGCCTATACAGAAGAATTAATTCAGCCATGGAGTAAAAAATCTAAAAAGATCACAAAATTCAACTACAGAAATAACATGATGATCCTTTTTTTAAGGAAAGTCTTCCAAGTTGTGAGTAAGGTGCAAAAATGGGTAGGAGCAAGCCTATCTTAAAGCTTGGCCTAAAGCCAGCAGGCTGGCTCTTCTAAGAAAAGTTGTTTTAACACATGCAGATCTTGATTTAAACCAGATTTCTGTATTCAGTATGGTTGCAGAACTGGGGTCACACTTTTAAAATCATTCTGTAGCAGAAGCAGCACACACACACACACAAAAAAATATCAAGGTATTCCACCTGCTTTTTCCATTCACTAGGGCCCAGGCAGGATCCTCCTAATGAAGTTTCTCCAGCCCACCAGATACTGCCTGCGTTTCTTGCTCTGTGAAGTGGATTCCTCTTCATCATAGGAGAGGAATTCTTTTAAAATTGCAATTTCAAAAATTAATTCCAGCTGACTGAATCTTCATGTAAACCCAATGCTTTTAAAGCAAAGTTCAGTCATGTTATTGTAAATGCAAAGATTAAAACAGTCCCACCCGTTATCATAAAAGCAAGGAGTTAAATACTGATGGTATTATGTTTTCCCATTATTTACATGCACACATCAGTTACTATGTTGCCTTAATGGGTACAGTAGCATACAAAACAAGAATAACACTCTCCACTGTGAATTTGATCGGATTAGGTGGTTGGTATAAACATTGATATTACTAAACCAGACTTTTTGTATGTTAATCTATTTTTGCATTTTAGCCTGGAAAAAAAAATGTAACCATGTTGCCAATGAAAACCAAAATATCTTTTTTCTGTATATTTCTGCTGGCTGACACAATGTCTGCAAATAATCTTCTTTCTCTAGAAAGCCTTTACTTTACAGAAACCCAAAAGGACAAATGAGACATATGCCATCCTATCAACATTTTACCAAAACTTGGATACTTTGGCAATGCAGTACAGCAGCTCCTGATGCACAGACTCAACTCTTCCACTTTAAAGCTGACGCGTGAACTTAAGCTCACATCTCCACTCTCTGAAGTATTCTATAGTGAACTGTGATGTAAGATTGATTCTTTAAAAAAGAATTAGAAGAATTGTTTTCTTTTTCTCTTATGTTTTAGGCCAGCACATAAAATATAGACCATCATCCAAAACTGGTAACATCTCAAGGAGGAATTTCAAGAGGAACATTTTTTTTGGTGACGTGAAGGAATAAAATTCCCCAGTCTTAGCAGAAAGTCCTTGGAAGGACTGGAATGAATTCTGAATAACTGCTACGAAAGGCTGGTTTAAAATAACCTAAATTAATCCAAGATTTCTTACTCAAATCATCCCTGAAGAGAGAGGCACACTATCCAAACTAAGGAAGTTTCAGGGATTTCTTGGATCATCTGATGCAGGTGCACCAGGCAAAAAAAGGCCCGGCTGTATTTATTTATTTATATAAAAATAAATGCTGTTTATCTTAAACTCCTTCCCTTCGTGGAAGAGGAAGGAGCTGGGGAGTGCCATACACAATACACTAATTACAATCACCTTCTGCTTCAATAAAGGAAATACAAACTTCCTGCCTTGGCAAGGGCTAGAATGTCTCAAGCAGGTGGGAAAAGGCCCACATTAAATGTCTAGACAGCAATGAGGAGGCAAAAGTATTTCCTAAGTTTTCTATTCGTGTGCTAAACCAGAAATACACTTCAAATATGCAAAAAGAAATGCCCTAATTGCAGGTTCTCTTATTATAACAATGATGCCCCATTAAGCATTTTTTTAAATGACGCGAATACCGAAAGATTAAATAATCTGTAAAGCTCCAGGAAGTTCTGACACTTGTCAAAAGGCTCTCCTCTTCACTTTCTACAGAATAAGAACTTAAAATGAGTCTTCTAGGCATATAATAACTCAGTTATCAATTACTCTGCATGTATTCTTCCCAATTCCTCCAAATGGACGTATTATCACAACGAAATAATTACTCAGTATTGCTATTACGGAGTAGGCACTTCACTCCAAAGGGAACTTTATTACACATATTCATCTTAGAAACTCAGCCTTTTACACCCAAAGGTCTTTATCTTCCTGTCTTTCATGGTTTAGTGCCAACCACTATCCATAATCTACAGGAAATGATGCTATACTCACAAAGAAAAATACATGACATCACACTTCATGATGTTATACTCTGCTCCTAGGCACGTGGGTCCACACTAATGTTGGCATGAGTAAAATCACAAAGCAGTTACTTTAAGGAGAGCTGGTTGAGAAATTAATCTGCAGTTTGAAGAACTCAATTTTCCATAAAATCCATTATTTTACAAGTCAGTTCAGTTTACTTTGCCCAGCTGAAAACCAGGTAAGTTTAAATAAGGTTAGCCTCTCATAGATCATTCTGAAGCACAGTGATAAAAATAAACTCTGTGCAGGAAAGAAAGAATTTTCCCATGTCAGTAGGCTGACCAGCATCCCACAGGTCACTTCTAGCCAGACCCCTCCCTTTGTCTTCCAATGCCCAAAATTCATTAGCTGAACATTACTCATCAGATTTACCACTGCATCCTTACAGAAACGGAGACATGCTGTTCTAACATAGCTATTAGAAATGGCTGTTGCAGTCATACAGACCACAAAGCGGATGACAAAACTGTAACCCCACTTCTGTTTGTGGAGAGGTTAGACTATCATGCCCTCCAGAGCTTTTGTGTAAGCTCAAAACTATCTTCAGTGTAGAGCACAGAATAGTTGTTTTCTGTTGCCTGGAACTGTAGATCTCAACCATTACTTTACAATAATTGTAAATTACATATTTAATTGTAAATAATTATAATTGTAAATTGTAATTCTACATTGCAATCTCACACACTCTCTGCAAAGAGAAAGCAGTAAACTCAGGCTAATAAAAAAAAAAAGTTATAGGCCCACAATAATAGGCGCATGAGTGTCCAGCAAGATGAACTGAAGAAAAATTAGACGAAAAAGATTTTTCTAGGATTTCATTAAGTATAAGAACATAAAACAATGTATTTTACAGCAGTGCTTTTTAAGGGAATCCTGGTACATCAGGCTGCTTGTTGTTATTTAAATCACACTTCAAATTTTCAGAAGTTTTTCACTAAAAAAAAATTAATATTTGCTTGGATCTCATAAAGCTACAAGAAAAGCTATGTGACATCCAACTGCCAACACGCCTTCACTTTACATTCACCGTTGTGATTTAGGAAAACTTAATGTCAGATTATACTGTATGGTAACTTGGTAAATTCTGGCTTTGTGATTATCAGTTTTCTACTATCTCAAAGACGAGATAAATGTTTTTATCCAAATAAAAGAGTCCTAATTACAACAAAATCCTATGAACATATTCCTAAGAGTTTCAAAAGTTGAGAGAACATCTGTATACTTCCTACTCAATCTTCACATTTTTTTATTCAAATTCTTTCCTCTTTGCCCTCAACTTTTTCCCACAGAGTTTCTCCTCCTGGCCAGAGAGATTAGTACCAGAATGTTATTTCACAGACAATTCTTCCAGGTTTTGTTTCACATCCAGAAGCAGGATGCAAGAAAAACTCTTTCAGAATCCCATTCTCACATTTGTCACATTTGTTCCCTTCTATATAATGAAGTGATTAAGATATCATCAGTGGTCAAGAGCTGAGAGCCATTTAACTTTTTATGTTTTTTTCCATCCTCTTGTTATCAGTTCTATATCTTAATCCTTCTATGTCTGGTATGCATTGTGAATCACAGACCAGCTCTGGATGCCTGGAAACTACTGGGCTTCCTTAAGACCACCATTATAAATTTTCTCATCCCAGAACCACTGTGTATTTCAGTGCACACAGCCTTGTGAGCGGACATAAAACTTTCCATACAATACATAATACATCTTGCAGCTAATTCCAGAAATATAAGGTTTGGTCCCATGAATCATGGTTTCAGTTCAATACAGCCACAGAATACAGTGGAAAAACAGCTTCTTGACCTCAAAGCCTAATGAAACATCAAATCTGTCCACTCCTATTTTCAGATGTATGCTCTGCAGTGCCATATTCCTTTATATAAGGCTGACCCAAATGTTCCAACAGCAGACGCTGGTTTCTCTCTGATAGCCAATGCGTATCTCTGCTTTCCAAGTTTCTGTAAACACATCATTATAAGGAAGGCCAGCCTTACTTTTCCCAGCCTTCTTTCTAATTATGCGCCTACTGCCAGGAAACTTTCCTTTTATACCTTTTTTGTCTTCGATACAAAAATTTAAACAGATGTCTGATACAGACTTGAAAAAGAAGAAAAAGATCTCTGAAGCCCTTACTATTATAGGGTACAAAGTTACTAAGTAACACCAAATTCCTTCCAACACTCAATGATAAACATTGGACAAAAAAGTTAGCTGCAAGAGTGCATCATTGCTAGGACACCAAATATGTCTTCCTTACGGACTAATGGGTTCCATAGGTCTAAAAACTCCAAAGTTTTACTTGATTCTGGTTTAACTTTGCAAAGAAGCCATAGTGAGCCTTCCAAAACATCCTAGCCCTCTGTCCATTCCCAACTCTCCTTTCTTCATGAAGTACCACAGGGTTCCCAGAGAAGTTTTCTACAAACAAGGCTGCGAGCAGTCGAGTTTCACTGCTCTGTCACATTGGTTAACAGACTATCAGCGCCCTGGTTAACACAATATCTGCTCGCTGGTTAACACACCGTCAGCTCTCTCAGCTCAGCCCAGCCCCGGGTTAGAGCTGCTCCAGCCACGGCAGCAGCATCCTTTCTGCACTTGGAAACACCAAGCCATGCCCAAAGTCAGCAAAGAAAGCGCATCAACCAAACTCAAACGCAACAACGGGCGACATGGCGACCTAAAAGGGCAAGGAAGAGTCGCCCAGCAAAGAAACACTCGGAAGAAACGCGGGCAGCCCCGTGCGATCGCGGCACGGCTCCATCTGCCCCGACCTCTCGCTTTCCATCCCCGCTTCTGCCGCGCGTCCCCCTCCTCGACAGAAAACACGGCACGCCCGCACTCAGGAAGGCATCATAGAATCACTAGGTTGGAAGAGACCTCTTGGCTCACCGTGCCCTCTTACCTCGGCAGCTACCGCATCCCCTATCGCGGCTGCCGCGGGATGCGGGCGGGAGCGGCTCCCACAGGTCCCGCCCGCTTTATAGGCGGCCCCGCGCCGGGACTCGGCGGCCGCCCCCGCCCGCGCCTTCACGTTAAGAGTCCGCGGTGCGGGCGGGGGGGGGAAACGAGGGGCTTCCCGCAGAGAATCGCCCTCGGGAGCGTCTTTCCCCGCTGCCCGAGTCGTAATTAGTCTTCTCTCGGAGCCGTAAGAGACGGGACTTTTTGAAATGCTTTTTGCCTAAAAAGGCTCGGGTCCCATTGCTGGAAGTTCACTTTTTTTTTTCCCCCTCCAGGAAATCGGCATCCACAGCCAGTAGAAATGCCTGAAAAGTTTCTGCTAAAGCAGGAGCAGGCGCTGCAGCTGCTTAGCCAGGAGAGGGAACAGCCCAGGCCCCGCCGCGCTGCCATGCAGCTGCACAAAAGCGTCGCCACCAGAGTTTACATTTGCTTGTCTGCGTAGGAAAAGTTTCCATGATTTCCACATAACTTCTGTCTGCACGACAGCGCAGGCGGGATGGTTGCATGATTTTTGCAGAACCGCAGGAGCAATGTTTCGAGTTATTCTTCTTAGCTTTTTAATACTTTTCTTTTAAAATAACCCTTATGCCACTACCCACCACTACCAAGTCCCTGAGTTTTCAGGTTAAGCTCAATTTAAAGCTTTTTTTTTAAGAAAAGAAATTATCACTCTATTGCACCCTTTAGCCCTCTGTTTTATAAAAAGTCTCTTGCGTTTTCTTCACCCATCAAAGAATAGTATCAGTGTTCAGAGATCTCATCTGGAGTATTGTGTCCAGTTCTAGAATCCTCAACATAAGAAAAATACAGAGCTGTTGGAACGGGTCCAGAAGAGGCTACAAAGACAATCAGAGGGCTGGAGCACGTCCCATATGAGGACAGACCAAGAGAATTGGGCTTGTTCAACCTGGAGAAGAGAAGGCTCTGAGGAGACCTTTGGTGACCTTCCAGTACCTGAAGGGGCTACAAGAAAGCTGGAGAGGAGCTTTTTACAAAGGTGAAGGCTTGTAGTGATAGCACTAGAGGTGATGGCTATAAACTAGAGAGGGTCAGATTTAGACTAGACATTAGGAAGAATTCCTTCACCATGACAGTGGTGAGGCACTGGCAGAGGTTGCCCAGGGAAGCTGTAGCTGCCACATCCCTGGAGGTGGTCAAGGCCAGGTTGGATGGGGCCTTGGGCAGCCTGAATTAGTGGGATGTCCCTGCCCATGGCAGGGGGTTTGGAATTAGATGATCTTTCAGGTCCATTCCAACCCAAACTGCTATGATTCTAGTGTTTGTTACAGAAATCATGCTACTTTGCAGTGTAATTATGCAAAACCATCAGTGTCAAACACTTACTGTAAATTCATTAATTACTACTATATATTTCACTAAGGGCATCATTTGGAGATAGATATTTCTATTGTTCCTTCTTTTTTTCCACAACAAGATAACGACTGAAGAACAGATTTCTGTTGTTGATTCACACCCTTCCTACTAGAACCCACTTGGTCTGGATCTAGTTTTATAAGTAATCACAGAACAAAACTAATCATTAGTAACATCTACTTAAACATCTGTTCCAAACAAGATGGACAATCTCAAAATATACATCTATAAAACCTCTATCCTCAGATCCATGTGTGGTTCACAGAGGTGGTCAGTGGCATCACTTGAATTTTCTACAATGTGGACAGCAAAAGGAAGTGTACGAACATGCTGCCTTTCATCTCAGTACTATCAAACATACTGCACAACAGCTAAGAGATTTTAGGGCAGCTGAAAACAAGGCTTCTCCTCTTCTTTTAGCTCTACTTTCCATTCAGTGTGTGTTATAGTCCAGCTTTGGAAGCCTGACATTTGTTGGGTTTACACAAGAACATCATCATAACTATTTTCCTCTAACTGGTATGAACCCCTAAGATGAACAAGACCTGTACTCGAGAAATTATATTCTACCATGGATGATGCAGAACAATGTGGCACTGAAACTTCTGCTTACTCACTCCCTTTCATCCCTTTTCACCATGTAGCCCTCTTTATGACTCAGAAGTAGTAGTCCTCTTTAGGACCACATCACCCTATCGTTTCAGAATGTAACAGGGAGAACAGAGGAATGTTGTCAGCTAGGAAAAAGGAAGGGGGAAATAAAGCATCTCCCCAGTACTAGAACAGAGTGTGGCATGCCAAATTCTGGCAGCAAGAAGCCTGGCACTGCACTAGCATTCTGTTTCCAGTTCTGGTACATGACTATGGAGAAGAAGCATGGTAGCTCATACACATAGTATTAAGATAGCACAAAGATAAAAAGAGTATCACTTGTCACTAATCAGGTCTCTATACGAATTTGGGTAGAGAATGCTGGTCGAGGACTGTATTTTATCTAACAAGCAGAACACAGTTCAGCTGCCGATAATCTAACTGACACAAAAAAGAATGGACTTACATACAGCAGGAAAAGCCAGTTGTAGAAAAACAGTACCTGGACTTTATGCCTCGTAAGTGCACCTTCTTCTTTGAATTTCATTATAACAGAGCGAGTTAACCTTGTAGTAAAGACAACTGAGTTCTCTGACATTTTCTTCTGTGACAGCTCTTACGTTGAACATACTTTGCACATATGTTCCAAGGATTTTGGAGAAGAATTTTATATCTATGCATTTATGCTCATGTTAACTTCATGGGGATGGAAGATGAAAGAAAAACACAGCTTGTGCACATCAGCTTACTTCAAGACACTTGCTTCACTGTGGCTCCACATGCATAACTGGGCATAGAAAGTGAAAATGAAGCTCAGCTTACTGGGAACCAAACACAAAGGATAATGTGAGATAAAGATACAAAGAGGAAAGGAAACATAACCATATGCTTTGCTTAAAACTTAATATGGTCTGTGATTCTTTCTTGTAAACAACTTTGCCTATCACTCCAGGAACATGTGCTTCTTGTTTAAGTAGTTCCCAACTATGTGTATAGCACAACTGGCAAACTAAAATGAAGGTAATTAATTTACACATAAAAAGACTACTGCATGCAACTCCACTGAAGTCCCAATATTTAAATGAAATATTTACAAATGTAACAACAATTAAAACAAAGGGGGTTTGGAAGATGTGAAAATCCCTAACAACTAATTTCTGTGAACTACTGGAAGTAACGGTGAATGTAATTAGAAAAACAAGCAAACACCAAACTGTCTGAAGTTGTGTGAGGGTTTTTTTTGATAGCATTCATTCAAACTTTGAGAATCTTCACAAAATGAAGATTTACTTTTTATACAATGCAGTAAAGGAAATGAACTTAATATAAAGTAAGAAAACTAAAATTAATGTCTACAGAAAAAAATCAGAAAATTCAGAGAGAAAACCTTGCACAAAATAGTTAACATCCTCAGTGATCTGAGAGAAAACAAATGAAGATTAAACCTCTCAGTGAAGCCACTTCTTAAGTGGCTACGGGATAATTTGTAGTATGTAAAAGCAACATTTTTGCTGGCAGTGTATTTTCAGTGAAGGAAGTGTATTTTAATAGAGTGCACATACATTGTCATCCACCACAGCTAGTTTCTGGATGCCACTATACTACAGATAACTAGACACTTCTATTTCCTTTCTTTGATTTGCCTACTTGTTTTTTCTTCATTATGGTACGCAAAACCTTGGCATCCTAGCTTGTAAATGACAAAGAAATTAAAAGCTACACTGGAGCGAGCAACTCTGATCATGATCGTGCTGGTTTAGACAAAACCCTCAAATTCTTTAAATCAAATAATGATATTTTTCAAAAAGAACACAAACCAAAAAAACTCTAAAAAAATCTGAGGTCTAGGAAGAAGTTGTGATTGAGATCCAAATAGTGTTTTCTACATGGGGGAGACACAACACAAGATTCTTTTGGTCTTAAAAAATAGCAGTTAATTCAAGAATACAGGCATGCTTGTAAATCAACCCAAATAGTATTCAGCTAGCCACAATGAAACTTTGCATCATATTACAGTTCAAATATTGTTAAGCTCAGATGGAAATGGCAGTAAAATGGACACTGAAGGACTAGAAGAAGGAACTAAAAGAGTTTACAAGCTGATTCATATGCAGCTGACTGAATTCAGTGATTTATGGAGCCCAATCCAGTGATGTCCCTATTTTTCTTACATAAAGGAAATGCATCCCATTTACACTGGTTATGCAAAGTAAGCTTTGACATGCTAACCATTGTGGATTTTCAATTTTTTATTTAAAACAAAAATAGCTCCATAAAATTACAGCCTCCTGTACTGTACTTGACCATATTTAAAAGCTTTGAATGGGGACTGCTAAGACAGGAACAGGATGCTGATTTCCTTGGAATGCTTGAGAGTTTTAGATTTCTTTAGAAGGCCAGAATGCAGTTGGATTTTCCCCAAAACAAAAGGGACTAACTATACCTCTGCCAAACATGTACCAGTCCAAAGCATTTTGAACTATTTCAAAAGTCCCTCAAATCCTGTACTACAAGCACCCTGTACTACCTAACTTTGCTGCTGTTGGCAGACACTGTAAATTGCTTTGTTTGGTATTACTTCCCATTAGGTGAAATTCACAATGCCTCAAATGGGACTACAAAGTTGTTTGTGGATTTTGTTTTTCTTAGCAGTTCTAAAAAAATAAGGATCACCCCTTTGTTACAAGAAACAAACATTCAAGCAAACATTTCCCATCACTTTCAATTCTGCCAATAAAGCACCAAAGTGATGTATTTTACAGAGAGGAAACCATAGCTAAAGCCAACATTTGAAAGCAAATCGTATTGCAAAGTCTCTGATCTATTAAGCCATAATTGAACAAAAATAAAATAAAAAGAGGACCTTTTTTTTTAAACTTCTAATTATACACAGAGGAAAATAAAAATTAGTGGAAGTTTCTGTTGCTGAAACAATTTTCATAAGAAGGCAATTACCATTTTAATGGACATTTATGTTTATACACACACACGTGTGTATATATACATGGTGATGAAGTGACTCACACTTAAGTTGTCTTAATTATAGTACTAATTACTTCACCTTTTGGAATAAAATAGCAAAGGTCTTCAGAGTACAAAATTGTTTAATGATAGTGATTAGACTTACTGTGTAACCCCTGTGACAGCATGGAGGAAAAAACATCAAAAGGATTTTGACTCACGTTAACCTGCCATTTTCACTAACACCACATAGGAGAACTTTTGGAAGGTTTTGTCCAATTCCTTTTCTCTTCCAAGGTGTGCAGGTGGCTCTGTCCTGTATTCGTTTCCCAACTCTCACAGCTTTTCCTTGCACTTTCATTCTCCCTCACTGTACTACTCATCTCAGATTCTCCATGTTTCATTAATGAAATAAATAACAAAGACACCTGTAATAGTCTTCTGTTTCAATCAACACATTGCGATCAAGAGCAAAATAACCTTGCCTAAGGCTCCCCCTCTGTGGTTTTCTTAGTATTGTATCTAAGGTCTCTTCTTTGCTTCATAGTAAAATTGGCATAACATTCTTCAGCTGAGATACTGAAATCACATTTATAAGCATCACTATGGATCTCTGATAGGCCTACCTATACTTCTGATGCTTAAATCGCTAGGAGGCTTATATAAAGCCACAGGTGGTTACAGCAGTTCAAGTGTCACCCCCAAGTCCTTCCCATACTCAACTCGAATCACTACATTCTCTTCTTTAATAATCCTGATAGGGTAATAGTGAGTGTGCTGTGTGTCTCAGTTAGTTACACTGTAGTAACTTAACAGCTGTTCTAATTGGGAGGCCTGTCAGGAAAGATAAAGAAGCTGTTTCTTCTGAGTCAGGCTTCCTCATAACATTTAAAAATGTGTTTCAGTAGCTGCTTATGAGCTGATCTGGTCACAATTTCAGGATCAAGGCATCCTTTCATGAGGATGTTAAGCTAATAGTGCATGTAACTGTTTGCTATAAAGGTTGTGAAATCAGGAGATATTCTGTTGCTAACTTTTTGAAACCAAAGCAGACCAGGCCAGTATATTAAACGTTACTGCTGAGGTTTGTAGCCACAGCTACTTAGTTTCCTCTGTTCTAGCTTTCACACCGTCAGCAGAGATCACATTTGCTCCTTCACCTTCCCATTGTTTGTTTCGATTCTCCCTGACTCGAGTAAGTCTGAAGTGAAAAGCTGAATGTTGTTCTGTGTCTTTTCCCACCAGGAATAAAGCCTTTTAAATTCAGCCCATATAAGTGTGAAAAAAAAAAAGTCCCAAAACATTAGGGATTAGGATTGCAAGGTATGAATTCCATACCTTCGTTTAAAATAGCGTCTTACTTGCATTTCTGATACCCTGGAATATTTTTCCACGAAGTCAATTTGTTACTAAACGCTTTTCTATCAGAAATATCAGGATGTTGGGTTTTCTTCCTTTTCGCTCTTTCTCTCTGACTGTTTTCAACAGCAGACACCCCAGTCTCTCAGGGGTGCATCTGTACCCTTTCCAGATGAATTTGGAGGTGTTCAAGGCCAGGTTGGATGGCGCCTTGGGCACCCTGATCTGGAGGGATGTCCCTGCCCATGGCGGGGGGGTTGGAACTAGATGATCTTTAAGGTTCCTTCCAACCCTAACCATTCTATAATTCTACGAATTTCTAAGTTTT